>NC_045750.1:18507742-19720242 GCF_008692095.1 Etheostoma spectabile | reverse complement strand
TAGGTTTTTTTCTTTAGGAACAAATCTACTAATACTAATTAGTTTACACATAATTACACACACACACACACACACCTGAAAGTTTTTAAGTGTATTCCAGCAGGGACCTGGAGCGTTATAATAAGTCATCTCTCCTGCTCGTCGTCTTCTATTATCATCAGAACTATTCTTACCTCACAAATGTGTCTGCTTTGCCTTTTTAGATTTAATGAGCAAACAGAAAAAATTACCCTTGTTTGTAATAAAGTTATACCAGATATGATACCAAAAAATATCACCTTGTTTCAAATGAACTGAGATCCCCTGTGTTCAGTGTGAAGTGAAGTGATGGGAAACAACTGCATATGACCTCTTTCATTGTTTGAAAAGTTTAAAGCTGTTTAAAAAGTTGGTCTGTTTGGTGTCAGAGTGACTGATAAACTGTCCAGGGCCAGGTCTGGGTCTCTCTCTCAGTGCCATTGTGCAGGAAACAAAGATGGAGCATTTTGTCCAGGGCCACTTCATTATGGAGGCCAAGTGAGGCCCAACTGGGACATGGATGACATGTTTCTCCTGTCTGCTCATTAAGATCTAGCAAGGCTACAATCGGCTGAACAAAAGAGTGTTGCCGGGACAACCACTTCTGACGACAGAACAATTCGGGTGGTGCTGTTCAGAGGGTGCAGAGCGGCAGATACATGATACAGTGGTATCTGAACCTGGAACACACTGCGGTCATTTAAAGGGATCATCCACTCAAGTGACAAAGATTAAAGTTTCTGCTGCTAAAACAAACCAAGAGTTTAATTTTACCTTCAGGCGCAGAGCGGAGAAATGCACATTCATGAGTGTCATGGCTCGTACTGCAGGAATGGAGAGATATTTCCTTCTTTATAGAGCTGTTTAGATTGAATTATTACTTTATGTTATCACTATTATTACTTCAACTTCTTTGTAGATGCACTCCCCTACAAAATCACCGCAGTAATCGAGAATGATTTATTATTTCCAAATTAAGCTATTATGTCATCTTTTAAGAATTACTTTTTCATTTCAACATATATATATATACATATACATACACATATATATATATATATATATATACACACACATATATTGCAAGGGGGGGTTGGTTGAAGCGCTATCCTATTGCATGCAGAGGGAATTTGAAAGACAACCGTTTATCCGGCTCCTCGGACTGAGCCCTGATAATGGTGAGTTCCCAGACCCAACATCTGGATGTGGGTCGGACCTTTCAGGCTTTTCAAATCTGGAAGACAGAGAGTAGGATCAGGTTTGGATTCTCTATCAAAATAGTTACCGGGACACGAGAGTTGGATCGGTGCAACAATCAATGCGAGCAGTTAAGGATCTGCTCAGTCTCTGTGATGGGCACAATGTTATCTGCCAACTGGCCCAAACAGAGGACACCCTAACCCAGCTGGCACATCCAGATGGGACACAAACAGGTCTTTAATATCCTGAGTGTTCAACACAACACACACACACACACACACACACACACACACACACACACACACACACACACACACACACACACACACACACACACACACACACACACACACACACACACACACACACACACACACACACACACACACACACACACCCCACCACACCCGGGTCAGCTGGGAGTGTGATTAAAGTGAGTAACGCTCATTGCTGCTTGAGGCTCAAAGTCATGTCTTTCAGTGACTCAGCTGTAATTCTGAGACGCACTGTGATTACTCTGCTCCTTGGGTTGACTTTCCCTCTGCTAACAGTCAGTCAGCAAACAGGACACTGAGACGTGATCGCTGAAAGGATGGAGATAAAAGAAAAAGAGCTGGCCTGTGAGGAGCAGCAGAAGGTGAAATGAGAGAGTGATCAGGGAGGGATTGGTGGAGAGGAGAGAGACTGCAGAGGGAGGAGATAAGGCGTGCAAGGAGCAGATAGTGGCGGGGAGCCAGTTGATCCCAAAAGAAGAGCAACAACACTGTCTTTAACCACTCAGGAATGATTCAAGACTATAGTCTCTGGCATCAATTTAAAATCATATCAATCACCTGGTCTGGAGGGAACCTTGGATCAGTGTGCACTTACATGAGGACAATACCACAGAAAAGATAGACATACACTCTATTCAAATAAGCAGTCAGTTTTCTGTGTCCACTGAGCTTTTTGACCAGTGTGTTTTTATATGTATATATTGATTTTTTATTTTTTTTATTTAACCAGGAAAAAAAAACCTCTTTTTCAAGGGAGTCCTGGCCAAGAGGCAAGCAAAAACACAATCAATACATTTATAAAAGTTATACAACACAGATAATTAAAAACATTTACAATGTAAACAGGTCATTTCAGGTTCTCTCAATCTGGATTTAAAAGCAGTTAAATATATTCAGATAATTTCAAGTCTTTTTGCAAAGAGTTCCATGCAGAAGGAGCGGAGTAGACAAAAGCCCTTTTCCCAGATTTGTACGGGCAAATGGAACAAAGAGCAGCAAGTGATCATCTGATCGCAATGAATAGGAACCAACACTTCTCCGTGTGATTAAACTACTGATGTAGGATGGCAACAGACCTAGCATGGCCTTATAGATAAAAATATGCCAACGCCCTGATCTCCTGTCTGACAGCGATGGCCATCCCATTCTGGTATACAATTCACAATGATGGGTTAGATTTTTTACAATTTGTAATAAATCTCAGAGACGCATGGTACACAGTGTCAATCTTATGCAGACATTGTGCTGAGGCGGTCCTATACACCATGTCACCATAATCAAAGACAGATAAAAATGTTGCAGTCAAAGTGAACACAGAAAAATGAACTTGAGAAACCTTCTTAGTGTTACTAAACAACATCAATTTAGTCTTATCCGCAGTGAGAACCAGTTTAAGCTGCATTAGCGTGTGTTGAACCACATCAAAAGCTTTCTGCAGAGACTCAACTCAATAATTATATTGATTAATATGTGAATAAATAAAAACTGAATGTGTTCCTTTCTAATTCCTTATTTATTTTGTATTTTAATAACTTTTGTGTGTGGTAGTCCCAAATATTGTCCATCGGTGTGACAACCTTTTTAATGTTAATATTTAATTCAGAAATTGTGTGACAGATAAGACAAAGATTCACAATCCTTATCAGTTTGTCCTAATTATATTCCCACATCAAAAGTAACCAATACAAATTCACAATCATGTTATTTTCCGACTATAAGATTTACATACAGGGACTTTACCCAAAGTTCTAGATTATATTCCCTATAATTACTATAAAACCTAACAAAACTTCATTCCATCCTTATATGTGCATATTGATGATATCATTATTATACTAGTCAACACCTTTTACATGAATTTGTGCATTAAAATGCCTTTTCCACTTATAACTCAGTTTGTCACACCACAGGACAACAGAAAGTACCAGTATGCCCCACATTCACATTTATTGTTTCTTGTTCAAATTAATTTAAAAAATCATTAAATATATTTACAACTTTAAGTTCAAATGTTTATTGTACAATAAAGTCAGAAGAAAAAAGAAGAAACCAACATTCCCATAAAAAAGACTTGGGAGCCATGGTAACATTTAGCAACATGACATGAACATGTATACAAAATTGACCTGATTTATTACTTTTCTTGTTCAAATGTATTTTAATATTCTCTGAAATAAAAAAGTTTTAATTAAAGCTGCAAGCAGCGTAGGACGAGCCCTTGCTAATCTGCGCACGTCAGGGTTACTGGCAGACGACGCTCCTTGCGACCGTGTATTTGCGCGGCAGTCAAACACCGCAAATCGTCACCAATAAAAAGAAAACTCCCTGCTGAGCTCAATGATACCTCACACGAGACTATACATTATACAGGTAATTAGCTGTGAAAGGGGGCGTGGCCAAACCATAGGGGTTGGGGCAAACCTTTACCAATAAATAGGCTTGTTCCAGATGAACTGCACCTCGCCTGTAAAGTAGACGAGAGCAGGCGGCAGCAGCAGCAGCGGGGGGGGGGGGGGGGGGGACAAAAAGCTGAGGTAAAGTCGGACAGTTTCCAGCCAATTCCAGCCGCCTTCAGGCTGGACAGGAAGTGATTCCAGTCACCTTTAGGCTGGACAGGAAGTGATTCCAGTCACCTTTAGGCTGGACAGGAAGTGATTTCAGTCACCTTTAGACTGGACAGGAAGGGATTCACGTCACCTTTTGGCTGGACAGGAAGTTACAAAAACACTGTGGTCCGATTCCGATTTAATAAAATATAATCAGACCCACATATCAGCTGGTACACAGTCTCTAGTTGTTTTAATTATGAGTAGATCTCAGAATGTTCTACATGAAATCTGTTGCTGAGACCCCTGCTGTAGATGATCCGTGATCTGATCAGATTTAGTCTTTCTGACTTCTAAACGTCAATCAGCCACACAACATGTGTTCTGTACAGAATAAGTCTTTAAATCAGACAAATAGCAGTTAAAATCGCTCCAATTCAAAAACAATGAAAGGTTTATATAAAACGTCATCATGTTGTAAACCAATCAGGTGTTAAATCAGATGAGAAGCCGGCGTTTCCCAGCATGCTCTGGTTCCAACTGGCTCTTGCAGTCGGTGAAAATCAACTGTGCCGCCTGCGTTTCAGAACTGCGCCCCCTGGTCTCAGACCTGCGCCCCCTGGTCTCAGGCCTGCGCCCCCTGGTCTCAGGCCTGCGCCCCCTGGTCTCAGGCCTGCGCCCCCTGGTCTCAGACCTGTGCCCCCTGGTCTTAGACCTGCGGCCGCCTTGCTCTCGTGAGATTTCCATTGCCCACGTTTGCATGACGTCAGAGCGAGTCGGGATCAAGTCGGACACAATCTAACCGGCATTCCTCGCTTGTCATCTCAGCCTCTCACTTTCAACGTGGGTCTCAAACTAGCCTTAACAAAACAGAGTAGGAAGGTTTGACTTGTGGTGTCCTTCTGAGAGTAAGAGAAAAAGGCAAAACTTAAAAATAGAAAATGCAAACATCACTACTACAATTAGCTACTGAAGGTTGGGAGGGAAGTTAGGAAGGGGATAGGAAGCAGGAGGTTGGGAGGCGGAGGAGGAAGCTCAACTTCAGAGGTAAGAAAGGAGGGAAGTTAGAAGTGGGGAGATTGATAGGGAGGAAGGTTGGGGGTGAGATGAGGGATGTTATGAGGGAGGGGTGGGTGAGGGAGGTTAAAATGGAGGGAAGGAGGTTAAGAGGGAGAGAGTGATGGTTTTGAGGCTCTTGATAGAGCCTACATCCACCAGTGTGATGCTGATTTTATGTCACACTATTGGACAGTGCTGTCACACCAGAGGACGTTTTCAAGATCAAGGCCAGTTTGCGGCCTAGCTAACAGTGTTAAGGTTTTCATTGTTTTGGATAGTCAATCAATATAAATTGATGAAAATTTTCAGATCAATACTTAAATTATGTCACACCAAAGGACGACATAATGGTTACCATTTCCAACAGTGCACGGAAATAGCAATATTATGAAAATATTTGAGCCAAAACTCACCTTGTGTGCAGTCCATGTGCTCCAGTGAGGTCTACTGTACTTCCTGGATGAAGAAGGGCCCCTCTTAGTAATAGGGTGCCCAAATTATTGCCCGATTTATACATAAAGAATGGCGTCACACCAGGTGGACACCAGTTTTGCGGACAAAATGTAATGTGTTATAATTATTCTAAATGGGGACCTTAAAATGTATAACCTTTAGCTTCGTTAAGTTAACACTACTAAAACATCTATTCAAGTATTTTAATGTATTCAGACAGATTTTTCATTTTATTACAGTAGTTTTAAGATAAGCAACGCCACCCCGGACAGTCACGCCACAGGACAAACGTCATGCTTAAAACAAAATATTTACACATTTGAATTATAATGCTCATTAATTACAGATGTATTAGTTCTGGAAGATTATATTGTATATAAAAACATATATTTTAATGAAATATTATACATTTTTATTTACATTTGTCACCATGGACGCAAAAATGGAGCGTCACGTCAACCACCCACATACATACATACATACATACATACATACATACATACATACATACATACATATGCCTGGGACAGACCTAGGACAGAGCAAGTCCTGTTGGTCAGGACCTCTTGAGCCATGGGAGTTCAACATACACTGCTCCATTGGGATTGACTGAGAACAAGAGATCTTCTGACACTTCTTTCCTTCCCAATCCTAATTCCAATAATTTGACTTGAGTATTGGCCGATACTGAGTAGCGATCCATTAACGATGCTTCAATCATATATGATTAAACGCATCGTTAATGGGTCGCTATATATATATATATATGACTCAGATGAACTTATCCTCAGCAGCAAAGGTGACTCTTGGTCTTCCTTTCCTGGGGCTCTCCTCATGTGAGCCAGTTTTGTGTAGCGCTTGATGGTTTTTGCGACTGCACTTGGGGACACATTCAAAGTTTACGCAATTTTCTGGACTGACTGACCGTCATTTCTCAAAGTAATGATGGCCACTTGTTTCTCTTCACTTAGCTGATTGGTTCTTGCCATAATGTGAATTCTAACACTTGTCCAATAGGGCTGTTGGCTGTGTATCAACCTGACTTCTGCATAACACAACTGATGGTCCCAACTCCATTGATAAGGCAAGAAATTCCACTAATTAATCCTGACAAGGCACACCTGTGAAGTGAAAACCATTTCAGGTGACTACGTCATGAAGCTCATTGAGAGAACACCAAGGGTTTGCAGCGCTATCAAAAAAGCAAAGGGTGGCTACTTTGAAGAAACGTTAAAATGATGGTGATAAATGCAGCAGTCCTCAAACAACCGCCAATAAATATGGCGTCACAAAATGTAACGTATGGAGATGGCGAGCCCTAAGGCCTCGTCTTGTACTGCAGGCGAATAATGCTCCGTAACAGGCTGCGTTTGGGGCGGAGGACAAGTCTCGCCCAGCGTGTGCCCTCAGACTGCCGTCTTTTCAGCTCTTTGTGATTAACTTAAGAAAAGACACTCATAGAGACTTCTTTATTTAAATCAGATTAGAGTCTTCAGTGTCTTCCGTTCTTTAAATCAATTGTGCATTCTCATTCTTAAGTAGCTCTTCAGGTTCAGACCATTTATCACTCATTTGGATATAAGAATTGCTGAGTGACTCAGCTACTGTCATTCATCTGAGGGGAGAAAGACAAGGCCTGTCAGCAGTTGTCAAGGCCCGTTACCATGACACTTCCCAGCCCGCCACCCTGACCATGCTGCTTATCAAACCGCCCCAAATAAGATGACATCAGCGCTACGTGCCGTCTCACACATTGCAGGGAACTAACTGACCACCATACATGTCCATCCTCCAGCTCATGGTCCAGGAATGTGCTGCAGCCAGGTATGTCGGACCTTCCAAACAGCAGCCGACACATGTCTGCCGAGTGTCCGAAGAGAAGCGCAGTATGAAGGCGAGACACTAACACACAGATGTCCCAGTATAGTCTCATACCACGTCCACTCAGCCAAATTGAGGGATAATGTGTCTGCTCTTCAGAGTTAACTTAGTAAGTCACACCATGAGAGCCATGGTTCCCCAAGCACCACTCTGAGATATTGGAGTTTTTAAATAGCTTTTTTAAAGACCTTGGAAGCTCTGATTGCCAGACCAAACTATTGTTCCTGACGTGGCAGTCAATTCAAACCTCTCTTCGCTTTCCTCGTTCAGCCAGATGTTACTGGAAACTAATGGTCTTGGGTTGCACAAGGTGTGTGCTGGACGAGTCAGCTGTGTGAACGCAGGTTAACTGGGGAGATTTTGGAAATGGGTCAGTAATGCTGAATACCAGCAGTGTGTTCTGGACAGCCAGTGGACCGATAACTCCTGATGGTTCACTCCATTCCTCTGAGCACAACAGGTGAAAAAAGCTGCCTGTTACAACAGGGTTTCACTAAGTCAATTTTAAGACTTTTAGGACCTTTTTAAGACCATTATAAATTAAATTTAAGACCTTCATCACAATTTAAATTAAAAAAAAATTCAAAACGTAAACATCTGGAAGCATCGCTAAACTTGCACTTCCCCATAGCTGAAGATTAAAATCGAGACTCGCTCCGCCTTGCACTCAGCTGCAATGTAAGTTGCAAGTTGGTTATATTTATATTTGGAGTAGGTAAAGAAAGAACTACAACACACAGACTGCTGTGACTGGCAGCAGGGACATCTGGTGTCTCAGTCGCTGCTCCTGCTTGCTCTAGTCCAAAACACAGGACAGGGTTTACAACAACTAATGAGAGTGTTGTAGAGTTTGAGGAAGAGGAGAGAAGAGAGAGAGAAAGGTTAGTGGTTT
The DNA here is from genome assembly GCF_008692095.1 of Etheostoma spectabile. NCBI lineage: Eukaryota > Metazoa > Chordata > Actinopteri > Perciformes > Percidae > Etheostoma > Etheostoma spectabile. The sequence goes on along the minus strand of NC_045750.1, from coordinate 19,711,918 downwards.
CCATTGTGGGACATGGACACAACAAGCAAAGCTATTGTTAACACAGTCTGGCCTCCACAGATTCCAGCAGCTGGATTCAATTAGGGGTTTTCTCTTCTTAAAGGGCCCGGGCGTCCACATGTACACTACGTTAGATCAGATGGAAAACGCACCCATAGAAGCTATTTGAACATCTCTGAGCAGCATCAGACAGAATTGCCGCTGGGTTGTGTTCAACACAATCAAGTGAAAGTGACACTTTCTGCAACGTCAGCCCATTTCAGGACCCAAACTAACTCCTTCAGAAACAAGGTCATCACCAGATGTGGACGCTGAACATGCAGCTGTAGTGTTACCAGACAGCACCATCACAGCTAACCCTGGCCCTGCCATGCAGCTGACCCACGCAAAGTGTCCTTATCTTCACTTCCAGACTGACACACAGCTTCAGCACTGGTTCATGTCTCCCATGTTACACAACAGCCACACATGCCTCGGTCCCCAGGACACTTCTTCTCAGAGACACCCCCATCGGAGTGAGTGACTGACTGACTAAGTGTGTGTGTCCTAAATAAATGCTGCTCCATTATCACAGTGTTCCGTGTAGAGTGGGAGCGGCAGTGGGAATGATTCCTACCCCATGCACGTCCTCAGCTGCAGCACAGACCGCTGCACGAGCCTGTTGGTCCATGAAGCTGGACATGGAGCCGGTAACAGGGCTCTGCAGCAGCAGCCGCTCTGTGTGTGTGTGTGTGTGTGTGTGTGTGTGTGTGTGTGTGTGTGTGTGTGTGTGTGTGTGTGTGTGTGTGTGTGTGTGTGTGTGTGTGTGTGTGTGTGTGTGAGACAAAGCAACATGTTCAGCCTTACATCTCTCTCCCGACTCCATCTGCTCATCTTACACTCATATCATATCTATATGTCTATATTTAAGACTGCTGGGAGCTTCTTACCTCATGACGAAAGTGTTGTCAGGCCAGAAATATCACAAAGTCCTCTCGGTATCAACGACGGCTAACTTGTAGTTTTCCAAAAGTTCCCGGCTCGGTTCAGGGCTCCAGTGACCAGATGAACGACTCCGGCGGTGTGTCAGTCTGCAGGCTATCCGGTAAAAGTAGAAAAAAGAAAAGAAAAAAGAAAAATTGGGATTTCAAAAAGCAACAGTGGAATCCTACATGATCCTGTGCATCGCGGCTCCGCTGCTGCTGAACGCTCGCTCACTGGAAGCGGCTCTCGGCTTCTTGTGACGCACTCGGGGCGCTGATGCGGCGGTGCTGCTGTGCCGCTCCGCTGCCGCTGCCGCTCTCTGCGTTCAGGGCCGCACGGAAATCTCCAAGTCCCACAGCTGGGAACCACCCCCTGATCTACTGTTACCAAATGAGCTATTGAGGAGAAAACAGTATCTAAATCCTGACGAGCTAAACTTAACCACTAACTGGTGCATTACACGATGCAGCTATTATTAGTAGCTATTATTACTATTATAAATATAGGCCCTATATATATGACCAAACTGCCACACAGTGCTGTAGAAACCTGATCAAACATTCTGTGAAACAGTTTGATTTCACTGTGGCCTGTTGGTGATGGCGTCTGTCCGGTACCTGAACTACACATGGAAACTTTGTGTTCAAGCTCTTGGTTTGAGTCTCCAAAGTGCGTTCTATTCATCATTTGTCGATTTTCCCATAGTACCTGAAGGCAGCAAGTGACGCAACTGGTGGGACGTGGCCGACGTAGCACGTACAGGTTGCCCCTGACAACTGAGGTTCTGCTGTGTGTGTGTGTGTGTGTGTGTGTGTGTGTGTGTGTGTGTGTGTGTGTGTGTGTGTGTGAGTGTTAAAGAATATTATATATATAGTATGTATAAAAACAATAATCCGGGAATATGTTTCAATCATGCTCCACACACACACACCCACACACACACACACACACACATACATACACACACAAGATGAGGTCACGTGAGGTCAGCCGAGGTGAGGTCTACGGTTGCTATGTAGACTGTGTGGTGGCGAACGTACAGTAAAGCCACCAATATGTCTTCTGGTATTTACGATGTAATGTTTTGATAATGAACAAAGACAACCAGAGGTTGATTTCGATAAGCCAATAGCAGCTCTGCGTGCTCACAGTAATGGACCTGAGCACAGCCACACCAGGTTCCCCAAGTAGGCTAGTGAAGGGCAGGAGCACAGACAGGACAGGACTTCTTATGTTCATTACCCCAGTGTTTATAAAGACCACAGCTCAAAGGGAATATCTTTACAAGAACGTTTCTCACACCGCCTGGAAGTGCAAAATGTCATGAGAACTTAACTAAAAAATCAGGGCGCTACGCTCCGGACGCTCTGCCAAATAGTCTCAGCAGGGAACTTATTCTGGTGGAACGTTTGCACCCCGCAGAAGAAAATGCCACACACAATATTAGATGAAGTTAACTTTTCACACAATACAGTAACGTGAGCTATTTAAATTATAGCTGATACATGGTTACACCTCATTATCTCTTACCAGGGTCAGAGTAGGCTACTTTGTCCACATCAATCCCACCAATCAGTCCCAAAACGTCCCAGGTAGAGAGGAAACCGGCACCAGCAGCCCTCTGATGTTCTGCAAGTGAGTGTGTATGTGTGTGTGTGTGTGTCAATTATATTATCTTAATCTTAAAGAGGGAATCTTATCTTTATCTTAAAGAGGAAAGCATCACATGAACAAATGTGGAAACACACTAACTGTTCTGTTTTAAAGGAAGCTCTGTTAACCCTGAGAGTTGTCTGATGGTTTAAAAGAGGATTTGGAAAGGGTTTTCTAAAAATAAAATAGAAAGGTCTATTATGTAATGTAGGCCTACTTTGGTAAAAAATGTTACCAGACAATAGCTGGACTTATAGGTCGACTTATCAGGGCGACTTGATGCTAAACATCTGTTAATCATTGGATTTTAAATTTTAAAGTCATTTCATGTATTTGATTCTGAAACAGATGCCCGTCAGCTGACGACTGATGAACCCACTTAGGGCTGGGATACATATCTGTGTTATGTTGATATCCTCTTAGATTCTGGATATCATAAAATGACATAAGTGTTGTGTTTTCCTGGTTTTAAAGGCTGCATTACAGAAAAGTGATGTCATGTTCTGAACTTTTTACACACTTAGTCATAGTACCGGTTATAAAGCCAGGATCTGTCTGAGGTTTCTGCCTCCTCCGCGCTGTCCACCAAATGCTTGCTGTTGGGGGAATGTAAATGTTGGGTCTCTGAAAATAAAGTGTGGTGTAGACGTACTCTAGATCGCTCTGTAAAGTGTCCTGAGATAACTTCTGTTAAATATTAGTTGAATAACTTGCATATTACCACTTGCATATTTCACCAGCATTTGGCTGGTAAAATGGTGCCAATATTGAACTGTGCCTGTGAGAATAGCCTACCACTATTCTGTCTGCCATTTGATGCACGAGCCGTGAACTACACCCCCACCCTCTGGAGAAAAAACTGGAATATTATGGTTTTTCACAAACCGCATTATTATGGATGGAAGTTATTTGACTGATAGAAGACAATTAGTTTACTTTAATGGAAGTTTTTCAAAGGTAAGGCTTGTGTAACATGGAGTCTAGGAAGTTGTCTTGGACCACTCCTGTACACAAGGCTCAGTGTGGCTCAGTGGTAGAGTGGTTGCCTACCAATTGGAAGGTTGCCTGCCCTGCAGTCCCATGTCGAAGTGTCCTTGGGCAAGACACTGAACCCTGAGTTGCCCCCGATGCTATGCATCGGGGGGGTGAATGTGTGTTTATCTGATGAGCAGGTGGCACAGTGTATGAGTGTGAATGGTGTATGATGTGGAAGTGCTTTGAGTAGTTGTTAAGACTAGAAAAGCGCTATACAAATACAGCTCATTTACAATCATTACTAATGATTTACCATCTTCAACCCCTTATCTGGTATCGCTCCTCTTTTCCTCTTTCTGACTGGGGGGATCCCGAGGCGTTCTCAGGTGTTCCCAGGCTTTGCGTCAATTAGATTAGATTCAACTTTATTGTCATTACACATGTACAGGTACATTGCAACGAAATAGTTGGAGATTTTGACGCACTCCGAGCTCCTATCGGATGACTAAGCTTCTCACCCTCTCATAGATTTACCATCTGTTTTAGATAAAGTGAGCATTTCAATGTTTGCTGATGATTCTACTCTATATTTATCAGGAACTGATATTGGTGATCTAAATACTGGACAACAGAAAGAGCTACAGTCAGTGGTGGACTGGATCAGGACTAACAAACTGATTCTCAATGGATAAAACTACTTGTTTAGTGGTTGGAACTCATTTTTCTTTACGATCCAAACCGAAACTCAACTTAGTGTAGCGAAAACTTCTGTAGAGCAAAGAGAAGAGGCTAAACTTTTGGGTGTGATGATTGACAATAGATTGTGTTGGGACAAACACGTTCAGAAACTGGGAACTAAAATGAATAACACCTTGTCTGTTATTAAAAGGTGTGCAAACATCTTCACAACACAGATAGTTAAACAAGTCCTTCAGGCTTTGTTTTTTTCACATCTGGATTACTGCTCAGTGGTGTGGTCCAGCACTTCAGCAATTAATATGAAAAGTGATTCAGAATAAAACTGCACGAGTGGCTCTCTCGTCTGAGTTTAGATCTAATGTTGATAAAATGCATGAAAGACTCTCATGGTTTAAAGTTAAAAATAGATTTGTGTATTCACTAATGTTTCTTTTTTACATGACGTTATAACAAATAAAACCCCTTTTACTTTATATACAATACTATCGTTTAGTACTGATACACATCAGTATCCAACAAGGCATGCAGTAGGAGGGAGTTTTATTTTACCTAAAGTGAAAACTAAATTAATTCAACGTTTCGTCAGGTACAGAGCAACGTGTGAATGGAACTCTCTCCCAACGACTATCAAACACAACTCTCAGGATGGTTTTAAAAAATCACTTAAGACATATTTACTTCAAAGGAATTAAATATATTTCATATCAAATTAGTTTGTTATAGGGCTTTTGTGATCTTATTTCTTAAAATAGATTTAGCTATTCAGAGTACTGTCTTTTATTTTATTTTAATATTAATTGCATTAACTGTGAGATTTAATTCCCCAGGGAAAATAGCTTTTAGGTTATGTTGAGGCTAATGGGGATCCAAATAAAACACATAAACAAACTCTGTAGGCTCCTTTAAGCCTAGGTACTCCAGTAGGCTACATGTCAAGGGATATGTTACATCTCTGGCAGCTGTTATTACTAGTTATTATGCTACAGATAAACATATTACTCATCTATCAGCTCTGTGTATTTGTCCCGGTCTTGTATTGTATATTTTTGAGCTGACTCCATTGGCACTGTGTCGGTAGTGTGTCTCAGCCAGCTGTAGGTGCAGCCACCAGAGGGCGACATATAGAATTCCCTCACAGTTCAGGTATGTTTCCGGTCCAGTGACTGAAGGTCCTTTCAAAACAAAGCTCGGGCCTATGAAGCACGAGGCAGCACCTTAGACTAAGAGAGAGAGAGAGAGAGAGAGAGAGAGAGAGAGAGAGAGAGAGAGAGAGAGAGAGAGAGAGAGAGAGAGAGAGAGAAGAGAGAGAGAGAGAGAGAGAGAGAGAGAGAGAGAGAGAGAGAGAGAGGAGAGAGAGAGAAAAGAGAGTATTATACATGGGCAGCACTGATTCACCCAAAATTATCAGATTAGATTAAGCATCAGGGTTTATTTTTTAGAGGGAAACGCTAGGCTTGCAGCTAATGAATGGGACCATAGCCACTGCTGATGACACATTTTAAACTTGATCACAAATACAATCAAATATCAATCAATAAAACAGCGTTCTGTTTGTTTGACTTACTATTAATTATTACTTATTACCAGAAACTTTATAATGTGCATAAAGCCTTCATTCTATTTAGTTGTATTTGTACTTGTTTCATTTGGATCCGTTTTATTCCTTTGCTTCTGTAAACGTGTTCTGCTCTTATTTTGAAACGGTGCCCCGGAAGTGTTTTTTCCGTACGTTCTCTTCATTGATTGGTTGTGTTACCACTGGTGCTGATGTGGTGTTCTGAAGTGAGCGAAGCGGCTCGTTGATTCCGATCCGTCTCTTCCACCGAACTCTGTCCGCCAGAACCCAGAACCATGCCTCACTATCAGACCTGGGAGGAGTTCGCGCGCGCCGCAGAGAAGCTCTATCTGACAGACCCCATGAAGGTGAGCCTCTCTGTCTCAGCAGCAGCTTAGCATGCTAGCTGGATAGCCTGTTAGCTGGGGAATAGCCACAGAGCGTATGTGGCGCTGTAGACGGGTCACTGACGTCAGCCTTGTGTGTTTCCAGGTGAGAGTGGTCCTCAAGTACAGACACTGCGACGGAAACCTTTGCATCAAAGTCACCGACAATGCCGTGGTAAGTGACGTCATGTGTACCTGAACTGTTGAGTAACACGTGACACCCTACTGTTTCCATCCATCAGCGACCTGAGAACCAGAGAACATACTAATACTTCCAGTACTCAAAGATACTTTGTAGCCTACCTGGAGTTACTTGGCTGTAATCTGTAGTTTTCTGTTGATTGATTTCATCAGCTAAATGCATCAATCACTCATAAGTAAACAAAAATACAATCTGTATTATATACACCCAACTCTGTGTTGTGTGTGTGTGTGTGTGTTGTGTGTGTGTGTGTGTGTGTGTGTGTGTGTGGTGCATTATACAGACAATAAATAAATAATGAATCGCAGGCTTTTGCACATACATACAGAGAATATATTGAGAAGGAGATATGTCTCTGTTGATATGTGATAGTACTGTGAGACTATTGTCAGCCCGTTGACGGTAATGGTGCTGTAGCTATCATTGTCCTCATGTAGTCTTTTGTCCTTCCCCACAGTGTTTACAGTACAAGACAGACCAGGCCCAGGACGTGAAGAAGATCGAGAAGCTCCACGGGAAACTGATGAGACTCATGGTGTCCAAGGAGACGCACAGTGGCTCCATGGAGACGGACTAAAATGCTCCGGAGCAGCTGGACCGAATCCAGTGGACACAATGGTTGTTAGAGCACAGGACCATCACAGTGCCATGTGGAGTTTGGGGGGGGGGGGGGAGGGGGGGAGGGAGTCTGGCTGCCTAGCTGCCTATTTGGATGTCATACCGCTAGATATGTGATAGTAATATACATAAAGATATGTTTTGTTTTTTAACGACACTTTCTTCAATATAATCCCATTGTCCTGATGGTATGACTCTAAGGAAGGTGAGTGTAGGTTGCTGGATGATGGGGGTTTTTTTTGGGGGGGGGGGCAAATCCTCAGCTGCAGTGCGAGCAGCTCTGGCTCCTTGATTTCTTTAGAGGAGCTGCATTTAATTTGAGTTTTAAAAAGGACAAAAAGGACAGGCATGGAAACATAACATGTCTTTTCTATTCACATCTACGTAGTGATGTTGGATTCAGTTTCAGCACAGGTTGGTTCCTTTTTGGTTTTCCTCCTGGACTCGTGCCACGCAACTGGAGCAGGAGCTTCTGATTGGCTGGTGACAGTGTGGAGGAACCCCACACACCTCCTAATGCCATTTTGTCGACTGAGAATCATTGTTACATGTTCAATAAACGTTTATTTACTCCAGTAGAGCCAGTGTTTCGCCTGTATTCATCTGAGGGCCATTTCACAAACTAAGATAAGGGATTAAGTTGGGATGTCCCAGTTATCCTGGCTTAATTTAGCCTTGACTCTGTTTCACAAAAGCAGAGGCACCTAAGTTACCATGGAGATTTATTCTGTACAGTTAGCCTGGTCTTGCCAGCTAGGATTAATTAATCCTGGAGCCTTTTCGGTTCACTCAGAAGTGCTTTTACCTTATTTTTTTCATTAATAAAACAGGTGCATATTGCTGTTTAGTTATTTAAAGTTGCGACCATTATTTTTAGTGGTTATTCATGTGACATTGTTACTGTTATATTGCTGTATTGAGTTTGGTGAATATATTATCACAGTTGTTTTAGAAAAGGCTGATAAAGTTGCAAATGTGTTTTAAATGAAGTCAGTTACTAAGGGCAATATAAGTGCTGTATATGTGTGTTTCTATAGTGGACCAATGCACCTTCAATTATTTTAGTTGATTAATTTTTTGTATTCTCTAATGACTATAATTGGGAAGGATTGTACAATTTTAGGAACATTTCCTAATTGTACAATTCTCCCAAATTACAGTCTAAGTTCACTGAACCAATAACTATATAGTGTAGACTACTGTCCATTCACGTAACAACAGGTAGAGGACACCTCAATGGTTTTTGACATATTTTGCTGCGGAGGAAATAACTGCTGAATATACTCTGTCCATTTATGTTTACAGTGAGCATGAAATGTATCAGTTACCTTTATAGTTTCTAGATTTTAGAGTCCCATTTCTTCAGCGTCTTTCTTTTCTATGTCCATATGTATGAGGGAGCTAAGCATCTAGTATGTGAAGCTTGGCCCGACTGAATGATAGTCTAAAAGTATACATTTACAAACTACTGCTCTTAACTGAAACCATTCACAGTCACTTTGTCATTTGCAAACAACAAAAAACAAACAATTGCACACTTTGCATTAAAAGCTGCTCACTGTGTGTAAAGTATGTCTAATAAGTATTCACCAATTTAGCATCAGTAAATCTAGATTGACCTCGAGGTCTGTTAAGACAGTGAGAGAAAGCGAGGGACACGATCTCGGACCGACTGAATGTGTGAGCAGCCTGAAGACATCCATCAACTGACCACTGCTCTGAACCCGTCATAACCATACCAGTCAAGGATAAGCTACTCAGCATTAGCACACATTAACCACATTAATCATTAGCCTTATCAGTAAGCAGAAGTTAATGTTACTCAGGAAATTTACCATGAAGATCCATTTTCTACAACGCTCGAATATGGTGCATAAATATCTCTCTCACTCCGTTTCTCCCTCTCTCTCTCCCTTCCCCCCCTCTCTCATGGGCTAAAATATAAATTCCCTAAGTCATATTAACTTCCACTATTAACTTCCACTGCTCGCTTTTAATGCAAAGTGTAATGCAAAACTGTTCGTTTTGCAAATGACAAGTGACCAATTGAGTGATTTCAGTAGTTCATAAATGATACATCAATAAGTCAGTCTGCTGTTATCTGACACACTTTTTCTCATGTATTTTTTTTATCACATAGGCCGAGTTTCCTTTTCAACGTATTAGGCTATATGCTCAGCTTCCGAGTATATATGGACATATATAGCCTACTAGAAAAGAAAGACACTGAATGAATTGGACTCTAAAATCTAGAAACTATAAAGATAATTAAGTGATAAATTCCATGCCCACTGTAAACATGAATCAGAGTATGTACGTCAGTTATTTCCTCCCCAGCCCATAAGGTCAAACCATTGAGGTGTCCTCTCCCTGTTGTTACATGAATGGACAACTAAAATAATTATAATAAAAATAATAGGTGCATTGGTCCACTATAGAAACACACATGTAGCACTTATATTCCCCTTAGTAACTGACTTCATTTAAAATACATTTGCATCTGTATCAGCATTTTCTAATCAGCCAGGCTTGCTATCTACTAACTCCCATAATTTCCCATTTTTTTTGGATTAATAAATCTATCTATCTACGGTCGGTCTGAAGCTCTACGGGACGTCCCGTGTTGAGTAGAGACAAAGCTGAGCAGTGCTCTGAAGAAATAATAACCAAACGGTGCATGCTATAGTTCTCTCTCTGTCCTTTTAATCGGGTTGAATGTTTTTAAATGGACCTTGAGTCAAACAATAAAGCTATCACCATCAGTATCATCCTAAAACTGAACTATGTTCAATATTCATGGTAGAAAAGTGGTGAAATATTGCTTTACAGATAATTTCTTCATTCTATTTATCTGGTGATTGATTTGATTTGAATTGCAGTAATTCCCTGAGTTATTACCCAGCATCCCATTTGGCCTCATCCGTAAAGTACTACATGACCCATCATGCCCCTCTGGTATTTCCTCACGGTTAGTCAGTCAGGTCTCGCCAGTGTTTTCCTTCTTCATGCTCGCAGAATAACAAGCAGCACACGTGTTGCATCACTGGTCCGTGGACGTTAAGTCAACAGGTGAGTAACTAATGTTACTGTGAGCTACCAAGTAACGCTAAAGTATAGTAACGGTATAGAATAGTAACGTTACAGTGTCGAGACGTTACCGAAGGACAGGAGGAGTGACGGGCTGGACGGGACCAGCAGACAGTTTGAATACATTTATGTATTCATTGTAAACTTGTAGGCATGCATGTGTAGGTTCTTTCATCTTATTATTAGGGAATTGTATGATCCTTGACGCTTGGCAATGTTGTTTTCCTGACATTCTTGCCAGTAAAGCAATTTGATGTAGATAAAGAGACTACTGATTACATTAATGTTACGTAACGTCACCGTAGACTCGAGTCAGAGTGCGGGGAACACTGCTGTTTGCCGCTGCTGATTGGTCATGCAGCCAGGGGCTAATCACGTGACAGCTGGCCACAGCAACACTGCCACTTTGTTTCCTCTGAGCTCATTAAAGTACACCACAGACACCACAGTCACTCACTCTGCACACGTTAATGATCCTTTAGGATTTGATCCATAATAACTTCTTTAATAAAGGTACAACTGTTTTAATGTTTTAATAATAGCCACGTCAAATATGTAAATCTGTAGTTCTCAATCATCCATCTGAACCCTGCTGCCCCTCCTTGTCTCACTGCCTCCCCGCCCCTTCCTGTCCCACTGCCTCCCTGGCCCTGCATCCCTGTCCCACTGCCTCCCTGTCCCTGCATCCCTGTCTCTGCCTCTCTATCCCACTGCCTCCCCGTCCCTGCATCCCTGTCCCTTCCTCCCTTTCCCACTTCCTCCCTGTCCCTGCCTCCCCGTCCCTTCCTCCCTCCCTGTCCCACTGCCTCCCTGTCCCTCCCTCCTCCCTGTCCCTCCCTCCTGTCCCACTGTCTCCCCATCCCTCCCTCCCTGTCTCTCTGCCTCCCTGTCCCTGCCTCCCTCCCCGTCCCTCCCTCTCTTCCCTTCCTCTTTCCCCGCCCCACCCTGTCCCTCCCCCTCCCTTGCCTCCCTGTCCCACTGCCTCCCCGTCCCCCGTCCCTCACCTCCCTCAACTCCCTGTCCCACTGCCTCCTTGTCCCTCTCTCCTCCCCACCCCTCCCTGTCCCACTGCCTCCCTGTCTGTCTCTGTCCTTGCAGCATGTTAACCGAGGTGCTGGTTGCTCTGCTGGTTGGAGGGCTGCTCTACTTCCTGGTCCAGAGGAGCAGGACCCAGGTGCTGAGGACAGAGGATGGCTGGTGGGGGGCTGGTGCCCCTCCTGATGGAGGGGAGGACGTCACCATTCGTCCCTTTACAGTCAGCACCAGTGCTGAGGAGCTGGAGGTTGGATTTCCTCTCCGTCTGTCTCGCAGTCTGTCAGTCAGGCAGTCCTGGCCGTCCCTAATGTTATCCCTGTGTCCCTGTGTCCCAGGACCTCTACAGGAGGATAGACCAGACTCGGCCTGTCCCCTCTCTGGAGGACAGCCACTTTACCTACGGCTTCAACTCCCAGTACCTGCAGACGGTGCTGTCTTACTGGAGAAATGACTTTGACTGGAGGAGACAGGTGGACAGACTCAACCAGTACCCTCACTTCAAAACCAACATCGAAGGTGAGCAAGCTCTGCACGCCATAAAGTGCTTTTGCTTTCCTTTTATAATAAAATAAAATTAAAGTAACTCACCATGACCCAAGCATGTGCAAACAAATGCCATGAATTGCATTTGGCAATAATATTTCACTCAATGAAATATTATTTACACTCAATATTTCACCCTCCTGAAGAAGATATGTGCCTACCTCTAACCTGCATCCTCTATCCATTTTCCAGGTATTGATATCCACTACCTGCATGTCAAGCCCAAGACGGTGCCAGAGGGATCCAGTGCTCTTCCTCTGATCATGGTGCACGGCTGGCCCGGCTCCTTCTATGAGTTCTATGGGTTGATCCCTCTACTGACAGAACCATCAGACCCCAGCCACCTTGTGTTTGAGGTGGTGTGCCCCTCCATACCAGGCTACGGTTTTTCAGAAGCACCACATAAGAAAGGTGAGTCTGGAAAGTGTTTTTGGGAATATATTAATGCCAGATGTGGGAACAGAATGAATATGCAGATCACATGTACTTGTACGTGTAGGTTATTGGAAACAACACTGATGAAAAGAAACCGTTGATCCCAGAATTTGTCTCAACAATTGAAATGTCCATTTAAAACTTGACGTGTGTGTGTGTGTGTGTGTGTGTGTGTTTATGCAGGCTTCGATTCCGTACGTGCCGCACACATCTTCCACAAGCTGATGAAGCGTCTGGGCTTCCAGCAGTTCTACGCTCATGGAGGAGACTGGGGCTGGCTGGTCACTACCAACATGGCCCAGCTGGAGCCCAGGTAACACATACACCCACACACAAAGTATTTAGAGATGCTGAAATAAGGTCTTACTCCAGTTTTTCTCTCCAGGAGTATCAGAGGCTTGCATGTGAACTTTGCCCCGCCCTCCAATCCGGGGCTGCTCATGACCCTGTCCCTCATGCTGGGCCGTTACTTCCCCAAGCTGTTTGGCTTCACTGACACGGACATTGAGCGTCTCTTCCCCTGCATGGAGAAACTGGTGAATATATCCATCAAAGAGTCTGGCTACATGCACATCCAGGCCACCAAGCCTGACACCGTGGGTAAGGACCTGATAACAGGATCCATCGGCTTTAGTCCAGTCTAAAAATGGTCCATAGAATCTCTTTTTAATCAGCAAATCCATTCCCCTTTCTCACCTCAGGCCGAGGACTGAATGACTCCCCAGTGGGTCTGGCTGCCTACATCTTGGAGAAGTTCTCCACATGGACGAACAGCGACTTCAGGGACCTGGAGGACGGAGGACTCACCAGGTACAGAGAACACAGCAGAACATAATGGAGCCAGTCCTGCTCACAGTCCGCTGGATAAGTACAAACACGCAAACAGTTGGGAGTAGCTTCAGTGGCAGTAGAACATGTATGGATCAGCAGCAGCCAGACTCCTCTGTCAGTGCGATCCCAAAATATTCACATAGATAGATAGATAGATAGATAGATAGATAGATAGATACTTTATTCATCTCAAAGGAAATTGTAGATATCCAGTAGCTATGACAACCATAACACAACAAACACATATATCACACATACATAAAAATAGAAGTCACTCACAGATGTGCAATGACCATGATAAGAGAGGGTACTAAGGTAGACTGTGTGCAATGGTGATAGTGCAAAGGTGAACAGTGTAGGGATTGAACAGTGCAGAAGATCATAATCAAACATTAACTATGACTGTTAAATATGAACATAACCGATAAACTAACTGATTGAATAAGAACACTATATGACAGGGAATAAGTTATAAGATGTGAGATGTAGATGATCACAGTCCAGATTGTGTAAGAGGGCTAATATAGCCTATAAGACAGTCGTAGACTGTAGACAAACTGATAATGGTAGGAGCTGAGAGAGACAGGCTCACGCTGAAAAGTCAATTTCTCCCCTCCCCTCCCCCCTTGTGTGGTATTGAAGAGCTGGATGGCCCTGGGGACAAAGGACCTCCTTAACCTGTCTGCATGACAGTGACAGAAGTCTGCCACTGAACATGCTCCTCTGTTTAAAGAACGTGCTGTGTAGTGGGTGGCTATCATTGTCCATAATAGCCAGCATCCTACTCATTTTCTCATTGTCTCTGCAGTTGCTGTAAGTGACTCCAGCTTAATGGCAACAACTGAACCAGCTTTCTTTACCAGCTTGTTCAGTCGCCCAGCGTCTCTCTTTTTAATACTGCCTCCCCAGCACACCACAGTACATTCCAGTCTGTTGACTCGAAGCAGTCCCTCAGGGCCTCCTCTGCCTCAGGAGACCATTTCCTGAAGGAGCATGTGGTGGTAGGTGGTCTGCGAACAACTGGAATGGACTCTGGTTGTAGGAAGACCAGGTTGTGATCTGATCTCCCCAGCGGTGGCAGTGGAGTGGCATTGTATGCATCTCTGACATTCACATACATGAGGTTGCTTGTTCTGTTCTTTCTTGAAGGGCAATTTACAAATTGATAAAAGCCAAGCAGGGTTGAGACCAGTGTGATTGAAGTCCCCTGTGATCGCAATGAAGGCTTCAGGGTGCTGAGCCAGACGCCTCGCGATAGTGGTTAGCCAGAGCTCGTGGAGGGATGTAAACACAAACAACAATGGCGTGTGATAGCTCCCTAGGCATGTAATACTGAGACTCACTGCTAACAGCTCAGTGTCTGGGCAGCAAATAGTTTCCTTCACCGTCACATGTCCTGGGTTGAGCCATTTGTAGTTGACAAAGAGTGCAAGCCCCCCACCTTTGTTTAGGGTCTCTGTCCGCCCTCACAGTTGAAAAGCTGGGTAGCTCCACGTTAGCGTCCAGGACGTTGCTTTTGAGCCATTTCTCTGTAAAGCATGGTAGTCTGCATTCCCTGTATACCTTCACATTCTTCATAAGGGCCGCCAGTGAGTTCACGTTCCCCATCACACACAAAGGAATGGACGGCTTGAACCGCCATCGCTTTTCCATGAGCCTAGCCTCATCTTTAGCTCCAGCTCTGCATCCTCAATATGCCCGCCTTAGTTCCTCCGGGATCGGGTGAAATGTGCCGGCATGTTCGGCGTTTCCCATTGTCCTCAGTTCAAGCAGTTCTTCCCTTGATTAAATTAGGTTCTTACTGCTGTGTTGCGGACTAGTAATAGCCATGTCCATAGGATATACAGATACGTGCGATGCGTGAAAAGATAAAAAGTTTATGAAAAACTAAAAACACTCACAGCAGATCTACAGATTCAACAGAGCTACTGAAAAAGGCTGCCACTCTCGTTGGCAGAGATGGGCTTCTCATTACTGTAACGTGTGTGTGCGTGTGCCTTGCAGGAAGTTCTCCCTGGATGACCTGCTGACTAACGTGATGATCTACTGGACGTCTGGCTGCATCATCTCCTCCATGAGGTTCTACAAGGAGAACCTTGGCAAAGGCCTGAACGCGCCTCACTCTAAGTGAGTGATCTGGTGCTGAAAGAGCACCAAAGTGACAGGGCCAACTCGTTTCAATGCTGCCAAACATAAGTCACAGATAACTTTTCAAAGCTCAGACGATGAAAAGATCAAAGTTGAACAGGACTGTACCAGTCATCGTGTTAGATCATTGGATGACTGTGCTGGCCTGATGTTCCCAGCAGTTGACACCCCTGACTCTGGTGATTAGGTGAAAGGGTGTGGCTGAGGTGATAATATGTGTGATGTCTCCTCACAGGATCCCTGTGGACGTCCCCACTGGCTTCGCCTGCTTCCCCAACGAGCTGACGCACACTCCCAAACTGTGGCTCAAACAGAAATACCGCAACCTGGTGACCTTCACACCCATGGCCCGCGGCGGCCATTTTGCCGCCATGGAGGAGCCCCAGCTGATGGCCGAGGACATCCAGAACTTCACCAAGATAGTGGAGAAGCAGCGGGCTGTGTAGTGATCCAATAATATGACAGCTTAGCAAGATTAGAAACCTATTCTCACTGACCAATGACACACCTGCCATGCTGTCTTAATACCCATAAGGCAGTTGGTGAGTCAAAGCTTCAAAACAAAAGCACTCATTTTGACTGGATTTTGGAAAAGCACAGCTGAAATTGATAACCTGTGTCTTAGTAAGCTATTTCAGTAAGTCAGCACGCACAATACCAGGACCTCTACTAAGTAGATTTAGCCATCTTTAATGGTTTGAAGACACCTGTGCTTTAACTACTACGACAATGTCAACATGTCTTCCATGTAAAAGCCCAATAGCAGGTGTTGTAAAGAGCAGCAGTTTGCATGGTGTTGCTGTGGTCTGGAGGAGGAGCTGTGCTGGGGGTCCCTAACACTGATGTCTCACTCAGAACTCCCTCAGCCTTTTAGTATTAGTATCACACAGTTTACTCGGCAGCTGCAGATGGGAGGTCAAGGGCCACCTGGTGGTATTGTGTTGACAGCCTGGACAAGGTGCCAGACATTCCTCTCACTGATAACACGAAGCCTCAGACCTCTGAGTTTGGCTGGATTTCTTACAACTCATTCCATGTCTTTAATGTAAAACACAGCATTCACTTAACATCCTGTCTCTTTGACTAACTTTGACTTGCTTCAAATGCTACAATTCACACTGCTTACTTTATTGCTGTACCAACCGTGAAAATAAAGAGTTAATCACCATGTTGATCTTGAAGAAGCTGATTCCCATCTGTACTGCTGAAAGTGATTTAGTTACATGATGAAAATTATTTGGTTAGATTTAGAAAAGTCATAGCTACAGCGCAAGGGTATTAAGGCTGCTGAGTTGACCGTAAACAGGTATGTGAAATAAAAACATTCATAAAGCCAAGATGATGAAAGTGAAAATGTGTCTGGTACAGATGTGTTCATGTAATCTCTGTGGAGTACTGGATTTATAAAGCATGTGCAGTGTCCCAAACAGGCTTCCTCTCCTGATGAGGCTGTTGTTGAACATGATGGGATGCCCTAAAATGTCTTCAACAAACCAAAAGCCTCTCTTTGTTAATGGTCAATGTCGCAGTGCCCCGGGCTTCCAGCCCCGCCTCTGTCCAGTTGTGAGCAGAGCTCTTTTCCCAAGCCCCCCAGTGCCCTGGCTCGGGACACCCTCCCAGTGCTGCACTCCCCCAGGCCTGACTGCCTGCCGCTTGCTCTTCTTGGCAGCAAACAGCCAGGGGAGGATCAGGACGAGCGGGCGGCTGAGATAAAGACCACATGAAGTTCCCCACATTACCTCACCCGATAAGGAAACAAGCAGACGGAGAGAGAGAGGGTCAGCCTGGGAGGAACTCTCTGGATGGACTCTGATGCGCAGAGAGGCAGCCAGGGAGTGTGGGTTTTTTTTAGGGGTCTGAGTGGAACTGGGCACCCACAGAGAGAGGTGGAGATCCTTGAACAGGACGTCCTCAGTAGCTACAGAATGATGAGTAATTTTAGCTGTTGAGACAGTTTTTACCAAACATTTAAATGCTCCGATGGAGAGATGAGCTAAGACTGTGTGTTTACCAAAGCACTTAGTGGATGACACTTCCACAACAAACACGGGAAAGCAAACCTTCCAGCCAATGATAATAGACTGAGTCAAAGAGAATTCAGTGTTCAGGGGAGTCCGCTCCAGCGCTTCGGCAGCAGCCATGGCCGTGAATCCTCTGGAAGGTCTCATGTCGGTTGCGGCGAGGCACCAGCTGGTCTCCAGCCCCACAGCTGAGCCACAGAGGCAGCAGCAGAGGCAGCAGAGCCCAGCATCCCTGCACACACTCAGGCACAGCACACGCAGCAGCCGGGAGCCCAGGAAGTGGGTGAGTCTCAACCTCAAAGACTGAGCAACCTTCATCATCAGGATATAAAAAGGGAAAAAGGCAAGGAAAGCACTTAGTCAAATGTAATCCCTCACAGTGGGACTCAACTCTGGTGGTAGTGAGACTAGGCAACACTTAAACTACGCCACTACCTTATTAGAGTGATCTGGATTGTTTAAGATACATAGAGTTTAAGAGAAATCTCCTTTTTTCATGAAGGATTTGATTTAAGAGAACTTGTCTAAACTAATGAAGGAAGAGCTGTTGAGGACTCAAACTGATTTGTGCTCGTCAAGCCCGTTTCTCGTGTTGAGGAGCAGAGAGACTGTTCTCAATAGTAATCTCATGTCTGAGTATCTACCACCTACAAACACAAGTTATTCATTTTCAGACACACTGCAACAGGAAGTTGTATTTTAGAATGAACTAATTGGCAGAATGTGCAAGGTTATTTTATCAAAGTATATTTTTCATCACTTTTCTGTGTCACTGTATTCTAATGTCTCCCAGCCAGGTCAACCTATTTGATTGAATGTAAACATGTCCTCTGCTGCAGGTGCAGTCTGTGTGTGGGTCCAGGTCAAACTCCGGTTCTGGTTGTGAGTCTGCGGTCCAGTCCAGGTCACTGAGGAGTCAGCACTCCCCAGAAAACGCAGCGCGAGAGCGGAGCCGCGTTCGCAACCTCCGCCAAGCCTTCCACAGCCTGCAGGTACCAGACGTTCACTCCCACCCTTTCCCTGAGTAAACACTGAACATCAACATTCACTATGAGCCATTCCCTCTTAGCACCTGCTTCCTGTGTGGGTGTTGAATTCAGTTTGATGAATTTATTTTGATCGTCTTGAGTGTTTTGCATGCATACAGTGACGGGCAGTGTCTTATCATAGAAAACAGCTAGAGTTATAATCAACTCTTGAACCAGAACCCTAGCCTGGAAACCAGATCAATCTGCTAGCTCATCTTCCATTTGCTCTGACAGATACGTTCAGACAGACTTCCAGCCGACCTGGCCCTGGGCAGACCAATCACAACCGTTTATCTCACATGGGGCGGGTTTAAGACAATGACTGACAGAGGAGCATCATGATTGAACGTAGTCTCTGTCTAGTGCACCATATATATATATATATATATATATATATACACATATATATAATACCAGGCTTTCTCTTTTAAAATGGACCAAGCACCGCCCCAACTTGCATGGTCGCTTAGAGCCTCGTCGTTTGGTTGCTATGATTGGTTGTAGGCCACGTTTGGTTGCTATGATTGGTTGTAGGTCTATTTAATTGCAGCCAGAGACATTTTGGTCTGTGTCGTTGATAATGCTCCTTTAAAATTGAAAATGCATTGAGAGTTTCCAGACATACGAGTGAATTAGTGTGGCGATATCAGACTACCAGAACACTGACAATAGTAACATTAAGACCTAAATCCCTAGCAACAGGTAGCATTAAAACAACGACAATTAAAGAGGTGATCGGCGAATGGTTCTTCCTACGGCTAAATTAAGGCGATTTGAACTGATCAGAGCAGAGATGTTACTAGTGGAGCAGCGTGTTGGCCTGCTGAGCCTCGTTAATCACAGTAACCAGGGACATTTAGACCAGGTTTTTGTCTCTTTGCTGCGGATCCAACGCCCTGCCTCTCCTTCCTCCATATGCCAATACTCCATCAGAGTAGTTCACATTCAGGATATGATTTGGATTGTAAAATTGAAGAAAAGTTATACAAATAATAATTAAGTTATTCAATCTTAAAGTGCGGCCTAGATCTACACTCGATATAACTCCTGTTGTGTTGAGCTTTGACGCGGTTCCTGGAACAACTCTTCACACACACAGTTTTAAAAGCTCACACCAACAGTAAAAACATTTAGCTTATCATTTTGGTATTTATGAGGTCAACACACAATAATCAACATTTCTGTAAATGTACCAGTGTTAGCCAGCAGGCTAATGTTGAACTGCAGTGCTAGTTACCTAGCGTGGTGGGTCTTTTCATCCCAGTGAACCTTTCTTTGTTGTTGTTGTTGTTGTCGTCGTCCTCGTCCTCTCTGTTGTCTTGCAGCTTCAGCATTGTTAGGACAGCGACCACCTCCATGCCCTTTTTATTGACCTTCATTCTGATTGGTGTAACTATTTTGAGGCTTCAGCTGGAATTTACACTATATTTTCTCTTTTTGTGTTCTTCTTCTGGTTCTGTCAAAAACAACAAACAGGAGCTTCTTGTTGTTGTGAGGTCGACATTTTCTTTCCTAATGCTCAATTTGACATTGTACAGCTCACAAGATAGAGTTAAAAACTAGACGTGGTTGAAGGTGTCTCTGTTATCAGAATATGATGTGTTTAACCTGAATGATTCCTCCTCTGTCCTCAGGCTGCTCTGCCCTCCGTCCCCCCAGACACCAAGCTGTCCAAGCTGGATGTCCTGCTTCTGGCTACCAACTACATAGCTTACCTAACAGAGACGCTGGACCAGGGGGGGGCATTGGCATTGACTGAGCACACCCTGCCCTCCCTGCCGGGTGGATACTTGCATCCTGTTAAGGTAAGGACAGGAATAATCAACATGCTCACTCTTTTTCATGGTCAAAGACTTGGCATCTACTGTATGTATCTCCCTTTGTCACACACCCAGTGTCTGTAACCAACTACATTACACGTGTCTGTCAGGTGCACAGACAAAGACTGTAATATTAGGGTTAGATAACTGGCTCATTATAGTTCAATACTACTCAAACAAGGGGCAGAAGATCACAGCATTGAATGGAAGGTGTTAGCTAGTTGTGGGGTCAGAGTGACTGAGTGGGGCTGACAGAGTTTTTACCATCACAGCCCCCGCCCCCTGGAACTCCCTACCAGAAACATCTGGGACTGGACAGACACTTTCACATCACTTCTGAAAACACACTTCTGTGGATTAGCCTTCCTCCTAGAACAGTACAACATTTCAGCCACTTCTGGTTGCTGGTTGTATTGTTTCACTTGCCTCTAAGCTACCCTAGCACAGACTTCTCTAGCAGGTACCCCAATTCTGGGTAAGAAAACACAGCAAATCCAGCAAAACACACAGCAGAAGCCAAAGAAGTAGCAAAGACATGAAGCACAACAACAAAAGTAGCAGAATAAGTGAACACTGCCAAACAAAAGGAGTCAACTTACCCTATTGCAGCAGATCCACTGACAGTAAAGCAAAGACGCCTAGTAAAGTAATTACATATCGTAGTTTTTAGAAGTCTAGCAGTCTCCTCTGAAGGCTTATGCACTCTGAACACTGGCATGATTGGAGCTGGCTTAACTAACTGTCTACAGGTGTAGAGGCCCCACCCTTGCTGATCAGATAACAAAGCCCCCGGTGGTGATGGCTCTGCAACAGAGAGTGGTTAACCACAGATCACCAACCCCCCACTTCACACTGCTAGCCTAATTTCCCATATCAGTTTCATTCAGCAGAAGCAGCAGT
The DNA here is from genome assembly GCF_008692095.1 of Etheostoma spectabile. Lineage (NCBI taxonomy): Eukaryota > Metazoa > Chordata > Actinopteri > Perciformes > Percidae > Etheostoma > Etheostoma spectabile. The sequence continues at coordinate 19,691,019 of NC_045750.1, read as the reverse complement.
TTTTGTATTGTTCCTGAATCATTTTACAGATACAGGGTACTTTACTACACTGTCCTCCACTGTTTTGTCTTTGTTTAATGGCCAATAATGTATGAGACTTTTTATTAGCTGTAAATATAAATATTCACCATAAGGTGAAAGTGTTAGGCAGCCAGTTTAGCCTGAGAGCTTCCAGTAGGTACGTTTGTCCTGATGGGTTTACACCAGTGTGTGGGGATAATCATATTAGCATGAAGAGCTTGTTGTCTCCCTGCTCTCACACACACACGCACACGCACACGCACACGCACAAACAGCTGATCCTTCTCCCATCCTGTAAAGGCTCATTGATCTCAACATCAACATGCGAGGGTCTGTGTCTTACACCAACCACTTTATGGTCACTGAGGAACATTTGTGATGACATGGCCTCAGAGGGCCGTCTACATTAGGTGAAGCTGCCTACAGTCCAGATGCTTTTTTAACAGTGTGTTTGTCTCTCTGTCTTTGTCCTCAGAAGTGGCCCATGCGGTCCCTGCTCTACTGTGGCAGCATGGGAGACCTGCTTTCAGGAGTCCCAGCCAATCAGATGCCTCCACTCGGACGGGACGGGGCACAGCCACTGACCCCTGCTGCAGAAGCAGAGCGGGAGTGATGGCCGAGCCCAGGACAGGACAAGGCAAACATTTCAATATTCTGGAGGGAGATGAAAAGCAGCAGTGGTTGGTTGTTCTAATATTATAATATAATAATATATAATTATAATGAAGGACAATAATGAAGGACAGTGAGCATGTTTAGCTCTGGCTTCATTTCACATCTGATTAAACACAAAACTGTATGTATGTGCAAAAGCCTGCAATTCATTATTTTTTATTGTCTGTATAATTCACACACACACACACACACACACACACACCACACACACCACACACACACACCACACACACACAAACACACACACCCTCTCTAACCCTTGACATGATGGACCAAGGCAGTGTACAGAAGAAACAGACAGACAGACAGAACTGAAAACCTAACCTCCTTAGCAGAGGTGAAAGACCATAAACATTTCTTTAATAAAACACTTGTTTAACAATAGAGAATATTCCGTGTAATAACCTCCAGCTGGGCAACATGGCGGTAATAAGAGAGCCATTCCCTAAGCAACAGTGCATGTTGTGGGTCTTAGTTAGCTCCTAACAGGAGGTCTACCTGTGGCGTCACTCAGTAGTGTGGCAGGTCCATCAACGTAACAGTTCATGTCCAACCCTGGGACTGAAATAAAAGCTGAGTTTCTACATCAGTGCCCTGTGGGAGACACCTCAAGCTTCGGCTGGAAATAAAAGAGAAAGTCCATGATTATCTGAGCTTTACCGCTGCTTCACGTTACTAATAACGCCACAAATCCCAGACAGCGTGCAGCCTAATATCCAGATTCAAAGCGTGTACAGCGTTTTATGCTTCACACGTTACCCCTGTAGTCACATGTTTTTGTCTGATCCTTGTATTTAGTTGTTTCTACTGTCAGTGTGTGTGTGTGTGTGTGTGTGGGAGTGAGAGAGGAGGCTTGTTGTAGGAACACAGCTGCTTTCGTATCACTTCATATCTCTACAGTAATGGCCACTTAGTTCTTATTACAGCTGCCACAGAATGTAAGCTTACTTTGAGTAAAACACCATCTACAACAGCTTGTGTGTGTGTGTGTGTGTGTGTGTATGTGTGTGCGTGTGTGTGTGTGTGTGTGTGTGTTGAACCTCAGAATTGCCACAGAGCCCAGCACACTTTTAGATCAAAGCTCAAATTTAAGGATATTCTAGTCTTTGAATAGTAAAATCAAAAGAATTGTTTTTCTTCTGGCTCCATGCACCTGACACTACTTTGTGAAAAGAGTTCTTGCCTTTACATGAAGAAATATCACATGACATCCTGACATTTCACGTGTTTCTGTAAGTAAGTCAAAACTTTATGAAAGTTCAAAGTAAAAGTATCTACCCCAATAGTTACAAATGTACACAGTTTGACAGCTGCACTCCTTTTTTCACAGTATTTGTAGTTTCTGTATCTCAACTCATCATTTTCTATGTATCATATCTTGTTGCTGTATGATTACGCTGTAATTACAGAATAAGAGCTCAGCACTGAAAACAATCCAATAATTCATGTGGACATGTGTGTAGGCTAGATGGAAGAAGCTCTCTCCTCCTTGAACAAGATGGGCTCGGCTCCACAAGCAACAGGCCAGCGTTCAAGGCTAGCTCTATAAATCTGTCCAGAGGGGGCCGGCTGCCCGAGTTCGCCTGCACCGCACACTACTCAGCCAGAGGTTACAGAAGAACAGACCAGACCAGACCCACTGCTGCATTTATTAACTGCAAAGAGACTAAGACATCATTGTGAAAAACTTACTGTGCCATGGTCTTGGTTCTAACACAGACACACTTCAATGTGGTCAGTATCACTATCCTGTCAGCCAGCTTAATCACTTACACAGCAGCCATGTCTTCTTTTTCATGAGATATAGCAAGGTCCAAACAATGTGATCCTTCTCACAGGATTTACAAGCCTCATCATGTGTGGGAAGGATTATCCATATGGGACTTTTCTGTATAAATCAGTAAAACTGAGGTACAATAGAAAAACATAGATAGAATATAGAAACAAATAAGGACCAATAAGATAAAAAATTAAAAGAAATATGTGTCCATATATATATATCTATATATATATATATATATACATCTATAGATAGTATAGATAGGTTTACACCTCAAATGTCAAACTGCAGCTTTTATTCAGAAAAGATATCCAGTGTAGACACTTCTTTCTGTTAATAAACGGAAGTCTTTGGACAGTTCAACAGACACTTCATCTTCCCTCAGCGCCACTGAACACTCACACTGGAATCTTCAATAGTTTCAGCACTTCCAGCTTTCCATTCCTAAACTAGGCTGACACCTTTCCAGTCTTCACATGCAACTATTGTGTGTGTGTGTGTGTGTGTGTGTGTGTGTGTGTGTGTGTGTGTGTGTGTGTTACTAATACTTCCATGTAAAGACAGCTATTTCTGCCACTGGAACAGATTCAAGAAGTCTGCCCCCTCATCCCCTCATGTTGGGAGATAATCAACATATTTTCCCTATCTCCTGCTCATTATGGCCGGGACACGCTGATTCCATGCTGGATTTATGGGGCTCTGAGACCACACTCCCCCTCTCTGGCTGGGGCTCTGCTGGAACAGACGAGGAGGATGAAGAAGGGGAGGGGGGAGGAGAAAAGGACAGTAGAGAAAAAACATATAAAAGAATAGGAAAGAAGGGGAACAATAGGGGGTGAGGATGACTAATGTGTCACCCTGGAAGATTAGGTAAACATGGTTAATCCACGTTCCTGTCTTTTATTCAGTTTACCTTGATAGGAAAAGGTCAGAGTCGAGTTTTAGAGCATTGAGTTTATGACATTAGCTGCCTCCTCACATGGGTTAAAAGGTTATGCTGTGGTGTGTGAGGAGAGATCATGTTCACAGGTCTTTATACACTCTGTAAGTGCCTTGTGATGGCATAGCAAAGCTTCTGAAGTATGCTTTGTGATCATGCATTGGGTTGGTAGGAAGCATTTTACAGAAACAGTTTCTTCCTTTGCTGCTCTGCACCAAGGCCCAGTCCAGTCAGCCTCCTGGATAAGTATATTATTAGAGGGGACCAGAGTCAGTGTGACCCAGCGGGGGAACATCCAGCTGACCACCAGCGCTGCCACTGATAACATCAGGATGTTGAGAGCAGCCGCTCGCTCGCCTTCCATTCTTTCGCTTTTACACCTTCAAGTTCTGCAAATGAGAGGAACACGTCTGTATTCTTCTGCATGTAGTTCTGTGGTGATTATGTAAAGGGGGCAGTCAGATATGCTCCTGAACCTCCTTCAGGGAGGCAAGCTATGGCTTGTGCTGGGGTGGGGGTGGGTGGATGGGGGGTTCTACAATAAAGTCAAAACAGTTACTGAATTTGTCATTATCATCACTTTTAATATAATCTCAAATCAAGTCCATCAATCTTATAAATGGAATGGCCATACATCCAAACAACAGATTCAAACACATCATATCCCATCATCTTCTCTCAGCTGATTGGATGTGTGCCATTCACCTGTGGACAGGTGTTTGGCTCATATTTAATATAAAAGTACATCAGACACAGAAAGAAACATGGTAACACAATGAAGGCACAGCCAAAGCAGAGCAGTCGTCTCGACTTCAGTGCTTATGGGATGTTTTTGGAATGCATAACCGGGAGAATTCTTGTGGATGGGAGAACAAACATAATAAATATTGTTCAAAACAATATTTATCATTGCTAGAAATTACTAAGTGCCATTCTTTTCTTCCACAAACGGTTTCACGGTTAAAAAAGGCCTCTAATGAAAAGAATACTGCCACAGCATCTCTGAATCTAAAGGTGAGATCATTGTGCTTCATCAGGATCACAGTGCTGCAGCCAGGCTGGCTTCATAAAGGACATCTTCAACAGCAACAACATGAAGATCATCAACAACATGTATTCTCACATTAGAAAGGGGCTGTATCATTAGGTTGCAGGCACACACTTCAAGTAATTTCAGGTATGGAGGAGATAAATCATAAAGCACAAATTGTCACATTACATGTGTTGGCACGTTTGTGTCGAGGCCAGCTTATGGAATGTTTCCCTGTCACATCTAACAAAAAAGGAAACATTTCATGGCTTCTTGCATATAGAATCTACTTTTCAACTTGTGAAATGTGGCTTTAATTTATAAATGTGAATTTATAAAAATATACAAATGATCTCAAATATATCTTCTGTTGGTAAAAAACAAAATACAGTATGAAAGGTTCTATATTCTATATGCTTTGGATAAATCGAGGTATTTCTGAGTATGCTGTTTGGTGACAGCATACTCCTGGTGTGAGTCCAGGAATGAGACACGCTAAACTGATCTGTCTGTCTGCCAGGAACTCATTTAAACAGCAGCCATCGCTGTGTCAGTGTTCAGACACACACCACTTCATCTGGACTCTTTGGGAACAGAGACAATGGAGGACTTCCAATGAGGATGGTCAAGAATTCTGTGATTCCAAAAAGCATGGTGACAATATTCAAACACTATTAACCAATCAATCACATACTGGCACAGCAACAACCTGAACTGAAAGAAAGACGGCACTTAAGATGTTTCAAACTGAATCATACTGTATTTACCTTCAGAGATATCAAGTTACTGCCTAAAGGAGGTGAAGAAGGCCCGGTGCTCTGGTTGCTGCAGAGCACAGCTTTACTATGACTTCACTGGGACTGAAGACATGAAGCCAAGGAGAAACAGGCAGCAAAGCGTTACCACCAACATTTAGTCAGTGACGCACTTTCACAGCCATCCTGAGCACAGGCTCACTACTAGGGAGACGTCCCACGCTCACTGCTAGGGAGACGTCCCACGCTCACTGCTAGGGAGACGTCCCACGCTCACTGCTAGGGAGACACCTTTACTTTTGTATAGTTATCTTTCTATCTATCATCTATCTATCTATCTATCTGTACGTACAGTATATATCTATATAGTATATATCTATACAGTATATATATCAATCCATCCATCTTCATCCACTTATCCGGTATCGGGTCACGGGGGCAGCAGCTCCAGTAGGGGACCCCAAACTTCCCTTTCCCGAGCCACATCAACCAGCTCCGACTGGGGGATCCCGAGGCGTTCCCAGGCCAGGTTGGAGATATAATCTCTCCACCTAGTCCTGGGTCTTCCCCGAGGCCTCCTCCCAGCTGGACGTGCCTGGAACACCTCCATAGGGAGGCACCCAGGAGGCATCCTTACCAGATGCCCGAACCACCTCAACTGGCTCCTTTTGACGCGAAGGAGCAGCAGCTCTACTCCGAGCTCCTCTCTGATGACTGTGCTTCTCACCCTAACTCTAAGGGAGACGCCAGTCATCCATTTCAGCCGCTTGTACCCTGGATCTTGTTCTTTTGGTCAAGACTGAATATATGTATATATATATTAGGGCTGTCAAAATTGACACAATAATAACGAGTTTAACGAAAATTCCTTTTAACGCCTCTAATTTTTAATGTTTCGGCTGGCTAGCAAAAGCACACATGAAGAAAGAATCTTTTGGATGGCCCTTCCAGATGGTTATCTCCACAAGACTCAAGTTTAAATGTATTAAGTATTAGTAAGTTTATTTTTATTATGGATAGTCTAACTCTTTGATCCAAAGAAATTGAAGTATGAGCTTTAACTTCAACTGGAATGGATGTGCTGAGTCTTAGTTCCTACCAAGCATATCTCTCCGCTGCCTGTATTGACAAGAGCATGTCAAACTTGAATAATATCTATTTAAAATACATTTACAACACATAAAAAATATGAGTAATTTGCGCTTAATCGCAATTAAATATTTTAATTGATTGACAACCCTAAATATATACAGTACCAGTCACAGGTTTGGACACACTTAAACGTATGACTGGTACTGTGTATATGTATGTATGTATGTATGTATGTATGTATGTATGTATGTATGTATGTATGTATGTATGTATGTATGTCAGTATGTGTGTGTGTGTGTGGTGTGTACTGTATACACACACACACACACACACACACTGACACCTATATATATATATATATATATATTATATATATATATATATACATATATACATATACCAGCAGCTCCCAGTATTAAACCACCATGGGCCACTACACATGACAGGACTGTCATGTCCACATCCATCTCTTTTCTTTTCATGTTAGTTTCTCTTAAACATCTTGTGGGATTGTATGGCTCAATCTTCTCTACAGAAATAACATACTTTACATCCTGGATCAACTGCCTGATTTTTTCAAATTGTGCATAAGAGCTGCGCACACACATGCACACATCTGGATTGGAGATCTTCTTTGACTGCTGCTACTGTCAATGCACAGTTCCAGCCTGGCACGAGTTGACCCTTTTCTATCATCAGATTTAGCTGATTGGGACACTGTAAAAGGTGATGCTATGGACATTATGCTTGATGTCCCACCTATGAGCCGTCTGTGCTGTCAGGACTGCAGAGGGTTTGTGTGATCAGTAGGAGGAGAAGGCATCACAAGGCCGTCTCCTGAAGCGTGTGACCTGCCAGCTGACACGAGGGCAGATCCATCCTTGTTTCCAAGTCTTCGTCTTCCGTCTGTGCTCTGTCGCTCTCTGTCTCTTTGTCCTCGGTGACGGTGTCCTCTTTGCAGAAAGCTGCTCCGTTGCCGTCTTTCTTGGCCATCTCATACAGCTGTGCGTGGCTTTCTTTGAGCTGGCCAACAAAAACAAAGACTATTAAACGCTCAGGTTAGGGTACACAAACAGGGCGGCCCCCAGCAGTGTGGATGTGAACCTACCTTGGGAGGAGTGGACAGAGGAGTGACGCAGCACAGCTTCTCCCTGTAGCGCTCCGGCAGGAAGAAAAGCAGCCAGCCCAGCACAGGAAACACTGTGCCCGGGGTCACATCCTTCTCTTTCATTGGCCCTGACATTTATACACACAACACACACACAGTGGGTACAAAGTATTGGACCTGACAAATAAATTCTCACCATGAATCCCAGTGTGAAGTGATACAGTTGATAATGTGTCAAGTCTAAGGCTACATCCACACTAATACGATTTTGGGTTAAAAACAAGTGATTTAGACCTGTAGTCTCCGTCCAAACTCACAGACCTTTCTCGTGCACTGGGCATGCGGTACACAGGAACTACGGTTGAAAATTAGCTGACTGGCTAACACTAGCACAGAAATGCTGATTAATGGGTGTTGTCCTTTATAAATAAAATACAAATACAAAGTGTTGCAATTTGATCATTTAACAGCCTCTTGTGCATGTTGGCAGGAGCAACATTCTAAAATGCAGAATGTAAGTGCACAGCGGCGGCGAGCATCGGCAACAAGATCACAAACGGCTGTTATTTGTTATCCGTGTTGAAAAGGGTCATGTGATAGGGCCGTGACCAATCAGAGAACTGATAAGACCCAATCCAGAAGCAAAGTCTTTGTGTCTGTGTGTGACCGTCCAGGCTGTAACACAACCCTGAGATTTCAAACTGAAAATGGGTTCAGCAGTGTTTCCAAACATTTAGGCGCTTGGAGACACCGGAGAAGTGTGGACGCAGTGTGCAAACGTAGCCAAAGATATGCATTTTAAAAGGAAAAGGTATAGAGTGGATGTGTCCTGCGGCGGTGTACCTGTCAGCAGGCTGACCAGCAGCCCCACCACCACCACCGTTGTAGAGTTGTGAGCACTGTACCACATATAGGACAGCGAGTAGAGCGCCTCCACACCCGTCGGCCTGAAGGGAAGGGGAAGACCAAACGTCAGAGCCGTCTGAGGATATGTGCTGACCAGCTGCATCTGCCTGGCGTGTACTCATGTCTTACCTGGGCGTGGTTGTGGTGGCGATGACCAGCATGGTCATGTTGTCAAACAGGGGGAGAGCGGTGGTGTTGACTTCTGGCCCCACGGAACCAGACATACGCATCACAAAGCTGCCAATGCCGATCCAGAAGGCCATGGCAAGGCCGGCTACCAACCCGACCACGGCACCCTGAGCAGGGACACACAGCACTGTTCAGACCTCAACTCAAACAAACATGGACACAATCTGTGGTGTAACCATATCAAACCTTAGTTGATCCGTGATCAGTGCGGATCAACACTCACTATTCAGAATGCAAGTGAACCACGGATTAATTGCAAAGTTGAAACATGATAATAGTGTGAAAAATATGTTTACTGTACTTAAAGTAGGCCGATAAATCTCTAGGAAGGGTTGCCGTGAAGATACAGGCAACGCAATTTTCTGTTCACTTGAACGGGGCATGTTAAAATCAGCTGTATTTTCCTGTGAACAGAGCAGTCCCTACCGGATTTCTGACTTTTTTTGAGATTGTTGCGGCCCAAAATGCCTAATGTTTCGGGGGCTTTTGTAAAGAATTGCAACAAAAGTTGCAATGTTTTTTGTATGTTTGTTGCAATGAAGTTGCGTGTGTGTGCGCGCCTCAGTCGTGGGGGGGAACGGAGCCGCCCCGCCTGCTGCAGAGAGCCGACAGGATTGAAACAGCAGCCGGTTTCAGTGACTTCAGAGTAAAAAAATCATTTCAGGAATAAAATGTATACAGGTTGGCATGACAGTCTGACATGTTCTGCACGGTCTCTCGTTGTATGTTTTGTGAGATGTTCGAGTCACACATCTTGGTAAACATGGAGATGAATATGGCCACGTACATGTGACGGCAACCCGTTCTCACTCCCGCTTGGTCATTGGCTCTCAGAGTCACATACTGATACAAAGTCTGGCACGGGGGACTGCTGGGATTGGTTGAAGTCACTGGAAACTCCGCTGATTGGTCAAATTTGCAGAAAATGTTGAGGTGATTGGTCAAAATTGAGGGTTGCACCAAAGTCACGGTGTGAATTGGCACGATTGTGGCATCCCAAAATCCTAGAGAGACTGAGTAGGGATACAGGGATTATCAGCCATGAATTAAAAAGTGGTCTACTTTGGCTCGGCTACAGCTGTGTCTGTCCCTCTGCTTCAGTTTACTCACCCCGGAGTCTGACTTCATGCCCCCCCCAACCCTATCTGACTATTTGTTACTGGGTATTATGTTGAACTTTCTCATTTATTAAATCATTTCTTAAAGCATTTAAACTAAGTTTTGTGTTGGAGTTTGTAACATTCCAAAATCTTAATTTTGACTTAAAGATTTTCATTTTCACTGCGAGCTGCCGGTTGTTTCAACAGACATTAACCTTAAGTTTAGTAGACAATAGAGTTTTATGCAGCAACAACAGTTAAGTTGAAAAGTTAAGGTATTAAGAGTATGAGGGCGTGCCCTGACAGTACCTAGGTAAGGACTACTAGCCAGTCAGAAGCAGCGCATGAGGGTGTGCCCTGACAGTACCTAGGTAAGGACTACTAGCCAGTCAGAAGTAGCGCATGAGGGTGTGCCCTGACAGTACCTAGGTAAGGACTACTAGCCAGTCAGAAGCAGAGTATGAGGGCGTGCCCTCCAAAAGTGACACTCGTTTGTCTCTGAAGTAAAGGCTGGACTACAATAGAGCTGTTTGGAGCAGTTTGTGAACAGTGTATTCTGTTGAATCTCTGCTTCCTGCTTCTTACAGTGCAGACGCTTTGCTGCTTGCTCCTGCTTCTGCTTGCATATTTTTGCTGATATTTTGCTGATAATCGTGCTTTTCCTCTGAGAAACTATGAGCAGCGGCTCTTGGACCACTTCAAAAACACTGGACTATACATTTTTTGTAGACATAGTAGGCTATTGCCATATTTAAAATTTTTTCTGCGTGAGCGTGGCCTACCAATAGCTCAAGCCTGTCCTACAGTGATTGTAGCTAAAGCTAATTAGCAGCAAGATCCTCCTTTCTCCGTAGAAGACTACTACAAACTCCTTCAGAAATTGCACTTCTGGAAACCAAGGTTCCCTTCTAGAAGTGACGTGGAAGTTAACGATCTTTGTGGAAATGACACCACTTTACCATGGACCCATAACATAGGACAGAATATGCTAACACACGGCTAATTAGCACCAACAAGACTACAAAGAACAGGAGGGTGGAACTGGTAATAAATCAACAAGTGGCGGTCCTCCCTGGAACTCTTGTGGTGCGAAGCCTAAGAGTAAATCATTTTCCTGGGAAATGGGAGGACGACTAACGGGCCGGGCACAGCGCCCTGAGGTTTGTGATATGACCGCTGGCCTGCATTATCATCTGGGCAGAGCGCCTCTTCAACCCCTGTACCTAGTAGGACACAGCCGTGGACAGCTGCAAAGGGAAAATAAGCAACAAAATGCCCCCCAACAACCTGGTGTGCAACTGGATAACAGATTTGCTCCTCTGCTGCAAGACGCTGGACAGTCATCTGATGACCGGGACTGCGTCTCATCACCACACAGCAGGGTAAGGACTGAGAGCAATTCAAAAAGTAAAAGCTAACAACTGGGCCTCAAACCCTGATTGTGGGTGACTCTGCTGTAAAAGATTTAAAAACAGTAAAAACACCAAATACTATGTTTTCCCAAAGACATGGTGTCTGACTTGACCCAAAAATCCCAGATATCGTGGCAGCACACCCACTGTGAAGAACCATTATTCTGCATAGTGGGTCAATGATGTTGTAAAGCAACAGTCTGAATTGCTGAAACTGGACTTTAGGGAACTGCTTGACACAGTCACCCCCCTACGCGCAAATGTGTTTATCAGTGGTCCTATACCGTCAGTCAGAAGAGGATATAGAGATTCGAGCCCGACTGTTGGCACTAACAAATGGCTTTCAACTGAATGTACCGTCCACTCTCTGAAGTCATTGACAATTTAAACATTTTTCTGGGAGCGCAGACATCTTTTTTAAAGCAGATAGACTTTCCCTTAACAAGCCAGGAGTAAAGCTGTTCACCTCTAATCTGCTTTACTTTCTGTCGGCTACACACTCTGCTCCCTCTGCCAAGGTCACAAAACAAAAGGAAGACACAACAAAGTGCGGCAGTGATCCAGCACAGCCCCCGCCTGTGCAAAGATTTGACCATGGGAGACCAGAGAGCAGAGACCAACACCTCCACTCCCCTCTTCACCCGTCCAGCACCCCTCAAACCTTCCCAACCCCGAACCTTCTGAGGATTCATCGCTGTCTCTACTGATGTCTCCACACACCCTTTCCCTTATTTCCCCCATCAATTATGCACCCCTTCCTACCCCCATGGCTCAACCCCGGCAAAAGTAAAACGCCAAGCACCACTACCAGATGTCAGAAAACCCTTCCCCCCAGACTGATAAGGACGCTTGTGTGCAAATCTGGCAAGCACTATCTGATAATGTTCCGGGCCTTGGCTGCAGGACTAGTGATCTAATGACTCTTTTCAAGACAAGCCCGGGCCCTGTGGATTCATTCTTCCTCAATTTATGTTGTGATAGGTTAATAGGAAAAGAATGGTGAATAAGCACTTAACTGCAAACTTAGCAAATTTGGCATCCATTCCTCGTCAGCTACAGCCTGTCCCAAAAAATGAAACACACTAACACTAGCCTTACTAAACGTCAGTCTTTGGCAGGAAAATCATTTTTAATCAATGATTTTATTACTAAGCACAATCTAGATTTATGTTTTTAACTGAAACCTGGTTAGACCATAATAACAGCGCTGCTGTTCTCATCGAGTCAGCTCCCCCTACTTCAGTTTTATAGGAGAATAGATGGAATAAGAAAGGAGGTGGAGTCGCCATTTTGTTTAATGACTCATTCCACTGTACGCAAATATGTTATGGAAATTTGTTTCTTTGAATATGTTGCTCTTCAATTAAGATCTTCCCCTCAACGATGTTTCTAAATATCTACAGGCCACCTAAATATTGTGCAACCTTCATTGATGACTTCACTGAACTGCTGTCTATTATCTGCATTAACTTTGATTGTGTAATCATTGCGGTGATTTTAAACATTCATGTTGACAGCCCCCAGGACAGGGTGACCAAAGAGCTGTTTTGTGTTTTTGAGAACTATGGACTGGACTCAGCATGTGACGGAGCCCACCCACAATAAGGGCACACTCGGACTTGATTGTCTCCAAAGTGTCGAACATTTCCAAGGTTGTGGTGACTGACGTTGGCTCTCTCAGATCATTCCTGTGTTTTCTTTAACGGCACTATCTCTGTGCCCAAAAGTGTCCAAACAAAGATAATCAGAAAACGTGTATATCACTGAAAACACCAGTGACACATTTATACAGCTTTTCTCCTCCACACCAGCCCTCTCTGGGCTATCAGTCAGTGAGCTTGTAGATAATTTCAACTGTAAATTACAAATGTTATTGATGCCATTGCTCCACTAAGGTCAAAGTTGTATCTGGTAAGAAAAGATCTCCATGGAGAAATGTCCTACTGGTGAGAACAGAAAAAGAGAGTGTAAGAAGCTGAACGAAGGTGGCGAAAACAAATCTCGGTCCATTATAACTCCTATAAAGAGAGACTTCGCATTTATAATTTGGAACTGAGGAATGCAAAGGTCCTTTTTCTCTGATATTATCTCTAGAAACAATAATAATCCCGTGCTTTGTTTGCTACTGTTGATAGTTAACAAACCCTCCATACCAGTAGCATCTGAACTTTATCTACCAGGCCTGCAATGACTTTGCCTCCTTCTCAAGACAAAATTCAAAAGATTAGACAAAACAGTCAGTGCCTCCATATCAAGTCCAGGATATGTGTTGTCACAGTGTTCAAGCAAAAATAGTTCCAATATGACAGAATTTCCACGATCAACCATACAAACCTGGAGGACATTATTCACATCTGAAACATCGACCTGTTGCCTTGAATGTTCTACCAACGGGACTTTTTCAAAAATGTTTCCAATTGTTTGACTTCTGATCTTCTACAGATTGTGAACACATCTCTCTCTTTCAGGTACTTTCCCACAGGGCCCTGAAAACTGCAGTAATCAGCCACCTTAAAAAAGAACAACCTAGACAAGTCACTAATGAGCAACTATAGGCCAATATCAAACCTTCCGTTTTTAAGTAAAATCATTGAAAAAGTAGTCTTTCAACAACTCAACCATTCTTGTCACTAAGCAACAGTTTGATACCTTTCAGTCGGGTTTCCGACCACACCACAGCACTGAAACGGCTCTTGTCAAGTCTTTAATGACATCCACCTTAACACGATAATGGCAAATTGTCAATCTTAGTATTACTTGATCTCAGTGCTGCATTTGACACGGTCGACCACGACATACTACTAGACCGATGGAAAACTGCGTTGGCCTTTCTGGCTCAGTACTAAACTGGTTTTGATCCTACCTAAAGATAGGGATTACTTTGTGTCTATAGGTAATTATGCATCTGAGCGTACAATATGACGTGCGGAGTTTCCGCAAGGCTCCATTCTGGGGCCTCTTCTGTTTAACATCTACATGCTTCCACTGGCTCAGATTATGGAGAAAACAAATAATTACCATAGTTATGCGACGACACACAAATTTACATAACCTTATCGCCAGGGACTAATAGTCCAATACAAAAACTGACTAAGTGCATCGAACAAATTAACGGCTGGATGTGCCAGAACTTTCTGAATTAATGAAGGAAAACTGAGGTGGTTGTTTTTGGAGCAGAAGGAACGATTAAAAGTCTGCGCTCAGCTTCAAACAACTGTTAAAAACAGACAAAGCCAGAAATCTTGGTGTAGTCATGGACTCAGACCTGAACTTTAACATCCACATTAAGACAATTACAAGTCAGTCCTACTATCACCTTAAGAATATATCAGGGTTAAAGGACTTATGTGTCAACAGGATTTGGAAAAACTTGTCCATGCCTTTATCTTCAGTAGACTTTGACTACTGTAACGGGGTCTTTACAGGTCTCCCTAAAAAATCAATCAGACAGCTGCAGCTGATTCAGAACGCTGCTGCTCGAGTCCTCACTAAGACCAAGAGACTGGATCACATCACTCCAGTTCTGAAGTCTTTACACTGGCTTCCTGTGTCTCAAAGATTGATTTCAAAGTACTCTTGCTAGTTTATAAATCACTTAACGGTTTAGGTCCAAAATATATTGCTGATCTGCTACTACACTATGAACCACCCAGACCTCCAGGTCATCTGGGACAGGTCTGGCTTTCTGTCCCCAGAGTCAGAACTAACAGGGTGTAAGCAGCTTTCAGTTCTATGCTCCTCATATCTGGAATAACTCCCAGAAACCTGTAGATCCGCTGCTACTCTCAGTTCTTTTTAAATCAAGCTGAAGACCTTTCTATTGATGCTGCCTTTCTTTAAATGACTAATCATTTCTTTAAATTTCTTATGCTGCACTGTAAATTTTATTCTTGTGTTTTATGTTTTCTCTTTGTTTTTAACTGTCTATTCATGTGTTTACCGGTTTTTAATGCTTGTGATTTTTAACTGTTTTTACTTGTGTTTTATCTGTTTAACTGATTTTGTGTAAAGCACTTTGAATTGCCTTGTTGCTGAAATGTGCTATACAAATAAAGCTGCCTTGCCTTGCCTTGCCTTGGAGATGGTAAGTCCCTTTGGGGAGGGGGGGGGGACTTTGGTTTTTTCACTTTGTAAACCTATAAAATGCACAAAAAATATAGAAACAAAAATAAAAAGGAAAAAAGCCAAAAAGAGTAATAGGAGCACTTTAAAACATTCCTAAATAACATGCATTTCCAGGGTGTAAGTCCTTTGTTTTCCGGGAAAAGTGAACTGTGCTCCCCGGCTTGAAGGCACTGTGTGTTTTATGACAGTTCTTTAAATATAAATGGAAAGTATTTAAAAAAAAAATACTGTGCCCCCTTTCTCACTGATCCGTGATCCGATCCGAACCGTGAGTATTGTGATCCGTTGCACCCATAGACACAATAAAGTCCCAAATTAAAAGGACTCACCGTGGGGTTTGCCCAGGGAAAGAACATTCCCAGACAGAAGAGGCCCAGCAGAGGACCCCCCACCATCCCAAAGATGCTGAAGGCTGCCTGAGGACACACGGGACAAGATGGAGTAATTTAAATACCAACATGTTTTATAATGTGTCACTAACTGTAGTTGATGTCAGCAGGGTGTTACCTGCAGCACAGAGCCCATTATAGAGGCCAGGTAGGCCATGGCCAGACACACCAGACCGTAGACCAGCGCTGTGGGGCGAGCACACCACACAGACACAATCAGTGGCATGAATAAGCAGCCTGTTAGACTGCAAAGCTTGGCTAAACAAACAATACCTGTCCACCACTCATTCCATATTGTAGAAATACAGTATCTCACTTGTCTTACCTAGTCCCTTGGACAGCAGCGTCGCTTTAGCTTCAGTCATGTTTGGAAACTGAGGTTTGATCAGATCCTCCATGGTTACTGTTGCTAGGGAGTTAAAGGCTGATGAGATGGTGCTGAAGGGAGAGAAAATGGGATTGGGTGATACATGATACGGCACAGGTACACTTCAACTGTGAGAAACGGAATCTAAAACAAAAATCCAGAAAATCACATTGTGTGCTTTTTAAATAGTTAATTTGCATTTTATTGCATGACATAAGTATTTGATCACCTACCAACCAATTCCGGCTCTCACAGACTTGTTAGTTTTACTTTAAGAAACCCGCCTGTTCTCCTGTATTAATTGCAACAGTTTAAACCTGTATAAAAGACACCTGTCCACACACTCAATTAAACAGACTCTAACCTCTCCATAATGGCCAAGACTAGAGAGCTGTGTAAGGACATCAGGGATAAAATTGAAGACCTGCCCTGGGCTGGGATGGGCTCCAGGACAATAGGCAAGCAGCTTGGTGAGAAGGCAACAACTGTTGGGGCAATTATCAGAAAATGGAAGAAGTTCAAGATGACGGTCAATCTCCCTCGGTCTGGGGCGCGATGCAAGATCTCACCTTGTGGGGCATCAATGAGGAAGGTGAGGGATAAGCCCAGAACTACACGGCAGGACCGGGTCAATGACCTGAAGAGAGCTGGGACCACAATCTCAAAGAAACCATTAGTAACACACTATGCCATCATGGATTAAAATCCTGCAGCGCACGCAAGATCCCCCTGCTCAAACCAGCGCATGTCCAGGCCCGTCTGAAGTTGGCCAATGAACATCTGGATGATTCAGAGGAGGAATGGAAGAAGGTCATGTGGTCTGATGAGACAGAAATAGAGCTTTTGGGTCTAAACTCCACTCGCCGTGTTTGGAAGAAGAAGGATAAGTAAAACCCCAAGAACATCATCCCAACCGTGATCCCAACCATCATTCTTTGGGGATGCTTTTCTGCAAATAGGGACAGGACGACTGCACCGTATTGAGGGGAGGATGGATGGGGCAATGTATCGCGAGATCTTGGCCAACACCCTCCTTTCCTCAGTAAGAGCACTGAAGATGGGTCATGGCTGGGTCTTCCTGCATGACAACGACCCGAAACACACAGCCAGGGCAACTAAGGAGTGGATCCGTAAGAAGCATCTCAAGATCTTGGAGTGGCCTAGCCGGTCTCCAGACCTGAACCCAATAGAAAATCTTTGGAAGGAGCTGAAGTCCATTTTGCCCAGCGACATCCCCACAACCTGAAGGATCTGGAGAAGGGCTATATGGAGGAGTGGGCCAAAATCTCTGCTCCACTGTGTTCAAACCTGATCAAGAACTACAGAAAACGTATGATCTCTGGAATTGCAAACAAAGGTTTCTGTACCAAATATTAAGTTCTGTTTTTCTGATGTGTCAAACACTTATGTCATGCAAATTAATTATTTATATAAAAAAACATACAATGTGACTTTCTGGATTTTTGTTTTAGATTCTGTCTCTCACAGTTGAAGTGTAACTATGATAAAAATTACAGACCTCTACATGCTTTGTAAGTAGTAAAACCTGCAAAATCAGCAGTGTATCAAATACTTGTTCTCCCCTTAGCATTAGATTAATTAACAACCCACACAGCTTATGCTACATGGTAAACTTAATCGTGAGTTAACCCAGTGCTGTTAGCCGCAGTAAAACAATCATACTAAAAATTACTTGTGAATATGAGCGTGTTAAGAGTAGAAGTTCAACACCTTGGAGGACAAGTTGTGAATCAGCTGCTGCCGGACGGTGGACTTTTACCTGAGAGCGCCGCTGAACAGACAAGCCACAAACAGTCCAGCCAGCCCAGGCAGTTCCTTGAACACGTCCATCACAAAGTACAGCACCATCTGCAAAGAGCAGCTCAACATTAGCATGCCCCCCCACAGCCCACAGCGTACAGCCACCAAAGGTTGGCAAATGAGTGTGCACCTGGTCATTGGTTTTGACGAAGCCCTTGTCCAGAGGGCTGTTCTCTCCGTAGCGAGCGAACATGACCAGCCCCATCAGACAGCCTAAACACAGCACAATCTGCTGGCACGGGAAAACTACGTAGCACGACCTGGAAGGAGATAGGAGGAGACGGAGACAAGACAGCCGACACATGAAAAGCTATGTTTAAAAGGAAAGTAACAATATAATAAATTCATATGGGTTGTTTGAAAACAGCAGGGCTGGCACTCACATGACGGCCTCTCTCTCCGTGCGAGAGCTAAGGTATCTCTGGACCTGGGCCTGGTTGACCCCATACAGAGCCAGCATCAGGAAGACTCCCCCCACCCCCAGTGTCCAGAAGGTGTGGCGCTGCAGAGGGTCAGGGTCCAGGCTGACGGGCACAGAGGGAGAACAGGGTGAGCGTCTGCCCAACCGGGGTGCACTACTATAGGGAAAGGTAACAACTACTCACTCCAATCCCGAGATGCGGCTTCCATTGACTGCTTTCCTCCACACCTCTGCCATGCCCCCCGCCTGACTGGCCCCCACCACGATGACCGCCAGCTGGCCCGCAAACATTACCACCGTCTGGAACACATCTGTCCAGATCACCGCCTTCAGACCGCCCTGGAACAGGAGCAGCGGATGATCAACATAAAAAACTCAGAGGCTCGACACACTGATATCTGCGCTCCTGATTACTGTAGACTACATACAGACATCAGAGCTCAGAGAAATGGACCAATAAGACCCAATCACCAGTTGTTGGAAACTTTCTTCATCTTTTATATTGGGACCAAAGTACTGAGTGTAGACTGGTAGCTGGAGAGGTACCAGTTCACTTCCTAAGCACTGCCAGTGTGAAGCATGGAGTGCTTGTCCAGCAGTCGCAGTCCACTCCCTCTCCATTTATGCATGTATAGGACCTGAGTGCATGTGTGTGTGTGTGTGTGTGTGTGTGTATTTCAGGCCTGTGGGTAGTGTGTTCTAACAACTGTGAAAGTGAAAACATTTTAATTTCTCCCCTGGGGATCAATAAAAAGTATAAAATAAAATAGAAAGTATATTTTACATCACTGTTCAGTGTGACAGATATATTAGTTTTGGTTTACAAAGATTGATCTTCATTACATCCTTCTTCAGCTTCTGTTGTAGAACAGCACATATTGTGTCATGGAGGTCAGTGATTGGCTGGGCTGAGGAACTCACCAGAGCAGTGTAGACTGTGCACACCAGCCCCATGGCCAGCACCGCCCCCCACAGGTCAAAGCCTGTCACTGCAAGTAAGAGAGGGCGTTAGCACACTGCTTTCTCCATTACACAACTACAACTTGTGCTGTGTTCAACACCAACATGTGCTACGCTTACCTGCGTTAAGAGCCAAGGCTGGGGCATAGAGGACACCCCCATATAAATCACCTACACAACACACACACACACACAACACACACACACACACACCACACACACACACACACACACACACACACACACACACACACACACAACACACACACACACACACACACACACACACACATACACATACACATACACACACAAGTTGCTGATGAAGAGGCAATCACTTTTTCATTTTGGGTAATTTACAATTGATTGTATTGATTGATATGCTTTGGTTCATATTATTCATGTCATCATGACATTACAGAACAATGCTGATGCTTTTATTGGAGAAAATATAGGAAACTTAAACAAGGGTCAGTGTGACATTTCCAGGGCCAAAGTTTCAGTCAGGCTGTCATATAATTGGCCAATGAATGCATGGACTTCTTAATCATCGCACTCCATAGACAAAAACACTCCTGGTTTTTCAATCAAATAACTGGTGAAGCCAGAAAGAGTTAGAGGATAAACACCAAACTGACTTCTTTAATTGGCTTGTTCTTGCCTTTCAGTAATATTTTACTGTCTCACTGGCTCACTAGAGTTACTCACTTGCTGACCTCAATTAGAACTTGCAAAAGAATTGATTTTACATTTACTTTTGTGTCAAATGATTGTCTTTACTAAGTATCTGTTTAGGCAACATTATGGCAGTAGCACCAGTAGCACCAATAGCATCCCTGCTTCCAGCCCAGAAACTAATGTACAAAGAAAGAATGATACAAACAAAGATACCATCTGAAAGATGAAGGTCACAGTCCCACATATGCGAACCGTCTTGTTAAAGCGCAGCTCCAGATACTGTCGAGGGGGGAGAATGAACAAAAAGCAGATTCAAATTTCATCTCAGAGTCATGCTGTGATATGAGGTCCGGCTGTGGATCTGGGCTGCCAGTTAGAGCCACATTATCAGTTACAAGTCATTGTGTGTTCACAGGACATCAGTGCAAGGCTGTTCTCTAAGAGCATTTGTGTCTGTTCAACAATAACTCGATAAGACAACTGATAACAGTTTTAAGCTCTGAGAACATACTTCACAAAGACAAGAAGGAAGAGAAATACAGGCATGTCAAACTCTGTATGCATGTTAGTTAGGGTTAGTCTCTACTACCTCATACAGTAGGTGGCTGCGTATGTGTGGGTCAGGTGCGTGCATGTGTGTGCATGTGTGTGTGTGTGTGTACCTCATAGGCACTAGACAGCCGCAGTCTGTAGAAGACTGGGATGAACACATGAGCTGGGATGAGCAGGCCCAGGAAGTAGGAGCAGCCCAGGAACCAGTACTGAGTCCCAAAGGTGTAGACCTCCGACGGGGCTCCCAGGATGGCCACGGCCGACTGGAAGGTGGCCAGAAGGGACAGAGACACAGGCAGGCAGCTCATAGAGCGGTCAGCCATCAGGAACTCCTGCAGCAGACACAGTGCTGCTGTCAGACCTGTTTGTCTCCGTAGCGGAGTTAAAGTTACTGTTAGTGGGTCTAAAGTGTACCTGTGTTGTGCGCTGGCGACCCCCAGAGAAGGCGTGGAAGAGGCCAATGCCGGTCGAGGCCACCAGAAGCAAGGCAAAGATGACGTAGTCCACCGGGCTGAAGTGCATCTGGACTACCTCCCCCATGATGCAGTGGGTTTGGGGTGGTCGGGAGGATGCACGGCCTCTGGGGCTGATCACGACGTCAAAGAAAGCATTTCAGCCATAGAGACAGATCTGCAGGAAGAAGCAGCCAGACAGCAGCATTCAGCTGGGGATTCTTTGAAGTAGTCAGTTCAGTGATAAACTGTAGCTTTAAACCCCCCCCCCCCCAAAAAAAAAATCCTCGTTCACTGATCCAATCACGGTCACTGTGGAGGCAGAGGAGACATTCAGCAAAAATAATTCACCACCCACAAGAAAGGCATGTCAAAACTGACATGTGATAATATTGTTTCTATGATTCAACACCTGTAGAGCTCTTTTAACCAAACAAAACCCAATCCTGCTTATATTTTCACAACATATACATAACAGTGTTCTTTTACAATTGTTTTGGCTCCTGGCTGTGCTCATGTGAAAAATAACTCTCATATTCACAGCTGCAGAGCAAGCAGAGGCCAGCTAACACAGAAGGGAGGCTAAAAGTGTGTGTGTGTGTGTGTGTGTGTGTGTGTGTGTGTGTGTGTGTGTGTGTGTGTGTGTGTGTGTGTGTGTGTGTTTTTTAGCTTTAATAAATGCAACTTCTTTCCAAAAGTTAATGAGTAATCCTGTTAAATAATTATGATTTCAATGTTGTTCAAAATAATCCAAAATCAAACAGCTCTAGCACACAGTGAGAAAAAAATCAAACATATTGATGCATCAAGATGCATGGATAATCAAAAAATCACATCATAGCCCTCTGAACTCCAATGGTAAGCTGTACAGATCCCCCCCCCCCGACAGGCCTGTCTTTGCAATTATTTGTGCTGGTTTGATCAAACACCGGCTGAGGGAATTCAATTACATCTCGTATCATTATGCTTTATTATCACTGATCTACCTGAGTCCGACTGGTCGGGAACAGAAGCAACTGCCAGAGCTACGGTTCAACTCCAGAGCCCCCATCACGGGGATGTTTCAACGCAGATAAAGTAGATATTTAACACTAGAGCTGGTCCCTTCTCAATCCATAACTACAACGTCAAGCCTTTAACTTTACAGTATTTGACTAGACATTTGCTGCGCTGCTTGATGATCAGGCTTGTGTGGAGTTTGATCTGCTGCTGAGAGTTACAGGAGTGTGGAACAATCCATTAAAGGCTGACTCGTTAGAAAGAGCCTGTTGATTCCGACCCTTGCAGTGGCTTCCCAGTGAACCAGACGTAACCTCCATCTCTGTCCTTAATGACACAACTGGCTGCATCATGTGACTGACAGAGAGCTCCTGTCCACGCTGGTTTGGGCTGACTCCTCAAAGTATTTAATCTTTCCCATTAAATCAGGGCCAAAAATCCCAGCATGCAAAGCTGACAGCAATCTGAAATGATATTCTTTTGATGAAATGTAATTTTCCCTGATGTCCCTGCTCTCAGTCAGACCTCATTGACCTTGACAACACTTACAAACCTAAGAGACTAATGACAGACTTACCAAGACTGCAGTCTCTATAGTTTCTATTCTACAGAGGCAGGGTTAAGCTCTAACCCATGACAGGGTGAAAGGCCGTGCGTGTGTGGAAGCAACCACCCATAACTCTAGAGACATTCAAATGAAGAAATGTATCTGGTGTGAGCCTTCATGGGCTTCAGAGCCCTCTCTCTGTGGTAGCTAACAGCAAGCTACTCCGACCTACGGCCTGCTGCAACAAACAGCACTCAGGAAGGTCCAGTACAAACAAATATGGCGCACAGCAAGCTATTTGCTTCTGCACCAGTTGGCCAATGACTACTTCACACGAGGTGTGCCTTTCCACAATATGTGTCTCTCACAACCAACAATACTACAACACCTCAATCCCAGAATTCAATTCAATCAACGCCTAAAGGAAATGTTCAATCCTTTCTCTACCGTTGATCACTTATTATCTGTCACCTGGCCTTTCTCCAACCCCACACTTCAGTGTGTGTGTGTTTGTGTGTGTGGGGAGGTCAGGGAGGCTGTGGTTGCCTGGAAACACAGGGACAATGAGTGTGGATGAGGTAGAGGGAGCACAGTTCCCCCCCCACACATAACAGCAGAAGCTGTTTGATGGAGGGAGAGAGAGAGAGAGAGAGAGAGAGAGAGAGAGGAGAGAGAGAGAGAGAGAGAGAGGAAAAAAGAGATGAGAGAGAGAGAGGAGAGGAGAGAGAGAAGAGAGAGAGATGCACAGGACACACTGCTGAATTAGAAACCCTCAACCCATCAAGGTAGTTCAAAGCAAAGCGCACATTTTCATTCTGCTCATCAGACAACCAGCACAGACACAGTGTATGAGCACTCTGGATGAATATTAATAGAGAGTGAAGGGCCAATCCATTGTCCTTGACACAAAGATACAGAAATCAGAAATTCTTATATCAAGGTTTTACAGACTCCGTTTGATCCAACACAGTGCAGCGTGCCCTTTATCTCCATACTAAAGGCCATCCCGGAGCTTTGAGCTTCTGTATTTTAGTCTGAAATGGTGGACTGTCATCCATGCAACAAAAGTCCATAATCAGAAAAATGTGTTGTTTAAAAGCGCAGTCAGTCCTCTACTTAAAAGTAAAAAATAGGCACAGAGAGAAAAAAGAATTGAGCGTAGAAAGAAAAAATGTTGATGCATCAATAATTGTTTCATAAATTGCATCTGCTGTTGCTAGCTGCTGTATCAGAATCTGATGGTGCAGTGCCTCCCAGAAAGTGAGGAATGATCCCCATGCACATACAGTATAATACATGTTTCCGTACAGACACAGCTGGTCTACAGTCAGCATGTCTGGAATATGTGCCCCCCCCCCCCCCCGAGCTTGAGAACTGCCTGCACCTCTGTGACCCAAAAGATCAAGAATATGAGTAATCATTAAACCTCGAGCTGAACCCTTGCCTGCTCCGTAAAATAACTACCGACAGCAAAGACTGGGAGACATGACGGAGGTTTTCATAAGCAGCAAAGATAAAAACTGACAAGAGAAAAACAAAATTGTCACCACTGATTAACGTGCTGCTATCAGTTCTCAAAGACAGTGTTGTAAAAGGAGAATGCACGGGCAGTCCCACTGAAGACTGATAACATTGACAAAACGTGACGTGTTGTTTTTTTGTGACCCTTGTTAATGCAACACCAGATAATACTAAAGGAGAATGTTGTTTGGTTGAAGCTCAGGTGTAATCATTAGCCTGCAGAAGGTGTGATTTTCCTCATAGCAGATAGGTGGAAGGCATCTTAGCCCTCTCCTGACACGCAACATGTACCTCTGGGGAAGTGGAACCTTCTTTAACTGTCTATGTGTAACTGGGTTTGTGTACCAGTGCAGTACATTGGCTCATTGGCACTAAAATATAGTATCACATTAACTGCCTTTTATTCTAACGCTGCACATGAATACATTCTTCATTTGATTTTGGACTATGATCTAGAATGCTGTCTTTGGCTTCGAGACGTAAGCGCTCTACAACATTTAACCAAACAACAAAACCATAAATCACATTTATGAAAAGTGGATGCTTTGCAATCAATTTACCAGGTCCCCTTTCACATTCAGTGTTTGAAACAAGCCACACAGACTGAGGAACTGAAGAGTTCTTTAACCAGTTCTGTCAAGCCTCTGGGACTCTAAATCTTTTGTCTGAGTGATATTCTTCAGATAAAAGGGGAGGGGTCTGCTGTAATATTACCCGCCAGAGACAACATGGTGTTAGTCTACGCAGTTAGGAAACAAGTGGTTAACCTGCAGTCACTGAGCAGATCTGTATCAGCGCCATGCACTGATTCCTACTGCATAACCCCTTGGATTATATATTGGAAATATAGACTACTAGGTATTGATTCATGAATGGGAAAAAAAGTATTCAATAATATCAGAATTCAACAGGACAGACTCTAGGAGAGGATTGTTTGAGATGTTCCTCCCTATGACCACTGCACATAGAAAGGGTTACACATACAGACCAATACAGACTATAGAGTGGGGCTTTAATCTGGGATCACCCGTACCAAATCAATGAATAAATCTATTTATGTTACTCCATGCACTGACAAGCAGCCGCCACATGGCAGAAATAAGCTTCAGATATCCAGTGCTTCCATTCATTGATGCAAAAATCCCATAAAACCCAATATTACCATCAAGCAGTTTTAATCATTGATAATTTGATTGAACATGTATTAACCAGAAGAGTCCCACGGAGATCATGAATCTCTTTTTCAAAAGGAGACCTGGCCAAGACAGGCAGCAGCATAAATAGACAGAAAATATTGATGGCAATTCAACTAAGAACTCAGAACTTAGTTAGTCCAACTTCCCAGTTTCCTTTTGTTGAGTTAAAGTTTAAATGTTCCATCACTATGTCATTTCTTATGTTTTAATGTATTTAAATGTACGCTGCAGTTGGGTTGAGAAGATATGCTTTAATTCAATAATGTAGGCTCCATTTCATTCTGTTGAGAGAAATGACATTCAGCCTAATTATTCTCTTTTTTCTCAGTGAAGAGTAGCTTAAGACGGCCCTTTTGTCTCTTTCTCTGTCAGATAGATTAGGAACTAACCTTCTGTCTCCGACCCCCTGGTGTCTTAGACTAGACTAATAGAATGTTGATTATCTGTATTTTTGTTAGAACTTCTCAATTACATGATAATAACCTTTTGATCTGTGCCCGAAAATGATCCCAAAGGGAAAGAGTTAGAGCATGTCCTTCCTCATTGGACAGCGAAGAAACCAACAAGACTCGTCCTACATGTGACTATGCCAACAAAGAGCCAATGAGGATGGGTTTTAGCTTTTAGCATCTAGGCTGTGTAACAAATGCCACCAACCCATCCGCATCACTGCTGCAACAACTTGAGATGTAAATGAGCATCATATACTTCCATCACAATGTTCTAAGCCTTTATACACTCTAAACTTTCTATATTTGAATAGGCCCCTAACTAAACACAATGCGTATTACACATTCATGACTAGAAACACTTGAGACAAAGTGCTGAGCTTCAGCTCAGATTCACTGTCATGTTCCCAGCTTTCAGATTTCTATATGACATGTACAGTTAACCGGCTGTCTCTACGACCCCCTCGCCCCACATCTGAGGTGGTCTGGAACCGCCAGTGGGACAAGGACTACCGTAATACTGAATGTCGGTTTACCCTAGTGTCTAAAGGTCAGGCGACAGGGAAGCCTCTAGTAGCCTGACACACAGCGAGGGTTTAACTGACGAGATGAACATAATTGTAGTTACAATATATTTCTAGTATGTGGACACGGAGACGGACAGAGCTGCGCCGACATGTCATTCATTGGGCTGCCGGCTGTGTGAGCCCCGTGAGCTACCCAACACTACCAACAGCTGTTCCATATCTGCTTTCAATAAATATCAGCACACAGTATATTGCATTTGTAACGCGTGTAACATTAACTATAGCCACGTGGTTCTGTTGCCCAATCTAAACTCTCTGCTGCAGCCGCGTGCACCACCGTGACACTAATAACACACAAATAGCCCATAGATAACCACCGGCGGCTCCCCGTCAGCTAACCCCCCCCCCAACCTGATGCCCGGAGCTACCGGGATGCTTACCGTCTCTGTACCGGGGACCACTCTTCACTGACAACGGCACCGAGGATACTGTAACATTACTCGCGAGGTGACGCACCGCCCACTCTCCGTGACACACTAGATCAGGTGCTGCCTTCACGTGCTCCTCGTAAATGACACACAGTCACAGTCGAACCACCGGAGAAACGAACATTCGTGCTGTCAGTGGTTTAAAACCTGCATCGTTTCAACGCTTCCGACTACGAAGTGCTACCTTAAAGCTCTATGCTCTCAGCGACAGCCAACTCATTCGTCACTTCTCCCGAATCCTTTAGGTTGTGACCTTTCCGATATACCCGAAGCCTGCACAGCTCGCGCGGCGGCAGTCGGAACACACATCTAATTGGGACTTCGAAATGAAGAAGCCAGTTTTACAAAACCATCTGAAGGTTACACAGTGGCGACGGGTGGTGTGACCATACACCGTTAAAGTCTATGGGTGTGACCTGCTGATACAAGATGATGACGGATATTTCTAACCGTTATGCTAATTAGCCATCATGACATAACAGCAACACAGGTTGTCCGTTTCTTACCTGTCGTTCTGACGCACACCACTGATACTCAACATGCTCATGGAGCTCCCAACGCATCCTCCATGTCTCTCCCAGTGCGCATAGATCTGTGCACGCGCAGCTGCAGAGGCTGCTGATCACGTGTCTCTCTGGAATCACAGTGACTCCAGTGGAACACCGTAGACATTAATAACTATAATCTACAGCTGGTTAACCATCACCATGCAGTGTCCATACGCTGCACAACATGCTGGCCAGTCCTGTGTGTAATGTGTTTATTAATTAATAATGGATTAATAAAGTATACATTAATTATTAACTATCTAACAGGTGCCTCTGCTGACCACAAGCACCAGAGCCCAATATCCACTTGTTCTCACATCCCATCTTGTGTCAAACATGTTAGTTATCAAGTACTGAACCATTTTGGGTGGGGGGTTTATTGTAAAAACAAAGTGTATTAACAACGAATCATAAATCAGATACAGACTCACTGAAGACAACTGAGTGGAGTAAAGCCATGTGCTGCAGGCGGCTCCAGCAGACAGGAGAGCCCGTCCTAATTACTCAATCGCTGCATGTTGTCTGCAGCGAGCGTTGATCCGTTCCTCTGACAACCTGAGGAATATTATGTGGAGCAACTAAGCACCCTTTAACAACCTGTTTTACATTTCACAAGTGATTCAAAGTATTGTTACATTTCACCAAAGAGCACATCTGGTCCCATCAGTCATCTGGTCAGAGGCACTACATGATGTTATGCTTCAAACCTGAGTCAAAGAGACTCCACTTTAGGTCCGGCTGAGGTCTCCCAGCATGCAACCAGATGTGTATATTAAATAGGACTCTGCCAAAGGAATAGACAATGAAACATTTGGTTGTCTGCATTCGCTCCTGAAGAAATACAGCATGGTTAAAGATGCTGCCGAGTGTCCATGTTGCATGCGTTCCTCCTCAGTTCAGTAGTCTGATGATGGAGTTAATGTCTGTGTTGCGAAACCCTGGGTTCCCCAGGTCCTTCAGGAGCCCAGCCTTGTCTCTGGCAGCATGGCGAGCCACTGACAGCTTGAAAGGCAACAGGAAGTTGTTGGCTGCCCGGAAGCCTTTACCAACCGAGTAAATCTCGTGAATCAGGTCCTCCAGACAGATGATGCCGTGTTTACCTGAGAAACAAGAAGAGGAGGTGAGCGATTACACCAGCTGTAATATTCATATACCTCCCATACAACTCATCTGCTTCTACACAGTGCTTTAAACTTATGCTTATTGCTGATATTTGCTGTACAAAGGATTGTGGGTCAAAACAGCCACAACAGTATGCTGGCATGTATAATCTGAGCAGATGTAGCAGGACATCCCAAAAATAATTAAAAACAAACAAAAACAAAAAAACGTTTTGCTTTTAGGCTTTTTCCTTTTCCTTTGTGCCCTCATACTCTGCTTCTGACTGGCTAGTAGTCCTTACCTAGCTATTCTGCATGTAAGACTCCCAACAAAGATGGAACAGAAGTGAGATGTCTCACTCTGTAGCTAAAACAGAGCTCAACACACAGGGTGAAACGAGGAGCTGCAGTAATGTGCAGTACAACAAAAATATGGTGTTTTTGGAAACTAAACCATTTAAACCTATTCTAATACAAACTAGAAAATTCCGCAGAAATTTTATCAGTGTGCCTACTACCTGGTGCCCATCCAAATAGCAATAAAACGTAATAAAAATAATAAAAGTGTTAAGTGTCTTAACCCTTCAGAGATAACTTTTTACATGGAGTCTGGTGTAGTCCATCATGACATCATGTTAGCTGACAGATAACACTTCTTCTTTCCTCCTCCACTCCCAGTCTGTCTTTTATGAAACAGCTGTTAAACAGCTGTTGGTGTTAAGGCTTGAAGTCAGGAGTCAGTCAGTTGGTCAGTTAGTCCATCATGACATCATGTTAGCTGACCAATAACACCTCTTCTCCTTGTTGCTATCGTGATTTCCACAGTGAAAAATCCAGATATTTCTTTTCATAGTTTCTATTGGCAGTTGGTATGAACGGAGCCAAAAATGTACGTCCGATAGACTCCATGGTTACATGTCTGCAAACAAGATTTCCTACAACGTACCGCTGTTCGAGCTCAAATTGCTAGTGCACTGCTGCTTTGCTAATCGCGAGAGGAAAAACAACTTTTCAGGAAAACTGCAAATTTCTCGAGTGACACCTGCTCGGAAAACAAAGACGGGCAAACAGAAGAAGACCGATGACGAAAAGCAGCTAAAAAGAAGAATTAAACCGAGCCTGAAATAAAACGGGTCAACATCGAAGCGCTTTTCAGAGGTGGAGGGAGCTACGCCTCCTGAAAGGATTCAACACGGATTCTGAGCTAGCGTTAGCCACATTTCTGCTTGACATGTAAGTGTCCCTGCTGGATGTTGTTTCATTTTTTAAGAACTACACAACTAAGATTCGATGGTTACAGTACACTTTCAGTACACTGGTGATAGCGCAAATCTCAGTTTACTCCGTAGCTTGTAGCACGGCAGGAATGTTGTAGCAGGTGAAGATTAACTTTACTTGCTAACTCCTTCACCCTCAGTACAAGTAATATTGTTTCGATGCCTACATTTAGTAAGCCAAAATGTTTTTTTGTCAATCACAATAAATGTAGCTTAGCTATGGTTAAACTACTTTAATTGTGCGCTGGCCCCATCAACGTTTGGCAAGGCAGACTTCTACTTTTGATTATTTTTAAACATGTTTTCTTCCCCCTCAGGATGTAATTTGTAAATCAAATGTCTGACACAAATTCTTTGTGCTCCTTCAACAGGTCAGACATGGGCCCAGACACAGGCACGTGAAGGAATCGTCTTTCAGTCCAAATCAAAATGTTCAGTATTTCCTTGTGCAGGAGTACTTTGCAAAAAAAGCTGATTTATTTTACCCATATTCTAATAAAACCTACATATTTCTAAGATGTTGTTATTCCTTGGCTTATTGAGCTTCCTTAGTGATTCATCATTCCTACTGAAAGTTTACGGTTTTAAATTGATCCAAAAGGTAATTCAGTAATGTACTGTGTAACGTGCTACTTTTGTTCTCACAAATGAGCGATTACATGAAAAATCATTTTAAACCCTTTTATTGAAAAAAATTTACAAAATAGAAATAATTTATATAAGCAAATTGTTTACATAAGCTATACCCTCCTCAGAATAAATCCCCTGTATTGTCCATGAGGATGTGGAAAGCATCGGTGGCACTGCTTACTAGCCTGCACGTTCACGGCAGGCCCCGCTGTGGGGAGGAGCTGTGGCGCAGCAGAGAGCAAGGGGGAGGGACCTGTAAGGTGTGCTTGTTCAAATTTTTAGGCTAAGTCCACGTTTTCTCAGAACTCCCTACTGCAGCTTTAAGTGGAGACTGCGAATCAGGCCTTCATGGTCAAATAGCAGCTAGGAAACCACTGCTAAGGAGAGGCAACAAGCAGAAGAGATTTGTTTGGGCCAAGAAACGAACATTAGACCAGTGGAAATCTGGGCTTTGGTCTGATGAGTCCAAGTTTGAGATCTTTGGTTCCAACCGTCGTGTCTTTGTGCGACAGAGAAAAGGTGAAAACGCATTGAATGAGGTGTGTGGCATGTACTGTGTGTGTGTGTGGTGTGTATATATATATGTATATATTATAAAACTCATCAAGTGTAAGGGATCATGACATTGGAGTATTTTTATTTATCAGGGTGGCTACAGGTATTAACAAGTTAAATTTAAGACTTTTTAAGACTTTTTAATACCAATTCTAAATGAAATTTAAGACCAAATTTACGATGGAAATACAAAGTGGAAATATACAGTAATCTTTCCAAGTAAACACAAAATTAACAGTATGGTAAAATAACAATAATCTGTTGAGTTTAAGAACATTGAGTTAATGTGTGTAATCTAAAAGCATAACACAAAAAAGTAATTGCTGTCCTAATTTATATTATTACAATATTTTCAGAACATTTGGGTCCCTTGAACAAATAGTTATAACATCAAGTGAAATAACATCAAGTGAATATTTAAAAAAAACACTGTTCCTTTTGAACAAACAAATAATTAAATGCCAATTTCCAGCTGCTTTTAAAATGCAAAGACTCATATATGATTTGTGCCTAACAGACAGAGAGAGAGAGAGGAGACTCAGATGGATGGGTTTGCAGTTTGTGGAGGACTCATCATGGAGAGAGAGTAGACAGCAGTGTGTATGAGTATTTTGCGGTGTGGGAATGTGTGTGTGTGTGTGTGTATATCTATCTATAGGTGTGTTTTCAGGTCTCCATGTGACCAATTTTTGTTCAAGTTTTGATGTCTACTCCTGAGCTTTTGTGAATATACTTGGAAAATAATTAATATACTATAATAACAAAACAGTGACTTTGCACTTGAGAAGCCTTCCCAAAAGAGTGTCCTTACCAATTTATAACGATACACGCACATACAAGTCCAGCTGTTTGCTTTGGTTGTCTGGCTCAATGTCTCGTCGAACATAATTACAAACGCACCGCATTTTGGACTTCTGTGATGGTCTTTTTTTACATATGGCGCCAATCCAAATTTAGCCACGTATCTGGTCTTGTCTTTTCCAGAGGTAAATGACTGTACAAGCCTTGAATCTGGAAGCATTGCTTTGGGAAAACTTCTTCAGTCCCGTCATTTGACCTGTATGAATTGTGTCTTGTCACGGTACTCAGCCCGGAGTGTTGGCGTAGAGCCCAAACTGCTCGTAGGTTAGCTGGCTGTTGCTGTAGATTTCCCGCATAACATCTAGCGTTGTAGCGTTGACATCATTGCTAGCGGTGGAGAAGAAACTAGCGATGGCGGGGTGCTGGCGTGCCTTTACGTAGGCTAGTCTGTGTTTTTTGCTTTGTACATGCGATTCCACCGCTCTGATCCCCATTAGCCCAAGTTTGAAAATCTTCCCACATAACGCAGTTCGCTTCATAAGCATTTTCAGGCACCGACCTTAACCAAGGATACTGTTGTTTTCAAGCCACTTGTCACTGAACTTGCATTTCCCCGTGTTTCTAGACGGCTATCAACAATTGCTGTATCACCTGCATGCTGCGAAATTTCGAATCCCGCGAAATAACAATCTCACTGACTACGGCCACGTCAACACCCGCCCACGAAGCAGCTTGATTGGTTGGAGTGGTTGAGGTTAGGATAGCCGATTGGTCAGGGGATAGGACATGTACAAATGGGGTTATGTTACCGCGACAACGCAGCGCAAAGCCTACCGGAAAAAATATTCAACACAGATTGCCTGCATTTTCGCCGTGACATGACACAAACATATTTAAGACCTACCGATCTGAATTAAGACAATTTAATGCTTTTAAGGCCTTAATTTTAGGAAACGTGATTTAAGACTTAAGACTTTTTAAGGACCCGCGGCCACCCTGTTTATACATATGGATTCAGTTGACTGTAAGTTTAGGTTCATTGACATGGGTGAACAGACTTACCCATGTGCGTCTCAATCAGTGTGTTGTCTGTTAGGGGAACTTTCCTCCGGCCAACCCTGGTCTGTCCTCTCTTCAGAATGAGCTCACGAACAGACTTCAAGTTGGGAAATCTGTTGGAAACATTACCTTGGGTTTACAACACACACACACACACACACACACACAAGCCGACACATCTGATCTGAGCTCCAGTCCACTCACCCCCAGGCCACGTAGGGCTCCAGCACCTTCATCATGGCCACAGAGGTCTTGTTGATTCTGACGAAGGCCCCACTAAAGATCTTCCTCAGCCTCAACATCTGGACCACCTTCATCACTTTGGGACTGACACCTTTAACCCTATCAGGAGAGGACCATCCATGTTGACCAGACTGCAATAGTGTATCATTATGCACAGTTTTACATTTTCAGTAAGTTCAGATAAAGACAACTTGGTTCCAGCACGTATAGTCAGGAAACGCCAAAGGGGCCGGTAAAACACCTTTGACAGGCAAGACCCGAACGAAAAAGATGGCAATGCAATCCCAGCTAAAGTCACGCAGGGCTCTGTAGCACGCAGTATGAAGCCCGCTGTAAAAAGTAGGAAAATCTCCTCTACTGAGATGGATGCAAACACTGACAACCACTTTGGGCTTTTCATGAACAGCTGATGTTAAAATCTCCATCCGAGTCAGGGTACTCACTCTCTGATACGGACGGCAAAGGCGAGCCTGTTCTTGGCAGGAGGCAGAGGGGGGGGCGGCCTGTGCTCAGACCTCCGGATGCGAGTTTCATCACGATGACTCTTGTGGCTGTCTTTCAAGAAGTCTTCCAAACGTTTGAACTTCAATGGTTTACCTTTAGATACCTGGAAGACAACAGAAAACACATGTGAGTACGGAGCAGTGGGTAGAGGTGGGTTCATGTGGTCCCCATGCTTCCACCTGTTCATGATCACTCACCTTTCTCTTCTCAAGCAGGGCAAGCTTGGCCTGAGTGGCTTTGATAGCCTGGTACGCCTTCCTCTTCTTCAGGAGATATTCAGGAACTAACTTGATCACTTTCTTTGATCTGGCGCGCCCACAGACACACACACACACACACACACACACACAAATCAGTCAGCTTCATGCGGCTGAGCTGAACGTTAAACAGTTAACTTGTTATGACTTGACGCTAGAATTCAACCTGAAATTAACTGATGACAACTCAGTCCGTGAACATGGCATCAGCTGCCTGTTAGCTAACTTACGTTAACGTTAGTTTCAAATACCGACACCATATCGTTAATAATAATAAAAATAATAACAGACAGAGCCCTATCTCTCCGTGTTGTAACGTTAACGTTCCATGTGAGAAAGTGCCTTTTCTACCCACGGGCCCGGTAAATGCGGGTCTGAATGTAAGCAGGTAAACAGCGCCTTCTTAAAAAGACTGGAAATAAACCAACTGTACGTACAGAACGAACGGATGGACTTAGATATCATTTAAAATAAATACATACTCTGCTTCGGCCATGATGAAATCCGAAATCGGGAGACTCGCCTGTCGCTGGGAGATGATGTCACATCCCCTTGACGCTGCACGGCCTTACAGTGTGCTCACACTGCCGCCCAGCGGCCAACAGCAGCCACTGCTGGACTCTAGCCTACTGCTGGACAGAGATGGCAAAAGAATCCCTTCTAGTAATCATAGAATACCTAAATAATTTGTTTAAAAAAAACCCTTTTGGAAGTGAGTGGCCCACTGTTTTAAATTCTTTACTCAGTAAAAAATAACAAAATACGCTGAAATTTTTTAAGTAAAAATAACTCCTTGCCATGACATCATTTTTTCCGCAAGCTGAGAAAATTCTGACAGGGGAAAAAAAGGCCTTTCTTTATGTCCCCCGGACAGTATCCCTTATCTTTTTTGCTCCTTTGACTCCGGTTTTCCCACCCCCTCGCGGGTAGGCCTTTTCCGCGCGTTTCTGACGGCCTCACTACCCCTGTAAAAACCTTTTTTTACAAAACGGGCATTTTGTTAAATTTAAATAAAAGTAAAAAATTCGTTTAAATGTAATACAAATAAAAATTGCCACAAAAAAAAATATAAAATAAAAAACTTTGAAAATCTCTTAAGTAAGACAAGTATTGTGGGTACTTCTTACTTTTCCCCCTCGCTGGACTCTACTCTGGCTGTACCACTACTGCTGCTCCCTCTGGGCCCCTTCCCCTACTGCGGGCCACTGCGGACTCACTGCCTGGACTCACTGTGACCTTTCCGACTTACTGCTGACTCACTGCTGGACCTACTGCTGGGCTGACTACCTAACTGACTACTGCTGACTCCACTTCTGGCTCTACGCTGGCGACTTACTCTAGCTACTACTGCTGACTCCACTGCGGACCTACGGGGACCCCCCTCTTTGGGGCTACTGTTGGCCTACTCTGGGCCTACTGTGCTCCACGCTGACTCTCTGCTGGCCTAGCGGGGCTGCTCTTGGGCTAATGCTGGACTCTACGCTACTCTACGTTTTGGGCGACTACTGCTGGACCCCCTGCGGACCTAGCTGCCTATGTGGACTCTATGCTGGGCTGACCTACTGGCTTACTACTGCTGACTCATTTCTAATGCTCCTGCGGCCTACGCTGGACTTACTGCGGGACTCTATTCCCCGGTGACTATGGGACTCTCTGGGGTGGACTGACACGCTGGACTCCCTGCGACTCTATTTCTGGACTTACTCGGACTCTAAATCCGACCAAACCTGGACTTTTCTGCGGGGGTTTTACTTGGGGCCTCTAAATCGCCGAGGACTCTACTGCGGATTTTCCTGGGGTATACTCTGGCCCATCTACTCTATTTCTGGACTCTACTGCTGGACTGAATTTCTGGCCCCCTACTGTGACTCTACTGCTGGCTCTACTGCTGGACTCTAAATGCTTGGCTCTACGGGACTACTACGCTGACTCTCTGCTGGCCTACGCTGGACCTTTTTGCGGCCTACTGCTTTGCTCTCTCTCCTGCTGGCTCTACGTGGACGCTACGCTGGCTCTGCGGCTCTCTGCTGGACCACTGTGGACTGCTACTGTGGCTCACTGCTGACTCACTGCTGGGCTCACGCGACTCACGGGACCTACGCTGACTACTGCTGGACTCTACTGCTGGACTCTACTGCTGGATCCGCTGGGCTCTACTGTGTTCGCGGACCACGGGGACTCCCCTGGCCTACCGGACTCCGCTGGAAAATTTTTGACCACGGGAAAACAGGGACCATGTCTCCCTTTGATCTATTGGACTTACTCTATCCCTGTGTCCTGTTCCCAACCCCGGGAACAACCCTTAATGGAAATTTCCCCAAAAGGGGAAAATTTTTGTACTTATGTAAAAATAAAAAAAAAAACTTCCTTATAAATTCGGTGTGCTGTCCCTTTCCGTTGTTCCTGTCATAACCCAGCATGATTGCACCAAAAAGGAAAATTTTTCCCCCTTAAGGGATAATTTTAAGGGAAAAAATTTTTATTAAATTGCAAAATTTAAAAGTTTAACCAAAAAGAAACACCCCCGATTTTATGATGTGACTTTGTTTTTTTCCCTGGTCCCTGCTGTCCTCGGTCATTTTGTTGCGGGGACCCCACGAGGCCAAGGGTTTTTCCCCCCCCCAGCACCCCTTCTTTTCAAACGGGCCATTTGGTTTTGAAAAAAAAAATTAGAAAACTCCCAACAAAGGGGGCCTGCAAAATAATCCTGGGGTTTCTCCCCTCCAACTCTAAACAGATACATGCTAAAAGGCTTTACTTTTTTTTGAAAGTAGTATTTTTTAATTTTTATTTTAAAACCCTTTCCCATTTGGTTCCATTCTTTGGAGGGCTTGTCTTAGGTCAACAGCAGATGAAGAAGAGCACAAAGAGAAGAGAGTGAAACATCCAGCCTGCTGCAGACACACCCTTTTTCTCCAGGACGGGGCCCCACTCTGCTCTCCGGGGCTTGGGGGCCAGCCAGTACTGTAGAAGGAGACAGTCACACAGCAGGGTGGGACTGGCCATGATGTCACCATCCTAGATTTGCTTTTTTTAACCCCCTCTCCAGGATGCTCCCAGGTCTCAGATTGACATCTGCTGCAGGCTCTAGTGGTCTCTGAGCAGGATCATTGTATAGGGGAGTACGGCTATCTTTTATAGATTTGTGTGGGAGCCATTTTAAAACCATCACTTCAAAGCCATGTTGAGCGTTTTTTCTAAAGCAAAGTTATTTATGAAAACAAGAGAGAGATTGATGGAACTTACAGCTCTATTACAAAAAAGCACAAACACAAAAAGAAGTGTTAACTCACATTATGTACCATGTAGTAACAGCAATGCAGTAGTAAAAAGTTAGTTTGGAATTGCACTTTAAAGGAGCACTCCACTGATTTTACAAATCAAGATTTTGAATTACGATTATGAATTTATTAGGCAGGGAGGATAGAGAGAGGGAGGAGGACAGAGAGAGAGGGAGGACAGAGAGAGGAAGGACAGAGAGGGACAGAGGACAGAAAGAGAGGACGGACAGGGAAGGAGGGAGGACAGAGAGAGGGAGGACAAAGAGAGAGAGGGAGGACAGAGAGAGAGGAAGGACAGAGAGTGAGGGAGGACAGAGAGTGAGGGAGGACAGAGAGAGTGGACAGAGAGAGTGAGGACCGAGAGAGGAAGCGAGGGGGGGAGGGGGCAACAGCGGACAGAGAGAGAGAGAAGAAGGGAGGGAGCGCACCCGCGCGCGCGAGAGAGAGAGAGGAGAGAGAGAGGTAGAGAGAGCGGGAGTAAGCGAGAGAAAGACAGCGAGAGAGAGAGAGAGCGCAAGAAAGCATATAGCCCGGCATGGCTAGCAGCTATATGTCTTCTCCTGCCACAGTACAAATGTATTGTTTCAAAGTAGCCTTTGAGGGACATGCACATGATTTGTTTACAGTTATATCAAAAGTAGCCTATCCTGTTTACTTGTATTATTTTATCAGATGTAGGCTATTTATTCCTTGTTGTTGTTTATATGTTTCTTCTTATGCTTTGGCAACACAGATGGATTTTTGTCATGCCAATAAAGAAACATGAAATTGAAAATGAAATTGAAATTGAGGGAGAGGGAGGGAGGACGCGAGAGAGACAGAGAGAGAGGGAGAGAGAGAGGTAGAGAGAAAGAGAAAGAGAGAGACAGAGAGAGAGAGAGAGACAGAGAGAGATAGAGACAGAGAGAGAGAGAGAGATAGAGACAGAGAGAGAGGAGAGAGACAGAGACAGAGAGAGAGAGAGAGAGAGAGGGGGAAAGAGAGAGGTAGAGAGAAAGAGAGAAACAGAGAGAGAGACAGAGAGAGAGGGAGAGAGAGCGAGAGAGATAGAGAGAGGAGAGAGAGAGAGAGAGAGAGAGGCGGGCAGCAGCAGCGGCCGTCAGTGCGTGTGTTTTTCTCTCTGGAGTTTCCTCTCCAACAGCACTACACCAGCCCGTCGGACCCGCGGACACCTTCTCCGTCCGAGTGGACACTTTCGGACTTAGACTACAGAGAATTTCTCTTCGAGGTTGGTCGCTTTTATGAATCCACTTCATGGTTTATTCGGTTTACATGGCTGCTTTCTGTACTGCGCACTGACGCGACGAGCTCTGCGCTGGGACTCCTCTCACTGTAATTACGTTCCAACTTCAAAGAAATCTGCAATATTCAAATAATGTAAGTTGCACCTTTTTTGCAGCCTAACCTATAGCTTTATGTCAGCCTGTTGTGGTAAATGTGTTGCGACTGGATGTAGGCTTTCACTGTCTCTAAAGTGCTGTTATAGTGACTTTATTCTGCTTTGAAACGTCTGCTCCAGTGATCTCCCAATGGTTAACTCCTGTCATCGCCAGTGGGGTGGTCTCAACACTAATATTATATTAATAATGTTAGGCTACTGCATGTATGTGTCTGTATCCTCTCAGTGTTCTCAGAGCATGAGGAGAATACTGGTGTTACAGAATAATGTCGCTATTTAAAAGACTCTGGTCTGGACCAAGTGTGAAATATGTCTGTGACAAAGAATAAATTAAGCAATTCAAAATGAACCAGGATACACACCCTGTGATGTAGCCTATATGATGCAAATTAGGCCTAATTTCTACTCAGGGATTAGATTTCTAAGATTTCACTTCACAAAATGTGAAGTGAAATCTTCTCTACAGCAGGGATCTTAGCCTAAGATTTAACCTAAATATATAAGTCTACAAGGGTCAATTCCAGTTGAATATTTAAAGGTGCTCTAAGCAATGTCACACGTGTTTTGGGCTCCATTTGTTACAAACATCTCCTCACTATCTGCTAGCTGCCTGTCCCCAGAAAAAACTCTAAAAAAACATCTCCTCACAATCTGCTAGCTGCCTGTCCCCAAAAAACACTGTAAAAAAAACATCTCCTCACTATTTGCTAGCTGCCTGTCCCCAGAACACACTGTAAAAAACATATCTCACTATCTGCTAGCTGCCTGTCCCAGAACAACTGTAAAAAACATCTCCTCACTATCTACTAGCTGCCTGTCCCCAGAACACACTGTAAAAACACATTCCTCACTATCTGCTAGCTGCCTGTCCCCAGAACACACTGTAAAAAAATCTCTCACTATCTACTAGCTGCCGGGTCCCTGAACCCCCTGTAAAAAACCCACAATCTCATCACTATCTGATAGCTGCCTCTCCCAGAACACACTGTAAAAAAACATCTCACATCTGCTAGCTGCCTGTCCCCAGAACACACTGTAAAAAAACGTGGTCTCTGTAGACAGCCCAGGGTCCATAAACGCCAACAATAACAAGCTGCGCCAACCTGCACCACAAACATAACACTCTCACAGAGTTTCAGCCAATAACCAACAAGGCTTTGGGGTGGGGGGGACATAAGGGAGGGGGAGGGGACGGGATGAGGAGAAGGGAGGGGCAAGCTAGTCTTGTTTTGTTTGAAAATACTTTGAACGTCAACAAGAAGTAACGTCATCCAACATTGCTTAGAGAGCACCTTTAACAGTTCTAAACAGATATGAGCTGATTGGGAGAGGCGGGTCAGTAATGTGTTCTAATGATAATAGCACATAACACTCACTGGCAGCCCGAAGGCAGAAGCTCTGTAGATGAAGTGCACATTTATTTGAATGGGATTTGTTTCTGAGGCTCCAGTGTCTTCAGGTGACGTCAGGGTCCACGCAGCCTGGAGGGATACTCACTAAAACCAGGACTCTTTTCATTTCAGAGCGACTTCCTCCACTCAAGATAAACCTAATGAGACAATGTGGAGCTGGAGTTTTCTGACACCTTTAGAATAAAATAGACTCGCAAAAAAAAGATAGCTACCTGAAACAAGGCCTTAAAAAACATAGTATCCCCAGTTCTCAGAGGTTGTACAGAATTAGATGGACCTCCCTGCCGCAAAATGTCCAAATCTTTCAACACAACTAGTTTGTATAATGAGGGTTTTTAATAGTCTCCAAACTTGTCTGAGTAAAGGGTACTGTCGGTACCGATTTCCCTCCCTCCTGCACAATCGGTTTTGCGCATGTGCAATATATCGGCATGCGCAGATGATTCATGATGAACGTGGATTTACGACACGACGATCTGTTCCTTTGACAGTTTAAAAAAAGTCTGTAGCCTCCACGGAAAGTTAACGTTAGTTTAGCCAACAGTAGCTGCTTTTCCCACTGTTTTGTTTGAGTTTCCGTAATTTTAGGCTGAATCAAGCTGTCAGCCCGTTAGCGCAATCGCTGTTAGCTAAACTAGCGTCAGCTTCCCCGGGAGAGGCTAACCGTTCTCTTAGCTAATACATCAGTACACGATCTGTTTGTTGTAGCGGTTAGCCGTTAGCCTCATGGATGTAAGAGGACTGTTAGCCCCCACCGCGTTAGCTTCCCGGCTAACCGCTAGCTTTGATTCAGTCAAAATACCGTTACTCAAACTAAACAGTGGGGAAAGCAGCTACAGCATTTAAGACTTTACAGTATAATAAAGACAATTATGAGTGATTGTGTTTTAAATGAGCACAAGTAAAGTAGAACTGACATAACCACTATTATATATTCGCTGTTATGTTATATAATACAAAATTTATAATTGAGGGTTTTAAACTGCTGTTTCAGCTAGCGGTTAGCCGAATTAGCTGTTAGCTAAACTAACGTTAGCTTTCGGTGGAGGCTACCAGCAGCACTGTGGAACAGATCGTGCAGTGCCGTAAATTCCTGGTAAATCCTCGTACATCATGATTATCATCTGCGCGTGCGCGAACATAATGCACATGCGCAGGATCGTGCAGGCAGGACGGATCGTGTACCGACAGGTACCATGTAAAGTAGTCTTGCCTCCACAGAGCTGCAGAGGAAGGTCTGGCGAGTCCACACAGCATTCCTGGATGGGAGAAAAACATGCTCTGGTTTATTGGAATTTCTTTAAACAAATCACAATCGTCTTGGTTGGTGCTAAGCTCCGGACAGAGCCATGGTGCTTCTGCTAAATAGTCTCAGGAAGGAACTTGTTTTGGTGGAACATGTGTATGTTCAAAAGTAGTTTTAATTATGCAACAGAAAACTCAGATTGGACAGATAGTCTAGCTAGCTGTCTGGATTTACCCTGCAGAGATCTAAGGAGCAGGTAACCATAGTCCTCAGAAATCAAACACAGTTCAAAGAAAGCCCAAGGCAACAGATATTCAGCGTAAGTGAGTAAAAATCTGGTTTTCTAACGGTAACGGAACAATTCTGGAAGTGGAATGTGGTGAATATAGACTACATGTAAAGTGAGCACAGTAAATGAAACCAGAACTTGAAAGAACAGGTAACTTTACCTTTGATGACATCATCAGGGTTATTCCTCCAGAGCCACAGAAGACTTTAAGCAACTGTTCTCACAGCCGGCTGAGTAGCACCCCTCATACTGACTAAATTAACTTTAATACTTTAATACGTTAATAAAATATGTGGCGTGGCCAGAGCAGCAGAACTTACGACAGCAACAGAAACAGCACTGTGGAATGAGGGCGTTATCACCCTGGTCTCCAGGAGCTACTGAATTCATGTGGGGTTATTGTCATTGTAGATTAATATGTTGATTATTGTCTGGATGAATGGATTAGTTGTTTGGTCTCTAAAGCGTCAGCAAATGGTGAAAAATGTGAATCAGTGTTCCCCAAAGCCCAAGACAATGTCCTCAAATGTCTTGTTTTGTCCAAAACTCAAAGATATTCAGTTTGATTTATACAGCCAGCCAGACCCTTACTGTATATACATTAGTAATTTAGGTCTGTTTACTTTGGGGATGCATCTGGTCCTTTGTAGATGGACGTCCTTCATCGCAGGCTGGAGAGCATTAAGTCACGAATGAGTTCTCTGAATGTAAGATACCACTGTTAACTGTCAATCTCTTGCATATGAGCCAAGTCTTTAGCTAGCTCAGGATAATCCTCAGGGTATTTTAATGCAGGTAAAGCAAAACACACCTATGTCTGCTCCTGTGTTTGAACAAATTAAGATAATTTAAGGCAACTGTAATTCCAGGCAAAAGGACAGGAGCTTATTCTCCTTTTAGGATCAAATCACTGCTAACGTTTGAGGTTATTCTAAGATCTGTATGCTGTATTGGCCAAGCTTTAAAACACAAATACAAAATGGCTAACAGTTTCAAAAGCCAAGCATCTCTCCGGGTCATATTTTAGGTCAAGGCTGAGAGGATACCCAGTTGTACAATCTTGCTGCTCCGTTACAGGCCTGACTGCTTTTCCCTCAAAATCTCACCTCTGGAGGGGATCAGATATTGGAGCTGTCCTCGCCGGCTTTCTCACTTGGAGCATTGAAGCTCTGACAGACAGGGGTCACTGGGGGTTAGCAAGTGGGTTAACTGCGTCCTACTGTTACAGACAAGAGAAGAAACTAGAAAATATTCACATTTAACAAGCTGACTCATCACACAAGTTTGATTTTCTTCAACTAAAAATCAAACCGATT
Source organism: Etheostoma spectabile (assembly GCF_008692095.1). Taxonomy (NCBI): domain Eukaryota; kingdom Metazoa; phylum Chordata; class Actinopteri; order Perciformes; family Percidae; genus Etheostoma; species Etheostoma spectabile. The sequence continues at coordinate 19,648,602 of NC_045750.1, read as the reverse complement.
AACCAATTCACATAATAGCTGACAACTAATGGATGGATCTTTGCAGCTCCAGCTGTAAGATTAAGTTCTGATGATTCATCCATCTTTCCTGATTTAGTTTTTTCCTCTTTGGCCTATGGGCTATTGTTTCCTGCTGCATGTGAAGCCTGTGAATGCACCACGCAGTTAGAATGTCCCTGGGGAACTGATAGCACAAGGTCAGAGGTCACCAGGTGTGTAATGGCCACATAATGAGGCTTAATGGTTCATAGGGCCACAGGGCATTGTGTGAGAGGCAATTATTAGATTTGTCTGTCAGATGGTGAGATGATGCCTGTTGTAGTGAGTAAAGATGCTGAGATCTGCTAATTCCCATGATGCTTTGTGAGTGAAAATCAATGTTAAATGTTAAAATGTCACATTAGTTTAACCTTTACAATATATGAAACCTATGATATTAATGCTGTGTTAAGGAATCAGATTTCCACTTTAAAGCAAGCCTCATGTGCTGTGTAATAGGATAGATTTGGCGGGGGGGGCACTGCAGGTTTAAATGACAGAAAAGGAGCTTTCTTTAGTATTTTGCGTTGCCTTGCAGGGGCTCTAAATCCCACTGAAGCCTTTAGTGGTAGCTTGAAACAAGTAAGTGTACAGCCATGCACACTCCCTCGCTCTTTCTCCCACAATGCATCAGCTGTCAAGGTTAAATAAGTATTGGTGTATGGTCACCTTTTTCAAGAGCAATGTAAAAAGAGATAAAAGGCTTGTACAGCGCAAAGAGCCTGTACTTTATAGGGGGGGGGGGGGGGGACGTGCTCTGCCCTACAGCTGTCACTCAGCTCTCTCCAGCTGATGAGATGAGATGGGACACCCAGGGCAGCTACCAGCTACACCCCCCCCGCTTGTCATGTACCGTGTGAGACAAACAGAGAAAAACACTATTAATAATGTTTGTCTGCATATCTTTTTTCCTATTGGTATATTATTACGGATCGGAACGATTGCCAGATCTACACAAGTAGTTGTACTGTAACAAAGTGGGAGGGCCCATGTGAGTTAGTACCCCTGACGACCACAGGTGGTCTCACATTGGTGTTGTGGTAATTGCTAGTCAATGGGTGGGGGAGTCATTGTAAGGTCCCAGTCAAAGGGTGGAGACTCTCTCTGCGGAGCACGGGGGGCCTTTTCTGCTTCATGCTCCTGGACAATGAAGCCGGGCCCGGGAGGTGATTAGGGCTACAAACCTCCGAGGCTTTGGGGGGGCTCGTCTTCTTTGTTGCACTGCAACACAGGCCTACTTAACTAAGTGTTTCTTGTACTTAGTACTATAATACTATATACAATGTGTGTGATTGTTGGTAGAGATGCTCAGGCTTAGTACACATGTACAGTGGTATTTTTATAATGTAGCGCTTTCTATGCGTGTTGGCCTTTAGTTTGATGACCCTGACTATGTCATTTGATTTCGCTGGTCAGTCTTTGAGAAATGTAAAGGGAAAGTCACCTTTAATGATAGGTCAACTATGATTATTTGATGATATCTTAACAGCTGGCCAATATTTTAATATTTTCACCCAGTTGGACTTTGTATGCACAGGTGGAAAACCCTGAGCTGGTATCGTACAGGAACTTTGATAAGATGTTCTCATTGTACCAGGAACACCAGTGTTGGCAGACGCCACACATCATCCTGACCATGAAACTGCTCTGATTTCCCTTGGAATTTTTCCTTCACAGGCCATTTCCTTCTTCCCTTATCCTTGACTAAATTTGAATGGAAAGACTAAAAAACACTTTTTGAAAAAACTGAACCACCCCCGTTTATATGCTCCACATTTATCCAACTTCTGCTTTTCCCTCTTTGTGTTGACTTTTTTATTTTATACACGCAGAATTTGGGGAAAAGGCCCGGGGGTGCACGCCATTAGCTTTTTAGGGGGACCTCTGTACTATTTTTTAGGGGCCCAAACCCCAGGGTTGGGGCCCTTTGGAAAACCCTCAGTTTATACAGCAGGCTGTGAACCCATTGTTTTTTTAAGGGTTTCCTCCATATTAAAATCAAGGTTATTTTTTTGCTAAAAAAACCCAAAGCATTTTAATAGAAAATTTGCCTTGAAATATCCGCCAAGTAAAAGCTATCAAAACCCCAAAACTTTTATGATGTTTTTTCTGCCGCTCTCTGTAAATATCCCCGGGGGGCCCAAACAATGACCTTTTTTTGAGGGGATGCTCGTCTACTAATTTCCAAATTTCGGTTTGGGAGTTATAGGGGCCAAACAATTTTTTTTCTGCTATTCGCACCTAGTGGGGGGAAAATGGACAAAATTTTTGCGTCTTTAGGTCTTCTGAGGGGTTTTTGGGCCATCCAAAAGGGGAACCCCCCCACCTGTACAGTTTGGCTGTACGGGAATCGCCTTTGGGGGGCGCTAAAACAAAGTTTATGTTTTTTGGGCAAACTTTTGTCAAATTTTCTTTTTTTATTTTTTTCTCAATCAAATTTAAAAGGGGCCTAACAATGTTTGGGGGGTTCGTTCTCTTGTTTTGATATTGAAAAAAATGGAAAACCCCCCCCTTCCCCCGTTTTCATCTTTTCCCCTTCCTCTCCCTTCCATGTACAAACCCCCCAATCCTTTTCTCAATTTTTGGCTGGAAGACTATTACGTTTCGTGGTGCGGTTGGTGCGGTTCATTTGTGTTGTTGTTTGTGGAGCCTGGGCTGTCTTACAGTGTATTCAGGCAGCTAGCAGATAGTGAGATGTTTGCTGTATGTGACAAAAAATGTTGAAGGCTAAAAAACGCAAGACATTGCTTTGAACACTTTTAAAGGGATATTTGCAATGTTAATGTACTTCAGACCTTGTTGCTCACACGTGTCATTATTTCCTGACGTTTGCCTCCCCACGTTACACTTTTGGTTCCGCTCTGCCAGTTTGCTCATGTCGTTGGGATGACTGGCGCAATGAGGCTTGGAACCCGGTCATAACTCCTTGCAGTTCTAGTTTCAATTGCTAATCTTTCTGGTGCAGCTGTGGCATGGATGCCAGAGGGTTTATTTCCAGCAGTGATCTGAGGATTAGCCAACAGTGTGTCAGCATCCCATTTATCTGCTCAAAATGCACAAATGCTTGGCAGTGATTAAACAGATAACATAGCCATAAATATTTGCTCTGTATTCTCTGGGGTATTTATGGCCCATTTTGTCCACCACACATGCTTCTGTCAGCACAGATCCCTCTGCCTCGCCACTACACCAAGCTAGCACTGAACTGATTTTGGGATTAGCGAGGGGTCAAAGTATTGTTATAATCTGGTTCTGGCTCTCTGTCCCTAACTGGTGCAGGAAAGACAGATGGCTGAGTTCTGAGTGGAATCGGATGGTGGGGGGGCCTTCCATTCCGACCACTTTCTTCACACTCTTCATATTGTCATGTTCCTGATCCCTCACATGTAAATTATACAGAGGAAAATAGCTGTGCTGTGGTATGGATCTGTGTTTCCGTGTTGTTGGTCATTCTGCCCTCACATTCACTACTTTGGTTTTTAGTGTTGTGATGAGAGAACACTCTCCAACCAGAATGCATCTACACATCAGAAGACTGAGCACTGAGTTGCTTGTATTTATGCAGGACTTCCATCCGCTGAAAGTGAACCTAAGTAAAAAATCCACTATCTAGCCTATATATAATACATATTATGTTCTCTATCTCATGTATGTATGTATGTCATTACAAGATTTGTTTATTTGTAGGTATAGTCAAATAACGTACTAACTGGTTTTATATAAATATGAAGCCCATCACGCCCCCAGAAATATTCAACATAACAGCTGTCAGAGAAGCAGCTTTGGTCCTGTTCACTGAACAGAAGAAGAGGCTTACATGTACTTACATTACATCAACCTCTGATTGGCTTACACAAACCGCTCCGGCACGTTTGGATTACCCAGTGGTTGGTGTTACGTGGCGCATACTGACACATACACAAAAATATCACAGTATCAGCTCTGAGGTAATTTTAAATGGCAGCGACACTACATATTCTTGCATATATATATATATATATATATATACTTTATATATGCAAGATATATATATATTATATACTTATATATGCAGATATGATTATTTATATAAGAATGTGATTACAAAAATAATCAAAAGTCACTGATGTTAAAAGTGTAAGTAAACAAACAAAAGTAAATGTAATCTCTTTGTAAATTAAAATATTAGGACTGAGCTGTGTGCAATGATCCTACCAGCCTTCAGGTTGCAGCCAGGGTGTTAAAAGGTTCTGTGACTGTTCGGTTCTGTGATAGTTTTAAGCGAGGACACGCCCTGCTGAAGCCCTTTAGTGGGACATGCACATATTCATAGAACAAGAATTATATTCTGTAACTTCTATTTCTTTTGGTAAAAGAAATTAAAAACTTTGTAGGAAAATATATTCCTCAAACGGAGGGATTGTAAAAAGTATGGGTTTGCTTCCTATGAGCTGTGCTGTAGAGTTGTGTCTGGATCAGTGAAGACACAGTATGGCAGTGTGTCAAAAGCACCATGGGGGGGCTGGATGTGTAGGCTGTGAGAGCAGGCAATGACCTCCTTGAGGGAAAATTTGATATATTGGTTTCGAAGCTTGTTTTTAAAGCATGAACAGCGCTTCATTTTTCACCATTGGTAAAGAACATGATGTAATGTGAAAAGCTGGCTTTTTTTCTGGGGGGTTACTAGTTAGAAGTCTAAAAGCCTAATTTGGTAATACTCCTGCATAATATAATTGGGCAGCTCCTCCATCACATTAGAAAGCTAAGGCTTTGTCCCCCAAAAGTCACCATCTAGGACCTGTTTGTTATTGCTGGGTCCTGTTAAATTCCCCCTGCTCCCTTCAGATAATCATTTGTAGACTGTAATCCAAAAGCTATTACCAGGAGCAGTTTGGGGAGAACCTAAGGGAAAGCAGAAACATGCAAAACAACATTCCTTTTCTGACATGTAGGTTGAAGGCTGTGTGTTTGGGGTCAGTGAGCGGCTCACATCACTTCCTCGTTGGCCAGCTCTGAAATCCTCACACCCAATAAACTCGAATAAAACCTTCTGTAGTTGGGGCTTTGAATGAGCTGCTGTTGGAGATGTTGACAGGCGGTACCTAGCAGCTACATTCCTGGCATGCTTTGGATATCAACTGCTGATGCACAGCTGCCTGCTCGCTATCAGTCATGGAGGCTGCTGACAGCTGGGTTCAGTGCTGCATGCTGAGCAGAAAGAAGAAGACACACCATGGGTGCCATTGACTCAGCATTACTCAGCAGCTAAACACTGGTTTGAAAGGTGTAATTCAGGGCTGTCATAGTGTTTTTGAGTGAAATTTGATTTAGCTGGCACACTTTCTGGTAGAAAACATCTGAAACTTCATCTCACCAAAGACACACTCAGTGTTAGTCCTCATATTACATAATGTATAACAATGTTAACAGACAGTATTGTTATAGTAAATATCGTTCCAGGGGTTAGTGGCATGTCATTTCTTTGTCAAATGTTACAGCTATAGAGAGCAGGTATGCCACTGAGGTACCCCCCATCCCAGATGTTTCTCATCACGCCCCCAGAAATATTCAACATAACAGCTGTCAGAGAAGAAACTTTGGTCCTGGTTCACTGAGCCCCAACAAACCATAGTCGAAACACAAGAAGAGGCTTACATTTACTTACATTACATCAACCTCTGATTGGCTTACCCTGGTGTTCTTACTCTGACCCTAACCAATCTCCCTCCTCATGCCCAATCCCTCATGTTGAAGACAACAGTACTAGTCATCCTAAGAAACAAATTTGAAACCCCGGTAGAGCAACACCAACACAACGTCCTTGTCTCCTACATAACTCTCCACCGCTGTTGTAGCTGACGGGATAGTTGCTGAGTGCAGGGGGTTCAGCAAGCTCCGCCGTTTAATTTTGCGCTCGCCATAGGGTGAATGACTTGCACACCAATGTGCTTGTGCTAACCTCATATTTTGCATAAAGGGCGCACGATGGTACCAATAAACGAGCCGCTCCGGTACGTTTGGTGTTGTGTGACGCATACTGACATACACAAAACTATCATAGTATCAGCTCTAATGTAACTCTTAAATGGCAGCGACACAACACTTACTGATACCACAAACCCATTATTCAATCAGTTGATCAACAGAAAATATACTGGCTAACAAAAGTGATCAGCTCCATGACCAATGGGAGTTTTTCTATTTGTTGTCTACCCTTCAGGTCTAATACAGGGGAAGGCTGATAGTAAGCCGGGAAGGGTGGGATCGCTCATCCTGTCCTCCTTGTTTTGGTGTTTGCTCCAGGCTTTATAGCTGCCATAATCTCTCCTGTGCAATTTATCCTGGATGCACATATCTGTTTAGTTTGTAATTATAAAGTGTATAGCCTTTATTCAAATTCATTTTACTCTACACAGCTTTATTCCGTTTTTGGTCAATGCTATTATCGTTTTTCATTTTTCTTACTCAGTTACTTTTTTCCCTTTGCTTTTGTAAACTCTTGATCTGCTGTAACAGCTAATTGTCCTCGTTGTGGGATGAATAAAGTTTGTCTTATCCTTAACGGTTCCAGTTTTAAAACAAAAGTACTACAGTATTTAGAAGTTTCCATCCAAATGTAGCACACATATTAACCAAATGATACTTTTCTAAAAGGAAGTAATTTAAATTAATTGAATTAATAACTAAAAGAGGAAACAACCCAGATATGAAGCGGTGTGTTTGCATGGGAAGGCGGTTGTTTTTCCTGAGCCATCAGGCTAACAGTTCTTTTCCAGGGCCTCCTCCCTGAGCCTGGTGAAAAGAAAGGGGTACCATTTTTTGTGTTTTGAACAGAGTCCTGAGTTCCAAAAGTTTGCACAAAAGCCCTGTTGCCTAGCTGCGTGCGAGGAGCTTCGCTGCCACTGCCAGGCTGGCTTTTGTGTGCGCGGGTTTCTGAACAGGATCTTGTGGATAATCAACTGGAATGCAGTCAGGGAGAGGATTCCCCCCTCGCTTAATCGTATTCAGTTTTCAGCTGGCAGGAGAGAGCCTTTCAAACGTTACCATAGTGCATTAGCACCCTTTTCAGCTCAAGTGAATTGACCTCCTATAGTGAGGTTTGCCATGCTTTCTTTGGCATTCCACTTTGTGTGGTCTAATTTAAAATTTTGGGTAAGTGTTTCATGGATATTTATGGGACTGCAGATTCCGTCCATCCATCTGGCCTTTTCAGTTTGATGTAGCACACTGCTCATCTTCCCTGACGTTCAATAGGCAAAATACTATATTTCATAAAAATGGCAACATGTCTTCAGACGTTGGCAGAAGTGCTCTTTCAGTTTTGTTCATTCATTCAGGCTGTGTTGAATTGATCAAAGTTAGTGTAAGACGTGAGAAAAGTCCTCTGCTTTGAAACTGAAACTGTCCAGTGGCAATGATTTGGCTGAGGAACTGTATCACACAGACATGTTGTATGGTGGAGTTGGGATGAAGGACGATTGTCTTGGAAATAATCTGTTCATCTATCTGGATTCAGCCATGAATGCCTGCGGCGCTGTGATCAGCCCATGTTCTCTCAGTCTGTGCTGTGTTTTCAGTAATGAAACACAGTCATCATCACAGATTAGACTCCAGGGATCAGATGGGACATGCCTCTTCCTCTTCACAATGGAGCTGTATAATCAGTGTTGACTGTCTCTCACATCCTGTGTTGGTCTCAGGTTACCAGTTTGTACGTTTGGCTTGGTAATCTCTCTGTGGAATCCAATGGTTGCAAAGTGCTAGTGCTAGTGCTTTTTTACTGTTAGCATCACTTGACATGCAAACTTCCTCATTTGTTCAGGCAGAGGGGAGTTGACACCTCTTGAAGAAAACAATTCAATTACACTCTGTTGTTCCCTCATATTTAGTTACAGCCTTCAGTAACAAACAGCCAACATCCTGCTGCCACAGCCAGGCTAGCTTCTCTAAGTGCATTCTCTTATTGAGCTTTTTCTTCCATCTGTCTTCCTAGAAAGTCAAGCGTCCTGAGGTTTACCGGCCATATGCTGACATATATGAGTCTGTCTTGCTATTAGAATTATTAAACCTTTGCATTTGTAACAAAGGTAAACCAAAAGTTATTTGCCAGCATTCAAAAACTGCAGCCCCCATGAAAGGTTACCAGTACAGCAGTTTGGATATCAAAAATCATCCTAACTGTATCCACCATATCCACTAACATAATACTATTCATCTAATCATCTGTCAATAACAATAATAATGATCTTCTTCTTGGGAGGAAAGTCATAGTTTATTTGAAATATGCTAAATGATAAATATTTTCATTGTTACGTTATATTGGTATTAAGTCAAAATGTCTGCTATAAAAGGTCTGTGGACCTGATTCATTTGTAAAAATACTTATGATTACTAAAACTTCAAATGCAATCAATTTGGGTGTTAGGGGTGGGATGTGATTTCTTCCAGCTTTCTAAAGGGCGCACATCAGAAACTCTTTGACTACCACTGGTTTAGAGACAGCCATGCAGCCCCACTGAGGTCCACAGGGGAGCAGAGGCTCATGCGGGGATCCCATTAATAATCTGTCCTGCCTGGGCATCATACACTAACATTAATCCAGTTCACGGAGGGAAACTATTGGATGAAGCCGAGCCAGTGAGAACCTACCTGTGGCTCTCCCACAGGCTCGGAGCCTGCTGTTGCCTCATGGTACATTACAATGTTTTAACCCCAAATAAATGACAGCATACTTTCTAAATTACATCCACTGTGGTAATAAGTCATATCAACACTTGCATATTCTGTGGAAAGATTAACCTCCAACTTAACATTTCAGAAGCTCTGCCACGGTGGGTGACCTTCAGCACATTCCACCGCAGGCAGACGATTTACAGGCCAACAGTATTTATTTTCTCAGACTTCTCACACTTAACACAACTTTACAACTACAAACCGCGTGCCTCCGATAGCCCGGCTACCGGCCTGGCGCACGGCCTGTTTCTCAATGTTTTCACAACACTAACAAACCGATCTCCAACGGTCCAGTCCTCTTTCTGTGGTGTGTGCTAGCCAACTGAAGGTCCAGCACGCTACTGCATATAAAGGGAGAGCTTTAACTAGCACAACAATGAACAGTTGAGACAATCAACACACCAAGCACTGTTCTCCTGCTCTCTCCACACACCTCTGTCCACACCTCTGTCCACTGCTGACTGCAGACCACGCCCAACTCCGTCAGTATGGTTTATCCTGGCCGCATTTCCCATTTTAGAACACCTCATGGATCATAAAATCTTACTTACTACCAGAATACAACGTTTATAAAAGGACAACATCCTGTAGTATGTGCCTATATAATTAGTATTAGTAGATCTGGCAGCACAGATAACAGTCTCCGTGTCAGGACATGATCAGAGCGTCTGTTTTCACTCATTTTATGACTATGGTAGTAAAAGAACTTGACATGAAAAAGCCCACTTACCCAGACTGAAAATGTATGATCCCTCAGAGTTGACAGACTTTTCCATCTGCCCGCCCTGAAAATGACGCTAGCTACAGTATCGGCCGTAATAGAATGTTTGCAGGTATTGTTACCATCAGAATGTTAAACCACGATATATAGTCAAACCTGCATAAATGGACTGCATATACTGTATATAGCGCCTTTCTACCATACCTTACCTCTCATTCACCTATTCACACACCCCAATGGGGGCGGGGACGCCATGCATGGCGCTGGCCCATCAGGAGCTACTCATGGTTCAGTGTCTGGCTTAAGAACACTTCCACGTGTGGACAGGAAGACCCGGAGATCCCATAGGCACATCTTTAATCAAATCTTTGATGGAACCAGTGGCCAAGGACAAGGAAATTCATCCCAAGTAGTTCATAAACCCTAGTTTTCCTTTCACAGTGTTACTACTGGAGTCAAAGCTCAGACTAATGTACTGTTGCACTCTCTGCTCTCTACATGTTTTATTGCTTGAATTATAATTAAAAAAAGAGGCAGCGTATTGTCACAGAAACTTTAAATCTGCATCAACTCTTTTACTAAGAGAAGAGAACAGTTAACAGGTAACTTGATACTAGCAGTACAATGATATAGTCAGGCAGGAGATCATTCCAGTGTATGACAGCTCAATGCCTGTGTAATTAATGGTGATGAAACATCAGATGAGACACTTGAGACATGGCAGCCTTTTTCCTCTAGTCCCCCTATCTTCCCTGTGGACATTCCAAAACCACACATGTGTGTCTGTGCTGTTAGCGCAGATTATGAATGTGTTTTTGTAAATTTTGTATGTCTCTTTGAATGTGAAACGTTGGCTTCACGGAACAGCAGCCACTCAGTCTCTGACCAAATTTGACCCCAGTTTTTGGCTCTTATTGCGGATTATTTCTGTATAGCTCACATGATCTCACAAAGACTAAAACAACCTGGACAGTAGGGATGTTGGGCCACTCTGCCCATTCCACCCTGGTTTCCTGTTTGCCAGCATTATGAGCGGAGCTCATGCTGGCTTGTTTTCACTCCCTGTGTTTCCTGTTCTCTTCCCAGCAGCTGAGAGGATGAAGGGGAGGAATCCTGGCAGTTTGTGGACTTTGTAGCAACAGAAGAAGCAGCAGCTTTCCGTCGCCTGTCTGTCACATCTGTCTGCAGATAAGCTCACCATGAGTTAAAGAGTGCAGCAGCGCATCGTCGACGCTGCCTCCCCCCCCCCTCCCGCCTGGAGCCCCGTGTCTGACCGCGACAGCAGCTTCATGAGCCAGCAGGATGCCGCTGAGGTCCTCGCACTCTCCGAGCGCCTCCTTATAGCTTCACACAAGGGACAAGCTGACAATGTGGTCCAGCTCATCAACAAGGGCGCAAAAGTAGCCGTGACCAAGGTGAGTGAGTGCTCTGGAGTCTGACTGGAGACTTGTGTTACCAGTGGGGCCTGAGAAAGGGGAGAGCCGCTTGGTTGGTCCCGTCTGCAGTTCTCTTGTTCCCAACAGGCGTGGTGCGACCGTCACTGCACTAGTTAACAAAAAAGACATCTGTACTTGCTTGTCACCAATTTACATTGACTTTAGAAATGAGGAGGGCATGCGAAGGGAAGCAGAGCAGCTGTTACATGTAACTGGTCCTGTGCACCTGGTTGAAAAGGTTAGTTCTGTAGAAGTATGGAAGACCATCAGAGGTGGTGTGATAACAGATCGGAGATTCAAGATTCAAGGTTTCTTTATTTGTCATTCCACAGTACACTGTAGTACGAAATTACGCGCAAAGTTCACAGCTTAGGAAAATAAACAGCACAGAAACAATTAAAAACACCGTCGAAAAGTTGAGAAATTAGCAATATACATAAAAATAAATGCTTAAATGGGTGTCCAGAACTTGTATAGTGATACATAGAAATCTACCAAGTCTAAAAAGATATAAACAGTATATACCATAGTTAAGAAAAGACTAGGAAGTTTTTGTGGTATCACATATATTTAATAACTCCCAGGGTTTGAAATAGATTTTTTTTTGTCTTTTATTGCCTCTATTGGATAGGACAGGTAAAGACAGAAGTGTCAGAGAGGGGGATGACATGCAGCAAAAGGCCACAGGTTGGAATAGAACCCTGGGAAGATGTGTCTTAGTCTCCGTAAGATACCATTATGTTTTGCAACTTTGTTCAACACAAAAGAGTTTTCCATTTTGTCAGTTCCTTATTAAAAAGTGAGTAAAATGAGTGAAAGACACAGTAACTAACAGTACAGACACCTCTTCGCTGTCCTGGTTCTACCTGCTCAGTTGGATTCTCAGCTAGAGATCATAATTTATTACTCTTGAGGAGCGCATGACAGTCACCAGGGCGGCATTATGTAGCGCTGACGATGCAAGATGACATCACCAAAACTAGCCAATGAATAAGGTCAGACTTTTTAATGACCATGTGTTCACTGGTCCTGGTTTGCTTGTGATAAGTCCGTGTGAACAGGAATGGGAGCAGAACTAAAAGGCACCAGTGGATCTTTCTTTCCTTGTTCGGGCCCAGCTGAACTGAGTCACAGTGAAACGAAACAGGGACACCTGAGAACTGTTGGCCCCAATCAGCTCACAAGCTTTTTCTATGCTGTACGCAGCTGTATTATAATGTCTGTGTCTTTTGGGTGTCGTTTTACTCCTATTGTGTCTCTAAGTTGTGTGACTCATAGACGTGTCTAGTGAACACAGCAGATGGCCTCGCTCTGTGTGTTGTTTAGGGGGCCGTCCTTTCACTGAAAAGTTGTGAGCTTCCAAAAATGTCACTGTCATGTTCTGTTGTTTGTGAACCAGATATCAGATCTGTTCAGGCAGTATAAGCTAAATCAATTTGGATATCATATCCAGCAACTTATTCTCCATGGGCTCATCTGCATCTCTTAAATCCATTAAACACAAAAAGTTAGCGTGAAAGAGTCATATGAGCACAGCCCCGTCGTGTTTCAGACCTATACTAATGAAAATCCTTCCAGCAACTTCACATTCAGTCAGGGGAATGATGTACAGCCCCCCACCCTACCCCCAATGCTCCAGGCCGTCTCAGTGATCTCATGTGTGGGTGTCACACAATCTCCTCTCAACCCTTGTGCCTCACCAGGGACAATTTTTTTGTCTTTTTCATTTGTATTTTATGTTAATTCAGATGACATGATTTGAGGTAAGGCGGTGAGTTTCTGTTTAGATTTTGGAAGTCCAGCATCAGTTCCTGTATTAAGTCAAAAATAAACAGTGTATCCAAAATACTGTAAAAGATGTAACTATCAGTTACACTGTGTGGGCTCTTAGAGGTGAGGAGATATTAAAGTGTTCCTCTTGGATCCTTGCTTTTATTAATGAGCATTCCTTCATAGAAATATGGTTTTATTTCTGTCAATTACAGAGAATTTTAGTGATGGATTTTCCAAAATCAGACTTTTGTTGCCATGCAGCTTCAATAAATAATACTGATAAAGCAAATCACAAGAGTTACATGGCTTTAAAAAATTGCCGATACTGATAAGAATATAGTATATGTATGTATATATATATATAGATATATCTATATATATATATCTCTATATATCTATATAGAGATATATATAGATATATATATATAATTATATATAATTTTACAAAAAATTACTATATGATATTTAAGAGAGCAGGACATTTCACAGTGTAATAATTAACTTGGCAGTGCTCTCAAACTAATTAATGGTGGCTCTGTTTACAGCTAACTGTGAACATGTTCACTGCTGAGTAAAGTCTGCACAGCTGAGCTCACACAATACACGCACGCACGCACGCGCACACACACACACACACACACACACACACACACACACACACACACACACACACACACACACACACACACACACACACACACACACACACACACTTCCCCTGAGGCCTTGCTTTATTCTTTGGTCCCAGCTCTCGTGTCTCCTGTCATGTTGTCCTCTCTAGCGGAGCACATATGCAGCTTGCATTAGAACAAAGGCAGGCTTACCACAGTATGTTCAGACATGTGTTACATGATTTCCGGGCAGCCAGAAGCCGAAATCTCTTTTTTAGCCAACCGCCATTCGACTGTAGCTAGATAATGAATGTTAAGTCAGAGAGTTGTTCAGTAAACATATCTAAATCATATCAACATGATATATCATACATGATATCGTGCTTTAAATCAACATCCTCACCGCTTCCTGTTCCATGTGACGTGAAAAATGGGCATGGATGGTAGAGGTAGTTTGTTATGTGAGCTGTGACATCACATGGCACAGTGTCATTGGACCTGTAGTGATGTTGACAGCGTGTGTCTGTGGTAAAGAAAGCCGTTAAGGTTGTCGAGCCACACTGTTCATCTTTACAGTTCGCAGCTGAATCCTCCTGATGAGGCTTCCAGTAACAACAGGTCTTCTGTGCTGGAGGGCTCCTGGATTTAGGAAATAATGGATACTTTTGATGTTAAGACGCAAAGGTTTCAGGCAGTCATATGAAATTATTGGTTTATTTTTCAAAATATTCTGTATGTCAAAAACCTAAAATGAAAATAGAGTGCATGTAAAGCCAGTGGTGAACACTGTTCATGTGGGAGGATTCTGTGTATCATGTGCTTTGTGTTTTCTGTTCTGGCATGTCAAATCAATTTTCCATGGGAACATTATGGCATCATATTGTCACAGCTACAACAATATTACATGTGCTGCTGCTTGCTCTGATGATTTAGCTTCAACCAGCTGTAATTGGATATTTTGGCTGCGTGCCATTATGGAAACTTAATCCAGGATAAAGGGCGCATAGTTTCATATGAAACATTCCTCTACTCAGGAACAGGAATGAAGGAATAGTTTTTGAAAGGCTTAAATGATGAATGGATTGAGACTGAGAAAACATTAAACAGAGGGAAATAATAAAAAAAGCAGAAATGATAAAGCAGGGGGGTTCGATGAGGAGATCATGATCACTTCTGGGTTTACTCTGTGGAGAGGTCAGAGGCCAGACAAAAGCTCGGTAACACCCCCCCACCCCAAGAAGCGGCTTTACAATACCACACCTAACCTGCAGCTGTCTGGGGACACAGTAACATGGAACTTTGGAAGATACTCACTTTAATAGTTTTAACCATTTTACATGCTTGACTTCAGCTAAACTTGAGAATGTACACATGGTTGAGGACACATTTAGGACTGGATTTTGTCCCCCATCCGCTTTATTAAAAAGGGATCCCTTCGCAGCCATTATGGACAGGAGGAATTAGAGAAGCCACCAATATCTTTTTATCTATTTCAATGTACTGTCTTAAGATAGACTTTAAGAAATGTGAACCTTCCCTATAACTAAAGCCATTTCTCCTCTTCATCTCCCTTACTGTCCTCCAACACAGACTGCATATTGGCTGTAGACCTGAGCTCGGCTGGCCGCCCAGTGTAACTCAATCTGAGCACCACAGAAATACAGAGCAGAGCAGAGCCACTCCCAAACAAAGCAGGAACCTCCAAACAGCAGGATAATACCCGGGCTGTAATGCGGCTTGTGTGGGAACACACTCTGATCTGTAATTAAAGTGTGTTAGCTTAGTAACATGACAGAAAAACAGAGATCACCGGGATCTACATGCTGACATCCTGCTCTCTCATTCTACTTTATGCACTTCATTATGTTGGGTGTAATGTTGAGGATGCGTTAAAACATTATTATATGTATACAAGTGTTAGCTATAGCTCCCTCATGGCTATTGTAAGAAGGGAGTTGCTGCTGTTCCTTATGTTGTCTTATGTGTCCTGGTTGAGTACGGAGCATCTTCTGTTACCACAGGAGGTTAGTCTCAGGTTAATATATACATTTAATACATCAATAAACTATGTATAAACTTTCTGGCATAAACTCTTTCAGGTCAACCCCTGTGTTCTCTGTTTTAGAAAAAGGATTGCTAGTTATTACATACATGTGTTCATGTGTATTCTATAACTCATTTAAGCTCCTGCATGTGCATGGAGCTGTGATGATTGATGTGATGCAGTTATGATTATTTTCATTATTAAATAATTTTCTGATTGTTTTCTTGATTCTTTCTCTTCTTTCTTAATAGTAAAAAGAAAATGGGGCACCTTTGAAAGGACAGAAAAAAATGACAATTTAATAAAGGAAATTAAATGAATTACCCTAAAAAGATAATGAAGTAGATGACATCATGTAAAAGCAAGTCTATTAAACTGTGTTTTAAAACCGGATTTAAAAGAAGTCACTGATTGAGCAAGCCTTATCTCCACAAACTGATCCTTTAAAGCTCCCTGAAGTTAAGTAACCGTTTTGCTTCAGGGCCCCCGCCACAGGTCCTTATATTGGCAGGATGCACAGTTGATCCTCTGCTCAGCTCACAGGAACAGCTGTACAGCTTGTGTACTATTCTCTAAAACCGTGGATTAAGTATTTGTTTGTTTTTTTAGTTGAGTCTATTGAGAGGGATTGTACTCTGCAGCAGATTGTCTTCAGTCGTACTCACAGGTCGTTCTGTTGCTCTGCAGCACGGGCCAGGGGGCTAGGTGTGGGACAGCACACAGCTTTGTCTGCTCCTGCTGGAGTGTGCTGCTTTCTGGTGTTTTGGTCACTGTGCTGAGCTGTGTGTGTGTGTGTGTGTGTTGTGTGTGTGTGTGTGTGTGTGTGTGTGTGTATGTGTGTGTGTGTGTGTGTGTGTGTGTGTGTGTGTGCGCGCGCGTATGTGCACAATAACTGTGCTAAGCTGTGTGTGTGTATGTGTGTGTGTGTGTGTGTGTGTGTGTGTGTCCACAGAAACTGTACTGAGCTATGTGTGTGTGTGTGTGTGTCCACAGTATGGCAGAAGCCCCCTGCACCTGGCTGCCTACAAAGGCCACACTGAGGTTGTGCGTATCCTGCTCAAAGCTGGCTGCGACCTGGACATCCAAGACGACGTGAGTAGACTCCTCTTCCTGTTTGCCGCGGCGGCCATGCTTCCACTTCTCATCCACTTCCAGCTCTCGCACTGCAGTCTGATCGCTGGTTACCAGTGGAATGCCTATCTTTTTGCTCCCAGTACTATTTTGTTAGGATTCTTTTTTAGACTTTTTTTTAACACAAAGATAAGTGTAGCCTAATGACCTCCAGTGTCCTGGAATGGGACCCTTTGGACTGCCCACTCGTGGGTTTGCCCTCAGGATGCAAGTCCCCCTTTCCCACTGATAGCGATCTCTGGCGGTGCCAAATTCCTTCTCTGTGGTCAATGAGCTCCGCAACAGGCCCCAGCACATCCTCCAGGACTGGAGGGAGCGGGAGGTGCAGACAGAGGCAGGAGCAGGAGAAGCAGGAGGAGAGAAGACAGTGGAGCAGGGCTGGGAGAGAGCCTGGAGGAGGATCAGGGAGAGTGAAGGAGGTTAGCCCAAACTGCTGCTACTGAGCCGGCCGAATCTGTCCCCTCATCCTTCCTTCCCTGAACAAACTCCACTCCTCCTCCACCGCTGCTGCTGCTGCGCTCAGCTCACTTCTTATCTAGCTTGTTATGGCTCTCTCCCCCTGGTCTCCCTCCTCTTTCTCCTCCATCTCTCATGGAAATCATTGCTCTTTCTTCCAGCGCTCTCATGCCAAACCTGGCCTGCTCAGTGTCATTCACCACTAATCTGCTTTGTTCACAAAATTCCATTCATGGCTGAGCATAAGTGTGAGCTAAAACCTTTTCCCCTGGCTGTGTTACTGCTGTCATATGGTGATACAAACCACTGTGGGCTCTAACAGCACATAGAGTTGTTTGAGAGTACCTGCTGTCAGTATGGTGTGTTTGTGTGTCTGCTGGCAGGGGGAGCAGACGGCGCTACAGCGGGCTGCTGTGGTGGGAAACAGCGACGTCATCAGCGCTCTCATCCAGGAAGGGTGTGCACTAGACAGACAAGACAAGGTGCACAGCAACAGACACGCACACACACAGAGGCTAATGGCACATCTACAAACACAAAACAACATTTTATTATTAATAGTCACATACACACAGTAGGTGAACTAAGTGTGTGTGAAACATTTTTGCGTACTGTCAGATATCAGGTAAAAAAGATAAACAAAGCCGTTATGAATGTACCATAAAGACATTCTTCAAAACAAGAATGTTTTAAAGCAAGCTTGTATTAGAGACAGGCCTTTATTCCTGATGTCCCATGTGTAAAAAGTATATTTAATATTATTTCTGTAAAAAAAGAGGAACTCAGAGCAGCACAGTGGTGAGTATGACGGATCTCTGTTGTTGAAACTGAGTGTCTTGAAGATTTGTGATTACATAAAGTGGAGTGCATCAGTCTGGCTGTGCTTTTTGTCTCGTGTCCTGTCAGGAAGGCAACACAGCTCTCCACGAGGTGTCCTGGCACGGCTTCAGCCAGTCTGTCAAGGTGCTGGTGAAGGCTGGAGCCAACGTTCACGCTAAGAACAAGGTTATTGTGGAGCTCTCAACTTTCAGCCACAGCACTGATTAAACAGCTTTGCTATAAACTGTATTCCGGGTGTATATGTATTCCTTCAGCAGTGATTCATGTTTCCTGTATCTGGAAGATACACCGAACTCCATCCAGAAAACTTCACTTTAACTTTGTAAATTTGTAACTAATGTTCTTCTTCTGACAAACTAACATATGAAATTAGCATAACAACACTTCTTTGTCTTTCAGTACACTCAGGGGTTTTGCTGCTACAGATTTACTTGGTTTGGTATAACCGGTAGCTCATTGTGCTTACTGACATCAGGACTCTTTTCTACTTTGCTACTGGTATTCTACCTTTTAGCATGGCACACATAATCACTTTAATGCTCATTCTTGGCCTTGGAAAAAAAGTTGTTGTTGAAAATCTGAACTCGAGGGTGACCTACAGGCTTTCAAAGATTCAAACTCCATTACCACCATATTACATTACCATCCATTACTGAGAAAACGCCATGAACATATGAGGACCTTGAGATACACTTTAAAGCTCATTCCTCTCACCCACGTTTGTGATCTTTTTTGTCTTTCTTTTCTCTCTCCCTCTGTTCTTCCTGTCTCCCCTATTCTCCATCTTCCCTCTCTCTCTTCTCTCACATCTTCTCCTTGTCTCACTTCAGTTTGCTGTAGTGGCAAGATTGTCAGATGAAGGGTGTTACCAAAGTATCCGAGTGAACACTAATAAATGCTGACCCTGTGTTTTCAGGCAGGACACACAGCCCTCCACCTTGCATGTCAAAATGGTCACGCTCAGAGTTCCACGATTCTGCTCCTGGGAGGCTCCAGGCCCGACACCACAAACCATGTAAGTCTCCAGGAGGGCTCGGGCCAGCGGCTAACCCTAACCCTGTCCAGCACATCTGCAAACTTCCATAACTAAATTCATTTCATGTCACAGCAGGACATATCTTTGAAATGTAATTGAATGCATCCTATTGAGATACAATTCTTGTTGAATTGTAAGTTTTTAAATATGTATTCCAGGCGGGGGATACGTGTCTGCATGTGGCGGCCCGGTACAACCACGTGGCTGTGATCCGCATCCTGCTGGGAGCCTTCTGCTCCGTGTCAGAGAAGAACCTGGTAGGTGCCTGCGCTCCAGCAGAGCCCTGTCTGGGCTTACGGGACACTACCAGCCACTTTGTCATGGGACTATGAATGGAACCTTTTTGCCAATGTTTAATAAATCCCGTCTGGCTGGTAAGAGTGGCTGGTATATTTTTGAATTCCATTGACCCACTATTATCTGTCCAGAATTTAATTTGTAAATGTGACACATCAAATCCCATCTCTGCTGCTACTACCATCGTGAATTCAGCTTACAGTTACAGCATGTGTCGTGTGTATTGGCATTATGTTATGTCACTGTGCTGCATGAGTTAGAGCCTCAGGTTTATATATAACATGTAAAAGTCCATACAAGCATGAGATGTCAGGAAGTTCTGAATAAATAAAGGGTGCACTCACACACCGCGATCTCCTGAACTGTGTGTGTGTGTGTGTGTGTGTGTGTGTGTGTGTGTGTGTGTGTGTGTGTGTGTGTGTGCAGGCTGGAGATACACCGCTACATGTGGCTGCTGCTCTGAATCATAAGAAGACGGTGCGTTTGCTGCTGGAGGCCGGGGCAGACAGCCACATCTGCAACAATGTGAGTGCCTGCAGCCTCTTTCTACATCGTTAATGCTCGGAAGAAGTTTTGGTGCACTCACTGTGCCTTTCTGCATCAAACTAGCAAACTAACACAGTTGTTGGTGTTAGAGCGAAGCTGGAACTGCCTGTACTATAAAGACTCACAGTGTATTACTACTAACAGAGGCAAACAAAGAGCGTTCTTTTACTCGTTGATTTCACATTGCTATTTGTCCTTTCCATCGATGTTAAGCTACTGCCAATGATACTCAACACTTAAAACTATCCAGAAAGAGAGGCAGTATGTCCATTGACCCGTTTAGACAATTTTGATGTGAAACAGTAGGATGTGTTGAATTTACAGTAGCCTTAACATAGCACAGTGGAAGCAACTGTAAATTATTAATGTTTGAAAACTGTACTTCATAAAAAGAGGAACTCAGAGCAAAGAGAATGTTATTAGGACGTGATTGTGGAAATAAACTGAATACTGAAATGATTGAGAAGAGGTAAACATGAAGAACGGCTTGTGTTAGAGTTCTTTGGATCTAGAAATGAAGTCTCTTCCACGTCTCTGGTAATTCTGTCTGAGCCATGTTTTGACTGTGTGTGTGTGTGTGTGTGTGTGTGTGTCTGTGTTTGTGTGTGCGTGCGTGCGTGTGTAGGCAGGTCACACAGCTTTGGATGAGGCCAGAGAGAACAACAACCCAGAGGTGGCTCTCCTGCTGACCAAAGCCCCCCAGGTAGAAGCAGCAGTCCAGATATATGTCTGTGCTCATTCTACATACTATTACTTATTACATAACAGCTTTTTATAACCTTTTTATAACACCCTTCCTTTGTTATGTATTGATTTATATTTATGTGTTCAGAGAGTTCCTTTCTTTCTCTCAGGGTTCTTTGGGTAATGACTAAATCAAGATCAATAACAGTTGTAGTTTCTGTAAAATGTTTAAGATGCAAATATTCTGTTGCTGCTGGGGGAAGGTTCTTTGGACCTGGTTTGGACACAAACCGTTAACTGTATTAGATATGAACACTTTGGTGTAAAACAAGCAGACGTCGACCTTAACTGGAATTTCAAATTAATTTTCAATTTTCTCTATATTGTTAATGTAGAAACAGGAAGCAATACACAGTGAATTGATCGATCAATGAAAGAATCATTAGATCTGACAGTTAGCTGTTGAGACAGACAGGAACAAGCAACAAAGATTGACCTGGAGGCATTCGAACCACCAGGGTGCTCCTACAGTTTTTAGTTTTAGAAGATTGGGGAAACTATTATGTATTTTTCTGATAGTTAAAAAATCCACCATGTGACCTATTTCTAATAACACCAACTCACTAAACGCTGTCAACAACGCTGTCACTGTAGTGTTTTAGAGGTGTTATTATGAATTGTCTGGGCAAGTCCCGCCCTACGAAGTAGCCCGATTGGTTCGGGTTAAGTATTGTCCTCCAGTAGTTGAGGTGAGGATAGCTGATTGGTCAGGGGACAAGACCTGAATAAATCGGGTTTTGGTACCTAGCGTAGGCATGGACTCCTGGCCAATAGAAGTGTGTAAATGCTATTGAAGGGCGGGCCTTGCCTAGAAGTTGGTGGTTTATGGTGAAGTATGGGGACATAACCTTAAGGTAGAAATCACTTTTAAGAAGCCTTCTCTTTTCCAACATCCAGCTACTTTTTAGTGAAAAGCAGTAAAAACTGAACAGTTATTTTTGGCCTGTGGTACAAACAAAATTATATATGTTAAATGTATATACCCTCCAAGTCGTTAACTTAGCACACGTGATGATTACACATGTGATTTTGCCTCCCGTGTGTGTGTTCAGGTGCAGAGCTTTATGCGTGGCCGGAGTGTGAGGAAGAGGAGAGACAAGCTAAAGGCCGAGGGCCGAGCTCAGTCTGTGCCCAGAGATGAGATGCTGGCCTGTAAGGTACTACCCCCACCACCATCTCCAAGCTACTGTAACTGTAACTGTAAGCTACTGGGTTAGTAGTTTAAATAGCAGAAATAAGGGGAAAACAACCCTAACCCTTGGGATGAGAGGAAGATCCAGGAGACTCCTCCTGAATTTACATATTTTCATTATAAACCTTCAACTAAAGGTTTTGATTACATCCAGTATTGCCCTCACACTAGAAGGTTGGACAAAGCTTCTTATTCCACACTACCAGAGAGATTTCCATAAGTTATAGTTATAGCGTTGTTTCTATAGTTATAGCGTTGCGGTCCTGTCCCCTGCAGGACAGCGCCTCTGCTGCAGAGGACACCCAGAGCAGTGAGCGTGCTGGCTGCAAACACGCCAAGGTGTCCCCGGTCAACGCCAGGATGGGACGGAACAGGAAGCAGAAAGAGAAAGTAAGTCCCTTTAAAAAAAAAACTGTAATCCATACTGACGTCCATTTAGGGAAAGAGAACCTAACTGGTCCTAGTTGTTCTGGGTCACTAAAGTCAACGAGTAGCACTCTTTCTCAGTAACTGGTGAAGATATGTGAGATGGAGGATCCCTAACCTGCAGTGATGTTGATGTTTCAGCCGTCTCTGTCCGACCCCCTGCGCCGCAGAGCGTCCAGACACAGCGAGAGGAAATGCAAACTGCCAGGAGCATCCATCCCTCCACATAACTATAAAGCCTATCAGCTGTACACGCTGTACCGCGGCAAAGATGGCAAGATCATGCAGGTCAGTGCACAACACTCCCCTGTTCAGTCACAGTAACCACTACTATTCATGTAGCTGCTCAGCTGTGTGTTCTGTGAACTCATTTTTCATGTCTTTATATATGGGTGAGTGTTCTCTGTCACTGAACAACTGCGCTGCGGAGATTTTTATTAACTAGGCCTACTATAAATTACCTCCAGGGCCACAAACTGTTGCAACATCACTTGCTTCACCGAGCATCGCTCGGTTCATAGGATATTTTCACTGGCCTGCTGCAGAGCATGGCACCTGGATCAGATTCAAAGCTGCCAATAACATGGCTACCCACCAATTAGATCACTGGAGAAATGGAGTCATCATTCATACAGTATCCTGACACCTCACAATCTCGCTCTGTCTGTCTGTTTGTCTCTGCTGGAGTCATCAGTCTGCATTGATTTATCCATTTGACGTCTTGTAAACCCATGTGGGATGGCATAACAGAAATAAAAATAAATGAATGGATGGATGTAAAAATGTCCTACATTTTGCATGAACCTACTGTAAGCTACCTTTAGTGCTCAAAGTCTTGCTGTGGCCCCATAGTAAAGACAGATATTTAGCCCAAATAAAAGTTTGGATTTCAAACTGTACATATTTGCCGTATGTTGCAGGCTCCTCTGAACGGCTGCCGCTGTGAACCTCTGATCAGTAAACTGGAGAACCAGCTGGAGGCCACCAAGGAGGAGATGAAGACTGAAATCCACACGGTCCAAGACCTGATGAACAGCAAGATGGGGCAGCTGGACCATAAGAACAAACACCAGGTAGCATCCATATGCTAACACAGCACACAGGGTTACTGTCTTTAGGTCTGAACTGACACAAACAATAGAAACAAGAAGGGTTGCAGGAAAAAAAGACTAAATAAGGAAGGATTAATGTCCTCAGTGTGCAACGTTACTGTTGGCTTCAGCCTGAAGCAGAGAGCTAAACAGATCAGAACAACAACAGAAGCAGGTGTGTCGGCCAAAGCTCCACACCAAAGAGCCACATGAGACGTGAAGCTCCTCTACGGCTGACTAAGATGGCTCCTCTACGGCTGACTAAGCAATGAGGCAATCATGCAACTAAACAGTTGAGGACATGGCACAGATGTCAGTCATAAGTAAAGCTACTAGGACAGCACTCCCAAGTTGATGGTTGATGAGCTACAACCAGTCCAGATCAGAACACAAACCAAAACATTAATAAGCAGTGGAAAAATAATTTTGTTATCTGACACTGAATCAACCTAAAATATTCCAGAAAAACTAAAACCAAACTAAAACCAAACTAAAACACTCATGATGTTTCTCCATCAGATCCGAGCTCTAGATAGGATAACAGTGGAGAGGGTGTCGGCAGAGAGGAGCGAGTGTGTGCAGAGGATCGAGCAGCGGGCCCTGCAGGAGAGGCTGGAGGCTGAGAAGAGAGAGGTAACACTAATACCCCCCCCCCCACCCCACAACACTGAACACAGGGTGCGCAGTGATGTATACCTGAGGCGTTTTCTTATTATTACACCTAATTAGACAAGTACAAGCCAAGTAGATAACGTTTGTAGTTAAAGTATTAAAATACAGTATTAAAATACTGAGGCTCAGAACTGGTATTGGTAAAGCTGCTCGGAGTAAACATTAGGTTGCCAAACATTCTGTAATTAAACAGTATGTGAATAAATATTACCAAGTCTTAAGACTTGAGCACATGATGTACATTCAGAAATATTCTGACATAAATAAAATTGGATGTTTTTCATAAGTACAGAATCAGTTAGGTCAGCACCAAGCCCACCGGGACTGGCTCGTACGTACATCTGAAGATCATGACTTTACCTTGTGTCAGCAGTAGTTACTCTCAATAAACACAAACCAATATAAACTGTGTGTGTGCGTGTGTGTGTGTGTCTTCAAGCAGGCGTCCCTTGTCCGTGAGCTGAAAAGCTGGTGTCTGTCCAAGCTGCAGAACATGGATCTTGGCCTGAAGGAGGAGCCCGGCAGCACCAGGCTGCAGCGCTGCTCATCTGTGGCAGAGGGCCTGGATGGAGCCGGCGTCACTGTGCTGTCCTCTAGCTCCCAGTGCCCGGAGCTCCACACCAGCCCTGTCCTCCTGCCCTCTGGCCGGGAGCAGCCCAGTGCGGCAGAGGGCGGCTCAGCCAACCACTACTTTGTGGTTCATGTGGAGAGCTCTCCAGGTGAGAAACAGCTCCAACATCATCGAGCCAGTAAAGTACATACTGAAACAGACAGCACGGTGCCCTATATCTCTCAGAAAAGACGCGTAGTTGAAGAAAAAAAACAATTTTATTAATTAAGTGATGTCATGAACCAGCTCAAATTCACAAAAGACAGTTAAAGATAATATTAAAACCAATGTATTTAACCCAAATTAAGAGATCTGACCGGCTCAGGGCAATCAGGAAGAGTGGACTCAGATGTAAACAGCTCACAGGGAAAATGGCCAAAGGCACCCACAGAGTAGGAGGGTCATAACAGTGATTGGGCTCTATAATATTATATCTGTAATAAAGAGTATTTGCTGTGTACAGTATGTGTTCAGTGGATCTCTTCTGAACTTTAACAGACGGCGATAAGAACCAGAATGCAGCAACCAGGAGCCCGCTGTCATCTGTCCCGGTGGTTCGGCCCAAGGAGCGTCCTGTGCTCTGTGCCGACTCCCAGAGGAAGAAGCAAGACCTGCAGGACCTGCAGCTCGGGGACATGGTGGAGTACGGGGCGAGGGGGGGCAGCAGCCTGTCTCCGGCCACAGAACGCCGCTGTAGCAGCAGGACTGGGGACAGGGAGCGAGGCCGGGACAGAGGGAAGCTCCAAAAGAAGCATTCCCGGGGAAGGACTAAGTCCAGAGGGGCCAAGGGGGCCACAGGGGCTACAGTGGCCACAGAAGGGGCCACAGGAGCCCGAACTCTTGAGGTGTTTGGAGAGAAGCCCAGTGAACCCTCCTTTGCTCAGGAGAAGGACAACATGCACGCTCTGGAGGTGACCCAGTACTTCTTTGAGGCAGTGTCAACGCAGATGGAGCGCTGGTACGAGAGGAAGGTGCAGGAGGCGCGCTGGCAGGCGGAGCAGCGGGCGCAGGCCGACAGAGCCGCTCTCACCCAGAGGATCAGCTACCTGGAGGACGAGCTGCGCATGCTGA
Source organism: Etheostoma spectabile (assembly GCF_008692095.1). Taxonomy (NCBI): domain Eukaryota; kingdom Metazoa; phylum Chordata; class Actinopteri; order Perciformes; family Percidae; genus Etheostoma; species Etheostoma spectabile. The sequence continues at coordinate 19,623,154 of NC_045750.1, read as the reverse complement.
GGACTAACAGACACGAGGACTGCTAACACACAGCGCATCTGTCAGCACCAGGCTGCATGTGGACATGTGGACACACACTCCGGCAGGAAATACGGCAGCGCTTGCTTGTGTGGAACTAAACCAGTGGATATAAAGCTGTGTGTCAAAAGATTGATCTAATGTGCCATTTTAAGATAGATCCACTACATCATGTCAAACAGCAACACACACACACACGGACATACATACACTCGCACGCAGAGTAGAGACAGCAATGATGGTCATCTATTCTAACAGAATATGAAATTACAGTAAAACGTAATGAGCTTGTTTTACTGTTAATTTGGAGGAAACACACACACACACCATGAGCAGAGATGTGCGTGATGTGTCCCTTGATGGTGGTGAAAGCTGTGTGATGGAGGGATTACAGTAGAATAAGCTCTTAGTATCTGCTTCCTGCTTATTCATGAGAATATAGCTGAACTGACACTGTATATAGTAACCCCTGAAGGTTTTCCTTAGTAGTTTTTTATCAGAATCAGAAAAGTTAGACTTTCACAGTGTGTACATTTTTTTTTTTTACAAACTGAACTAATTAATTAACTTAGTATTTAAAATATGTGGTATTCCATTTTATATGTCCATCTCACATTTAATTAGTTCCCCGCGTTAACATTAACAGTTCTCATTTCATGATCATGTTCATTTAAAGATGCGTGCCATCTTAAATCCAGGGCACTGAGGCTCAGAGACTAAAGCAGCATTTAAGATGTGCTTAAGATTATTAATAATATAATACATAAAATCCCTAGGACATTATTTGAACTGCAAAAGGGATGGCTTTAGCTGACAATTAAACACTGTAACAGGGTAGTATTATTCAATTGGCACTCTCCAGACTCCACAGTTTGGAAATAACAGCTTCCAGCTAAACATTTACAATACACACAATATGTCTCCTCACCAGTTCCTGTGGCCTGTGTATTAACTCCAGTGTCTTAGTGAGTGTGTGAGAGGAGTAACGTCTTTACAGTCCACTGAGAAGGACAGTTAGAGGAGACTCTGCGGACTCTATCTGTTACTGCATACCAGCAGAGGATCTCTACTACAGCCAACACTGGAGGGGGTTCAGCAGTTAGTCCATCCAAAGAAAATAAATCAGCATTTATTTACAAGTATTTGGATAGTCCAGTAACTATTTCACTCTTAAAGCAAAAACACCTGATTGCAGTTGTGAGGATTGACTGCTTCTGTCTCTTTTAATATCATTGTTCACTTTTGTCTGGAGTTTCACAGAACAACAGATGAATGGATAATAAATAATCATGGGTCCGCCCTGGTGGACACCAAACCAAACCGCGTCCCGGCCCTGAACAGTCCTCTGTTTGTAATCTCGTCTCCCTGCATGCCAAGGCCAGTCCTGATGGAAACATCACTTGTCATGTTGCATTGTTACTGTCTGATGTAGTGACTGTCTGCTCAACATGTTGCTTAGTCACACATGAATAACTCTGTGGATATGAATAATGCACTGTGTATGATGATGCCCGAGACATATTTTGTATTAAAAAAAAAAAGATCATTCTGAATCATCTGTGGTGTCATTAGTTTCCCTTTAATATACAATATCATGACATATTATTAACAGCAGTGTGGCGAGGGTTCCAGTCAGCCTCATGGGTTAATGGCTGGAGCCTCTGGGTCAGTTCATCAACACATCCTGAAAAAGGTCCTGCAGCGCTCACTGACAACAACACTCCCCTGCACAGTCTCCACAGAAAGCAGTCCAGACCCCCAACAAGCAGTCCAGACCCACAGGTAGCGGTCCAGACCCCAACAAGCAGTCCAGACCCCCAACAAGCGGTCCAGACCCCAACAAGCAGTCCAGACCCCCAGGAAGCAGTCCAGACCCCCAGGAAGAAGTCTAGATCCCGAGCAGCTCCAAGTCACCGGCCGGCCAACGCCAGAGACTTGTGCAGCTCCTCCAGGTGGTTGCTTGCTTGTGTGATCATCATACGGATGGCATCCTGCAGGAATAACAAGAGGAAGAACTGCAGTAATGGATAGAGAAGAGGATGCTGGGAAAGCACGAACACTGTAGTTTGAGTACTGTTTTTTCCGGATCTTTCAATCAATCACAAATCAGTCTAATTAGTTCTCAGCCAGTCTCACAGACCTTTCTCGACCTCACAGAGTAAGGTCTGGCTACACCACAGATGCATTCTGGGATAGGGGGAAAAATGCCCAGGCTTGCTTGTATTTCTTTAAGGCAAGGCAGGTTTATTTGTATGTCACATTTCAGCATCAAACATTTAAACCAATCACAAGCGTTCTGGGCGGTGCTAAGCTCCGGCCGCAGAGCAACAAGGCCTGGTTAAAAAGAGAGTGTGTGTGTGTGTGTGTGTGTGTGTGTGTGTGTGTGTGTGTGTGTGTGTGTGTGTGTGTGTGTGTGTGTGTGTGTGTGTGTGTGCGTGTGTGTGGGGGGGGCTATGGCCCTGATTGGTGCATCTGAAGAGGGAGTGGTGGATTTTTACAGGCTGTAGGTGGAGCCAGAGGAGCCAGATTTAGTTTTAAATAACCTGCTTCATGTAGTTAGATGAAAGTTAGTTGTATAAGTCTTACGTACTGCACCTTTAATCGTTGCAACAAGAAATATGCATCAGCATTAAAGTAAAACTACGGTTGATTCCAACACGTAGCTCTGTTGTTTGTAAATATGGAGTGCTGTCAGTAGAGAGAAAAACTAAACCAATCGGTGCTGTCTACACCGTGTTATCTCCCTGCTACAGTGGAGCCAGGAGAGCAGAGCAGCCCGCTACAGCAGGTGAAAAGTTCAAAGGGTCTCGCATGTGCATAGGTCGCTAAGCAACAGTGGGCCACTGCTCTCCTGGCTCCACTGTGGTGTCCGATTACGTTTTTTTTGTAGACAGCAGCAATTGTTTTTGTTTTTCTCTCTACTGACAGCCCTCCAAATTTCCGAACAACAGAGCTACGCGTTGGAATCAACCGGAACACTCCTTTAATTGAGTGTAGAATCAGTCAAATTTTAACCATCAGCCCCTTTCAAGACTTTCGAGACATGAAAGTAAATGAACACACCGATGTGTAGATATTCTCATTAACATACTCCTGTTCTGAGCATGTCATCAGCTCTTTGACCCACAGTGGTTCAAAGTATGGTCCATGGGCCAATGGCGGCCCTCAGGAGCATCTTGTGCGGCCCTCAAACATGACATTAAGTGCCTACATTATGTTTGAATCCTCCCCTGTCACGCTGCGCGCCTGTCAGGTTAGGAAAGACAAGCAGCGGCGTCTTGAGTGTCGCAATGATAATGTTGTGTCATTAATGCTAGTGCTGTCAGCTAAGGTCAGCGATTTAGGCCCGAGTCATCAAAGCTTTGAGAGCCGCTGCTGGAACACTAGCAGAGCGGCAAATGCTAACATGCTAACACACTCATGTGATCTCTGTACCTGGTCTGTGGCGTTCTTGTTCCTCTTGAACTCGTCCCTGGCCCAGTCACTGAGGTACTTCCGGTCTGCCTGGTCGGGTACCTTCCGTATGGCCCTCAGCATGTTCCTGTAGATCCCCAAAACTCTCTGTCTCTGTAAGAACTGGCCCACAGTCTGCCGTTAGGACCCAGGAGGGCAGCTAGCACACATTATTATTATTATAGAGTTGTTGCCAAGTAGCACTTCAGGTGTGAAGGTGTGTGCCCTGGTTGCTGATTGGTTGACACAGATACATGGATAGATACATAAAGCTCTATTAAAGCCAGACTAAGAGGAAGCTCTTCAGTTTGATTTTAAAAGCAGAAACATTCTCCACTAAAGAAGAAGAAACAGATGATGGCTTGGCTTGGCTGGAAGTGTAGTGAAGAGATAACCACACTAGTACAATCTTACTGACAGGGTTCAATATTAGCACCATCCTCCAGACAAATGCTGGGGAAATATGCTTCACCAACCAGCCAAAAAAGCAATGCTAATCCATTGAGTGACTGAAAAGATGTGAACATCCACGAGCCATTGGGTGTTGGATGAAAGGATTCCGTTTGGACCCTGCTCACAGACACCACTTCTGTAGCTGGGTCTGCTATATGCTAACACTGCTAACCCATGCTAAGAGTGACAACAGGCTGGGCTGTCATTGATCTGAAACCATCTGACGTCAACATTATGTCGAAGAAAGCCATAACCAGCTCAGCTGATCACTGTATGACATATGATACAATATTTACACCAGTTACGTCACAGAGCTGCAAATCAACAACGCATTTGTTGAAACGAGGACAGGAGGACAACCTGCTACAGTGGGACACACAGCTCTGCCTACCTGTTTCAGAGAAAGCGCTGCAGACGGTAACCTTGAAGCAGCCATCTCTGATAGACCGGATGTTTTGAGCACGTGACTACCACCTTAATCCGTATGCTTCCATCTGGTGGAGGGAGGTAGTCATGACTAGGCTGATGCTGAGGCATCAGTGAAACAACTACTATTGGAATGCACTGGATTCACAAAAGAAAGAGAAAGACTAGGATGAGAAAACATATTCCTACAGACCTACCTGGGACTATAAAAGCTGTCCTAGAATTCATCAAGGACACCAGATAATTCCTAAGGAAATAGGATACTAAATGGCAATAGATTGTTGCCCTGGGTAAGGCAGCAATGTCCAGTAAAGGTGCCTAGTGTTGGAATAAAATGTATTCATATCATGTGTGCTCATAAACATTATATTCACGTAGTGCATTATATTAATCATGTATGTGCAATTCATTAGATTTTAAACTAAAGAGCAGAAGCATTACACAGTCTGCTTGGCTTCAGTGAGATTATTAAGGTTCACATCTAAAGCATGTAGTTCATAAAGTTTACTGTGACTTTATAATAAGTTGTTTTGGTACAATATATCCAACCATAGCTCTGCCTAGTAAGTTAATTCTGAAAAGTAGGGCCAAGGGTGGTTTGGGACACGTCCTGGTTTGGGTGAAGATCCTCTCCAGTAGCAGTCTGAGACCTGTTATCTATTTTGCAGGCCGATCTCTGCTAGACACTAACCTTCTGGAGACAAAAAACAGCACACAAACATGTCACGCGGTAGCAACTGAACTGTGCACATAAGATCAAGCAGAAAGGGAAAAGAGTTAGACAAACTTGGGGAGAGCTATGGATACATATTCTCTGTAATCTTGTCTCTGGAATATATATTCTATTGGAATAAACGTTCTTTTATCCAACCCTAGACTGCAGGAACTTAGAAGGGGGTGGTGGAGGGAGGACATCCAGAAGATCTCTCTGTCAGAGCTGCACACTGGATTCAGGAGGCGTGGCACCTGGGTGGTGCACGCTGTCTCCCTTAGTCATCATGATTGCTTTTGTTCCACCTGCTGCCCCTCCATTTGACCCATGCCTCCATGGGAGGAATAGCAGGGACGTAAATCTCCAACACTAGGATCTCTGCCTTGAGACTCTCCACATCTGGAATCTGTATATTCATATATTGAAATGTGTCAACGATTCAACACAGAATCGTTTAAGGATGTCAATAAGCAGAGGCCCAGACAGAGCGGCCTTGTAAACGGTTTATTGTGTGGATCATTCACTTCATGGTTTAACAGATGGGTGCGATGAAGAAACAACGTTTGCTGACATGTCAGTCCACGTTACAAAACACACATTTCATCAACAGCTACTCCTAAAGGACACAGTGATGAGCTCGGAGGACAGCAGACAGCAGCCGGCCTTCGTCAGAGCGGGAGTCAGTCTGCCGTCCCGGGGCTTCAGAGTGTGGACATCTGACTGTAGGAATCCTGACGGAGCTGGGACCCTTCAGCCCCACAGCTGACTCAGGTGTGAAGTGAGGCGCAACACTGTTCTCTCTGCACATCTGTCGCTGTGTTCACATTGAACATGGATGATTTGATGACCTTCATTAACACTGACTAAAACATCCACAAAAAGGATTTCAGGTCTATGGTACGAGGACAGAGGTATTTACTGACTCACACTAAAACGGGGTCATCATGTCATCTCAGACGTGCAAGTTAAAGCAATCCTCATCACATTACAAAAGAAACTGAGAATTCCCCTGATAACGAAGACCAAACCGTAAAGGTTGCTATCAAACTCTACTAAAATCTACAGTAAAAATAAGAAAATAAAGGCACATGTACATCCGTCTGATGAGTCCTTTGTTGCGTTGTGGCCGGCAGACGAGTGGCGTTGTGCAGTTGCTTGCTGCCCACTTCTCCCTTCCTGTGAGAGCGTCTACTGGTCGGCCGCCGTGACCAGTTCAAACCACTGTCTGAGTGCGTCACTCAGCGTCTCCGGCAGGGCGTTGACGTCTCGCAGGATGACATAGAAGGGGAAGGGGAACTCGTCCATGTAGGAGTGGATCTCTGGCATTTCTCCCGGCCCTTTGAATATGGGCACCTTGATGTCCAGGATGGAGTCCTGCGGTGCAGCAACGGGGGTCAGTTACACTTTGTGTCTGCACGTTTACAACATCAAAAAGTTCAAATTCTTCTTCACTTACCCGTGAGTTGGGGTTGTCAAGCACCACGAAGGTGATGAAGACATTTGCGCTGCGTGCCGCCCGCACTGCTGCCATCACCCGCTCCTTCCCCTCCAGGAACAAGCCCCGGCCGTCAGACACCACTACCAGCAGCTGGGCCGTCTCTGTGGGGGGGGGGTCATACAGTTAAAGAGCTTAGTTTGTGTGAGCCGCGTGTTTCCAACACTGATGTGGAGTACACGTTACATTGCTGCAGCAGGGTGACAGCTACTAGAACAGAATAGACTTTAATGTCTCACAGTTGTTAGTTGTTCTATTTGACGGATGGTTCCCTGGTGGAAAACAGCAGACCAATCAGAGCGCTGTACGCAGGATTAAGAATGGCAAAGTCACATTTATCCAAACAAAGGAAAATAGTTAGGGCTGTAATCTCCCAGTCAACTAGTTGATTTATTGGTTGATACGTTCTGGCTCAACCAATATTCTGATTGGTTGATTTTTTGCCGTGTTAATTTCATCAGGTGGAAGCATAGACGTTACAGTCTATGGGTGGAAAGCACTAATTGCTAATGGGGGTGTTTACAGAGCACCCCTGTTTCACAGGTAACAGTCTGTCTTCAGAACACCCCCCTTGTTTTCACTTTTTTGGATTAGCCCAACCCACTGGGGACAGATTGAAGAATGAACTAGAAGAGTGTCATTTCAGTGCAAAATAATTAGGTCAAAAACCGATATAATATACTGCAAATAGCCTACAAGGACAAGTAATGCGGGACAGTACAGTTAATTAATCTAACGTTTTGTTTTCTCGCCCCTCCGCACAACCCCCCCCCCCAGTCGATTTTTAGTCGAAATTTCAGGACTTCAGTCGACCAAGATTTTCTTTGGTTGATTACAGCCCTAGCTAATTGAACCATGTGTTGAGTCAAAGCAGAGGTTGACGAGCTCAGTGTCCCATTCTGGTCCCTATTCACGCTGTACTTTGATTAGTGTTCTGCAGCACATTGTTACTGGCTGGCTGGCAGTCATTACCTGAGTTTAGAGATCCAGGAATCTGCTGTCGTGCTGCTAGAAACATCTGTGTTGAGGTGTCTAAAAACTACAGAGAGGCATAAAGATAGAGAGAGAGAGTCAGTCTGATCAGCCACATCATAAAGGATGTAAAAACCACAAGCTCAAGTTGTTTTTCATTCATTGTGTGCAGCATCACTCTATTAAAATAAAACATACAGTATCTGTTATACATAAGCACTTTGTATTGTTAATATATATATATTATATATATATATATATATATATTATATGTGTGTGTGTGTGTGTGTGTGTGTGTGTGTGTGTGTAGTTATTATGAAGCACAATGGATGGAGGAGCAGTACACAAAGTACCCACCTGTGCTATCCGGGTCTTCTTCTGTTGGAACTGACAGAGTCGGAGGATCCGAGCCCCGGACTCATCGTTGAACTGCTGCTGGAAAGGGTGCAGCAGCTGCACCTGCTCACCAAAACTGGACACACGAGCATGTGTTAGCTTACAAATACATGTACACATAGTATGATTTCATAAAAATTACAACTGTTTTGAGTTTCTTTTTTTCGTTTGTACGTGGCTCCATCATTTCATCTGTCCATGCATACGCTCACCCTGACACCACACCTGGCCCACCTCCAGAGGGTGAGAGCGTTGATGATCACTGAAGGGATTCAAAGCCAGCTGCACAGACAGACAGACAGACAGACAGACAGACAGACAGACAGAAGACAGACAGACAGACAGACAGACAGACAGACAGACAGAACAAAAAACGACAGACAGTACAGACGGCAGGGAGCGAGCAGCACAGAAGCCCACAGACAGACAGACGGACAGACAGACAGAGATCAGACCACACACCAACACAACGAACCCACTACACACAACACACTCACACAACTCTTACGAACCAGTAATAATGATGCTTATTTGCTTGGACGTGTTCAGGGCGCTGGACAGCATCAGGGCTCCCTCTGCCGTTCTAGAGGTTCCACCATGCGAGGACGTTCTTCGAACAGACAGCACGTACTCCTCTCGGGCTTAGCCTCCTCTGCAGATCTTGCGTGCGGACTGCTGGCAATGTAGGGGATCACCATCATCACGAGTCCTGTGCGTAGACCCTGTGACGAGCACACGGCCACCAATTAACTACACCTGTATTTCTAAACACCTAGACGTAACATAACGGACGTGTCTCTGCTAACGGTGCAAGCATGTTCAGACGAGCACAATAGGAAGACAAGTAAGACCAGCAAACCTGGTGGCACGAGGTCATTGGAACATGATGTGATCATTTAACTCCTTAAAGAGGTGTTGTGTAGGAGAATGTTGCCCACTTAGTTGGCACCTGTGTGGGCTCCAGGATGAGGCGGAGCTGCTCACACAGCTGCTGGGAAAGAGCCGAGGTCAGAGTCTGGTACTGGTGCCACATGGATGCTGCTGCACTCTCCTGAACACAGACAACAACACATCAGTCACAGGGTACAACCACACCAACACCACTGGATATGGCTCCGTATGAAGACATCTTTTTGTTATGTTTTACTACATTGATCTTTTATCAAATCTCTCTGCAGACAAAGGGGGATCACTGAGAACTGTTAGAGGTGACCCTTCAAGACATGTCTCAGTCCTTTCCCCTTCTGGGGTTCACCACTTCTTTAAATTGAGTTACTAGTAGTTTAATTTGCTTTGTAGAAGCTCCCCTATGTTTCAATCTTTGTATAGTGGTCAAATTGTTTCCAGATTTTCTCATACATCTCCAAATTGTAATTTAATATATAGGTTAATCTCTCTATGGACATACATTGTGCCATATTCTTGATCTAAGCACCAATTGTAGGTGCCTCCATTTTCTTCCAGATGAGAGCTACGGTCCTTTTTGCCTGTAGTATGCCCATTGATATGTTTAACGCTGTATATGAGCCATTATTATTATTATTATTATCATCATTATCATCTTAGTTGCGTTGCTTTGTAGTCTTCACATTTGATGTGTCTATATGGGTCTTTTTTATTTGTTACATGTTTTATGTGTCTTCATGTGTGTTGTTTGTGCTATGGTACACAAAAAGAAGATGTGTGGAAATGATTATCCCTGTGGGACAATAAAAACTAGAACTCAATGTCATCTGGAAAGGGGGGGGGGGGGTCAGCCTCACCTCCTCCTGAGTTCCTGGAGCCAGGTGGTGCCAGGCCTCCAGCTGCAGCTCCATCTCCCTCCTCAGCTCCTCGGGATCTCTCTCTGCTTTCTACACATCACACAACACACACAGAGCTCTGAGTCTGCATTTGTAAAGGCACACAAGAAAGAAATAAATAAATAAATAAAGAGTAATTCTGTACCTGCATGGTGTCCAACAGCAGCTCAGGAACTGTGTGAATGGTGGATTCTCTGTGTCTGTCTGCTCGCCCTTCTTCTCTGGGTTTTAGTCGGTCCTTCCACTTTTCCTCCTCCTCCTCCTCCCCCTGCCTCTGCACATCCATCTCCCCACTGTCTACACCTGCACAACAATAAGAGGAGGGGGTGATGTCACTAAGAACTCGGCGGATCTGTAGTCTAGGAGTGAGAGAATGGGAGTGTGTCACCTGTGTGGGAGGCCTTGGAGTCCAGCTGCTCAGGCTTCAGCTCCTGGACCTCAGCCACCTGCAGCTCCTCTTCTTGCTTCTCTGTTTCCATGGCGATGTCCTCATCATTCTGATCTTCTTCCTGGTCCTGATGAGGCCCGGCTGCTTTCTGCTGGTCTGCACTGGCAACATCTGGAAACAGCAGCATATGACCCATGTATCCACTTGAACCTGATCACATGTTGTACAAATGTTCCTGAGTGTATGCAGTGGGATTACTGACATCACATGTTGTACAGCTGTTCCTGAGTGTATGCAGTGGGATTACTGACATCACATGTTGTACAGCTGTTCCTGAGTGTATGCAGTGGGATTGCTGACATCACATGTTGTACAGATGTTCCTGAGTGTATGCAGTGGGGTCACTGACATCACATGTTGTACAGATGTTCCTGAGGGTATACAGTGTGATTACTGACATCACATGTTGTACAGCTGTTCCTGAGTGTATGCAATGTGATTACTGACATCACATGTTGTACAGATGTTCCTGAGTGTATGTAGTGTGATTACTGACATCACATGTTGTACAGATGTTCCTGAGTATATGCAGTGTGATTACTGACATCACATGTTGTACAGATGTTCCTGAGTGTATGCAGTGGGGTTACTGACATCACATGTTGTACAGATGTTCCTGAGTGTATGCAGTGGGATTACTGACATCACATGTTGTACAGATGTTCCTGAGTGTATGCAGTGGGATTACTGACATCACATGTTGTACAGATGTTCTTGAGTGTATGCAGTGGGATTACTGACCGTATGTCTGCGTGTCGTAGGCCGTCTCTCCCTGCCTGATGTGTTCGTACAGGTCAGACTCCTGCTGGGCGTCGGTCTGCCTGCCATCCTCAGAGTGATCCTTCCTGCTCTCTACCGTACGCAGACGCTTATTCACTCGCTCGTTGTAGTCGCCTGTGGAGCGCTCGTTGTCCGCCTGACCAGGTTTCCTCTTGAAGCTCTGGAGCAGCACAGAAAATGAAAAGATGAGACGGGTTGAAGAGAAAAGGGAGGTAGAAGTGGCAATCCACCAGAATCCAGATGTTCCCGGGCGTACCTGAGTCTTGTTCTGCGTCTGTGTTTGTGAAGCCATTCTTGCGGTCAGCTTTGAGTGGTGGCCCTCTGATTGGCTGGCATCAGCGGCTCCGCTCCCATGCTCCTAACAAAGCAGAAATATTTCAGACTTTATCTCCTTTACGGGACGCTTTGAGTGATGGACTAAACACACTTTAAACTAGAAGGGGCATACCTTTGCCAGGGCATGTCCTCACAATGCAGACTTTCAAATCTTGTATTCTTTTTTTACCAAAGACATCTTTCTTTGACTGCTGTGGCTTGACATTGCAGTATTAGATGTTTAACATTGTATGCATTTGTGAATATGTTGACACATTATGTATCATCTTTACTGATTCAATCCCAGACCAACAGGATAAAATCTGGGTGGGGAAAGTAAAGAGCAGTGCTTGTCCCTGCCTCATTACCACCACTGAGGTGCCCTGAGGCCCTTAACATCAAAACCACTCCAGTGGACACAACTGTGTGAATGTGATCAGGGCCTTCCTGCAAAAAAGAATCTGCCTCTCAGTGAAGCTTCCCTGAATAAATAAAGGTTAAATTAGTCTCTGTCCTGGAGAGATTTCTAAGGTCAAACCCCTCCCCCACGGTGCAGTGTACCTCTTTAGCCTGTTCTCTCTCGGCCGCCTCTCCTGCCAGCTCCACAGCTGTATCACTCTGAAGGCTCTGCTCTCCAGTCTGGCCCGCCGTGTCGTGCTCCTTCCTCTCAGCTGACTCCGGCTGCTCCTCCTCATCCTCATCTCCTCCCTCTTCCTCCTGTATGCAGCAACAGTCCCAACAGTGACTCAAGTGTTCATCACACGGCGCATAGGCCAGTACAGCAGCACTTTGACATACGCACCTTTGGGTCCTGTCCTTTGTCATTGGGAATAGTCAGATCTTCATCTTTTCCCGCCTCTTGTCCTCTCTCCTCTTCCTCCTTCTCCTCTTCATCTTTCTCAGAAGACTCCTCGTCTCCCTCGGCTTTATCTCCTCCCTCCTCTCCCTCTCCCCCCTCCTCCTCTTCAGTCCTGGGCTCCTGGCCGCTCTTCTCTCCTGGCTGCTCCGTCTGCTCCTCCTCCATCTTCTCTGCTTCCTCCTCCTCCTCGCCTCCATCTTTCTCTCTGTCCTCTTTCTCGTCCAGTGCCGTGCCTTTGTCATCAATGTCCAACGGATTCTCCTCTGCAAAGGGAAAGGCAATAGGAGCTCACTAAAGGAGTTAACAAACGCTGCGTCATGCCTTCATTTCAACAAGGGAATGTGTCTCACAGAGTAAAAAGACTTTGCACTCTATTGCAAACTACCACTAAACTGTGCTCTTGTGCACTGGACATGTTTCAGACTGTGTCCCTGTTGGTATGCAGCTCTCACCAACATCCTCGCCCTCCTCATTGTCCCCCGCCTCCTCATCCTTGTCCAGGTTCAGGTCCTCAGGCAGATCCAGGGCCTCGGGCTCAGGTCTCTTGTCCTGCTGACCGTGGTAGGGGTCCACTTCATTCTCATCAAACTCCCGCTGGGAAACAGCAAGAGCAGCCATCACAAACAGCACAGCCAAACATTGTTATATCTGAAACCAACCCTGGGAGGACAGTTTGAACAACAAAAGTGAACGATTCATGATTTCATCACTCCATAATAAGAAGATTACCTCATCTCCTTGCTCGTTGATTTTCTCTTTCTCCTCCACGTCCATCTGCTCATCTTTGTCCTGGGTATTCTTGTCTTTGTTTGGGTCTGCAGCGTCCAAGTTGTCATCCTTAGCAACCAGCTCTGATTCCCCCTGAGAACCCAGTGTTGACAGGAAGTTAGGGCACATTGACAGTTACATCTGGCTGGATTAAATAACGATTCACTTTAAAACAGAAAGTAGAATGATGGCTGTGCTGCATTCTATAACTCTATAAATGCTTGGACTGTGTGCTGTCTACCTGGTCCATGCCCTGGCCAGACTCTTCCTCCTGCTCACTTCCTTCCTCCTGATCATCATCCTCATCATCCCCCCACATTCTCTCATCCAGAGTGTCCGTCTGTCCCTCGCCCAGGTCCCCCATCTTTTTATCCAGCTCCTCGTCCTCCTCTTTAGCTGAGTCATCATCATCACCTGCAGATGATTCAAAGGAGAAATATCCACTCAGCAGTGATTCTGGGAGACCTTTCTAGTGAAGTCTTCACTGTCTCTAGTGTCCTGCTACAGTCAGCAGCAGCAGCAGGAACCGCAGGCCAGGAGACCCAGCTGGAAGTGGAACAAGCCAACAATGAGTGCAATATTAAAATCAATAGGCTATAGTTACCTGGTTCTTTTTCCTCCCCATCATGCATTTGGCCATCAAAGTCCTCTGACATCTCGATAGCATTGTCCTCCGCTTTGATATCCCCTTTATCCTGCTCTTCCTCCTTTTCCTGACCCTCCTGGAAAGTGTCCTCCACCTGGAAGAGGAAGAATGCAGGTATAGATTCCTGTTGGTCCAACGAGCCACCTTATACCTCAGACAGGCTTCCTGTACATTCAGCCGGTTCAAAGACTCATTCAAGTTCACATTGATAACTATGAACTCTCTACATGTCTTATATAGACGGCTACATATTGGCATGTCAGGTGGAATTACCTGATCTTCATTCTCTATCTTGTCACTGACGTCTTTGGTGCCCTCGCCCTCTCCAATACCTCCGCCCTCATAGTCGTGGAACTCCGTGGCACCTTCTCCGTCTCCGCCGGCCGCCAGCTCCTGAGGCAGGCAGAATCCCTGTGGCAGGGGGGGGGGCAGCAACATTTAGTCCCTGCATTGAGTTTTTAACTCCCGAACCTGCTAATGGCTGTGTTGCTGTGTGTGTACCTTGTGGGCGAGCTCGGTGAAGATGCTGGCCAGCACAGACAGCAGCTTGCCTGTGCTGCGGTGCGCACCCAGAGACACAGCCACATAGTAGCGCACCAGGTCACTGTACACGGCCAGCAGGGGCTCCAGCTGCACCAGCAGCCTGCACGCTCGGCTCACCTCCTACACACACAGAGAGAGAGAGAGAGAGAGGAGAGAGAGAGAGAGAGAGAGAGAGAGAGAGAGAGAGAGAGAGAGAGAGAGAGAGAGAGAGAGAGAGAGGGTGTGAGATGGCTGTACAATAAGATACCTCATTCTGAAATATAAAGAAGCTGTGTAAACATGTGCGTGTGTAGAACCCCGGAAAATTTAACTGACACTTTGACGTAAATGTATAACATGCAACCTGGCAAGCATCAGCAGAGTGGGTTTGTTAAGATGAGACAGAATAGAAAGAACGGGCTCACGGCTCCTGAAGCAATCTACTGTAAATGTAGCTGGACATTAAGTCCTCTGGGTGTAACATGAGCAGCTGCTCTTGGTACCTGGAGCTGTGGTGGTGGACATGAGTCACGCTGTGTCCTCAGCTGGCTCAGCAGCCTCTCTAGCCGGCTGCTAACATCTTCCACACACAGAGCCTCCACCTCTGCTGCCAGCTCCTCCTCCAGGAGTCGAGTCAGGTGACCAGGCTTCAGCAGCTCCTCCACAGGGTCTGCATCCTCCCCCTCCTCTCCAGCACCCTCTGAAACATCAGGGAACAGCATGTGGACAGCCATTAATGCTGTCAGACAGTCTCATACATGCGCCATGGAGGAAATGTTAACAACACTTTGTCAATGCCGGTGAATTTACAATGAGTTTTAAACATCCTTAAGGTTTGAGCCGTCCAGTAGCACCACAGAGATGTTTTGATAAGACTGAGTGCCCTCTGTGTTTGTCTCATTCACATGAGTGTTTGAACATGCACACATGTATCCATGGTGACTTTGGAAGATATTAATACAGCACATTGAGTGCCATTTGTCAAGCCATGTTCAGATGGCGTTTGTCTGCTTTAGAATGCTGAAAGCTACCAATGATCAGAGATTCTGAAGAAAAAAAAACAGCTTGTGGATCCTAGAGGGGGACGGAGGTAAGGAGAAACGTGGTGGTGGTGGGGGCTCAGACATACTCAGGTTTGGTGTCAACAGCACAGATGGGAACTGGCGGGAAGGTGATGTGGAAGCCCCTGAAAGAAGAATGTCTAAACAGCAGGTGACAAGTGTCTTCAACCCAGTGCACCTGCTCATTGATGGACGGCCAAAGAAGGCCTGAAGACTGCAACTACACAGGTGTGCCCAATAAACCGGCAGATCAAGGTTATATTGCTGCTTGAACCAACAATTCAATTTTATTTATATAGCACCAAATTACAACAACAGTTATCTCACTGCGTTTTTCATAAAAGAGCAGGTCTAGACCGTACTCTGTGATGTTATTTACAGAAGCCCAACAATGAGGAGGACTTTGCATTTGTTGCATGTCCTGTACACCAGCACTGCAGAGAGCACTGCTGGCATCTCACCTCTTGGGGCGTCTCCATGCTGCTCTCCTTGTTGCTCTCTCTCCCTTTTCTTCACCAGTGTCTGGACAGCACACAGCACTGTGCTGATGGTTGTCTCCAGCTCAGCAGAGAACTCAGCACAGAAGGCAGGCTGCTGATCTGTAAGAAGAAAAAGAGGAACTGTGAAGCCATGGTAATAAACGGGATTTCATCGGACAATACAGTGCCAGTGCTGCTACTTTTCAGCCTCTTTAGTTTTCCCTCATGTCTGTCAGCCAGATGTCATGTTATATGACTTATATTAGTAACATATTAGTAACATTTAAAGGAATGATGCTAAGTGTATTCACCTGCGTGCTGCTGTCCCAGGGAGAGCAGCTGGCTCTTCCAGGCGTTAAACTCGTTGATGCTGGCCTCCACCTGTCCCCTGACATAGTGCAGGCTCTGGACAATGGCCGGCTGGCTGGCTGCGCTGCCGACACACACGGCCGGGGTAAAGAGCTGCTCCATGACGGGCATCTGAGCCACGACCACTCCCAGCTGCTCAAAGGCAGAGCTGCACGTCACAAAATGATTCCTGTGGAAAACAACATTGCTGTTGGGACTGTCTTTGGATGGTGCAGCATCAAATTTCACATAAACTCTCGAGTGATTGTTTTACCATGTGTGGAGCACTCTGCCCGACGTCTGCTGTGCCACAGAGTCCAGCTCCAGCTTCAGGCTTTGAGTCTGCTTCAGCATTGCATTCATGCGCTGGTGTAACTGGCACCAGTCGGTGTCTCCCCTCCTCAGCAGACAGCCAGGAGGCTGGCGCTGAGCTGCCAGCGGGGACGGGCACCTCAGGGTGTGCTGCCTCCAGCTGCTCGCCTCCTCCTTCTGCTGCAGGTCCTCCGGGCAGCACTGCAGCAGCCAGGCCAGCTGCTGCAGCAGGGTGGTGCATTGCGCAGCTAGCGCCTGGCCCCGGCTCACCCAGCCCTGCAGAGGGGCCTGGGGCGGGAGGGTGCAGCCTGCGTCCTCACAGTGGCTCTGGAGGTGGGCCTTGACGCCCTGGACGCTGTCTGTCAGCCTCCTGGCAGTGGAGACCACACACAGAGAGACAGTAAGAAACAAAATCCAAATGTTTTTATTTACAATTATGGCTGTAGTGCGTAGTTTCTGTCACCCCCATTAGGAATTCTAAGTAATGAACAACACTGTCCACAGGATACAAGCCTTCAGTGAAAGTGCACCCCCTCTCCTCCACACAGTTGCTAGCATCTGCGTCCCCCTGGATGCCCCAATCTTCTGAACTACTGATACTGAGTGAGTTGTGTGGAGCCGATAGTCTTAAATAGCTTTGTAGCAACTCATTTGGCAATGGCTTGAATGTAAAAGATGTTCATTAATATCAAAGAGTTACGCACTGAAGCTTAAATATTCTTCTAAAACAATGGTGGAATTTAACATCAAAGATAATCCTGTAGGACTCTGTAGTTCCATATTGCAGCGGACTGACCTGAGATGGAGCCAGTGCTCAGTGAGCGTGGCCAGTCGTTGCCTCTGTTTGAGCAGCAGCTTGAAAAGGTGAGAGGAGAAACCTCTACAGCGCTCTATGTTCCCCAGACCCAGCTCCTGCAACCAGACAATGACACACACACATACCTCAGACTACAGGAAGCTAACATCTGTTCTTCACCTGTAATCCCTGGCCCTTTCAACCACAAAGCTGTTCTGACCATCAGCATCGGAACCTGACCTTGGCAGCTTGCTGCAGAGCAGTCTGCATGCTAGTTCTCCTGGCCCACGAACGGTAGAAGTACTTCTGACATCCATCCCACGCTGTCAGCAACTCTGTAAACAGCCTAGCATGAGAGAGAGAGGCTTTCAGAGTACAGAAAACATAATCTAGAGTTGCCCATTACTTTGGTTTATCTTTCTCTGTTACATTACTAATTTAATACATTTCAATGAAATCTTCTTAAAATTTTAATTATGGTGAATGCAAAAAATGTTGCCAAATAGTTGAAACGTGTCATAAAGTCAGCAAACTGACTCAGTGTTATAAGCTAAAGTGTTGCTTAATAATTCATCATTTCATTTTGCAATTCTGGGATAAATGCTAACACCAGAGTCATGTTATTAACTTGACTCCTTATTTTCATTTGCACAACAGTATCTATTTAAAGTTTGCTAACATTAGCCACCATTAGCTACTGTACATAGTGTCACTATTAGCTGGGATGTTAGATGATTTTCTAATAGCACGCAGCAGGCATTCTAAGGCAAAGTGAAGCGCATGTGACTGAGCTATGAGCAGGTTGTATTTACACGCTCTCGGCCTGCTCCTGGTTCCTGACAGCAGGCAGAGCGGTGCTCATCTCCAGGGGATGCATGCAGAGGGTTTGCTCTGGGTCTGCAGTCCTGTTCCACGTCAGACCTTTACGGTAGGACAGACCTGAATGGGAGCATGATATAGATATATGAATATATATATAGATATATAGAGAGACAGAGGTTGGAAGGCTTAAAGTACTATGTGACACCTGTAATCAGAGAGGATAACTCACCTATTTCTCTGAGCATCTTGAACAGGTCTGACAGAGCTCTCTGCTTCTGCTGCAGGATGTGCTTGACCTCAGATTTCTGCTTCTCTTTCTCTGCCGTTGTGTCGATGCTGAGGTTCTGCAAGTCCCGCAGGTTGCTGATGACCTCGCCTGAGAAGAAGGAGAACAGGACACTGTATTAACACTGTTGCTAGTTGCTGTTGCTAGTAGCCGAGGAGGACACGGAGGTTTAAAAAAACATGATGGTCAATTTACAAGAGGTCATTATCTTCACTTCTAGCTTTGTGGCAAGGGCTTGAATGTAGCAGATTATTAATATCAAAAAGGTATGCACTAAAGTTTTAAACTAATAAATCCTTGTTAGTTGGCTTTGTTGTGTGCATCTTTTGACTTTGTCATGGCCGTGAGGCCCGGTTTGTGACTGTACAAAAAACAGTTTAGGTCTCTTTCGCTTGATTTTCCCTTCATGACAACTGACAACTTTTTATGACACTTTGCGTGACAGGTGGCCGTAGTGACAACAGGCTAGCTCCTATACAGTCTATGAGTGATAAGTGCAGGTGTACTTCGCACATAAAACTGTATGCAACCGGGTCTGTCGATAGATAGAGTATCTAAAGTATTGGGGTCATGACTTCTGCATAGAAACATTGCTGTTGAGTTTTTCAAATCAATTTCTCTGGAGTGCCATCTAGCTCCATTTTATTAGAGAGAAGGCAGACATCTCAACGGCATTATCTCCAACACTGGGCAACTCCCACCTAAACTATCTCCACTGATAAACACTACGGAGAAGAGGAGTCAGAGGAGTTTTAGGGTGAACTCACACAATTACGGTCACACAATTAATCAGAATTCTGTTGAAATCGTAATATGGACTAGTGCAATATCCAAATTAATATTTTTCAGTGAAAATGAGACTAATGATACAAACTATCATTCTTACCAATATTGTAAATCATTGAAATCACAATATCATTCAAAATAATCACAATTAGGTACTTTCCTGAAATTGTGCAGCCTTTAAGAATTGGACAAATTCTGACTTGATGATAGCACTCGATGAAAAGTAAGATAACCAAAATTATTACAATGCATTAGACATTAGTCCATTAGACATTGAGATAGTGTAAGTGAGATTCTTACCAGTGAAGTAGTCTAGGTCTTCAGCCAGATCAGGCACTGGATTTTTCTTCTGCAGCTGGACGCAAAGTTTCTTCATCTTCCTGGACAGAATGGGCAGACGTCCCTGCAGAGACGAAGCTTCAACTCCTTCCTCCGGGCCTTCCTGCTGTAATATCCAGCGCAGCTCCGGTTATTCACTCATCATGTATAACCATAAAGCAAATGCTAAAAAGGAGAAGAGATTATTCACTTGAGATAATGAATAAAAACATGCGTACCTGCAGATCTCTGCCCTTCCCAGGCAGGGTGCTCTTCAGTGCCCTGTGAACCCGATGGAGGGGGGTTTCCTCTGGGTTGGCATCCACACTGTCCAAGCTGGCGCTGCTTCCCTGCTCCACCAGTGCGGCAACACTCGGACCACTCAGAGCCTCCATAAACTTCTTGACAAACTTGAAGAGAGTCCTGAGAGAAAAGAAAACAGGTAGAACAATGTTTGTGGCGGCCATCTGCCGTCTCAACACAAGAAATATACGGCTTGGCACAAATCCATCGTGGTGATGTTTTACCGATGCGTCTTCTCCACAGACTGTTTAATGGACCAGAAGCTGACATCGTTCCACTTGGAGATCTTGACAAAGTCCTGAGGACAATAATTCCCATTACTGTGTTGCTCTGACGTGTGCAGTGTGGACATGAAGGTTTTATTGGTATGCACCGAAACAAACCTTGAGCTCCTTCTCGATGGGCGCTCTCAGCTGACTGATTCTGGTGTGGATGCAGTCAGAGAACTGACTGTAGTATTTGTGCAGGTTCCAAAACAGACTGGACAGTGATTCTGTGAAATAAGGAAAGAGTTAACACAATGCAGTTTTTCTCACAGCCAAGAAAAAAAGAAATGCTGATATTCCCTTGTTTTGACCTGTAACTATAGAATACATCTGCAACTCAAAAGTATTCTGAAACAATTAACATGAACTAAAGTGATGAAATGGACATTTCTATCAAATGCTGAGTTTGGTTAACATTAATTAATGTGGCTGGGTTGGGTCAGTGGGTAGAGCAGGCGCACATATGTTGAGGTTTATACCTCAACGCAGAGGTCCAGGGTTTGAATCTGACCTGTGACGATTTCCTGCACTTCCTCTCACCTCACTATTGCATCCTTTTACCGGTTGCGTGTGATGTAGGCCGTTTATTTTTTTGATTATCATTTTTTTCCCTTTATTATAGTGAAAGTGGATTGACATGAAAGAGTGAGAGAGATGGGTGGATGACACGCAGCAAAGGGCTGCAGGTCGAATTCAAACCTTTGCCTCTGCAGGCTCTACTGGGTGAGCCACCGGCCGTATACAAGCTAACATAAGAGTACCACAGAATGAGGACTGTGGACGTTGTCCCCCATATTCTACAGTGGCGTCACGCTATAAAAGGATGGCCAGAAGAAGAACTCTTTATGCAGAGGGCCTGTATGGAGTGTGTTAGCATAGATTTGTAGAAGCGTAGCGGCTGACCCTGTCCAGGCTGGCTGGGTAGCAGCAGGAGGTGGCAGTGGAAGCTGAGCACCATGGCCAAGCGGCTGTGGAACTCTCCCAGGGTGGAGCCCTCCATGAAGGCCTGCAGGGTGGAGGACACTGAGGACAGGGAGAGGTGCTCCACCTCCTCGTCTGGAGGGGACAGTCAAAGGAAGAAAAACGTCTTAACAGTTGTAGCATTTGAAGGGTGGATATATTTATTTTCCACATGTCCTGTTGTTGCTATCGTTGGTGTCTGTAAACACACACTGATTAGTTGTGAGCTACTACTGTGTAGTATCATTGCTATATCATTCTTTATTGTCATTTGTTTCCACTTATGACACAGACATGATTTGACAATCAAGTTAAATCTGCAGAGCTTCCTTTCACTTCTTATAAATATTTTAATTGGATAGATTCCTGCATAAATGTACATTATGGGGAAGTTTCCACTCAGCCAATTACACAGACTGATTGGTTGATCAGTGTGTACGTACCTGTTTTAGTGTCCATCCCCTGTTCCTCCAGATATCTCCCCACCAGCTGGTAGATAGAGAACCAGTGTTTGGTTGATTTCTCAGTGTGCCGCTTCTTTGCGTTGTCCAGACTGCTCGACCAGCAGCTACATGTCCCACACAACAGGGACAGGAAAGGACACATTAACATACAGCTGGTGTACTGGGTACACCCATGGACAGGTTGAGGAGCGCCATGTTTAATCTCTCTTCTCTGGTATCTAAAAGCATCTGAAAGGTAAGGTAAGCCCGCTGTGTCATACCTGAGCTCCAGTTTGCGCCACTGGATAATGAGCTGTGTGACTGGTTCCAGTTCCTTCCGTAGAGAGACTGAGCGGCTGGCGTTGTTCTCCCAGTCCTGATGAGAACACAGAGCTCAGAGCTTATCAAACACATCTCTGTTATTTGAAGCTGATAATTCATTGCAGCTTATTTTTTTTCTTTTTTTTTTAACATCACAGACTTATTTTCTAGTTGTTTAAATGTGTCAGCACTACATGGATCTCACAAAAGTAATCATGCACACTCACCTGTGCTTTACTGAGCAGGATCTCCAAACCGTTAAGGAACTTGGCCAGTGGACTGGCCAGACTGAAGGTCATGATTCTCTCCACAACCACAGACAGCTGGAACACCACACACACACACACACACACACACACCACACACCACACACACACACACACACACCCACACACACACACACACACACACACACACACCACACCACACACACACACACACACACACACACACACACACCCACACACAACACACACACACACACACACACACACACACACACACAAATCAACTCATCTGAAGAGTCTATTCTACAGCGTCAGCTGGATTTGGAGCAGATTACCTACATTATCTACAGAAACCTCTCATTGACTGTTTAAGCTTTACATGGAATGTTTCACTCTTTTCTAATCTGTGTACAAATCGTATAATTTTAATGTATCGCAATAATGTAATGGACTTATATGGTGCTTTTCTAGTCTTAACGACTACTCAAAACGCTTTTACATGGTACAGGAACCATTCACCATTCCACACAATCACTCACAGTGGCCGAGGCTGCCGTACAAACTGCCACCTGCTCATCAGATAAACACTTACACACATTTACACACAGATGGGGCAGCTTCGGGAGCAAATTGGGGTTCAGTGTCGTGTCCAAGGACAGGCAGGCGGCCAGTCTACCACTGAGCCACATACATTTTTAGATGGACATTGTGGGTTATGGTTATTAGTTTTCATTTTGAGGTTGTCTAAAAAAAACAAATAAATTAGGTTAGTCATTAAAAATAGCAAGATACCACAGTTCATGGTCTGTTTTCCAGATATGGATACTAAAAGCTCTGGGGGAGTCATTCCCCGGAGTCCTTATGTTCTTTTTTCCCCAGCATGTTCCCTCGGATCAGGGATGCTCCAAATT
Source organism: Etheostoma spectabile (assembly GCF_008692095.1). Lineage (NCBI taxonomy): Eukaryota > Metazoa > Chordata > Actinopteri > Perciformes > Percidae > Etheostoma > Etheostoma spectabile. Next base: position 19,600,450 of record NC_045750.1, on the reverse strand, counting down.
CATGGTAGCAGCTGTCGCCATGGTTCTGCTACACGTTCTGCGGTGCCAGGTTCATCTGCTACACTCTGCGGTGCCCAGCTACGTCCTGCTGTGCCTTGTAATGCCACACAGTGCCCTGCTATGCCATGAACTACTACAAAGAACTGCTACAAACTACTATTTTTTCTATTTTTGTTATTTCCACTAACCCCAACCGGCCCGTCAGACGCCGCCTACCAAGAGCCTGGGTCTGGGTCTGGGTCTGTCCCAGGTTTCTGCCTAAAAGGAAGTTTTTCCTCGCCACTGTCGCACTGTTGCTTGCTCTGTAGGAAACTACTAGAACTGTTGGGTCCTTGTAAATTCTGGAGTGTGGTCTAGACCTACTCTATCTGTAAAGTGTCTTGAGATAACTCTTGTTATGAATTGATACTATAAATAAAATTGAATTGAATTAAAAGTTCTTTTTTTTGATGACTATCTGCAATGCTCTCTGTAGATGCAGATTTCTAAAACAATTCCTAAGTCCGGGTTTATCACCTGGCCTGATTAAACACACTCAAATGTCTCCAATTAAGAAATTGGGCTCAACATTTTCAGCTTTTTTTTTTTCTTAAAGAAAAAAGACTTTCCTGTTGGTGAAGAGTCTGGGGAGAAATGTCCCAGGTTTGATCCTGAGAATGACCAAAGCATGTACATAAAGAGGCCTTGCTTCCTGTTACATTACTGGCATTAGAAGGTTGAATCCCTACATGCTACCTGACTGCGGGCCTGGATGTGAAAAGGTGAGTGACCTGTAAGAGGGCTGGGTGCTCGGGCCAGTCGTCCAGCCTCTGCTTCACTGCCCCACTCAGCTGCTCCAGGACAGGAAGGCAGAGACGGGCCTGGCTCATGTTGGGCTGCTGGTAGAAGTCATACGGTCCTTCTGGTGCAAAAGCCAGACTCTCAGGCCCCCCCGAGCCCTGCACGGTGTTCTGCAGCAGGGTGGAGAGCAGCAGTTCACTGCCTGTCAGCTGCTGGTCCAGCTCAGCATCTGAGGGGAAAACCCAGGTCAATGTTCCACTCACAGGAGTGCTCCAACAGGAAAACAAATGTAAACAGGACACTGACCAATCAGATGATAGAAGCGTGACATCACAGGGGAAGCAATCTGATAGGAGGAGACCAGGGCTTTGATGTGTTCGCTGCTGTGATTGGCTGGTTTTGTGCCCTGGTACCACATGGACTGGGCATGTCCCAGGCAGAGGCACTGATGGACCTGGACCACGGTGTTCATGGCAGCTGGAGACAGAAAGCTGCTCTCACTGGGCTCTCCCTGGGCTTCCTCCTCCTCGTCCTGGAGCCCAGAGTCTGCTGGTCCCTCCAAGCTGGGCTGGGACATGATGTCTGCAAAGTCCTAGAGAAGAATGGACAGAGACCCTTACCGTTGTGGCAGGCACTTTATTTATGCAGTTGTTCCATAATATCAGCATGTTGAAATTCAATTGGTCTGAGAGAAATCTAGAGTTCTGCTCCTCCTCTTGTTTCTGTTTTTTTTAGCTTTAAAAAAATCTAGCTCTGACAGGAGACTTAGGCCAATTACAAGTCATTTCAGAGGGAGAGAGTGTTTCTATTGGCTGTTCTGCATGTGCACAGAGGGGAAGCAGCAGTCAGAGAACTCTCTCTACTACTACTACAAACTCTGGCGTCTCTTTGCTTTCTACTCACTGCAGCTTTAAATGGGGACTGGACTTCGGAAACAAAGTGGTCTAAGTAAGACCTTTTGATCTGGACCAAAGCTCTCCGCTGAGCTACCAGCCAGACAGCCATCATGTGCTGTAGATGTTTATGCTCACAAGAAAAATACTACTACTACTACGAAAAATAATTTTGATTGAGAAAATTGTGTTGAGCTCTCCGTTTTAGCTACAGAGTGAGGCATCACACTTCTGTTACATCTTTGTTGGGAGTCGCACATGCTCAGTACCAAGGTAAGGACTACTAGCCAGTCAGAAGCAGAGTATGAGGGCGTGCCCTGACAGTACCTAGGTAAGGACTACTAGCCAGTCAGAAGCAGAGTATGAGGGCGTGCCCTGACAAAGTAATGCTCGTTAATGCTTGTGTCTCTGAAGTAAAGGCTGGATTACAATACAGCTGTCTGGAGCAGTTTATGAACAGTGTTTTCTGTTGGAGATGGTAAGTCCCTTTGGGGGGACTTTGGGGCTTTTCACTTTGTAAACCTATAACATGCACAAAAAGTATATATAACACAATAAAGGAAAGGGAAAAGCCAAAAAGCATAATAGGAGCACTTTAAATATTCTGGTTGATTCTGGCACTGCAACTAGACCAGGCAGACATCTTGTGTGAATACCTTGTTAAACTGAGGGAACTGGCGTCTGAAGTCCCTCTCCTCCTGCTCGTCCTCAGTCAGTCCCGAGCCATGCAGTCGACTGCGGTTGCGGTACAGACTTGCCTCCATCTGCTCTCGCTCTCTCTTTTGTCTCTCCTGCTCGTCCCACTCGTTCACCAGAGCCTGAGGAGCATCAAGGTACAGTCAGCACAGCATGCATTTCATTTGGACAAACATTTTCATTCCTTGATCAGAGTCAAACCCAGAAGCCCATGGATCTTGGTGTGAATGGAACTCTGACCTGACAGATGTGTCTGAAGAGGCTGCGTGTCTCGGGGCTGAACTCCCCTGTGGACAGGGTGTGGCACTGCACATACAGCAAAGCGTTGAGGAGCAGAGTGGAGGACTTGGGGACCACATGCTCGGGGTCTTTCTGCTGGGGCAGGAGCTTCCCCAGGCAGCGCAGACTGTCCATGCAGGCTCTGGAGCAGAGGAAGTCTGCCCGAGCCAGATAGGACGGCAGGCTAGGGGAGAGGGAAGGGAAGGCCAGCAGGCAGGACACCAACTTGGGCAGACCGGGAACAGGTGTGAGCAAGGCGGACACTTGAGAGGCCACCAGCCTCATCCCGTGCCGCAGTTGGAGGATGCCGGTCCGCACCGGCCCAACCACATCGGGGTACAGGGGGTAGTCCTCCAGCAGCCTCTGGCAGATGTGCTTCTGGGAGTTCTGCCACACAGCCTCTTCCTTCAGCAGGCCCTGCACCGTTGAGCGAGACCTGGAGGAGGAGAGGGAGCCCTGCAGAGCCTTCAGCAGGTGGGACAGCAGGTCTTCCACAGCAGACGCCTGGCCGACGCTGCACAGGTAGTGCTGCAGCTCCTGGAACAGGCGGCCATACTGGGCGTCATGAGGGCGACAGGCCTGCTTCCTGGAGAGCTCAGCTATCTGCTCCTTCACTTGCTGCATGCGGATCCACAGGTACCTACAACAGCAAGTCACATACTAGGCGTTTTACTCATACTTAACACATTGCTCACATGCCACGCGTGTCGTTAAATGGGTTCTTCTTCTCCACACTGGCTCTTTATTTTTCTTTTAGACTCCATCGTGTAGAGTTTGAGTTTTCATGCATCAATACAATGAATTTGATTTGTTGAATATAAATGTTTCTCTGGAATTGAATGATTTGGAATCAATCCCAATGTCTTAAATGTGTAAACTTATAACACTACACATTGTTGAAATTATGGTCTGCACACAACGAGAACCTGCGACTGGTTCTGACCTGATCCGAGGATGCTGGAAGCCATCAGTGGTGCTGCTCTCCTCCAGCTCTGCGCCCGTCATCAGCTGGGATGACAGGCTGCGTCCTCTCCACTCCTCCTGCAGCAGAGCCAGCTGCAACAGACATCATCATCATCATAATCATCATCACCACCACCACCACCAGGCAAAGTATTTCTGGCTCTAAACAGCTTCTACCTAATTAATCAATTTTGTATTTTTTACATGAAATCAAACGATTCCAGTGAAATGTAATCCCATCTGTTCCTGATAGTGGCCACCTTCCTCCGTGTATCAAACCCTAGATACATTTTTGACACTGGAGTTGACAGTCCATAGAGACAATATGGGACATTGTTTTTGACTTGAGTTGTAACTTCTACATGTAACTTTTCATTTGTCACATCATCAAGATACAATATACACACGTTGCTTGTCAACTTTCATATTTCATATTTCTAAGACAAATTGTATCAGCTAAAAGCCATCTTGGTCAACCTTTAAGTTAATTATGATCAAATACTGGTAAAGACTTCCTACTGAGTGAGCTTTTAAATGAGACAAAGGTAGTCAAAAGCAATAGTTTATCAGAATATTTGAAATTATTTTGAATTAAAAATGTAATTTAAATATATATATATTTATATATAGACATCTTGTGGCTGGTTAGCTCAGTTGGTAGAGTAGGCACACTTCTAGAGGTTTATTTAAATATACAGAAGAAGATGGAGAAGGTCAAGCGTTCGAGTCCGACCTGTGATGGTTTGCTTCAGGTCTTCACCTCTCTCTCCCCATTCATATTTGAGCTGTCTTATCCATTAAAAGCGGAAATGCCCGAAAAAATAATCTTACAAAAAATGTATATACATCTTTATGAGAAAAAATGTGGTGTAAAGCAGAAACAAACAGCTGCTGACCTCCTGCTGTGCGTAGTTGAGTTTGTAGGCCCTCTTCACCGCTGGGTCAAAGATGGTCTGTGGTGTCCAGACCTTGATCTGCAGCAGGCCCATGTTGACCCAGAACACACCGGAGCGGGCCGGTGGGTTAGAGCCTTGGACCTTGCTCTGGACGTACTGCTGCAGGCAGGTGATGCAGGCCTCCACCAGGCCGTCAGGGAGCACATTCTGAGGCAGGAAGTCTCTGAAGACGGTCTGGATCTCCTGGGCAGCTATCAGAGGGTCCGGGTCCTCCACCAGGCTCTCACAGCTCTCCATGTAGCCCTCCTGCAGACTGGGAGGCAGCAAGTCTGCCATGCTCTGAAGCTGGCGGCGCAGGACCTCGCCCTGGAGCCGGAAGTCTGTGCCCCTAATGAGGAACGGGGGGGGAGGGGGATTAGGAAAGCCAATACTGATAACTGCTTCTGAAGAACATTTGTTTCTGTTTTTTTTTACCTGAACTCAGCCAATGCAGGGACGGCCATATTGTCCCACAACACAGCAGACACATCCTGCAGCTGCTGGATCCTCTCCTTCCATTCCCCCAGGGTGACATCGGACAGGGAGAGGAGGGCTGCCCCTGATGGATCCCACCCCCCTCCAGGATCACTGCTGCAGAGCACTCCCATCATACAATACGACCACACGGCTTTACTAAGCAAGGCCGGTCCCTAAAAGCAACAAGTCCAAGTGTTAATCCAGCAGGACATGCCTTTTAAACACAGTGAGATCAACAGGAGATAGACAGTACCATGTTGTCTGCTCCGTGGTGCAGCTTTGGCGCTGGCTGGGTCCTGGGACTTAGTGGGTCCCATTTCAGCCAGAGGTTGGGGTCAGAGGTCACACTGCAGGTCCACAGGGCAGCCAGGGCCTCTGACAGCAGCTCACACCACACAAACTGCAGCTCCTCAGCCGGCTAGACAACAGTCAGGGGGAATTATGAGCAACATTCTTGGTCTTTTACAGACACTTTGTCATTACATTTTAGAACACCAAGGGGGAGAGAGGATGCTGCAATTACATTGTTAGACCCTGGGCTGCCAGGACACTCCTGAATTATTGGTTTTAGTGTATTATCTCAGGTTTGGATCCCTCGGACATGTTTTAGGGTGCCAAATACATTTGGTCCAATTCTTCGCGTACACATTACACTCAACCTCTTGTTTTGTTGTGTGATTTTTGTTACTGTTTTTTACCACATGCATCATCCTGCACAGTGCAAGTCAAACATCCAAGTGAAGTGAGAAAAGGTGGGTGTACTGACCCTGTCGCTGCTGAGCAGGAACCAGAGCGGCTGCAGCTGGCTGACATTCATGGCTGTGGACTGGAGGCAGTAGCGCAGATGTCTGGAGAGTTCAGGACGTAAGCTGTCCTCGGCCTCCTGGTCACTGCAGAGCAACAGGAACAATTCACTACACATCCATCAGCTGCTTCAGGATCAGTACCCACAAGTATCTGTGTGTGTTTGAGGAGTTGTTACCCAGGCGAGAGCGCCAGGTGCAGCAGGTCCGTGCTGAGGCGCAGCTGGTTGAGGACAGCCAGCTGCTCCATCAGGGGCCAGAGCTGCGCCCAGCGACCCAGCTGCTGTAGCTCCTCTCTGGCCAGCTGGACTCCGGCTCCGGGCTCTTCGCCCTCAGGCAGGGAGCTGAGCTCCAGCAGTCCTCTCTGCTTCATCTGACGCTGCTGCTGCTCCACACTCGACACCAACCTCTCCAACACTCCTGATGGGAAGGTACAGAAGGACAATCACATACTGACTCTGTAACGTCACACTGGAGTTTCTCTTAGAGGGTAAAACAAGACTAAACGCTCCATTACACCGCAGACTATGAATGTGCTGGACAGCACAAACAGTATAATGGTGATTTAGGTATTCTTAGAGCTGAACAGCGGGGGGGGGGGGGGCGGGGGGGGGGGGGGGGCTGCTAACAACACGTATGAGAGGCAAACCACATGCTGATTAGATTTTGACTACAGCTTTTCATTGTAAGTTTTACCTACTATCACAGAGAAGTAGTGGGGGTGGCCATGCCACATCAGTTCTTCAGTGGCATGTAAAAGTGAATCTTCCTATCGGCCAGCCCTGTCGTGTGAGGCTTGTGCAGACAGTCTGCCTTTCTCCACACGGGGAAATATCGTTTGACATAAGAACTATCCTAAGTAGTTATTATTAGAACTGTGTTCCTGGCAGAAAGACTTTAAACTGCAGTGTGAAGTTGTTTTTGTTACTGATGAGCAGGTGGCCTTCACCCAGTTAAACCATGTATAACAAGTTTGTGCAAGTACAGAGTAACTTTAAAGTAAGAAAAAGGTGCCACACACCTTGGCTCCATATGTATTTCTCTATTTATTTTGTTGAGGTCTGATGATGAGTAAAAGAGTTGAAGAGTAACTTAACAGCAGCAGACTGAACGCCAGCATCACTGATGGGTGTGGTTTGAGGTGTGCTTTGTGACACCTGTAATCAAAGACTTGGATATCAACAAGTTTTGGGATATGATCCGACCTTTTCTAGAAGCTGGCTGAAGGAATGAATGAGAGACGCTGTGTTCACACGCTCCAACAAGTCCTCCACCGCTGGAACACTTTGGAAAAAAAGTGTATTTGGCACGGCTACATTTAAAACGGGAATATTAGTGGAATATTCACTTTCATTAGCCATGTAAACGGCTTAGTTGGAATATTATCTTTTTCGGAACAAGGGCAAAAAATTGAATATTATGTGCATGTAAATGTAGTCAGTGTTGTCACTGTTGGAGTTAACTGACAGCAAAGCATTTGGGTAAAAGTTGAAACCAGTGGAAATCAGCAGAAACAAGATTTTCATCTGCTTTTGGAGCAAAGAGAGGAAGGACGCAGCGCATCCAATAAAAGAGGAGAGCTCATCCTTAAACTAATGTTCTCAGTAAACTTCATAACAATCTGCTATGATGACCCCCTCCCACTCTTTGGGCAGCTCTTGGTACTTTTTGTGAGTTGGGTAGGTTTGAGCAATGGTGGCCAAAAGGTTACCACTGGAGGTGCCCTTGAGCAAGGCCCTAACCCCAACCCCTCAGTGGCCAGCAGATCAGCCTGTGGTGGTGCTGGGCAACTTCCAGGTATGAATGTGTATGAATATGTAACTGTGAATGGGATCAGCGCGTTCCTGTAAAAGAAAGGCTTCCTCTCAGTGAACTTTCCCTGACTGAATAAAGGTAAAGAGAAGAGATCTCGATCCCCTCAGGGTTTGGTTTAGGTTGTATTTTAAGTTGCTTTGCTTTGGGTTTTTCACACATTCATCTATTCTACACCACTGATAATACAGATATACATTTTTAATAATATTTTTCAGCAACTTTTATTATGGGTTAAATAAAATGGTTTTAATTTAATCCTAAAACTATTTGTGGTCTTCATTCTTTTGTTGTGAATTTGAGCTGGTTCAGGACACTGCCCAAAGGATGTGCAAGAGAACGTTAGTAAGTCAAAACACAGGATTCACACTACGGGGATCAACAAGCCCATGGTTTGGCCCTGTAGCCACCACAGGTGAAAGGTATTTCTGTAACAGGCTCACCAGTCTTGTGTGGATCCAGCTGGTTGTTGGCCAGCAGAACAAGGCCCCAGGCCTCTAGCAGACTCTCTTTGATGTCCAGCCCGAGCCCGGCACCCTGAAGTTGGACCAGCTCCTGCCTCCAGGGACCTGTGCTGGCGTCCAGCCTCAGATCGCTCACATCCAGGGCTTTACTCAGGAGCCGGAGCCGAGACGCACACTCAGCCACTGATTCCAACTGGGGAACAAGATGGATGAGTTTTGTAAAGTCAACTCAGATACACTGTGAATGCCTGACATTATACTACAACCATATGAGGCAAGATAGAGAAGACCGTAGGTAAGACAGGAAACATAAAAACAACTGCTGACAATGAGATGTGATAGGGAACAATTTCAAACACAGTTTAGGTCTGACTGAAAACAAGAGCTGAGGAAGCGTCTCCACACCTTGAATGGCAGAGCTTTCCCGAGGGTTTTCTGGATGCCCTTTAGAGCTGTGGCCACAGACACCGGGGTGGACAGAACCGTCTGGATGGCTGCAGAGACCGCCTGCAGCTCCTGCTGACCTCTGGAGTACAGCACAGACAAGTGTCGGGAATTGAAAATACATTAGCTAAATATTTTCTTAGACAACTGTAGCAGAACATTAGTAATATACAGACAGTGCTATTGGCACTCTTACAGTCATACTATCTGTGTAATGTTAGAGACATGTCATGTAATGCATTGTAGAAAAAAGTGTTTACTGGAATGTGGCTTCAGTGTCTCCCAGCAGCAGCTGGGGCAGTCGGAGGATCAGGTGTTTCTGGACCCACTGCCAGTGTAGAGACAGCACCGAGATGCCCTGAGAGTCCGCCGCCAGCGTGCTACACACATCCCAGAACCGATCGAGCCATTGCAGCAGCTGCAGGATCTGAACACACAGCACAGGCACAGAGCTAAGGAAATGCTTTCAGAATTGGGAAGGGGAGGAGGCAGTGGTACAGGTGGCAACTGAACAAGCAGTAGTAGAGCTATTACTGCTATTGCTGTGTTAAAGTTGTAGTTGAAGTAGCAGCCGCAGCAGTAATGATAACAGTAGCTGCTATCTGTAGTGGTAGCAGAAGGAAAAATGTGCAGGACCGGCAGGAGCTAGCAGTAATAGTAACAGTAAGAAAAGAGACGTGTGTGTGTCCAGTGACACAATACCAAAGCAAGCGAGCTCTAACCTCGAACATGATGTGGTCCGAGATGGTGGGTTGGCCGCTCTGCACAGCCTGCAGGGTGAACGAGTCCCACAGGTCAAAGAAGGTGCGCAGATGCATGAGCACTGGGTGGGGCAGGTGACCAATATCCACAGTGCCTGAGGGGAGAGGGGCAGTTACATACTGTGCTGGGGCATCAGGAGGTAGACATTTTGTAACTTAGTTTGAAGGGGGAGTCCGGTATGGAGAACGATGTTCTGGCATGCGCTTCCATCAGTTCATACTGATCCACAGCGTGCTGCGGTGCATACTGTACCTTTGCTGAAGGCTGTGGCTATTCTCAGGGCACAGTTCTGAGCAGACAGGTTGATAGCACAGGTGCAGATGACAGACCTCTCCTCTCTGTCCATCATCAGAACAATCCTGACAAACACAGTCACATCATTAGCACTCTGCGCCTGGAAGCAGTTATTTATCTTTACTTTATTCTTCATACATTTCCTGCAAGATCACTGTACATGGAAAAGAACAAATAGTATTTTAATCAATTTTCAGATATCTTAAAACAATACATATCCCACTTCATTTTCTTAGCATATTGTGTGTTTTGCTTGATTTGTTTGCCTTCCACTTGCAAATGCATATAGGCTTGTTTCACTGTAGCAATCTCTAAAGACTCTTTCCATGCCAGAGTTGTGTAAGTGGCAGCATAAAGGCTGACAGGCAACCGCCACCGTACCTGTTAGCAACTGCGTTCAGTGCCTCCAGGAACTCTGTGTATCTCTCCTCGTCCTCAAAGCTGCACTTGTTAGCTAAAATATCCAGGTATTGCTTGTTCCATCGCATGTCCACCAGAATCCTGTATTCATCTAGCAATGTAACACACAGCGGTTAATACTCATGAAGATGGCAGCAGTATGCTCTAACACAGGTCATACATTTCTGATAGTAAGGCATGCAATGTTCTGCACTGAAATAATTATTATCAGCTTTAGCATGAAGTTGGAAAAACATCATGGACATCGCTGACAAGTCCAAGACACCTTAACCTGCATGCCTGCAAGACTTCCCACGTCACCTTGATGATTGTGTTAACTTAGAATTCTACTTTTGACATCGTACATTAAATCATATATATGTATGTGGAGGTTGTGATTTCAACATTCTGTTCAGGGACTGCAGATGCAGGAGAACAAGTTTACCTTTGCTGTGAGGCTGGAGCAGCTCTGCTAGTGACTTGCCCTTGGCAGCAAGTTTGCTCCCAAACACCGCCTTCAGAGCCCGGTTTCCTGCCTCCACCTGGACCAGAGCCGGGTCTGGAAGAGAACAAGCACCCTGCTTTAGGATCCTAAGCACTGCATAGTTCTGGAAACTCTTGACAAAAGAAAAATTCCCGTATTCATTTCTGCAGTGTGATTACAATATAATCTGTACAACACAGATACCTCTGTACGGAAGAATCACTTGTCAGTGATCAAAAACATGTACCTTAAATCCATTCGAAGGAAATCTACTATCATTGCACATGAATACCTTGTTTTGGAGTGGTATGAAAGTGAGTAGTTTGTGTGTGTGTGCATAAAGAAACACACCAGGGGCATATTTGTAGCTCCTGCCCAGGTGTGAGAGCCAGCTGCTACGGAGGATCCAGTCTCCGTGAGAGGCCCTCTCCGTTAGCAGTCTCACTGCTGTAGGGATCAGCCTCAGAGTGTCCCCATCGGCCAGATCCACCACTCCTCCAGAGAACACCAGGCCTTCATGGACACCACTGCTCTGCAGCGCCCTCTGCAGGTCACTCAGACTCAGTGGCCGACTCCTGCGGATCAACACAGCTAGTGGAATTATTTCCTAAAGTATTAAACTTTACAACTTTTTTATTCATTCAACGGTTTCTCCAATTTAACTGACAGTTAAAACTGCTTTAAGTGCTTAAACACACACAACAGACACTTTCACTACTATCTTTGATCTCTCTCACTCTCTCTCTCTCACCTCAACATCTGCTTTGAGTAATTACACTACAGGCAAAGCTTACAGTTAGACTGACATTACAAGTACCATCTTTACAGCTCTACATCTGAATCTATCACTTACACCTTAACTCCTTTCAGAGCTTAAACCAGGACTCAATCGCCAGCATCTTCACATGAACCGATACTTCAATTTTATTGAGCACTTACTCTTTTCAATTCCATTCAGGATTCACAGTTATGTTGAAACTTAACTAAAACCTAATTTGGTTTCAACTGCCACTTCTGGTGTTTTTTTAACATTTATCCATCATTTATCCATCAGGTACATCTTTACTTCCCTTAATACCCTTTTCAATGTTGGATAGGTCCTTCCGAATAAATTTGCACTGGTAGTTACGTCCACTGCAGACTGATGTGATGGTGTTGTTCCCATCCTTACCGTTTGCCCTGCAGGCTGAGGGTGTTGAGGCAAAACGAGAGGACCTGTCCATCTCGGAGGACAGCGGAGAAGCAGGAATCCTCGGTGGAGAGGAGGGCAGAGGGGAAGCCGTCAGGCCACACCCCAGCACACAGCAGCCCACTGCCCCAGTCCTCGGTGTCCAGGATGGCCAAGTGCTGCTCTATTAGCTGCTGGGCGTGCTGGAGGGAAAACAAGGCATCATGAATGTGAAAAGGTAAAAACATTAGGATTTATTATCTGGCTGACCAAACCTCATCATTTACCAAAACAAATCCATAAATAAAAACTGCAAGGATATGATAATGGTACTGTAATACGATAATGGATTGTTAATTAAGTGAAGGAATTGCAATGAAAGTAGAGTCTAAAATTTGAAAAAGTCCTTCTGGTTAAACAGACTGGAAGAAGTAATGATACAGACCAAGAGACAGTGAGCACACAGGTAAGGGGGGCTGGTGTGAAGGAGGCCCTTTGGTAACAACCGGCAGTGAGACAGAGGAGAGAACAAGGACATATTTGCAGTGGCTTTGCTACCTTGAGGCTGGCGGTGGTGCGTTGGCAGAGCGAGTAGGCCTCTCCACAGGCGTGCTGCAGGGCGCTGGGTAGATCTACACCTCGCTGCAGCTGGCAGGACAGCAGCGACGCAGCATGGAGCAGGGAAGCCACTGAGGAGGCGGGCGAATCTGAGAGATAGAACCCTTCTTTTAGTAACTCTGCAGATTGACTGACTGACGAGCAGCATATTGGCTTGTTGTCAGTGCTTACCCCAAATGGCAGATTTGATGCTTTTATGTATTTCAATCAGCAGATCACACACACAGTCCCCGGTCACTCCTGCAGTGTGAAGAAGGGTCTTCAGGTCCAGTGTGTCCCAGCAGACCCCCTCATGTTCCCCTGGGATGTACACCTCCACCCCTCTGTTCCTCATGGCTCTGGAGAGCTCCCCATGCACAGGGTCCATGGTCAGGAACAGCCTGCAAAGCCCACACATCAGCTGAGCATGGATGTCTGCAATTACTTCTTCAAAAAGTGACCAGGCTCTAACATTGCTTCCTACTGTACCTGAAGTTAGGATGTGGGCTGATTTTGGGGGTTTTCCCGTCTATGACGCCGCGTTCGTTGATGGTGAGCGATCCGCCGGGCTCGAGCAGAGCGTTGAGGCGATCCAGGACAGACGCACTGAGCACATAATACAGGATCAGTACAAGTTGCTAAATAGTCTCACCTTTTTTTCCAGGCTTGATTGAAGTTGTTGATCCCCTGAGATTTCTCTTTATCTACGTATCTCATCTCCTATTGGTTCTCATTTTAAATATCTGTCCAATGAGCTTACTAGCAATGGCCTTTTGTTTTGCTTTATTGAAGACAAAATCCAAATCAGATTTTTTTCCCTATAAGAATCCTAAAATAAGACAAGCTATCCAAACACAATGGTAAAAATACCAATACCACAATATGCCAAACATGTTGCTGCATTCGCTTTTTGAGGTTATCTCTGCAAGGTTCTCTGGCCCTGAGTTTTTATGATGTGTGTGGTCTTTGTTGCTTCTGTGAAACAGCCCAGTGATGTAGCCATTATTATTTCCAAATCCCATGTGAAAAATGTTTTACAAGCACACAAGTACACAGAGGATGTAGCACTTCTGCTCACCTGCAGAAGTTGACGTTGTCCATGAGCAGCCAGTCCCCGGCCTGCAGGGCCTGGACCAGCATCCCGTCCAACCACTCGAAGCCTCCGTTTGTCCAGCCGTCCTCCAGCTGAGCCAGGCGCTCCTTCAGCAGCGTGAAGTCCGTCTGCAGTTTGGACATGTCTGGAGGACACACACAAGCACGTTACAGCTCTTTCTTATACTTACAAGAGAAGTAAACTAGCCGGCAGTATCCAGGAGTGATCCGTTACCAGTGAAGACTTTGAGCTTGGTGTTGAGTTTCTGCAGAAGGAGGATGATGACCTCCAGCTTGTTCAGTGCCTCTGAGTTGATGCTCCCCCCGCCTCTCTGCAGGCCCTCCTCCTTCAGCCAATGGCAGAACAGACCCCACGTCTGCAGTAGGAACTCTGTGTCCTGGATGCCAACATCCAGCGACATCAGGCCACGCCTTATTACCATGGCAACTATGTAGTCCACGCTTTCCAGCACTTGTTGCCATGGCCTCATAATATCGACCTGAAATGGAGAAAAGAGTGCCGAGTGATGAAGTCTGATGTTCCCAGACAATTAAACTCTAGCAAAGACAGGCCTGGGAGCTGCTGGCTACCTGTTCGAAGCCCCCCAGCAGCTCCGTGGTGTCCATGGCGCTGTTCATGGCCATAACCCGGAGCCGGTGTCCCGTCAGCAGAGCCAGCAGCCGCGCCAGGCTGGTCTTTGCGCTGGCTGTAGGGCCCACCAGTATGGTCATCCAGCCCATCTCCACACACTTCATCAGGGACTCTAGGGGCCGCAGCGCCTGGTGTGTGATGGACAGTGGGGGGTCCAGCGCTACAGGGGCTCCACCGCTGCGTTGCAGGACCGAGAAGCCCACCTATCATGAGAGAGGAAATCCTTAACTTTGTCCGTTCAATTTAAAACATTTGCTTTTGAACAATATGATAATATATTGTTGCTGACAAACCTGCAGGTTGAGTGGAGTGATGTGGAACTGTCTGGAGCCGCTGTAAGGCTCAAAGTCCTCCCCAAACACCTTCCTGAACACGGACAGAACCTGTGTGGGACAGCAGGGGTCTCACAGACTCAACACAGGAAAAAGACTACCCAAACAGGTAAGGAAATACACAAAGAAGACTGGTGGTGGCCTCTGAATGCAGAGAAATGAGCGAATTAAACATCTTGGCTCAATGTGTGAATGCACTAAGCCGAGCTCGCATAACAGCAAAAACATTACACTGTGGTGTTTATTATTACTTTTGAAATGGACTAATAAGTACCTAATATTGAGGAAAAAGTACCAATGTTGGTATTAGAGTGGCTGTAGGGATGGCCGAATGAAGCTTCGTGAACAAGTGTCTTTCTCTTTTGAGCTAGATGACTAGATGGCGCTCTCTGTTCAACAATTGGTTGAGAATATACTGAATTGCAATGCCTTAAGCCTTTCCAGTAAAACCAAGAGTGCCATCTAGTGGGCTTAGAAAATTAAGACACCGGTTCACGAAGCTTCATTTGGCCATCACTAGTGGAGGGCACGTTGTCTCTCAGGAGACTCTCGTTAGAAATATTAGGTACTGCACAGTTACAGTTGTACGGCTCTATCCTGCAAGGATTACGAGTCGAGCTGTTCAAACCCACATAACCCTGACCAACTGGTTCTGAGGGACCTGTAGTTTTCCCCAGACATTTAAACTACGACCAGACCGTAGTCAAAGCCACTCAGACAACTGGCTGGCACAATTAAAGAGTCTTAAATTTTGTATACTATCTCTACCAAAAAGGCTGTTCAACAAACATCCAATATCACTCTCAGAAGGTTGTCAAACATCATCTTAGAGTGAGACCAATCCTTTCATGATGATTTCTTGAACGTGAAAGTTGAAGAAATGGTGTACCTGAGCCTTGTCAGCCTCGGCCCTCATCCTGTCAGCGTACACCAGGGCCACGTGCTGGCCTGGGTTGTAAAACCCTGGGGACTGGTCTGCCTGCATCAGCTGACACCAGCGGAACAGGTCACGCAGGTTGAACTCCCAGGGGCTTCCTCTCTGGCCCCAGCGGCGCTCCACACTCACCTCCTGAACAAGCTGTTGGAGGCAGAGCACCGTCTCACTCACAGCTTTAAACACGTGACACCCTGCATGCTGCTGGACCGGCACAGCAGAACCAGTCTCTCAATCGAGAGGGCGACTGTGGCTCAGTGGTAGAGCGGTTGCCTGCCAATCGGAAGGTTGGTGGTTCGATCCCCGCCCCTGCAGTCATTGCCGAAGTGTCCTTGGGCAAGACACTGAACCCCGAGTTTCCCCTGGTGCTGCGAATCGGAGTGTGAATGTGTGTGAATGTTTATCTGATGAGCAGGTGGCACCTTGTACGGCAGCCCCGGCCACAGTGTATGAATGTGTGTGAATGATGAATGTTTCCTGCAGATGTAAAAGCGCTTTGAGCAGTTGTCAAGACTGGAAAAGTGCTATATAAATACAGCACATTTACATTTACATTCAATCAGCAGTAGTTTTAGTGAGGGAAGACAAACGTACCCGGTTACTGAACTCCACCATTTTAGCGATGATTTCCTTATCAATGCTGGTAAAAATGGAGTCTCCGATGAACTCCATGTCTTTGCTCGTGAGTTGGTCCACAAACACCTGAGAACACAGTAGTAAGTCTGATATAATTAAAGTGATTGCTCTGCTCCAAGATGAGATTCAGGTGTTCACTCTTCTCAGAGAGCTGAGGAGGGCGGCAGCAGCAATGGCAGCAATGTGGGAAATCATTGCAACACAATCTATAGCCTTGATTAAGGTTTTAAGGTTTTGACCCACTGAATAATATTCAGAAAAATGACCAAATCCTGTTGTTTATCAGCCTTTGTGCACAGATTCATATCCATGGTCAGCTAACACAAAGACATTATTTTCCAAAACTACACATCCTTTTCCATCCAACCTCAGCAGATTTTTTGCTGCTGAACTGAAGCAAGAAACTTTCTAAGCACTATTACAGTACTGCATTCAATTATTAAGAAATCAATTTCCCAAATTAACAACTATAAAAATAAATGAGAAAAGAAGAAAATAATTCAAACAGTGAATAAGCACTAACTAAATGTGATATAAAGGTTAGTGTGATCCTGTCGGCTGCTGCAGACCTGAGTGAATCGGTTGAGGAAGGATTTGGGCAGTCCCTTACGCCCGCCGCCTTGCGTGAAGGGATTCTGGCAGCCAAAGATTTTGGTCTTCTCCTGCTGGACCTG
This sequence comes from Etheostoma spectabile, assembly GCF_008692095.1. Taxonomy (NCBI): domain Eukaryota; kingdom Metazoa; phylum Chordata; class Actinopteri; order Perciformes; family Percidae; genus Etheostoma; species Etheostoma spectabile. The sequence continues at coordinate 19,583,880 of NC_045750.1, read as the reverse complement.
GAAGCTCATTCCCAATTCAGGAATGTAGATCTCTGCTCGGTGGTCGAAGCAGGCATTCAGGCCCTCCAACACCGACTGGGAGGCCAGGTTCAGCTGGCAGCGGGGGGACAAGCCAAGTCACTTTCATATCACACACAAGGGCAAACTCACACTTGGCCCAGTTAAGCCCAGTTACACTGTGCGTGAGCACACTGGACCCTAGCTAGTGCCCTGGCCCGCCTCTTTCAAACGTGCCCGGGCATGGCTCGGTTGGGCTCAGTGTGATTGCTGAACATGCCCGGGTCTGGTTCTTACCTTAGAGATAAACGGAAATTGCAGTCAGCGAGTCCTGCAAGGTACAGATGACAGCGTGCTCTGGCCCTAATTGTTTTACTTCACTGTGAGTGCAGACCAGCAGTGGAGTGGGAAGGGGGACCTTCGTGCTCGAACACGGTTCAAGGCAATAGGGCCAAGTTTGAGTACACCCTTAATTCAGCATCATCACATTACAAGTGGCTTTCTTAGGGTTTGCAAACAGAAAACAGGCTTCGAGCCGTTAAAAGTGGTGTACAACCAGTGTTCCTCACCTCGTCTAGGACCACCCAGTGGCCAGCCTTCAGAGCAGCCAGAAGGGGCCCGTCGCGCCACGCAAACTCTCCTCCTTTCCCCCCCTCCACAGGGAGATCTGTTCCAAACAAATCAGTGACATCCTGCCAGAGAGTGCAAGTAATCAGCGTCAGAGCCAGGTGGTATTTGAGTTCATTCAGAAGCATTATTAAATAAAAAAGGCTTACCGTTTGCTCTGAGAGGTTGATTCGGACCAGATGATTCCCAGAAGCTTTGGCCAGCGCTGCCACCAGACTGGTCTTCCCCACGCCCGGGGAGCCCTCCAGCAGCACCGGCCTCTGCAGCTTCAGCGCCCGCAGGAGCCTCTGGGCGTTCACGGCGGTAGTGCCCGCTGCCATGGCGTAGTCCGACAGGTCCCGGCTCTCAGTGTTAGGCCCTGGGTGGATACAGAGACGAAACAGCCGTTAAGGGTTACTGCATGTAAAAATGACTGAAGAACTTACACTTACACTGCTGTGCTAAAATAAAACATTTAAAAAGTGATGGGGGACAAATCTAGAGTCCTCGTTCTGTGCATATATTTATTCCAAAGTGTATCTTAAGTTAATGTGAGGCTTTAATGGTCTAAGTTACACATATCAAGTGAAGTCAGATAAACTTTGACATATGTCTTTGGTCTTTTTGTGGACTTTGTCCCCCATCTCTTACATTGAAATCTCATTAGGACAGGATCTTTTGACGGCCGGGAGGAAGGATTACAGCAAGATTGTTCTGTAAATGTGGGCACAAGACGATTGCTTTAAAACGGGCTTGAAAAAATGTCAACCCATCCACTAAACTAAAAGGAAAGGTAAATAATTTGTTTGGACAATACTTGAGGACGTAGTGGTTTCGATAACAATTGTGTTGATATTTGGAGACAACTGAACAATGTGAGCCTGAGATAATAGGAAAATAATCAGGTAATTTGGAAAAATAGTATCATAAAAAAGTACAAAAAAGAAGGATAAGAATCTGTCGCTGATCAGGTCCCAAAGAACAACAATTTTGTCTTGTTGAGAGTAACAGAAAAAAAAAAAAAAAAACTTTTGTGAAATGGTAAAAAAAAACTTTACCCGACAGATGTAGGCGGGGCATACAGTTTGCCAGTAGATGCAGCTCTATGTTAGGAATGTGTTGATGTAAAACATTCCAACATATAGGACATGAACACACCATCATATGAATCTGTAAGGAATCCGTAAGGTTCCTACCTAAAGCAATGTAGAAGGGGTCAATGCCAAAGAAGTCTTCGCCCCACTGGGGTTCCCGCGGCAGTCTGCTGTCATACACTCTGAGGGCGTCCAGCATCTCCTGGTCCAGCTTGGTCATCTTGCTCAGCCGCTGTTGCAGGTAGCCCAGGCACAGCCTGCGGGCCAGGAGGGCGCTGTCTGCAGATGACACTGTGGTTCCTGCAGGAGAAGGGAACCCAAATCACATTTCCTAAACACCTCCTTTGGGAGACAAACTCTCAGTGGAACTAAACATCAGCTGTCAGCTCACCGGAGCCGATGCCGTCCACGTAGACCAGACATGCAGCGTGGATAAAGGCGGTAACAGTGTCCAGTCTGAGGTCCCACTCTGCCTCTTCTTCGTCGTCCAAGGCTCCCATGGTCATGAAGCCGTCCTCGTCCCGCTCGCACACTGTGTTGAGGAAGAATACCCACGACAGGACGTCTCTGACGCTCAGGATGCAGCGGCGGCCAAAATCCTGCTGGGTCAGCCACTCGATGAAGTCCAGCATCAGCTCGGCGATGTCGCTGCCTGCCACATCAGGAACACCTTTCACATTAGGTAACTATACGTCACGTGCTTTGCATTAAAGTGAATAAAGCAACAACACTGAGGTCTGCAGTGTAGCTAACAACACCAAGCCCCTCTACACATCACTGGTGTTTGGTTTGCGGTGGTGAGGTGATCCATTCTGTTCCTCGGGAGACAGCAATGACTTTAAACTTCAGGGCAGTACTACCTTGGTTGCTGTGCATCACTCAGATCTTATGCCTTACCTTACTGTTGTGCTCTAAGGTCAATCAATTCAACCGTGGCTTTGTTTGGTGTGACTTCTTAATTTGCAACCAATGAGAGGACAACTGTCAAACTGACCTGTGACACTTTGTCCACCTGGGGGCAGTGAAACAAGCTGGAAACACATTGGGCCCTATCTTGTACCCGGTGCAGCGCGGCACAAGTGTCTTTGCTAGTTTAAGACCGACGCAGTTTTCATTTTTCTGTCCCGCACCCGCGTCGTTAAAATAGCAAAATTTACCTGCGCCCACCTTTGTGCCCGTGGGCGTGCTGGTCTTACAGGGAGGTGTGTTCAGGTGCATTCTGGGCGTGCTGGTCTTACAGGGGAGGTGTGTTCAGGTGCATTCTAAGCGTATTGCTATCTTGAGGTAGCGGGAAGGGATCGCGCCATTGACCAACAAAAACCTGGTCTAAAGTTAGTAACGCAGCATTTCATTGTTATTTTAACAGCACATTAGTGAAATGCTCCTAGGCTTGTGCACAGTGCGCACACACTATGCTTGTTACACACACGGGTACACACACTATGCTTGTTCCACACACAGGGACACACACTATGCTTGTTCCACACACAGGGACATGCAGCAGCAAAACGCACATGCAAAAGATTACTAATAAAAATATTAAGTGCAAATCCTCTATCATAACAGCAATAATCCAAGGTCTTGCTGTCTTTTAAAGGGAATGGGAGAGGACCTCTGATTGGTTGATTGAATGTTACGCCCAGAACACACCTATTATTAATGAAGACACTAAGCACAACCCTTTTGAACCATGTACCCAGCGCATGGACCCTTTTTTCTGCCGTCAAACAAAATTTGGACACGGCTCAAACGCACATGCGCTATGCACTTCCTGCAGTCCGCTGCAAACGTTAAAATAGGTCCCATTAAGTTGTTGTGGTGTTGCTGTTAGCAAACAGTTGCCTATACACACATCCAGCAGACAGAGACACGTACACATTCATTTGGAAAAAAATAAATATCTGTCTCTTTAGCTGCTAAATGCTCCACTATGTTCACCAGCTACAGTCTCTAACTGTGTCTGTCTGCTGCTGAGCAGGTAGAGCACAACCCTTAACCCTAGTCCTAACCCCTCCTCTGAGCAAGGCTGCTAGCGTGGCTAAAAACAATTAATTAGAAAAAGAACAGATCAACAGGCCTGACTGCAACAGCCATGAAGACCAACTTGGACTCACTGCATTAGTACTAGAGCTTTGATTTCAGATTGAATTATCTTAATTATCTAGCTTAATAAATTATATTTTAGGAAAAATGTTCGGTCACATTTTGATGATCTACCATTATTTTAACAGAAATAATTTAGACTCTAAAACATAAATGACTATGATGCAACGATTATGTAATAATGGTTACTGGAGAGCAAAGTGTCTCATAACGAGTTAGCCGATCTGTTCAGCAACCAAACTATTTAAATATTGAATGTATCATACAGTATGTATGTGAAGTGTAACTGAGTGACTGTAACTAAAAGGTGTTCCAGCACCATATGCTGGTTTACCATCGAGCGAGAGGCCTGAGCGCAGGTTGTGTTGGATGATCTGGACCAGGTCAGCGCGGCTGTTGCTCTGAGGACACCAGATCTCTGTGAAGCGGTTCCTCAGGGCCGGAGACAGCTGTCCCAAAGCACACAAGCACAGAGTCAGACACCACGCCTACATACAGGTATGGTTGGTTAGTCTGAAAGCACATTCTGACATTTGGAAAAGCAAGGTCAATCCTACCTTCAATCTCAGTGGAATCAATTACAGAAAAATGCAACACTGTCTTTTTAATAAGTCATCAAGTAGGACTTCATCCTAAGACCCACTGACAACACAGTTTGGTTTTTCATCTACCTCCTTCTTGCCAAAGTCTCCTCCAGGATTCATGGTGGCAACCAGCCGGAAATCTGCAGCTGCTCGGATCAGTTCCACATCGTCGTTGTCTCCGCTGCCCTTCTCTGCCAGCACCAGGGACTTCTCCGTCTCCAGAACACTGACAGAAAACACCACGCATGGTCAAGGGCTCTTCTTGGCGTCAACAACATGCAAAATGTCATATGTCATGTCATACCTAGTGTACCTAAAGTACACTTTGAGGCACTACTGGTCACAAGTGTTGTAAATGTGAAATCCGTTTAATATTCGTCTTACTGTCCTCTCGAGGTGCACAAGACGCTTGACAAGGGTCAGCCAATTGCAAGGACTACTTTCTGGAGAGGATTTACGGAACAAGAAGCCAACTTTGAATTGTGGACCTCTTTAAAAATGTAAGACTGCTAAAACCTTGTGGAGAGCATCTTTCCGCTCGTCTTCTGCATATACAGTATGGGTAACATAACGGTTTGCGCATCCACACACACACACACACACACACACACACACACACACACACACACACACACACACACACACACACACACACACACACACACACACACACACACACACACACACACACACACACACACAACCCCTGCCTCCGTGTGCGTGCGTGTGTGTGTGTGTGAGAGAGAGAGTGAGAGTGGTGTGCATGTGTTGGTGAGTATAAAGTTAGCAGTACACTATAGCTGTGAACGTAGCAGTGCAGTCTGTGTTCAGTTTATCTGTCATTGAATAAAATACTACTCCTCAGACCCAAGCCAGGTTCCCGTGTCCTGCTGCAAGCTGCTTAGTCAAGGGATACAGCAACCTCAGCATAGGCTCACTGACTTAAGGTGGGCTGGCTTTAAGGTGGACCAGATATTCTCAATTTATTGACAAGTCGCTCCCCCAAGCTTTGCTTTAGTGATTGCTCCCTCACTACAACCGGCAATAAGTTAATGCTAATAACTGTGCAATGACGTCACCAAAATGCAAATTATGTAATTTGCACCTAAGTGCTCCACAAAACTGTATGAGTGTCTACCTGTTGAGTCTCTCCAGCACAGAGTCGTCTGCCAGGGAGATCTCATCCAGAAGAAACACTCCTCCCTCCTTCATGGCCAGCACCAAGGGACCGTCATGCCACTGAAACAGCCTGCTGTCCTCTCCATCAGTCTGTCAGTCAGTCAGAAAGAACAGGCTCAGCTGATTACAGAATCTTTTTTTCTAAGTTTTCTTAATGGCTCCATTCAAATGTAACAATGGTGTTCCTTGTATTCTTATTCCCTCCAATTATTAAACTTCATCAACATCTCCACTCTACGGAACCTTTGAAGGGGTGAAAGATACTGTTGAGTATTATTAAGAGGTCGTGGTCACCTTACTACTACCTGAACCGGATAGAAATGATTTTGCAATGCATACACACATGCATTCTAATCCAGAAGCGTCTGGTAAGACAGAAATGGAAGTGGGAATGAAAGTGGAATATTAATCAATTAATGGATTTGTAGCATACTAGTTTGTTACGTATCATAGATACCTGATGTGTGTGTCTGACAGGCCGCAGGCCTCCCAGGAAGTCAGACGTCTCCATGTGTAGGTGACAGTTGACTGAGAAAAACTTCTGTGCAGCCAGAGCAGCAAACAGCTGGCAGATTGTAGTCTTTCCACATCTGGGGAGGGAACAGGAGAAGAGCTAAGCAGGATTTAAAGCCCCAGAAACTCATACTTTTCAAGCTGCTTCCATGACTCTGTGGTCATTTTACTAGGGTAGAGTCATAACTCTACCCTTCCTAAAGACAGAATGATTTGGGCCTTCCACATAGGAATCTTACCCAGTGTCTCCTACGAGAAGGACAGACTCCCCAAACCGCAGAGCCCGTCCTACCAGCACAGCCAGTCTTCTCATACTGTGAGTCCACACCACATGGCGAAACTCCTCTGGGACCCCGGCAATGCTGTCGATGAAGGGACCTGCCAATCACAGCACCAAGCCAACATGAGTTTGTGGCCTCTTACTCTCCTCATAGTTTCCTTATGTCCCCTTTTCTTTACCTTTACATCAACATTTAAAAGAGCTCAGAAGCAACCTTCAGGATTATGGAGTTTACCAGGCAACCTTTCACTCAGACGTGATAAATACAAACTGATCAGGAAGGCTGGCTCCGTTAATGGCTGCAAACAGGACACATTTGTAGCTGTGGGGGAGAGGAGGTCACTGATACCCCTGACACCCCCCACCCCGGCCCTACAGAGGAGCACCTTCTCTAAGAGGCTCCGACAACTTTGGCGATGTTTTTTGAATAGTGGTTCTTGTATTTTATGCTACTTATTATTTCTTGTATATTTTGTATGTGTGCTGTGTGTCTAATATTTTACTGCTGTAGCACTGACATTTCCCAATTTGGAATCAATGAAGTCTGTCTAATCTGATCTAATCTAATTTAAAAATCTTTTGATGGGGTAATTCTTTGAAGAAAGACTTTTGCTGAACAGTGGCCATAAAGACACCAAGTGTTACACAATTATGTCCCGTTGGATTTCCTGTACTGATTACTCCTTGTTGGACTTCTGAGTAGAGTCATCCAATCAGTGAGCTGACTCAGTAGTGTCTGTTACACAGTAACACAAACGCATTGCACATGAATTTAACATTATATTTGTAGGAGGAAGAATGTCACTCCTTCTTTCATAAGTGACTTAGTCTGACGTCAAAGTATTGCGCAGGAGAGTGATTCTAAACCGGGTAAGGCACAGATAGACATCAACATGGTGTTCTTAAGGAAAGAAATGTGGATTCTACAATGTACTGTGTATTTTGAGCGCTCACAGTCATCTCTCTACATTTGTATCTGAATAGCATAGGTTGACTCTTTGAGATAATCTAAACCTCTAGTTTGATTAAAACAATGACAGATTTTGATGAAAGACTACATGATGAAAACAGTTAAAATATTCTGCATAGTTCAACCAAACTTCAAGTACAGTGTGACAGCATGAGGTGTCCCTGGACCAGCGTGTGCTAGTGTTCCACTTACTGAACTGGCCTGTGACCTGTTTCTGAGAGAACAGGCTTTCAGGGTTCACCGTCCTCTTGAAGTGCTTCTCCAGGATGGACACAATAGTAGCCTCTTCCTCGGGCTTCCTCACACGTCCTGCCAGCAGCATGTACCCTGGTGAAGACCACAATAACTTTATTTCAGTTTTCAGTGGAACACGGTATCGGTTAGAGACTCAACAGACAGCGTGACGAGCCTCACCATCGTCAGCCAAATGCTGCAGCCAGTCTTGGGAGGTGTCGGCCTGCTCCTCCAGCCTGTAGCGATCTGCCCAACGGAACAGATCTCGGAGGGTGATGAAGCCTTGTTTCCCCGCAAACACAGAAGATCCCCTGCGTAAGGACTGAAAACACATGTCACACATCAACTTAGGATCACCTAGAACAGGTAGGTTCATACATAACACAACATACACGAGTGTCCAGTTACCTGAAGCTCTTGCATGACTTTGACCAGCCGGGTGCAGTAGGACGGAGGCAGACTGCATCTCTGGTGGAGGATGGTCTCCAGCTCTCCACTGGGCAGCTCATCAAAGTGCAGCTCCACAAAGCGATTCCTGAAAGCCCTGGACAGCACCTGGAGATCAGTCAGGAAAGATTACCAAAACAACCTCTAGATTATATTGGACAGGTAGAAGTGGAGTAAGTGTATTAGTCTCCACCCAGAGATGGGGGCTCAAGTTTTAAGACTCAGACTAAGCAAATAATGTATTTTGCATCATATCTCTTGAACCAAACAAGATAACACAGAATATGTGGTGTCTACCCCTATGTTTTGATGGTCAAGGATTACAATGATATCTTACCACTACCCCTACACGTGAACGTGCAAAACAGAGTGGTAGGGCTAAGTGGTAGGGGCAAGGGCCTAGATGAGTCACCAGGACATTAGAATTCATCGTGTGGGGGCCATGAATATCTGTATCAAATTCCATGGCAATCTAACCAGTCGTTATCGAGCGATCTCGATCTGAACCTCACTGTGACCACGTCATCCATAAATCTCTCAGACTTAATGAATGCTATACCTTTCTACCGCCGTAGAGACCAGGGGGATTCTGGGTAGCAAACAGCAGGAATCTAGGGTGCGCCTTGATGACTTCCTGCGTCTCGGCCACAAAGAGCTCTCTGTTGTCGTCCAGCAGCCTGTTGAGAGCCTCCAGGACGTCGGTGGGGGCGAGGTTCAGCTCGTCCAGGATGATCCAGTAGCCTTTCCTCATGGCGTCTATCAGAACACCTGCAACACATAGTGGGTGGCGTTAGTCTGGGGGCGGGTCCTAGCCCAGTCCAGGAAACTGTCCCAGTCCAATGGATACAGTTTCTCTACATAACGCTCAAAAGGCTGATTTCTGAGCCTATGAATGCTGCAATCTTATGCTTTATTACTCAGATTTAGTCCGTCATGAACACTATATCAGAATAAATATTTAAGCTTCACGTCTTTGTTCTGCAAAATATGCCATAGTTTATAAATATAGCTGGTTGCACTTTTGGTTCTATATTTGTTTGAGTACCTTCTTTGAAGTCTGTAACAATAGTTCCTCCATTTTCAATTTGTTTCATTAAAGATAATTTTTGAGGCATTTTAGGCCTTTATTTGTAGGACAGCTGAAGACATGAAAGGGGAGAGAGAGACATGCAGCAAAGGGGCACAGGTCAGACTTGAACCTTAGGCTGCTGCATCGAGGAATGAGCCTCTATGTATGGGCGCACGCTCTACCAACTGTGCTACCCAGGCCCCCAATATTTTCCTCCTTAGACTGAAATTTTCTGGTTGTTACTCTATACTGCTTTTGTGTTAAATCTTGTTTCAGATAATGTACAAATACATGTGAATCTGGGTCTTTTTCAACATGTCAACATGAGTATCCACACCTTCTTTGAACACCAGCATGCCCCGGGCGTCTGATGAGTAGCAGCCTATGTACTCCTGGATGTCAGTGTGCTCGTGGTTGTTGATTCTCAAACACTGGTTGCCCGTGGCTGCAGCCAGCCAGCGGATCAGGCTGGTCTTCCCCACAGACGTCTCTCCCTGGATCAGCACCGGGTGAGTCCTGCGAGGCCCAAACATTTAGAGAGAGAATGATGTGGGGTGGGGGGCTATCGACTGGTGAGGCGGGGCCACTGAGTCATACAGCAGCCACAAATAAAGCCAGAACAATGGGTATGCTAACATTGTGACAAGAGAATTAAATACAATTAAACAATCCATTACTTAAAGCTGCACTATCAATAATTTTATTACTTTATTTTTTTAACACAATAATCACTTACTGCAGCTTTAACTAAAGAGAATACTGTTTGCAGTCATTACAGAATGTTGTTCTAATGTTTTTTCATGCCCCTCTGCTGAGCAAAAAGTGACTATAGATGTATTTTAACATTAAACTGTCGGCCCAAAACACTAACTCAATTAATGCAGCTTTAAGAAATGAATGGCAATCCAAAACCTCAAATTAAATGTCTTCATTTTGTATACCACATTGTAAACTTTTGCAACATTGTGGCTAAGTGGTTAGCACTCCTGCCTCACAGCAAGAAGGTTCCTGGGTCGAATCCAGGTCGTTCCGTGGAGTTTGTGTGTTCTCCCCATGTTTAATTGGGTTGCTTCCCACCAGAAAGACATGTATGATAGGTAGAAAAATAGCCAATTGGTGCATTCACAGAAATTTTGATTAATGTGCATTGTCCTAATCAAATAAATCTATACAGGCAATCAAATAGTATTTTTTTTCCTAATATGTCAACAAACTTCTGTGTAGATTTGGTCTCAACTTGTTTTAGATTAATTGGGACCATTTAGGGGAAAGCTTTATGCTGCACCATGCAATGATGTTCTGCACAAAGCCCGCTCCATTAAGAAATGCTTTTGCCAGTTTGCTGTAGAAGAATTTGACTGAACTGCACAAAGTCCTGACATCATCCCATCCCACACCTTTGTGATGAGCTAGAGCGCTGACTGAGAGCTAGATCTGACCCCCACAGCAGCAGCTTAAATTGTACAAATATTAGTTAGGAGTTCAGGAGGTCGGCTGTCCTTAACACAGGCCACACAGGCAGAAAAGCTGATGGCAGATCACTGACTGTGGGGGAAATTTAGTCCAACCACATTTCCTGATGCACTCTTTTCTTGAAAAGGCCAGAATTAGCTCTGACAAAGTGAACGTCTGGACATTTAGATGAACCCATTGGTTTGGGGGAAATCCGGGGCAAGAAGTCAGGCTGGGAAACAGTTTTCCTACCCTGCAGATACCACTCTGGCGAGGTCGCGGAGGTTGAGTTTGACTGAGGCGGTGAGGATGTAACTGGGGTCCAGAGCCGGCTCCATCTCCCCCTGGGACACCCAGTAGCCCTCCACATCCACGCAGCGGCGATCTGAGGGCGCCGGGATGGGCTGCAGGACACATAAAAAAAAAAACACAAAAAGCTTTGTTCTTCTGTTCACAAATACCCTTTTGTACATAAAGGGCGACATTTAACACGTTTATGAACTATTTATCTAATAGTTCATAAAATTGCTACAGCTAAGGACATATTACACCCAAAACAGTAACTGTTATGTTCGACACCCTTTAGTGAAGTCAAGTAAATTTCCTTCTTACAAAATCAGAAAATTTGTCTATCGTATCACTTAACCCTAGATTTGGAAAAGAAAATAGTCCTAAAAACGTTTGTATCACCCAAAATAGCATGTCTACATAAATATATATACATACATTAATAGAATGTATCCGACTTAAAATGATCACTTGAGTCTTCTTTTCTTACGGTAAATTGTCAAATAGCTTAGCAAAGGAAACAATGGCAGAGTCTATTTTAATAGCAGAAACGTGAATATTGTTGTCTTCACTAATTATTTCTAGTTCTTAAACATGCTGTTAAGCAGCTGTCATTAAAAGCAAGACTTCCTGCACATGTTCCACATTAAAAGCCGGCCTAGTGGTTTAGGGCTCCTGGGATTTGCCCCAGGTTGACTGGCTTGGTTTGAATTGACAAAAAAAGGGTTGAACACGGGTCAGATAACCCCGCTCTACCCCGGGTCATTGGTGAGAGAGAGGTATGAGTGAATGAAAACTGAGAACACCAGAGTGGTGAGTATGCCATCACTCTGCTTTTTTACTGATTAAATTAGTGCTGTGGAAATGTTCATTATGTTGGATTTATCGAAACAGCAGGTAAACACAGAGAAAGTGTTGATTTCCACCGAAAAAAGAAAGGGAAAGGGACAAGGCCGGAAGCTCTCTGCAGCTGACGTAAATAAAGTAGAGTAACTGTTTGAGTGCACTTCACCATCAAACACATACAACACTTAGCATAAACATTTGGAAAGACAGGAACTAGGTGTCTAACGTCTTACTTGTTTGAGACACTTGGTGTTCCCCATCAGGATGTGCTGACACACCAATTTCTGGACCACAGGGTGGGAACTTCTATCCAGCTGAGTGAGAAAGCTCAGGCAGAACCCCTGCAACCAGGAGACAGAAACAAGGTCAACGCCATGCAGCTGATCTAAACTTCCTTCATACACCAGGTGTCACTCACCCCAAACCGCTGGCATGTCTCAGTATCACCAGCAAGACATGAGTAAATGGTTTTCTTTTGAATTTCAGTGAACGGACACTTTACGGAGATCACTGTATTATTGAGATCTTTATGTTCTGGCTCCTACCTCGTAGAGTGAGCGCTGCACACTGTTACAGGGGTTTGCTGCCACGTACTTCAGAGCCCTGCACAGAGTACGCAGACTGTAGTGGGGTCTGTGGCCCGTCCCATCCACCAGATGGGAGGTGGCCTCCTTTCGTACGGACAGGTAAAAACTGCACACAAACACAATTAAGGAGTGAATTAGCTTGAGCCTTCTACAGGATTCTGAAAACTGCAACAAACGGGAGTATAAAGTGAGCAGACACGCCACATTGTTTCCCTGGGGCACAGTTTAGGACACCACTTAAGACAATTGAATGTAAAATTAATGTAACTTTTAAACTAAATAACTTTTCTCAGATCTAATGATTGCAGTCTTCTTGAGTTTTGTCTTTAAGCTTTTAGAGTGTAATTTACTTATATCTGCTCTAGCTTTTCTAAAGTTTTAGACAAAGATATGTTAATAATAATGCTCCAAAATTATGTCCAATTGTTTGTTTGTGTGATTCACATTTCCTTGAGTAGGTGACCCCTAAATATATACAAGAACTTAAATTTTTCAAAAACTTTCTGATTTTATTCTGTAAAATTCTTCACAACCTTTAAAGAGATGATAAAATGCAAAACCGAGTGGACCTTGTCATAGTTGAATAACGACAGATCGGTGGGTAAAATAGGCATACATAGTACCTCAAAATACCATTGACACCTCTGTCCACTGAAAAGCTCACAATTTGAAACCGCCTCTGAAAATGGGGGGATCTCAAGGAGGAGCCACGTAGCTGACGTCAACTTTGTGACTCGTTATTTGGCTATGGTCTCTCGTCTTTGTCACGCCCCAAAATTTTACGTAGGCTACACCACTGATCTGAGACCAGCTAGTCTTCTGAACAGCTTGTGCAGATCTCAGACATTTAATATATTATTTGTCTGCTATTTCATCACTAAATTCACTTCTGAGACTTTTTTTTATGCAATATAACTGTAGAGTACAAATATAGGCTGTTTTACAAGAATTGATGGCTAATGGCAAATTTGGTAAGACTGTGTTGGACTTCAGGATCTCCACAGTCTGACGAGACTGGGCTACTGGACTACCAAATGCTGCTGCCCCGACGGAGCTCCAAATTCAGATCAAAGCTCTGTGGTGCTGCTGTCCCTCTCTTCTTCCTGCTAAATGGGCAATGTGTGTGTGTGTGTGGTGTGTGTGTGTGTGTGTGAGAGCGTGGTCAGTGAGCTTGTGGAGCATTTATGACTTCGAAAAACCACAGGTTCCAGTAAATATAATAATGGATATGTGTGTTGAGTTATTTAAACAAACAATCAGGGTAATAAATGCCTCTTTGATTACAGCAAGGAAGTCTGACACAGACTTACCAAATTTGCAATTAGCCATCATTTTTCATAAAACGGCACATATTTGACCTCTACATAGTTGATTTCTCACATCAAAAAGTCTCAGAAGTGAATTTAGTAAGAAATAGCAAACAACAATGTATAAAATGTCTGTTTAGTGTGTGTGACGTGGTATCCTTGGAGCGACACTGAGGGAATAGGTTGTGTGTGTGTGTGTGTGTGTGTGTGTGTGTGTGTGTGTGTGTGTGTGTGTGTGTGTGTTTCAATCAACCAATCAGTGCACAGCTGATCTAAATATTCATGAACATACCATATTTGGGAGAAAAGCTCTTGTTGCTTCCAGGGCTTATTCACAGGGTAGCATCAGGGCCCATAGAATAGCACCTGGGCCAATACATAACCTTAAGGACCTTAAGAAACAGTGTGAATTACTCTATATAATCATTATATCACCCCTTTAAAATGACCTGTGGGAGCCATTTTAACTGCACCAGATGTAACATTATGTAAAGGCTGACCTGATGATGCCACTGATAACACTCCTGGGGGGCTTCAGGAACCTGAGGTAGTCTGAAACCAAAATCTGCAGGTCCCCCTCATTCTCCAGCTCCTCCACATACAGTTCAGTAAACCTGTTCCTGAGGCCCAGCGGCAGGTTTCTCTTGCCCACATCAGTAGCTGGGTTCATGCAGGCAAAGAGACGGAAGTCTGGGTGGCGGAGCAGAGGCTCTGGGAAAACAAAAACAACTATATTAGCAACAATCCCAGGAATATAGAAAAATCCATGCAAAATGGCTAAATATCTTTGATTCTCCTTTGATTTAGCAGAACTAGTTGATGATTGATAGATTGATAGACTGATTGATCAGTGATTTATTTAGTGCTGTGTTGCCTCACCCCTAGATTTCACCAGAGGCGCCTGGGCTACATTCTGACTACTCAAGACAATGCTCACGGTTCCACCAGCCGTGACGCAGCATGTCGTAGAAGCTTTCCCCAAGCAGCTCTCCGCTCCACTCTGCTAAGAATACGCGCCAGATCTATTTCTGACGGAGCCGGAACGACTAGAACATCCGCTCACTTTTCAAAATAAACTCCCTTTCTATCTCCCTACACTTTTATCATCTCTACACTATTTTAAGCCTCAAATCTTAGCAAAACAACTACATTTGTCAGGTATAACACTGTGCTTCTGAAGACGCTCTCGTTGTAGGACGCACGGCGGAAGACGGAATGAAACAACAGCACAGCGGGAACGCAGCGCATCCACGCAGCTCCGCGGTTAGAAGTAGTATTCTACACCACAGCTTTTTTATATATATATATATATATATATATCTTTAGGGTGCCTCAGTATGGCTGAACTCTCTTCAGTGTGTGTTTGGGAAATGCAGTCTGTCAGTTTCTGGTATAATAAAAACATCAACTCTGAGGCTCTTTCTTATTAACAGCGTACAAAGATTGTTATTTTAAGCCGCTGCTGACCGTTTCTGGGTTAGATGATAAACGTCGGCGGCAACAGATCATATGAGCTGTAGCTGATTAACATTATGGCTGGAAATGAGCAGCTAATGGTTAATGTGGTCTGACATCTGTGCTGTTCCAAAGATCATTGGGTAAAAAACATGACTCTGTTGTGGCCAGGTTGGAACAGTGGTAGAGCAGGCGCACATGTACTTTGAGGTGTATGCCTCGACGTAGAAGTCCAGGGTTCAAATGCGACCTTTGACAATTTCCTGCATGTCTTCCGCCTCTCTACCCTTTCTCACCTAACTGTCCTGTTAAAAACTAAAGGCGGAAAAGCCCAAAAAATAACCTTAAAAGAAAACATCACTCTGTTACAACATTAACCAACCTGTTCAGAGTCAAAATCTCATGACTTTTGGTGCTCATCTCTACAGGTTGTTGTGAACATTTATAAACTGCAACTACAAAAAGAGTTTCTACCAACATAAGGTAAAGAGCTCAACTGAATCTATTTTCTTTTTTTAACTGTGGTTACAAATGTTGAAAGCTGAATCTAAAATGTATTCAATAAGGGATTCAGACATGGATTTCATCAATTCCAGCGGCCTCGGTCGTGTGGCCAATAAACAACCAATTAATCTTTTGATAAAACGCTATGAAGCCCAACCCTATGAGTAGCAGCAGGGCTTACCGGTGTCTCCCCGGTCCAGCAGCACCAGAGATCCGGCGCTGCCCTCCAGCAGTCCACTCAAACACTCAAGAGTCTCGGCCGCCGCCAGGTTGATCTCATCCAGCAGGATCCACTGGCCCTTCTTCACTGCCTGAGCTAATGTTCCCTACACACCAACACAAAAAGGAGGGCCATTCACTTTTGGGGCATTTAGCCGTTATTTGACAGTTGACAGTACAGAGAGTGACAGGACACCAGGGGAGAGAGAGGGCTACCAGGGTTCCCCGATACAAGAAATGTAATACGCTCTTTACCTCTACAAAGGCGAAGACCATGGCTGCCTCACAGGCTCGGATCTGCTGCTGGGTCTGGTTCAGCCTGGCAGCCAACGCTTCCCACTGCTCCTGCAGCAAGGCAGCTGCACGCACACACACACACACACACACACACACGAGAAATGAGTCTTTCATTGTGTACAGTAGCCAGTTTACTAACTTATCATTGTGTATTCCTGTGCACACCGTTTGCTTTCTCTTGCAGCTCCTTAGTGAGCGCAGACTTGCACACGTGGTCCATGAGTTTGAGCAGATCCTGCCAGCGCTTCCCCCTGAAGCAGGTCTGCACATGACCCAGGAAGGTCAGGTTCTGCTTCCTCGAGTAAGTCTGGGAGAACAGGTCCTCAAAGGCCTCCCGCAGAGGGAGCAGGATCTGGTGGTGGTCTACTGGCTTGTACCTGCATTAGACAGAAAAAGAAACAATGTGTGTCATCCACCAGAAATGACACAGAAACCCTTTCTTGTCATTTGGAAAATGAATGCTGGAGTGTGGAGACACAGCTGGTGTTTGGACAGAGGAGGTGAGATCTGGACCTGTTCAGTGCTTTAAGTACACTGTGGAGATTTCATTGAGCCTTTCTCAGCCAATAATGTGTGTTTTCTCAAAACCTAATTTAAGTGTTTAATGAATTTTAATTAGTAGAATAGTGTAAAACTGAGTGACTTGCATGCATTTATACATTTATAAGAGATACAGTTCAATGCTCTTTGCTCTGCTGCTGTCCTTTTTGCGTAGTGTGTGATCCTTTTGCAGGATTAGACGTTGCTCCTGGTTGTCACTGGTTGCTTAGCTCTACACTGTCCCCATGGAGAGACAAAGACTCTGTAATCACAGGACTGCTTCTTATTCAGCAGCTGTTTTCCCTAATTCTCTTGACTGTCAATCTGCTCATTGTTTTAACCCTTTGTTTGAATGTTGATATGTGTTGCTCTGTAACCTCTCAGCTAGTCTGCAGGCGCTCTGCACAAACATCTTCTATCCATCATAACGACAGATGGTACTTGACATTACCAAGACATGGAATGGGTGTGTGTGATGGGAAATGTTATGGTAATGTTATTAAAGGTGCAGTGTGCGTGTCACTCACCCTCCGAGCAGGTCGGCAGTGTCACTCTGCTGGTTCATGTTCACAACCCGCAGCCTGTGTCCTGGATTCAACAAACAATAAGGAAGACTTGAATCAGGAGTGCTGTCAGACCACGTAAAGGTATTTATGGACCCTTTAGCCTGTGGACAGGAGCCGAGCCGGGCTCTCGGGCTCACCTGTGACTCTGGCCAGGTGTTGGACGGTGGAAGTCTTTCCAGTCCCCGTCTCTCCCACCAGGAGAACAGGCTCTGCTTTGGCCACACACACGGCCAGCTGCTCCAGCAGCACAGCAGCGGGACGCGTGGCAGCAAAGGTCTGCACGTCCCTGTTCACAGGGAATACACAACACGCTGAATGATTACATATTCCTTGGTATGCTTTTATGTAGATATACTGGTGTCACAAACCCCTCAGCCATAATATACTTATTTCTTTTCTTTTTTAAATCAGTGTCAACACATTTAATTAACTGAAAGATGACAGATTTTGGAGAATATACAGTGACTATTGTGTTTCCCATCTAATTAAACTTAATTTAGAAACATTTCTAAGGAGGCCTTGTGACACAATTATTGTTGTGAGCCTGTTATCTCGAGATCACAGGTTGCTATTAAAATATTAATCACATTTGCATTTTCACAACATATGTCAAAGATTGTACTTAAAAACTATCCACACACCAGACTATCCACACACCAGACAAGTTTACAACTGTGTGAAAAATGTACAAATAATCAAAGAAACAACAGCATAGAAACACATAAAAATAGGACTTTGGCACTTTAGATTT
Source organism: Etheostoma spectabile (assembly GCF_008692095.1). Lineage (NCBI taxonomy): Eukaryota > Metazoa > Chordata > Actinopteri > Perciformes > Percidae > Etheostoma > Etheostoma spectabile. Next base: position 19,565,992 of record NC_045750.1, on the reverse strand, counting down.
TAACCAAAGTGCCAAAATTCACATCCTGTCCAGTGTACTAAAGAACAAAAAGTGGCTTAGCCCCCACAAATTACTGCTCATACCAGAGCAAGAGTGCGTCACATTTCTTATGAACTTAACTTTCATTTTGCAAGAGAAATGTGTATTTTCGTTTTTTTAAAGTTACTTCTCACTGGCTTTAAATCCCTCAATCAGATGGAGAAATAAGACAAACGTTTACAATATGTAAAACATCTAAGTCAATCAGATCCTTATATTCCTGTTAATATGGCTTACTGGACACACATATGCCAGTTTCTGCATGCTGCTTGCTTTGTTGTTAAAGTCTGACACCCGGCTTTGGAAAGAATCAATGTGAACATTTGTGCATGTCCTGATGGGTTTGTTTACCATAATGCAGTTTTAAATCAATCCTATTTTTTTTCAATTTACCAGCAGGGGATCTATTTGGCCCTATCAGTAAGGGGATGTTGGCACAGCAACAAGCTGATGCATATTTGGGGTAAACAGAGGTTAAAGGGGGCATCCGGCAGGATGTCCCACTTACACACTCAGCTGCACCGCTTCAGTCTGTTTCCGACTCAGAGTCACTCTGCCCACCGTTGCCTCCAGCTCGCTCAGCGAGATGCCCGGCTGGTACATCTGGCAGAAGTGTTGCGCCTGCATACATACAGCAGCCAGGAGTTAGACTTAGGACATGTTTTATACATTCTGTATACAATGTAGATTATAAATAATACTTGCTTCTTTAACTAATCAACGCTGTAGGGGGGTACTTTGCATAAACCCATTCCTTATGTTTTGCCAAAGACGGCTGGTCACGTACCTTCTCTTTGGAGATGTTGAGCTTGCTTCCGATGATCTCGGCCATTCGCAGTCGACTGTCAGGCCGAGACAGCATGGCTGTGAAGCAGTCCAGAGCCTGGCAACCACAAGCACCACCACAAGGCATCAGTCAGTAAAAGTCATGCAACCTGAATCACCCACCACTTGTTTGATTAGAAGTTGTACACCCTGGCTCCAATCAAAACATATCCCAGTGCAATATAATAATATATCCATCCATCTATCCATCCTTTTCCGCTTATCCGGTATCGTGTCGCGGGAGAAGCAGCTCCAGCAGGGGACCCCAAACTTCCCTTTCCCGAGCCACATTAACCAGCTCCAACTGGGGAATTCCGAAGCTTTCCCAGGCCAGGTTGGAGTTATAATCCCTCCACCTAGTCCTGGGTCTTCCCCCAGGCCTCCTCCCAGCTGGAGGTGTCTGGAACACCCCCCTAGGAGGCATTCTTACCAGATGCTTGAACCACTTCAACTGGCTCCTCTCGACGCAAAGGAGCTGCGGCTCTACTCTGAGCTCCCCACGAATGACTGTGCTTCTCACCCTATCTCTAAGGGAGACGCCAGCCACCTTCCTGAGGAAACCCATTTTGTCCTCTTGTAACCTGGATCTCATTCTTTCGGTCATGACCCAGCTTTCATGACCATAGGTTATACCACACCCGCTGCTTGGGTAAATAAATAAATTCTACAAACAGGATTGGTGACAAAGCGCAGCCCTGGCGGAGGCCAACCCTCACCTGAAACGATTCCGACTTACTGCCGAGAACCCGGACACAGCTCTCGCTTTGGTCATATAGAGATTGGATGGCCCTGAGAAGGGACCCCCTCACCCCATACTCCCGCAGCACCTCCTGGGGGACCCGGTCATACGCCTTCTCCAGAGCCACAAAACACATAGAGTAGACCAGATGGGCATCCTCCCAGGCTCCCTCCTGGATCCTTGCGAGAGTGAAGATCTGATACGTTGTTCCAGGACCAGGACGGAATCCACATCGTTCCTCTTCAGCCTGAGACTTTACCAGTGAGGCTGAAAAGTGTGATATCCCTGTAATTGGCACACACCCTCTGGTCCCCCTTTTTGAAGTGGGACCAGTCTGCCACTCCCTAGGCACCGTCCCAGACCTCTACGCAATTTTGAAACGGCGTGTCAACCAAGACAGCACCTCCACACCCAGAGCTTTCAGAATGTCTGGACGGATCTCATCAATCCCTGGGGCTTTGCCACTGTGGAGTTGCGTAACTACCTCAGCGGCTTCCACCAAGGAAATTAACAATCCCCCATCATCCTCCAGCTCTGCCTCTACCATAGAGGGCGTATTAGCTGGATTTAGGAGTTCTTCAAAATATCCCAGAAAGACTCCTTCAGTCGAACGGCTTTCCTTACCACCGGTGTCCACCAGTGTGTTTGTGGGTTACCGCCTATTGAGGCACCTAAGACCCTGACCACAGCTCTCCACCGCAGCTTTAGCAATGGAAACTTTGAACATTGTCCACTCAGGTTCAATGCCCCCAGCCTCCACAGGGATGCACAAAAAGCTCCGACGTAGGTGTGAGTTGAAAGTCGGTCTGACAGGGGCCTCCTCCAAACGTTCCCAATTTACCCGCACTACCCGTTTGGGCTTACCAACTCTGTCTAGTGTCTTCCCCCACCCGCTGACCCAACTCACCACCAGACGGCTCTGTCCCTCTCTTCACCAGAGTGTCCAAAACATACGGCCTAAGATCAGATGAAACAATTATAAAGCCGATAATTGACCTTCGGCCTAGGGTGCTCTGGTGCCACGTACACTAATGAGCATCCCTATGTTCAAACATGGTGTTTAATTGACAGGACAGATGAAGATATGAAAGGGGAGAGAGAGGGGGAGTGACATGCAGCAAAGGGCCACAGGCCGGACTCAAACCCGGGCCCGCTGCGTTGAGGAGTAAACCTCTATATATGGGCACCCGCTCTACCAACTGAGCTATCTGGGTGCCCCGAACATGGTGTTTGTTATGGACAATCCATGACTAGCACAGAAGTCCAACAACAGACAACCCCTCTGGTTTAGATCAGGGAGGCCGTTCCTCCCAATCACGGCTCTTGATGTATCTCCATCATTGTCCACGTGTGTGTTGAAATCCCCCAGCAGAACTATGGAGTCCACCACTGGAGCCCCAAACAGAACTCAGTTCAAGGTCTCCAAGAAGGCTGAGTACTCCGAACTCTTGTTTGGTGCATATGCAGAGTTTTCCCCCACACCACCCGCAGGAGTAGCGAGGCAACCCGCTTGTCCACCGGAGTAAATTCCAACGTAGCGGCGCTCAGCCGGGGGCTGGTGAGTATCCCCACACCCGCCCGGCGCATCACACCCTGGGCAACTCCAGAGTAGAAGAGAGTCCAGTGGTTCCAGAACCAAGACTGTGGGTAAGGCAAGTCCCACTAGATCTAACTGGTAGCGCTCCATGTCCCGCACAAGTTCCGGCTCCTTCCCCCACAGAGAGGTGACATTTCACGTCCCCAGAGCCAGCCTCTGCCGCCCGGGTTTGGTCTGTCAAGGCCCCTAACCTTCACTGCCACCCATGTGGCAGCACACCCGTCCTCAGCGGTTCCTCCCACAGTTGGTGGGCCCATGGGACGGAGAGATAGGTACCATGTAGCTTTATCGGGCTATGCCAGCCACCAGGCGCTCGCTGACGAGCCCTCCATCTGGGCCTGGCTCCAGACAGGGGCCCCGGACTTCCTCCGGGTAGGGTCACTCTATTTCCCTCTCAATGATTCATGCAGGGTTTTTGAATTATTATTACAACAATTATTATAATAATATAATAATATAAAATAATATGAGCAGCACTCAATACAACTAAACCCAATGCTATTTTCTGGCTGTTTATTTGCTGACTTTTGAAGCAATCAAAACCACTAACCTCTTGGAAGACATGTTGTGCTGTGGCTGAGGATGTGCTGTCAAAGTTAACACTGATCCGCTCACACCACTTCAGCAGGTCCCTGCCAAGTCACAATGAAGAAAACAGAAATAATCATGAATGAGGAACATGAACCCTAATGACCGAGAACAACACATATGATGAGCTTTGCAGTTAATGACACTGATCAATGAAGTCCATTTGTGCTATTGAAGTGCAGATCATGGAAACTAGAGAAACATTGATTTAACGGCTGAACCTCGGCCAGCACATACATCACACTGATGAAACTTCCAAAAGCAGCCGGGCAGATAATGTCTCTAAGTGAGGAGGTGTTACCTAACGGCTAAGCCTTGGTTTGACCAGCAGAATGTGGGATTCCAGCCTAGCGTACAGAGGACAGTCCAATCAATACTCTATCGAACACAGCAGCAGCTAGTGGAAAGCTAATTAAAGACTGGCTGGTGGTTTGGATTTGGGGGGGGGAGGCGGTCTGACAGATAGAAGGCCAAGGGACACAATAAATATCACAATATAGAATCATTTAAAAGGCAACCACGACTACATTGTGCATCTGCCCTATTGCTGATAACGTGGCAGCAGAAACTGTGCCATGGTGGGCCACCACTACCAAATACACATATAGGAAACACTGTGTGTGTGTGTGTGTGTGTGTGTGTGTGTGTGTGTGTGTGTGTGTATAAATATAAATATAATATATATATATATATATATATATATATATACACACACACACATACATATACATACACACACACACTCACTCTATCTCTCTGGGGGCATGGCCTTTTAACCCTTGTGTTGTCTTCCTGTCAAAATTGAAAATCAACAGTTTTGTTGACACTTTTTATTGATGTTTTTAACTTTTTCTCGGGTTTTTGTCTCTTTTACCATCACTTTTGATGCTTTTTTCCCATTTTTGAAGTTTTTAACACTACGTAAGTCTAACTTATTAACTTCAGTTTTACAGTAATTTTTGGAATTTATGGTCAATAAACCTCATTTATAGGAAATTATACCTAATGTTTGAGTTAGAAAAGCAGAAATTAGGAATTATTTAGACCAAAATTAAAGGAAAGTATGTTGATGGATAATAACCACTGGACTGGAATATGTCAATTTTTACTCAATACTTCAAAACCACTTCAATTTGTTTTTCAGATGCTATAAAATTCAATAAGACCCCCAAAATTAATGAAAGTAGAGATTTGTACTTTCCAAAGAGTTTTGTGTGGAATCAATCATGTTATTTTGGGTAATTAAAAAGAATATTGATATAGAAAAAAAGGTCAATTTGACCCGAGGACAACATGAGGGTTATTGGGGGCATTTTCAGAAAGGGAAGTTATACAATTGTCAAGCTAATTATGAGCAAACTTCTCAAATGTTGCAAAAAACGATCGAGCTACAGAGTAGTTTGGTCTGAAGTTATAGAAGCGCCATAGGCTACTGTACTCCTCCAGGAAACCGAGGAGAAGTAGAGGCTGCTAACAGAAAACTAAAGCCTACGAGAGAAACATGGAGAGACATGGAGAAAAGTGAGTGAGTGACTACATCAGAACTTATTCATATTCAATATCCCATTTAGAGCATCAACTCTTCTTCCACAAAGACGAACAACAACAACCTCAAGAGAGCAGGAACACTTTATTGCCCAATTACGAAGGTTTTACTGAGTTTTATTTAATTGTTTCCCTTTTAATGTGAAGATACTTACCAAATACAGATTAGCATCACTTGATTTAATTACATACCAGAAAGTAAGTAAAGGAGGAGCAGAGAAAAGTAGTACGCTGGGCCTCACCTCAGTGACAGTGCCCTCCCCTCCAGCAGGGGGCTGTTGTCCTGCTGGCTGTCCACGGGGGGTTGGAGGCAGCTTGTGTCCAGGTCTGAGTGTTTGTCCCCAGTCAGCTGGCAGAAGATATCCAGGAGACGGTCTGATACCACCGTCAGCTGTGGATACCTGCTAATGAGCACCTACACACAGAGACAGGGCTAAGTTAGTAATGTACGAGGGCCATTCTGGAAGGTTTCTGTCTAATATAAAAAAAATGTGTGAAAAGATTAACCCATTGACCAGAAATATCATGGACTACGATATTAAGTGTCCTATTTTCCATTACTCTGACTGATTAGACCCCTGTCAATTTAAAGTTTGCTGGAGCTATGCAAGGAATTACGTGAAGTCAAGTACTAAACTGTTGGGGGGCTGTAGCGGAGTGGTGGCTCCAAAGCCGTTAACACTCACCTTCTTCAGCTCTTCTCGTGTCATGTTGCCCATTTGCAGCTTGGTCCAGTACTTGTCCAGCAGCGCTGCATGAGAGTTCTGTGGTTTGTGCCAGCTGCCACCACTGAGGTACATTCTGCAACAAGAAGTAACAGCCATACTGATGTCAAATCATGCCCACTGTATGCAGAGACTGGCTGGGTACGTGAAGGTGTTACAGCAGGATGGGTCATTTCTTTTTTTTCTTTTTTTTAAACTACTTCCATCATTGTGTGTGGACAGCTGTGTGCATGCAGGGACTGTTTCATATTCTTATCCTAAACCTCTCTTGAATGTTGCAAGTCGGATTCACAAAACTTTCTTAACTGCAGAAATTGTGTGTGAAACGTGAATTTCTTGTTTCAACTTGATAAATGAGAGCGGTGAGCAGATTTGGATGAACGGTGTGCGCCTTCCCTCCGTGGCATATGCTGCAGACCACGGTGTTTAGGCTACATGGACAGTCAGTGGGAAATCCATGGAGCCAAAAGGTCAAAAGCAGTGTGCACTTTGTTTACATAGGACTTTATGTTCTGACACTGGGACACATCCAAATTGTAAAAGATATTCAGGTTACCACAAAGAAATGATATCAGTACAAGCTGCTGTTCCAAAAGTGCATTTACAACGTAATGACATTGTTACCTTCTTGTTGCAAAAAACTGAAATCCAGGAGCAACATCAATACAATCCTCCCGCCCTGGAATCATCAGCTTTTTATTCTCCATCAAAGGCAGGAGCACAGATATCTGAAAAAGGACATTTCACTTCAGTTATGGGTTGTTGCAATGATACATTTACATTAAGCAGATTATTAAGATTATATGCAGAAAATGTGTAGGCATATTGAATATATGTTTGAACTGACAATATGTGCCCTGTTCCTTTAAGTTGTTTTTTTTTTTAACTTATTTTTTATTTACTTCACATAAAATGACAAGTATACATGTAACAATATATACTTTAGAAACACACATTAGGAGATTGAGTTCCTTCAAGTTTTAACTCACCACATCCAAAGGCGCATGGTCAATGTCTTCCAAGAGGATCCACTGGCCTTTAGATACAGCCTGCGTCAGCGTCCCTGGCTGCCACACAAACTTCCCTGGTATATCAGTACACCGGTACATCCCGAGCAGCATCTGTGAAACAAACAAAAACACATTCGCAAATGCTCAGCCTTTCACCTAACCTGCATTGAAGGGGCACTCCAGGGATTTAGTAGTTAAACTTCCAAAAAGTTAAGGCAAACATAGGAGACATATTTAAATGGTGAAAATCAAAGCAGCAGAGGCCAAGATACCCGGACCTTTTTAGTCCCTTGTATGGGCCTGGCTACAAAAACTAAAAATGATTTTCCATAACGCAACTAATAATAAGAACCTGCCTGCCACCTTAATACCCACTTCTTCCTAACCTCACATATCCAGTTCATCATGCTTTCTGGTGCTTCGTGTCAGCTAGTGTCGCCATTTTGTTTTTTTCCCCAGGTTTATTTATTAATTATAAAATGGCAATACAAAAGCATTTCAGAAATATACATATAAAAGAAGTTTCCTTTTGTGCTTACATATACAAAATAAAATAAGCAACAAATCAAAGCAAACCGAAACACAACAACCCCCCACAGTCAGTAATGAGGATTAAATACAACAATACAGACACATATACGGCATCCAAATTCAGAGAAACAAGATAGGACGTATTGCCAGGTTTAGGCCACTCTAGTCTAAGTCAAGAATATGTGAGAAACTAGTATTCTCAAAATATAGAAAACCGGGCCCCATACCTTCTAACATTTCTGAGAAGAACTCCTCGTAGAAAGTCTAATTTGTTCTAATTGAAGGAGCATGACGGGGGGGGGGGTTCTTAATTTCCTTTTAGTTAAAATTGTCTTCTCGCGAGAGTCGCCATGTTTCATGTACGGAAACAAGACATTATGTGAATATCCAGGAAGGCGCTGACAGGAAACAGCGGATTAGTCCTGGGAATTACGTTCACTGTATGTGTGTGTGTGTGTTTGTGTGTGTGTGTGTGTGTGTGTGTGTGTGTGTGTGTGTGTGTGTGTGTGTGTGTGTGTGTGTGTGTGTGTGTGTGTGTGTGTGTGTGTGTGTGTGTGTGTGTGTGTGTGTGTGTGTGTGTGTGTGTTGGTGTTTCCAGTGTTTCTCCATTTCCAGTTCGTAATGCTTTCTGTTAAGACTACGTAACGTTCAGCCCTCAGAAACTGAATCTTATGTGTAAATTGGTGGCGTGCCCCTTTAAATATAGAATGACTCCATGCACTCTCACCTTGCTGTCAGTTTGATCCCCGAGCTGGACCTTGAGGATCTCTGTAGCTTTTGTATGTCCAGTGACGGCAGCCATGAACTCAACCAGGGCAGTTTTACCGCATCCAATGGGACCCTCCAGCAGAACAGGCGTCTGGGAAGCCACAGCCAACGCCAGTCTTCTCAGATTGCGGCAGGTCGAGTCCACCAGCACCAGATCTTTCTGGTTCCTCTGTAAATTAGGATTGATATTAGGACCCGAAAGATCAACAGCAGACTGTTTGATGGGGCAAGGGGAACATACCTGTTCCGCCTGTCTAGGAACGATCCTGGGTAGGACAACACCACACACTGCTACCACATTCTGGGACAGGTCCTCCGATACCACCATGCCCCTGGTAAACTTATTAGCTTTCTCCTGGCGCCACATCACAGAGCCCTGATTGGCTAGCACCAGGGCCTTTTCTACCTCCAGCTGCTGAGTTTCTTCCAAAGCTCTAAAAGAACCAGGAAAAAGTGAGGACTCTGACATGATACTTCTGTACTTTTAGTGAAATCTTTTGAGTGCAGTACCGTAACCTTTTAGTTAGGATTCAGAATACCTCTTCTACCTCTGATTGAGACTAAACGTGTTCCCCAAAACGTTGACATATTATGACAATAGATTAAGGAAAAACAAAAGGTACATACTTAATTTTCATGTGCAGGATCTCATCACTCGTCAGTACCTTCCTCAGGAAGATGCTTTTCTGATTATCAGTCATATGAGAGACCAGCGCTAAACAATGGGCAGTGTACCTGTTGGAGACAATGAGAAAATACAGTGCTTTTAGTTTGATGAGCACACAGGTAAACACTAAAGACTCTACCGCTGTTGGGAGGCTACAGAAAGGCATACAACAGTATTAACAATATAACTGCTGAATGTAAACAGCTATGGATGAAAATAACTACTGGCGTCATCATTTGGTTTCTGAAGGGATGTTTTGAGCTTGGGCATTGGATCACTGCCCATTACCATCTTGGCAATTAGCAGAGCAAGAAGACCAGAGAAAGACCTGCATGCGATTGAAGCAAATCTCTAAATTCTTTAATCCCTAAAGCGTTCCACATCACGCATGTTGGCTTCCGCATGGAGCAGCGCTAGTTACCGCTTGGACTCAACACACTCTGAATGTGTTGTTAACAGCAGACATTGTGGCCGGTTTTCAGTAGGAAAAGCTGTTACTGATAACGCTGCTTCTGATCTATTCAAGTGTGCAAGTACCATGACACTGAGCCAGCATGAACATGTCATTTTATCATTTACATATGTGCTATTAATATTGTGACATGTCAAAATATCTGTAAAAAAAAAAAAAAGGCCCACTGTAGCAACTTTAATATTTTTTTAAATGATAAATATCATTACTTTGACATGAATTGATTGAATTTGAATGATAAATGTAGACGTAATTTTGTGGATTGTCCTTTTTCAAGTTTCTGTAAGCTGACTTTCAAAACAACATGAAGAAAATACAAAAAGGAGTCTGAGAGCGCAGACCTCCGCCAAGCCATGTCCTCTCACAATGTTAATGCACGGTGAATTTTAACTCACAACTAATTTTTCTAATTATTCTGACACCACACCCTCTCTGACAATGTTAACGAAACAGAAAAATAATTTGTGTGTAATCCTGCTGACAGACAGACAGACAATGGGCAAAGCAAAGCCAAAATATGACCTCCTTGGTGGAGGTAATATTGGTTGAAGGAAACAAGGATGGCATGCTTTGGAAATGCAGTTAGCAGTAACGTGCAGGAAATGAGCTGAACAATCCAAACACACCCACATAGTCTTTTCATTTAGAAATGCTTCAAACATTACTGAGCTGACCTCACAGAGACATCAAGCACACTCATTGGGATTTCAAAAGAAACCAGCTGAGGTTATTTGTCCTAAAAGGCCCATGACGCCTCTTTAGGGCAGAAGAGAAAGCAGGTACATACCCTCGCACCATCACATCACTAGTGAGCAGCTGGGACACGCAGGGACTCCAGTCCCAGAGCATTCGAAACTTGGCACAATCACTCTGGAGGAAACGGAGGGTGGCACCCATGAGGTCACGCAGCTTCATCCTCCTGGGGCCGTACTGAACAGCTGAGGACTCTTCACTGGTGAAGAACAGCCTCTGAAATACTGGAGGGGCATCATTGAAGTACCTCGCAGCAAACCTTATGGAGAGAAGTAGAGCAATGGTCAGGGTGACGTAGCCTGCAGAAAGGCATGCATCAGTGTTTGAGTGCCAGAGGATTCAGCATTTTTGGAGCTTGAGTGCTACTAGGAACTTAAAGCCAGGATATTTCAGACTTCTTTCACTAGTTTATACCATGCTTTTATTTCGGTCTCTGTCAAGTCAAAACACTGTGATGTCCCTCCCCTTCCTCCCTCTGTGTGTTGCCGTTCTCAAACCCCATTCTCTTGGCAAATAACTAACTTTGAGCTAGCGAGCTACACGCTGAAAATGTCAACTTTTGAAGAAGATGTGGACTGTGCAACAAGGTAGGCCCGCTTGATTCTTTCAGGGAATGATTGTACATATTTACAAAGAATATGTATAGGACATCTATCTAAATGGGATGTTTTGGAACTGATTGGTGGGATTACTGTGGACAAAGTACACGCGGAGATACTCTGATAAGAGATAATGAAGTTAAACCATGATTGATTGATTTTATTTGACCACTTACATATGAAATATGAAACAATACTCTGTGTCATACATTAAAATACATAAATAGTCAGGGATGACACAATAAAGCCTTAAGACTTATTTCCATTGTGGTCCTTATTAATCCAGCTAATTTAAATAGCTCACATTACTGTATTGGGTCAACAGTTAACTTCTTTAATATTGGATGTTGTTCCACCAGAACAAGTTCCATCCTGAGACTATTTAGCAGAGCCACAGTCGCTGCATCTGAAGCTTGGCGCCGCCTAAGACCATTGTGATTGGTTTAAAGAAATGTAAACAACCCAGAGTTTTTTTTCCCCCCTTTCCCAGAATGCATCTGTGATGAAGCCAAACATTACTCCACAGCACTGTGGACATAAAACTGGAAATGCCAGACTACATGAGGTGACTACTGATGTGTCCATTTTTGCCCAACTCTGATCAAAGCATGGCGGCTATAGTCAAAGTTGGATTACCAACTTGGCAAAGACCCCAGACCCTCAGGGCCCCTGGAGCCCCAGTTTTACTGTGTCTGGTTCGTACTGGATAATGGTGATATTAACTGAATAAACCTTAAAACTAGGTGTAATACCTTTGATATTTCAAATGATATTGTGCCAAAAGGGTGCAAATACATCTGGTTACTTGAAGGCAACACAATACATGGAGAGAAAAAGAGGTGGTGGAAGGTACCAACAGGGGCCCACGCCTCATTTTTGCCATCTGAGTAAATCCAGCCATGTGTCCTGGTGCAGCCTCTCTAGTGGCTTGTGTGAGAGCACTTACGCCTGAGCATCAGGACTGATGCCGAGGAGCTTGCTGAGGGCGACACACAGGCGCTCGTGGAGGTCATGGTTGATCTTGCCTCCAGCTCTGACCCTCTCTGCGTTGCGCTCCAACAGATCCAGGACCAGCGGCCGCAGGTGGCGAGCAATAAGCAGTGTGTACTCCTTCTCCAACAGCAGCTGAGCCACACACTCCAGAATGCACTGCCTGTCCTGCTGGCTCCATATCTGAGGACAACATGTCATTATGGGACATTTAAATAGTGACTGCTTGACAGCAAAGCCACACAGGTTCAATAAGTCTTCACAATATTTACATCCCAGGGTTTAACATGCAGGACAGTTGTTTTAGTGAAACAAAATACCCTAAAATGATCATTAGTACAGTGACCGGTGCCATGCGAAGGGCCACACAGCCACACATCCTCCAGCACATGTATGTCTCACCTGCTTGGACAGATACTGGCTCAGCTCGCTGTGACTTCTGTCAACATGTCTGGATATGGTGGCCAGTGACGACAGGCTCAGCTCTAAATGCTCCATCTTCTCCCTCCGCAGGGCCGGTCCGCAGCCGAAACCAGCTCGCGCACTCTATGAACAGGTATTTACAGTTTTAAAGCAAACTGTGAGCTTCATCACGCGCTTATCTGTATCACAACACACGCGCACGTTCCCGTCACTGGTGTTAAAATCCTGTCCACATGTGAGTGAAGTACAAATCCTTCCGGGTTGGAGGTTGGACTACTTTGAGTCGCACTGTGATGACGCGTCGGGCAGCATCGCGAGCTGTGTCCAACTCTCTCCCAGCGAGTGGAACAGCTGTCGCTCGAGCCTAAAGTGCTGCTATTTCCCGCTTTGGTTCCAGTGTCAGCGGGCTGTGGGGCAGCGGGAACCCCTGTGGCAGAACCCCGCTGCTCTCCGGTAGTCCTACAGGGGTTCACTGCTGTTTAACCAGAGGCTGTGTTTAACAGGCTTGCTGCGACAACATAGCCACGAAGAAGAAGAGTGACAGACCGCGGGAAAATGATGTCGTTACTTCCTGTGCAATGAAGTCTTGGCGCGACAATACAGTTGTAAACAACAGGAGGACACAACAACACGCAAACACGTAAGTTAACCAACTCCTAGCTATTTAGCTTAAGTTACTGTGATAGCATTTTATGAACGTGTGGCCGGTGCACATTAGCGTCCCTACTGACCCTCTGAGCACTTTCTCCGGCCGGCCGCAGTTACCTTCAGTCCTAGAGAAGGCAGAACTTATACGGCTATAACGTAATGTTACACACCATTACACTGGAAGCAGTGGAGCTAAATATGCAGCCAACAAGATAGCTAATGATGTAATTGGTTATGTTAACCACAATACCATACTCAGCGATGTAAAGTTCTATCTTTTGTATCACCTGATTGAAATGTAACTGTCAAGAGAACTCTTCAAGAGGACGGTCGCAACTCAAGTAATGTTAATGTTAGCCTGAGGTCAGTGTCACATATCAGATTGATGTTCTAAATAAAGCAATACTTAGGCAGAACAGTTAACATTCAGAAGAAACTCTTCACTAACATTAAAAACTAACGTTACCTCTCCCTTATTCTGCCCGATTGTGCTGTTCTTTGCTGCCGTCTGTTGTTTGGCAGTAGAGAACAAAGAGCCATAACGTTAGCTAGACTAGCTAGAGCACTATGTAGATCAGTCTAACAGCCGCAGTTTGTCTTCAGTAACTGATAACTTTATAGTAAATGATCTGAAGGTGTGGGTGAAATGGGTCACTCCTCTATCGCAGTGTTCGTTACATACTTGCATATTGCATTATGGAAATAAATGGTGACATAGTAAGTCATAGTAAATGCTGTGGGGAAATCCATTGAGACATTGTTTAGTGATAGGGCAACCCAACCGAAATGTCTATTTTCGACAAGTCCAGCAATGTGAAGGCCTAATCAAAGTGCTAATTGATTTCAAATGTATATTACATCCACTAATGCATTTCTGCTCATTGATATCCAACACTGCCTACATTTACCCAACGCAAGCAGAGATGATAAAGTGACCTACCAGTAAGGGTATGAACTGTATGTCCCGTTAGTTGATATATAGTCAAATGGCGAGCACACTGACCTTATATGTAACACTTCAGGATTGCTATATAAACTCTAGAATCAATTATTGGATTGATGAAATGTGTCCAACCAGGGGTTTGAGGGTCATCTTCAGCCTGTGTTAGGTGTGTTCTGACTGATATTTGTAGACGGGGAATAACTATTTATCATCCTTTTGCATTGTGGTCAGGAACTCTGTACGGAACTGAGCCACAGAGATACTAGAAGAATGGAGAACATTGACACCAAGGATGCATCTGGTCGTAAGTTAAACATGACATTTACACACACTTACATTTAGATTGATTTAGTGTGTTTTATGAGGAATACTGGTTTGTAGTAAGGCTATTTTATCATATAAAATATAGTACTGTGGATGTCTCTACCAGTACGGGTTCACTTCAATTCTCAGTCTCAGCAATTCCATTCCAGCAATTTTCTTTTCTTAATTCTACGGCCAAGGGAATGCACTAAATTTTATCTTTTAAAAAAATCCCCAAACAGTAGGTATATTTTAGAATTTGTGGCATGCCTAGCATTTGGGGTATAACGTAGGAGTGATTTTGGATACAGCCATAACTTTGGGTAAAGACAAACATTTATAATACATGATAATTATCCACAGTCTTGGTACCTGATGTCAGTGAAGATTCTGTGGATATCTATGAAGGCCTGGATATCGGTTTTAGCAGCGATGCAGGTAAAATTCCTTTCTTTTGAATAGTTTATTCAAGTTTATAGTTTTCTCGTGTTAGGAAAATAGTCCAGCAAAGCAACATTGAGACTTCATAATTGCAGTTTGTCTTATTTTGGTTCATTACAGAGAAGTCATCTCCAAAGGCTTCTCAGCTTAAGGACTCTATGGATCTTTATGAAGAACTAGTCACAGAAGAACAGCAGAGCAAAGAGGCATCGTACTTGGAGGTGAGTTTCTATTCATCCTTTCTTTCTGTTGACCTGTTATTTTTATACACACACACACACACAGTCACACACAGTATAGGATGTTAAGTTTTATTTATTTGAGGCAAGGTGACCTCAGACATGCTTGAAAGGGATCACTTAATTACACCATGGTTTATAATGCTTTATTACACAGCCTTGTTGAATGCTCGATTCTGATTGGTCAATCGGGGCATTCTACAGTCTGTTAAATCTGTATACCAGACTGCTACTATGTTTGCTCTGTTCGCAAACACCTGTCTGCTCTGAACTACATTTTTTATATTTCTTCATTTTTTTTCTCACTTTATTTCCCTTAACCCAGCTGATAAAACACCTATTCACTTTCTATTTACTGCCATTTGCAACATTGTAAAAATCTAAGGATTATGCAAAATGATCAAGATCAGTTTAGGGTTTGGCAATATATTATATTTATATATGAGGCTATATAGCATCTTTTTGGATACCCTAATATGGTAATATGACACAAGTGTTGCCTTTTCCTGGTTTTAGAGGCTGCATTACAGTAAAGTGATGTCATTTTCTGACCTTACCAGACTGTTTTAGCTGTTCTATTATTTCCCTTTACCCACTTAGTCATTATATCCACATTATTGGGGATTATTTATTAAAACTCTGATGTTAATATTTGTGAAAGCACCAAAAGTCAACCCTACTATATCGATATTGCTGTACTTTCTCCAAATCTCTCAGCTTTAGGTAAGCTCAAATAAACCCAATCAGGAGATGATGTCATACTCCCAGTAATGTTTGATTGGATGACGGGGCATTGTGTTGAGCCCACTGATCCCTGCTGAGTCAACGCATTAGCGGCTGTATTTTACAAATGCAGACCTTGTGTTGCAGAGTCTGGCTGTATTGTTTGCTTCCAAAGTGATGTGTGAGGAACTGCAGTGACCAATAGTCTGATGGGAATCGTCAAGTAACCGGGTTAACCTTTGTTGGTTATTCGGCGTCATGCACAGCATTTGTGTGTTAAACTGTGTGTTAACAGTTGCATGCTGTGATGGAGGCTCTGCAGAGATCACCATGCTCTGAGATGCTGCTGTCAGATGACCAAGTCTCTCACAAGCCTTTTCTTGTTGTTTGTGTGCAGTTGAAATCCAGATTCCAGGCAGCTCAACTCCAAATTAAAGAGTTGCGCAGGAGAGTGGAGCAGATGGAGATCCAGGTTTGTTATATTTATTTATAGCTGTTTGTTGTGTATTAAAGTATTTTTATTTTTTATTTTTTTATTTTACTAATATTCAATTTTAGTAGTTAATTACTGTCAATCCCATATTGGTTTTAAAATAATTTTGTGAAGAATTATCGTCAGCCGTAGAGAGTTCTTCTTGTTAGTAGAAATGTTGACCAGCTACAAGCTTCCAAACTGTTTTGTCAGGTCAAAACATAGCTATAAAATATATCTAATGCTGAAAAAGGAAAATGAGTAGAAAGCAGCCCTTAAAGGAGTGTGCCTTTCTGTCCACGGAGAAGAGAGATCCTCCTCAGTGGCAGTAAAACTTGTCAAAACCCAGCGCTAAAGATTCAGCAGTACTAACAGGTTTTTCCCTCTCTCTCTCTCTCACAGAATACAGGGTTGAACACTGAGAACTACCATCTCAAAAAGAACATCTCTGCACTTTTACAAACAGCTCGACAGGAGGTGACTCGAAAAGATGCCGAGATTCAGAGGTTGATCCAACAGTAAGTGCTTTTTTGACGAACTAGTGTCTCATGATGACTGTTTTATCTGTTGACCAATGACCTGTAGGACTGTAGGTTAATGTAATGTATGAAATACTCCATAATGTGATCATCTTACACAGGTAGCTTATTTTTTTATCATTGCCTAACTACTATATGATTATATATCTATGACAAGAAACTACTACTGCTGATTGCATTTATGTTAAATGATTAGTCACATGTAAAACTTTGTTTTCCCCAGGTCACACAAAGGTTTCCACCATCCCCAATCTCACATCAATAATCGGCGGAATCCAAGTTCCTTGAGTCGGATCTCGGCAGGCAGCTCCATGAGTAGGCCACCTCCTCCACCTCCCCCCAGTCTTCCGCTTCCTTCTTTACCATCCAGCCCTCCTCCACCTCGACCGGCTTCGCCTCCCAGGGAGGATGCCCTTCCCAGGGTTCCTCCTCCATCCTCCAAAAGAGAAAGCAATAGTTGCACCTCTCAGCCCAAGGCATCCAGCAGGAAATCCAGCAGCAGTTCATCAACACGACACAGTGAGCCAGGCAAACACAAGTCCACACACAGGGAAGAAAAATATCAAAGTCAAAACCTCTCTGAACCTCCAGATAGAAGACATAGAAGCTGTTCAGATCTTGACATGTCTCACAAAGTTGACAAGGACACAGGACGAAGACATGACTCCAGATCATGTAAAAGCAGGGACTACCTAAATGTTGAGGGGCGCCACAGATCAGACGAGTCAAGAACCCCTCCACCAGAGATTCCACATGCTGCCGTTTTCTTTGATGACAAGAATGGGAGAAGTCGAGAACGGAGACCGGATGCAGCCAAAATGTCCACACCAGACTGTGAACACAGTGCAGCTCACAGCTCTAAACAGAGCCATGGCCGAGATCATAGAAAAATTCAGACTAGTGACAAACATTTTGGGAGGAAAAAGGACGGGAAAGATTCCTCTTCACATCACCGCGCTGAGCGCTGCAGTGAGTCCTCCAAAGAGAGGGGAGGGAAAAGACTGTCAAAGGATTATCAAAGAAAGGAGGATAGACGACGTGAAGAGGACGTCAGCAGAAAGCATAAGAGGAGCACTTTGTCAGAGACGAGCAGAGAACGTGAGAAAGCCAGAGCAAAAGAATCAGACCAGGGTAGAGTGGATGCCAGTAGTAAGGAAAAACAAAAAAAGACACATGAGGCCTCAAAAAGGTCATCTGAAGAACCAAATATCACAGAGAAGAGCTTGGTGGAGGACAATAGTCCAAACAGAAAATTGTGTTTCATGGAAACATTGAATCTAACCCTTTCACCAATTAAGAAGCAAGTGTTGCCTGCCAATACCACCCAGGCTGAGCTACCACCAGTAGACAAGGTAGTGGAAAATTGGGCAGATGATGAAAGTTCACAACCTAACGTTGAGGACATGTGTGTGATTGATGAACTAAACAGCAGTGAATTAGAACCTCTGTTAGAAGATGTTACAGATGCCCCCAAAAAGCCAAGCTCTGAAACGACACACAAGAGTTGTGACGATGGGAAAGATGTCCAGGAGGAAGACAAAACTCCGAGTAAAAGTCCTGCTGCTGATAAGCATTGTGAAGACCGCTCAGTCCAATCTACCTCATCTCACATCCTACACCCAGGTGCTGCAGATAATCCAATGGCTGTGCATCTCACAGCAACATCAGCAGAGATTAGTTCTCTAAAAGCGAGAAATTATGAAGACAAAATCCAGCAGGCCTCAGACAGCCAGGGAAATGATTGTGGATCTATGGAGGCTACAGATGGTGACAGTGACACATCCAGATGCAATTATGAACAGCACACAGGCAATTCTTCACACAAGGTACATCCTAGAAATGATATTGATCAGTCTGTCCCTATTGCAGACCCTGTTATGCTTGATTCAAGTGTAGAACGTAAGTGTACAAATCCTAAACCTGCAGTACAGAAAAGCCTCCCTGTGGATTCAGAAGATGCAGCTGCTTCCCCCTTAGGAGGAAATCCGGTAGCTGAAGATATTACGGACAAGGCCAACCATGAAAGTCCACAAATGTCTACCACTATTCTGCCTCAGGACTGTCAGCAAGGACTCCTGGTTTCCAATTCCATTCACAAGAAAGATGCTGGTCATACGCAAGATGGTCCTAAAGATGCAGTATCCAGTACAATAAGCCTGGAATCCCTTCCACAAGAAGGGCTGAGTCTAGATGAGGCTATTTATGTTTTAACACAGACAAATGAAGACATCAATGACAGGAGTAGCATCTGCACTAAGCCGAGCTCCTCCACTGGCTGCATTGCCGTGTCCAAAGTCAGCAGTACCACCGAGGAGACGGCGCTGCCAGAGAAGTACAGGAACCTAACTTTCACACCAAAGAAGATCTTCACCCCTCGCAAGAGTCATAGCGTTGAGCCTTCCAGTTCTGTGCCTTTACTCCATGATGAGGACTCCATGATGCTCACACTGAGCAATCTGAAGAGAATCCCTGATGCCATAAGCCCTCTGAGGAGCCCCATACGGATAACCAAGAGGAGTCTTCTCCATGTTCACGGCAAGCCAGGTCATGTCAAGAGCCTTCAAAAAGGTAATGTTGGCTTGATTAAAAACCGGTCATATGTAATCTTACGCACACATAGATTCAGAAAACAATTGTGGTTGCTCTTCATTTTTTTAGACATCATTATTTCTTAGAAATACACTCTGTGTTTTTATGGTGCTCCCATTTGTTTTTAAGATGGTTATCCTGGCAAATAGAGGTCTTAACTCTGCTGATTTCATATATCCACAAGTGCTGTCACTTAGCCAGTATTGGAGTGGGCTGAAGACTACACATTTGAAAATGAAAGAAATCTGAAGGTGTGAATTTTGAATAAAAGGTCACAGCCTAAATTTGGATTGTTCAGCATCGGCAGGGAGGGAGATTAGGTATTATGGGATGTTGTGGCTCACTTCAGAAAGGGCACCCTGACTTTTAGCTGCAGGATTGCGGCTATGGTTTAGTGTTAAATGGAATGTGAAGAACAGTTCCAAACACACTCACACACCTAACTGACTAGAGTACAGGGCTTTGTAAAAAGTAAAAAGTAAGTAAAAATTTATTTGTATAGCACTTTTCTCAGATAAAGATCACAAAGTGCTTCACAACAAAAGGAAGCATTAACAACTCTCATACATACAGTGCATTACAAAAAACAAAAACAAAAGAATAACACGTACACATAAGACCAGCCTAACCACCCTACAATCTAGTTAAAAGCCTCTTTAAAAAGCAGAGTTTTCAACTGAGTTTTAAAATTTTCCACACAATCTAAGCAGCGCATGGAAGGAGGCAAAGCGTTCCACAACCTCGGTGCAACAACCTGAAAAGAACGGTCCCCCTAGTTTTAAAATGTGTAAGGGGGCAACTAATAGTCTCTGACCTGTTGATCTCAGACTGCGTGAGGATGTACGCAGCTGTATCAGGTCTGAGATGTATGGGGGGGCCTGTCCTTGTAGGGCTCTAAAAGTTAAGACCAAAATTTGAAGTGCATTCTAAAAATCACTGGTAACCAATGAAGTGAAGCTAAAACTGGAGTAATATGTGCCCTCTTACTCGTGTGGGTTAAAAGCCTAGCAGCAGAATTTTGGACGCTCTGGAGACGACAAAGATCCTTCTTATTAAGGCAAATAAAAAGACTGTTACAATAGTCTAAGCGAGACGAGATAAAAGCATGAATAATCATCTCCAACTCGGCTTTTGACACCAAGGCTCTTATCTTTGAAATGTTCCTTAATTGAAAGAAACAGTTTTTAATAAGTTGTTTCGAGTGTTTCTCCAGAGACATGGCCGCATCGAAAACAACACCTAAGCTCCTGAGACTGGGCTGAACAGACGAGCCTAAGTCACCAATGTGTTTCTTAATCTGAGGGATGCTCTGCTCCGGAGCAATGATTAAAGTTTCAGTCTTGGCTGAGTTCAACATTAAAAAGTTGTCATTTAGCCACTGCTTGATCCTACTCAGACAATTCATTAAATTCATTAAAGATGTGTCCTGAACAACCCCAACAGATGCCTAAACGCTGTTGTTATACGACTGAAAGAGCTGTTCTATGATGTAACTGGCCTCAGTATATACCAGTGCCTCAAATCAATAAATGCAAATAACATCAGGTACTGTCATCAAAGCAATGGCTTCTCACTTAGCAGTAACAGTTAATAGTGTTAAGAGTGCTGCACTTCAGAGATATGAGATGCACATCCTTTACAAGATAGGGACCTTATTCTTTATTCCTGTAACAATTATTGCATAATTGACTAATAGCCAATTATTTTACAAAATCACGGTTTAACTTCAATGAATTGCTACCATCAGCTAAGGTCTTTAAGGCAAATGACTGGTAGTTGTTGATGTTGTTTGTGTATGACAAATTGTAATTATATGTGATTATAGTCAGACTATATATTTTTATTATTTTCACTTGAACCTATAAACGTTCATAGCAACAGAATGACGGTGGGGTACAGTTAAAAACAATGTTTTATGGTAATAAAGAGGCGCTGTTGTACCTGTGTTATCATATTATGTGGATCACATGGCAGTGATATTTAACCAGAAGATCCTGGGATTCATTCAAAACTTTGTTTTAAAAAGTAATACATAGAATAATATTTTTTTATTTGACTGAAAGAGACAATTATATTGTTAAACACAATTATGTCTGAGACAATTAATTGTACACCAACATTTGGAATTGTTCTAGCTCTACTGATAAGATGTTTTAATCGTAGTTATAACATGCTGAATGTCTAACCTTGCTTTGCTTTCCCACTCCTGTGCAGAGTTCTCCACCACAGCTGTTGATGCCAACACAAAGAAGTTGGACGTTAACAAAGAAAACAAATATCCAGGTTCTCCTGCAAACCATGACGCACAACACTTGGTGGATGAGGTATCCGACCTGCCTTCAAGTCTCTCTGACACTGAACTGGAGGAAGGGGAAATTTTCAGCGAAAGTGATGGGGAGGCTGCAGATTCTCCTCTTCCTGCGAACAAGAAGGCCAAGTTAGTACAGCCAATCAAACATAAACCAAGTCCTAAGTCTGTGCTAAAGAGGAAATCTAAAGAAAGGTTGGTTGCATCAAAAGACACTCATGAAACAGCAGGTGTAGCGACACCAAGTCCGAAGAGTCGTTTTAAAACCGTTTGTCCTGCAGCAACCAAAGAGTCCTTTTCCACCATAGAGGAAGTAATGGAGACATTCAAGATGGTTCGTACTGAGATCCGAAAAAAGTACATGAAGCTTCATAAAACCTTTCCTAAGAAGAGCTTCTATGGTGTGATGTTCAATTACCAGGAGTCTTTCTTAGAATTTGTAGACGGTGCTCATTTTGGTCAAATATGCAGTCAGTCAAGGGAGCTGAAATCCACGCTAAAGAAATTGATTGTTTCTGTGTTTGGCAAAGTATCAAATAATGGTATTGTG
Organism: Etheostoma spectabile; assembly: GCF_008692095.1. Lineage (NCBI taxonomy): Eukaryota > Metazoa > Chordata > Actinopteri > Perciformes > Percidae > Etheostoma > Etheostoma spectabile. The sequence continues at coordinate 19,543,966 of NC_045750.1, read as the reverse complement.
AAACGCATTTTTGAACAGCAAGCAGTCAATCTGAAGCAAAGGTTGTGGGACTTTGTAGATGTCCAAGTCGACTACTTGTTCAAGGACATTTACACGACACTAAAGAGCCTTTGCAAACCAGCGAGAGCTCAGGCTGAGGATGCCATGCCCCGTGGAAATGAAAAAGTATCCAGACAGCCTTCCGCAAAGAGAACACCGTGTCAAACACCGGATGCACAATCGCCTCCGTCCAGCCTGAAGCAAATCAAGCCATGCGCTGTGGCACCTTACAAAACAGGCCTTGGAAGCAGAGGAAAGGATATCAGAATCACACATGTGGAGAAAGACAGGAGTGTTAATCCGCATCCAACAAGTTGCTCACATACACAAATAGTGGCCAACCACCTTCCTTCAAAAAGTATTCCTTCAACTCCAGAGAAAAGTAACAAATCTTCTTTGGTTGTCCCTCAAAATGTGTCTTTGCTTGAGAAAACGGACTTTGAGCTTCTCACAGAACAGCAAGCTTCCAGTTTAACATTCAACCTGGTGAGAGACACTCAAATGGGAGAAATCTTCAAGTGCCTCCTGCAAGGATCCGACTTGTTAGAAAGCAACGGCATCACTGGAGACAGCACAGCCTGGTCCCTCAGTACACCCAGGAAGGATGGAGAGAGGCTCCTCAGCATTACCACTCCCACTAAATTTAACTCTCCGTCCAAACTGTTCTCGCCAACAAAATTTGCTACACCCTCAAAACTTATCGCGACATGGTCTAGCATTTCCCCTCGCAAGATGGCGTCTCCGCAGACCAAAGATCAGATCCCGCTGAATCCAGCTTTATTCGATGAGAGTTGTTTGTTAGAAGTGCCATCAGAGAGTAGCACAATGCTGCAGTCCAGCTTGGCTTCACAGAGGTCGTATTCCATTCTAGCTGAAGATCTGGCAGTGTCCCTCACCATTCCATCACCTCTCAAGTCCGACGGCCACCTTAGCTTCCTACAGCCGTCGGGCATGCACCACATATCCACGCCAGACAGCGTCATCAGCGCTCACATAAGTGAGGACGCTCTGCTGGACGAGGAAGATGCTTCAGAGCAGGACATTCACCTGGCCCTCGACACCGACAACTCCAGCTGTGGCTCCAGCAGCAGCCAAGTACTCGCCACACCTTTTTTGTTCAAGCCTGACCTGCCCATGCACGCGCTTGTGATGGAGAAGTCCAATGATCATTTCATTGTAAAGATTCGCCAGGCGGCCACAGGAGCAGATGCCAGGCTCACTGCCGAGGAAAGCTCAGGTCAAATACTAACCGAAGAAAATGACGTGGACACTAAAGACAGTCGAGCAAAAGCTGTTTTGTCGGACAAATCGTGGAATGAGACTCCTTTAAATGCTGTACCGTCAGAGAAAAGTATACCTGGGACCAATGCAGACATCCATCTCACTCCGGATGAGAGCTTAACACTAACAAAACATCCATCCCACAAAAAAGATTTGTCAACTCAGCAACATACCTCAAAAGTTTGTTCTCCTAAGGATTCACAGAAACTGTCAGAGTCTCTGAAAACTACTCCTTCAGACAAGAGTTTACCCAACGGTGCTCATTTCTTTGGACAGATCAGCCCGGCAACCAGCAGAGAAGATATCCCAGCCACAGCCGATGAAAAGGCAAGTGAATCACCCCACAGAGCAGAAGAGGGGACGGCTCTTTCTAAAGCTCAGGAAAGGATCAGTTGCTCTGAAACCGTGGTATCAGATACCAGTCCACATCAGCCTGCTGACAGCTCCAAAACTAATCAGAGGAGCCAAGTGTCGGCGTCACATGATTCAGATGAAATGCAGGTGTCAGAGAGAAGTCTCGTCATTGCAGAGGACGCCATTAACAGCACACCAGAGAGAGAGCAAAAGGATTGTGACAAAGGTCGAAAACGGAAGAAGCACCAGAAATCAAAAGCCAAGCGGTTCAGAAAGGAGTATGAGGAGAGTAGAGAAGAGGACGGTGAACGTGAATCCAAATCCTCCCCAGCATCTCTCTCCCCCAACAGTCTCTACGCCAAGAACGTGATCAGGAAGAAGGGCGAGGTGGTGCTGGCGTGGACCAGGTCAGTACTTGGTTCTGTATTCTCCATCCTCTCTGGGTAGATATCATACTGCAGTTATGTAAGTTTGTCTTTGTGTCCAAGTGCTTAACTTTGGTTTCCAAGTCTTAAACAAGTTCTAATGTCCTTTGACATTAGTGTTTGGGATCCAGATTTCAGGACACTCTACAGAGTCACTGCACCCAGCTAATCTGTAAAGAGCATTTCACCTTTCTGTTTCTTTCTGGTTACTGATGTTCTGCATAAATGAAGTGTATAACGGATCAATAAAGTTCAGTGAATTATATTGAGTTAAACATAGCAGATACAGCATGTTCATTGGTACAGGTTGTGTTTGGAGAGAGCCCGGCTAGCTATTAGCCTGTTGGCTGAGCTAGGTTAGTCCAACTACCAGCTTGTAACTGCTGTTGACCTTCCAGCCAACTTCTGCAGAAAGGGTTATCACCTTTTTGTAGTGAAATGTAATAAAGATTCAGTTTTTTGTCTTTTGGAAATGTCCCTGCTTAATCAAAACAAATCTTTAATGGCAGTCTTTGAATATTATTATTTGTGTAGCAAGAAGTGTATGCAGTTACATGTAAAGACCTGGTGATGGTAGTCATGGCAACCCAATGTCCCTAACGCTCAACACCTGTGTTCTGCTTCTTCCAGAGATGAAGATCGAGCTATTCTGATTGACCTGAAGACAAAAGGGGCTTCACGGGACACTTTCTCTGCCTTGTCAGAGAAACTTGATAAGCCGTCAGAGCAGGTGAGTTTATCCCTTCTCTCTTCTTTGTTATGACGTACATGTACTGGCATATTTGAACTCTTAACTGATTTTCTTTGATCAGATTGCTGACAGATTCTACCAGCTGATGAAGCTTTTTAAGAAGCAGGAGAAGATGGACACTTGATCCCTGTGACTGTGTTATTGCAAGTGGTTCTTGTCTTAGAGCATTTCCACACACATGCTGTGGCAGCAACACTAGTATGTTGGCTCCTGTTCATGTGACATGTTGCTGGAAGAAGTGACCGCAGGGTGTCCCCGTGGGTCACAGGATGGAGCCCCGCTCTGCCTATCCAGTTCCCTGAACGGAGCCCTGCATAGTCCAGACAAGACAAATATGAGTGGCCGTTTTAGCCCAGCTTTTTTACTCAACAAAAAGTCGTAAACCCAGTCAATGCCCGCGAAGGTGTTTGGTTCTGGATACTGAGCTGGACCTGTTCATACTGGTCATGTGGAAAATAAGGAAAATAAGGACAATAAGGACATTTTCAGTTCCTAAAAGTAGTGGAGGGAAACAACTGAAAGCAGGAGCCATCAGAGACCATGAGCTCGGCGTCTGATAGGTTGGGCCATTTTAGTAGAATTCTGTGTGAAATATTTTGGATTTTATTTTAATGTATTTCTATGGGGGGGGTGCTTGAAATGTTTGAAGGTTGTTAAAATGTTTACATACCCATTTTATTTACAGGACAGTCCATTTATCTCAAATACAAATGAAATGTATCTGTGGACGTACATGGAATTGATTTATCAAACATAAACAGAATGGAATGCAATATTGTGAATATCTTTACTAAAAATAAAGTTTTATTTATTTATTCTGGTGTCTGTTTCCACTAATCAGCCAAAGATAATAATATGTCACTGTCAATCTCTTTTAAACAAAGCGAGGGGTACTACTGACAGGGACCATTCGCCAGTTAGTGTGATGTGTGTTTGTGATCATGTGAAGAATAAATATGTTTATGGGATTAGATACAACAGAGTAAGAACAGAATACACGTAGAAATGAATTACTAAAACAACTTAGAATACAGTTTAGGGTGAGATTGATACCATCAAAGCGTTTAATACATTCCTGAAATTTAAATCTTATGATGAACACTCCTTGAAAACAATACAACAAAAAGAAAAAGATTATAATAAAAATGATATCAAGGGCATATAAAATGTGTTAAATAATAAGGAATGGATCAATGAATGTAAACTACCCTCAGCATGGCATCATCATGACAGGACTGTACGCAATATGGATGATGTGGTTAAAAGTGTGGCAGAAGAAATGAATAATCCAGTTAGGGTTAGGATTATTGACATTGGCTTGTATAAAGTACTTGAAAGCAAAACTTGAATAAAAGTACAAGTATCTTACCAGGAAATAACTGTGGAAGAAGTTAAAATCACTTTTTAGGATATCACTTCAGAAAGATGTCAGTCATCAGTCTATCAGTCATTATGCTTCCTCCTCTTCTTCTTTAGTTTTGGACTACGGTTGTTTTTTTGCTGCTTAGCAACAAACAGGCATCACGTCACCAACTGGAATGGAGAGTGCATTATCTTCCGTTCTAGGAGAAATGATTGACCAAACTTGTTTTTTTCCAGTGTAACACATTTCTTCAGATTTTAGTTTATAGTAACGAGTAACTAAGATGCTCAGGGGAAATGTAGTGGAGTAAAAGTATACATTTTATTTAGGAACTGTAATAGAATAAAAGTATACATTTCATTTAGGAAATTAAGCAAATGTTGTGGATGCTGGTTATAGTGCATTTCACACTGAAACACTCAGCAAAACCTTTACAACAAGTTACCTGTGTTGCAATCAGAAGAAGGCTATGTGAAGCAAAAATTGTTCTCTTTGGCTCTAGGGGCCACATGCACTAAATTCATGCCACAGTACACTGTGAAGACCGTAAAGCATGGTGGTGCATTAATCATGTTATGGGAATGTTTCTCATACTGTGGTGTTGGGCCTATTTATCTCATACCAGGGATCATGGAACAGTTTCATCCATCCATCATCCATCTTCATCCGCTTATCCGGTATCGGGTCACGGGGGCAGCAGCTCCAGTAGGGGACCCCAAACTTCCCTTTCCCGAGCCACATCAACCAGCTCCGACTGGGGGATCCCGAGGCGTTCCCAGGCCAGGTTGGAGATATAATCTCTCCACCTTGTCCTGGGTCTTCCCCGAGGCCTCCTCCCAGCTGGACGTGCCTGGAACACCTCCCTAGGGAGGCGCCCAGGAGGCATCCTTACCAGATGCCTGAACCACCTCAACTGGCTCCTTTCGACGCAAAGGAGCAGCGGCTCTACTCCGAGCTCCTCTCGGATGACTGTGCTTCTCACCCTATCTCTAAGGGAGACGCCAGTCACCCTCCTGAGGAAACTTATTTCAGCTGCTTGTACCCTGGATCTCGTTCTTTCGGTCATGACCCAGCCTTCAAGACCATAGGTGAGGATAGGATCAGTGGATCATGGATCAGTTTCAATACATCAAAATACTGTATATTGTGTACTGTGTAACACTGTGTTTGTGTGTACCCGTCTTATAATATGTCATGTGTACCTTTTTATCTGGACATTGAGTCTGTAAATAAAGTATATATATATATATATATATATATATATATATATATACTGTATATATATATAATGTAGTGTATAAATAAAATCTACTCTCTCACTTTTCTAAAATATCAGAAAAAGTGTATGCCAATAGATTGGATAATTTATTGAGAAGCATGAATTGTTAGTTGATAGTATGGATTTAGGTTGAAATGATCTACATCCATGGCATTAATGGAGTTAAATAAAGACATTACCAGTTCTATAGCTTAAAAAAAATAGGACTGGACACGCTAAACTCATGTAGATACTTAGAAAGCTTTGAAGGCTGGGTATTGGATCCTAAAAGTCAGTCATAAATAAAGCTACTAGGAGAGGACTTCAATTTGACAGTTTATTCCTACACAACAGACGTTTGGGGCGGCGCCCCTCCTCAGTGTGTGCAACTAATACTCCTCACACAGGTGGTTTAATAATACAACTAATACTCCTGACACGGGTGGTTTAATTATACAACTAATACTCCTCACACAGGTGGTTTAATAATACAACTAATACTCCTCACACAGGTGGTTTAATAATACAACTAATACTCCTCACACAGGTGGTTTAATAATACAACTAATACTCCTCACACAGGTGGTTTAATAATACAACTAACACTCCTCACACAGGTGGTTTAATAATACAACTAATACTCCTCACACAGGTGGTTTAATAATACAACTAATACTCCTCACACAGGTGGTTTAATAATACAACTAATACTCCTCACACAGGTGGTTTAATAATACAACTAATACTCCTCACACAGGTGGTTTAATAATACAACTAACACTCCTCACACAGGTGGGTTTAATTATATACAGCACAGGTGGAGTTAATCATCCACTAGCACATTAATCCCAACAGATGGAGCTACAACCAGTCCAGATCAGGATTAAACATTACACTAATAGGCAGTGAAAAATAATTAAAATCTCATTTTTATTATAGAATTAAGAAATGTCCATTGTGTGGCAATAAACTATCAACTTAGAGTGAAGTCCTACCAGTTCTATAGATACCAAGGAATATACAGTGGTGGTATTTATAGTTTTGAAAAAAGCATTTGACACAATTGATCATCATTAATGAATCAATAAACTAGAAATGTAGGGTATTTGACAGGCTATACTCAACTGGATGAAAAGCTACATACACAGATAGGGGACCACAAAGCAAAGTACCGTACATAAATATCACTTGTGGAGACCACAAGGGGCAATTTTGGGACCAAAATGATTTATTCTTCACATAAATGACATATGACACTAATATTTATAATACATTAAGGTTGTCACAGCAGAAATTAGTTAAAAATGGGGGTTTGACTTAGATAATTTATCTTTCTGTTTAGACAAATCCAAGGCATGTTTTGAATAAGAAAGCACTTTATATTCTGAGTAGTTCACTTGTGATACCGTATATAAATGACAAAAATAAAATCTACATCTACAAAACCACCTTACACCTTATCACTAAGCACACTTAGACACGCCTCAAAGTTTAAAGATCTGGTCGAATTTAGGACTGCACAAACAATTCATAAAGCAAAAAATAAAACATAAAAACTGTTCACAAACAGAGAAGTGAGAAAGGAGAGGGACTGTCTCACTGGTGTTAACAGTGTTTGTTTTTGTTCCGTCACTTTCATTTTATTTATGGTGTCAATTCACAACAAGAGTTATCTCAAGACACTTTACAGATAGCTAAACCACACTATTTATTATTACTTTACAAGAGCTTTATTATTATTAATTTGAAATAGCTGGAACAGTGACTTTCCTCCAGCTCTTCCCAGAGGTGTTGAGCTCAGGGCTTTGTGCAGGCCTCTAATGTTCCTCCACACCAAACTGGGAAAGCCATTCCTCTACAGAGACGGCTGCATGTTGGAAAACAACAAACACAAAGGGTTGATAGAAAGCTGGAAGAATGGTATTTTTCTTTATGAGCAAGGAAAACAAAACCAAATTGTGCATGGTTGTGCATTGACCTCTCATTTGGTGCTATTTTCAGTGCACTGTCCTGTTGAAAGTGTCAGGGTGAAACTAACCTCGGGGCATTATAGGGGCATGAGTTGGATCAATGGCTTCAAACTGGAGTCCTAGTTTGCAACTGCACTGAAATGTGTCAGCTTCACTGGCAGTGGGGTCTCGTCTGTCTTCAACTGAGGACAAAAGAGTCCCGATGCCTCCACAAATGAGTCTGTTCTATTATAAAGGCTTTATGCTGAAGCATTTGAGACAAGGGCCGTAGAAAACATGTAAGTAATACAATTTTTATTGCATTTCTGACTTCCATTTCATGAATAACCTACAAACTACTTGTGCTTTTTTATTCATTGACAGAAAATAATAAAAATAATAATAATGTGACAGAAGATGGGGGATTGGAACTTACTAGGGAGCATTTTAGAAGAAGTCCATATTCATTCCACCATCGTGGGAAAGATCTGGCTCACCATCCTCTTCATTTTCCGCATGCTTGTGCTCGGCGTTGCAACTGAGGACGTCTGGGATGATGAGCAGAGTGAGTTTGTTTGCAACACGGAGCAGCCTGGCTGCAAAAATGTCTGCTATGACCAGGCTTTCCCCATCTCCCTCATCCGCTACTGGGTGCTGCAGATCATCTTCGTATCCTCTCCGTCTCTGGTCTACATGGGGCATGCACTGTACCGTCTGAGGACCCTTGAAAAGGAGAGGCACAAGAAGAAAGCCTGTCTGAAAGCTGAGCTGGAGGGGACAGACCCCGTCCAGGAGGACCACAAGAGAATTGAGCGAGAGCTCAGGAAACTAGATGAACAGAAGAAAGTAAGGAAAGCTCCCCTTAGAGGCTCTTTGCTGCGCACTTATGTTTTCCATATCTTAACTAGATCTGTGGTGGAGGTAGGGTTCATTATAGGCCAGTGTGCTCTGTACGGCATCGGACTGGCTCCTCTGTACAAATGTGAGAGGTTGCCTTGCCCCAACAGTGTTGATTGTTTTGTGTCACGGCCAACAGAGAAGAACATTTTCATGGTTTTCATGTTGGTTATTGCTGGGGTTTCTTTATTCCTCAACCTCCTGGAGATTTTCCATCTGGGAGTGAAGAAGATCAAACAGAGCTTGTATGGATACAAATATGGAGATGATGAGAGTGTGTGCAGGTCAAAGAAGAACTCCATGGTGCAGCAGGTGTGCGTGCTCACTAACTCCTCGCCAGAGAGGTTGATGCAGCTCACACAGATGTCCCGCTCGGCCATGTCGGATGCTCATAGGGAGACGGTGCCTTTGAATTTGGCCCTTGTGTCCCCTCAGAATAAAGAGGGGTCCAACAGCTCCAACCAGCAGCTTGCACAACAGTACCTGCCGAGTCAAGCGGACATCCAGGGTCTCCAGCTGCTGGGGGTGGTGGAGCGCCGCTACACTCTGGACAACAGAAAGCCCTCATGCAGCAGCGAGGAGTCAAATGAACCTCAGGTGTCGGGCCGGCCGCAGTACGCAGGACCTCGGCCTACACTGATGGCCAGCCACATGGAGATCCCAGCTGCCCTGAGGAACCCCCAGAGGATGCAGAGCAGAGTGAGTGTTTGTAAGGAGCTCAGTGACATGAGCGACTCTACAGAGAGTGACCACCACCCCACAGCCAGAAAGTGCAGTTTTATGTCCCGAGAACTGTCAGAGGCCACTCAGTCTGACAGCACTGATTCCCAGAGTGGACCTGACGTCGAGGCCCAGCATCTGAACCAGGGAGAGAGTCCTGCGGTAACCCCGCCGCCTCCAGCAAGCGGGAGGAGGATGTCTATGGTGAGAACAAAAAAATCTGTCTTCTTATGTTTTATCTGGGGCCCCTTAAGCGACACACGTCTGATCGTATGTATGTATAGTTTAACTGAATATACTATTGAAGCAGCACAGCCCATTTAAAGTGTGACTTCACACTGGGCTGAAAATGCCTAAACAAATAAAAAACATCTCCATGTTGTCACATGTATTTCCTTTTGACATATAGCTGCCATCCAGTGTGTCAGTGACACTAAGCCCTGCCAGTTCATTGTTTTTCATTTTGGCATGGACATTTCCTCATAGAAACTACAATGCTTTGCATTTAGTATTGATAGGTCTGTGCTGCCCTCTGCTGGACAGAACTGAAATATATTGATCAGAATCAGAATACTTTATTGATTTCCTCAGGGAAATTATTTAGTTTAACACGTTTTTGTCTGGTAATTTGTAAATTTATGTCACAACGAAAAACTGCATTCAGTTATTTAAGACATTTTAACATGACAGTAAAGTCAAATATAAAAAGGTAATTTTGTTTTTATGATTTATTTTCATTTAGTAATTTTAAAGCTTCCATATTGGCTGAAAACTTTCTGTCTGTTTGATTGGGGGTTATTTTCCATTTCCAAGGGGCGCACACCATTGCTTGGCCAACGCAACGCAGCACCAAATGCCTCTGCACTCATTCAAATAGACCTACAGCCAATCAGAGCAAGCAGGGTGCTTGGTCTGTTTTAAACAAGAAAGAAATGGCTGCCACCCCAAAAACCTTTCTAGTTTTTATGAAAACATTTGATGCAATATACTGTAGGAACAGGATCTTGATTCATGTTTAATGTATTATAGCATATATATTTAATTCAATTTTATTCATAGTATCAAAACATAACGAGTTTTCTCAAGACCCTTTACAGATAGTCTAGACCAGTGGTCCCCAACCTTTTTATCACCGCGGACCGGTCAACGCTTGACAATTTTACTGCGGCCCCCCGCTAAGCTCTACTCCTCTCGACAACTGCCCTAACGCTCTCTGACGCGCTCTGACTCTGGTCGCTATGGTAACGTTTAAACATCCCTTCAAAATAAAATACAGCTACGCAACAAAAACGAATATAAGGAACATTTTATTTTCATGAAAGTTTTAACTCACAATAACGACAAATCAATGGGAGCCCTGAGCTTGTTTCTCTGCAACGAGACGGTCCCATCTGGGAGTGATGGGAGACAACGACACCCGAAGTGTGTTGCTAATGTCCAGTCTGCTCCGTTGTTTGGTTTTGGTTGCTGTCACTGCAGAAAACCCCGCTTCACACAGATAGGATGTCGGAAATGGCAAAAGGGTTTTCAGTGCTGTCGTGGCGATCTCAGGGTATTCTGCCTTGACTTTAATCCAGAACACCGGCAGAGTGGCTGTCTCAAACAGACTTTTAAGGCCGCCGTCATTTGCGATCTCCAGCAGCTGATCTTCTTCTTGTACAGACATGGTAGATTCTCCTGGTTTGTTGACAAATGGGTCGCGGATCCATTCCTTGCCAGTTCGTGGGTCTTTTGTGGTTGGGAAGTAGCGCTCAAACTGCTTTAAAAGCAAAGACAGGTGATCGTGCACCAGCTGGGAGAATGACGGATCAGGCTCCGTCTCACCCAAAATCTCCGCTAATGTTTGAAACATGTCCAATACGCCTCTGTTCACGCGCCGTCCCCACAAATCCAGTTTGGCTTTAAATGCAGCTACTTTATCTGCCAACTTGAAGACAGTTGTCATTTTCCCCTGAAGTGACAGATTGAGTTCATTGAGCAGGTTGAATATGTCGCACAGGTATGCCAGTTTTGCGACCCATTCCTCGTCACTGAAATGTGCTGCCAGCGGGGACTTCTTCTCTGAGAGAAATCTTTGCAGCGGCTCACGTAACTCAAACACTCTGGTCAGCGATTTCCCTCGGGATAACCATCTTATTTCGGTGTATAAGAGGAGGCGTCGGTGCTCTGCGTCCATCTCCTCACAAAGTTGCTCAAACAGGCGCGAGTTAAGGGCGTGTGCTTTGACGTGGTTAATAACTTTAACAACATCATTCAATACACTGTTCAATTCTGGTGGCATTTTTCGGCTTGCCAGCATTTCCCTGTGAATGATACAATGTGTAGATTCACATTCAGGGGCGACTTCTTTAACCCGAGCAGTTAAACCAGACAGCCGTCCGGTCATCGCAGCAGCTCCGTCTGTGCATATGCCGACACAGGAGGACCATTTCAGTTTTCCTGATATGTAACCATCCAGCGACTTGAACAGTTCTGCGGCCGTGGTGTTGGTTGGCAACGACAGTGCACATAACATATCCTCATGCACATCCTCCTGATAAAGATATCGCACATACATAAGTAGTATTGCCTTGTTGTCAACATCTGTAGATTCATCAACCTGGAGTGCGTACCACGGTGATGTGTTAATCCTCTCCAACAATTGTGTCTCAATGTCTTCGGCTATGTCTTCAATGCGCCGAGTCACGGTGCTAGCCGACAGAGGCACCTGAGCGATCTTTTTAACAGCAGCCTCTCCTAGAAGTTCACGGCAGATGTCTTCAGTGGAGGGCAGGATCAGTTCTTCCCCAATAGTGAATGGCTTTTTAGCCTTAGCAATACGGTTAGCCACCAAGTACGATGCTCTCAGCGCATTAGCATTTACTGATGTGGTGGCCCTCAGTGATTTCTTCTGTCCGTCGTGTTCCTGTTTTTTTCTTTCAAAATACTCCAGGGGCTTGTCTTTTAATCCTGGGTGCTTGGTCTCCAAGTGGCGAAGCAGCTTTGAAGGCTTCATCGCCTCATTAGCGAGCCGGTCGCAGCATACTATACAGAGCGGGCTCGGTTTGTGTGAATCACCCACCGGGATAAATCCATATTTCAAATAGGACTCCTGGTATTGTCTGTTAAAAACTTTCTTTTTCTTGGAAGTGGGCTCTTCTCCTGTCTCTTCACTGGGCCTTTTCCCCTTCGCAAAGAAACTTTCCAAAGACATTTGTTTCTTACTCATTTTGTCCGATTGTGGGTTCAATATTGGCGCGAAAGACGTGACCGAGAGAATAAATAAAAGGTTTTTCAAAATAAAAGATCGTTCAGACTCAGACAATACATAAAAAGGAAATATTTAATTACTTATTGTAAGGCCCGGTACCAATTGGTCGGGGTTGGGGACCACTGGTCTAGACCACATTCTATTATTTACAAAGACCCAACAATTCCCCCAAGAGCTGCAGCGCCTAGTTTGGCAGTTTGATCTGAGTTTGGCTGTGCTGGACGAACCAATAGGGGATGATGCTCCTCTGTTAGTCATCCTCTCAAACCCGCCCCATGTGAGATAAACTGTTGTGATTGGTCTGCTAAAGGCCAGGTCAGCTGGAAGTCTGTCTGAATGGGACGGGGCCTGACGTACGTATTTGAACTGGCTCTCAGCCTACCTGTAACTACACCCACGTGAAGTAAAACAAACTATGAGAAATATGTTTCTCTCTTCTCTTTAGTATCCAGCACCATAGACAAATATCCATTCACATTTATTCTATTAGAGTAGAGGCACAAATCTACAGGAGACCTAAAAGCTAAACAATGTGTATGCTAGATTCCCCTCGTGGTAAGGAAGATATGTTTCAATGATTGACATACAGTAGTTGGGCCGACCTCTAGCTGCGCCTTGGCCCCATGCTGGCAGCGCCGTGGGTTCCAGTCATCCCCTATTTCTCCTTACGATCACCTTTCCTGTCTAATTATCTAATAATATATTATATATATAATTTTTTTTTTTTTAACACTGTCATACAGTGTTTTGCCGCCAGTCTTTGTAGACTCCTTGGGCTATCCCTTAATATTCATGACTACATGATCAACAATTTCAAGTTACAAACCACCATTATTTATCTGTTTAATGCCATTTGATCGACAGTGGTCTGGCAACATGAGCAGCCATTGTCATCACATTTTGATTCAAGTATTGCTAAATGGTGATTAGTGCATTGAAGTAGGCTCAGTGACAAAACACGTAAAAGCACACAGACAAAACAAAAATAGAGACATCACCTAATCTGCAGAAAATTTGCTTTGCAATTTCCACTCACTGTATAGGAGTCTATAAGAAAATGAGTCTCAATCGCTGGTTTCAAGTCTTCTTCAATACAGCATGACGCTCATTTGGAAAATGATGGTCCCATTTATTTCAAAATAGAGGATAAAACAGGGGATGCTTTAAGGTGGGGCCACCTTGTGATTGACAGGTATATAGTGTCCTTCAGATCCACCCCTCGTTCCTCCCCTATCATCCAAACATGAACCCCAAGATGGCGACGGCCAATAGCCAAACCCGAGGCTTCCGAACCAATGGGTGACGTCACCCCGGCTAGGTCCACTTCTTTTAGTCTATGGGTGTACCTCTGCTCTAGTTGGGTGCTTTTAGAAGTGTGCTTTGTTGCACCTGTAACCACACCCACCAGTGATGTCATGGGGGGGTGGTGACCACTGTGGAGTACACCTCTACATCCCTGCAGCAAGGGGACAGGTCAGCGCATCTGTACATAATAATAACCATGCATTTTCTTTCTTTCTTTCTTTCTTTCTTTCTTTCCAGAGCATGATTCTGGAGCTGTCTTCAATCATGAAAAAGTAAAAAGGAGCGTTTTGTGACGAGGCTAGATGCATTGGGAGTAGAGAAGGGCCTGAGGGACGCTGTCTCCCAGCTGTAACTTTATATTCTACAGTGTGCTTATTCAGTGGGTGTATGGTACATGAACAAGAGCTTCAGTTCAAAATGTGTTGAGATAAAATTTCAGAGAAAAGACCCTTTTGACAAAAGACAAATTTGCTTCCTGTACTATACAAATGATATCTCCAGGATTTGATTATTTTATATTGATAGTTTGCAAGCCACTTGCTGAATCAAATATGAATCAAAATTACATACGGCTCAAAGCTTATCTGTGACTGCTCATATGAGACCAAAACTGCAGATTGTAATTAAAGATTGTGGATTTGGCAACCACAAAAAAGATGAGTCTATTAAGTGTTTGTAGTTTATTATACGGAATGAGCATTTTTGTTTTGATTGAGAGGAGACTAATATTGTTTATGAATATATCTGACAACTTTAAGATTTGATTGTGAATGTTCTTTTTTAATTTTTATTAAAGAGGTTTCCCTCTTCAGTAGAACAGATGTGTTTTGTCTGCCTCAGCCCAGGTGAAGATGCTCTGCCTCTGTCCTCTGGCCAAAACCTTACCCACAGCAAGACACCTCCACAGCCATTCTGTCCAGATTGTCCCACGACCTGAGATGGCAAAAGTACTCACTTTCCGTACTTAAGTAGAAGTACAGATACTTGTGTTAAAAAATACTCCGGTAAAAGTGGAAGTACTGATTAAACTTCTTTACTTAAGTAAAAGTAGCAAAGTACAGGCTTGGAAATTTACTTAAAGTATGAAAGTAAAAGTAGCCTTGCGAATCTTTTATGCAAAGCTATCTGGAACACTCAAATGTTACTAGAGAGACGCTGAGAAACTTCAGTGGACTTGGAGGACACGTTCTTTATATGGCAAAGGCTACATTTTAAATGGATGTCTGCCAATAGGCCTAAAACATAACATATATGATTATTATGACAGAAACTGCACTCCAGGTTAGTAAGATTCTGACTTATTAGCAAGAAATGAATTCAGTTGTGATTCTGTGAGAATTCACAGATCCAGTTTCTATTTTGAATCTTTCCCCCTAACATGTTCAAGGTTCAAGAGTCTTTATTATCCCCAAGGGGCAATTTGTTGTGCAGCAGCATGTAACACACAGGTTATACAAAACAACAGCCGTACATCTAAAAATAAAATACAAAGACAACAAAAACAAAGACCACACCTCACATTGACTTGTTGAAAAAGCCTATAGCAGCTGGGACAAAAGAGTTTTTATGTCTGTTTGTCCTACATTTAGGCAGACTGAATCTCCGGCCAGACGGCAACAAGATGAAACAGCTGTTCAGGGGGTGACTCGGGTCGGCTAGGACTGACTGGGCCTTCTTGAGGGACCTTGTCTCATAGACAGAGTTTAAATCAGTCAGAGGGTTGAGGGAAATCTTGCCACACACTTTAACTATATATTGAAGCCTGTTCTTGTTTTTAAGTGTGAGGGACCCAAACCAACTCACAATAGCAAAAGAAAGAATAGATTCAATAAAACAACAATAAAACATCCTCATAAAAGTCTTATCAACATTAAAATTGCGAAGCTTACGATAAAAAAACATGCGTTGATGTGACTTCTTACAAACAGCGTCAACCTGTGGCTCGAAGGTGAATTTGTCATCGATTATAATACCGAGGTATTTGTATTGCTTCACCACTTCGATGGCTTGATCGTTAATGAGAGTAGGAGAGAGGGTGGGGGGGTTCTTTCTAAAATCGATTAGCATTTCTTTAGTTTTTGCCACATTAATGTTAATAAAATGCTTCATGTAAATGAATCTACGTGTGTGTGTGTGCTCAAATATGGCTTCTGGAAATAAAATAAAGGATTAAAATATGAATGACTAAACAGACATTAATGAAGAAGTTCCCCAGCACATTGGCCAGGAGTCCTTCTTGATGCCTACTGTCTCAAACATCTCTTTCAGATCAGGTTGAGGATGATGGGAATGTCTTGCTGTTTTCTTCATTTTCAATCATGTCGCCCTCCATGCTACTATGTGCTAACGTTAGCGCAATCCATGCTACTATGTGCTAACGTTAGCGCCATCAAGCCTCAATGATTTGCTGTGAATTAATGCAGAATGCTGAATCTGTTGAGTTTTCTTAGTCGTGCATCAAATGCAACATACAGTAGATATGTTCCCATCCATTTAGATTGAATATGGTATTGATGACGTAAACATTAATAAGGATAACTCCAGTGAAATTATGTGAAACTTGAGGACTAGATTAGGACTGGATTAAAGCTGATTCTGGTGTCCAACTTCACCCCAGGTGTGTCTGTTAAAACACGGACGGAGACAACTTCTGTCCACTTGTCAATTGAATTATGGTATCTAAAGTTCGGTCAAAAAAAAAAAAAACTCATACGAATAAAGTGTTTATGCTTCATTAAGACCGACGTGCAAAGCTAACAGGTGAAGAACACACCAAAATCACTAGCTAACTTACTCTAAATGTGAAGAACTACAGACCATTGACAGGCTTAAGTGAACTGACAACATGAGTTATACGACTTACAGTTCTCAAAGACTCTCACACACAATCTCAGCTGGTTATCCTCCGGACAGCTTGTCTCCTTTTCATTTCTCTCACTTTTTTCTCCGTGTGGCGCGCGCACCCGCTCGCGGTGTGTGGCGCGTGTCCGCGCTCTTTTTCGACATGTCAACGTCTTGTACAAAACGAAAGTAACGAGCCAATTTTGTAAAATGTAAGGAGTAGAAAGTACCGATATTTGTGTTAAAAGGTAAGGAGTAGAAGTAAAAAGTCGCCACAAAAATAAGTAGTAAAGTAAAGTAAAAATATCAGAAAAATTCTACTTGAGTACAGTAACGAAGTATTTGTACTTCGTTATTTCCCATCTCTGTATGTAACAAATTACACAGATCAACAAAAGGAAAAATATCCTCTATATATGGCATCATCAATGGAAAGTTTATGATAAAACATCAACAAAAGGGACATGGGAGAAAGACCTGGGCTGTATCTGTGAGGAGACAGATTGGCGTCATCTAATGGAACACGTGCAGATTGTGCTAACCTCCACAAAACACATGCCAATTCAATTTAAAATATTCCATAGGACACACTGCACCCCCTACAGGTTGCATAAAATAGACAGCAACATCCCCTCCAAATGTCAGAGGTGTAATGTGGCCGATGGTGATCTTACACACATGCAATGGAGTTGCCCAGTGATAGAAGAATTTGGGAAACATGTCATTGAATCAACCTCAAGGTTAAGTTAAGTTGGATCCTGGGGGAAACAAGCTCTATTAATGTGAACTACTACAAGAAATACTTTATCTTACTTGCGAGCACTGCAGTAAAAAATGTATTCTGATCTACTGGAGAAGTCTGAGAATCCACCATCAGGATGACAATGGGTTAATGAGCTTGTGTCTTACTGCACACCTGATAAGATGTTATATAATGTGAGCGGAAAGCATGCAGCCTTTGGAGAAACCCGGGGGCCCTTCACAGCCAGTCTGCCTTCTCTGGACTTGGCTGACCCCGCTAGTGTGAGCCCTCCTGGACCGGCTTCAAATCAGCCCCCTGCAGCCTCGTCTTGTATAACGCCCTCATTGATGCATTTGTTGTGAGTAATGTGTAGACTCATGTACATGTGTATGCATGTATACAGATGGATACATGTATAAATCGTGTACAGATTGTGTAGATACAAAAATGAAAGGAAACTGAGAACCATACAAGAGATGAGGGTGGGGGGGTACTTAGTTTTTTCTTGTTTTCTCTTGATGTTCAAAAATCCAAAATCATCATCCTGGTTTGATGTGTCTGTAAGATCATACATTGTGTATGTTCCTTTTGTAAAACACAACTCAATGCATCAAACTGTGGACCCTTGCTACACACCATTAACATCTTGTAAAAGCTTCTCTTACTTAAAACAAATCTTAAAAATAAGAATGTACAAAAAAAGGTATAATTAAGTCATAGTATAGTGTGCCGAAAAGATTGATAAAAAGTCATAGAATAGTAGGTTGAAAAAAGTCATAGTATAGTGTGTCAAAACAAGTTATAAAATTAATTAATATAGTAATCACATAGAAAGTTGCAAAAAGCCAGACAAAAGTTAGGATGTTGCAAAGAGTCATAGCATAGTATGTCAAAAAAGGGAAAAAAGGTGTTAGTATAGTACGTCAAAAAAAGAAAGAAAAAGTCATAACATATTGTGTCAAAACAATTCTTAAAAAGTCATAGTATGTCGCAAAAAATCCTAAACAGTAGATAGTATGTTGAAAAAAGTCCCAGTATGGTTTGTAGAAAAGGGATAAAGTGTGCCGAAAAAAAACTGATTAAAAAGTCATAGTATAGTATGTCAGAAAAAGTCTTAGTATTCAATGTCAGACAAACTGATAAAAAAGTCATTATATAGTATTTTCTGTGAACTTTGTGTCAGATCGGTAATTGGATGGAAAAGTACTAGAATATTTTCTCGAGTAAAAGTAGTGTTACTTTAAAGACATTATGTTAAAATGACATAGACATAGATTCAATTTTGCACCTATACCAAGATACAACAATGTTAACGTAACCATTCCCTATGATGATGTTTTCCGGCATTTTATTGCGTTGTTGTGCATGTTTCAACATTTTTTTCACACGCCGCTTGGCCCGGCACAGGTGCAACCACAATCCGGACAGAGACGTCGTCTCTCAACACATTTCTCCATACTATAATAATAGTATAATAATAATACAATTATTTATGTGGTTAACACATTTCCAAACGTCAAAGCTGAAACTCTCATCGCCTGGCAAATACGTCACTGTGATCAGCCCTTGTTGTCAGGTTGACAGTTCAAGCCCCAAGTGTCACAAGGGGATTATGGTACATCTAATCAGCTGTTGTGGACCCCTTGTGTTTCTGACATCTGATTCAGATCACAGTTTGGGACAGCCATGTTATTAACTTTACTTCGACATGCTGCACGATGAACTGTCTAACCATACTCTACGTTATTTGTTAATGATTCAAATTGTTAATCTGAATCAAGTGTGTGGATGCAGACACATCTTTAAAATATGCAGGGAATTTGTCCACAGCACAGCTGACTGATTAGATATATGTATGATCATCTTGCAACGCCAGGGGCTCAAACTCAGAACACAGACTAATGAGCTGATCACTCAGACAGGTGTGTAGGTGCTAATACATGTCTAAAATATGCAGGATGAAGTATAAGATGGTCATTTAGTATCCCGGAGGGGTTGAACTTACAACCTTTAGGTCTGATCTCATTGAGCCGTCGGCCACATGGTAATGCTACTAGTAGTTTAACACTATTTTATGGAGGAAAAGGAAAAAGCAACAAATATAGAAGAAAAAAAGGAGAAAAATGGCAAATACATGAGCGTTCTGTCAGCAGAAGTGCCAAACATTCGCCATACTATCATGACTTTTTATTACATAACACACCATTACTTTTTCAAATACTGTACATCTTTCGAATTAATATACAATGACTTTTTTATTACTTTGTATGACATACGTCACTATGCTATGACATTTTTGTCAGACATTCTATACTATTACTTCTCAGAATATCTACAGGTGCTGGGTCGCTGTCAGACTCTACAACGCCTGCACTGCCTGATGATGTTGTAGTTTCTGTTCCTGTTTTCTCCCATCTACACCACACACTTTCTGTTAATCTTATTATCGGTATTTGTATTATTTTATTACAAGTACTTACTTTTCAATATTTATGGTCACAGGTTAATATAATTTATTTTATGCTATCAACTCTTGCTTCATTACTCTAATTACACTTTCAATTTAATTTTAACGTCCCTTACAACGCAATATTGTTTCTTGTATCATGGCAACAGCACTTTAAAATACCTTTTATTTGACGCCATTTTGCTTACTTCCAGTCTACCTTATATTCATTGTCTATTGTTTGCCTGTATTTCTTGTGTGTTTACTTGTTTGTGTGTTCTTGTTTTTTGCTGTTATTGAAGAACATGCTGCTGCTGTAATAAGGAAATTCCCCCCGTTGTGGGATGAATAAAGTATTATCTAATCTAAAAACATCTCCAGATTTAGTAACTGCAGAAATAACAAAGTCTCCTCCGCTGCCCCAGAATGGCCAAACAGACCAGTTAATGCAGCTTTCATACCGACCAACGAGGTTTTTAAAAAAAACATCCACAAAACACAACAATGATATGCATATTTCTTTATTTCATAAAGAGAAATGGTGTCTAGACAAAAGAGTCATTTATTTAACACTATTGAAATGAATGAAAATGGGGTTTGCACAATACCGTATTTACAATGGTTATTAAGTAATTTTAATTAATTAGGGTCATGTAGCATTTAAAAATGATAAAAGGTAAGAACTCTTAGTAGAGAATAAGCAAATAACAGCTATTTCCAATTGACACTATTAACACAAAACAGTCATCTAGAAAAATGAAAGAAAAAAACAACAACTTGAACTACAGGCTTAAGAGCTATTACATTAAAAAGGATGCACCAAAATCTACTAATACAATAATCCATAATCTGTGTAAAAAGCATGTAGAAAAAACACCTGATGCAGTTTGCTGATACAGTCATTGACCAGTTATGAGAGGTATGAAGGATTTCACAGGTAGATAAGTGTGAGAAAGTCCGCACTGGTGACTCAGGGATGGGGGCCCAGGCCCCTGCATACACTCACTTCACTTGAATGTGAACTATGGCCTCTGCAAGTTCTAAGGCAAATATCGGAGGTGCACTTATATCCATGTAATGCTGACCCATCCCAAAAGCTGGATTAAAGACAAGGTGTCTCTTTAAACAACATAAGAACAAGTACAATTGAACCGAGTGATTTTCACATGGCAAAATCTGATCAAACATGACTTGACATCCATTTGTAAACATTTTCCATTTTTTTTAAATTTTACTCAATGATCTAAGCCTGCGCATTCCACCAGGATACCAGATTTCCTTTATCAATAAAGTTGAGCAATCTGTGAGAAAGGCATGTTTTTGTTCATATTTTTTTTCAAAAAGAACAACCTTTGGAGTTGAAAAGCCAGTGTTTGTTTCAGAGAAGCAGCAACAAAAATGTTTAACTGAACAAGACAAATACACAGCAACAAGGTAGGAGCAGTTCCAGCAACAGCAACAACCCAAACCGTAACCCGGAGGAGTCCTCATATCTAAAATCATTTTAGGTGCTCATGCTTATTATTACTCTTACATCACTTAAAGTAATTCTGATCAATATTTTATATGAACACTGTGTGTAATGTTCATCTTTTTAGCCTCGTTTAGCTTATGAAACCAGCAATCTCTGTTCTCGCCAATCTCTTTTCCAGCAGCAGACAGCTGTTTTCAAAAAACAATATTTGTGTGCTAGCTGCTGATGACACATATCCAAAGTTAGAGACTAGCAGGTGAACATAGTGGAACCAAATCAATGATGTTGCTCTGTGTCTGCTCCATGCGCTAACATTGTAACATGATAATACATCAATGTTTTGTTTAATGGTTGTTCTGCAGCTCTAAGTTGTATTATCTAATCATTTTTAAGGGACGTTTGATTTGTCTCTCAAACAAAGCAAGTGAAAAAAAAAATCTGCTTTGGTTGTGATATAGAGAGCAGGTTCAAATGTTTGGGTTGGTTCACCCAAATGGTAAAAGCAATATGTTTTCACTTCCCTTCAGTGGTATCTAGCCATGCACATAGTTTGGGTTTTATTTACCAAAGTTTTGAGATTGTCTAAAAACAAAATACTGTTTACAGCAATGCGATTATCCGAGTAACAGATAAATAAGAATAACAAATAAGTGTTGCATTTCTTTAGTTTCCACCACAAAGGAAATCCTCCACTGTCTAGAGAGGAGAAAACAATCTCAACAGACCTGGACCAATAAAACACAGCTATCTGCATGACTAGATCCCACAAGACACAAGTGAGATTTTTTTTTTTTTTACTTGAACTGACCCCTTAAACAACAATAGAAATGTTGAAGATGCTGACGTGAACTCATCTCTCCTACCCCTACTTACTCTACTCCGACCAAACAGAGAGTCGATAGGTATAAAAACTGCTATGCAAAAACAAGAATGTGATCATTGTGGGATTATTGGGACATCTGAGGAGACACCCAGGGGCCTTTGTAAATCAGTATTACCCATGTGCATACTCTGCTGCAGGAAATATGGAAGAAAGAATGAAAAGAGGATAAAGGGCCGCACAAACATGAAAAACCACACCGGTCTACTGCTGTGTGTTGTATGAATGTGTGTGTATATATATATATATATATTTGTGTGTGTGTGTGTGTGTGTGTGCATGTATGGGTCTATGTACCAGTCTTTTAAAAGTTTAAAGACAGGTTTGTAAAATACACTTACTCTGTCTCATATTTTAAACTACATTTAAAATTTACATCAGTTAAAGTCAGGGAGAGAACATTTCACCAAACTTTAAAGCCCCAATTCCAGACGTATTTGGCCAAAAGTAGATTTTTTTAAGAATTAAAATGTAGCCATCTTAAAAGAGTTAAACACTGTGTTGAAACATGAGCCATATGTCAGGTTCACTGTCACTGTAGATTAAAGAGTATTCACTACAGCACAAAGTACATGGTCTTCATCAAAGGCAATACGGTTAAGTTGCTGGTCTGCATTTGTTTTCCAACACATGCATACATTATTGCAAATGTTATGTGTGATTTTAAATTGTGTTTTTTAAATTTCACATATGGTGGCCGACAGGGGCCAACGCACTGCGACTTAATGAAACTCACGCAAATAGACAAAACACGAGCAAGAAAACTTCTTCATTAATTTGACAACAAATGTGCAGCATTTAGCAAACGCACTGCAAATACACACAACACGACCAAATACAAACAACTCGACCAAATACACCCAACTCAACCAAATACACACAACTCAACCAAATACACCCAACTCAACCAAATACCCAAACGATGCAAAAAGAAAAGCACACAAACTCCGAAAACAAGGGCCACAAAAGCCTCTGCATCTAGAATACACAGCAGAAGTTCTCCAGGCCTCTAGGGGGAGCACTAAGTGGATTTTCTACCCCACGAGGAGAGAAACAGAGGAACAGAACACCTGTAAATATAAAGTCTATGTTTGAGATATGTTTTCTCTTGTTTGGTGGGTGTGTCTCTAGTTTACTGACTCAGGTCCCAGGTGTTACCCAATCAGCAGAGTCTGTAAACCCGTGGTAATAAAAAGGCAGAGTGCTCTCTCCCCGTGGGGGTTAAAATCAAGCTGTTGCACTTAGTGCTCCCCCTAGAGGCCGGGAGAACGTCTGCTGTGTGATCTGGATGCAGCGTTTTTTGTTGCATTTGTTTTCAGAGTTTGTGTGCTTTTCTTTTTGCATCGTTTCTGTATTTGCAGAGTTTTGGGCACTTGTCTGAGTTGTGTGTATTTGGTCGTGTTGTGTGTATTTGCAGTGCGTTTGCTAAATGCTGCTTGTGTTGTCAAATTAATGAAGAAGTTTTCTTGATTAGCTCGTGTTTTGTCTATTTGCGTGAGTTTCAGTAAGTCGCAGTGCGTTGGCCCCTGTCGGCCACCGTATTCACTGAACCGCCCTTAAACATGGCTGTAAGTATTTTGTCAGACTACCTTTAAAGTATGATGTCATCAAAAGGGGTAGGAGCTTTGAAACAGCAGTTCCATTATTAAACCAGGAAGGGGTGTCCAACTCACGTTTTAACCCCCAAAATAACATTTCTTTAACTTTATAATTCCCCATATACTATACGTATGAAAGCCTTTTTTTTAATACAGAAGGGTTTTCTTTTTCATAGCATGTACTGTAGTGAGATGGTAAGCTGCCTACTGGAAACATCAGCTTCAGCTCTTTATTAAGCTAAGAGGGATCTTGGATTGGGGCTTTAAAGAATCAACGAATAAAGCTTCACATTTCAATTAAACTCAACCTTTGTGCTAGAGCTCGACTCTGCCTCTAGTGAGCGTTGAGATAATTCAGCTTGCCTGTTCACACGTACAAAAATATCATTTGAAAATCAGACTGCTCCAGAGAGAACGCTACGAGGAAAACAGAAGCTAAACAAACTAACTTGGCCTAAAGCTGTCGACAGCATGCATGCACATCACAGGAGGATGTTCAAACCGTTAGGGCAAACAGGTTACTATCTTATATGATTGTTACTCAATTATTTGGACAACACAAACACTGCTTTCACGTCAAATGAACTCTGAATTAGCTTATTCAATTCTTAAAGAAATACAAACATAAGGTGTGAACACTCTCAAACAGTAGCTTCTTTTATGTGAAGGTTTCAGATACACTTTCTTCATGGACATATTTGTAATTGTATATTTATATAATCACATCAATGAGATTGTTTTCTCTTTAAGTGCCAATTTAAGTGCTCCAGTCTGAGACATTCGAGGGCTCTGAAGCATGAAGTGCTAAATGGCTTGAGCGCTTGGGGCTGGAAACAAAGAGCCTCATTTAAGTGAATATTTTTTCTTCTTTTTCTCAATATCTGTTAATTGCTTTCAGGATCAATTAGAAAACAAATGAAGGTATCTGTCTCTTATATACGTCGGCTGTGCTTTTTGCTATCTCTGAATACGGAAGAAACCAAAAGCATGTCTGCCACATTGGACACAAATATCATCGTCAAATACTAATATAAAATAGCATTTCCTCCAAAAAAACACAAGGCAGAACTCTTTTTTCACATTTAGAGAGGAGAGAAGCTGGCCTGAGCCTCGCGTTAAAACGCGTCTTGAATGTCTAACTTTTATACATGCATGGGGCTCAATATTTTACACGTGTGTTGACGCATGTGTCTGTATGTACTGTGTGTGTGTTACATGTGTATCGAGCTGATTTCCTGAGTTTAAGAACACTCACTGTGATGGGGAGCATTCGTTAGGCAGGACAGGAAACAGCAAAGCAAAGATTTTCCCTTAGCAAAAAGGTGCTTGATATAACCCCGTCAAAAAGAAACATCTAAGCCTCTACCTGTACAAAATCACTGTTACAGTCATCATGCTCTGTACTATATACATTTTTGCCAAACAAGCACTTGAAAGTCACCTTTACAACATCCAAATACAATGGTATTGCTGATGAGTGGGAAATAAAAATAGCCATTTAACCGCCTGTAAAAACCTTTCTTTCCTTTCAGTTCAGTGCTGAGGAAGGCAAAGGAGGAATGTTTTTCGGTAACAGCCTGTACAAAGTTCTCCTTTACAGAAATACAAATGCCAGACGCTTGAAGACATTTTTTGCATATGAACATTTTACAGTCTAACTGCATCGTAACTTCCCCGTGTACAGAAGCTGTATTCTCATTTTTCATGAATTATGTTGAACATTCAGAGGATTTCTTTTCCTGAGTTTGAACTGCTGTGACGAAAAGGGCCACTGCCATTTAGCGAGAGGAGAACCACAGACAGACAGACAGACAGACAGACAGACAGAGAGTGAGACAGAAAGAGGTAGAGAAGATTGATAGAGACAGAGTGGGAGGAAGAGAAGAGCCAATGTGAGAGGGAAAGGCAGGAACAGAGACACAGAGAGCTGCTGTTTAGGTCCGATGAGGTTCAGCTTGGAGTTGTGATGTGTGACACATGGAGATCAGAGTCTCCAGTGCAGAGGTTGCTGTTGGGGTGAGAATAGCACCATCAAAGTGTTTGGTGTTCCCACTCTGTCATGGTAAGAGGAGAATACCTGGAGAACAGTATTGCTGCTGTTAAGACAACTTTAGTGTCAACCGATCGAAAAAACAAAAAGACATAAATACAAACAAAGCTTGTTTTTCAGTGAACACTGGGGGAGGCTGAACATCTCAGACACCCCGAGGGAGGGTTTGTCAGAAGAGTAACATTAAATAATAAAAAAAAAACAACAACAAGACTACTGAGGACAGTCCTTCCTCGGCTGCTCGTCAGTCGTACATTTGTCAGTCATTTCCTGGCAGAAATCCACCGTTACCGTCTGGTTGGACTTCTCCAGCCCTGACTTTGTGTACAAGCTGGTGTCTTGGCCGTCCATATCTCTGTCTGCCCCGTTCCTGACGGCCGAGTCGGGCTCGCTCTCCGAGGGGCCGGGGGAGCCGTGGAAGCTGGGCTCGGGCGTGGCCGATCCGGAGAGGGCGGTGAGGTCGATGCTGGTGGTGGTGTTAATTGTGGCGGGGCTGGGGGGGGGCCTGGTCTCGTGGTCAGCGGTGATGCTGGCAGTGGAGTTGGGGGGCCGCTGCACGGGGCAGTAGTGGTGTAGAGACTTGACCTGCTCGGGGCTCAGCTGGACGTCCGGCACACCTCCTGGGACAGGCAGGAGAAGTTCTCCCACAGCTCGCCCATACACGCCTTCAGCTGGTTCCTCTCCGTCAGCAGCTTCTCCTTCTCACACACCTGCACACACACACACACACACACACACACACACACACACACACACACACACACACACACACACACACCACACACACACACACACACACACACACACACACACACACACCACACAATTTTTATCACCCATCACTTTGCATTGGGATTGCATCTTTTAAAGGCCAATATAAACGGGGGAATGAATACAGCAGGAAAACTGTTCCAATGTTCATATGGGCACCTGACTGTTGTTCAAGACACAGAAAATATCAATTCATACTTTAATGTCTCTTTCTTAAACTGTGCTGACATCTCATGTTATTATGAAAATGTCAGGTTGGTGCTGATTGTCCTCCTTGTACACAGCTGGAGCCGGCCAGTCCGTGAGGGCTTTTTTGAAATTGTAATTTCTGAAGGCTGACACAACAAATCAAACAATTTAAGTTTCGAACCCATCACAGTTTCCTCCAGATTGAACCTGAGCTTCACCACCCACCACACTGCTCTGTTCACCTAGCATGGCCAGCAGAGGGCACTGTGACGCGTGGCGGTGCTGAGAGAATGGAGCCAGGGTGTTTCATGGTCGATCCTACATCAGAATCCCAGGGAAAACCAATATGAGGCAGAATAATGCAAAACTATAATAACAGAGAAAGGTTATTATAGTTTTGCATTTTTCATTAGTTTTTATTATTTCGTTTTGACTTTTTGTTTTTCAAATTCAGTTTAGTTTGAATTAGTTTTCAAAGCAGGTTTGCTAGTTTATTTTTTATTTTTAGAAAAGGCTTAGTTTTAGTTTAGTTTTTATTAGTTTTAGTCTTTCTTTGTAATATAGGTTATTCAAAAAGGTCAGAAAAAGTATGGTTTAATAATAACAACAAAAACATCATACAATTTTAGAAATATGTATCCACAATGTATTCAACAATAACACCAGTACATAAAATGTAGCCAACATATGGTTATGAATATGTGAACAGTCTACACAAGCCGCAGCAGTGAGTGCGGAATGTGTTTGACGATTGACCAATCGAGCGTCTTCGTAGGGCGGGACTTGGCGTGGCCACAGTGGGATGGTATAGTGGGCCATATGGGAAAAATTTTCAGAAAGATATAACGTTACTTGCTCTATGAAAGACATTGACAAAGACGAAAAATAAGGACATTTACTCAATAATTTTATTTCATTTTAGTTGGTTTTGCAAACAGACGGTTATGGTTTTAGTTCCGTTATCGTTTTTTTTGTAATTCCTCGTTTTTCTTTTTTCTTTCAGTTAACGACAAAGTTTTTTCCCACCTAGTTTTGGTTATTTTGTTCATTTCGTTGACTATTATAACCTCGGCCTCGAGGCCCCTCCTGTGACTTCAACAGGTCTAGCAGATCCAATCTAGCATCCGTGTTTGATGGAGAGACAGGAGACAGCTGGGGGGGGTGTGGGTGAAAACAGCCGACTCACCAGTTTTCTGATCTCACACTCCAGGTTCATGATGCAGTCGAGCTTCCTCTTGCGGCAGCGCTGCGCTGCGATGCGGTTCTTGCTCCGCCGCCTCACGTCATGGATAAACTCCAGCTGCTCCGAGGTCAGTTTGTGCATTTTCACCAACATTTGGAAGTCGTTCCGTGGAAGATTCGTGATTTGATCTACAGGGAAAGGCAGCTTCACCTGGGGCAGGAGGAAAAGAAAACAGACATTATGTATAAAACAAATACATTTCATTTATATTTAACATTAATTAAGGTGGACAAAAGTTGCCCAAAATCTACAAATTGTGTGCCGCTTTTCACGTTTAATCCATTAACTTAATTTATTTCAATTTATAAACACAATTGATCAATTAAGTTAAGGATGCATTGTTGAACTCAAGGAAAAGAAAATGATTACATTTGCCAACTAAATGACACAGAAACGGAAAAAGGCAAATTAACTAAAAGCCTTTGTAAAACCAGTTTTGCCATTTTAAAATGTAAAGGTGTTCCCAGTTATTTTGGCTGGTTAGACCTGTGCTCAGGTTGAAAGAGTGAATCAGAATGATAGGGATGAATGTTGGGTAGAGTCAATCAAACTGCCACACAGACCTGAGGGAGCGGCTAATGTAATATTTTACATTTAAATAAATGACAATGGGTGTGCAAGACAAGGTTTTATCAATTTTATGTTGGGTTTATAAAATCACAATTTAAAGAGCAACTTAACACCCCATCTGTCATTGTGCCGCCTTCAGTAGCTGCCACCCGGTCGTGTTTTGGGAATGTTGTGGAGGTTGCATTATAAATATGCACAGAAATTACACATGGTGGGTTTTCAAGAGATGACTAGGTTATTTTTTAAGACCCAATATACACAGGATTTAGTATTTCTGCAGAGATATAAGTGGATGTGTGGAGAGGTTTTTTTTTAAAACAACGTATGACACTAACAGCATAATGTGTCTGGGTAGGGGCGGAGCCTTGAACTTTGGGGCAGAAATACTGGATTTTCTGTTTTTCAACGAATGTTGCCTGTTGTCATGAACACTACTATACTACTACTACTAATAATAAAGTAAAATAAGGAGAATGTAAATATAATTTACTAAGTCAAAAGAGTGGACTTATTAGTATTCAATCTTAGACTTGTTTTATTAGTTCATTAATTGATCATATTCAAACACTTTGGAAGTCTGGGTTTAATTCTCTATATTTTGGAGCTGCAGTCTCTTTAACATGATTAATATCTTAATTTAAAAAAACACAAGAACAAAAACATCAGTAAATTATCTGACTGGCCCAATAAACATCCCTTGTGTGATTTAATGAGGGAGATTAATGATGAGTTATGGCTAAATCTACCAGGTACACAGAGGAGAATCTACAAGGTGAGTCAATGAATCATGCCTTCTAACTGACTGTAGGGCACTTACTACACTTGACCACTAGATGGCAGAAGAGCCCTGCGTCCCAGCCTCCTAGAGCAGGACTCTGTGAGACTTCAGGGCTCCCCGCCTCCCATTTAACATGTAGCACATTCTCAAGCAGAGGGGAAAAGGTGATCCAAGAGAAGAGTCCCTTTCCATCTGTCCCTTAGTGCCTGGAAAGTAGCCAGTATGACAGATTGAGGGGAACAGTGACTTGTCAACCTGATCCAAATCAGTGTCAGGTGATTTCTGGGGGCATGAATATATACACCGTCTTCACAGGCTGCAGAACAAAAGAATTAGTGGAATAAATGCAGTGGTGATTTGGTGGTGCAGACCAAAATAGAACGAAAGCTGTGTGGCATTTCTTCACTGATGTGACACCATATCAATGGTGAATGTATGTGTTTATTCTCTTGTTCTCAGTTGTTCTCAGAGAGCCTCTCTCCCTCAGGTGATGGCAAACCTTACGATAAGCTCATCATAGGCAGATCCACCCCAGCGGTATCTGTGTGCACCAGGGATCTGTAGCTGTAGGCGGCGAGGGAAGCAGTTCAGGCATAACAAAGAACCAGAGGAAGACAGCCAGCTCTCCTTCTCCCCTCACTTTCCTTTCCTTTCCTTTCCTGTGGCTGCCTCTTAGGAGAGCAGGAAGTCAAACAATGGAGGAAGAGAGGAGAAAGAGAAGCACTTCCACAGTACGGTAGCAGAGGTGGCTCAGCTCTGTTTCCCAGCATCACCTGGTCTGTGACCCCCCCCCCCCCTCTTCTGGGGGATAAAGCAATATGCCTACTCATGACAGAATCAAAATGACTCCTCATTGAAGAGCACATCTACATGTCAATCTATCCTGGAGAGAGAAAATGGCTTGAGTTTCCTCATTAGAAGTGGAGCCCTCTGCGCCGCCAGGAGCCCCGTTTTCATCTCAGCGTGACATCTGCATGCAGACACATGAATAAATAATGAGCCGGGCTTTCAAGGCCACACTTTCGTCTCGCTCCTTTTCCAGGGCATGACAACTCCAGCCTCAAAGAGGAGCAGGAAAGCCATCAAACATCAGTATGAGCTGCCAGTTTGATTTAAAGCAGAGGGAGATGACTCTGTTTGGGATAGATACTTTGTGTACCATCATGCACTGCGCTCACAGAGGTGGGAGCTTTCCCCCGACAGGGTCTGATGGAGTCTTTGTCCAAACCAGGCTAGAAAAACAAGGGGAAGGAGACGCTGCGACCTTGTGATGGTTTCTTTCTCCCCCTCATCCACCAGTAACCAGTACGCAGGGGACGGTTAAATATAGCTGCTTCACCACGAGACCCAGTTCAGCAGCAAGGCTGATGACCGAGTACGCTTCAACACTGGTCATAAATTCAGACCAAAATGTTCTGGATTCACATTTCTTTCTCTCTTCATTCCTCATCTGTATCCTCAGTCACTGTCTTTCTCTGGGTCATTAGGCTGCAGATGGGGGTGAGGGGGAGGGGGGACCAGCACTGTGCTGGACCTCAGCCTTGACACCAACCACTGTTAAAAAATAAAGGATGGATAGAAAGGACAGGGAAAAAGACGGGTGAGATAATCATTTCCTCAGTATTTCCTAAAAGGATAGCTGCTTGACACCTCTGCTCCAGGTCTGTGTAGTTCTAACCCTGAACACTCAGATCCTGATGAAGGTAATGTGGAGAGGTTCAGTAGGAACTGTTGTGCCCCGGGGGTTAGAGTAATAATCTGCAACATTTCCACATAAATAAAAGACTGTTTTACTGCTCTCTTGTTGCGATGATATAGTCACGAATACTATCAATCTGTACTAGGTTCATAAAAAGCTTTCCTTACTGTATGTAAGAAGCATTCAGTGTGATGCAGAGATTGTCATGGAAAAATCATCTGATGCTTGTTACTTTACTGGCTGAAGAAACTGCAGTTTGTTTTGTATATTCACAAGAAGAAATGTGTAGTTGTAAAAAAAACACCAAACCTGTAGTACTGGACGCACTGTTTGAATGCCAAGTTATTTCTGGGAATTTGAGTGCAAAAACACCACAGCACTAGCTGTTGCAAAGACGTTGCCAAAATCAACACAACAAGAATCTTGCATATTACCACTGTAAGGTGGACGCTAAATGTCTCAGTTCTTCCAGGATGGAAGGTCCTCGGGGACTCGTTTCTGAGCTCCAGCTGGCCCTGAGAGCCCGCGTACTGTAACTCCGCTGCAGGAGCATCCTGATCCCCCTACACACTATCCTCTTCTCTGCAGACACGACAAATAAGAGCACAAAAATATCTCCTCTTTGGTCTCTATATTTGTCCCACTCCACTCATCGCTCCAGAACCTGCACTCCAGGGCCGATTTGGGGGGTAATGAAGAGGCACTGTATCTCATTACCTTGATACTACAGTTTTTGGAAATGCATTAAGCTAGATAAATATAGATTTCAAAGTAAAACGCCTGGGTAAACAGAACTCTACTTCTATCCCTCTGCGTACCTAAGGCTAGTAAATAAGGCTTCCTGTAATTCCTACATTTTTAAATTCAATACACTTGTTATATACAGATTAAAGAGGGAAATGAATGAGCAAGCATCTCCTAATGTTAAACTTATGTTACATACATCAGTGTGCTGAAAAGGCTCTCTTGTTCTTTCATTTTTTGTCTTTAACAGCTGCTCCCATTCAGGTACACTGATAACATAATGTATTACTATTAGATTTATTATATTTAAAGAGATTTCTTGTCCAGCTAACACTGATGGATGTTTTCATATTGCTTTAATAAATTACCCATAGTGCCCAGGGATTAAAAAGGCACTTGCTAGGATTACATCTGACATCTTATGCATATACGTTTATCACTCTGAATATGACTAAGACAAGTGCTTCACAGCTAAAATTGTGAATGGCAATTGGGAGTCCAACCACAGCCACGTCATATCTGGAGTAGAGCAAAGGTTCTCTGGCTGTGTGTAAGCCCAGCACAACTGATATTTAGCTCTGAGCACTTCCTGTCACACGTTCTTTCTATTTCATGTTTTGCTGATACAAACAAACAACAACAACAATGTGCTGATGTATCAGAACTACTTCCTCATTCCTCCCACTCGCTCAGAGATCAATATCTTCACGGCTGTGGCCAGAAGATATGCTCGAATGAGCTTGACGCCTCCACTTCAGCCAGGAGCTAGAGCTCTGAGACAGTCAGAGGGACAGATGCTGCTGTGTACAGATGGAGGATGCATTCTCAGCTGTTTGCAAACTCTCCTTCAGCGCTCTCCCATCCAGGTGGGATTGCTAGGGCTGTCCTTGACTAAAGAAATGTACTAAAAGAAGTTACCAAAATAAAGCAAAGCTGCAGTGACAAAATGCCAGAGTGCAATAAATCAGAAAACAGAAATCCTTTTAAGTTAAACTTTATTTTTGGGGTTTATTTTTATTTTTTCCAGAACAAACTTCAAGCTAGCAAGCTACACAATTAAAATGTAAACTAATATAATAATAATAATAATAATAATAAATAGGGTGTTTCCTTTTGCGGGGTGCAAATGTTCCAACAGGACAAGTCTCTTCCTATTTAACAGAACCACCGTCACTGCGTTCGGAGCGTAGCGTTCCGACCGTCACTGATTGGTTTAAAGAAATGTATACAACCCAGAGCGTTTCTTTCTCCTATCCCAGCATGTACCTGTGGTGCAGCCATACCTTACTCCACAGCGCTGTGGAAATAGAGCTGGACATGCAAGACTACTCTTTAGGAGACTGCTTTCTGCTGTGTGAAGCTGCTGATAGTTCTCAGATGGGGCTCATATGAACGCAACAGACCATAACCCCAGAGCAGGACCTGCCCAAGACCTCGAGTGACTCTGGCTACCTTGAATGACCAGGCTTCGGTCGGACTGTCCTGCACTTTAACTACTTCCTTCCTCATCGGGATTCGCTGTGTCCAGTCCGCAGTCCAGGGGTGCAGCTATTTTTACCAAAGCTGCTTCCCCACCCTGCCATTTGCTCTACAAACACAGTGAGGCCAGCCTTCTCCATGTTTGTTTGTATGGCCGCATTACAGAGAGAGAGACAGAGACGGAGAGAGAGAGAGAGAGAAAGAAAACAAGTGGCACCGGAAGCATGAGGTAGACCTTCTTCACCATGTAAAGGCCAAAGAAGAGTAACCTAAGTCTGAGCTGCTTTTTGGAATTACTTCTCTGTGATCACTTCAATACTAGTGCAAAATACTGTAGAGCAGACCGATCTGGGAAACATTCTTTCATGAAGGATCCTATCAACAGCTTCTGATAGTGAGTGGAAAGCTGGCAGATGACCCTGTGTAAGTCAATCGAGATTTGACAGAGGATATTATGTGGAGTAATGGAGCACCAACAATGGCAGACACATACTGTACAGAAACACAGTCGTACCCACACAAAGAACTGAAATGTCTCCCAGTCATTTTGGGCTGCTCTCCCAGTTGATAGCTGAGTGCTGTAAATCAACCCTACATCATTTACAGTGGCACATTCAGCAGGCCCTTCAAAGGCCCATAAATCTAATGGTGATGGGAGTTGTGTGCCATGCTAGGACGGTAATAATTACACATTACTGCTGAGCC
This sequence comes from Etheostoma spectabile, assembly GCF_008692095.1. Taxonomy (NCBI): domain Eukaryota; kingdom Metazoa; phylum Chordata; class Actinopteri; order Perciformes; family Percidae; genus Etheostoma; species Etheostoma spectabile. Next base: position 19,510,165 of record NC_045750.1, on the reverse strand, counting down.
TCTTTATCTTGCAGCTCTGTTTCAGCAGTGGAACTGAATTCTTTCCACGGAAAAGCTAAATCCTGTCATGTAACTCAAACCGCCGACTTGCTCTTTGAATTTGATCACCATGGCAACGAACCACTTTCTCTCTCTCTCTCTCTGCTCCCTCTGCACTTAGATAAGCCCTCTCCCCCAAACTCATCAAAAATAATTCTGCCTGCACCTAAAGCAAACATCACTGAATGTAATATCACACAAGTCAAGATGGACTGGTGCTAACATGGAGCTTCCTGGAGTCAAAAGGTTGTGTGTTCAAGCTCTGCAACTACCAAAATGTGATGTCACAGTCTAGAGAAAGTGTCATGTGAAGTCCTCATAACTGATTGTAGTGAGTGATGTGTAATTTATGGTAATAGCATTTCAAATCCCAACCAGGGAAACAGAAAAGAGCTCCTTTTACAAGCTCCTAACAGCATTCAAGAGACATTATGGAGATACAGGCCTGATATGCAGATGGAAATTTGAATCATTAATGTGAGTAAACAGCAGCGCAACAAGGAAGCAAATCTGTTCTCTGTAAATTCATTTTAATGTCTATTTATTTCCCTCAGGTAGGAAATCTGCTCATATTGATGTTATTACACCTGCGCTGTGCTTCAAGTGTGAATTAGAGGGTCCCTAGCTGATCTCTTCCTAGTAAACAACAACAGTGGTCCAGTCTGCAGCTTGCCCGCCTTGCACGTCTGCCCGTGTGGATTAGGGGAGGATGATTAGAGGATTGGCTATTCATCCTTGTCAGCACTGTTGAGCTGTGCTACAGTCCCGCCATGAGACAGGTCTGAACCTCTCGCCCACACACATTAAACTCACAGCAACTGCCGGCCATTGAACCTTTATGGCCATAGAACATCACTGCTGTAATGTTGTAATACCTTTTGCAACGCACTGCACACCTTCACTGTGGCTGGCTTGGCTAGGCTTCACTGAGAATTAGCATTATGCATATTTATAGGGGTGGATTATAGATGTCAGTGTTTCTGCTGGGATAATATGAGCTAGTTAGGGTAGCTGGCACTGACAGGAAGACAGACAGAGTCAGAGGGAATCACTTTAGAGGCCAGTCCTTCCCTGGGAGAATCCTGAGCCTTCAATCGCCTGCAGTGCCTTTCACACATATAAGCCACTCTCAGCTAAGATGATGAACCAATCACAGTCTGAAAAAACAGCACCACAGCCTTCTGCATCGTCGTGGTGCATTTGGGCTCACATATTCAGACTCATTACACAGATCTCCAGCAGTGCATAAAGCAGATTGATAATATCAAAGCACATCTGTGCCCTTTGGTGATGCTGTAAATCTTGTTCTTAACACTCCTGCTTCAATTACATGATGATTAAATGACTGCTAATGCAGACCCTGAGAGCAGGGCACTGCGATATAATTAGCCATGGTGGAATTGAGTGTAATGGCTATATTGCGTGGTACATGTGGAAGACAATGTTTTACACTTACCTCTGGCCCTCTCTCCTGCACATGGCAGGACTCGCTGTCTCCCTCCGAGAAGGAGCCTGACTCATCGCTGGAGTTGGTGACATAGGACTGCTCACATTTGATCTTGGGCCGCACCTGGTTAAAAAGGGCCTCCCCGCCCACACTTCGCTCCTGCTGGTCCACATTGAGGCAGCGCGCCACATTGGAGCATGGAGAGGAAGAGAACTCAAACTGGGGCAGACTGCAGGGGGAGCCTCCGCTGCCGTCCTCCGCATAGGAATACGAAGAGCAGGAGCTGGAAGTCCTGGTGCGTGTCTCACAAGGCGGCGAGCGTGGGCAAACTTTGATTGGCACTGGGCAGCTGGTGTTGGGTCGTGGGCGGCACAGAAGTGGGGGCTCAGTGGAGGTGGTGCTTGGAGAATAGGTCTGAGAGGTTGGGAGGGACTGACTGGCTCCTGCCCACAGGCCCTTTGGCATGTGGTCAGAGAGCTCCATCTCCAAAGAGTTCCCACCAGGGTAGGAATGTGCTGGAGTTCCCAGACTGTTGCAGGCCCCTGAGGAAAATATGACACTACGGCGATCTAGCTCAACTTCCTGTTTGCAGACCCCATCGCAGGAAGCGGATTTGAGGGACAACCCTGCAGGGAAACCATCCACATCCTTTGGGGATGTAACAGAGAGACCCAGCTCCCCTGTTAAAGGCCAGAAGTCATTTTTATGATCTCCCTGAGAGATTCCCTTGTCCTGGGGGCAGACAAGTCTGTTGGTGAATAGCTGCTGTGAAGTGTTGGGCAGACTGGGGAGGTCAACCCCTTTCTTGAAGAAGGCTCGGAGGCAGGATGGGGACTTGGTTCTCTTGGTTCTCTCCACAGATATGGGGCTATCCATCTCCATGGCTGTCACACTGTCCTTATCCCTGACGTCCTGCTCGTCTCCTGATAGGCACAATGAGATGGCCTCTTCCTCTGCCTGTGGTTCAACTTTGATCTGTGCCAAAGGCAGCCTGCCCTGAACCGGCAGTGCCCCGCTAACGCTGTTCTGTTTTAATGTGCTTGGAAAACCTGAGGTACTGGTGTGTGAGGAGATGTCATTGTGCTTGTTGCAAGCCCACTGGTATTTCCTGTACTTGGGGCATCGCGGCAGGTCTGACGCTCCGTGCCGATCAAAGTCCAGCCGGCCATCTGTGAAGTTACTGGGAATAGCTATTGCTAGCCGATCATCGTCAGGGTGTCCAAAGGAGGTGAGAGCGTCAGCACACCGCTGCGCTTTTGGGGAGGTGGGTCTTTCCACCTCTGACTGCATGCTCTCATCCTCAGAGTGGTTCTCCTCCGCCGCCACCTTGCGGCAGAGCAGCAAGCCATCCTCCTCGCTGCGCAGCTGAGCTTCCAGGAAGCGAAAGCATGAGTCCTCGAGGTTGTGCATGCGCAGGAATTCAGCACAGCGGATGACCTCCTGGATGTTTTCTCTGCTGAGTAACAGCTTAGCAGTGTAGGCAAACTGCAACAATGGAGCGAATCCCCTGGCAGTGACCTGCAAAAAACAGGGAAATTGCCAGAATTACCATCAGCACAGCCATTGTTCAGAGCACTTGGAGTGTGGTGAGACAACCCGACAGCTCCAACGACCATAAACAAACACTGTAAAGTACTGGTTAATCTTTTTATCAGGTCAGAACTGAACATTGTACACAGCGGTAAATAAGATCTGGTTCTCTGGGGATGTTGGCACGTTGTGTGTCCAGCCTCATATTCATAATAACAACCTGTTGGACATTCCAGCAGTTGACCACTGTCTGCCCTGTGGTTGGATCATTGGTTTTGCCTACACCCACTCATGTCACTGCTTTACATTTGCAAAACTCGTACTTACTTAAGGTAAGATGCCTAAGCAGTAAGCGCACTAGTGCTGCTTTATATTCCTTCAGTGACATGAATTTATTGTATGTCCAAAATGCTGGATTGCAGGAGGGCCAGGTGATGGTAATTGCTAAATAATAATCAGCAAAGATCTTTGTGACAGTGAATTACACCTAGGTACTTTGTACTGAGGTTTGGTATCAGTTCCAAAAACTTTCAAACTGATACCAAGCTCATGCTTTTCAGAACACCTTTTCATCATTTAACAAAGGAAGGCACAGTTCTTGTTAGTTAAATAATCAGGAAGTATTTGATAAAAAAAAAGTAAACATGATTATGAATCAGACCACACTGATGCCAGCTTTTGCACTTGACAGTAAACAGCTAGGGCGACAAATTAAATATTTAGGTTTGATACCCTGCCCCTATTATAACTGGGACCTTCAGTTAAAAGAGTTTTACTTTCACAACCCTGATTAGATGTGTCCAGCAGTGTACTGTAACCTAAGTGCCCTGTCTACCCCACAGCCTCACTTTCTGTATCCTCAGGTCAAGTGCCTATAAAGCCTAATGGTTTGTAAGACTATGGCTTATGCCTGTTATGGCCATGTGGCGCGGGATGATGGAGGGAAGCCTTCCATTTAGACTTAATACCAGATAATTAGGTAAACCCCTTAGCCTGCAGAAGTCCAGGCCACCCTCTGTTGTTGTTATCACAGAGCACACAGACGAGAGAAAGGAGCCAGAGGAGACGGCTTTAATACGAGGCTTGTCTGCTGTTTGGAGATCAGCGTGAGGTTCACACTAGGTTGCATTCATCACTTTACTCAGGCTCTAGCAACCAATCCCTGCAGCTTTATCCTGGTTCATTCTCTGATGACAAACACATTACTGTTAGTTGCCCGGGGAATGCAATCAAACCATGCACTGAGAAAAGGTGCGCTCACAAACACAATTGCAATGCATTCACATTGAATCTGAGACAGCCGTATTGTTTGCTCTACAAAGCACCTTTTCAGCGACTGATAAGGTACAGTTTTTCTTACAAGACTTAACAGAGGCTCACAGAAGTAGGGGATGATCGGCACAATGTGGTTTTAATGAGCCCACTGTTTACTGATTGTTTTGCTGCCTCTGTTGGGGAAACAAGAAGATGAATTACCTAAGGTGAAACAGTATACACAGTGTGGGCACTGCAGCAGCTTCCAGTGTTCCAGCGGTCGCTGCCAGACACCCCACTAGTAAAACAGGATTTTCCCTCTTTAGTATCAAGCTTCAAAAACCACAGATATTTGCTCTGTGGATTTTTCCGTTTGGAAAAACAACTAGCAGTTTGCACGAGGAAACGCAAATATGTCAGTAAGAAATAGCTTGAGGTCATTGGAGTGAAGCTAGGACCTTTTTAAATCATCTGGCTTTGTGGATCTTTAGGATGAAGATGAATACACATGTGCAATGTCTTGCTGTTTTTTTAAAGGTTTAAAACTAGGAGAGTCCATTTGTTGCTGACTTTTTTCATGTTCACTTTTAAACATTGTATGAAATTAGAGATACTACATGCTAGAGGCTCAGAACTCAACAGCATAATAGAGGATGTGTCTATGTAAATTTGAATGGAACATGGCCCCAAAATACAGACGGGGATTATGTGATTATAGAAGAGATATAATAATTAGAGCTTTTAATTGTAAAATAATCAACTTGGCTTTCAGCTAAACTCAATGATCTCCAAGGTAACAACTGTACTGAACTAAATCTGTGGTGGGATGATACTATCTACGGCTGAACCCAGCACACGCCGACAGTCATGATGCACTTGTTTAAAATGATCTTTAGTGGCACACATGTTGTCTGAGCTTGGGCAGTGTCAGTGCCAGCATTTTAAAATCACTGTCCACAGTCCACAGAGTTACAAATGTAGTTTTGGGGTATTATAAAAGCCCTTTTAACTAAGTTTGTGTATAGAATGTATATAGAAAGTGTTCAAGTTTCCGGAACTCTACAGGTGGGATGAACAGCATTCTTTTAAAATATATTCTCTCATTTGGTGGTATGATGATGGCTCCAACATCTCCCATTGGTGTTTATCTGTTCGATCTGGTGACTGTGAGCATACTGTGAGCATACATACAGATGTGTCATATCAGGATGAATGTATGTACAGTATGCCATCTTGTTTTCATGTCACAGAGCATGATGGCAACTTCTGTGTGTAACTTTCAACATTCATGTATTGTGTTGTCCCTCCAATTCACACTGTTCTCTTCCATGAACCACTGTTGCTTATGATGAGCCACTCCTCACATACAGTCCCTCTTAGAAAATGCTATAATTAAATGTTTCATATTTTAAACTGAAATAAACTGCAATTGTAGTACTGTAAAGTGAAGTTTTTCTTGACAGTCAAATCTTTCAATATTTCTTTCAACTGGCCCATGACAGCTTGACATAGTTCCCAGATGGGTTTATAAGCCACTACATGTGGCCTTATCTACAATCCCAATGTCGTGGTGACCACATTTAATCAACCATGCTATAAAAAGAAATGTAGATTTCCACTTGAATAATTCAATGTGTTTCGGCTTAAATCTTGCACATTTTCTCACATGTGCTGGATGTCTTTGTTGCTGTGACTACAGACAGCCAAATGTTTGAGATGTGAAACATTAAACCAGCACCAGTTTACAGATGTGTGACATGCTATATACACATCTGTTTGCATCCAGTGTCTAATGTTTGATGATATCTCTGTATTTTTGGATTTGCAGAGTGATCTTTAGCTGGGTACGTCCAGTACATGCACTGGCTGTACCCTCCCAGCATGCATCTGCTCTGAAGCAGCCTGCAGTGAGCTCTGGCTAAGTATAGTATCAATAGTATCAATCAGGCTTAATAGACAGTCCAATAGCACCAGGCACATCAGGAAGCTGCTGACTCCATATCTGTGAGGGGGGATGGTGTGTGTGTGTGTGTGTGTGGATGTGTTGTGAGTATGTGCTTGGGTAAGTGGGTGTGAGTGTGTGAGTCTGAGTGTGAAGGATTGGAAGGGAGGTAGCAGCTTTGAGTGGACTATCAGCTCTGCTGATGTGAACAGGTCATCCTCAACACACACACGCACGCACGCACGCACGCACGCACGCGCGCGCGCACACACACACACACACACACACACACACACACACACACACACCTGTATTTGCTACAATAATAAACCCATTAAATCAGACTCTTTCACTGTATTTTCTATTTCTGCGTTGAAGGGCTTCCACAGAGATTTACTATTATGCATCTGTAAAACCCGGTCTTTCAGTCCTAGCCCCCAGTTGGTTTCTCCAAGAAAGTTATTTCCTTAGAAATGACAAAGCCACAGAACAAAATTATACAACGGTTGTCACTTGCCGACTGGTGCTCATCTTGATGTGTTAAAAAGGTGTATTGTCACTTTAAAGAGGCACTTCCTTGTGAGTATATAAAGTGAATAATGCCTATGCATCCTCACAACTTTGTATCTACTTTATTTTGGGTGTTCCTCTTTGAGGGCAAACATGCAAACTTGCACCATGGTACATTTTATGTGAGTTGAAAATGTTTCATATTTGAATAATTCTACCTTAACCTGAGTCTTCATGGTTTTTTCATGATGGTATGGAAAATAGAAGAAAAGGAGAGTAACTGCTGGAAAGTAGCAAAAGGAATTTGAGTCTCCTGGTGAGTTCTGTGTCTGAGCTGTCCCACGACTGACTTCTGTATTTGAAGTAGTTTGAAGATACAATGCATTTTACATTGTATGATTTGTGTATTGAAGATTGACCTGTACATTAAGAGCTATTCTATTCAAATTTACAGCATACACAAAAATTTCAAAACAGCCTAACCTTCTAGCTGCCTGAGTAAGTGTACACTCAAATAACTGCAAGTGGCCTCTCTTCACTTGTGCACCCACGCACACACACTAAGTGAGTCGCTGTAGATGGGGCCACGGCGACTGTAATGGTGAGGCAGTGGTAGCTTAAATGAAGCTGGGTGGCTGCATCCAGGGCTGCTGATAAACATTAAAGCTGCTGAAGGAAAAGTGCTGAGCGTACCAGGGATCTATTTTCAGCTAGCATCAGCAGCTGCTGCCTGCGGGAGCGCATCTTTATGTGCACCCTGCACCATATGTGATTACTCCACTGTTACAACCAGCACAGCAGCCTAATGAAGGAAAGCGTAAAGGGGGGGGGGGGGGGGGGGGTAAATACTGAGGGAGGAAGGATGGACAGGGGAAAATTAGAGAGGAACGGAGACAGTCAGTGCATAGGAAACTGGAGAGGAAGATAAGAAGGATACACAGAGTGTTTCCTGGTCATTAGCTGACTGCCATGATGTTTGAAGCCTTTCAGCTGTTAGCAGCACTTAGTGTATCAGCTAAGACAAAGAGACAAATGTATCAACGTGAATGACTAGGGCCATTTTAGGCTAACACAGCCCTGCTCTGCCACTGGAGAGGACAGGCAATACCATTACAGGGCAGGAAATTATAGTCAATGACCAATCACAGACCAAGACACTTGACATGAGTCGCATGACATTTTTAGGAAGCCTGCCAAAAATCTTTTCATAAACAGGCTGAGCAATACTACACCACACTCCCCTCTCCTCCCTAAATCTCTCTCCCTCTTTCCTCACCAAGTGCTCATGCCTTATGTCGGCCTTTTGCTTCCAAAGAAGAGAGGGCTAATTTATGCAAATGTTCTCCAGTGAATTCCTCAATGGCATGCATGCTAATGAGGACATGGCATGGCATGACAATGGAGTGAAAGTGAAAACCCTCCATCTCCATTGGAGGAAGCAGCCGACGCTTTAACATCAGATCTGCTGAGTAGCCCGACATTTACCTCTGTGTTTGCAGACAAACAATAAGGAGCCTGAGTCACAGCCCTAATGCGAATGAAACATGCGCTGACTGTACTGACGCAATTGTGGGTTAAGATGTTATGCTAAAGGAGATAACAGGAAATGTGCAGGGACAAAGGCCTGCTGCAGAACAGAAAAGCCCTCGGCCAAAGGAAAGTCTTTTATAAAGACAGCTGGAGCAGTCATCCAGTCACTTACTAACCTATCAGACTACAGCTTGCATTAAATATATTATACGGATGACATACTGTATCATTACTAACAGTCAGCATAAATCAACAAGCTACTTGCATTACATTAGAAATCTTAAATAATTTTAAAAAAGTAGAAAGTACATTGTTTTAATCATATTTGAGATTTTGCACATTCACATCATTACAAATCACAATTTTTGCAATGATTTTCAAAACATACCATAGTATCTAAGATTGTTTGATTGCTTCTTCAAGCAGCCATTCATTCCACTCATTTCAGTCTGGTATAAACATTGTCAAAGACTCCAAACTTCCTTCAGTTAGATTATCACAGTGAACATATTTCAAATTCAAAAATCAATGGCTGCCTGGATGGATGGCAAAACTCTTACAATTAAATGTATGGTACAGTATACTTTGCAAAAGGCTCAGATACATGAACTATAGTAAGAATTAAAATATATAAAAACACTGGTATAGTAATGTAAATGAAACCATATGCAGTACCTATGATGGTGGTGCTGACGGATATTGTTTTTCAGATCTATTTTTATTTGTTTACACATTTCACACTGCTGTACACTGTGTTGAGGGGACAGTTTTCTTATGTGCTCCAGGACTTACGTTTGACATTATGTCTGAAGGACAATTTCCAAGCACATATTCTGAGACGGTCCCCCCAATTCTTACCCTAGGTGCCAAAAATGATCTCTTGTTCGCCATTGTTTATCTCAATTAAGTATTAGGTAGAACTTTTAAAACCAATATTTAACTAAAACACGACATAAATAAAAAATCTGATAATGTAATGGAGAACATGAATATTATTAACACAAACATTGAACTAATGTTAGGCCCCTCAGATGTAAAAATTTAGTACTGAGGCACGATTCTTTACAGCAAAATTATTAAATTCTCAATCTAAAATTAAAAAAAAAGTTTGAGTCATTAAAAATCAAAGAAAAAACCCCAATCCATACCCTAACTCCTCTAAGATGGCACCGCAGATGGCCGCCTCTGGACCACGCTCCATTGTGCTTTTCGTGTTTTTGTTTATCGGACTATTAGCACTGGCGACCCCCAGGGGTGTGTGCTCTCCCCACTGCTTTTCTCCCTCTACACCAATGACTGCACCTCAGATGACCCATCTGTTAAACTCCTGAAGTTCGCTGACGACACAACCGTCATCGGCCTCATTCGGGACGGTGATGAGTCAGCCTACAGACGGGAGGTGGATCAGCTGGCTCTCTAGTGCAGTCAGAACAACCTTGAGCTCAACACGCTTAAGACTGTGGAAATGATCGTGGACTTCCGGAAGAGATCACCCAGTCTTCCCCCCATCACCATACTCAACAGCCCTGTGTCTGCTGTGGAATCCTTCCGGTTTCTGGGATCCACTATATCCCAGGACCTGAAGTGGGAGCCCAACTCAGACACCATCATCAAAAAGGCCCAGCAGAGGATGAACTTCCTGCGCCAGCTCAGGAAGCTCAACCTGCCTAAGGAGCTGCTGATCCACTTCTACACAGCCATCGTCCAGTCTGTCCTCTGCACGTTCATCACTGTCTGGTTTGGATCTGCCACCAAAAAGGACAGGAGCAGACTACAACGGACAGTTAGGACTGCAGAAAAGATCATCGGTGCCAACCTGCCCTCCATTCATGACTTATACACTTTCAGAGTCAAGAAACGGGCAGGAACCATCACTGCAGACCCATCTCACCCCAGACACAATCTGTTCCAGCTTCTCCCCTCTGACAGGCGCTACAGAGCACTGTACGCCAAAACCAACCGATTCAGGAACAGTTTCTACCCATAAGCCATCTCTCTGATGAACAGCTGACTTCTTACCGTCAGTGTCAGGTTCAGTTCTGGTCCATAACCCAGTAACACTGTCTCTACAGCACCTGTTTACTGGTTCCACTTATTATTCCACTTATTTAGTATTTAGTATTATTCATCATTCTCATTCTCATATCTCAATTATTATTTACTATTTATTCATCGTTCTCATTTTCTATTTCAGAACTGTCCATAATGTTCATACTGTTCATATTGTAATATAATAACATAATACTATTTATCCCGGTATCCTCGCACTATGCTCCACATTTAAATAATTTTATTGATCTCTTCATTGCACTCATGCCTCTATATTGTTCTGTTTAGAGTATGTCTATATTGTGTGTATATATTAGTGTGTATATTTTTTGTTTTGGTTGTTTTGTATGTGTAAGCACAGTGTGAGCTACAATGCTCCAAAGAAAAATTCCTCGTATGTGTCCTCATACCTGGCAAATAAAGCTGATTCTGATTCTGATTCTATAACCATAAAACACTGAAAACAAATAATCTAAATAGGTTAGATAGGTTAGCAGCCTCTGTAATTTCCTATTTGCATATTTGTCTACAGCATATTTTGATAAGCCAATATCGGCCTGATGTAGGCTATAGTATTTAAGTTCAGTCCAGTAAAGGTACTGAATCTGTATGATAAGGTTTGGTGCACATCTGAATCAGTGTTAACAGTGAAAAGGATACTAATCACAGTGAAGATATTTTCACAAGGAAAGTTTCCTCCTGTGACAGGAGAAGCTCAGAAGAAGCTCTGGTGCTGAGCTGTCCCCCTGACAGTGAATTAAATTAGATAGTGTACGTCCTAATCCGCTCCCAGTGCAGATTACTGTGCAGGCCAGACAGTGGGGAGGATATGACCCCGCCTCTACACCGCTGCACACACTGTGTGTTTCTGACCATAAACATATCAAATCGTTGAATCTGTCCAAGGACTTTGCACAAGCTAGGCTACTCTCAGCTCAGTGCCCATTTACTTTGTCCAACATGCTTGTGCGTCAGGTTTTTTAGCCCAGACTGATGAAAATCTTTCTTTTCATTAGGGGGGTGTTAGCTGCTTAACTATGCCGGGTTTGGAGGTTAAATACAAAGAGGGTCACAACAGGGATCACACAGCAGGCTGTCGCCCGGCAGGCTGGCTGCTCAAGGTGCTCTTCTACCCAGCCTCTCACACTCAGACAGAGATCCTGCATCTTCTCTGTCAGCTTACAACATGCAATGGGTCCTTGTGTTGGTAGAGAAAGAAGGACCCCCTGGGTGGGTGTTAGTGCATCACTCCTCTCTCCACCGCCTCCTCTTCACCGTCCACCACCCAACCCCCCACCTTTAAGGAAGGCAACGCTCTGCTCCCACCATCTGTCTAATTGGCTGTATATCTGTGACAGTGTCCTGGCCAGGCTCTTAGTGTGGGGCCAGTCTGTGTGAGGCCCCCTCAGATTATCCGGCATTGTGCAGGTCGAGCCCTGATCAACTGCTTGACCCGAGGTGGTGGATGGATGCCACTCATCAACCCTCCTAAACCACCACAAGAGTATTAAATTGACCTGTCTCTGGTCTATCTCAAGCTCCGTCTCTATCTCTGAGCAGCCAGACTTTAAAGTTACCTCACAAGAAGCGATAGATCAATAATTCCTCATACCTAAACAACAGAACAAGTCTTTTGGCTTCCAAAATGACCTATATGCATATTCAGATCTATCATAGCTTGTGACCTTCCACCTCTAAGTCTGCTTTATGTAGGTAGCTAGAACTACTGGCTTCAGGTTGGGGCAAGATCATGGTCGTTGTTAATAGAAACCAATGTAGTCAACAGTGTCAAAGTCTGACGCTTTGCCGACTCAACCATTTTTGGACTGATGTAACAACGTCCCCCACTTTAGCCATTGCTTCCAAGAAAGTCCAGTCATTATTGTCACACAGCAAGAGGTGACAGGTCAGGTAAACATATGTCCCTTACACTTGAAAGGGATGCCAGTGCTCATCCCTTGGCCCCACTGACACTCTGTGGTTTAGGGGGTCCTCCTGGCTGACTGGGGGTCCACATGATGCCTGGAGTCTTGAGTGTCATAGCTTTGACTCCAGATTCCAAACTGCCTAACCAATGGTTGGAGCAGCGTAAAGAACCATCAAAGATCTCTTACCCTTACACCTCTAACCACTCAAACTACAAACTACTTTTTGCTGAAAAGGCTAATTTTAAGTCACCAATTAATAACAAATGCATCAGTATTCCATCCAACATTTTCAGAGTGTGTGGTGTACAACACTGCAGTCTTTAGGGGCCACAAGCAACACTTCAGATTTTCAGTCTGGTTAAAGGAAGTTACAGCAAATCTTTTGTGACACTGTAGGTGGATACACTCTTTTTAAAACTGAGGGCAGATATGTATGTTTGTGTGTATATTCTTTCCAGATGATAGATGTGCAGTTCTTCTCTGGCTCATGACTAAGGAAAGAATTGAAAAACAGGAGGTGGTTTGAGGTCTGTGAACCAGCGCTCTGCTGAATCACAGTGCTGTCCTCTCCTTTTTCCGGAATTAAACTCAGAGAGAGCAAAAATGGTAGGCCTGATGACCCTCCACATTCTGGAGCCCTCCACTGTCCCCACGGTGGTCTGGAATCATGCCAGCCAGTAAGAATACTCCAACACCAGATGAAGGCAACATATTCACTGATGTAATTACTGCAATGCATTAGGTTTCTGCTGTTGGGATGCATGGAACTCCAAATATTAACTTGTTCATTTAGGCAACGTTTTAGGTTTACTTTTTACTTCTGTTAATGCAAATGTATTGATTTGATTTAATATATTGTTGTAATGTTTCTTAACCAAGTTGTTTGATAGCCACAGTTAAACCGACACACAGCCTTGCTTGCAACTGACCCCTCCTTTCTTTACCTGGCGGCTCAACGTACACAGATCAACTTTAAACATCTAGACACACACAAGTTAAAAGTAAGCAAACCTCCTAACATACAACCTTTGATTTGACTTGGACATTGAGCATTCTGTGAGAACACTCACGTTTTGCTTCCAAATGTACTCTGTCTAACCCATGTGGCCTTAAAAAAATAAGCAACCATCTTCGATTCGGCCATCTTGTTTTAACCACATGTTTAGCTTCCCATGCATTCATAGCTCCGCCATCTTGTCTTTGTCTTTAACACACGCACGCCGCACGCACGCACGCACGCACGCACATCCTTTTGCTCCTTTTAGCTTAGATATTTTAGTGAGTTAGATATTGTTTCACAATAAATATATATATAGCATTATTCAAAATTGTATATTATTTTTCTAAATAAATATATTTAGAAATATATAATACACCTGTTGTCAACATCATTTGGTACAAAAGTGAATCTTGCCAATCTTTTTTGTGACAAAATTTCCTTCACTTCTGCTAGCTATTGATATGGTAAATTTGGTTAGTTATTCATTTAGTTATTAATCCTAACTCCAAATTGATAGTTTAATATATTTTCTGAGACTTAAGTCACTTAATTGGCCATCTTGATGTTATCAAGTGACAAGAGGCTACTTTAGTTGAAATTTTATCACAGTATATTTTTGATAGCCATTTTAAAGCGCCCATATTATGCTCATTTTCAGGTTCATAATTGTATTTTGAGGTTGTACCAGAATAAGTGTACATAGTTTCATTTTCAAATAACATCATATTTTTGTTGTACTGCACATTGCTGCAGATCCTCTTTTCACCCTGTGTGTTTAGCTCTCTGTTTTAGCTACAGAGACATCTCACTACTATACTATCTTTGTTGGGAGTTGCACATGCTCAGTAGTGAAGTAAGATCCCATCAGCTAGATAACTCTTTCTCCAACTTTGGTCAGTCCAAGGCAGGATTAGCTAGGAGACGTCTTATAAACGAGGGGCACTTGTGGAATACCTGCAGAACAGGGACATGGTAGTGGTTCTTTTGGAGATTATTGTGAACTAGTGTGTGTTGTAGCAGTGTTTTGCCATGGAGAACGAGCTAGCATGCTAGGGTTAGCCACCTCATCTCGGCTAGATTCCGTGCAGCTCAGTCAGGAGACTGAAGGCAGAGGATATTCAGAAACCTGTATCTCACTCAAAACAGAATGGATAGTTTTTTTGTCTGCATGCATGTGAAAGCACCAGAGACAAAAAATAACCCCCCAAATTCCAGAAAGAGTGATACTGTGACTAACATACAGCAGTTGGTATATCAAGCGTGAGGTTCCAACATAATGTGGTACCCCAAAGGCCTGCTCCCAACATTTTGGTGCCTCGGCGTGAGCTTCCCAACAACAATCAATAAATTACCATTTAACATGGTCTCAATGCACTTTACAATAAAAGGAACACATAAATAACAGACAAAAACAAAGCTATTGAACAGCATTAAAGCAGTAATAAGAACAACACCAAACCAGCAACATGAGACACTAAGTGAAAAAGGTTTGTGAAGGACTCAGAAAGGATGCTGCGAAAAAAGTTAACTTCAATATTCCACACATTGAAAACCATAAAACTATAACCAGCTGATTTTTTGTTTACTAGGGGAATGACCAGGCAACCAGCATCAAGGGAGCGGAGAGTGTGTGCCAGTGTATAGGGTATAATAAGCTCAGATAAAAAAGGATAAACTACATCTGCAACTATAACTAAATAAACAACAGTATCAGTATCATCAGATTCTGAACAGCCTCTTGTTTAGGACAACAAAGCCAACATGCTGTGCAAATAACTAGCTGACAGCAGTCTGCTGTGATCATGTCGATGAATGATGAGTCACAGTTTTGCATACAGTTGCACTATGGAGGTCATCTCTCTCCGTCACAGTGATGACTGCTCCTCTCCAGTGGAGGGCTCTCTTTAAAACTCCTCTCCCTGGCTTGTATTTGAGGCACACTGATTCTTATGAATTCCCCTTTGTTCTTACACTAACAATAAATATGATGTAGAGAAACACTGTGTGTGTGTGTGTGTGGTGTGTGTGTGTGTGTGTGTGTGTGTGTGTGTGTGTGACGTCATGCTCTTCTGTTCCTTCCTCCTGCCGGCGGGCCTGGAGGACAGCATCGCTGAGATAAAGCAGGATTGTTTTGTTCCCATGATGTGATGGCCAACAAAGCCCCTTGATGAAACTGGCTCCCTCTCTGCAAGCCCACAATCACATTAGATATAGATGATGTCACTCAGCAGCGCCAGCCCCGGCTACTCCAGGGGCGGTGGGGCCATGAGAGAGGAGTGATGAAGGTGGTGGGGGAGGTGCAGCACCAACCTTCCCCTCTCTCCCCCCATAGCAGCCAAGGCCTTTTTGCCCTTTTTTACACATAGGTGGCAGCCTTCAGTAGCTGCTGAAGGACTTCTCTCTGTGACCCGAGCCATAGCTCCAGGCTGCTGCTCTGAGCAGCCACAGCCCTCCCCATCATCAGAGAGAAGACGCAAGGCAGGGATGCGTCAGCAGGCTTCAGTCGCTGACCGTAAAGCAAATGGTGACAGGGACCTTAAAGGACTTGACCGGCCACAACAATGAAACGACTTTTCTCCTTGATGCAGCTGTGAATTGTCTAGACACAGAGAGATGTACTACCTGCTGAACAGGGCAGTAGAAAGCTATTTAAAGGAAAATTCCACCTTAAATCAAGAAAAAAGCCATAAGCAAAGTAACTTGTATTTCTAAGCCCATTTATTTTTCTCCTGGACTTGAGGGTTTCCATTTTATGCCGGTGTGTACTTCTACTCAATTAAATGTTTTTCACAGCTGTACTGTAATTAATAGTGTATTTACATCATTATTATTATTACATACATTATTAGCATTTTACTTCCAAAAATATTTAGTAATAATAATAATAATACACAGTAGTTAAATGAGCTTACCTGCTTCTTACATGTGAATTTATCAGTCTGGCCCATATTATGTGTACAGTATATATATACTGTATATATATTATGTGTACAGTATATATATACAGTATATATATAAATATATATATATATAAATAGTGAATAGGAAAAAAACAATATATGTATATACATATATTGTTTTTTTCCTATTCACTATTTTCTGACACTGACATTTTTGCATGTGTACACAGTGTATTGGCAGTGTGTTGTTAAATATGATGTAGTTACCTTATGTGGCCATTGTGACAGAATAAAGCCAATGGATTCATTATATGTTGTTTTGTGATTTACATAAAGTGCTAAATATTTGAAATGAGTTGTCAAATTGATCAAGGATGGATAAAGGAAGGATGGATTGGTTAAAACCTCCACGGGAGTAACTCTCTCTCTGGCACATTAAAGAGATGTTACTTTCCTCACTCCATTTCACACCTGAAACACACAGCAGCGTATGCATTATTCATGTGTGAAGTGAGTGAATGAAAGAGATGCTGCGCTGAACATCCAGGAGTTGTTCCCTGCAGTCCTTCTTTGAGTTTAGCATAAAAAAATGATGCTCATTTTATATAAGACTACAATCTGATGCTGGCTTCTTTTTCATTGAGCGCAGTGACAAAGTTGTTTGACAGACGCTACTTTATTAATGCACACTGGCCCCAGCGAGCAGCCACAGCTACACATGGGGGATGTGTCCCAGTTTTTACAGCAGAACATGTATGTTCCCGTGTGTGTGGCTATGTGTGTGTGTGTGTGTGTGTGTGTGTGTGTGTGTGTGTGACATCAATCCGTCAGAGGGTTACTTTCATCATGTGTTCAGAGTAAGAGCTCTGAAAGGGATCATTTGAAAGTGACAGAGTGAGAGCTGAGGTGAGCAAGAGTAAGGAGTGTTGCCTAACCTAATGAGCACTGAGCCAGAGGTGGCGTTAATCTTGCCACCAAACGCTACCTGTCACAGGCAGTGGCGGTGGTGGCAGCTGACAGGTGCTAATTGGCAATCACAGCCTTTTTCGGCTCAATAATGCACTTTCTTACACCTCACTGAGTCGTTGTCATCCAGTGAACGCTACATCAAATTAAAACACTGTTTCACCGTTATTTTCTGTCATGGTAGATAAAGGCAGGGCACACAGAAACAAAAACTAGCTCTTAAAATATACAAAACGCCAACAGCGAAGTTAAAGTTGGGTGATAAAGTGATAATATATTACAAATGCAGCAGATGGAGTTGAAAATTAGACGGTGCCAGTGGGAGAGCCACACAAAATGCAGTTTAACTGGGCAAGTTGTAAGATTATAGATGATTCTGCTAATACAACATACTGGAACTTCTGTAGTGGCTTTAAAACTAGCCAGTCATATTCACCCCTTAACTGATGCACCTACTGTACCAGCGTTAGCTGGAGCTTGCCATCAAAGTTCAAGTACAGAAAGTGTAAAGGAGTAACAGAGGTGTGTATTTACAAAGCAGTAAGCAGTGGCCAATAAAAAGTGAGTCAAACAATTGCAAAAGTCATTTAGTCCCGTCTGCCTGTTCTCCACTATTAGTGCTACACAGTCCCGATTATTAATGCTTATCATCTAGGCATTTTTGTTGTGATCAAATCACCATTTAAAAAAATAAATATTTTTATGTATTTGAGAAACACAAAACACTAACAAACAATTACAAACAATACACTGAGATGGATAATGTGTCCCAGGGCCAAAAGAAATTAAACAAACAACGAGAGGAAAGACGGGAGGGAGGGAGACAAAAAACACACACAAACACACACACACACAAAAATACACACAAACAGACACACAAGGGACCAAACACCTGCGCAAGTTAGAGGTCCGGGCTGTAGCACAAGGCTACGTCATCAGTCATTTTGTGAGCTTTTAGTTACAATGGAGAGGAAAAACATTCTCATGAGGAGCATCCCAAGTTGCTGTCAGTCACCAGAATTCAATTCCTCCTGTGGGTCCATGTAATGCTTATGATGCAGGATGACCGTCACCAAAACTGCCCAGCAAATGAGTTACGTTCATCTTTCCTTCTCTTGGTTCTTTTGTAAAAAGCCAGATTAAATATGAACCGGACCAGAACTAAAAGGCAACAATGTATGTTATCTGCCCTTGGTTCGGACCAAATAAACATACAAGGCTGGTGGATACAAGGCTTTAGTCCAGTGGTCACACATCAGCGTGTGTGTCTATGGATGCTGCAGGAAAGTGGGGAGAGCTGGTTAGTATTGCTTTTTTACTGGTGTCAGTGGGGAGTTTTAGTGTTGCATTGTCTAAAAGTCAATAGCACTTCCAGCCCTGCCTGCTGAAAACTGTCAGGGAAAGAGTGTTTGATGGACGTACCTCTTCCGGAAGGCTAACGACCAAGCCATTCTCAGCCTGGCCCACCAGCGCCTGGAGGAAGTACTGGCTGCAGGCGGCCAGCACGGACCGGTGCCCGCGGAACTCCTTGCCCTCCACCAGGACAGTCACATCGCACAGGATATCCTGCTTCCGCTGGTCGTTGAGGCAGAGGAGGATATTGGTACAATGAACTGTAGACTCATACACATACATGGGGGCTTCAGGCTTCTCATCCACGGACATTCCGCTCACGCCCTGGAAATAGAAGCACAACAGAGGGGGGGTCAGCTTACAGCCGAGCACAGCGAGCGCATTCCACAGGACTGACATCAGCCCGGCACTCTGTTGATGATTCAACACATACAGGTCTGACTGACTGACTGCTGCTCTCTGCTTCACATTCTCACTCCCCCTTTAACATTTAAAAGCCAGCAAATTGGGGTTGTGCGTGCTCCTGCTCAGTGTGGACTCACACAAGATTTCCATTCACATTTCCACATTTCCACTTACACCTTTCCCAGTGCACAAAAAAGGTAACATCGACAAATAAAACACACAGAACACCTTTGATCTAAAAACCACTTGCATCGAAATTTGAGGTAGCCAAGAAAGTCCAGTTCAATTACTGTTCCTTTAGTTTTTACCCTTGCGATCCACATGTGTATGTAATCTAAGGAGACTCGCTGTGAAGGTATGCTGAGCAGCTCCGACACACTCAGCAAGTGAACTGATTAGCTGAAGAAGAGTAAAGTACAGGAACAGGATAAGAACTCAAAACAGCACAGAGGTTGTTTGTAGCCATGAAAGCAGCTTGAGCGTCAGCTTTTAAAAAATTTGATCAAGTCAACCCGACAAAGACACAATCTTCAAGATAAAAGACACAATCTCCAGATCAAACAGCTAGGGGAGCTCCGGGTGAAATGACGTGGATCCACTGCTGCTGCTGCTGTGTCTCAGCGAGCTTGTGATCATTTCAATTTAACACACATGTATTTAAGATAATGGTCCATGTATATCAGCTGAAATACATATATATATATATATATATATATATATATATATATATATATATTGGAACAAATATACATACTGCCGATCTGTTTGCCCCTGTTTCTAGTCTCTGATTCTAGTTCTAATGCTAAACTAACCATAGCTATCCTGGGATTTACAGGAACAGCTTCATAACTGTGTGTAGTGATTACTAACAAACAGAGTGTAAATTGTAATTTCCCCACTGGGGATCAATAAACAGTATAAATTATTATAAAATTATAACACCGGAGGGACCTGTTATCTCAGAGTATCCAGCCACTGCATTTAAAGAACATTGTCACATAACCGAGTCTCACTCACACACACACCACACACACACACACACACACACACACACACACACACACACACACACACACACACCACACACACACACACACACACAACACACACACACAATAGATACACAAGGGACTAAACACCTGCGCAAATTAGAGGTACGGGCTAGCACAAGGCTACATCATCAGTCATTCTTGTGAGCTTTTTGTTACGCTGGAGAGGAAAAACATTCTCATGAGGAGCATACACACACACGCACGCACGCATAATTCTCATCCTGGGATAATGTGTGCTATATTTTAATTATATTTACCATTATATGTTCTGTTGAAATGAATGCCTTGACCTAAAGTGACTTTGTCCGTCTGTCCTCGTTTTACACTATTTACATTTCCTCAGAAACGTTGTTGCTTAGCAAGCTTTGAGAGAAATGTAAGTGAGGTTTTGCAGATGTGACTACACACAGACCCTGTCCACATTCACATTCATGGACCCTTTCTAATGAAATATCTCCTTGTTATGATTGGACAATAATCTATAGTTGGTTTATGTTATGAAGATTGATAAACACATTACTTTTTAACATCCTTGTTGTTAGCAATAGGAAGCTCTCACTGACTCATACTTTTATGTATGAAAACAGCTTAGCAAGAGTATAAGTGGAACTGAAAATGAGGAAGCACAGCTAACATCCTTTAGGTAAATAAAGACAGTGATGAGTTCCATCATCATAACCACATCTGTTCTCTGAGACCTCCAGGATTGTCAGAGCCAGTGGATGTAGTAACAGCACACAGCTCAGGAAAGGTGCTGTGTGTGTGTGTGTGTGTGTGTGTGTGTGTGTGTGTCACTATGACTACTGCAAATGTGAAAATGGAGACTGTCTTTATGTTGCAAATAGAATTACATCCCATCTTGTGAAAAAAGGCCCTCACCGTGTAAATGGGAAGAGCTCTCAACACTGCAGCTGATCAGCTGAGACTGGCTGTGCTGACATGAGAAAACTGTTTCCCTTCAGAAGGCAATACATCCAGTTGAGAAATTCCACAAAAACATATATAGGAGTGCTGAATGAAATCATTGGCCAGTTGTTCGGTTTCCATGTACCACAGTTAACAGGCCTGTTACCTGAATTATAACTTGTCTCACAGCACTTACTGTTAAAAAATGTTGTTTGGAGACACAACGTTATTTAATCATTTAAATGAATAGATATTTTTGTATCGGTGTTGTAGATAATAGACGGTCCTTAAGCACCGCCGGCTGCTGCTAGAGACCAATCTTATTTCTCCAGATTGGAGGACGGCTCGTTTTCATAAAAATGATTTAACATAATTTCGCTATAGAGTAATTTATGGATTATGAATCCATGCGCACAGTTTATTAAACCGAGGGAACAGATTTTATTCTGTGTGCACGGTTTGCTTTTTATTCTCTGCTGTGGACTCTGTATGACTGTGAGCAACTCTAACTAAATAATTTCCCTGAGGAGATCAATAAAGACTTTTGATTCTGATTCTGATCTATATGGTTACAGCCGAGAAATGATGTCTGCCACTAGCAAAAAGTCCACAATGAAGAAAGTGGAAACTGTGGTCTTGCTTTGTGGGGCTACACTAAGCCATTCATTGCACTCCAGTCTTTAAACACCTGGCCATTTGTAGATGCAGGTTGGTAACTGGGACAGAGCTGACTGGAGTGTCTGCTGTGGGTTCTGTTGTGGAAAAACTATGTCAGTCCAGACTTTCCTGTGGTTCTACTAGTCCAACTGTTGTATAGTTTGCTTATTTCTACCAAACATTTCTCAGTTGGCTTCCTACGATAATGACCTGTCTTCCAAGAATAATCTTTCCAGTTTCCATATGTGGTTGCGAGGTTCAGAGCAATCCAAACATGCTATTTCTGCCCTGGAATGCACATTTCGCTTCACTTGGACTTCAGATGGTTTGTCGCAGTGGGAGGAAAATGCAAAGATGTCACAAACACAAGGCACACACACACACACACACACACCACCACACCACACACACACACACACACACACACACACACACACACACACACACACTCATACAAACACCACAAAATAGTGGGTTGTGTGCAAATTCTGATTAGAAGTGCTGATGGATGCCATCGATTTCTTTTCCTTTTTTGTGATTTCCAGGGTCAGTTGTTGAGCTCTTTCTGCCACATTAACCCTGATGCCGCCAACCTTCTGTGTCGATATAAAGCCCAGTATGATGGTGATGAGTAGGCTGCAGCAGCGGTCTGAGCTGACTGCAGGGTCTGCCACTGGCTGCACCTGGTGTGAGCCTGCTGATCTGAGGCAGGCTAATGAACACTAATGTTAGCTCTGCATTACCCGTTGCAGCCGTTCTGTTTGTGGAGCTATGTTGTGGCCAACTGCCATACTGTCCAGAAGGTGCAGAAGAGGAAGCTACTCTTTGCTCTCATTATGTCGACCTGTCACAGCCTTCCCTGTAAATGGAGGCTATGTATGACTGTACCTGGTGCTGCCTCACCGCTGATTCATGCTTACTAACACACAGTTGGATTCTTTAGTTCACAGTATTTACCTAGATTTACTCTGTTGCTTCTTTCTATTTAGTTTGTTAAGTTTAACAGAAGTCATGCTCTCACTGCAGAAATGTTCCCTCTCTGGAACTAGATAGACTTTATTAAAATGTCTGTAGGACTCAAATTGTTGGTTTGAGGTGCTCTTTGGATCCAAGGCACTCTCACTGGAAAAATTAAAAAGGTTTAAGATGAATAAGCCATAAAAATAAAGGTTTTTTGATTTTTTCCAGTGAGAGTGACTTGGAGTTTTGATAGATTTACTACACTTTACTACTACAATGCTACCACTACTACTACTGATAGCTGAATACTGAATAGCTGAAATGTGTCAAACAGACAGTTATTCCAACTGTTCAATCTTCTGCTGGCACAAAACTATCCAAACTTCCAATTGTTCACAAACAAACAGCACATACGGATAATTCCCAAGAACTTGTTCTATACCTTCACGTTAAAGTAATTAACAATGCATTCTGGGGAAATTAAAGATTCTTGTTAAACTAAAAAACATGTGCAGTCCTGCAACTGACTCTGGAAATTGCAAATTCCCGGAGTCCAATGTCACAAAACAGTCCAAAACCCAAAGAAATTCAATTTATAAATTGAATTGAAACAGCAAATCATCACATTGGAGAAGCTGGAACAAGCCAATGTTTTGCATTTTTGCTTAATAAATCTGAAATGTCATCTGAAATGTTTTCAATTAATGTCATGTTGACTAACTGATGAATATATGTATTACTTTTTGCATACAAGAATGATTACCAAAGGCTTACAGGTGCATTAATTCATCTGCAACACAAAACTAAGTGGGAACCATGTTTTTCTATTGGTTATCAGCAGATTCCAGGTGTCCCTGATTGTTACCATGGAAACACAGCTGAGATACCCTAGGGATATGTCAACCCCCCCCCCCCTAGAATCAGTCCATCTTTATTTTCAGTTACATCAGTGAGTTGAACTGGGCACACAGCAGAACGTTTGAGTCAGCGTTGGCCCGACGGGCTCATATAACGGCGTCTGAGTTTGGGGACGTTGAGCAGGAGGGCAGGTTGTGTGTCATAATGTGCTCTCTTTCTCTCCAGGTCTCAGCTGAATAATGTGAAGGGTGTGTGGAAGAAAGAGGAGAGGCATGACGGAATGAAATACAGTGCATTAAGGAGCAAGGGTGGACAGACTTTGAGGGCTGAACTGAGCTCCCAGTGGCAGATTCATGACTGCTCCTATCATAAATAAAACAACATTCACCATTCAGGAAGCTTATATCTTCAACACATTCATCTGAGACATCTACAGCACAATGATGAGCCAAAGAGCAATGCAAGTTCTTTTCCCGTTGTTTATTTCCCCTCGAGTCAAAACCGATGATGATAGATAGATTATGAAGGCTTCCTGCAGGCGATTAGGTATTACACTCCTGTGCATGCTCATGTGCATGCCTCAGTATAGATCTGCTATCTATCTAAAGGTCTACTGTGAGGCGGGCAAAAGCTCCAGAATGAGCCAATCAGTAGACCTTGAGTGGAAATGACAACTTGGGTCTTATCTTTATAGTTTTGGCCATAATTTCTATCAGTCATGACAACATTGTACAATAATACTATACTTAATCAACGTCAGTGCTGACATCATCAGATGCCCCTGATGTCAGCGATGAACTCGGTGGATAGAATGTCATAATTACCAACTGAAACTTGTAATAACAGGGACTATCCTGCCACACTTAAGTCTAAGAAATGCTGTTGTGTGATCAGATCGAATTTTCAGAATCTTTGCTGGAAAGGCAACGTATTGGTAATGTTTTCCATCATTTCCTGACAGATTAGGGCCCAATGCATCCGCATGGAGCAGAATGAGGCCCATGTTGAGAAACACCAGCAGCGTTAAGCTGTTGCAAATAACAAAATCACAGATCGGAGGTCTGAATCACCTCTGTGGGACAATCATTTTACCATCTCTTGAGTTATTGGCTGATTTTGTCAAATTCAACATCTACAAGGCCGGATTATGACACAACACAAAGCACCCCGTGGCTCCTTGTAGTAAACAAGGTTAGTCCCAACTGCTGCTGTTACAGTCTAATAACATTATCCAGTGAGCCAGACCAGTCAGAGGGACAAACACATGAACACTGTGTCACTGTGCACAGTTACGGGGGAGGATTTCTGCCAGGTGACTGTAATTACACTCAGGATGAACATGGTTTTAATTGGAATTATCAAATTAGACCAAGGAAACGAATGCCCTTGGAGCCGTACAAGGCGGCAAATGTCAACATGGATGGTGCTGATGATGATGGGGAGGTAAATGGAAGCCTTATCCCGAGTGTAAATTACCATGTACAGTTCAAATGAAAATCCCTTAGAGGTCTGCTTTATGACAAATGCAAGGAGAAGCATTTTCAGCAACAAAGTTCATTTGTAATGTACTGTCTTTGAATGTAACATGCAGATGATATTTTTGGAGGGGTTTCATTTCCTCCAATGAAACTATCTGCTTCCCCATACCCCACATTCGTTTTTGTGGCATTTTTGGTCAGTGTGTGATAGAACATGTATCCATTAGTCTTTGTGACAGGTTTTAATACTTGGACCAAGATATTGCCATACTGAAATGACATTTTATTCCAAATAGTAGAGAGCAGAGACACAATGGGAAGCACAAAAACTAGATAATTAGATAGATAGATAGATGTAGATGTAGGCCTGCTTGTAAACAATGGATGAAATCAACTGAAATATGTGACATCGGATTTGGGACTCAAATTTGGCACTACCAAATTTATTCAGTATAGTGGATTGGCTCCCAGTTTATAGCTCAATCTCAGAAAATAATACATTTCCCATAATGCAACTATCTTTTTTTAAACCCTGTCTTTCTTTCAAACTTCATGCCACTGGTTTGAATCACAGGCTTCCTGTTAGTGTATACATGTGTGTCTCCAGGCTGAAGGAACACCAGGACTGGCTGTAAAATAAATGAAGGATTTTTAAACACTACTGTACGTTTAAACTTCATGACATGTTCACTTTACAAAGGTTAAAACCTTTGAGTTCATGTTTTAGACGGTACCAACATCTTGAAACATGTATATTGCATTGCAGGGATCATCAGAAACGTGTTAATGCTTCACTACAAGCATCAACAGGGATATTAAACTGGGGACGGTCTATCGAATGCTATTGAGGATGGACCTCCTAATGTTTATCAAATGTCTCCATGGCTATATTGCTAATAAAACACACACACACACACACACACACACACACCACACACACACACACACACACACACACATTGTTTGAGACACCGGGCTATAATAAATTCAATCATCCAGAATTGGTTGTGTAAAAATGTTGTAACCATGGTGAATGGACTGCATTTATATAGCGCCTTTCAACCTTACTGGAAATAGGGCTTTACAATTTGCCTCTCACCCATTCACACACACACGTTCATCCACCGATGACTATAACTCTAAACCAAGGTTTGCTCTTTACAAATGATGGTTATCACTGTTATGTTGAACCTTCAGTAGGATTAAGTGGTTGTCTACACTCTCTCTGACCTCTGTAGCAGTATTCAATGCAAAACCTATTGAATACCAATACATATGCCATGTCATCCAGATTAAAAACCAGGTTGTTCTTGTTCACTCCTGAAATTTGTTAATTACTCATTGTGTTTTTCATCTGCAACGGTTGGTATCCCAGACAAACAGCATGCTGTTCAGGCTCTATCATACACCTAGAGAACAGTATCTATTCAGCAGAAACACTTCAGCCAACACGGTCAAATCACAAAGAAATGTATTATAAAGCAGAGGCCATTCTTAGAGGGAGAAAGGCTGATGTGTCTCTGCATTGCAACAAGTGATGCAGAGACACATCAGCATACACATCACATACTTAGGAAGTAACTGAGGAATGAATTCAACATCTGAAGTGGCTTGAACCATAAAAAGAGAACTAATCTGCCAGTGGGGTGAAATTTTTCCACGTGTTCTAACAAAGTTCAGCTTCAAGAAGTTCCTTCACACCTTAAGGTAAGCATGAGAAATATGAATGTAGATAAGAAACGTCCTGCATTAATTAATAATGAATAATCCCTGAAGTAATTTCCATCATTTAAGATTGAAGCTGAGCCGTTTTTTGAGGCTTTCCACTGTGACCACAGAACGTTCACTAACATCCATGGCAGGAGTCCTCATCTCCACACTGCTAAGGACACAGCCCTTTAGAAGGTCACTGGGTTGCTGATATTGATCCTGATCATAAATGCATGAAAGCCACGTCTGAGACAGGCTGCTGATGCTCACCAGGCTCTGCCGACTTCATGCTGAGGAATGTGGAAGCATAATGAGAGTGTTTGAATTATTTTTGTCTTTACAATTGAATCCAAAATATAGGCCCTAATAAAATACATACACATCCTAAAAAAATGAAGCACGTACAATTAAAAGACAAGGTTCATCACACTGTATGCAAGATGTGAGAGGTACCATTTTACCATAGAAAATGTGCAAGAAAGTTCAACATAGAGGACACAGTCATCGCTGGCTACGGCTGGAGTTATTATGCTCAAGTCCATCTATAAATGGATCAAGTGATTTTTGCTCCAGATAAAAATCTATACTGTCTCTGTGTGCTTCAATCAGTGGACTGAGTATATGCACAATAATCAAATGGACTCTGGAAGAGTTGTCCTGGCTCTAATTGAAATGGTAGACCCCAGGGGAGTCCCATCATGTGATGTCCTTAGCAACACCCAGGTCTACTGTAACCCAGGTTAGGGTGCTGCCGAGCTGTGTCCGTCCTGCAGGGCTCCTGCTGACATGGGACCGGCTATGAGAGCGAGCAAGTGTCCGTCTGCCTGGCCCAGAATGCACAAACCTGCATTTATTGGCAATCGGCCTAATTAACACCTGAGCTACTTCATCACTCAGCAATGGAAAGGTCCAGGCAGTAACCTCCACCATGTGAATCAATACTCAAACCACCGGCAAGCTTTGCCTTTTAAAAGAAACCATTAATGAGGAGCACAAGCTACATAAAACATCAAATACAGCTGGATTACATGCTAAGAAACTCATTATCAGAGCAGCCAGGATCTGCATTAAAAATGCATTGAGGCTTAGTCAAAGGCAACTTATAAACAAAACAAGAGTACGTGGTGAAAGCCTGAGTAAATCCATCCCTGTGATTGACAAAAAGATTACTAAAATGCAGAATGTGGACACACACAGTTAGCATCTTATAGAGCATGTTTGTAAGACATTGTGGTGTCTTGCATCTGTATCACAACAACACTTAAGAAACTATTAATAGATGAATATTTTTAGATTGCTGACTAATCGCTCTTGAAATATCTGCTCACTTTGAAGAACAGATTTAAGACTAACAGCAAAGAACACCAACCAGAGCTCCGGTTCTTTATGTGGCCACATTAGTTTACATACTATAGTATGCTATCGAGGAATAGTTGCATCGCTGAAATGCAATGAAATCTGTTTCACTAAAGCTACCTGTTGCATAAAACCAGTCTTCACTTTTAAATCTCAAGAATGATCTTTGAATTATTCAAAGTCACAGGAAAAAAGAAAAATAATGAAGCCTTGAAATGGTCAGCTGCAAGCGTACATTGGCATTACCTCAGAAAGGCATCAGCAGAGATCCAGTCATCTTGTTATTCCAGCTCTGAAAACTTTCTAATGTCTCTCACTGTATATTACCGACAGCATTGAGCCTATCAGTGCCTGTGGGTGGTGAGTATGACTGAGCAAGTGAGGTATGTGTGAGTGTGTGTGTGTGTGTGTGTGAGTGATAGTTGTGTATGTGTTTGTGCGATGGTATGCCAGTGTATTTTTGGGCCCTGCCTGCTTAAATGCAGCTTGCATGAATCATGACTTCCCACATAGTAGGTTAGTGAGTGGGGTGAGTCATATTGCTGTCTTATATGGTAACATGCTGCACATGTGATAGAAACACTGGTGTTATCTATAGACTGGGCTCACTGTTTCAAATGGATCTCAGCTCTGTGTTGTCTTCAGCTGATATTAGAACTTAAGCTCCTCTTAATCTGACAACAAATTTCTTTGATATTTGTGAATGTGACTTTCTGTTTTGAACAGTCTGCTGTGACTCAACATGTCTCAGAGCCATTTGGTTTTTATTTGACACCGCTTCAGCCCTAAAATGTAAATACCACAGCAGCCAAACGTTACTGCACAATGTGCAGGAGTCACCACAAAGGACAAATATAGACTTTGACAGAACGTATAAGTAATACCAAATGCTTATTGCCTTTTCTACATAAATATTCACACTGACAGTGACAAGGTACACCTGCTCACACAATACTCTGTTTGTCTGAACCTCTTCCTGTGCCATTGGGTGAATCAACAAGGAAACAAGTGAGGTTTCTGCAGACACCTCAATCTGCAAGTACAGAGAACCACCTCACCGAATCACCCCGAAACCATCACCGCCAATGAGGATATGCGGGGTGTTTTCAGCTGCCAGAGAAAGAGCAGGTCTTGTGCTAATTAGGCCAGTGATTGGCAGGCCAACGGGCTGCTAGCATGAGTTTGCCCAAGACAGGATTATGTGCTGCAATATTAATGGGGCCGGTGGGAAATAGTTACAGTAAAGAGTGGGGGGCAAGGCTGAAGTGGAAGCCTTTTATTTCAAACAATAAATTTGTGCATTCAGTTGAAATTCAACCGTCAATTTTGTCAAAAAGCTCTCACTCAATACACTCATGGAAAAAAGGCAAACGGAAAGTCTCCCCACAGGAAGGAGTTGACACAGAGGCATCGCCCACGTCAATACCTTCAAAAACAATGTCTGTACGCGTGTGTGTGTGTGTGTGTGTGTGTGAGTGTGCAAAAACCAAGAGTGTGTGTGATCATGTGTGTATGTGAGGGGGCTGAAAGGTATAACATTGTTGATAAGGTAAAGAAAAGCACTTTTTCACATAATGCTCTTGCGTGTGCAACATCTAAAGTTTGAAGAATACATGCTCTAGTTGTTGTAGCAACATGCATAAATGTGCACAAGCGGAGCAATGGTATCCAGCTGAGATCAAAGGGCCGCAAAGCCAGGCTGTGAGGAAGATGACAGACAACATCTACTGATGGAACTGATTGTAACACACCGTTGACGAGCACAAAGAGACGTCCAACATGTCTGCAAATTCCAACTCTTCCTCGTTTAATTGTGTGTGCTGTTGTCACGTATGTCTGCAGGTGTGACTGCTGTGAAAGACCACACAGGGGAGCAGAAGGCCACGTGAGGAGTTCCTGTCTTTCAGCCATTCACCAACAAGATTGCTTAACAATGCACCTTGCAGTTCTTGTTTTCTTCCTTTACAAAAAGGGTCAAAAGGGCTGACTCTGCATACAGCTGTCATTCATACTGGATGTTAACAATGACACCAGCATCCCGACTATATACATATGACTATAACATGTGATCAGTTAGAAGTCTGAATCGAGGAATGTGTTGCACTCAATGATGGAGGAACACACAGCACCTGAGCTGGACTCTGAAAAACAATCCGAGAGCCGATCTGAAAGAGACTTTAAGAGATTACATGAATATACTGTAGGTTTTCCCCTGTGGAGATTATGACACACCATGTGGTCACAGTTATGTATATTTGGATCTATTCAGGTATTTTTCATAATGACACGCAGACTGGAGAGCTGAAGCAGTACAACAGGACTCTAGCAGACCCAGTTAAGCTGACCCAGCACCATGCTGTCCCTGGTCTGCTCTTAGATGAGAAAAGCAAATCTGTTATTACAATAGAGTACCTAAAGAAGATACTTTTAAATTACATTTTCACGACTGAAAGTTGTTAATTCATGAAAAATTCATTCATGCACCACCTTCCACTTCAGCCTTCCCCTCACAACGGCTCTGCAGCACAAGGACGCCACACATTTTGAATTGAAAAAAAAAAAAACACAGACAGTGAAGCAATCTATGTTTTCTCCACATGAAGTACTAGATGAACGTATTTACTAGGAGATACGCTTAAGCCACCAAGCATCGAGAGTTTGCATGGAATGCTTGGGCAGATTGGGACTCTTGTTTCTATAATCTCTGATCAAATACTTCCTCGTATTTCAACAAAATCCCTGACAGGTTTGATGTTAAATGAAAACAAGATGTTGTGAAACATGTTTAATTGTTCAAAGTAAGATATTAAAAAGAGAATAATGTTTGTGTTGTATAGGTACCAAAACTTAAGTATTCAATTATTGGAATCTCATGTACGTGATTATAGGCAATACTTTGTCAGGTAAGCGTGGATCATTTTTGACGTTTGAAATAATAGTTTGGCAAAGAAAAGACCTAACTCAGTGTTTCTGAACAAGCTTTGTTCTCAGAATGGAGCCATTGACTGTGTGTTACAGTTAAAAGCTCTATTAAAAAGGTAGATAGTGGACCTTGAGATTTGGTTTTGTCCCTAAAATCCCACATGACATCTACGCAACTATCTACTAATTATTACATAGGAGAGTCAAAGTGACAACTGAGATGAATACATATGCAGTGTATGGACTCATCATCTGCCAGACAGCAGGAGTTTCACAGATCAATGTCTGCAGCATCACAAGAACACAGAGTGATATTGGTGCCAGTATATTGTGACATTGTGTTGCAGTATCAATGACCCCGGTGCACACAACCTCAGGAGCTGCGGCGCTTGTCTCTCTCTGTGGTTGCTGTAACCACTGTGCTCATTTCATAGCATTTGGTGAAGCACCACCACCTGACTCGTGTGCAAGGGTTTGCAGGTTTCATAGTTCATTCAGGGCAATCATAAGTCAGCTGATTTCACTGATTCAAACGTAGGTACCTACAAAGGTTCTGTCGGCCTAACGTGACTGAGAGCCACTAAATACTAAATAATTCAGGACTGTTTCATTCAAACACGTGCTTATAGAGGAAACACTCTCCTAATAGACATAATTCATAATATAGTTTGTATTATTTATTTTAACAGGACAATTTCTATGGAAAATCAGAATCTCTTTTACAAGGGAGTCCTGGTCATCCACATGATCTACTATAAAGTATCAGAGCAGAGCATCGTGCTTCATATATTAGTCAGAGATGTCAAAGTACGCCAACACAAGCCCCGACTGCTGAAAATCAAGTCACAGGGTACAGAATGAAAGGTTATGGTTTCAAGTGTGCGTACATGTGACACAGAGTGCGGTTTAGTGGCTTTTGGGCAGCAGTATTGATGACTCAACCTGAGAAGAGAAAGCAGTACTTATTTGTTGGACACCTTCGCACGCTCAAGCATCACAATCAGTCACAGTGGAAATATTCGCAGGGAGGAGGAACTGCATCACCCCTGAACACTTCAAATGTCTGGTTCCAACTGTAAAAACATTCCACAAGGGCCCAAAGGTTAGCACTGTGGCCTCACAGCAACAAGCTTGTGGGTTTGAATCCAGGTCGTTCCGGGTCTTTCTGCGTGGAGTTTGTATGTTCTCCCCATGTTTGCGGGTGCTCTGGTTTCCCCCACCATCAAAAAAAAAGTACCAGGTCAGTGCCCTTGATCAACCTTTCTTGTGTCATAGGCTGGCAGAGAACTTGTTCACACATGGGTGGACCAGCTGTGTCATGCAGCCATTAGAGCATTCTGGTAAACAGTGTAGCAATCTGACTACTAATGAGTGCTGTGGACGTTCACACTGCGACAGTAACAGTCTGGGTGAAGAAACCCAGACGGCTGCATCCTTACACACACCAACACGTCCAAGTGAAAGGCCACTGCTCCAACAAGTCCGTCTCAGTCCCGCCCAGTCAGTCAATACTCAGAAGATCAATATTTATCTCTGGGATTATTGATGTCTTCTTGATTAAAACACTGAAATGTAACACGTTCAAGGAGAAAGAGTACAGAGGGCAGCAGCAGGCCGGTGGTTCTGGAGGGCAGGAACCTGAACTCACAGCTCAGCAAACACACTGGTATGTATAGGGGATGACATTTTTCTGAGTGATGTGTGATTGATTTTTCCATCACAGCTGGAAATGACTAATCCAATAATCAGTTGAAAACACCATATCTATAGGAAACACACAGGCAGCCAGAGCTGCAATGTTCATTCTCACATTTGACCCTCTTCTGATGTGTTTGGGTTGTTCTCACACTACAAAAAGGAGCAATGACTTAAACAGAAACACTCAACAGACTCTTTGTTAAATATCCGATTCATCATCAAGTGCAGTCTTTTTAGTGACTGCAGCTTATGAGTGCCATATGTTGGTGTCATTATGGCTGAGGGCAGGAAGGCTGACTGACGAATCAGATGCCAGACGTCTATCCAACTTCTTATACAGACAAACCGATATTAAAAGCAGAGCACCTTGATATGCCAAAAGCCATTTAGTGTTCATCTGCTGTAAGTCCTTTTCTGCATGTAGGTTTCCGTTTCAGAGCAACCCTGCACAGAATCACTGAGGGACATTTTTATGCTCTGGTTTATTCCAGAGTGAATCATACAGGAATTAACATAACTCATATGCAAATGTACTATTTCAGATTTGGAACCATGCATCTTTCCATCACAGTCAGAGAGGTGTTCTGCTTGCTGCAAAAAGTAA
This sequence comes from Etheostoma spectabile, assembly GCF_008692095.1. Lineage (NCBI taxonomy): Eukaryota > Metazoa > Chordata > Actinopteri > Perciformes > Percidae > Etheostoma > Etheostoma spectabile. Next base: position 19,477,111 of record NC_045750.1, on the reverse strand, counting down.
CCTTTGTCTTTAATGGATCCCCCAAAGACTGTATTATGTAAAAAAAGTTTTTTCTTAGGGCCCCGGCCCACGAAAACCCCGTTTAGTCTATTTTTCGGGCTGTCATTATTAGCCCCAGGTGGGAAAAAGCGGGTAGGGAAAATTGGCATTTCCAACAAAATCTCCAAATTTTTTAAAAAAAATAAAAATCAAGGAAAACCGTGGCAAAACAAATGGCACTCGACTTTCCCAAGCGGTCGTGGGGCTAAAATTTTTCTTCCTATTTTATATTCTTCAGGCTTCAAACAGTCAATTAATGAACAAATAATCCAATTCACTGATAATGAAAATGATCATTAATTGAAGCCCTAATTTGGTGCTCCAGCTGCTACTGCCAGAAACACTGTGCTCCAAATAAGAACTATTCCAGGAGGAACCTACATGAATGTACTTCTATACTACTTTAGACTCTTCATTGAACAGGTAGCAGAAATAGCCTGTGTCTCAAAGGTCACTCTCCCCTGCCGCTCTCACTCAGCCTTATGCCAAGTGCAGAGCAAATATGAGTGACAGAGGAGGCCAGCCTTCCTCTCAGATCAGCCTGTGGAAACCTCTGGGGAGAATATGCAGACGTAAGCTGCTGCTATTTGCGCATGAGCGGCAGCGTTGGCTGAAATGAAAGGTTGCACGATGGTCTGCGGGAGGACGTTGTTGTTTCTAGTGGCACACATTTCTTGGAAGGCATGATTGATGCACATCTCAGCTTGAGTGTCCTAAGTATTTTAGCTCGTCTGTGGCTGTGCAGCTGCCACACAGTGGACGCGGCCTGTGAGAGTTTCACTCTTAAGCTCTAAACAGGGCTAAATGGCAATTCTTTATCCTGCCGCTGTTTCCTTACCGAGGTCAACCTCTCTGTACACCGCAAATTACTCGCAGAAAGGCTGCCAGAAGGGGCTGTTTGTTTATGGGTCAGACTGTCTGTCATAAGAGACTATTTTTAGCTGCCTAATCCTTCAATGGACTCATAAGGGCCCAAACTGGCCAGATGACAGAATAAACATAAAAAGCTTCACGTCAAAGAGCATACTAGGTTTATGTCTAATCTGTCATTATTCTTGCCCTTTAAATTTCCATTATGCAAAAACACAAATCTCTGCATCATGCAGTTGTGATTATGAAAACAACATATACATATCAGCCTTACTATGGAAGATGAGAACCTTTCTGTAACAGCAACCATGATTATGTATGATAAATTCAAGCTACAGGAGAGAGAGTTTAGCCACCAATGTTAACAACAACAGCTTCTATATGGAGAGTATCAAATGAACTTGTTTTAGGACTGCTGGACATGTCACACAGATCCTGGACATTCTGCTCAGCTAAGCAGTAACTGTGCAGCTAATCTGCTGAGGTGGGAGGGGACAAACATGACCACACAGACTGCATGAACTCCCCCCCTTAAGCTTTTATCAGGAGCAAACTCTACCAACTGTCTGGAATCCTGCAGATGCTAACATGGAGAGGCTGGGCTTGGCCTCAACGTTGTGCTTTAATAACTTTAAAGCATCGCTCTGGGACCTGTTTGTTATTATATTATCATTATCTACCATTGTTAGAATGCACTGCTGTGGCCCAATGGGAAATCCACAACTCTACAACAAAACCACATGATGCATGTTGTTTTCAACATATTTACACATGGTGAAAGATACACTTTCTCAATTAGTCTTTTTTTGTCTTTCAAAGTCTTCTTTTCTGTCTTTATATAAGAACATATTTATAGGTGCTTTAGTAGTTATTTTACTTGATCACACAATTAATTATAATTAAGGAACATATCTGATATTAAAGAATAATTTATGACAAATGTAGTTTTTGTTAGAACTTTCAAAGGCAATTGCTGAGGTCTGGAAACACAGGTACATCGCTATGTCAGAGTCAAGTGTCATGCACATCCAGGCAAGCAAGCTGGAAATAACTTCAAAGAGGAGCAATAGTAAAGATCTTGTCCAAAATGGACTAGTACAGTCAGAGATTACAACAGCTTTAACGATGGTGGCAGTAGCTCAGTCCGTAGGGAGTTGGGTTGGGAACGGAGGGTCACTGGTTCAAGTCCAAGTCCCCGTATGGACCAAAAAGTACGGAGTGTGGATTGGTGGCTGGAGAGATGCCACTTCACCTCCTGGGAACTGTCAGGTGCTGTTGAGCAAGGCACCGTACCCCCCCCCACCCGCTCAGGGCGCTGGTTTGGCTGGCAGCCCACTCACTCTGACATCTCTCCATTAGGGCATGTATAGATCCTGAACGTGTGTGTGTGTGTGTAGTTCAGGACTGTGTGTGTGAACCAACCAAGTGTGGACACAGAGCGTAAAATTGTAATTTCCCCATAGGGGATCAATAAACAAATTAAAATTAAAAACTTAAATTAAATTAAGGGCTAAGCATTGGCAGATGAAGTGGTGGAGAAGAAAAGGGAATATGAGAGAAGAGCACTTCTGGATGATGTGACGGTAGGTGATTTCTTTCCCAGGAGTGCGGTTCCACATGTCAGAAGTAGGTATTTAATCCTAACCAGCGGCTCTCTCTGCCCTCTGTCCATGGTCAAGTCCTACACATGTCTCACTTCCCTGCCCGGTCCAGCTCGCTGCTCATTATGATCTAATGTTAAGCCAGCCAACGACTCACAGGCAACATGAGCTCAATAACTCGGTGACACAAGTCTGCCTCAGCCACTCTGTACAGTGTGAACGTCATCTAGTAAAGTGTCATTTTCTACATCTCATCATGCAGAAGCATTGATCAGGACCACTGATCCATCAGATCCATCAATCCATCAGATCCATCAGAACCACTGATCCATCTGATCCATCAGGACCACTGATCCATCAGATCCATCAAAACCACTGATCCATCAGATCCATCAGAACAACTGATTCAGCAGGTCCATCAGCTATAAGTAACCTTATAAGAATTCATCTAAAATCTAAGATCTACAATTTGAGTAGTGCTGCTTACTAAGACAAACAGAAAAAGTCATCAATCATGGTTGACCACAGTTGACTCGGACTGTCGTCTATAGGTTTTGGGGGTTTATTTGTCTGTTTCTTCAGCATGGTGAGCAAATATTTTTCAAATCTGGCCCTTGGCAGTATGTTGGCTCACTGGTTTAGGTAGAACTGAATTCAATTCAGGGCAAGGTGGACTTTTGTACTCTGGTTGTTGCCATGCTTTCGGCTTTTTGTTGAATTTTGCATTGAGTCGAGGGTCTTAGTCAAACTGAATGAATATGAGAGCATAGCGGTCTGCATTGATCACATTCAGCAGTCACTCCTTCTGAGGGAGGAAGTTAGCCACACACATGGGTGCGTACGTTATTCAGGCTTAAAACGTTAACTGAATCTAGTCATGACACAGGCTTTGGAATAAAATCTGAAATTCAGAGATGCAGGGGAGACTCAAGTTGTACTTAAGGTGAGATAATGAGAGACTTTACTTGAAACTGACTGGAAAGAATTGCTTTTTTTGTAGGTCAAGAGACCAGAGACTTGACTTGGAATTGGTCCAGAAGACTTTAGATTACCTCTTAACTGTTGTCTGAACTCCACAGGATGGGTGTCAAAGTGCTCTGTAGAAATGAACTTTTGGCTTATAATGCTTTCTTATGATTGTAAATAAAAACAAAACTGAAACATATTTTGCTCTCTGCAGCTCAAAAAGATAACTATGCAGATTACAATATTATGGTTTCAGACAAAGTATGAGTCGTTTATGGAGATGTTTGAAGTCATTTATATGAAGCTTGTTTTCCCCTTTCTCTTTGTTAGTTATAACTAGGCAAACATTTGTTAAAATGTTAAAGATTTTAGAAAACCTTTGTTTAAATGTTAAATGAAAATATTTCAACAGTCTGCAAGTGTGCTCTAGTCCCTAGTTTCATAGTGTCTAAGATACCATGGACATATTTCTCTGCATAGCTAAGGAAAGCAGTTCAAAGTGAATTCCTTTATATGCAAAGGCTTAGATACATCTGCCTATAATTCGGATTAGCTTGTATGTATACATTTTATGGCAATTAACTGAAGGAACTGTTGAACTGTAACTCTGCAGATGTCTTAAACGCTGTTCTGAGAGATTACACATTGATTATGAAGTAGTACTGCCAGGAGGACAAGTCTACAGTCCTTAGTTGTGTTTTGGGGCAGCGTCTCTGGGATCTCAGCGCCTGCACACAAGCTTCAGCATGAGCACAGTTTACAAGCGGGGCTCAGCAGAGCTTCTGGTCCTCACTTGCCTCATTTGGTGAACTTTTCTCACCTGCAGCTTGCAGAACTTGTTAAAGCCCCAGCCCAGACTTCACCTGTCAGGACAACAGCCGGAGTGAGTCATGGTCCATTCATCATCCCTCTGCTGACTGGAGGGGATTTGAGGGAAGAGCTGATGTCACATAACTGACGGTTGTTGTTTTGCCTCAAAATTAGTTTTTCCAAAAGATACATTGTGAGCTCCTGCCTTCTTTGCTTGGTAAATTGACAGTCACACGGCCAACAAGATATCATTTGATGGTTCATGTGAGAAGCTGACTGAATTTGAACTCTTTCACATCCTGTTCGTCTGTCGTAATCTTGTTTCTTAACAGTTGCTCAGACTCGTCACAACAAACTGTGTGTGGCGAGGTGACAGGAGGCGGGAGGGACGGGGAGGAGGGTGGGGGAGGTTCTGGGCTACAGAAGAGAATCGTAAACAGCTCACAAAGCACCGGGGTTGGCGTAGGACATGCATCCCCTCCCATTCTTCCACACACACACACACACACACACAACACACACACACACACACACACACACACACACACACACACCACACACACACACCACACACACACACACACACACAGAGCACAAAGTGAGTGGAGGTGGAGGTGGTGGGGGCATTTAGACTCTGTTTCACTTCCCCATTCCCACAGAGGCAGAGCCGTGCAGGGCCACACACATGTAGCAGGGATGTGAGGATTACTCAGTATGAGCAAACATAAAGAGGCCAGTCAGACTTGTTTGCACTGTTTCATTTATCATACATCAATATCAATAATTGGAAAATCTCCTATTATACCATCCATGGTGTTAACCGACATGTTTGGGTTGTAGGGAGGTTGTTTTTGGACTTCATGGTGGTTTTTCCTAATGTCTGTACAATATTTCCTACTGCTATGTATTTTTAACGTTTTGACTTCCTGATTTAATCTATTTTTTTTATTTGTTGTATCAGTGAAGCTTGGAAATACAACAGTGAACTGCATTTTCCAGCCCAGTATCATAGTTATGTAGCTGCCATGCACATGATATAGTAGCAACTTTAGCTTTGGCAGTTTATGACAGAATCTTCTCCCAGTGTACATTTGGATTTATCATTGCAACAAACGCACAGGGGTAATTATTAACATAATGACAGCTGTATCCCATTCTGCAGATGTCCTCTGGCATGGCTTACTGGAATGGATCCATCATTAATGCTAGCAGTTCCACCTGTGCTGCACCTGCTCTGTTAATAACAAGACAGCCTTCCTTTCTTTATGTTGAAAAATTAGCTAACCAAACTGACAAATCCTGTCTTTTCCTTTTATTTAGAAAAAACAAGTGTTTTCGGATCTCATTAATGGATACAACATATTGGTAACGTGGAAGATGCAATAAGATCAGTTGGACCCAAAGTAGTCTGGATCAACAGAAGCACAATTCCAGTATTTAACCTGATGCAGCGGCTGTCGCTTCTCTTCCTCCCTCTGTGTGTTGCCGTTCTCAAACTCCGTTCTCTTCGGGGAAAAACTAACTTTGAGCTAGCGAGCTACACGCTAAAAATGTCAAATTTGAAGATTTGATGTGGACGGTGCAACAAGACAGACCTGCTTGATTCTTTCAGTGAATGATTGTACAGATTGACAAAGTATATTTTGGGGGCATTTTATTTCCTATCCCAGAATGGATCTGTGGTTTAGCCAGACCTTACTCCACAGCGCTGTGAAGACAGAGCTGCCAATGCCTAACTAGGCTCAAAGACACAACCAATTAGATTTACATTTGTATCGTTTTACACATCCTAAGTGTGTGCTAACCTCAGAAGACTTCTATGCCTAATGTGTACTGGCTGGTGACTGGATTAACACTTTCATAAATGCATGCAATCGATAAACACATCTATATTTGATCAATTTAACTTACTTACTTTTAAATGTTCAAATGCTTATTTAACAAAGTCAACCAGATGTACAGTGATTTCTTGGAACAGCCACAGTAATGGGATCACCTAGTGTCAGAAATGTCTCACATTTCTAATCTGATTACATAATTTTAAGAAGACAGTACTGGCCTCTCGCATCTCTCACTCCTGCACACACACACACACACACACACACACACACACACACACACAACACACACACACACCACACACACACACACACACACACACACACACACACACACACACACACGCGCACACACATACACACACACACACTCTTACAAACACTCACAAACACTCACACACGCACACACAGAAGAATGCTCTGAAGTCTGAAACTTTTTTTTCACTGTGCCTCTGAGTCATAATATGAAGGAGGAAGCCGGGCATGAGTCAGAAATGTTCCACAAGCCTAATAGTACATCTGAGTGCTGCATGAATGGCTCTCAGGGACTGTTTGTCTCTTGACACAATAAATAAGTCCAGTGACGAGACTGAACTTGCTGTCTGGTGTCTTTCTTCAATACAAACTACTCTGGATAAACACTGATGGTGCAGAATTTACTGTCGTCAGAAAACAGAGGTTTCCTGAGGTAAACTGCGTGCCTGTGTGACCACCTCTAATGACAGCACATTCTAATTCAAATAGAAAGCACATGCAATGTGTCTGGCAACCCAACGCCATTCTCTGCACAAAAATCTGAAATATATATTTAGGGCTCACTCCACAGCCACTCTTGAAATTCTGCTCCACGCCACAAATTAATTGGCTTTGCAGATGAAAGAGACATACATTGTTACAGTAAGTGCTAAGTGCTGAATTGAGAGGCTTAGTGGAGCAGCGTCACATCAAAGCTCCACCATTTACGTTGGGTATCCCCGCTCCGTTGAGAGGAGCGCAGATCGCCGTGAGGGGGGGGGATGAAAGCCAGATATCAATTCAAGCTTTGACTCAAGTCTCTCTGTCCCTCTCACACTCCACCTAACACATGAGAAAGCGTATTGTTCAGCACCAAATGGATTTATGAGCTAATAATTTCAACTGAACTGCAGGATAATAGACTAAAGCAGCTATTCTTTGGCGCCACACATCAAACTTTATTTCTGCCTCCAGATCAGATCTAGTTCTGAGAAACCTGTCGTCAGACAGAACATTAATATCAAGTTTTCAAAAAAACAATATCATCTATCATGGCAACTTTGATTAGGGTCTGGAAACTAAAACACTTGTGTTACGACTGGGGTCGTGTTTGGTGTGTCGCTGTGTGTGTGTGTGTGTGTGTGTGTGTGTGTGTGTGTGCGCATGTCCTATGTCTCTCTCCCTATGTAAATAGGCTGTGCCGTCGCTCGGTGCTGATTGGTGGGGTCCGCTGAGTCCTACTCGTGATTGGCGGCAGCTGCGCACCACTGTCCATATAAAGGGCCAAGATGGCGACCGTCGGAGAGACACAGAGAGACACAGAGGGAAGCCAGCAGGCCGGCTCCGTTTCTCCTCGCCTCCCAACCTGCCACACTTAGTTTCTTTGATTGTGTAATGTTCAGTTCGTTATTGTATGGGTGGACCTTTTAGTGTGTTTAGTTTTCTCCTGTTTGTTTAAGTTAGGAAGGTAAGTCATTGTTGTTCTTTTGGTTGGTTAGGTTATCTTATTTTTGTTTTCAAGACAGGGTTGTTTTTGTTTGTTGTTTTGATAATAGGCCACCCTACAGTTTAGGTAGTTTTGGTTCTTTGTTCATTTAACCTTATATCTAACAAATCTATTATGATTGCGTCCAATAAAAATACTTGGACCTACATATGTTTTGTGGCTGCTTGGGGGACGGGGATAAATGGGGAAAATTAAATCGCTTTATGTTGCGTCCTAGGCACCCCTAGACTGGGGCGTAACACTTGGTTAGAGCTAGAGAAAGACTGTGGCTATGGTTTCAAAGAAGCAAACTTTAACTTCTGAATTGGTGCACTGCAGCATGTGAAGGAAGGCTGTGCCAAACTTGCCGCGCAACCAAATCATATTATTACAATTAGGATGGATCTCAAAATGAACAAACTAACAGTGCAGTTGTGAGCACCAAATTAATCTATCCTCTCTATGCACAGGTAAACTGACAACCAATCACAGGGCTTTGTTTGGAGTGTGCTGTGGTCCTCCATGTTTCTTTATCTGAGTTGTGGCTGCAGGTTAGAACATTGTTACTACACAGGTCATAAATGGAATAGCAAAACTTTACATTTCAGTCTAATTTGCTTCAAGCAGACACAGATTATAATTGAATTGCATTATTTTTATGGAAGATTAACATTATACATTTGAATATAGTTTTATTTTTTATTGTATAATTAAATTTAAAAGTTCCTTTTTGACCCAACATTGATCATATTAATAAATGTGTCCAAAACAGTTTGAAAGCCGAGGCACAGCTTTTGCCAGAGCTTTCAACTGCATCTTACAGACTTCTTCAGAGGATTGAGTAAATGTGCTGTATTTTATATAGCGCTTTTCTAGTCTTAATGACTTTCAAAGCGCTTTTATACAGTACAGGAACCATTCACCATTAACACACTGTGGCCGACGCTGCCGTACAAGGTGCCACCTGCTCATCAGATAAACACTCACACACATTCACACTTGTTGGCACAACTCGAGGTTCAGTGTCTTGCCCAAGGACACTTCGACATGAACCACCAACCTTCCGATTGGCAGGCAACCGCTCTACCACTGAGCCACAGCCGCCCCTGAGTGTGCAGGTGTGACAGGTATTCTGTTACTGTCAAACACTTGGCCACTAGAAGGTGACACTCCACGCATTACCCCACACCATTACTGTCCTAACAAACAAAGTGTCAGATGACAGGACTCAAAATAATGCAGAAAATGTGCACATCAGCGCAAAACTGAAATTCTTACAGAGACACAGGAGGCTTCATCAGCAGATCAGCAAACTAGGTGCTATCTCAGTCTTTCTCTTGAGGTTAGGCAGTGTGAAGCTGCACCAGCTTAGGCGTTCATCTGAAGAGATGAGCAGCATAGACGGCCAATGGCATCACTCACTCACGCCTACTGTCTGATTCTAGAGAGGAGTAGGATGATTCCTACCTTCTACCTACAGTATTCCGCTGCTGCATGAACCACAGGGGTACTGCAGCCACCCATCAATGACTGCGTAGGGGAAAATAGTAAGATGACAAAGTAACAGAGGGCCTTTGCATCATCAGCGGATGGAGTCAGGGAATTCATGGCAGCTATTCCAAGAGACAAAATCTCCTTAAATTGCTTAATTAGCAGTACACATGTCATCAGTTTTGCAGGTATTTAGTCATAAACTATAGTACTGAATGAACGGAAATGTTGAACTGATGGAAAGGTCACTACACTAGCCTTGAAGGTGTCTGTAAAAGAAGATTTCATGACCATCCATCAGCAGCTGCTGGGATATTTTCACTTAAAACAATGTTAACCTCATGGTGGTACTAGACACATTGGAATACAGATGTTGTGCCAATCCATGATGTGTTAACCCTGAGCTGCTGGTGATCACCAAAGACATCTCAACTAAATGTCATGGCAGTCCATCAGGTATTTGCCATAAAATGTCACTTAAAATTAAAAGTGTCAACGTCATGGTGATGCTAGTGGAAAAGTCAGAGGCTCAGCAGTCATTAGGATTCTTCCTCTGGGGACCACTGATGTCTCAGAATTTCCTCTCAATCCATCCAGTATGTGTCAAGACCAAAGTCGCAAAGCAACCACTAAACAGAGCCATTCCACAGCTACAGAGCTGAGGAGTATAAATCCATTTAGGAGAAAAATCTATTTGTGGTATCCAGGGTGGTGATTTGCAATAAGGTAGTTATGAATTCTAGAAAATATGTGTATAGTATCAGCCTTTTTCTAGTCAATAGTATATTGATTTGGTTTCTAAGCACAGGTGTTACTTTGTTCTTTCATCAAATTGTGCATATTCCATTTGGTAACCAGACACTTGCACACTTCCTCAGTGGGAAAATGAAAGTTGTAGTAAAATCCTGAGGCGTCAGTGAAACACCATCCACATGGAAGACCACTCAATCACCCACATAAACCGTCCCAACAGTGATTTATTTTACAATCCAATAAAAACGCTGTGCACCAGACTGAAATTAGGGCCGTCAGCGCCACAGACCACTAAGACGTGGTCGTATTTAACCACTGATCGAACAGGTCTCCTGGTCCTATCGACCAGCACTTAGATGAGGTGGCCGTGTATAGGAGGCCCAACAATGCACAGAGGTGGCGGGGGGGACCATCAATGAGTTCCTTTCTCCCCGGGGAGCTACTGTTTACTCAGCACAGGGCGAGCTGGAGGGCAGCACAATGGTGTTGCTGGGCCTCTGCGCCTAATATTGATGTCATACTACTCATCTCCACATTATCCCTGCTATTGATTAGTCTGATCTCAGCCTGGAGCGCTGGGGAGCAACAACAAACACAGCTCTTTTCACTCCTCTGTCTTTTTCAACGCACTGACTCCCACATACTGGGAGAGAGAAACCGAGCCCATTCTTTGTTCCAGCCTCCTCCATGAATCCCCTGCACATGGTTCATGGTTTATCGATCAGAACTGGGTCAATGCTACTGAGATTCTAAAGTCCTGAAATGCACAATCACACAGAATGAAGAAAAGTTTTTCAACCCTCATGGCTAAATTGGTTATGCAGCAAAACAATCATTAAGAAGACAGTTTGGTCTTCAAAAAGCATCAAGTTGTACTCATCATTTGTTTACTGAAAGCAGAGTCAGCCGCTCAAGAATATCAATATGTTACTCTATAACTTGTGTCATATGTGATGATGAGTTGTTACAAAGATGTAACAATGTGCAGAACCAGTTTGAAGATTGTGTATCATCATGCTAGCAGAGAACTAATTACTCGCAGAGAACCTTCAGCTGTCACGGGCTTTACACTAAGTGGAAAATGTGAATCACCCACTGTAAAGTTGCAACCCCCCCAAAAGATCAGTGGAAATGTAGGCAGGACCCACAACCCTCATTGTTTCCACATAGGAAAATGAACAGAGGTTTAACATTCATCAAATCAGACTGTATGACATCCCTGAGTGCAGGATATACCATTTGATTTTAAGCATGATGAGTAACTGTATGACATTTAGAAAAGACATTTTGACAAGTTACAAGACACAAGGCAACACAACTTTATGTCAATGATCTGCACTACAAAACATTTTCCACTTCAGTGTTAAAGGGTCATTAATAATTATTACAACCTTGGTCTTATTCACTGCTGTGGCTAGACACCAATGAGGTCAGCTGATCAGACAAAAACATCCAAAAAGTATTTAAACCATCCTTTACTATATCTGCTTGCACTCTTGCTTTACGGCAGTATGAACATAATGAAAGGGTTGTACCAATGTGATATTACAACATAATAACTTGTCAGGCAATTTGTGTATTGCATAAAGCACACAACACTTCAATGTTGTTAAATGTTCTGCAATTGTTTCTCAATGTGAGTGTCCAGAAAATTAAAAGGGTTATATCCTTATATGGGCATTGCAATATAAAATGATACATAGTGTGAAAAAGGATTTCATAGATTCATAGATATTGTGCATGTCATAGCAGCACATTGGCTTTGAATATCAAGCAGAGTTCTGTTTTCTAATCAAGTAAACACAGAACAATAAGCCATACATTGTAGAAAATATCAATTGTAAAAGGTGATTTAGTTCCACATTAGTATTCCATAGCTTGATTTTCAGTGCACTTAATTCCAGTTAAAAGTAACCAATCACACTTACTCAAGTACTATGCTTCAGGTTAATTCTGAGGTACTTGAAAATCTAGTTACCATTGTTGCTACTTTATATGTATACTCCACAATTAGGTGATGTCATAATTCAGCATTTAAATATGGTGCAATATTATTCAGTACATGCAACTGCCCAAATCTGTGTCATCTTGAGCAGCTACAAATGAAATACTTCTTACATGCCAATGCATAATCAATAATAACCCTATAGTATATCATAGCAGTAGTATTCTGTCTCTGAAGCTAATCCTAATGTACCTTTAATTTAAAAAATGTTTGAATGCAGGAGTTTTCACACGCAAAAGAGTATTTTAATGTGTTATTGCTACTTTTACTCAATTGTAGAAAGGTCTTGAAAGGAGCTGATTTGTATTGGAAACCGACTTTATGGCTTGTTTTAATACTATAAATTGATATGTTTGGACTTCATAATAGCGTGGAAGTGTTGTTGTTGTGTTTGCAGTGTGAGATGAAGCTGTGTTGCTGATGCTCTCAGGTGGAACACGGCCCTGGCTCCGCTGGCCCTCCGCCTGGACGCTGTCACTCATTCAGCCCAGCCTCTGACATCAGCACTGCCCGCCGGTATCTAAGGTTTCACATGAAGCAAGGTGTAGTAGAAGGATCATGTGTGCTCTGATGCCTGGCGGGTCACAGTATCTCCCAGAGCTAAAAATACCCGATCGTGTGTCCGCCTTCATATGTATGCAGAGGGAAGCCCGGGGAGGGCCGGCCGAGGCTCATAACCAATGTATTGATGACGGAAAAACAAATTAGAGCCATCTTTGAGCAGCCCAAAGTGTGCCAGTGTAGCTGTCACCTTGGCAGCTTACTTGGAGAATTCCTTGGAGTTCTCTCTATCAGATCATGCCTCCATACGAGTTGCAATGGCTTTATGTGATAATTCACATCAAGCAGATGTACTCCCAGCACACACACAGTGTTGCCTTGTCTCCTCAAATATACACCTGGTTAATTATTCACAGCCCTGAGAGTCTGCAGTCTTGCAGGCTAGCTGCCTGCATAACGGCCTGTCTTTCCTGATTGTATCTCTCAAGATTTCGTTATTCTGGGCACAGAGTCAACGATAGGCACGTCATCAGAATTTCTTTGGTTTCTAGTAAGGGGGGGGAGGATGGGGTCACAGAGCAGTTAAACCGACAAACCTGGCTGATAGAGCAGCTAGGTGAACGAGTATGAACAGCGGGGAAAAGGCTGGCCTAAGGGGCTTGCTAGAAACAGATGTCAAACAGGAACTTGTGTGTTTAACGTCTCCTCTGCAGCAAGCTTCCTGGAGACACAATCTGCCTCGGTGGGTCGGCCAGCAAACTGCTGCCTCATACTTTACCTCGGTCAGCTTGTGACCTACTTTCTGCTGGGACGTGGAGAGTCAAAACAAAAAGTACAAAAAACAAAAGGCACACTCGCTCCCTGGTTGATTTGGAAAGAAGGCTTTGTGGAATGTCTTGGGGGAAGTGTTGGGAAAGTGTCTGTCTTTTCTAGCTGCTCCTAACCCACGGGCAAAATCACAGGCCAAACTTAAACGTCTTCACAGGGAAATATGTGAAAAGTACTTGGAAAGATATTCAGCTGACACAAAAATAAGCATTTTAACATGACCACAGGCAACAGTAACTTTTCACTGAAGAAGAAGAGCAGGGTAAGCCAGAATGAGTGGATAGGGAGAGATGAAGGATCACACTGTTTGAGTGACAGGTGATCTCTGAGGTGCAACAAACCAAAACCATACTATAGTATGAAGTTTTGCAGAGACGTACAGTAGTGCTGTAGGGTTGACTAATAATCCGTCGTAATGTTTCTCAGTATTTGTCTCAGAATGATCCACTGCATATTTACGACTAAAGCAGACCTGTGTGAAAGATATTAATTTCCCGGTAAATCCTATTGGCTCAGACTGGATCTCCTAAACGATAAGAAGACAATTACAAATTTAGCTATGGCTAAAATAATCACTGAATTATTAGATGAGTCCGTTCACTTGTCACTTATGAGAAAACTACCAAACATTTAGTTGTGAGGATTTCAATGACCAAACTATAGCTCCTATAACGCACAACCTAACAACTGATAACTGTACAGAATAACAACAATTAGGGCTGCACGATTATGGCCAAAATGATAATCACGATTATTTTAGATTTGGTAGATTGGCTTTGCAAAAAACCCGGAGCGTTCTATGAAATGACGCTTTAAAAAGAAAAATCGCTCGATTACGCAAATTTGATCGTGGGAAGTCAAAATCGTGATCGCGATTAAAATTCGATTAATTGTGCAGCCCTAATAACAATGTTGTCCAATGAGACAGCTATTAATGATTATCATTATTATTAATGATTATCATTGCAGTATTAATGATTATCATTATAATCATTACCATCAATCACCAGAGATGGGAAGTAACAAAGTACAAATACTTTGTTCCTGTACTCAAGTAGAATTTTCTGATATTTTTACTTTACTATTTATTTTTGTGGCGACTTTTTACTTCTACTCCTTACATTTTAACACAAATATCGGTACTTTCTACTCTATTTAAAGTAAGTTAGCTAGTGGTTTTGGTGTGTTCTTCACCTGTTAGCTAGGCTGCACGTCGGTCTTAATGAAGCATAAACACTTTATTCGTATGAGTTTTTTTTTTTTTTTGACCGAACTTCAGATACTGTAATTCAATTGACAAGTGGATGGAAACTTAGCTAGACAGAAGTTGTCTCCGTCCGTGTTTTAACAGACACACCTGGGGTGAAGTCGGAAACCAGAATCAGCTTTAATCCAGTCCTAATCTAGTCCTCAAGTTTCACATAATTTCACTGGAGTTATCCTTATTAATGTTTACGTCATCAATACCATATTCAATCTAAATGGATGGGAACATATCTACTGTACGTTGCATTTGATGCACGACTAAGAAAACTCAACAGATTCAGCATTCTGCATTAATTCACAGCAAATCATTGAGGCTTGATGGCGCTAACGTTAGCACATAGTAGCATGGATGGCGCTAACGTTAGCACATAGTAGCATGGAGGGCAACATGATTGAAAATGAAGAAAACAGCAAGACATTCCCATCATCCTCAACCTGATCTGAAAGAGATGTTTGAGACAGTAGGCATCAAGAAGGACTCCTGGCCAATGTGCTGGGGAACTTCTTCATTAATGTCTGTTTAATCATTCATATTTTAATCCTTTATTTTATTTCCAGAAGCCATATTTGAGCACACACACACACATGTAGATTCATTTACATGTTAGGGGGAAACATTAAAAATAGAAACAGGATCTGTGAATTCTCACAGAATCACAACTGAATTCATTTCTTGCTAATAAGTCAGAATCTTACTAACCTGGAGTGCAGTTTCTGTCATAATAATCATATATGTTATGTTTTAGGCCTATTGGCAGACATCCATTTAAAATGTAGCCTTTGCCATATAAAGAACGTGTCCTCCATGTCCACTGAAGTTTCTCAGCGTGCTCTCTAGTAACATTTGAGTGTTCCAGATAGCTTTGCATAAAAAAATTGCAAGGCTACTTTTACTTTTATACTTTAAGTAAATTTCCAAGCTTGTACATTGTTACTTTTACTTGAGTAAAGATGTTTAATCAGTACTTCCACTTTTACCGGAGTATTTTTTAACAAAAGTATCTGTACTTCTACTTAAGTACGGAAAGTGAGTACTTTTGCCATCTCTGTCAATCACCTCCTCCCATGATGCTTCTCTCACCAATCCTGTCTCTATCAACATGCTCAGACACGGAATCTGAATATTGCCATAAATGTTTGTTAATGGCTTTATTCAAACATGACAAGGCAATTACGGAAGGAGACAGGACACTCACACATTATTTGGCACCTATAAGGAACTGCTTGGAGAACAGCAATGAGTGGACGGATCCAAATTGATTCGATAATGACCAAAGCGAACGTGAGGGATACTGAAAAATAAGTCTTTATTCTTTAGACCTCCACTAGTGGTACTTGCTTACCTTACTTATTTTTCCTTTTGTAAATAGTCTGATGGCACCCGTAGTTAAAACGTAACACGATATTAGGTTCCATTTAATTTCTGAGTTTGTGTAAATGTAGGATGTGATAGTGATGGCTCAGTCCCACTGACATTTCTGTTATTACTCATGAGCATTTCACCTCAACGCTTGCGGCTGGGGTCAGATGGAGGTTGGATTAGGTCGCTCGGGTGCATAGGCGAAGATGAAGACTCCAGCCAATGAGAAGCCAAGAAGCGGAGTGTCTGTCATAGGATGGGAGGGGAGGGGGGAGCAAACGAGGAGCATTAGGGTAGGTTAAAGAACAAAACAGAGAGGAGTGGGAGGGGGGGCTGGGACAGACGATGGAAGTGGCTGACTAAGGCAGGGTTCACTCAGTTCAGCTAGTAAATAAGTGACTGACTGCTCCAAGTGCATTCCAATGCTCCACCTCACCCTCCCGCCCAGCCTCTTCTTGGGGGGATTCCTGAGGTTTCTGGGGCTGTCAACGTTTCCAGACCCTGCTGCCAGCAGTAAAAGAAGGGCATGGCCCATTCACGTTTAGCTTGTTTGCTGCAGATGAAGAGCCCCCCCCCCCTCATACCCTAACAAAAACATCCTGAGGGTCCCAGTCAATCGGCTTGCCGCGGTAAATGAGCCCGCTCCACCAGAAACCTCACACATTGCTGGAAAAGACAACCCATTCACAGGCAAACATGGCGGCCCGTTGTATCTGCAGATTAATGCACCCCTGAAGCCATGCGGAATCTGGACGTGGCACCATCTGCCTCGGCTTTTATTAATCACCTCAGCCAGATGGGTTAGCAGGTCTTTAGGAAGCTTGTTTTCCTGCTCAATAAAAATGTGTGATATCAGGCCATGGCACAGAAATTGGCACTGCTTTTTATCTAAAAAGGAAAAGTGGTAACATTCAATGGCTTTGAACGATCCCGGGTAATAGGCTACAAGAATGCTAAGCGTTTCAGGTTTGAGAACCTATCCTGCCGACAAAATACCGGAGGGAAATATCTGTGAATGGCAGAAAGGTAATATCACTGCAAAAGAGGGGGGAACCAATCATATTTAGAGCGGCCTGTTCAGTAGGTAGGGCTGAGTTAATGACACATTACACAGCTCGACAATACAAAGAGCATTCTGAACCAGCAGCACTTTTAGTGAAATCAGAGTCTCAGCACATCTGCTCTATATGAAGTCTTCATCTTACTCGTGTTTTTGCCACGTCAGGAAAAAAACGATGTGGTTCTTTAGCTCTGCAGGGCAAATCATTTCATTTCTCTGATCAAAGTTGAAATTGGGGTTCTGCACTGCTACGCTCTGTATGAGTCAATGAAATGAATCGCTATAATTAAATGTATATAAAAAATAGACAAGGTGAAAAATCAGAGGCATGGGAGCCTGACTGGTGGTAGGTTTGCAGGTCACAGCTTGTTTTTTTTAGATTTCAAACCTCAGCTGACAGCAGATGGGTTGTTTTTAAGTCCCTGTGTGGAGACGAGCTATAAGGCCAACATTCCTGAGCCGAGGCCTGAAATCCTAAGAACAGCGCCTGAAGTGAACTAGCTCCGAGACAATGGTGAGAGGTTGAAGGTGAGGAGAGTGGGGCCTTTGCAGCTACTAATATATTCCAAGGAGATTTCTAAAGTGTTCTGCCACCAAATGCCCCGCATAATGGTTTCCATGGAGATGGGTCCTCGGATCCAGGGCTGCGTTACAGAAACGAACCGGCAGAACAATGACCCCAACTTCCACCATGTTACTGAACATTTTTTAGCTGGCTACTTTTCCCGTTCTGTGTCAGAAGGTAAGCAAAAAGAAAATCTGCTTTTGTCCGTGTTCCGTTTCCATCGCTGCTGTTCCCATGGTCCATGGATACAGCCCCACACTTCCTAAAGCTTTTTCGCCAGAGGCATCCTTTCAGCCTACGGTCTTGACAACACAGTAGGAATTTGCATGCATCAATAGTTTGGAACAAAACAACATCCTTAGCAGAATCCACAAGTCTGGAGATCCACATCCCTTTGGAAGGGTCACTTCGATTTCACCAAGAGAAGAATAATTGGGAAATTTACATTATTGATATGAAGCAGCACTCAACCTTCTCTATAGTCTCTTATGAGCTGTTTATGAAGCTTTTTCATCGATAATCCTTTTTGCAATTTTACATTTTCACAGTTAATTAACATTAACATCCCATTTGTAGAACCCTGGTCACAGGCAACAAAGGCTTGATGCCACACAACATCAAACGCTGAGAGGACAATAAATCTAGGTCTAAAGGATAGCAGCAAGAGTAGCAGTATTTATTTCATCCACTCCAGGCCCTTTTCACTTTTCACTGTCTGCAAGGTCTTCTTGTGGAGCTGTGTTTACTCTATTTACTCACTTAAAGTGGATGGTGCAACACAGCTAATGATACCTTCCTCAGTTAGGGACTCTCTGGCTCCTCAATATGTGCAGCTCGAAACGTCACTAGGTAACTCAGCTGGCACAAAGGCTACTTTTACAGTAAGCATTAGAACTCTGCTGTACAGCGATGACACATACAATATCAGAGTTGCGGTTAAGATCTTTTTTTCTTTGTATAAATGGAGCACCTGCTCTCATCCCCTTGTGATCATGCAGAGCAACATGGAACCATATAGCAGAGGCAAAAGTCACACATGCACAGGCGGAGGATATACAGCCTCTTGACAGTTCTAACAGGAGTGGGAAGACAGACTATAATGGAATCTAAATAACACTTGTGAAGTGCTCATTAAAGTTGCCCTGTGTGTTGGTCATTAACTCTCTCCTCTTCTGTCACCTTCATCGCTCGAGGTGGGCTGGAAGGGCTTGCCATTGCGGTGTACAGCCTTGTTTTCAACATGCTTACACAAAGACAGACTGTGCTGATTTATATTCTGTGAGAGTGTTGCCTCTTTTTATAGCCTATAAAAATTATTAACCCACTAAGTGTCCTCTAGTTTAATTGTACAACGGAATATCTGCCATGTAAAAAAGCTGGTGTGTGCAAAGATAATACTGCTGTCAAAGAAGAAAGTTAGTGCAAATTAGAAATGAAATGGCTCTTCTTGGAGTGGATTTAACACCCAGAACGCATTGGGCATCAGTTCCACTGGCTGCCAGCCATCGAGTTACCACTGAAGCTGACAGTAGCATTCTATGCTGGTCCAACTCTAAAGTTAGCTCAGATTCAATTATTGATGCTAGATAGGCATGCTTTCTCTCTCTGTCTTTAGTTGCACAACAAGACAATGGGTCTAAAGCCACGCTAGCGCCTTTGTAATTAGACACAGTTGTGCTGTGAGCCTGAGTCCTCCACCAGAAAAGCTGTGTAATGAGTAATAAATATATTTCTATAAATTCACGTGAACAGGAAGGCTACAGGTATGGATAAAAATAAACTTAATGCAGACGGGCAGTTTTTTTCTGGAGAAATTTGATCTTAATCAGAAATAAGTAGGAAGAATATGTGCAGTAGTCTATTTCTACCATCGAAATCAGCTACTAATGTCAAGCCTAATCAGCCACCAGGATTTATATTTCTTGTGATGGCCTGCGGCATCGAGCGCAGCCAGTGAAAGAAACTGGATTTGTGACTCAAGAACGGAGAACTCAGCTTAAACCAAGGTCTTTGGACCATGTTGTGTTTCTGCCCAGCTCAACTGAGGGCAATTACATGTCAGGATAGCGAGTAGAACATGGGGACTGGTGACTGAATCTGCCAAATAGGCTGTGGTTAACTATGGTTTCAATTGATGTTTCTAAGTTACAATTGTGCAAGTAAAAATAAGGCACTGTGTAGTGTGTTTAATCACGGGTCAGGTCATGTAACATGTAACTCTTACACACAGGTCCGGGCGGCTCAATAATTATGGGGTCGGTTCAGGTACTGAGCTCTGCGGCTGTTTGAAAAACTGGACCCATTGTTCTTTGAGCTACTATGAAAACTAATGTCTTCATGCTAACATGCTAACAATGACAATAATAACATGCTGATGTTAAGTGGGTTATGGTTATCATTTTCACCATCTTAGTTTTAATTGTTAGCATGCTACCATTTACTAATCAGCAATAACTAAAAAGTACAGCTGAGGCTGGTGGGAAAGTCATCCGATTTGCAGTTACTAAGTCATAAAGCAAAGTACGGAACAAATTAAAAATGTGACCCCATGATAGCACTAGATCAAAAATCAAGGGTTCCCCAAAAATGACAATTCATCCTGTGGGGAACATGAATGTCTGAACCACATTTCACAGCAATCCATCCAATAGTTGTTAGGACATCCCAGGACCAAAGTGGACAAATTGACTGACAATTCCATGCCAGAGTTACGCTGCCTGGGTGGCTAAAAAAATAAATGGCACCACAAAACCCTCCCTAACCATTGATCTAGCTGATGCTGAACTATACTGTAGAGGCTGCAGCAACACGTCAGCCAACAGCAGCCCAGCCTGGATTTATGGGATACTACACACACACAAACGAACAGTTTCTTCTTTTTATCCTTACAGCTTTTCAGTTCATTAGAAGACTACAGATTGTAAAAAGAAAACTTCCACTTACTAGCTTTTCCCTGGGCTTTCAACTGCAAGAATGAGCTTTTACACATAATCAATCACTTTTGGGATAATCCACTTATTATCATTTACTTATGTTGAATTCAATTATTATTATATTTATAGATGAAATGATTAATCAATTAACTGAAAAAAGAATCAATAGACTCATTTATTGTGACATAAATGATGAGTCACAGTATCTCATTAGTCAGGTAAGAAATCTTTGTTTGTCTGCCGCTGCTACGGACCATGAGCCAGCAGACTCTCACCTCGCTGCATACTGCATCACTGTCATGCTAAATACAAGACTGACATGGCAAAAGAGCTCCCTGCAGGGCAACTCACTACAAACATGCATCTGTGAGAGGAGCTGGTGGTCCACCGCATGCAGACAGCATGAGGAGAAGCAGTTCTAACAGAAAACAACCAGTGGGATCATGCAGATTCAAAGGTCAAAGTTGGACTCAACTTGCCTCCTTTTTAGTGTTTTTATTCTCCGGTGGTGGGTTTGTCTACTGAAAGGTCCTGTCTTGTCCGAAGTGTGTCAGTGGTCCTGGGACGAGCGTACAGGCTCCACATCCCTCCCCCACTGGCACGACCAGCAGTATTAAAATAAATCTGTGCACACGTCCCACCCCACCATCCTTGCTAGACATTACCTTATACAAGGCCAGCACCCGCGCGATTTTAGCTCCCCTGCTGCCCCTAGCATTAACCCCACCCGCACCATTAATCCCATAACCCCCTCCACCTTAAGCGCCCCCCCCCCGTGTTTCTGTGTATGATCACACATGACTCAACAAAACCCTGGGCCTGGAGCAGGGCTGTCCGGAGCTTTTTCCCAAGAGGGGAGGAAAAGATTGACTTTGTGGAAGGGACCTGGAGCGCTGCCCTCTGCAGCTTGGCTCAGATTGCCACACTTGTCAAGCCTGATGGATTTTGGCTAAAAATAAAAGCAGAAAGGGGCCCTTGACAGGCGGATTAATGAACTCAGCGGTGCTCCTCCTAACCGAGCCACATTGTGCAGAATCTCCGGGTCCCGATGCCTGAAAATCAAGGATGGCGTGCGCGGCCCAGAGAGCGCTGTTTCACAAACAAAACATCCCCTTTTCCATGTGCGGCGGGGGAGATTCAGTAGAGGAGTAGAGCAAATGCAAGATGAGCCAAGCAAGTGGGAATTCCTGCGTCCAGCCCTCCCACTGTTACCCCGCCCTATGCACATTCCCCCACCACATTCATAGCGGCAAAAAATCTGAACAAAACAGAGCAGCAGCAGGCTGGAGACCCAAACAATTACAGCAGTCTCCTGATCACTGACGGACCTCTAAACTCAATAAATGTCAGTTTGAATGGTATAGGCTGTCGTTTGACAACTTTTTATGTGTTCAGCCATCAACCCTTTAAACCTTCAGCTGCTTTTACAGTCTTACAGTTTTCTGACTTTCCAAAACCAACAATCCTACTTTTTTATGTTTATGCAGCGAGTGGCATTATGGGAGCAGATGACAAAGTAAGAGGGGTTGGACCTGCTTGACCTACCGATTATCATAACCTAGTTCACCTGTTCAGGGCACTCTGACATACCTCCAGCTGGCTTTTCCCCCCACCTTTGAGGTAACTGATGTCACTTTATACAAACGCCCCATCCAGAATCTGTATCCCGCCCACATGACACTATCCATTGTAAATGAACAGCTAATACTACAAATACATGGATCATCACTTGTTTACAGAGTGACCCGGGTGCAAGGCTCCTTTAATTGTTCCTTTACTGTCCGCCATATGTGAAGCTCGTACAAGGTCTGCACGGGTGTTCCAGACTGCCATCTGGATCCTATCAGAGACCACAAATACAGATGGAGTGAAAGCGCTTGGAAGCAGTGTGGGCCGCCCAGCCTAATGAATGGGAAGAGCACATTTTCAACCCTTGCAACAGGTCAATGGCAGGCGTGGGCTTTACCTCCCCTCACACACACATCAGGCAGAGGGAAGATCAATTGTCGGGGAGAGGAATAGCCTCACCTCGCCTCCCACGCTACTGAGTGTCCTGAAATATCCCTCCTCGCAGAACAAAAGAACCAAATGGCAAGAGGTGATACGTGATACAGCAGGGTTAAAAATAGACTCTGCATAGAGCTCTTGGTTTACACCCCGAGTAGCTGTGTAAGACTCTTACAACTTAGCTCACCATTAAGAACAAAACATCAGATGCATTTTGGACCACTTATAGATTCAGAAATAGGATCAGGAAGCCTCACTTCTTTTAGGATTTGATGTGGCCTGGACTTGAGAACGGAGAGAATCAAACATTCTCACGCAATCAAAGAAGGCGTTTGTTTAGGGGAATCTAAGGCTCTCATGGTATGTGAAGCATACATGATCTGCCTGAGAGGACAGAGAAGTCCACCTTTTCAGCGGGAGGATATTTCCTTTGTTTGGATGTCACTGCGCATGGCATCCTACACAGAGGATCAAAACATTACATAAAAACATGACATCATGCAGGAAAAATCCATGAGAGAAGCTGCAAGCGTTTCCAACTGTGGTTTGCTGCACATCAATCAAAGTTTGTTGAGAAAAGAAAAGAATTAGAGGGAGAGAAGTCCTGAAAGCCACTTGTTCTCTTGCAAAGTGTTAACAGGCTGCTCGACTCAGAGGATCAGACATGTGGATCAGGCTCTGGAGGTGGTCTCTGCTCCAGACAAGGCTAGAAATGAAAAATGTCTTAACAAGGAAGGAAATTAGCTTAAAACAAGGTGTTGCTGTTGATTTGAAAAGTTTTAATATGGTCTTTCTTCTTCAAATTCCATTTCATACTATACAATACTTAGTTTCCCTTCCTTTCAAAACTTAAGAACATTTGTGATTAAATGACTTTGTAAATCAAAGTCGGCCAAACAGCAGCATTTCTTCATACAGAACGGATTGATTCAGAGACATTCCATGGGGTATAAAGGGAATCATTTCTCCCACTCTGTGTCAGAAGTGCATGCAACATGCCTCTGAGTGACAGGAACAATGGGCTCTTTCACTGCCTTCGCCAGGCTGGAGATGGGAGGTGCATCATGGGAAGCAGACAGGCTCGTACAGTTGAGCGCAGATACTTCAGCGAGGCCTCACACAAACCCCGGCAACAAGCAACGGCACTTAGACTTCCAGATATGGGCCATGTGTGAATTGTGAGCTTGCTTTGTAAAACACACAGCGGAGGAGGCTGGAGGAGAGGGCAGGCAGTTCACAGAGCCAGCACACCGCCTGATCTTACACAGGGAACTATCAAGTAGGACCAGTGGGACGGGATGTTTTCACTCACACAGTTTCGTAGGGATAAATCATATAAAATCAAAATTGCAATTTTAAAACAAATGCAAAAAGCTAATCTTTCAGAGCACAATTCATCAAATGTATAATATTCAGTTGAATGTTTGATGTAACATTTAATTTACCATTTTGTAATCCTCTTTTCATATCTATATTTACTGTCTTTTTCATGAGATAAATGCTGGAATATTACATATATATATATATATATATACATATATATATATATATATATATATAACAGATTGTTTACAGAAACTACATTTTCATTTATTTTTTCTTCCTTTATTTAACATGATCAATTGCAATTTGAATCACGATATCTGGCAGGAGTCAGTCCTGCTTTCTATATTTCATATTTTTACATGTTGTGCCTTATTTCAAGATGCTCATATAACTCACTCACAACTGTGACAGTGTCCATGTAGATCCTAAAAGAAAAATGGCTTAGGTGCATAAAGCATTTGAAAAGAATGTTTTGCTAGTTCTCCTCAAGCCAACACCTCAGAAAATATCCTAAAATATATAAAAGGATTTATTCTTAGGTGCATGTAATGACTATGTATTCCCATAAAGCCTTTATTCTATTGCACAACGTCCTCCACAACAAAAACAAGGGAGCTGTGTTATGAATTTTATATTCATCTCCTTCTAGAGTCAGTGGGCCTGAGCAGGAACAGGAAGTCATGCAGGATTTTTGCCACCCCGTTTCAGACATTTATTACGCCCCTAGGTAGAAAAGTTAAGAAATATTAAACAACAGATATACCACCAATTAAATTACAGCACCTATATCATCAGCCGGCACCAAACCTTCAAACTGAAAGTCTCAAAATAGAGAAAAGCTAATTCAATTTCTTCTTTTTGATAATTACAATATCAACCCTCCTGTTGTCCTTGGGTTGAATATGACCTATTACATAACAACATAACTCTTCTTCTGATCTTAACTGTTAGCCAAAATAATTCCATATTTCTGCTTTTTAACCCTCTGAGTTCTAAGGGCATTTTCACATATCTTCTAAATGTACTTTGAGAATGTTTTTAAGATTATTTTTGGGGGCTTTTCCCTTTATTATATGGTGACAGCGGATAGACATGAAAGGGGGAGAGAGATGGAGGATGACACGCAGCAAAGGGCCGCAGGTCGGATTCAAACCTGCGGCGCTGCAGGACTCAGCCAACATGGGGCGCACACTCCCAATGGGTGAGCCAGACGCCGCCCCCTAAATGTTCCCTTTTAAGGTATTTGATATAACTGAACCCTGTGTGCTTTGTATCAAAATGTTTAGAACAAACTCAGCTTTCTGTAAAGTGACGCCCAAAATCTTTCTACAGTGATGTGTAAAGAGATAATTTGACACTAAAGCTGAAACGTTGAAGTCGGCTTCTTGAAACTCCTCAAATCTCTTTTGAAAACAAACCTTAGCTTACGATGCGTTGTACAAACTGTTTTGGTGTTAGAAAAGGGTATACCAAAGTCTTAGTTATATATGATTAAAATAGTAATTAATGTCTGAAATTTAATTTTGTAATATCGTTTTTTGAGTAGGAGTGTTGGTTGGTGCGGCTTTTGTCCTCAGAGGGTTAAAAAAACGACAGAAATGTAAAAAAGAAAAGTGTTGATTTTCTGAGAGGACAACAACTTCATAAGATAAGATAGACGTTATGGTCGACAGAAGGACAACACAAGAAGATCCATATTGATCTGTCAGCCAAAGTGAACTGTGATTTGAAGAGGCCAGAGCTGCCAGACACCACGTTGAGCTGGTCTCAGGGCGCGGTACACACACGTGCTCTGGGCTACTCTAACAGCTTGTACTCTTACTACAGCGGCTTAAACGCCACTATATACGCTAAGCCACAAACTGGCTATGGGACTAAAAGGCTGTGAGACAAAGAAGGGCTTTTTCTTGGCTCGTAGTCTCGTAATAAAAGCAGGGCTAAGTTCTGACTCCATGTACACGCCAGAGCTGACATCAAGAGATCAGGGAGCAGCATGTCACTTTAGGGTTACACATTTCTTTTAACAAGCACAGACCCAGCGGGATATTTCTCCAAGATCTAATATTAGAGGGAACGGGTTGAAAATCTAGGTTTCCTTTTATTTCTTTTGTTATTTGTGTTTATTGGTCACGAGACTTGTTACACTTGCATAGGAGAGACAGCTGCATCAATTGTCACTGAATATTGGTCTACTACAGCCGCTATTCTAGCACCTGCTGAGGAAGTCAGAAAAGGAAGCTTTATTTCCTTTACAGCACTTAGTTATAAATTAAAATGCACACAGTGTATTAGTTTTATGCGGTTTTGTATTGTTATTCGAGAACACACAGTTATATTCTCTTTAAGAGCCTATAAATTATCGGTTTCATTGGAGAATTGTTATCTACATTTTTTAGTTCAAAACATTAAGGATCCATGAATTATTCTACAGTTAGATAAATGCTTCTAGGATTATAAATGATATATTGAATGCATAAAGACAATAAATAAATCAGACTACAGCGGCGTTTGGATTTTGTTTGTGGGAGTCAGTGTGACAAATGTTTGCCTCGGCTTCACAGTCTCACCACAACAGGAAAAAAATAACACCCGGCCAGCAGAGAGTCATGCTTGACACAGAAAAATAAAAGCTGGAGCGTGTGCAGTGTTAGTGCTACTTACAGACAAGTCCTTCCTCCACTGACGCTGATCACTGATCATTTATCCACGAGCAGCGTACACTCACACTGACACCTCCACATCATATCAGTCAGACAGACGCAAGGACAGGTCGGGGGTGGGGGTGTGTGTGTGTGTGGGGGGGGGGAGCTGCAGCGTGAACACAGAGCCTCCCATCATCCACAATCTGTCATGCCAACACACACCTCATTCACTGCCTACCACCTAGATAAAAGCCTTGCTGATATAGTGCATGTTATTCTGTGTTGTAATGTTACAACGTAAGCAGAATGTTCATATATCTGTACTTTTCTTTGTTATTTATATTTCCGGATACTTTCACTTTTACTCCACTACTTTTCCTAAATCAAATGTATATTTTTACTCCACAACATTTCCCCTCAGCGTCTTCGTTACTCGCTACTTGCAAGAAATGTTTTTGTACATTGGAGTGATGATTCTTCCTCACAAAAACATGAATGTTCTGTTTCTATTTTTCTCTTGGTTGATGTCTGATTTTAAGGTGTGGGAACCCTGAAATATTAAGTTTTGCTATAAGAGAGCCACAACAAAGTTTGTAATCAAAGTGTCTCTTTGTCTTTACTTGTAATAATTAAATACATTCAGTATCAGAAAATTACTTTAGATTTTTTACTTGAATATTTACTTACTATACTATATATTTACTATATATTTGATACTGTAAGAGTTTTTCTTCTGAAAGGTGACTTGAACTTTTACCAAAGTCATTTTCTGCTACATACTTTTACTCAATTACTGCTTTTAAATTCTTAATACAACACTGATGTTGTCCTGTATTTATATTATGTTTTCAGTATTTTAATATATCTGTAGGAAATTCTAGTATATATTTTGTACTGTGTATTATTTCTGTAATATATAAATATACACACACTGTATATATTACAATTACATTTATAGAGCATGCTAGGTATGTTCTTGTATTCTGTATCAAGCTGTTGATTCCATCCATCCATCACTTCATCCATCCATCCATCCATCCATTCATCCATCCATTCATCCATCCATCCATCCATTCATCCATCCATACTGTGAAGCCTTTAACAAGTCATTTATTCTCTTTGAATAAGTGGAAAACTTCTAATAATAGTTATTTCAGGAATGTTCTAAAATCAAGAATCAGAAACAGAACAAGGTGAGATTAATCTAGATATAGAAAATAAATGCTGTCTGCTTTGACGGCGTGGGGGGAGGGGGGGCATGGGGCTGCTGTCAGATGGACTGAGTTAAGACATGAACGTTGGAAGACAAACAGCACAGGAAACCACAGCTAGCTTAGCTTTGTGCTGAGCTTTCACCTGTGCCTCCTCAGTTTGCTCTGAAAAAGCTCCAAAAGTGAATTTAGGATTTTCTCTCATTATATATTTCCAAATCTCCAAGGTGACCCAATCTACCCACTTTATTTCCAGCCAACTTAATGTAAATCACATCCCTGTACCGTAAAGTTACATTTTCCTTTTCAAAAAAAAAAAAAAAAAACCTCCATCCTAATACTGCTGAGAAAGATTTAGAATTTAAGTAATTTTACAAAATACCTCAATAGACTATTTTAATCACTTATTATTTTCCCCCCAAAAATAAAAGCTTTGCTGTTTTTCCCAATGTCAGTATACCAATAGCATTTTGGTACAGTTGGTTGGACAAAATCAACTTTTTGCAATGTTTTTTGGAAATTACAATGGCCATTTGTTAACTTTTCAAACATATTTAAGGCAATATGTATTCTAGTTGACAACAAGAGGATTCGTTGCATCTCACAGTCTTCAATGAATGGAGTTAGCTCAGTTGTCATGAAAACTTCATCCACCGATAAAGACCATGGTCTGTGGTTGAAAGCCCTGGAAGAAGCTAGTAAGTGGCCCTAAAGTTGATATTTTTATTGTCAATCTACATTTCCAAGGTCAAGAATTAACATTCAATTGATGCATTCATTTAAAAAAAAGACATAGGTAACAAAGCTTTATAAATGGATGTTAGGTCATTTCTAATTCACAAACCTCAAACACAACTCATCTAAAGTCGACACGAGATTGCTTTGGTGTCAGTGCAACTGAATGAAAGAATCACTTCAATCTGCTGGATGGTTCACAGTTAAATAGATACATACAGTAGACTGAGACAGCACAGTGTCTCTTCACTTTCAGATTTGAATCAGCTGTCAAATCTCCTTTTTTCCTTCTCTTCTTATTCTGCCACCAGTGTGGACTGATAACAATCACACGGCTCGACCTGAACCAATCACAGCTGCACATTTGTGACACATATCTGATAATGGCTACAGCGGCCCGCTGATGAAGCACATTTTGGGAAAGTTGCCGAGCAGAGTGAGATAGAGGAGCCTGTCTGTGGTCTGTCACTGTGCTCTGGAGGAGAAGATGACTGTGATAGTTGGCTTCAGTGCAGCAGAAATGTTCCTCTCGTACGTCATCCTGACAGAATATACGTGGCTGTGTTCATACAGACGCAGCATGCAGAATGAGAGTGAGTCCCTGAGTGGAATGGAAGGGAAGCTCTTCTCTGGTCATCCATCTGACCGGCCAGCTCCTCCATCCTGATCTCTACTCTCACTAACCCCCCCTGGGTCTGCCTTGGTTGCCACATCTTTCCTCTTCTTTTAGCTTTATAGCCTCTGTTACTGGACTTTAACCCTCTGAGGACAAAGGACGCACCAAAGTCCAAGTGAGGTTTGACAACACTCAAAAAGCGATATCACAAAATTTCATTTCATACGTTTATTTACTATTTTATTCATTACACTACCACCGTGACCCAATACTTTTGTGAACTAATTTCAAGCATCAAAACAATTAAGTGTAGATATGTTTTTAAAAAGCAAACATCAACTTTTCAGCTTTAGCGCCAAATGATCTCTTTACACACTGCACTTACACAATAGACAAATAAAGAAAAGTAGCTCTTCATGAATTTGGTTTAATAAGGCAAATTATTTTCCAGAGCGGTCCGGAGAGTGAGATCTCCACTTTTGAGCAAAATTGAAATTTGAGCATCATCTGCATTCTGGTGATTCTTTCTGCAACAATGTGTGCCTTTTCTGCATCAAGTTATGATGCAAATGTCTTTATTTATGTAAAGGAAATTATGATATGCATTTGGAGGGTTGGACCGGCCAGTTATGATTATTTGGGGGGTTGTAACCCCCCACCTCCCTTGTAAATTACGTCTATGCAAAAAATTGTTCATAACAACAATGCCTTGGTTCATTGTTTATAAAACACACACACACACACACACACACCCGCAGCACACACACACCGCACACACACCACACACACACACACACACACACACACACACACACACACACACCACACACACACACACACACACACACACACACACACACACACACACACACACCACAGAAAACAGGTTGTGATAAGTGGCTTCAAATGCTTCTAAAGTCTAACCACATAGAACCAAATCTAATTTCCAGAAAAAAAAATTCCCTTTTAAAATCCAACAGAATAACTTTGAGTAAATGGTTTAAAAGTCAGAGGCAGGTTGGTGACTAACTGCAGACTCTGCTGACTCACTGCAGGACACAGGGAGACACAGGTGGACACCCACTCAACGGACCATCCCCTCTGATCACACCCCTGGGCTGCTGACTGCAGACTCAGCAGCACACAAACTCACTGCATTTCTTTTCTCTTCTGGATGGAAAAAATCAAACATCACTATATTTTTGAGCAAATACATTAATGTCAATAGTGTGGAGATATAGTATGGTTGACTATTGGTGCTTTCACAAACTGTTAATATAATGAGAGTTTTGATAAATAATCACATATGGATACAGAGACTATGAGAGTAAAGGCAAACAATCAGCTAGAACAGCCGGCTAAGTTCAGAATTTACATCAATTTACTGTAATGCAGCCTTTAAAACATATAACAATATTAGGACATCTAAAATTTAAGACGATATAAATAGTTCATTGATACTAAGATATCAATGAACCAATAATGAGTCTATCGATGCTCCTAATGACCCAGAATGAGGTTGATGTGCACAACAATAATTTCTTTGGTGCCCCCCCCCCCAGCTGAATGGCATAGTTCCCATGTGAGCAACCGAGCCAAACCAACAGGGGTGAACTCTACAGAGAAAGAGTCAACGGCTCCAAACGAGATGGTGTCGACACCCTGGGAGGATTTGGGAACCTTGTATTTGTACAGGCTCATTTTATTGAAATTGCAGCATAAAGCTGGCTATCCACACATATTACTCCCCCACAGGAAGGGCTGTATACATGGACTTAACCCAACACATAGACTTTGTCATGGTTTCCATTCCACATCTGTGAGCAACAAATGGAAAAGCCATCGTGGTAAACGTCATGCTCTCAGTTTTTAATGCTTTCATTTCACAGCTTTTTCTTGCTGTACAATTAATCTTCCTTTTCTTGCTCCTTTTCCTGTGCAATGATTAGAAAAAAACAGCTTAAGGAAATGTACGAGGCACAGTGGGGCACTAGAGTGCACATACAGGATCTCCACCTATGGCTGCCTGCTGTGAGATGGCAGGAAGCCACCGCCGGCAAATCCTGCAGATCTCGCTGTAAGCTCACTGTTTTACAGTACAGCACGGGGGGATCGGTGCAGGAAGTGGGCACATTACTGCACGCCCACAACCTGCCCCTCCCCTCCCCTCCCCTCCTATCACCACTACACCAACCCCCTCCCAACCACCTGTGCTGGTCTCACAGGATGCCCCCCCCCCCCCCCCGCGCCCCCCCTCTCCTCCCTCACACAAACTCCTTTACAGCTGCATATCTTTACCAAACCGCACACTCACACACTTTGTTGTTTTACACTCCACTGCTTCAACGTCAATAAAGATATGATTCGGTTTACTGTAAACTACCTTAAAGAACCCCCCCCCCCAAAAAAAATTAAAAACGAGAAAAAACATCCATTTATGGTATTAAGCCATGCAGACAGTGTTGGTGGGAATTACTTTATACAGAGAAAGGGTAGAGGTTTTCTGTAGTAGTAATAATAATAATATAATAATAATAATAATAATAATAAAATACCCCCCACCAAATAAAATAATAATAATAATAACAATAATAATAATAATTATAATTATAATTATTATTATGATAATTATTATTGTTATTAATAACAATAATAATAGGAACAGTGTTTGTGGAAAGATGTTCTATTAATGTGAAGAGATAAAACACTGGGTCAAATTTCACCCATTTTCAAAAAGTTTGTAAATCAGATATTTTTTCATGTAAAATAAATGATCCGTTCACTGCTTTCATTGAATTTGCTACTTTCATCATTTGGGTGTTTTACTCAATTTAATAGCATTTGAAGAAAAAATGTAACATCGGGAAAAGTGACAAAAACACTGGAAAATAAGTTTTAATTTTAAATTTTGTCCAAAAAAGACAACAAAAAGTGGAAAAAAATGGGAAGACAAAACAAAGTTTATAGGTTTATAACAGTTCTATCTGGGACATTTCAACCACCACCCAACGTCTGGGCTTCACCTTAACTAGTGACAGCTGAGTAATGTGCTGTTGTCAGCCCTTCTAATCTGTGTCCTTTTGGATTTAAAACTGCACTTATTCAAATTGCAATTTTGATATTAAAAACAATCAATCATTAAACTTTAGCTGCATTGTATCTGGGTTTAGGTAGCATGCAGAGGTACCATGAAGGACCAGGGTTTGTTGTACTTTGAGTGATGTCTGTTGTGCAGCTCATGATTTTATGTTATCCTCATCAGGCCACTGAGCATTCCTCATCGTCATGTCAGAGATCATATGGTTGTTCCAATGGTTGGTTCACCACAAAGTCCAGTTTTTTAAATGCATACGAACAGGGCATCAGTCAGTGCTTACAGGATTTCACGATGTCTGTTTCAAAATAGCAACTTTTTATTTGTCTTCTGCAACTTCATTGCAACAAATATCACAACCTTTATCGCAATTCTTTACAAAAGTTCCCGCAAAATCCGGCATTTTGGGCCGCAACAATCTCAAAATAAGGCCGCGAACTCCTTGAGGGAATGATTAGTGAGCTACATAAGGTAACTGCTATCACTGTGGTAGCACTTCACTAAAACAATGATCTCACTCCCGTACCAGGAATCCGCTGATTGTTTGAAATACCTTCCACTATGCTTGAATGACCACTTCTTTTTCCCATCGACCCGGAGGACGTAGAGGGGGGGGGGGGACACAAAATAAGCAAGGCAGGAAACGTCCAGCCCTCCAGCAGGATGGGATTCAATTACAGTCAGTGACTCTCAGTGAGACAACCTCTTTGGACAGCATCAGCAGATTGACCATTTTAATATTAAAAAAAGGCTTTTAAAGAAAACCATATTCATATTTCTGAAATTAAAAACTAAATCAAATAAATAGCTTGAAGACCAGTTCCTAGGACTTTGAATGACACCCAGCCATTATCAAGACATAAGAACATGACCTTGACCATCCGTTCCACCCACGGTCCACTTCCTCAGGACCTCCAACCAAAGCATGGTCTTCAACAGCAGACTTCTAACCCATGTTGGTTTAACAAATGGAACCTTTCAGCCAGAACAAGTAAATATTCAAGTGTCAACCTTTTGAACTTGAATTGAGAAAACCTTGAAATATACAAAAATGCGGCTATTAAAAAATTGCAGTTTACTGATTTGGAATGGCTGTTTGAGTTTCTGCCAACATACACACACCATTAGCAATATATCTGTTGTACTCAAAGATCAGCAGAACGCTCGGGCTCTCAGAAGACTGGACAGAAGGGCTGAACCAGGAAGGCTTTTAGAATCAAGACCGAGATTTGAAGTAACATTTGGCTTTAAAAAATGTATTACTGTATTTATTATTCTTTACTGTTTTTTCAAAAGATAATGCTGGTATTGTGTTACAGATGGTTTACAGAAATGTCCTATTTTCTATGGTTAATTTATTTTGTATAACTTTATTTAACATGGTGGTAGAAGGTGTAATATGCAGATCACATATTTCAGTTCACAGGAAAGAACTGATACTTTTTATTTGAATTGTTTATTAATATAATAACTTTATCTTTTGTGTTTGACTGTTCAGTGTTCCATGTTTATTAAAAGAAAAAACACGTATTGCTGGCAGTCGATATCTATGTTTTCCTCCCTGTGTAAGAATGTAGAACCGTTTTGACGGTGTTGTCTTGGATTGCCATGTATATGCAATATTTGGCAGAAAAATCGCAATATGATTCCCCCCCTAAATGGTTCAGCCATAGACTGGACAGCATGGGTGCAGATGACAGGATTTCAAAGAACTCTGCTCACAAATAATAAGTATACTTTGATATCATGTTGATGTGACAGCCAGCCCTTACTGCAGCATGCAGGAGTCTGTCTGGCTTCGGAGGGTTTTGTAGCCCGCAATGGTTTTCCTCCGCAGCACGGTATGTAGCAGTGGTGTGCACACACAGTGATAACACAGAGAACAGTGAGGACAGCAGAACACTGCCATGTGCACTACGATGTCAGTGAACAGAAGAAAAGGGTGTCACATAAGGATATGAGCTCAAAGGAAGCATCCTGTGTGTCGAAACTAACACCTGAAAACGTAATTTAGACTCTATACGTCCTTATCTTTAGATACACAAATGTTGGTGACCAACAACCTGTAGAATACCTTGGTCCGTCACATGCGCTTCTATCACAAATGTGTCAAGCCCGAAAAGTAGAAAGCACAAATCAGTACGTTTTTTAAAACATGCTACTCTTTGCAGTCTGAGCTAGTTGGAAAGAACTAGGCCGTACGGTAAAATGATGTAATCTATCATCTACAACCTGCTGAGAATTCTTTTCTTATTTTTATTTGAATTGAATATACTTCTAATTATTTATTTTAAATGTTTCTCTATTTTTACTTATTTCTGTCCTTGTGCTGCTGAATCTGCCCTCTGGGGAACAAAACAGGCGTATTTCATCTAATCTTACACTTCCTTTTACGTTACTTCCCTCAAACTATTTGTGCAGATTCATTCGTTTTCAGTCTTAATAAAATCATGTCATTAATGTTATATTACTTTGTTGGTAAATTCGTTTCATTTGAATATTTCCCCTCACTGCATTAACATCTTCACATCTGTCTATATGCATTACATTAACACATTTCTTTTGTACTTTATTTTGTACATTAAATATTCTTTTTATACTTGGACAATGTTCTCCACAAAAATACCACTTCTAAAAACTGCACAGCCCTTTCATTTTAATATTAACATTGATATATTATATTGTACATATTTTTATAGTATTTCTCCATTTACTGTACTGTATGTATGGCCTCTTATTATTAGTTTCTGGATGGCGTCTTATTATTAGTTTCTGGAGTTTTCTGGAGCTATTTGCGTGTATAATAAGCTCAATCTCAATTAAGTTACATTTATGTCTCTGTATTTATTAATATCTCAAAATATTTCATTATACCTTTCTTTCAATATTAAATTTATTCCGAATTACACTATCTGGAACATATTTATATATATTTTTAATTTTTTTAATACTTAGAACATTTTGATAGGTTGGTGGTGGTATGGCAGTATATTTATCTCATAATATATATGAGAGTGCATAACTCCATCCAAATATATATACCGTGTCTACTATGAATAACCTCAGCATTCCCAAGAAAATCCAACCCAACGTGACTATAAGGAGGAGCCGGTATGGATCCGGTCCTGTTAGAAGGTGATTGTCTTTTTAAAAAAGTACAGTAATTCACTTTGCACACCTATCTAAAGATTAGGACGGTTTTTTGATTGTCATCACATTAATAACTGGTGCAATACACATATTAAAGAAAGGCTGCGACATATCGCCAAAGACACTGATTAGTAGAAAACTTGAAAATGGAACTGCCATTCTTTTTATGTTCAATTCAATGTTCAATTAATATTAAATTACAATCCAACGAGCTCTTTGATGTACTTTAGAAGAACACTGAAAGCAGAACTTTAATATCTGTTTATTAATCACAAGTAATATTGTTATGCCATTTTTAACAACGTTATTATATATTTTTCTGATGTCATGCCGCCCTATACAGACACACATCTTTTAAAACTCACATCGTTAGCACACCAGTATTGGTCTATGCACGTTAGATAATAATAATAGAAATAATAACAATAATAAATAATAATAATAAAAATAACAATAATAATTATAATAATTATAGTAATTATAATAATTATTATTATTATTTTTATGCTGATGCTGACATCTTGACATGTAGCTCTGGCATTTGGTTTTGTTGAGCCCCCTCCCTCTCTTATTTTATTTGAATTATTACGAATCTATGATATATAGATATATTACGTTGTGCTCAGTGGCTGTCCTGTCTATGTTTATTCCCCTAACTAGAAATAAAAAGATTTCAAACTGAAATCCAATCGTGATTTTAAAACAATTCCAAGAACATTTGTTAGAACAGTAGAACATTATTAGAGGGAAAAATACTTAACGTCTTAATTCTAAATATTAACGATGGCTCTGAGAGCTCAGCGCTCTCCAAATTAAGAAAGATGCAAAAAGACAGAAACTCAGATACAGAAACTGAGTCCAGGGGACACTAAAAAGTGATGCACACGGCTGGTACACGCTTGTTGTTGTCCGCTATCATTGTCATCATTGGGATCGCATGATTTAGATATTATAATATTAACCAAAAGGCTAATGCTAGGCTAACAGCAGATATGTGCAATAATATCCGAATCATGCCTTCATAATCATCATCATCATTTTTTTAAACTTTTCCTTTTCAACATTTCCCAACACCATTGACTGACTTGTGCATCACTGGTTAGAGTCCCCAGGAAACAGTTGGCGTTGTGTTGAGAGCTTCCTGTTGCTGAGATCTGTATTTGGTGTGTTGTGTCTGTTTCCATGTGTTTTCTTTCGGTTATCTGCAGTACTTTCAGCTCCCAGGGCCAAAGTAGTATTAACCATTGGGTTGTCCTTGGGTCAAATGTGACCTGTTTTCAACGTTTTTTCAGACATATGGGTTCCTTACAACCAAATTGCTCCAAAATAACTTGGATGCATGCATGTATGTTGTCGTGGGTAACATCTATGATTACTTCCATTAAATTCATTAGCATTTACATTTTTTTTTAAACAGTATCCTGACTAAACTTTGACATAACCCAGTTAGTGGCATCAGCATCCTCAGATCTTATCAGTTTTATTAGTTAAATTAATTCATAATTTCTGCTTTTTTAAACAAAAAAAATTGGATATATTGTCATATAAATTAGGTCAATTGAGCATGAAGAAAAAAAGCGTTGAAATAAGTGACAAAAAGGGTTTTAAAAAAAGCAACAAAAAAGCTTGCATGTTTAAACAGAGCAGAGTCCCTTGGCAGTAGCAGCAGAGCTGCCGCCGCCGCGCTACTCCAGCACTAACAGGTCATTACACTGCGCTAAATGTTTTCTCTTTATTCACTGAACTCCACTTCACACACACAGCTCATTCTTCTAAACTGCTTCAATAACTACTAAACCTCCACCCTTCCTATTTTATTTTCCAAAGCTATTAGAACCAGATGTGTATCATTTCATCAGCTCAATATGTTTTGCACGGTTGTAAACGTACGGGTGACCCCAGGATGGGTTCCTAAAGAGGATTAACTCAGAGTTCAGAAGGTGAAGCTCTCGGCTGGAGGGCGTCTGTGAGATCAGCAAGCATCAGGCTGATTTACGTGTCTTGATCATTTCTTACAGGCAACCCAAGACAAAGAAAAAGGACCCAAAACAAACCAGAACAATCAGAAATCTGCTGGTGGTGTTTTAGATTTGATAGCTTCTTGGCAAGTCTCCGCTGAGCCGCAAACACACAGACAGCACTGGCACCATAATGCAATGGGAGTCCACATGGTGAGCAATAGTGGCAGTGCACATCGCTGCCGTGAACCAACGCTGGCAGAAGAAGAGAGAGAGAGAGAGAAAGAGAGAGAGAAAGAGAGAGAGAGAGAGAGAGAGAGAGAGAGAGAGAGGGGGGAAACAATAGCCCTTGGTGTAAAGTGCAGGATCTTAGATTTCTGCTGTTCCATCGACGCCTCACACTGGCAGCAGCCCAGTCAAACATGCCTTTGTGCTGACGTGGGAGAGCTATGGGAACATGTTTTTTTCTTTTTTCTTTTCTGGCCGAGGCGCTGACTTGGGATGTTAAGCTGAGCTGGTGGGGGACACTCAAATATCCTGAGTGATGCAAACAATCCTTTAATGATGCTGAGAGAAAAACATCTATGTGAGAGACGGAGCAGGATCTGCTTTTATTTTCAAAACCGCTCTTCTGCTATGATTCATAAGAATCAGAAATGATGCCGCTTTAGCACCTCAAGGGGCTGCTGGGATTGCTTTCTAACATCACACAAAGAGATTCCTCTATCACTATAGTCCAACTGCAATTTCATGAATCATTAACCCATAAGTGCTCGGTTACTTTTGAACACAGGCAGCTTCTTTTGTCATCAGCATTTTAATTAGCTCAATAGGAACTTCAGTAAGAGAACATGATTACTACAGGCTCCGCAGAAGGCTGGGGGAGCTAGCCCTGGACGCTTGGGTTCAGAATGGGAAGCGTGAGGGGAGGGGGACCAGCAGGGTCACATGAGCGATCCTGTTGCCGTGTGGGATTTCAGCCGTGGCTAGGAACCCTGAGAGACTCGTTAAGTCAAGATCCTCAAAAACAGCCAGGCTCTGACTGAGACATGTTCCCAAGCCAGGCTCACGATCAACTTCAGTGGGGTCTTGCTTCATTTGTGTTGCAGTTGTGACATAATGATGGGGTCCAGGGGCGATTCTAGGATCAGAGCTTTAGGGATGCCTGCCCCCCTTTTAACATAGGTTTTTAAAGCATTATTCTACCGGGCTAACTGTGCATTTAAACATCATTTTTGGACCATCATGGTTGGGGAAACACTGCATTATATGTAAGTAGAAAGACACCAACAATTCTGAAATAACTTCCCCAAATGCTGAGCCACAGGGCTATTACTACATAGGTCAGGTGGTTATACACATTAAATCAGATATGTAGCTATGGAAAAGCAGACATAACATAATAATGCAGTATAAAATGGCGATGTATGTGATTTTAATTTCATTTAAAGGCTGACAAGCACCATTCTGAAAATGTTCTTCAGTGATCTAGATATCTAGACTCTGGGTTTAGTTCCACGATGCTGTGATATTCCCAGAGCAGAACTCTTAGCTCACAACACATGTTTTTTAGGGGTGCCGAGATGACGTTTAGAACAGGGCTAAGATCTCCCCTGCTGGGGTCACAAAGAAGAGGAAGAGGAAGCTTCAAAATGTTTGGTGCAGAGTTTTCATTGTTATAAACTGTGGATGCTTTAACCAAAGAGAGGTGAACACCCCTAACAGAGTTGTAGCTCCTATTTCCGGACACTGAGCTCATGTGTTGGGTATTTTCCTGGGAATTCTGGGTTTCTACACATATTGTACAGTCTACTTACATTTGGCTGAT
Organism: Etheostoma spectabile; assembly: GCF_008692095.1. Taxonomy (NCBI): domain Eukaryota; kingdom Metazoa; phylum Chordata; class Actinopteri; order Perciformes; family Percidae; genus Etheostoma; species Etheostoma spectabile. Next base: position 19,437,938 of record NC_045750.1, on the reverse strand, counting down.
TTTAAGCTAATGTAATAAAAAATATGATAGACTAATTTCTCCTCTACAATTATGCTCCTCTAGTAGTGGGAAGAAGGTTTCAACAATATTCACATCACCAGATATACAGAAAGTATGATATGAAACAGATACATAAATAAATGACCTTGTATATGAATCAGCACTGTTCATTTGTGTGTGTGTGTTGTCTAGTCTACATTAGCTGTGACCCCAGTGTTGGCTGGATACACCGTCTACACCAACTTACATGCAGTTATTATGCCATAAAAGGCATTCTTCTAGAAGTTAAATAAATGGGAGATTAAAAGTTCAGTAAGACAAAACACACTCGCACACACACCTACACACACACACACACCTACACACACAAAACACACACTGTGAAATATGTTATTTACAACAGTAAGAGCAGACTAAAACCACTGCCCAAGCAGCACAGCTCAGTAAAATGAACATGTGAGAAATATATCTATTATATAGCTATTATCATAGACTAATGAAAGATAACATGATGTGTAGCCAATTATTTTATTCATCATTAAAATATAAAGAATTTTCTACCAATGTGAAAATATCATTTAATCCCTCTTGACTGATGGACAAAGAAAACAAAGGACTAAATATCAGATTTCAGATGAGAGTAACAGCAGGATAAATAAAGCGCTGCCACTGTGCCACATGAAGTAGCATTTAAGCTTGACTGAGTCATGCCCCCCCCCCCCACTACAATAAGCAGCGGATTGCCGTGCATGGGATGGCTTCTGTACTGAACAAAGGCTCCATGCGTAAAAGTGCGCATGCGAGTGCTGCTGCCGCTGTGCACGTGCTGTGCAAGCAGAGCGATGTCAGTGAACGACAACGTGTTTCAGTTCAGCTCCACGACCACGATCTCAGTAACACACCGTCACCGTGCACTCTCCGCGGGCACTCAGCTTCACCTGCAGCACGGACTCACACACTGTCACATGCGGGGAGCAATGGGTGCTGGAGGCTGCTGCGCGGCTCAGCGGCATCTGCGCCTCGCATCAGCACAAACAGACAAAGAGCGCGCGCGTACACGCCGCTGCCGCTACCGCTACCGCTACCGCTACCGCTGCCGCTGCCGCTCAAAGTGCTGTTTCACCGCATTCATGGGATTTATGATTTCAGGCAAACACGTGGCGATCAAACAATAGTAGCCTATCCCGAAATGAACACACTGCCTCTGACTAGTTACTGGGACACGGCAGGCTGCCTGACACGGCGGACACCTCTCAGTCCATCACATACTGACGGGATTTATTCTAATTTGGTCAAAAACACATTGACCAGGCTTAGCCCTAACCCTATATATGCTAACAACATCAATATGTAATGGCTGATATGCATAGGTTACAGCTTGTGTCATCCAAACTGCTTTGTTACTCAACCCAAAAACATCATCTTCTATTTCCATATGGACCGTATCATCCCAGCATCATCACCACTCAGCGCTACAACCACTGACAGGACTGACTGGTGCAGCAGCCGTCCACATGACAATGCAGCTGTTTGATACCCCCCCCCCCCTCCTCCTTCTCCCCCAATGGGGTCTTTGGTTTGGGGCAGGTTAATTGGATCTTTCTAACATGAGGGGTTAATGGGGATGCCGATGTTAAACGACACCGCCGAGCCATGCAGATGATTCCATTGGCTGGCTCGTCCTTACACAGCAAAAATGTCTATGATGTTGATTATAAGTAGCTAGGTTGGGAAAGAGCAGAAAAATGCAGATGTGAACTGTATTGCCTAATAATATACGATAGTAGGCTAAGTTCTATTCTATTCAGCTGATAATTCATTTGATGAATGCAGTGACTGATGCGCTGTGTTATGACGGTGCAAGTGACAGAGTCTTCTTTCTGGAGTGTTTTCCTCGCCTCCTCTGGACCCCCAGCCCACCGTACACCGGGGGAAGCGAGCGCACACGGTGCAAGAGTGACTCAGAGCACAACAGGATGCGGTTCAGAGTTGTGTTTCACATACTTCACACCCTTTAATATTCGCAGCCCCGCCACGCTTCCAAGAGTCATGCATGCGCTTTTCCTTCTTCTTACTTCTGTGTTTTGGTTTCCCAGCAGGGACTTTTCCCACAGACAGACAGACAGACAGACAGGTCGCAGGGAGGATCTGCTGCCGCAGCTTTCCCTGCGACACTTATGCAAGTTTGCAACTTGGTTGTGAGAGCACCAACAATAGCAGAGTCGGACACACATATGGCGACATTTGGTTGTATATCTACCCGAGAGGGAGGAACGACCATGCAGCTTACCTTTTCCCGTCTCCGGTGCTCGTCTCGCAGCCTTTTGTCCGTCCCAGCAGCTCTTCACATGGTGCCTGCGAGCCTGCACATAGCTCGCTGCTTCTCCCGCTGCTGCACACAAACACCGTGTGTGTATTCTCGCCGGTCTGTTGTTGCCGCTGTGTGTAGCCGACGACTGCGCGCGCGCGCGCGCGTGTGTGTGTGTGTGTGAATGTGTGCGTGGCGATCCAGGGCGGCGTGCCGCTCCGTCTCCGCTGTTTGTTTCACTGGACTGGAACGCCTCCTCTCTCGCGCTACATTGTTGACATTCGGCCGCTGACGTCACTCCATCCCCTCATTCACAACATCGTAGCGCGAGGCTGCTTTGCGTTGGTGCCCGCGGGAAGCGCGCGCGTACTCCCTGTAACGTGCGCAGCGGAGCTTGGAGAATCGCACTACGGGCTGTTAGCTCAAAGCCCTGCCCTCGTGCTCGCTACCCCCCTCCTCCCGGCGCACACAGCGGGAATATGACGGCCAAAGATGACGCATGGCATTTTTCACAACAGAGACAACTGAGTCCTAGAAAAGTATTTATACAGCTGACATAGGCCTACTTCAAGAGTTTTTTAAGGACATGTTTTTGTATAACTTTAAAATCAATTTTTTGTTTTATTTTGTACTACCTTCTTTTCTTACTGTGTAGGCTATTTAAGTAGGCCTACATTTCTTCTTCTGAAGTGTAGGCCTACGTCATCATGATGTATGGTTGCAATGCTCATTGAATAGAAATGACTGCCTTATTTATATATGTATTATATATATGTTTAAGTCGAATTGTTCTACAATTGTTTGGATCACATATTGTGAAAATAAAGCTGTAAAAGGTTTTAGAGCCAGCACATTGAAACTTTTAGATGAGGATGTTTGAAAAAATGATATATGATAATAAAAGACCCAGAAAAAATGACCAGTGTCATCAGAGTGTTGTGGCACACAAAGAAAAATGCAGCTGTGCCGAGTGATTCTGTTTGCAGACGTGTTAACATGGCATCCCTGATGAAGAACTGAACACGTTGTAACTTGATTAAATCAAACTGTTGAGGAATATGCACCATGTGAGTACAATTACACTGAACTCTTTCGTTGATGTGCTTTAATGGTACAAATCTGACCAAACCCAACTGACACACAGTAGGCTACATCTGGGTAAAGCGGTTGGGGCCCTATAGGGTCGGGGACTCTGGTTATTCAGGCTTGGTGCGACGAGCGCTCCCATATGTCAAGCCAAAAAGACTGGATAGCAGTGGTATATTGTATGGCCGAATACATTTCAGAAGGACATGTTTTTGTGGTACTAATGCTGTGCATAATTTCTACATAATCAAAACTGGGCAATGCAACCCTCCCCCAACAACCGATAATACTTGTCTTTACATAAATAAAGACTTTTGATGAAGAAAATGCACAAATTGTTGCAGAAAAATCCCCAGGATGCAGAAAATTAAAATGATGATGTTCAAGATTTCAATTTTGTGGATGCTTAAGTCACTATGAACTAAGTATTCACCGATACAATGCAGGGTTCTATAGAAATGTTTTGTTGGAAATATGTTTGAATATTGTCAGATGACTATTGTATTTAAGAAGAAAACCAGTTACGCAGGGGCTTACGTTTCCAGAAGTGAGAACAGCCCAAAGCAAATAAACAGAAATGCAGTTGCATGATGCTCATTGCTGGGGGGGAGTTAAGCGGCTTGGCTCAAACAGCAGCCATGTGAGGGGGCAGGCTGTTTGTTCTGGAAGGCGCTCACATCCTATTTGGACAAGCGAACACTCACTGGAGATGTTTTAATTTCTAATGTAAAAACTACCCCCGGGGAGTTTGCATGTAATTATGAATTATCAGAGTACAGCAGACAGCCCCCTCTTCACAGCAGCCGTCACTTCCCACATCCTACTCCACCACCCGGCACAAAGCATCAAAGTGAGGGAGGTTCAGGAATTAGACGTGTGCATACTGTATGCAAAGGGAGGCAATGATGTCATTTTAAAATGCTGCTGCTGCTGCTGCTGCTGATGATGATGATGATGATGATGATGATGATGATGAGTAGGGCATCTTATGAAATGCAATGTCAAAGATTAAAAACAAGTCTGAATAATGTCATCATAATTGAATTCCTATCTTTAACAACCACAAATACTTAATTAAATTTAAATTTGCTAATTTCAGGGTAGCAGCTGTTGCCATGGTCCCGCTACACGTCCTGTGATGCCATGTTATATCCTGCTACGCTCTGAGATGCCCAGCTACGTCCAGCTACGTCCTGCTGTGCCTTGTAACGCCGCACAGTGCCCTGCTATGCTACAAAGAACTACTACAAACAAACTACTATTTATTTTATTTTTATTTATTTTTTGTGACTGTTATTGCCACTCTTCATTCTAATCCCAACCGGCCCGTCAGACACCGCCTACCAAGAGCCTGGGTCTGACCGAGGTTTCTGCCTAAAAGGAAGTTTTTCCTCGCCACTGTCGCACTGTTGCTTGCTCTGGAGGAGACTACTAGAACTGTTGGGTCCTTGTAAATTCTGGAGTGTGGTCTAGACCTACTCTATCTGTAAAGTGTCTTGAGATATTGCTTGTTATGAATTGATACTATAAATAAATTGAATTGAAATGGAATTGAATTAATTTGCACCAATGACTACAACCCTTGAATAATACAAATATCCTCAACTCCATACTCCATGCTTCTTTGTATTCCATACTTTACTTCGTTACTTTGTTACTCCATACTGTCTGTCTGTCTGTCTCTCTGATGGTTTCTAGTTTCAGCAGTAGTTTTTACAGACAGTACATACATCTGCACAATGGCCGTTCTCTTGTCACTGTACCATAGCTTTGCTAACTGTCGATGGCTAACTGCATGTGGACTGAAAAATCAGCTTTCCACCAATGTGTCTAGAAAAATCTGCAACATAGCTGCAGTATCATTATAGTTTATATTTCTTTGCACAAAAGTTGAAGAGAATTCACATTTCAGTTAGACTTTAGATGTGTTGTTTCTCGACTGTCTCTGGAGACACGTTTTTACAATAACCAGAGGGACCATTTGTAAAATCCTTCATCACGTGCAAAGTCAGTTTTTTCACAAAGAACTCAGACAGACAGACACATATTTCATTTCAGGCTGCACATACTGCCATGTGAAATTAGTATGCATTACCAATAATTTAAAAGTGAAATGTGAGAAACCCAGGAATAAGAAGCTAAATGTTAAATAAAAAAGTATGGCACCAAAGGAGAATTGCAATCTGTCAGGGGATGGCATTAGGGGTCCAGACAAACAGTTTGACAATCCAGCAGCTAATCCCCTAGATTAGTGAAGGTATTCATATTCATATCCATCCATACAGAAACCTCTGAGACATCTGAGGGTTTTTAATTCTAAATTCTAAAGTGGAGCTGCAAAGCTGGGACGGGGCCCTTCAGCAGGCAGCAGCAGCTCCGTGTCTAAAGGGGCTGCGAGACCAGCCTCCACCTCTTTGTCTCAGTGCGGTGCATTCACAGTCAACATCTCGCTCAGGCTTCCAATGCACTAAATGCATGAGGGGAATTTAATTACAGAGTATAGACTCCCTGACCACACACACATGCACAGTGGCATTCCTGCACTCGCTAACCTCTCTCTCCTCCAGGCCTTTTCAGAGAGCCGCTGATTTAAGTTGGGTGGTGGAAAAGGGGGGGAGGTGTGGGGTATGAATGGAGTAATGGAGGAGGTGGTGGTGGTAAGAGCAGGGGGGGTGAAAGAGACGACAGGGCAATGGTTTTGGCCTAGCCTTCCCGCCCAGCGCCCATACGGTGACAAACACTGTGTTCTTAAGTCAGGAAGTCTAATTAGACTTAATAAAAGCAGCATGTGAAACGTCTGCCATCGCTCCATGACTGAGAAAGGAAGCTCCATGCAGCGGGAGGCCCAGGCTCTGTGGAAACTCTGGAACCCTCGGTGGCTTGAGGACAAGGCAAAGCTGGTGATTGGGCAACATGTGTGGAATGTTATTGTTTGGGTGAGAGTTGTGCCCTGTCATGCATTCATAACTGAGAAGCAACCGATGATATATGTAGCATGTCCATGTCAACATTGGGTTAGTCCCGCTCTCAGACTCATTGTGTCCAACACAGTCTCTCATTGCTAGACCTTTCTCCACAGCGCTGCAAAGGAAGGTCTGGCTAGTCCACACAGCAATCCTGGATGGGAAAAAAAAAACATGCTCTGGTTTATTGGCATTTCTTTAAACCAATCAAAATCGTCCTGGGTGGTGTTAAGCTCCGGACAGAGCCACGGTGCCTCTGCTAAGTAGCCTCAGGAAGGAACTTGTTTTGGTGGAACATGTGTACGTTCAAAAGTAGTTTTAGTCGTGCAACAGAAAACTCAGATTGGACAGATAGTCTAGCTAGCTGTCTGGATTAACCCTGCACAGATCTGAGGAGCAGGTAACCATAGTCCTCAGAAATCCACCGGAGGTTAGAACGCCAACACAGAGACAGAGGAAGGGGACGGACATTCGCTTGAAAAAGAGGGACATCGTAAAACATCGTGGATGTAGACTATGTCCAACATGGTGTCCAACAGCTGGACAGCAGATTGTAGTAGTTGGTCTCAAAATATTCCATTTCCAATGGCTTCATCATGAAACTATTAGTTCCAATGTGAGTTGTTGTACTATTTGCACCCAAACACAGACTTGCATGCAGAAGCAGCAGCTGTATCCAGCTTCCTGTCTGCACGGACAACATTCATTGTCACAACACCCATGAGAGCCATTGGCAACATATTGTGAAACTACAATGTGTGACAGGTTTTAATAACTCTTTTTCTTTATTTAACAGTTCAGGGATTACACAAGGCTTTTCATTCAATAACAGCAGCACAATTTCTATCCACAGCAGTTCAGTAGAATTGCACTGTGAGCAAAACAGGCACAAGTATAATCCTGCATCTTCTCAAAGCAGTGACTCATAGGAAAAGCGCTCAAAGCGAATCCAAAAGCATGAAAAACGAGAGACACATCGGTCAAAGAGTCATCACTTTGAGAGCAAGGCTGACTCATTTCCAAGTGATTCATCAGGGGTTGCGGTCACACAGATAGACCAGCCTGCCAAAACGAACTTCCACGAATTTGCTGTTTAAGGAGAGAGGCAAGTCCAGGCAGACACACAAAGATGTAAATTCAGAGCTGTTGTCAGCCAGCGAGCCGCCATGTGACCCAAAGCCAAATGCCTTTGATTACATCAATTACTGCGGGCCTGACAGGGCCTCAGGGAGCCGTCTAACCGCCATTCAGAACAGTGGCTGGCACAGACCAACCTATCAGGCTCAGGTATGCTTCAGGACTGAAAAATATACAAACACACACACACACAATGTCACATATGCAAGAAAACACAAAAACAATGCACACACATGTATAATACTGTGTCAACAAATGCAAGCATGCACTCAAACACACACACGTACACACACGCATGTGCACACACACACATGCACAGACAGACGCGCACACACACACTAACACACACGCACACACACACTCAACTCTGATTCATGTTTTTGATACATGTTACTAAAATGCTGCTTACTGTATAGGCTACTGTATGATGTTAAATCTTCAAATGCAAGATGCAAACAGAAGTGCACATTGTACAGGTTTCTCATTTTCAATTTTTTTTCAGGTAAATACAATACAGACAGAGATGGCAAAGGTACTCACTCCCCGTACTCAAGTAGAAGTACAAATACTTGTGTTAAAAAAATACTATGGTCAAATTAGAAGTACACATTTAACTTCTTTACTCAAGTAAAAGTAACAAAGTACAGGCTTGGAAATATAATTAAAGTATAAAAGTAAAAGTAGTCTTGTGAATGACTGAATGCTGAGAAACTTTAGCGGACATAGAAGACATCACATCATATAAAATCACATAATATGATTATTGTGACAGAGACTGGGACTCCAGGTTAATAAGATTCGGACTGAGCAGCAAGATGTAAATTCAGTTCACAGATCCAGTTTCTTCTTTTTAATCTTCCCCTTAACATTTAAAGGACTACATGTATGTGTTGTGCTCAAATATGGCTTCTGGAAAGAAAATAAAGAACTAAATGAATGACTTAACAGACGTTAATTAAGAAGTTCCCCAGCACTTTGGCCAGCAGTCATCCTTGATGCCTACTATCTCAAACATCTCTCTCAGATAAGGCCGAGGATTGTTGGGAATATCTTGCTGCTTGTCTGTCCAATCTCCGGGATCGCTGTTTTATTCATTTTCAATACTGTACATTTTCAAAAATTATATTGAATTCGATATGGATGACGCAAACAATGATAACGGCAACTCCGGTGAAATTACATGACACTTGTTAGTGTGGACTAGATCAGGACTGGATTTAAAGCTGATTCTGGTTTCCAACTTGGCCTCAGGTGTGTCTGTTAAAACACGGACAGAGACAACTTCTCTCTGTTGATGCTTTATTACAATCACGCATCATCACCATAACATGGACATGGGTAGCTCTGCTATGGCTGTGTGTGTGTGTGTGTGTGTGTGTGTGTGTGTGTGTTTCTGCAAAGAAATAAATAACATTGTTGGCTACCATACACAATGCATAGGAATATGTTTGCAAATAATAACTATAAACCAACCATTAATTACATTAATTTCAGATGGTAAAAATATCTGAAAAATCTCCTTGAGTACAATAAAAAAGTATATCCCGTCTCTGAATACAGTAAATGCATACGTAATTAATGCATCATTCCATTAAATGGACGTTTCCCCAGAATTCATCCACTGATCCATTCATCTGTCATACTATGGTATCTTTGGAAACTCTCCACGATAATATGAAAATGAGTTCTGGTTGAAGCCGAGTTGGACAGCCTGAGTGTGTAATGCTGTTGATCTTCAGTGGGTTGACTGGCAGTCAGAGAGGCCAGCCAATGAAGAGCTTGTTCTCTGTGTGGGCTACATGCCAACATTGCCTTGAAGCTGAAATGCTCAAATAGAACTAGTATACATGTTATATACATCATTTTAGACTTTTGGTATCTTTGGAAACTTTGCAAAGTAAGTGGATTTTGAAATAAAGTTCTGAACAATGCTTGAGTGCACTGCATACTGTAGATAGTAATAATAAGGCGGTGCTGGCTGTGACGGGGTCAGAGAGGTTAGCAGACTGAAGAACCCAGCTCCCACCGTGTGTTCTCTAAGGAGCTGCTGTTTGGCTGGCTGAGTGGAAGGAAGTGCAGAGTCAATCCCTGCCTCCGGCTTACTGCACCATCCATCTGACAGACTCTCCATACCTCAGAGATTAAAAGGTAAAAGCCTGAACCTCCTCCGATGACAGGTCGTCTTTGTGTGTTTGTCATGTGTGTACGAGTGTGCGCGGCATGCATGGGTGTGGGCGGTGGGTTCACATCCTGGGTGGAAAAGCCAGTTTTTTGGCACATGAACACAACAATCATATTTTGGTTTATAAACCAGAAGTGCAATTGGTCTCTGCTAATCTGAGCTGCAGTTTGAACCTCTGGAGGCAATCTGAGCGGAACTAAACCTGAAAATGTACAATGGATAGGTGGTGATAACGTCAGGACATTTAAACAGACGCTGATCTGATACCACGCCTGTTGAATCCAGCTCACGCATGCAATCCTGCGAGTTTTGCATAATCAACAAATAGTGACAGCGCAAAATGAACTCCGTTCACCTCCATCATTGAACTGTGTGCTATGGTGCTGTCTGTGGCTCATCCTCTGACAGGGACCCTGTTTCTGGATGACATGCTGCTGTTGATTTTTTCACATTAGACATTTCACACAGTTTCCAAAGCTGTGAGCAGCACAGACAAAATTCCATTTGCCTTCATTGTATATATAAAACAAATGCCTAAATGTAATAAATGAAGGTATAATATCCGGCAGTCTAATCCCATCCATGGTCTGGAGCGCAGTTAGTAAATTTAGAGCAGTCTCAACTCAGTCCAGTAAACAGAAGCTTAGAGTCTGCCAGCTCAGGAGGCTGTTTATATGGAACGGAGATGGACCTAGATCTAACTAAGCCGCTTTTTCTGAAGTCTAAACAGGTGCAATCCTTTAAGATGGGCCAATCACTGGGTGACAGTTCCCTGTCTGGCGGCCCTGTGGCTCAGGCTGGAGTAAACAAACAGGAGTGAGTTAGGTGTGAAAGATGATGAGTCATCAAGTTGTGCGCTGTGAGTGCCTCAGTCTGCTGAACATCCGCTCCCCTCTCCCCTGAAGGCATCGTCACCGCAGGCATGCTCCAGCAATTACCTCCTCGCCCATACGCTGTCAGTCACATGGGCCGTAATAACAGCTACCGTCCACACACACACACCACACCACACACAACACCACACACACACACCACACACACACACACCACACAACACCACACCCACACACACACACACACCACACATCTCGCTATCTTTGTGGGGACCAGTCATTGACATAATGCATTCCCTAGCCCCTTACCCTAACCTTAACCATCAAACCTAAATGCCTAACCTTAACCCCCCCCCCCCACCCTAACCATAACCTAACTCTAACCCTAATCCTAAAACCAAGTCTTATTCCTCAAACAGCTCTTTAAAGTTGTGGGGACCAGCATTTTGTCCCCACGAAGCTGTCAGGACCCCATAAGTATACTGTATTCCCAGTTTTTGGTCCCCACAGATGTAGTTAAACCTAATACACACCACACACACACACACAGACACACACACACACACACACACACACACGCACACACACAATTCAATAAAAACGTGTAACGTTCACAGAGAATTATCTTTAGCTCTGCAGGGTTATGGCTTCTTTTTTTTAATTTTTTCACCCATATTGCTACATAATTGATAGTGAATCTTGCTAAACTTATGTTATTTAGAAAGAAATGTGAGTTGTGTTGGAGCTGTAAAATATCTAGATCCCAAAGTATAATTACATAGTAAGGTTACATTTGTCTTATTTCTTGATTATAATTCATTATATGACAGACATTACAAGACTTAAACTTCAAAAAAACAACATTTCATGACATATTTGCAATAAGAGTGTACTTTTTCTACCACAGATCCTCATTGTTTTGTCATCCTGGTTCCAAGCAGCAGTTTTGGGTGCCAAAGCTCTGATAAACCACTGTACGCTACGCGCCCAGCACCAAACAGCAGACCGACACAGACACTGGAACCATGCAGCTAAAAGTAGAGACACTATTGGATATTCATCATGTGGACACAAATATGTCTCCAAATAAATGATTACGGTGTTCAGTGTCTGCTGCAACACATTCATAAGGCGGTATGTCAGGTGTGTTCATAGCAGACTGTACTTAAAGATGGACGGCTTGATGTTTGTTTGTGTAAGTATTAAAATGGGTGACAACCTCATGATTGACAGCTGGGGTTGGCTTGTGATTGGTCAGGCGGGTGTATGGGCGTGCCATGGATACTGCGGCTCCACCACCTGGGGCACGTTTAATCTCGAAACGGTGTGCACCGTGTTGCTATGGTTTCTATGTTGATATATCCCCATACCCACGACGTTCCACTTCCATGATGGCTCCGGTGCTGCCGGAAATTCCGCCGGATGTCCCTCATTGTCGACCGGATGTCCGTCCCCGTCCTCTGTCTCTGTGTTGGCATTCTAACCTCCGGTGGATTTCTGAGGACCATGGTTACCTGCTCCTCAGATCTCTGCAGGGTAAATCCAGACAGCTAGCTAGACTATCTGTCCAATCGGAGTTTGCTGTTGCACGACTAAAACTACTTTTTAAAGTACACATGTTCCACCAAAACACGTTCCTTCCTAAGACAAATTTGACTATTTTGCAGAGGCACCGGGGCTCCGTCCAGCGCTTAGCGCCGCCCAAGACAATTGTGATTGGTTTAAAGAAATGCCAATAAACCAAGAATGCTGTGTGGACTAGCCAGACCCTCCTCCACAGCGCTAGAGTGTGTGTAAAAAAAAAAAAGGCAAACAATATTTCTGTTTAATTAGGATTCTTCCCCCAGTGCAATAGAGGTGAATGGAATTTGGTTTGTGCTGCTTACATCATTGATACATGGCATTTACCTTTTCAACAGCTTCTTATTAATTAGGATCCAAACACATCCCTGTGAAATTACATATTAGTTTAAAAGCAGTTTCAATGAAAACTAGTCAAAGTAACATGGTCATTCTGCATGGTTACTTATCATTTAAATTAAGTAAACAAAATATGTGAATTAGCAAATTGATCTCTGTGAATGCGTACAGTTTGATAGAAGTAGAAAACTTGAGTGTATTTTCAGATGCCTTTCTGTCCATTGGGCCCATTTATACACATGCCCATGATCATTGTGATTGGTTTAAATAAATGCCAATAAACCCGAGCACGTTTTCTCCCATCCTAGAACGTTGTATGAACTAGCCAGACCTTCCTCCGCGGCGCTGTGGAGGAAGGTCTAGACATGCAGTTTTAAACTTGTGGTAATAAAAAAGGAGAGCTCTCGCACACACAACAAGGGGTTCAACGCACCCCCGTTTCAGTTAAAAAAACGTCTTGCTATGATTTGTTGTGGCCAGATCGCTACTGCACAGATTCCGGAAGGAAGTGGAGACGCGGCGGCCATCTTTAGATACAGACCGTGGTTTAAAGCTGGTTGTACTGAAAAATAGGCCAAAAAGAAGAATACTGTACTCACAGAAATGAGTTTAGCTTTCAGGCAGGTATTTTTAAAGAATACATGTTTCAGTTATTATTATGACTATATCATTATAGAACAAAATGCACAAGTTACGTCTCCAGACCAGCAAATCTCAGCCAAACCAGCCGGTAAATAAAGCCCTCCAACATGTTTTGGTGCTTTTCCCAGACCTTTGCTCCCACGGTCACTTCCACCTGCTGCTCTAAAGCCCTGCACTCATGTCATGTGGAGAGAATTAGTAATATCATAGCATCAATACAAGCTCAGAGGTTCCCCCACCTTGAAAAAACGTCGCGTTGACACACACTCTTATAAAAAACGTCCAACAGAAGAATCTGGTCACACAAGGTGTGAGGAACGTGCTGACGCAGTGTACAATAGGCATTTTACTTTTTGCTTTTCTAGCCAATCTCATCATCTCATCTGGGAACAAGATGTTCATCTCACCGTGACCACACCGAGGCCTCAGCCCTTACTCTGGCAGCACTCTGCAGCAGCACGCCGTCTGCATCACTCAACACATCACAGGCCGCGCAGGCAAGGAGGGAATGCAGCAATTCAGCCCGTCTGTTGTCCCAAAAACTCATATTCATTTCTTCATTCTTCTCATTTTTATGGATGTTACTTTGTAACTGAACAACTTAGACTCAGAGCAAGTTACACTGCACATATGCACTGTATTTCAAGATACAAGATTTCTTTATTTGTCATTCCACAGTACACTGTAATACGGAATTAAGTGCAAAGTTCCCTGCTTATAAAAAAAATACAGCAAAGAACCAATTAAAAACACAGTAGAGAAGAGATATTAGCCATATACTGTACATGAAAATGAATAAATGCTTACATGGGTGTGCAGAGCCTGTAGAGGGATAATGTAAACATAGCAAGCCTAAAAAACAGAAAAATATAAATAACTAGAAATATACAGTTGGGAGTTTAAATATCCATATTTATGATGTATGTATGTATGTGCATGTGTAGGTTGTTGTAGTCATTCATGTTTCCCATGGACACCAGGAAGACTAGAGTTGTCCTGGTGACAGCTAACCAGACTACGTAGACAGCCAGCCAAACTCGTTCAATAATGACGTGAGTCGGGAAGTTAGCGTGTGAGCTCTCTAACGTCTTGAATGTTGGCATCATATTGATCTCATTGAAAAGGAGTGAAAAGCCTTTTCTTTCTAAACCATGACAGCCGAGGATGGAAAGCGATTGCTTGTGGTGCTGGTGCATTTCTGGAGGCTTTCTAAAGCTACCTCACTGTTTCCTGCTTCCTGTGTGCAACACACCTACATATGAAAGTCCAAAACGTGGCAGGATTGCACATGATTCCAGGAAGAGGACAGAACAAAGATAAATACATTTCAGAAAGTTCACTTCAGCTAACACTTTAACTCCTGGTTCTGGTTAGGGTATTGGTTTTGCTTTTAGTCATTGGCTGCAGTGATGTGGTAGTGTACTACATGACATCACCGTGGTTACAGACTTGATCCTCCAATAAGAGAGGGGAGTCAAGCAGTGCTTTCCAGCCCAGGAATAAGGTTACTCTTTAACAAATCTGCCCCTCCAGTTATGTCAGTGTCTCTGTTTCAACTGCCAACTTCTCTGGGTGCTTGCATTTCTTGTGTGCTTGCTTGTTTGTTTTTTTGTTGTTGTTGCTGTTATTGAAAAAAAATGGTGCTGCTGTAATAACAAAATTTCCCCGTTGTGGGATGAATAAAGTATAATCTAATCAAATCTAATACTTATCTGGTCGCCTGCCAATTGGAAGGTTGGTGGTTCAATCCCTGTCCCTGCAGTCCCATGTCAAAGTGTCCTTGGGCAAGACACTGAACCCCAAGTTGCATCATTGGAGTATGAGCGTTTACCTAATGAGCAGGTGGCACCTTGCCACAGTGTGTGAATGGTTCCTGTAAAAGTGCTATATAAGAACAGTCCAACACAAGAACACAGATTCCACATTGTCACATATTGAAGCAATTTCAAATATTTTTAAGGGAGTTTTTCTCCAGCCATTTCAAGTTGCGCAGTACTGGTTCTGAGTCTGTGCCTTAGTGAGTGGGTGGTGGCCCGTTGTCCCCCTCCACACAGTACGACTCATAGAATATCTCCTCAAAAGTTTCAATGCAGTGCAATCTTTTCATAGAGTTGTCCTACAAATGTCCAGCAACGCGAACGATCACCTGCGGTGCAGAACCTGTTCCCGCGACAAAACTACTTGGTTAGTTTCAGGAAGAGATCCTGGTTGGAGTTCAAATAAGTATAATAGTTATGTAACTTACACACATGGTGTTACATTTGACTTTTGTTTGTTTGTTTGACCTGATACATCCACCCCGACCTCCTCCCTATGCAGACTTTGGGGCTCTTTATACTACGTCGCCTGACTTCCTCCTATAGGCAGCCCTGCACGTCCTGGCTCACCGTTACAAATGAATAATGCATTATGTCTGGTAGGCAGGCCTGGCAGTAGGAACAGTGACACAACAGCCAATAAAAATGTATTCAGACTTTTTTTTTAAATGTGTTTCCTCCCAATTTTGCATCAGAAAAGGAGCAGCGGCTCACACTCCCCCTCTCCTCACCCTCATTAGTGCCCCTCTAAATAACCCCCAGTGAAATTATGAATGGAGAAACACAGTTCCAAATAACAAATTAATTCATGATCCCAATTAGCACACTTACACTCTTACTGTAGCTAAAATGCAGTGTGTAATTACATAATGCATGAAGTGGAGTAAACAAAGAATCCGATGCTCGAGCGTGCTCCTCTGACATATTTGACTCTGTTTCCAGTTCCTAAATAATCGCCCGCAGCTACTTTGAAGACCAACCAGGGAATCGTGAAGATTAATGGAATCCTAACTGGCACACGGCGCAATTTATAGACCAACATGCAAAATATTATGACCCAAATTCTGTCCATTATTAAAAACTGCAACATCTCTCTCTGCCACGGCTAGCCTATTTATGTCACCCAGTTTCCATGGCTACCATTCCATAGATAAAATCTAAAGCACACACAGGTTTTCAAGTGCTACATCAACTTTAGCCTGCAAAGAGGGAAGAGGGATGACATCACCACCTTACAGTCGTTACTGCACTTGGACAAAGCCTAATTCAGAGATTTAAAAGGAGAGGAAACCATCTTTTGCTGGGATGCCTGGTTGGTGGATGCAGGTTTAAGGCTCCACTGCTGCTGAAGTACCTTTGAGCTAACACACTTGACCAGGTTTTGGTGTTGCTGCACTCACGTAGGGTTTTGAGTCTCAATACTTTTTCAGTACTGGCCAATATTTCTCTCTAGTCCGGAGTACCCAAACCTGATCTGGATCAATTCTTTGGTCATAAAGTTCCAGATTTAATTGAATGTTTTTCTTTTTCCATTTTTAGACTGTATTTCATTTAGACATTTTTTTTGGGGGGATGGCATTTTGTGTGTTTAGAGAACATTTAACATTTCAAGCTCAGGTATTTAGAGGAAAATTCCAACTACTCTACACACAGGGATTTAAAGCTGCAAGTCCTAAGCAGTCTTAGAAATGTGACACTGGGGTTTCATTTGTCCTGTGAAAATAAAATCTTACATACACTGTCAAACCGCCACAAATGGACAGTAGCTTTCCTTCCCCGGTCACACACACACAAACAGAACATCGCCCTGGATTTCCTAGCAGTGGGCCAAACACTGCGTCCTTCAGAGAACAAAAGAGCCCAGAACAAAGCTGGCAACGATACGCTGTCTTCCTTATTTCCAGCAGTTCAGTGAGGCCGAGCAGGAGCACATACACAATACCTGGCTGGAGAAGGAAGATGACATCATTCCTCCACAATGAAATGACTCATTGTTCCCTATTTAGCTATCGACTTCAAACACAGACAGCAACCAAACAGAAGCCTTTGTCAGCAGAATGGTCAGATAATTTCAACGTGAAATGTAAACCAGAGCCTGCTGACAAACAGCTCGTATTCAGGCTCCTCGCTATCAAAGGCCAAACACGACTTATGTAAGTCAATCTATTTCTATATATGAGATAAATCTGCTCAATTCATGAGGGGCAATCAATAAAGTAGATTGGGCTGGGCCTTGTACCATGACATGAGAAGGATTCACTTTGATCCTAGTCATTGGTACACTGAACATGTGCACTTCTTTGTCTGTGAAAAAACAGCTCCACAGCTCCTGGTGACAGAGACCAGATGTTTAGCGCCACCTGCTGGCACTTCACGTGTTGTCCTCAACATGAACAGAGCACATGGGTAACACACAAAACAATTGCAAAAGCAAATGGGACACATAACTATTTGGGTACATACTGTTTTGGGAAGATGCATTCAATAGTCAAAAGTATTTGGACACTAACACTTAGTCTACAAAATGCCACTTTTTTTGTCCTAAAACTATCAGCGTGTGAGAGGCAGTACATCGCTACACGATTCATGCATCCGTTTGAAGCACCATAGTGTTTGGAGACAACTTTTCACTAAGTGTTAGAGGTAGTTACATGAACGTAGGAAAATGTAATACCTGTTTAAAATGATTTACGACCAAGCTTCAGTGAATTTAACACTTTTTAGGCTTTTTTTTTTTACTTTTCAAAGACCCCACAGAAATTTTATATAATTTATTAATTTACAGTTCATGGAAAAATAAAATTTAAACTATGTTTGAAATCCCTACACATAGGCCTCACACACACACACTCTGTACTTTGGTCCGCACTGGGACTTGAACCAGCGACCCTCCTACTGCCACCCTGGTACTACAGTAAGGGGGCAATACACATTCTACAACAGTGCTCACCTTATAGTCACAAGTCACACTATAACGTGAACGTAAGGAACACACAGGCCTAAATTAATCCATAATGTTCCATTTAGTCTCAAAACAATGTTTGTTGGCTTTTTAATGGTGGATTTGTTTCACAGCAGGCTGAGCTGACCAGCTGAGAGGTCTCCATGACAACTGAGCAAACACCGCCCCCTGAGGAAAACCTAAAGATGCTGTTGAAAGCGCCAGTGAAAATTTGTTTTGGTCGAACCCAAAACTGTAATAACTAACCAAACCCAAAGTCCACCTATTAGCCTCCCTCCAGGGCTTTTAACTGGAATCACATGCAGTTGTCCTGATAACGCAAACCTGTTGACACAAACACACAGGCAGATAACTTCTGTTCACCATTCACTTTATTTCATAATGCCTTACTCACTGTCGTGTAATGTAACTCAGTTCCAATAACTTAGGAAACACTTCATAAACAGCGGTGTGTGAGTGGTAAAAGAATTCTTAGTGAACAGAAAACTCTTGAGGAAGGTGAATATTCACTCCTGTACAGTAACACATTTAAAAGACAGACTCATCAAGTCTCGCACTTTTAAAATCAGAATTGCTTAAATGAGAAATAAAACTTGTACATGACAAAAGAAAACAAAAGTGATTGTGCAAAAGTACTTTAGGTATACGAGACGAGAAAGAAATCACATTCTTTTAGAGTACATGTCATGTTTGGTATGTAAAGCTGGTGGGAAACATTTACATTATCAGTCTACTGACATAGATCCTTCTCCAGAATTTCATTCAATGTCCATTACATTAAAAATATCTTCTTTTTCTTAGCTTTTCCCCCCGCTAAATGTCACATAAAACAAGATCTTAAAATGCAGGCAAGTCCTAAGGCAACATGTGAACTAAAAACAAACTAGATACTGTAAAGGGAGCTACAGGCTCCTCTATTTTGTCCGCAAGAGCATTCCCAGACCAGATAAAATACGTCCTAATGCAAAAATGACACAAAAGCTATCATACAAAGTGAACTACTTAATAGAAAAGACAAAAACACCTACACGCAAAACAATACTTAAGTCAAAATAAAAAGGGCACCCACAGCGCTCTGTATCTGCTCTGGAAGCTAGGTGTGTGTTTGCATCTATGTTCACACACAGCCCACGCTGTTCCTTTCTCTCTGAACTGAAAACAACTCAAAGAAGTAAGTGTTCTCTGGAAGGGCTCATGCTCACAATTAGAAAAGGGAGAGGGTAGAGAGAAATACGTTGATTTAAGGGTGTGTGGTTTGCATAACAAGTTTCAAACATCCTCCTTGATCTATAAAATCTGCATATGATTCGCACTTTTTCTCTTGGTTTGCACAGTGGCTGAGGAGTGGACACACCG
This sequence comes from Etheostoma spectabile, assembly GCF_008692095.1. Lineage (NCBI taxonomy): Eukaryota > Metazoa > Chordata > Actinopteri > Perciformes > Percidae > Etheostoma > Etheostoma spectabile. The sequence goes on along the minus strand of NC_045750.1, from coordinate 19,418,732 downwards.
AGCAGGCAGCAGACGTACAGACACCCCCGAGCCACGGTCCTGGGCTTGCCAGAAGAGAACAGCTCCACGCCGGAGCACAGCAGCAGGCTCAGGTGTGATCCAGACCGGGTGCACTGACTGTTTGGTCTGCGGTCACAGAATCCACCGTGACGATGTGCAAATGTACGTACAGAGGACGTACTTCCTGCTGGACACAAGTAGGGGTCTACAATGCAGCATGCAGGACACAGAAGAATGCAGGTCTCTTTACAAAACTGGACTGGGAACAGCGTGTGTGCGCGTTTGTGTGTGTGTGCGTGTGTGTGTGTGCAGAGCATCAGAAGGGGTAGTGTTCTAGTGCTGGGCTGAGGATGGGGGGGTGGCGCAGTTCACATGTCTCTGTCTCATCACGACGTGCCCTGTCTCTTCTGTTGCTGGACCCGGATCAGCTCCAGCTGTTTTTTGCACTTCTGGTAGTATGTGGACAGACTCTTGTTCTCCTCCAGCAGCTTCTTGTGCTCCTGCACCAGACGGGACGTGTTCTGCTGGTCCTTCTCATCTTGGTCCAGTTCAGCGATCAGCTCCTTCCTGCAAACATATAGTAAGCATTATTATAATCTTATTAGTCCATATCGAGTTCCTCTTCCCTAGATTGCTCCGGTGCAGCCTGAAGTTCAGAAGGATGTCCTTCTTTTCTGCCGGATGTCCGTCCCCTTCCTCTGTCTCTGTGTTGGCGCTCTAACCTCCGGTGGATTTCTGAGGACTATGGTTAACTGGTCCTCAGATCTCTGCAGGGTAAATCCAGACAGCTAGCTAGACTATCTGACCAATCTGAGTTTTGTGTTAACGACTAAATCTACTTTTGAACGTACACATGTTCCACCAAAACAAGTTCCTTTAGCAGAGGCACCGTGGCTGGCCGTAGCCCAAGAAGTTTCTGATTGGTTCCGCAGCGCTGTGGAGGAAGGTCTGGACTGTAGACACTAGAATCTAATCCAACTAGGAGTTAAGGCTGTTTGTGCTTTGGAGCTTGTTGCTACTGAGCTTCTGGAGACGGGGTCATGCTGCCATAGGCGGTGTAGAATAGTGGTGTTACAGACCATAGTTGATCCGTAAGGATCAACACTCACGATTCAGAATGCCTGTGACCCGCGGATTAATTGCAAAGTTGAAACACAATAATAGTATGAAAAATATTTTTACTGTACTTAAATTAGGCTGATAAATCTCTAGAGAGGGTTGCCTTGAAAAAATACAGCCAACGCAGTTTCTGTTCACTTGAACGGGGCATGTTAAAATCTGTTTCCTGTGAACAGAGTAGGGATAGCCGTTTATAATGCCGTCACTCTGTGAGTTATTCTCTCTTTCTCTCTCTGAAAACTGGATCAGAGACAAAAGGGTCAACTTTACATTTACATTTTCTACCCTGCATGTGGGTAAAGAAAAAGTGCTTCAAAAACACATTTACATTCTCCATGCTTTATAACAATGAGATGTCAGGATGCTTTTAGTCAAACAGCCTATTAAACATGAACACACTGAATAACCCAAACCAATTCTTTTCGGAGCACTAAATGAATTGAGCAGATGAAAAGTGGATGCTTTGTTCAGCTAGACATACTTTCTCTGGATCAGCAGGGCGATCTCGGTTTGCACCTTCAGGTATTCCTGGGCCATCTTGCAGTGCTGCTCAAACACGGCCATGGACTCTTTGGAGTTGGGACAGGGAGCGAGAGGCTAGAAATAAACAGGCATGTTGCTGTGAATCGTCTTTAAAATGCATTACTGCAGAATGTATCGATACAACCATCTCACTGATAAGTGTGTATTTCCATTCACATTCCACTGTTGATAGCATGTTTTAAGGAATAATCCCTTCATGATGAAGTTATTCAATTCATCTTTGAAAGGCTGTGCCAGAACCTAGTCAAAGCTGATTTAATGTTGGTGTACCTGCAGCTGGTGATCCAGGGTCAGATAAGCCATGGGGATGGAGTTGTCTGAGCCGTTGGTGTCTGAGAAGACAGAGGGGAAACACATGTCTACAGAAATCTTCAACTCTGTCAAGGTCGTCATGTTTTCAGTTCCGTTTGAAAGGTTTCCCCCAGGTAGGTCGTTTAATTGTAAAAAAAACTTCTAAGAAAAACATTAAAAAATAATTTCTGGTGGCTTAGGCCCGGTGGGCCACCAGGCCTGCAGTACACTGGGGGAAACCCTGGTTTGTTTGTTTATGTGTCTGTCAGTCAGTCAGCAGGATTACAGAAACACTTCCGGCCCGATTTTCATGAAACTTGGAAGAAGGCTGAAGGACCGGTTACATTTTGGAGCGGGAAATTGCGAGGCGGATACACAAATCATTTTTCTTTTTCGTTAACATTGCCAGATTGGCCGTTTGTGCTGCATTTATGTGGAATCGGAATAATCACAAAAATGAGTCCCCGACCGGTAAAATTCACCTTGCATTAACATTGTGAGATAGGACATGGTTTGGCGGAGGTCTGCACTATCAGAGTGTTCTCTCAACCCTTCTAACCCTACAATCTTTAGGTGCAATTGTGATATTTCATTACGCATGGTGTTGTGTAAAGTAGCTTTAGGGAAAGAGTTGGCATGAGTACCTGTGGCTTCATCGGGGGAGAAGTAAGCTCTGCTGGTCTTATCAGGAGGCATCATCCTCACACTGGGACTGGAGGAGCGGCTGCTGTTCCTGCTCCCCTGCAACAGGACACACACACACACACCTTCAATCATGTGGTCATGTGGAAGCAACTCATACATCACTAACGTTAGAGTGGCAAAATGTGATCTGGATCACCAAATAAACAAAAAACAATCTGCTTATCATACACATTTGCAGGGATATGCCAAATGAAGCTTAAAATATAATGCAAAATACCTGACATACAAGCAGCTGGCATAGTAACGTTGACAGATATACTATATCTAATTTCTAATAGCCTTCTGAGGTTAAAGTGCCACTTGTCTTTGAAACTGCCCTGTACTGCAAGTGATTGAATTGATCTACATTTCTTGTTTCTGTAACATTTATTTCCTCAGTTACTGCCTTCAGTATGCCGTTAATTGGATAAATCTAACCATGGTCTCTCAGATTTTTTGGCTCTGATTGGTTGGCCTGTGCGGGTTACGAGGAATAACCATAACATATGTGTGTTTGATATTTGGGTGAATCAGGACATCCAAATCAGTGACAGGAGGAGAGGGATGACTATGGACATTACATGTTAACATGTAGCCTGCAGGTTTGAAAAACCAAGGAAAAATATTGTGTTAAAATAATGAACTGTGAACATTAATCAAAATGCAACAGGATTATTTTGTATGTAGTGCTATAACAACACCCCCCATCCAATCTGAGGTTGATCCACTGTTAAGCATGTTAAGGTTTCATGGGATCAAAAAACAACTCCATGATCGATGGCACTGTCCCAACACTGGGAAACCCACATGCAGCACAGCACAATGTATCTTCACTGCACAAAGTCTTTATAGTGAACTCCTAATGAACTTTTTACTGCACAGAGCTGTGGGTTTACTACCAAGCAAATGGAACCAACCCCCCATCTGGCCATCTGTGCATCATTAATCTAAACAGAAAACATAGCCAGCTTTAAATCATTGGTGTTCATTAGCTTCCATGTTAAGAATATTCTGGTCCAAGTGAAATGCCCTGTCTTCCTTTTTCAAACAAATTGATTGTTTTTGAGAGGAAATAAGGTGAAATATCAAACATGCTCCTTTGCACTCTAAGGCTGTGCTCTGACAGCCTGCGTTAGCTTTCCGACAGTCCGGCAAAAACACAGTTCTTTCCATTCTTGTTGAATGGAGGTAGTGCGTTCAGGTTGCGGCAGGGGTTGTAGCAAGGGCAACGCTAAAAAAACGCAGCAGGCCCACAGCAAAAAGTTGAGACCGACTCAACTTTTGGAGAAGCGCAACCGCGTGTCACGCTGCGGTGGCCAATCATGTAACGGAGATCAGACTTGAACTGTTCTGCCCGGACGTTTGTATAGTAACTGAATGTTTCCTGCAACAACAAAGCACTTGCTAGTCTCTTTTCTTTCTCTCTCTCCTGTGAAATAAAGCTGCCTTCAAGTGCTTTTGCAAATGTTGAGATGATTGCATGTGGGTTTGATTGACAGCTGAACAGGCAGGATCACTGAGAAACATTGTAAACAAACTGCTGTTAACTGTTAGCTTAAAATCAGATGCGCTTTAAATGTAAAAAAAATATTTATTTTTGACCAGCTGTCTGCGACCCACCCAGTGGACCCACCAGCTGACAATCACTGATCTAAACTGACCGATGTTATGTTGACTGTTTTTGAGCTGCTGCAGCAGATTAGTTTATAAGCATGGAACCAAGCCAACCAGTTTAAGGATGAATCGTAACCATAAAATGTGCACAAAAGAACATTTTGAAAACAACAAAAAGGCTAAGGTGTGTACAGAAACAACCATGGACTTCAGTTGTCGCAGCTAGCTGTAGCCGTGACGCTTATCTTCGATGAATGGAAGTCCACAGACCCCTGCCTTTCCAGTGTCAGTCTGTGTCTTACCTGGCTGGACTCTGTGCCGATGCCTGGCAGATCTTGCACAGATCGACGTCTCTGAGACTCGCATGTGGCTGTGGACGGGATGGACAGAGGAGAAAGAATGAGAGCCAGTAGATCTGCAGACAGTGGCAGTGGAAGATTGGTGCCTGCGCTTGCTTGAGGGATATCCAGGGCCACAGAGCGACACAGGGACAGCTGCACTGATCAACCCTCCACGTTCTGGCCTGTCACCATGGGCTGTGGCATGGCTAGAATGTGACCAGCGCTAAAAGAACCCAGCCCCACTGACAGTGCACAGCAAACACACACATCACTATATAACAAACCTATCCACAAGAACAGCTGAGGCTACTATGTGACAGGTTTGCACTGACTGGCTGGTTGGACTTGGAGGCCCAGGGGAACTGCTAGGTATGGCACTCATTTTTTTAAGATTATTTTTGGGGGGGGGTTTCTTCCTTTAATGGACAGGACAGCTAGGTGAGAAAAGGGGGGGGGGGGGGGGGGAGAAGACATGGAGGAAATCATCACAAGTCGGACTCAAACCCTGGACCTCTGCGTTAAGACATAAACCTCTAGTACATATGTGCGCCTCTTACCTGGACGCCACATCAGACTCTATCTCACTCTCACTTGCAGTCACCAAACAACTAACGATACTGTGTATCATCAGTTACTCTATCTTAATGTTCAGGATCATAGAGTCCGTCTCTATCTCACACACCTACACCAAAACATGGGTAAGTTTAATTTAAGGGATTCAGCCCAACAATGAACATGGACTACACTGCAACTCAACTAAAACATACAGCATTAGTAATTCAATCTTTATCTCCAAAATGTCAGCTTGTCAGGAGTTAATGAGGCCTATGCACTTTTGAGTTTGAGGGTGTATTTTGTATTGCATTAATAAATTAGGGAAAAAATTGTAATCTTGTGTTTCTTCTGTTTTGTTTCCTGTTATTGAAAGTATTTTGTACCATGACCCCCATACATGAGGTACATACCGAACTGGGAGGATTGTATAGTGTTACACCCCTACTCAAAGGCCACCAAGGATTTATGTGCAGGGGAAGAGACCTGATGTCCAGGGTACACATGCACTGATAAGTGCCCTACCTTTATCAACATGCATCAGGTGATTCCCTTAGTCACTGGATTAAATCAGCCACATGCAATGTGTCTCACATAGCTCCTACATAGAAGTCTTTTCTGACATCCAGAGATGTCCCCATTCCTTTCATCCATATCTTTGCTTATAATAATAGCTCTGACCCTCAATGTGAAAGAAATTAATCAAAATGACTTTGTCAAAGTTAAGGGATGTAAAGAGAGCAAGAGGGGGAGAAATATATTAGCCAGGCTTTCTCTAAGTCATCTATGCATGAAAGGCAAGGGCAAGCTCAAATACAGTGCACAGCTTCCACCTAGTACTACCAGCACACTGGCAGAGAGGACAGGGCCATGAGTTACATCTCATCTCATCAGTGTCACCTCGTCTGATGCAATGCACTGATTGGATTCCCTGAAGTCAGCTAGAAATGTGTTGATTTTGACACAGGTGATAGAAAGACTCATCAGGAAACTTTTAATTATAACTCAATTTTGGCTGTAAAGCCACCTACACATGATAGGCGGTATAACCCTTCCATTCTATTGTTTCCCTCTGGGAAGAGCAGAATTGCAGCTGTGAACTGCCCTCAAAGTTCAAATTATTCCAACTTTGACCTTGATGCTGCTGACCTTTCAAGGCGCAACAAATTCCGGGATGTTCCTGCACTGCGCTTTGGGCCCGACCTCGTGGTTTTGCCGCTTATCATGTGTAGGCAACTTAAAAGGTGACACCAAAGGAGAATGTTAACTCATCTTCTGCTTCCATCATCCAAAAATCAAAAGAAGACAGAGACATAAAGCGGCTCTGATGTGTGTTACTCCAGGATCAACTCATTTATATTCTTTTTTTTTTTTTTTTTTAAATAGAGACTGCTTTAAGACATGCAACAAATTTGATATAAATAAACATTGTGTTGTTGGTATCCCGTGGAGGTACACACAAGAGAGGGCCATGTCACAGCACAGCAACCCACACCAGCTAAGCCAAGCCAAACCAGCTCCACCCAGTCACAGGGAAGCCCAGTGGTCCAGTGATACCTGTGACGACGATCTTGGGGACATCCAGAATGGTGCCGTATGATGCCGTTTTACGGTGGCCTCGTTTATACGGGGGACGTGCTGCGAAAACACACACATACACACATACAGCTGCGAACACAACAAGCATGCAGACTAAGACAGACTGGGGGCCCACAGCTGGACTGAATGTGGGCCACACACATGCAGAGCATACACTGTACATGCAAGGGCAGCATGCACTCCCTGCATTCCAGACGCTGTGTAGCAGTATGCGTAGACTGCCGGTAGCCACAAATAACAGCAGGCAGTCAGCTCTATTGCAATTTGGATTAAAACTTCAACAAGGCAATCTAAGGGCAGAGGCTGTTGATGCTGGAATCACAGGAACTCTATTCATTAAATGTAAATTGAAGTCTGAAAACAAAAAGGGCAACAAATAAAAACCTGCATGTGCTCAAATTAAATCTCTCAGCAAGCAGTTCCTGAGGTGAGTCTGCTGCTTTCTGTAAGAGCCTTTAATGGAGGCAGATATTCAACAACTGGGTCTGACAAGTCACATGTGGATTTGTTAAAATAAAGAATCTATCTTCACCTCAAAGTGACAAAGGCACATGAAAAACAACCTGACAGGAGTGTCAGGGGAAGAGTTTCTTGTGATCTTGGAGAGGCCTCATGTCTTAAGGGCTCCTGCACACTGCCTGTGTGGTGTGAGCGGGGCACTTCTGTTGCGTGTCAGTTGCGTTGCGGCAGCGTGGCGTTTTCTGTCTTCTGCACACCAGAAAGGTGTCTGATGCAGCGCTGATGCTGCTAGACTTGTATACAGTACAGGCCAAAAGTTTGGACACATCTTCTCATTCAACGCGTTTCCTTTATTTTAATGACTATTTACATTGTAGATTATCACTGAAGGCATCAAAACTATGAATGAACACATGTGGAATTATGTACTTAACAAAAAAGTTAAGTTAACAAACTTTTGGCCTGTACTGTATATGTATACATGTACTGTATGTTTCCCATTGATACAATTAAATAATGGCGTGTTTTTCAACTTTTCTTTATGTTTGCATAAAAAAATCTGTTAACATGGGAGATAAAAAAAAAAACAGAAACGCCACACAGGCAGTGTGCAGAAGCCCTAACACTGTATGCCTTGGCTTTCTTGTGCTACTTTTCTTATTTATTAGAAAATTCTAAATCTCATAAGAGCATGATTCCTGCTTGTATATGTTGTTGTGTGCTCTACAGTGTCTGGCATTACCTGCAGGTGTGAATTGCATCTTTGGCTCCAGCTCCGACAGGTCAGTACTCATTCGTTTGCTGTCAGAGGACACCAGGCACTGAGTTCGTGCAGGCAGGCTCTCAACACTGCCCCCCCTGGACAGAGGCAGAGTCCTCAATGGGTCTGCCTGAGGAAACAACAGATAACCTTCACCACAGAAGCTTGTTTTCTCTATTACAGATAAAATGCCAATGGTTCTGTTCAAAATGAAGAAGCCAAATGAAGAGTTGGTTTACCTTTGGCTTGAAGTAAGGAGCAAACTGAGGCGTAATCTTTATAGTGTCGTTGCTCCCTTGAGAATCACTGTGCTCCATGTTTGTGTCGCTTTTGTTACTTGTGCTGGTGCCAGTGTTGTCCACATATGAACCTGTTATTCCACACAGGGCAGGAGACAGGTTTTTATAGTTTTCCTACTTTCTCAACTGCCTTTCATCTAAGGTTTGCATTTTATGCTTGTAACGCTGAAAACATTTGCAAAACTCAAAATAATTAAAAAACTTGTCTGTAGTGTGATTACCGCCCCTTGGGTCATAAAATCATGTAATGAGTCATTATGTACGTACACACTCACCTGAGAAAATATCTCACCCACAATATAGAAAAACGGCAACACTGTCTACAAGTGCTTCCATATCATTGTGAACTCCTTGTGAACATTTGTAAATTATGAGAGTAAAGCTAACTGAGGACCTAAATGATTGTTTCAGACATGATAACATTCTTGGATGCTGAGGAGCAATACATATGTATCCGGAAATTTTTCCATGTAATACTTACTTGTTTTCCAGACAGAGGTTAGCACCAGTAAAGAAAACTAAACTTAAATTGAAATATTATGCATTCTTCTGTGTTGATAACTACTGACTACACTTTTGATATTGGATCTTGGACATCCATGCACGTTCATGCACTAAGATCACACTATGATGTGTACTGCTTTAACTTGACACTCCTTTACTTGTGCGTCCCAAAGGTTTGAGGATGACTCTTGTACCTGTACTAGTTGCAGAGTTGCTCTGTCCCTCATCTGAATACTGGTACGGATATTGCAAGGGTTCATCAGAATCTTTGAAGTACTGTCAAAAAAAAGGAAGACTTTTTTTTAAATACCAATAATAACCACATCTTCCTACCCAAGCTCAGTGAGTATGAAAAAGTGAGGCTTATTACAATGTTATAACTAATAATAAAGTCAGGCAGAATGACTGCAAATAAATAATAGGCTGAGATGGCTTGAAAAGGTTGGTTTGAGTTTGGTTTGATTTTAGCTTACATTTAAACAATAAACTACTATAAACCCATTTGCTGATCTGATCTGTTAACTGTCAACAAAGCCATCGTCTAAGTGACATGTTGAAGTTATTAAAATTAGTTAAAACATAAGTGCTGTACAAGAAACCACTTTCCTTCATTATTTTTTTCTCTCTTGTAACAAAAAGCCATGTGGAGCCGGGCTGCATTTCCACGATGATACCCCCCAGGTTCAGCAAACATACTTACCAAGCTGCTCAAGCGACTGTGTGACTTAGAAATTTAGGTAATGATATACTGAATCAAAGTTCAAATGTTTATCACCTTACAACCTTTGGTTAACTGTTCTCTTAAGACTTTACACTCAGTTGTCAGTTTAGTATGTACACCTAGCTAAAACAATTGCAATGTAATACAACAGTCCTGCCATCTATTCCTCCCTTCATGAAGGGTGTAATGTTCAGTTTTTGTTATTGCCTTATAATAGCAGGTGTTTCCATTCCTTTGTCCACCACATTTCTATCAATGAGGGTAGGTTGAACAACAAACACTTCTCTGTGTAAGGCGTTATGGTGTATACTGTATATAGAATTAAACCATTACCTAATGGTGTTCCAATCTGCTCTCTGGGATTGAACTATATGATCAGGTGTTTTGATTCCTTCACTCCAGTTTAATGAAAGCTTTAAAGAGAGGGTAAGCCATGTACAAGGACAAATTACCTTCATTAGATGAGTCATGATCTTCACTATCTCCTCCATAGAGGGCCGCTGAGAAGGGTCTTTAGACCAGCAGCGAGTCATCAGACTCTCAATGGGCTTCGGCAAATTTTTGATTAAAGGAGGCCTTGTGCCTGAATGTGTAAAAGAAAAAAAGGAGTAATAAAGTAATTCACACACAGTCAAACAGACAAATAATATGTGGCATCGCATCATACAAGCAGCGAAATATTGCAAATGTATGCTAAATTCCCCGTCTCCTGCTGCTCGAACCATAATGACTCAGGCAGACAGATTCAGTGGTAAAAAATATTAAACTTGTCCCAAGGTATTATTAGTGTCCCATTAGTATTCCCCTCCATCCATCCAGAGGTGCACAGGTGAAAATGACACACACACACCACACACACACACACCACACACACACACACACACACACACACACACACACACACACACACACACACACACACACACACACACACACACACACACACACACACACACAACACACACACAGAGAGAGAGAAAGAGAGTGACTCACCATTGTGCACAGCCCACATAATGCGAAAAGCTGGTCCTCCAATTTCATCAAAGGGCTTCCTGCGAGTGATCACCTCCCAGAGAATGATCCCCCAGCTAAACACATCACACTTCTCGCTGTAATTGCTGCCTGCAAGTACAGAAGAACACACAGCAACACTTAGGTCCTTTTCAAACGGGGAAAATAGGCTCCGTTTGACATCGCCGACTGCCTGATAAGGTAATTCTCTGTGGCACATTTGAGATGAGAGCGAGGATGTGCCTGGGAGAGCACAGTTCTGCTTTCAGGGGGAAGGAGGAGGAAAATAAGGGAGCAATTTTTACCAAGGAACAGCTCCTGTGTTGCTTAATAACTGGGCCTATTATTACAAAACTAAAGTGCACATCACACACCTACTCTAAAGTTGCTTCGTTGCTCACACTGATGCTAATGAGTTGTAAAGAGTTCACAGAGAGGGCAAAGTGAGGTGTTTAATTGCACTGGAGTCGTGTAACTTGCTTCCAAAAACAAGATAACGACTAGAGCTTAATTCATCTTTCCTCCTGACCCCCTTGCCAAGAACACGTCTCATCATGTAGAAATACATTAGGCTCCTTGCTGAATAAGAACAAATTCTACACCGTCGCCTCCCGAGGGAAATAAAGCCACCAACATCCCTCCATTCATCTTCTCCCAATGCTTGGGAGACTACCACTACCACTACTACTAAAGCAGTAGAGTAAGGCTGCTGATGAGGAATCAAGAATGAATGCCTCCATGGTGGGAGCGCTAAGCTGCAACTAAGATGACAGAACAAAGGTGAGGGCCAGAAAGAGCCCATGCAGATGGATGAGGTGGTCAGACAGTAACTGCATTCATTTGAATACTTTTTAGTTAAAAAAACAACTGACAGGATAGGGTCCCAAAGCTCCTTAGCTACTTGGAATGCCACTCGTACTTGCCTTCAAATACCTCTGGGGCCATCCATGCTGCACTTCCTTTGTTGTTGGTCATGTGGGTCTGAATGTCGCACGCTGTTCCAAAGTCACATATCTTCAGCACCGTGCCGCCTGCCACTAGAAGCAGACTGAAAAACAGAAAGCAAGAATTAAAAAAAAACAAAAAAAACAGTGGAGACTAACAATGCTTTGTCCTGAAAATAATCAATAAAAAGTAAACACTGTCTGACTTGTTTAAGTAAAAACTAGAGCTGGGCAGCGATTAAAATTTGTAATCGCGATTAATCGCTTAATTTCCCTGATTAATCGCGATTAATCGCAAAATTAAATAATTAATTCAAAAGTAGTGTATGCAGTGCAATTTTTTTTTTTAATGTTCTGCCATATGAACAAAAGTGCCATAACATTTGTTCTGCAAAAACTTACCAGCATTTTGTTTATAAAGTAGCAGTTAAATTAAATATTTAGTGTACATCTCAACTTAAATGATGTATTTATCATGTCCAGAGTTGAATTCATCTGGTTGGAACGTGTTGCATAAGCAACTCCTTCTTATGTCCACGTTCTTCTGTTGTTGCTCTAACTCTGCAGCACTTGCTGGACTGGATTTAGAGCCCCACAACTTTTCTGCACTTCGCAAGGACACTGTCCAACGCGCTGTTAAGCAGAGACACTGAGGGACACTGTCCAATGCGCTGTTAAGCAGAGACACTGAGGCACACTGTCCAACGCGCTGTTAAGCAGAGACACTGAGGGACACTGTCCAACACGTTGTTAAGCAGAGACACTGAGGGACACTGTCCAACACGCTGTTAAAGTAACTGTTTAACGTAAAGCAGAGACACTGACAGAACGCTGGAGACCGTGCGGAAAGCAGGGGACATGATCAGAAGGCAGAAGGCTCGCAGCAGCGATCAGATTTCGTATCTATTCGTACTATCTGTGCTAACTGGGGTGACTTTGACACATTCCACTGCTGTGCAACTTCAATAAGTGTCCCGCGCATGTTTCAGCATGTCTGTCCTCTGTTTTTAGTCCAGTCATAGCACGTGAATGCAGCGCCCACTTTTCGTCAGTAAAATGCACTGCCGTCGTCGTTGCGATTCTCAGACCAATGTCCTCCACCCTAATGGGCCTGCAGTCTGTAGCTATCCACGTCGCTATGGCATTTGTTAGCGTCTCTTGCCTTTGTTTATCTCTACTTACCCACACGCTGCATTTAACGTAGTCTGCCGAAGCCTCGCGCCACTGTGTTTCGCTGAATGATTTGCTGGTATCAACTGTCAAGGTGATATTTCAGACTGGAAGTACTCCGGTGATAAGAAAATTCAACTTTGCAGTATTTACAAAGCCTGTGAGCAACACACTTTTACAATAATAAAGAAATAATAAAAACTGCGTTAACGTGCGATAAAAAAATTGTCGGCGTTAATTAATTAATTAGTTAACGCGGTGTTAGCGCGGTAATAACGCGTTAACTTGCCCAGCCCTAGTAAAAACAAATGGGGACTTAATTTTAAAGAAACGCTAGACGCAACAATGTCTCTGGTGAAGTAGGGGTCAGTATGCAACTTCAAAAGCAATGGCTGCAATAAAAATAGAAAGCAGAAGAAGTGATACCGAGACTTCGCTTGCTGCGGGAGGAAGGAATTAGAACTGCACAAGATATCGCACAACTTGCGCGATAAACACATTGTGTGATTAACACTTGTAATGTAGTAACAACGTATTAAATAACATTCTGTCTATTGGTGCTTGTCTGATACACAACATCCAGATGGTCAGGGATGTTTCGAGGAGATTAAAAGGAGAGTGTAAGTAGATAACTCCACTTTAAAATGCATTTATCATTCCTTGTTTTATTGGCGCCTTTTGGTTCAGTTCAATGTTAAACTTGCTCAAAAAATTGTTTTAGCAGTACACTGAAAGCTGCAGAAAGGCAGGACTGAAGACCTTTCCAAGAATAATAATTTAATTTAGAAGAAGAATTTCATTTAATAATTTATACTTTTATAACCCCCTCTGGGGAAATTACAATTTACGTTGTTATTACACACAGGCCTGAAATACACACACATGCTCAGGTCATTTTTCATGCACTAATGGAGAGAGGTCAGAGTGAGTGGGCTGCGACTCCAGAGCGGGTTTCGATGCCTTGCTCAAGCCGTGCCCAGGAGGTAAACTGGCATCACTCCAGCTACCAGCCCACACTCCGTACTTTGGTCCGTTCTTGAACCAGCAACCCTCCGGTTCCCAACCCAACTTCCTACAGACTGAGCTACTGCCACCCCCAGTGGTGCATACAAATTCACTAGAAAGCAGGACATTAAGTGTTTTGTGGGGAAGGACCCCGAGACCCCCGTTTCATACGTGTGTCCCCCATATTTAAATTAACCTACCACAGACATGTCAGTGGTTTGCAAAGTTGTTGACTCAAGACCCTTTTTTTTTTTTCTTTTTTAAGAATCCCAGGGTTTACTCTCAAGATAGGAAGCATTGAGATAATATATATTCTACATCTACATCAGATGGTAGCTATAGTAGCTGTGTCATCTGTGTACATACAAAACATCAGCGTTCGACACAATGTCAAGTTAAGGCTAGTAAGTAACTCTGGGTCTAGACATTAAACAGATCACAGAAAGAAATTCCTGGTAAACAACCTAAAGGTGACAACTTGTCAGAATGCATGACCTTGTTATTCCTAGAAGCTCCACAACAGTTCTCCAGGAAGCAGACCAGCTGGAAACTCCCTGAGAGGCAAGCAGACTTCTTTCTCCCAGAGTAGAAACACCTCTGGGATCTACACCTTCAGTAACACCACGCCACTGGGTGTTAACACAGCATTACCGAAAGAGAAAGGGCTGCATTGGTGGTCACATGTTGCTATAGATAATTTTGATAAAATGGGATACAATCTACAGAGTCCAGTTTGGCTCCCAGATCCATCCATTCAATGTCAGAACACTGTACAGCATTTAGAACACTAGGAGGAAGGATTTCACTACAAAAGCTGGAACAACAACAACTATGCTTACTCGTTGTAGCAGTGCATTTTTAGTTTCAACTTTGTTTGTTTTTGCACAAGCTGTCTGAATGTCTGAATCCCCACTGTGCACCGCAGTGATCTCACTGAAAAGAATGAGGGGGCTGCGTTCCTTGAAACTGTGCCAATGTCAGTTTGAATCAGCTTAAAAATGTATTTGTCAATATGAAACATAAGATAATGGAAAAGGGAGTAACGGAAGCTTATCAAAAGCCACTATGCCAAACCTGTGTGGTTTCTCAGACATGTTTTCTTGTCTACAAACAGAGTTTTTGCATCTGAATAGCATCAAGTTTAGTGTCTTAAGGCATTTAAAGTGTAATACATTCATGCCTGATCAACGGGACCCCCTTTTCCCGCCCTTCATGGTTTTACATGTTGACGGAACAAGTTAATAGTAGTTATGTATGTTTTAAATTGTGAAAGAAATAATTTTCAAATAACAATTTCAATATAGAAAGAACCATTACAGGTAACGGAGGAGAGTCCATGTAATCCAGTCCTATGAATTTGCATACATACCGCAAAAGAGAAAGGAAATGGTCTTACTAAACTGGTCTCGTACTACTACAAGGAAAGAATGGTTGCTCCGGTTTAAAATAAACATGGAAACACTTCAAAAAGAAAAAAAAGAGAAGTTCAGCACACCTGACCACACCTGTTAGGACACAACAATTGTGCATAAAGATATAAAGATCTTCAATGACACATGAGAAAAAACACATTTTTGAGTGGCTTGCAATGTTTGTGTGCAATCTGTTGAACAACATGAAGTAAATCAAAAAAAAAAAATTCAAAAGGGAAACAGAGACATTTTGTTGGCACAGTGAAACAGGAGACAAGAAGAGAGTGAGGTGAGGAGGCGCATACTTGGGTGGCTTCAGGTCCCTGTGAATCAGAGCCTTTGGTTTCATGCCATGGAGATAGGCCACGCCCTGGGAACACTGAAAACACCAGCTCATGGCATGGGAAGCAGTGTAAAAGGGGAGGGGTTCAGCACCATGCAGCACTGTGGACAAGAGAACACAGTCACAACCACCGCCACAGACAATAGACCTACTGAGGAACTAAACAAAAAGTGTGCTTCAAGACACTCTTATGCGCGGGCAGACACACAGACAGTCACACAGACAGTCACACAGACAGTCACACAGACACAGACACCCACACCCACACACACACACACGGCTGACTACCTTCTCCTTAGCGTCTTCAACAAGTTTATTTCAAAAGGGAAATCTGAGAATAGATATTTCAAAAACAGTATGCACAACTCAACTGAATGATATCAAAGTTACGGTTCCATAGTTTAGCTCCCAGGAGTAACGTTGATAGTGATTCAGTAAATAATGCAGAAAGGTACAGGAATTGTGAAGTTAAAAACACAGCAGAGTGTCCCATACAGTGGGATTCACATCCTGGAAAAACAGAAACTGGCCAATCGTAACCTCTTGGGAATGAAAGCTGGTGAAAACACTGATCTCTTGGGAAATCAGGTAAAAGTTCTATGCACAGTATTAAACTCTTGCCGGCAATGATTCTTTTAGAGCCAAGAAGCCTCTAACTGCATACATAAACAATATAACTGAAATGATTAATTCCAGTTAATTAACACTTTGTCCATCACTTCAATCACATTGTGCTCACCCACGAGATCTGGAAACACAGCAACCTCGCTACATTAAAGTCCAGTGTGGCGAGCACGAGAAGTCTGATGATCAGGCAGGTTGTAAACAGACCAACAGTTTATCCAGGCTATATAAAAATCACTTTATTCCCTGGATCCCTCAGTGTACAGGAAATGGCTGTGCCTGCAACCACTGTAAGTACAGTAGGTCAAAGTTCATGAAGGGCGTCTGTTTGTTGGCTGTGCTAGATGTTTCCTACAAACAATTTTGGTATTCATTTCATTTAAAAAAAAAAAGGTTGAACTAACCTGGGGTTTGTTTTGTTTTGTGATTGTCTGACTGCTCATATTTATTGACCCCACTGGAGTTCTTTTAACAGATGTCGCCACATTCACAGATCACAACAATTGACTTTAAAAATGCAATCTGATTATTACTGAGAGTAATGATGGTTAAAACTATAAAAAGAAGATCCAAATTGCAATAAAAATAATTATCCTTCAACTGGAAACAGTAAAGTGTTGACTATATTCGCTGAACTGTGAGTTAAAAAAATTGGATGTTTTTGTCCGCAGTGTGGTCAGACCTTTCTTTCACCAGTGTTTGCCCTACATATTAAACATAAAGTAACAGTGTTATAATGTATATTTACAGTAGTTCTACGATGTGGAATTTTGCTGAAACACTGGCATATATGTCTGTTTCATTAGACATATAGTATTACTGCAGATTGTTTGTTACACTTCACCGTTTCCCAGATCCATTTGGATATTGGATGCTCCATGTCACGGTGCAAAGTCTATTTTATTAAGGAAGTGGACAAATGACTGAACATGCAAACAGTGGAAGGGTCAACTGAAGTGGGCTACTTCTTACATCCGTGCAAGGCTGCGTTCATTTTACTACTAGCAAGGTAGAATGATTGCCCACATGGAGACTCACCATTGTACAATGACCCGCCTTCAGCGTATTCCATCACAAGACAGACCTGAGTGGGATAGAAAATCATCAGAAAGTCCACCAGACTGACAATACAAACATTCAGGGCTGTATTAAAACACACAATTAATGTAGTTAAGAGAGAATAACATATTATAGCATTCCAGTTAACTTACTGGATTTTTGCAAGAGCCGTACAACTTCACAATGTTGGGGTGATTCACACGTGAAAGCTGTCGGAGCTAAAAACAAAGAGGAAACGTTACACACCATTACATCTACATAACGTACATGCTATTCAATACTTGAGATGTACACTGTATCACCCAGTACTAAAGATGGCACCAATATCAAAACGAAACAAATTAAACTGTAACATTAGCTAGATCTTGATAGTGTGTGTCAACTAAACATGTTGCAGCAGTGAGACAAACTCCATTAAGGACAATCACCACAATACCTCAACACTAAAGGCTTTCCTCTCTGATTCACTCTCAATGGTCTTGATTGCAACATCTTTGCCTTTCCATTTGGCTTTGCAAACAACCCCAAAAGCTCCTCTCCCCACAACCTGAAAATGGACAGTTAACAAGAAAGTGAATCCTTGGTAAACACACATCTGCACCATATACAGTCCATGGTGTGAACCTTGTACAGTCCATGGCGTGCACCATATACAGTCCATGGTGTGCACCATGTACAGTCTAGGGTCTGCACCATGTACAGTCTATGGTCTGCACCATGTACAGTCCATGGTGTGCACCATCTACAGTCTATGGTCTGCACCATGTACAGTCCATGGTGCGCACCTGGACTCCTGGACGTGTTGTCAGTGTCAGGGACTTACCTCCTCAACTTCAATATCCTCATAGTTGATTTCTTCAAACGGATATCCCGGAGGTGTTTCATTTGTATCGGCGGATGGTAACGTAAGAGACATTACTTGCTAACGTCAGCTAGTCACTTACTGAAAGAGATCACATTGCAGATGAAAACAACACCAATGTTAACGCCTGGCGTTATTCAGTTAAATTCAGCACAAGGATGCGCATACTTGTTTTAAGACATACATCACAATGGCACAGTTGTATGATAAACCTGTTAATAGCCAGGGACATGGCTAAGCAACAAATAAATAAACGTTAGCTAGCTACATACACTACACTGTGCTGTCAGCTAAGTTAGTGTGATGCAGTCAACCAGCTGGCTAACCGCGGATCTGAACTAGCAGAGCAAACAGTAGCTGTCACCGACATTAGCTCTTGGCATACGTAATACAGGCTTATAGCATCACCATAGACCAGTGTTGGCCATAACTCCACATAAGTACACCACAATATTAAGTTAAAACAAGCTTATCCAGGCCTACAGTGTATTAGCTGGCCGGCCCGCCTGCTAACGTTAGCTACTGGGACTTATTAGCTTCAACAACCCTTCGCAGTTGACTTGTCCCCGGTGCAGCCGCCGGCTCTCTGGACATGGGGAGACTTTCTGCTATTATTGTACCAAAAACCGAGGAATAACGTCCTTTTAAAAACACTTCTTCCCTATGCACTTGACAGCCAGACATAACTTTTTCACAACTCGTCTAGCTGGCTCGCTAGGAGTGTATTTTTCTTCTTCGCAGGAGTAGCTCCATCAGGAAGTGTGTGCGCTCTGCAAAGGGGTCCCCTGCACACCGAACAGGAGAACTCGTTCCAATCTTAAAAAAAAGGAAAGCTCTCACTAATGTGGTTGTGCTTAAGAAGGCTACTCAGTATTTGAGTAAATGGATATGGTTTTATTCAACCACTGCAATCCAAAAACAATTATGAACCAAGTCTTTTTCATCCAATCAGAATCCAAGGAACTCAAAGTTCACCTCCTAGCAGGCTTTCTCAGTGGATGGAGTTGAAATACAGTTAGACGTTTTTTTGCCAATCTACTGTTTCCAAGGTTGAAAATGTGCTTTATTGTTTCTCTCAGTGTAAAAAGACCGAATATCTGAACAGTTTAGTGAGCGTATATTTCCATGTTTCGTAATTGCCACTGTACTGCTCCTAACCCTCAGGAGAGAGATCTTTTGTTTTCCTTATGTTCTCATTTTTTTTTAATTGTAAATCTCCCAAACTGGCTCATCTAGAATTGTTGCCTGTCTCAGTGGGCTTGTAAATATGTGATAAACTTACTTACTCATTCTTTTGAAATGCAACTTGTTGGTTTGGAGAATTTCCGTTTGTCTTTCTCGACGTACTGTGAGTTCAGAGGAAGTTCTGCCGACATTTGATGTAAGAATTCAGTGTGCAAGCAAGACCATCCTTGATCAGACAACTTATGTAATGTCAAAATTACATTTGTGAGGAGCGATGTTACATACACAGCACTTGATGAATGCTAATTGCGTGCTCCACTCACAGGGAGTAATAAAGCACGTTCCCAATGGAGGCTTTCTAAACCACTAGGCAAGCACAACTCATACTAATGAGCATGAACTAATTTGTTGTGATATTGAACAGAGGGTTGTTAATAGCAGGAGCCATCCCTCTCCCCTGAAATAATTATTCTAATCGCTCATTTCAAAGGTGATTAAAATGCTCTCACCTGGCAGTTTTCTGGGACTATACACTGGCATATGGTTTGGGACCTAAGATCAACAGGAAGTTGCATGTTTGTTTACTCTCGGCTGCCTAAAATCTTTGAAGAACCAGACGTGGTGGACTGCTCACCTTGGACAGGTGACATTCACTGCTTGCAAAGGAGGCATCCTTGCAGCTGTGTGGCATCATCAGGCAGCAACACAAGGTTACTGAGTAATATCCTGCAATACCAAAGTGACTTTTACCAGCTGGGGATGGAGTTTAATGTGATCTTTGAGAGGACCAAATACAGCTGTGATCAGCGCTGTACAATGCATTCAGGAGATCTTGACATTGAATGCACAAGGATGACATTTATAAGCCAATTTCCAAAATGCCTTTTTAAAGTGAAAGTCTTCGAAGTGGTTGCCGAGCAGCCTACAGCTGCCTCACAATATTCTTGATACATTTCAGTTTAGTTTCTGCAGGTCACCGTTCTTGTTCTCTATGACAAATGTTCCGGTGCTGTGGGGTCTCATTGTGGCGTTTGACACTGTGGACCACTTTGACATTGTTTAACCTTGGGGACTAAAGCACCCAGTAGGATTAAAGTAGTTTGTACCGTAGACTGATACTGGATATTTGAGGTCTATACTGTTATCAATATACCTCTCTGTCAGGAGCTGGTTATTTAGTTACTGTTGATAACTATGCCTCCTCTTCTGAAAGTTGAACTGGGATAACTGCACTACTGAATAGGGCTGCACAATATATCTTTTTTTTTTTAAATTTTCATTGCATTATCAACTAGCGCAATATACACATAGCAAAAGGCTGTGACATATCCCGATAGACACTATGAGATTTGTTTTGTCAGTTGAAAGAAAATATCAGTAGAAATCTGCAAATTTAAATGTATCCGTCATTCTTTTTTAAGCATTGGCTTTGAGATTTAATTCAAATGTTCATTTTGTTCAACAAAAGAATGTTAGAAAAATCGTTCATTTCTTTTAAAATTCAACAAGCATTTGTTGTATTTTAGAAGAACACTAAAAGAAGGCACAACTGAGTACACTCAGATATCTATTTATTTATCGCAAGTACTATTGTTACTGCGATATTCAAGAACATTATTGCACATGGCATATTTTCCTCACATCGTGCAGCCCTACTACTGAACTGCTGCAGCCCTAAATCACCAGTAGGTCTGCTATTTTTGGAGCTCTTTCTTTTTGGACTTCAGATCTGTGGACCCTTTTAAAAAGCAGCTCTAAGTCTACCATTTTAGCCCAGCCTTTGATTATCTTTATTTTATTGTGTATCAATATTTCTGCTTCACAAAGGTGCTACATAAATTAACCTCTTACTTTCTAGAAACCTTCCTGAGGTCTCATACACAGGATGAAGCCGTGTGTTATGCATTTGCATGGCCACAGGGTGATGCTGTTGTACTTCCAACCGCTGGCCTCTCCTTCAGATGAGTCTGAAATGATCAATCACAGTCCCCTCTTTTTCTCCACTTATATAACACCAGTATGTTTTATCTCTTTGCATACCTCTATATACTGGAATTTCCCACAATTAGAATGCATTCATTTATATTCTTATGTCAGCATAAGCACTCTCCTACACAGGAAATAATCTGTTTCCTCAGCTAAGTCCTATGATTGATTATGGTTCACTCGTGCAGCTGATGAACATTTGTCTTGTGTTTATGGCTTTTAAGTGCCATAAGCGCTCCAGGTTGGCGTTATAGATATCCCTGTCCCCGACAGGACTTACATTGTTTGATTAGAGTGGAGGGAAAAAAGACCACAGTTTGCAAATATTCACCCAAATCATTTTCTATAAGTGGAGCAACGGCTGCACCCCACCGCCAAGTACCACTGCAGACACTGGGGACCACTGCAGAGTCATTTTGCAAAATCATTTTAACTTCATCTAAATGCTCCGTTCACTTACACTGAATTTATTTGACAGATGAAATACATCACCTGAAAAATAATCCCATAGGCTAATTAGTATTAGTCTGAGAGTGTTTCTGCAGAGTGCACACGACTGAATGCCCAAATAGTCACAGTGTGAATCAAAGAGCTACCCCTGAAAGAGAAATCCTATAGAAGGCTCTGCAAAGACTGTAGCCATGGGACTATTACAGCCAAGCCATGCTCAAAGCCCAGGTAGTAATGGGTGCATTATTTGCCTCTCTGTTGTCCTTGAAGAGCTGATTTGAATCAGATTACCACCCCAACCTCCATTCACTCCCATTCACCAGGTGACAAAGCAGCTCCAGTCCATCACAGCTGATGCTGGCTGTATCACAGTACAGGCGGACTGTGGGGGTGGGGGACTCTCATCCTAACCCTCCCCCACACATACATCTTGGCCATGAACTCTCCCTTGTTTCTCATGTGGGATGGTTTATCCACTCAGGCGTATCTGAGGGGAGTGGCTGACCTTTTCATTTTCATCATATTCAACACTAATCCTACCTTTTCCTTTTGGGGGATTTTAAGAGCAGGAGTTAATGTGTTGGACAAGACCTGCCTGGTGGATTAGTGTGAAACTTGTGTAATATTATTGTTTTCACCTAATATTCAATGAGTTAAAATGAATGCCCCCAATTTTTGTTAAACAAATATTGTGCTTATGCAGATTTGGACTGAAAATATCCTCCCAAGAGATAATGGAGACGTTCTTTTGTAGTTTTTTTTTACATTTTAGGAGGGGAGACAGTATTTATTAATTCAGTATTTTCTAAAGACATTTTTTGGGCATTTTTAGGCCATTATTTGACAGTACAGATGAAGACATGAAAGAGGAGAGAGAGGGGGGAATGACAGGCAGCAAAGGGCGGCAGGTTGGAGTCGAACCCTCCCACAGAAACTTAAAGACTAAGAATAAGTATCCATGTTGGGTCTCTGGGCCTCTGCTGTTGTAAATATGAAATACTGCAGTGAGCATACGCCATGCACGGAAGCACTTAGAGCTCAGGCCCATCCAATCACAGAGCTGCAAACACACATGGGGCCAAATCCTATGGAATTTATGCCAATATTTCTTTTTTCTAATGTGACTATGGAAAATAAACACATGTGTAATTGTTTACAACTTAAAGCTGCAGTGGGTAGAATGAAAAACCCCACCAACATTTGAAGCAGAGTCCTATCAGATCATACCTGGCATCAGTGGTGACACACAGACTTTCTCTATACTTTCCCTGAAACAGAACCCACTAAAGGACTATGCTGCTGTTTCTGCCACCTTATGTGAGTGGATGTGCCTTTGCAGGTGTGTGTGTATGTGTGTATGTGTGTCCTCTTCCATGTAAAAAACCTAAATCTGCCTGTGCTCTGTTGCCTGTGGATCTTTGTATGGTTTGGAACGGTCAACTTTGCTGGAGACCAGAGGCATATTCTAGAAAGCAAGAATTTAAAATAAATGCTGGAAGTCAATGAACTTAATTGGGATTTGTGGAATCATCCCACAACTGGGATTGAATCTGGCAATAGGATGGGTTTAACTTAACTCTGGGAGATCTGTCATTTATCTTTACATATTCTTCCCCAATGTTTAAGCTATCGACAATTTAAGAGCTAAACATCCAAAAAACAGTTAGCTTCCCTTAATAATTATTGTATATCAGCCTTTCTAGCCCAACATTCTAGCCTTTCTCCTTTCATGTAATGCTCTCTCCACCCAGACTACTATCTAACAAACATCCCATGACTAACAGAGGGTTTCTTTAATGTCTAGAATTCAGCTTTATGTGTCTGAGGCTGAAAAAATGTGACAACATTGACCATATCAACCAATTCATTCTTGAAAGCCTTTGTTTTTTTGTATACCAGTATACATATTTCCAAGAGGAATCAATCATATTTGAACAAATTGCAAAACTGTTGGATAGTATCAAGAGTTGTAGATTAGTTCTCCAAAGAACTCCCATGGGTTTTGTTTCAGTAAACAGTACATTTCATCCGGAGCCACCAGCTTGACAGGCCTGTCTGCGGATTTGTTTTGGCTTTGGAGTATATGATTGAGGAAACAAATCACTGGTACACAGTGGTTCAAAGCTGAAGCGCTTCATTTCGAAGCTTGGTGTTTTTATTGGAAACATAAGAGGTTATCACAGGGCTCATATAGCCCATGGCATCATCTCAAAGAGTGGCTGGTAGCCAAGTCTTAAAATGAAGCAGCGACTGCTCCCACAGAGTCTCCGATAAATACTCCCGTGTCCTCGACACTGCACCCAACAGGGCTTGTTGAAAGATAAGATGTTTTCAGCTTTTTTTTTGTGGTTTGCAGACTGTACATATACAGCTGCTTTCCACATCAGAGACAAGTTAATACAATCAGTTATTCCTGGCTTCTTCTCCTTTGGTATTCTGACAGCTAACCCAGTCAAGAGTCTGCAGCTGTGATAAAGACAGAGCCCTTTGCCAGAGCAGCAGCACATCAGTGTCTGCATCAGAACGCCTGGAGGAGTGGGATAATGTAATGTCCGTACCCTTGAGCTGGCGGTCAGTATGGAGGCGAGAACACAGAGGAGCAGAGTGTGGCGGTCTCCAGAGGGGGGGCAGACAGGGATCAAGGGCGTTTTTGTTGTGATTATTCCTCTTGGTATCTGCAGGACTGCTTTTGAAGGTGATAAGAAACAGCAACGGAAAGTGGACAGCGTTTTAGAGACACTCCTTCTCAACTCAGAAGCCCCCAAAAGAAATTGTTACAGTGCAAGGAACTCATTTCTTTTCAGTGCCTCTGGGTCAGGCGTACAACCTTTCAGGGATTGAGAGGGATTATGGTCGCACCGTCGCTCTGCCTCACCACAGACTTTCACACTGTGCAACACCAGGGATTGTCCAGGAGAAACTTCATTTTTCCGCACAGACGATCTTAGGAGACATTTAATTTACTGAATGTATTTAAGAAAAACATGGACCAACATTTTTGTAAATGTCCCTGTGTTAGCCAGCTGGCTAATCTTCAACTGTTTCATTATTGAAATCATAAAATAGGAGAGAAAAATCATAACTGTGTCTGATTTGTTGATAAAACGTCCAAGGGACAGGGCTACTGTATATTAAAATTCAAGGAGAGAAGTTAACTACCTTTCATCCAATCACCAAGCTTAAATCTCTGTTGTGTGCAGCTATTATGCGCCGTAATTAGGCTACATGGCAAAATAGTGTAAGAGCAGTCCATTGAAATATTAACACTAAACACTCAATGCTCCTCGCTTCTCTCAACTTCCAGTTACCATCTCATTTTCTGACGTGAATTCAAATGATGTGTGGAGTTCCAGTGCACAGACATCAGTGTGACAGAAGGCTTTGGAGTGTTTCCAGAGCTCTGTGGCCCAGCATTTATCTCCACATGGCCCCTCAGCAGCAGAGGAGACTTGTGGCAGCTGCTTATTTTGCCCCTACCTTGGCATGGCTGATGAACTGTGACAGCTGATGTCTGAACAACCAGTCAAAGATACTGCCTGTAATGAGGAGTCTGCTGCTTGAGAGACAGATGTCATCATATTTCAGATAAAGTTATTCCCCTACTCTGCTGGGCTGTACTGGCTCTGGCAGGCTCAATGTGCCGGTGGCTGTCACGTGGTGGGTTATTCTGAGATCACTTTGTGTCTGAGCAGAGGCGGAGAAGCAAATATCTTGGCCCTACCTACACGTGTAAAAAATGGGCATCTACACATATAGCTTCATAGAAAATGCAGAATCCGGCCTTCAGTCTGGCTTTGGCCGGCTGCCTGTGAATGAAACAGGCCAAAGCGAGCCTCAAAGCCAGATTGTGTTGATTTAGACAACAATAGGAATCAGCCTTGGCTGGAGGTGTACTTGGAGTCCTAATTGAAACATTTCCCACAGGTTGAAGGTTACTCAGCTATGTTAAAGCTAGCATGACTAACGTTGTTAATTAGCAATC
This sequence comes from Etheostoma spectabile, assembly GCF_008692095.1. Classification (NCBI taxonomy): domain Eukaryota; kingdom Metazoa; phylum Chordata; class Actinopteri; order Perciformes; family Percidae; genus Etheostoma; species Etheostoma spectabile. The sequence goes on along the minus strand of NC_045750.1, from coordinate 19,393,213 downwards.
ATTAATGCATCCATCTGTATAAAATTAACACATGAGCAACTTTTCTGTGGTTGGAGACACTCTCCATTCTCATGCCAATTTTGTGTTTTCGTGCAGTGAAATGTAAGCATACACCCTAGTATCACAGTTAGCGAGCCGGGTTCCAAGTTTTGCAGTGGCTGATTCAAACACCAAGCATGAAGTGCAGACCTGTCACTGCTGCAGATAGCAGGACTTGCTGAGGTTACAATTCAAACGGTTGAAATGGCTACGTCAGCTGTTTTGCACTTCCATAAAGTTGGGGAACACATGAGAGGCAGATAAAAATAAAAATAATTACCAAAATCGACGCAGCAGAGGCTGAGATGTCCTGTTTTTTAGCCTCTAGTTGTTTGGTCAAGCTCCAAAAGCCAGATGACGTAATATGCACATGATGCAGAACATAACATAGTTATTTCTCAATTCACTTTTGTGTTAAAAGTCCTTGGTAAAAGTCCTGTGTTCGTTTGACCCATCCACCCACCCCACGCCCCGCTCCCTGTTTGTAATGTGTGTGTGTGTCATCAAGCCAAAAGTACTCAAGGGATGTTGTAATATTTTGAGAATAAAAACATACTTTATTAATCCCCCAAGGGGGAACTTACATTTTAACACTTTGCTGTTACTGTTCACTGTACACATAACACACACTAAAATACAAACACAGGTAAAATGATTCAATATGTCCCAACAAACAAAGATTACATTAAAATTCCAAAACTGTATACCATTTTCTGTTGCGGAGAACCACTCTAAACCTGTATTTACTTCTGCTGCCGCTCAATACCAACATTATATCTTATTCACTGAATTTTCTCTGTGTGTGTGTGTGTGTGTGTGTGTGTGTGTAGATATATTTGTCCCACCTTAAAAAATATGAAAAACAACCCCTCCCCAAAATATGTAAAAATAACCGTTCAGGGGACTCACAACATGTACAGAAAACAAGAACTGTGTCTACTTGTGTAACATTTGGTGGTTTACAGTCTTCCTCCCTACAGCTTTCTCACCTCATACAAGCCTAAAGGTGACCTGAGAGCCTCTGCTAGGTAAAATCTCAAAGCTAAAGGGGATTGGGTCTTTTCTGCTCGGGACATCAGCTGTGGAACGACCTGCCGGAGGAGATCAGGGAAGCCAACACACGGTATTCTCTTTAAAAACTTACTGTTTTCTTCCCCTTGTGAATATCAGCATAGCCTAATCTGTACAGTTGAGCCACATGTTTCTTTCTTCCACCGTGGGGAGTCAAAGGTAACATTCAGTGTCATGTGTAAAATGCAGTGTGTGTGATGTGATGGGAGTCACCTCTTCTTGTGTGGTAGTGAGCTGAGACGTTGGGTCAGGTCCACTTAGAGGCAAATTTATAGTGACGTTTGAAATTAATAAAGGAAATTGAGATTCATTTATACATGCCGGCCTCAGCAGGCACATCAGCAAAACTGTCAAGCAGAGGTCACATATATATCCATGCTTCCTATGGAGGAGGCCCTAAGCCAAGTAGAAAATTGCTTATTTTCCAGCTCCAACAGGATGTAGCCTTCTCCATGGCCAGCAGCAGACACTGATTCCTATGTAAAAGCAATAGATCAGCGCTTTTACCAGAGCTTGTCAGGGCGTGCTACTTTGGAGTTTGGTGAAAGAGCTGATACACTCTAGCCAAACATAGAAACATCACTCAAACATCTCTCTGCTATGCCAGCTAAAATGTGTTTTTTTCTTTACAGATTGCCATAGGAAATCTGATCCTTTACTGTGTTGTAAACTGTGGCTTTTCAAAATGAGCATTTACTGCTTGTTGTTTTCACTCTTTCTTAATTTGGGTTAGATCATCCCTAGTGCTAGTGCACACACCTGTTTGGAATGGGCCGACTTCAGTGTTCTTTTTCCCACAACTTTATCCAACCTTTCCTGTTTCAGTGGGAAGCCACAGTGTCTGGAGAAGCTTGTTCACTGTTAACTTACTTTACATTTTCTCTGCTCTCTTTTTTTCCTCTCGATTTTCCCTTAAAGCACCATTATACTTGCTCTTAACTATGCTTTGCTGTACGTCAGATGGCTGCCATGCGTATCCTGTGTTCATTTGGAGCATAGGTTGTGAAAGTCTTCAGAAATTAACACTATGCGTATGCAAGATGCAATTTAGCACATTGCTGTGCTGGCAGCATATCATCTGACAGGCAGGTCAGCAGCTGTTTCACACCCCAGCCCAGGAACATCTTCCTCTGTCGGCCAGGAATTATACGGCCCCGATCTGCCCCCTAGTGAAAATACGTTTAATCCTGCAACTACACGCAAAGTACGCAGGCAAGTATGTGAACAATGCCGCCGACGCTTGTCTACGCGTACGCATTGTTAAAAAGCAAGCATATCTGCACCTTTACACATGCTGCACTCATACTAGATGCTCTCACTCTGACACTGCTCGCTGTCCTTGCTTGAAAACACAATTACCGTGTGTTCACATTGTGTCCCGTTTTTTCCCAACCCGGGCGGGGGGGACCAGGCAGACGTTCATCTAACGTGTGTTTGTGTATGATTTATTTCATCATTTACATGATGTAGGGTAGACAGCAATCAGTTTTTGGCGGATGATCACTTTTTGACATGACACCTGCCGCCCACCACAAAGACATGCTTGGGCTCTCATCCGGGACTCGCACACGTACAATAAATGAATCTGAAATTTCCCAACACCAACAACATATCGTTTCCTCCCTGATGAGCTGAAAGAGGCTTCATCTGCTCTTCAGAGTGGCTCCCTCTCGGCTCATTGGACACAACTATCCCTGTTTCAACTGTTTCTTATGCACATCTCAGTTTGGTGCCACAGTCAGCCTCATATGATTACATGGATTAAACACAAAACTCCTTCAACCCAAGTCAATGTATATTTTATACTCCACAGGGAGAACATTACTGAGTAGGAGTTTTCCTTGATATTTTCCCTCCAATGTTTGAGTCAGCATGTTTTTATTCTCCTTTTTCATTTCCTGCATGTCTCGCTATAGTATAAAAATGAAATGAAAACTTACTTTACCTGAATTCTGCACAGCTTTAATCACATTTTTCATTTAATTCGATTCAATCACAAAACTGAAGCTTATGGGCTGGGGAACATGGCCGACTGCATGCGGTATATCTAAGATATTCCTACTTGTTTTCAGAAGTTGGATACAGTGCTTGTTTTACTGTTATTAAAAAATATTATTTAGTCTGCAACAACAAGAGTTGCAGAGCGCTGTACAATAAGAAGCCAGCTTTGCAATGCAAAGATTAAGTTCGCTCAAACTGACTGAACAGATTATTCAGCAATGTTGCATTCCACAAGTAAAGCCTAATCTGACCTCAACTCATTTATCAGGTTGTAAAGTGGAGTAATTAAATAGCAAAGTAGTTTTGTGCTTATATGTGTGGTAATTATTCAGTTTGGTAAATCCCACAATCTCTACAAAGCTAACGTTAGCTTAAGTTAGCTGACAACAGGATTAGTATTTAGTATCGGAACGTTGTTAGACTGTATTCATATTTTGTGTCAATAGTATTGAGTGTAAATGGTGTAGCCACTATACATTACAGGAATTGACACAAATTGGAGATATGTCATTGAAATGGAAATTTATCTGAAGATGTATTATGTATGCTAAATGATTTAATCTGAATATGTATTGTAATTGAAACAAATGTGAGTGCTTAGAAATATAATAGAAGTGCATTGTAGCAAGGAAAATGGGATGGATGGATGTATTTACACACACGGAAATATGAATGTATTTTTAGAGATTAAGTTGCAACCATAAAAAAAAAGATTCACTGTACTGTATATTCCTGATATGTATATTACATTGTTGTTTGTAGTATTGCAATTAAATTGGGATGTTGATTGCCTGTATGACTGTCAAATGCTGCACAATGGGAGGGGTGTAATGAATTTAAGCCTGGTTATGTTTGTTTGAAATACTGTTGATGAAAGTCCAAAGGGACTGAAAAATTATTTTTGGTAAATAAACATTGATGCTAAAGCAATAGCAGAGTGCGGGACTTGTTCCTTTGTTCCCAAGTTGGTTTTCTTAAAACAACAACAACAACAACATTGAACAAATGATGCCAAGGATTACGAAATACTGGGCTGATATAGACAAAGGCTGCCTGCATGCACTGGAAATCTTTAAAACTGCAACATGTCAATTTGACATCTTCCAGTCTTCATGCTAACTTAGACAAACCACTTCTAGGCTCCCCCTCCGAAAAACATGGCAAGAGATTGACACTGATCTTTTTATCTTGCAAATAAAAACAATTTCCAAAATGACCCCATCCCCCACTGTGGCATCTAAATACACAGTTGTGAACCATTGCTACTGAAGTCTGGTACACTGAATAGAATATATCCAATGGACCAAGGCACACTGTATAAACCTATCAATCACCAGTCTCAGACTCAAAATTCAACTCATTTGCACATAGTTTGCCGAAGCCCAATTCACAGCTAGCTGGGTCCAATTATTCCCTCCTGCAAGTGTGTTTGCATGGTGCAGCAATACACTCCCAGGCCGCTTGCGTTTTCAAAGAGCCGAGAGAAATATTTCCTCTAATTATTCTAGGGCTTGTGTCGAAGAGCATAGAGCACAGAAATCAGTGTTAGGCAATTTCCTAAATGCCACATCTTTTGACGTGAAGTTGCCTCGCTGTCTGTGTTTTCTCCAAGCATGGAGCCGTTTGGATTTGCTTATTAAAATGAAGGCGTCTCAACGGGCCTTCTGTCGCCGAGGCCCAAAATGGAAGCGAGCGTATCGTGTCAGCGTGTGTATTTACTCGATAACATGATGATGAGCGCAGATAGGTAAGACCAACAAGCGCTTATCTCTACGCGAAACATGCCATACCCACAGCAAGTCATAGTGTATGACTATTATAAACACCATATCACTGGAAAAGAATTGTGATTCCTTCACTGATAAGCGACAGCAGAGATCTCCCACTGGTGCTTGTGCATGCCGCAGACCTGAGCCAAGACTTTAAACCTCAGACTCACTTAATTTATCTCGTCGCTTCACACTGTGAATGTATTACTTGCAGGTTAAGCTAAATCACACTCTCCTTGTGATTTTCCATGTCTTCAGATGTATTTAACTGTGCGGTCCCACATGGATGCATGCACATGTGTAACAAACACCGACCGACTCAGAGGGAACGGATCGTCATTGCTGATATCATTGAAGACACTCATTCTAAATACATAAGCATTCTCATAGTTGGTTACCTGCGCCCAGAAAATGACATGTGCTGTTATTAGGATTTTAACCATTGCTGACATTCTATTAAAAGCTAACTACCCTGAGTTGCTTTTGAACAGGAAATGCATTAGCAGGTGCCGAGGAGAGGCGAGATCAAACCCGAGCATCTTCCTGTTTGTATGAAAACAATCGCTGTGAGAACACTGCTATTTAAATCGATGTAAAAAAGGGTAATCCATGTTTGTAACGTTTCAAATTTCACAGTGTGAAGAGACTTTTCATTATGCAGCTACAAAGGCAGCTGAAAGGAGAGCAGCAGAGATGGAGACAGAGGGTTCTCACCACTCCTCTGGTATCAGCACATGAAAAGAACCCAGACATGACCTCGCATTCCCTTGAAACGGCCCTATGATGCCACCTGCATGCAAAGTCACGCTCAAAATCCATTTTCATTTTAATGAGAACATCAGTGAGTGACAGGTCTGAGGAAAGCCTCCTGTAGCTTGTGGTTTACGGTAGTCTGTTTGCTGAATCGCAGAAGGCAATCTTTTTACTCTTAAATGATCAGTGAAAATGATATCACAGGGAAGCAAATCCTCATGAATATTATCTTACCAGTTCCCGTTGTCAGTAATGTTGAGTTCTTTAAAGATGGATAATGTTTTGTGAAGATGTTGAGCAGATTCTAGAGTGTGGTCTAGACCTACTCTATTTATAAAGTGTCATGAGATAACTTCTGTTAAGGATTTTTACACTATGAATAAAATGGAATAGAATTCCTTGATCCTAAGTCTGATTTGAGATCTGCGAGACTAATTGCCATTTATAACCTTTATTAATGATGACTAATTACAGTGTGGTTCCTAATGATAATGTTTGCCCTCAGCACTAATCCGGCCCTGTTCGTGTCAATATGACATATTATGCAGAGCATATGGGCCATTGGCAAAACTTGTAAAAAGTGGAATAAAAACAGCTGTGGGCAGTACTATTAGTGGTAGCGGTTTTTGGTTGGTGGGCAGATGAGTGCTGATGGTCAAAGAGTCCTCCCTCCCGCAGAAATAATGTGTGCAGGCTTGTAATTAGGAAGTGTCTGGGTCGCGGCAGACTGCGACAGTGTGCTGAGCATCATTAACAGCTCACTCACGCCCTGTTTAAACCAAATAGTGACTGAGAATATCGGGCATATGCGGTAATTAGACAATTTCTAACACTTATTAGAAATTAATTGCCATTTGATATGTAAGGGTACAGTGTTAAGGAGAAGGGATGTTCCTGTGATACCCCAAGCATATTGCCATTGATTAGCAGTGACCGTCCTGATTGAGAAGGCTCAATCGCTGTCTCCACTTCTTCTTATAGGGTGTTTTTCTGCTTGATTATAGTGATATATCCCAGCTCAATGTAGACGACATTTATGTCAACTTCTGTTAAAATCCAAATACGATACAACATGTCGTTTTTGGAATGTATTTGTTGTGGTCGCTTCAAGGGCAAGAACTTGGCTGTTTTTCAGGCCTTATTTTTTATTTATTTTTTTTGAAGATTTTTTTAGGCATTTAAGGCTTGCCTTTTTTTATGACAGCAGATGACATGAAGGGGGAGAAAGAGGGGGGAATGACATGCAGGAAAGATCCGCAGGTCGGTGTCTAACCCGCGGCCGCTGTGTCGAGGAGTAAACCTATATATGTTTTTTTTCATCCAGACTGCTGCATATGCCCAAGTATTTATTCCAGGAAATGTGTGATGCAATAATTTTATCTTCCCTCTATGCCTTCACAGCATCTGTGATTCATCTCGCACCTGCCGTCCAACTGCTTAATTTTTTACACTTTGCCCACACTAGACACGAGCGCAGCCTCGCTTCTCGGTGCCAGTAATGACCACGGACAAGAGAAAAAAAGCAGAACAGAAAGTCCACTAGTTTTTTTTCCATGTGGACTCAAAAGGTGCGGAAGAGTTTCAAAGTAGACAGCTTTTTCCTTTTTTTGTAATTGGAGCCACTGACATCCAGCTCATAAGAAGATCTGATTGGAGAAGACATGGTGTTCAGGCCCTGCTGTTCGAGTATTCCCACTAAGCCCTTTTGCGACTGGTGGACTTCCACTCCTTCAGCTGTATACACTCCTCAGCACTATGTCAAGGATACGAGACGCAGAAGAGAGAAGAAATATTTAGTCTCAGCTTGCTAGTTCACCCAATGCGGATCAAGCAATGCAATTTTGGAGTAAATAATACCATTTCCTCCCCCCAGGCAATCAAAACACTATCTCTGTGAAAAATATCATGGGCACACACCAGATGATTGCCCATTTTTTTCTGGCCTAAATGTACTCACCCAACCTGGGTGGTAGAGGCAGACTCAGACTCAGTTTCTGCCTACATCCATTTTCCAGCAAACAACTGGAAAAAAAAACTTTTTTTAGATGAGATGCTCAAAGGGGACACTTCAGTGCTGCAGTACGGCTCTAAGAAAAGCTATCCATTTAATCAACTTCAAAATAAGTTATGTGTACAAAGCTTGGTCCCTAAATCAGTGCTGTGCCAAGACCATAAGCAAATGGGGACAAGTCCAGGCTTTAACTCAGTTTCATGCAGGACACAGCGTGGTGGACAGGGACTTGTACTGAAGTTCTGAGGTATTTTATCAAAGTATCACAAATACTCTGCAGATTGAAATGTAATAATCCCAGTTTAAAATACCAGAAGTGTAATAATGTAATGGTACTGTATGTATTCTTATTATAGCTTTATAGCTTTTTGCTATATGTACAGTTGTGTGGATAGACGATTATCTCATCCGCCGGTGCCAGATGTTCCGCCGGACAACAACAACCTTCGAGCTAGCGAGCTGCACGCTAAAAATCTCAATTTTTGAAGAATATGGGGACGGTGCAACAAGGCAGGCCTGCTTGGTTCTTTTGGGGAATGATTGTAAAGATGAATAAAGAATATGTTTAGGTCATTCACCCCCTACATGGCACTGTGGGGTCCCTGAGCAGCTCCTTCAGCAGCAGACTGATACACCCCCGGTGTAAGAAGGAGAGGTACCGCAGGTCATTCATCCCAACCGCGGTCAAACTCTACAACACCTGCACTACCTGATAATGTTGGAGTTTCTGTTCCTGTTTTTCATTTAATCCACACACTCTCTGTATAACTTTATCTGTATTTATGTTTTTCCAGTACAAGTACTTACTTTTTCAATATTATTTATGGTCACAGGTGAATATAACTTATATTATGGTTACCTACTTTTGCTTCATTACTTTAATTACATATTCAATTTAATTTTAACGTCACTTACTTACACTGCAATATTGATTTTTGTTTTTCTGTTTTTTGTAACCGCACTTTATTTACAGAACCTTTATTTGACGCCACTTTACTTCAATCTACCTTCTGCTCATTGTCTACTGTTTGCCTGTTTTTCTTGTGTGTTTACTTGTTTGTTTGTTTTTTGCTCTTATTGTTGAGAATGCTACTGTAACAAAGGAATTTCCCCGCTGTGGGATGAATAAAGTATTATCTAATCTGATCTAATTTCCTCTCTAACTAGGACGTTTTGGGACTGATTGGTGGGACGGTTTTGGACGAAGTGGTTACACACAGAGAAGCGTATAAGATATAACATATCTCATGTTTCTGTATTGTGTGCAAAGTTAACTTCATCCAATACTGTATGCAGCGTTTTCTTCTGCGGGGTGCAAATTTTCCACCAGAAGAAGTTCCTTCCTGAGACTATTTAGCAGAGCCACCGTCGGTGCGTCCGGAGCTTAGCCCCGCCCAAGACCCTTGGGATTGGTTTAAGAAATGGAAACAACCCAAAGAGGGTTTTTTTCCACCATATGTCAAGCTTCTGTAATTTTAGGTTTGTAGTAGAATTTTGCTCAAAACTCACAATTTTGAGCTATCACAAATTTTATGCTACTCTATACTTCTTCACAATTTTTCAGAAGTAAATATTGCACCCTGTTCTCCACTACTATTGTTTAACACTTTCATTCAAGATTCAAAACTTGGAGTTCCCTAAGGCAAGGCAAGGCAAGGCAAGGCAAGGCAAGGCAGCTTTATTTGTATAGCACATTTCAGCAACAGGGTAATTCAAAGTGCTTTACACAAAATCAGTTAAACAGATAAAACACAAGTAAAAACAGTTAAAAATCATAAGCATTAAAAACCGGTAAAACACATGAATAGACAGTTAAAAAAAAATAGACACATAAAACACAAGAATAAAAGTTACAGTGCAGCATAAGAAATTTAAAGAAATGAGCAGTCATTTAAAGAAAGGCAGCATCAAAAAGAAAGGTCTTCAGCCTTGATTTAAAAGAACTGAGAGTAGCAGCGGATCTACAGGTTTCTGGGAGTTTGTTCCAGATATGAGGAGCATAGAAACTGAAAGCTGCTTCACCCTGTTTAGTTCTGACTCTGGGGACAGAAAGTAGACCTGTCCCAGATGACCGGAGAGGTCTGGGTGGTTCATAGTGTAGTAGCAGATCAGAAATGTATTTTGGACCTAAACCGTTTAGTGATTTATAAACTAGTAAAAGTACTTTGAAATCAATTCTTTGAGACACAGGAAGCCAGTGTAAAGACTTCAGAACTGGAGTGATGTGATCCACTCTCTTGGTCTTAGGACTCGAGCAGCAGCGTTCTGAATCAGCTGCAGCTGTCTGATTGATTTTTTAGGGAGACCTGTAAAGACCCCGTTACAGTAGTCAAGTCTACTGAAGATAAAGGCATGGACAAGTTTTTCCAAATCCTGTTGACACATAAGTCCTTTAACCCTTGATATATTCTTAAGGTGATAGTAGGCTGACTTTGTAATTGTCTTAATGTGGCTGTTAAAATTCAGGTCTGAGTCCATGACTACACCAAGATTTCTGGCTTTGTGTGCTGTTTTTAACATTGTGGTTTGAAGCTGAGCGCAGACTTTTAATCGTTCCTCTTTTGCTCCAAAAACAACCACCTCAGTTTTTCCTTCATTTAATTTCAGAAAGTTCTGGCACATCCAGCCGTTAATTTGTTCGATGCACTTAGTCAGTTTTTGTATTGGACTATAGTCCCCTGGCTAAGGTTATGTAAATTTGTGTGTCGTCCGCATAACTATGGTAACTTATTTTGTTGTTCTCCATAATCTAAGGGGCAATTTGCTTTGCAGACAGTATTCCAACACAATGCAATACATGATCAGGGTTTCCACCGGTAGCCCATCAGGCCTAAACCACTTGGAATTATTAGGGCCAGAGCGCCGACAGCGGCGAAGGCCCTATTGGAACTAAAGGAATTATACTTTATTCTTTATTAGGGCCTGAGCGCCGACAGCGGCGAAGGCCCTATTGGAACTGAAGGAATTATTATTATTCTTTCTTTCTTTCTTTTATCCGGCAAATGAATTGCCTTTTTGGAAGACTTATCATATTCAAAAACTCACCAAATTTGGCGGTCGCATCAAGTCTGGTGAAAATTTACATATTTTAATTTTTCGGGAATAGGCGCACAAAAATGGCTCGCTAGCGCCACCTACAATATTACGAAAAATCTGCCCCTGCACTACGTTTAACGTAGACTCACGAAATTTGGTACACATATGTATCATGGCAGGGGGTACATAAAAATCCATTGTAGCCCCCCCTAAACCCAACAGGAAGTCCGCCATTTTGTTTTGAATGTGCAAAATTAGTGCGATTTTGCCCATTTCCACATGTCGTACTTTGACTAACTCCTCCTAGAACTTTCATCCGATCATCTTCAAACTTGGTGTGTGTCATCTTAGCATGTTAACGATGAAAAGTTATTAAAAGAAAAACTTTTCGTCATAGGGCGTGGCGGCCATTTTGTGCAATTCGCCACCGAAACAGGAAGTGGGTGTAACTTGAGTGTACGTTGTCCGATTGGTTTAAAACTTTCCACAATTCATCAGTGTCCGCCCCTGATGACATCTACACGCCGCTATTGGCTCTAAGTCATAGCGCCCCCTAGTGGCAACAGGAAGTAGGCCTAAAAGACAAGGTGCTATACTTTAACGAACTCCTCCTAGAGATTTCATCCGATCATCTTCAAACTTGGTTTGTATCATCCTAAGATGTTACCAATGAAAAGTTATTAAAAGAAAAACTTTTCGTCATACGGTGTGGGCGTGAAATGGCGGCTATTTTGGGTGTTTAGCAATGAAGATGAAATTGGCTGTAACTACAGTATACGTTGTCGTATCTGCTTGAAATTGATTCTGATTCTGATTCTGAGGATTCTTGCTTAGGGTGCGAGAGGTCCCAAATTCAAATCCCGGACAAGCCCAATGGGCAAAATGGGGTTGATACCTAATTGAGCATTTGAAGTCCAGCTTAGAATCAAGTCCATCCAGATAACTGACAGCAGGTGTATGTGTTCATGTTACGTTACAATATTTGGCAATTATGCTTATGTTCTCTTTCTAATTAAAACTAAAGACTTTATTCTCAGCATTCAAATTGTGATTGAATGCCTTGGAAGGACCTGGGATCCCCTAACAAGATAAGTAGGAAGCTAAAGTGTAGTAGAGCATTTTTGCAACTTTGCATAGCCTGCTTCAACTGCAGTAAACAGAAGAACTGGGAAAAATATGAGGAACAAATGAGCAGGACATAAACCGTAACCATCCTGTTGTTTTTTCCTAAACCCAACCTTCCCGTTGTTGTCCCATTTCCTGTTATTGCTTTCCTAAACCCAACCATCTATTGCTTTCCTAAAACTAAACCCTAACCCTAACCCTAACGACCCAAACCCTAACCCTAGCCCAACCAAAACCATCCTGTTATTTTCCTAAACCCAACCTTCCCGTAGTTGTCCCAAGTCCCGTTATTGATTTCCTAAACCCAACCGTCTATTGCTTTCCTAAACCTAAACCCTAAACCCTAACCCTAACCCTAAGCCTAACCCCCCAACCCTAACCCTAACCCTAGAACAACCAAAACCATCCTGTTGTTATTTTCCTAAACCCAACCTTCCCGTTGTTGTCCCAAGTCCTGTTATTGCTTTCCTAAACCCAACCGTCTATTGCTTTCCTAAACCTAAACCCTAACCCTAACCCCCTAACCCTAAGCCTAACCCCAAAACCTAACCTCCCTAACTCTAACCCTAGCCCAACCTAAACCATCCTGTTGTTAATTTCCTAAACCAACCTTCCCATATTTGTCCCAAGTCCCGTTATTGCTTTCCTAAACCCAACCGTCTATTGCTCTCCTAAACCTAAACCCTAAACCCTAAACCCTAACCCTATTCCTAACCCTGTAACCCTAACCCTAACCCTAACCCTAATGCCCCTAGCCCTAACCCTAGCCCAACCAAAAACATCCTGTTGTTATTTTCCTGAACCCGACCTTCCCGTTGTTGTCCCAAGTCCCGTTATTGCTTTCCTAAACCCAACCATCTATTGCTTTACTAAACCTAAACCCTAACCCCAACCCCCTTACCCTAACCCTAACCCTAACGCCCCTAACCCTAACCCTAACCCTAGTCCAACCGAAACTATCCCGTTGTTATTTTCCTAAACCCAACCTTCCCGTTGTTGTCCCAAGTCCCGTTATTGCTTTCCTAAACCCAACCATCTATTCTTTCCTAAACCTAAACCCTAACCCTAACCCTAACCCCCTAACCCTAACCCTAATGCCCCTAACCCTAGCCCAACCAAAACCATCCTGTGCTTATTTTCCTAAACCCAACCTTCCCGTTGTTGTCCCAAGTCTCGTTATTGCTTTCCTAAACCCAACCGTCTATTGCTTTCCTAAACCTTAACCCTAACCCCTAACCCTAACCCTAACCCCCTAACCCTAACCCTAACGCCCCTAACCCTAACCTTAGCCCAACCGAAACCATCCTGTTGTTATTTTCCTAAACCCAACCTTCCCGTTGTTGTCCCAAGACCCGTTATTGCTTTCCGAAACCCAACCGTCTATTGCTTTCCTAAACCTAAACCCTAACCCAAACCCTAACCCCCTAAACCTAACCCTAACGCCCCTAACCCTAACCCTGACCCTAGCCCAACAAAAACCATTCTGTTATTATTTTCCTAAACCCAACCTTCCCGTTGTTGTCCCAAGTCCCGTTATTGCTTTCCTAAACCCAACCGTCTATTGCTTTCCTAAACCTAAACCCTAACCCTAACCCTAACCCCCTAACCCTAAGCCTAACCCCAAAACCTAACCCCCAAAACCTAACCCCCCTAACTCTAACCCTAGCCCAACCTAAACCATCCTGTTGTTAATTTCCTAAACCCAACCTTCCCATATTTGTCCCAAGTCCTGTTATTGCTTTCCTAAACCCAACCGTCTATTGCTCTCCTAAACCTAAACCCTAAACCCTAAACCCTAACCCTAACCCTAACCCCTAACCCTAACCCCCTAACCCTAACCCTAACCCCCTAACCCTAACCCTAGTCCAACCAAAACCATCCTGTTGTTATTTTCCTAAACCCGACCTTCCAAGTGTTGTCCCAAGTCCCGTTATTGCTTTCCTAAACCCAACCGTCTATTGCTTTCCTAAACCTAAACCCTAACCCTAACCCCCTAACCCTAAGCCTAATACCTAACCCTAACCCCCCTAACCCTAGCCCAACCTAAACCATCCTGTTGTTATTTTCCTAAACCCAACCTTCCCGTTGTCCCAAGTCCCGTTATTGCTTTCATAAACCCAACCGTCTATTGCTTTCCTAAACCTAAACCCTAACCCTAACGCCCCTAACTCTAACCCTAGCCCAACCGAAACCATCCTGTTGTTATTTTCCTAAACCCAACCTTTCCGTATTTGTCCCAAGTCCCGTTATTGCTTTCCTAAATCCAACCGTCTATTGCTTTCCTAAACCTAAACCCTAAACCCTAACCCTAACTCCTCCTATAGATTTCACCAGATCGACTTCAAATTCAGTTTGAGTCATCTTAATATGTTGAAGATGAAAAGTTGTTAAAAGAAAAACTTTTCGTCATACGGTGTGGGCGTGGCATTGCGGCCATTTTGAGTGTTTAGCGATCACTGTGAAAATGGCTGTAACTACAGTGTACTTTGTCGAATCTGCTTGAAACTTTTCAGGATTCATCAGAGTCCGCCCCTGACGACATCTACACGCCGAAATTCGCTCAAAATCCTAGCGTCCCCTAGTGGCAACAGGAAGTAGGTTTAAAAGACAAGGTGCTATACTTTAACAAACTCCTCCTAGAGACTTCATCCGATCAACTTCAAACTTGGTCTGTGTCATCTTAAGATGTTTAAGATAAAAAGTTATTAAAAGAAAAACTTTTCGTCATACGGAGTGGGCGTGGCATGGTGGCCATTTTGAGTGTTTAACTATGAAGGATAAGGTGGCTGTAACTACAGTGTACGTTGTCGTATCTGCTTGAAATTTCCCACAATCACCAAGAGTCCAGGCCTGAGGACATCTGCAGGCCAATATGGAGTTTTGGTGATAGCGCCACCATCTGGCAACAAGAAATATGCCTTATAGGACAAACATCTTCCGATTTACATGAAACTTAGAATGTGTGGTCTACATGTGATAATGAGGCGGCCCCTATATTATGACCACGCCCAGTAACTCAGGCCACAGATAATGACCTGTGTGACGTATAGTCTTGTGTGAGGTATCAATGAACTCAGCAGAGACTTCCTTTTTTATTGGTGATGTTTGACCCGCCCCACTATGATGTGGCCACGCCCCTTTTCACAGATAATGACCTGTATGATGTATAGGCTTGTGTGAGGTATCAATGAACTCAGCAGAGACTTCCTTTTTCATTTTTGATGTTTGACCCGCCCCACTATGATGCGGCCACGCCCCTTTTCACAGATAATGACCTGTATGACGTATAGGCTTGTGTGAGGTATCAATGAACTCAGCAGAGACTTCCTTTTTCATTTTTGATGTTTAACCCGCCCCACTATGATGCGGCCACGCCCCTTTTCACAGATAATGACCTGTATGACGTATAGGCTTGTGTGAGGTATCAATAAACTCAGCGGGGAGTTCCCTTTGCATTGGCGAAGATTTTCAGTGTATGAGTGACGCGCAAATGCGCGGTCGCAAGGAGAGGCGTCCGCCAGGAACCCCGACTCATGCAGCTTAGCGAGGGCCCTCCATCGCTGCTTGGAGCTTTAATTTTTAATGTACTTTTAAGACGTTTTTTAAACTACAGTTACAGTTGGTTGGAAACTTTTTTTAAAATCTCCAGTTACCTTTCAGCACTGACCGAATCCATGGCCCCATGGAATCTGTCTTTTAACTTTTTTAAATTCTCAATTTCATGATTACTTTAATTATTCTGTTATCCCAGAAAGTGCTGCCATCAGTCTGGGACTGGACCCAGTAAGAAAAAAAAAATACTTCTCTGGGGGAAACCCTGATGATACACAACATAGCACAATATCCACAGCTCCTACATGGCAATTATGAGTCATGAAAAAAAGAAGCAGTCACATGACAGCCAGAGTTATAGTTTCTTTAAAAAAACAATAGCAGACTGAACAAAGGCCAATCTTTGTGTTAGTGCTACCTTTGGGGGGATGGTTATACTTGTTCCTTGGGAATATGGCTTTAGACTGCTAAACCAGCAACTCATTGAAAAGGAAAGGACAGACTCAATGAGATAAAGCATTTCAGAGTCATGTAAACATTAATACTTTGCAAAAGTACAACCATTTATTTTCTGCAACACATAGCATCTGTATTCACATCTATTGTAAGCCAGTGGTCTAATAATGCCCAAATACGTGCTGCACTGCTGCCAGGGGCTTGGTACATAGCCTACACTGAGAATCAATCCACATTTCTTTGGGGGAAAGACTGCTCCGACCATTTAACTGTTTCATCAAGCCTGGGTCATGATCTCGCTGCTCTCCTCACCCTGCAGGAGACTCACCTTCAGAGGCATCAGACAAACCTGGACTCATGACTGCTCTGGAACTCATTTGTACGAGATGATTACAAGTAGTGAAATCACGTCTCTAACCACTTTGTAGTAACAGATTTTAATAAATTATAATGAACACATAATATAGTATTAGATGCATTGTAATACAGTACAATCCCCTTCCACCTCTGTTGTAAAGATGAACATGGAGAGAATGCTTGCTATCATTTCTTTTAACCATGTTGAATATCTGACAAAGACAAAACAAGAAGAAAAGCCAACTAAAAATACATTAAAAGGTGAAAAACATATTACAGGCAATAAATTATTCAAGATATATTGAGGTAATACAGGTTTTCAAATCTTTTAAATCGGTTGGATTCTGACCTGTGGCCCTTTGCTGCATGTCACTCTCTCCCCTTTCATGTCTAAGCTGTCCTGTCAAAAATAAAGGCCTAAAAATGCTAAGAATAAATAAAAGAAAAACATATGCATTTCAGATTTGAGACCAAAAATGTATTTGAGCCTGCAACTATTTTCTAAGGCTTAGTCTTGTGTACTTTAAGCATCATTTAAGGGATTATTTATGGTGGTAATTCATGAGTTTCACAAGGCATTAGCAGAGCAGCTGGGACTTGAAAGACAGAAAGAAACACAGGCCTCTTTCCTGAAATTGGAACTTTCAACATAATTACATAGTGTTTTGACAGGGAGGAGAGGAAGAGAGGGCACAGATAGTGTTCGTCATTGCACCCTGAGAGTGGGGAGCGCCGCCATGCTTCACGCAGCTGGAGCAGATGCCGCTGTAGTGAATAGAGCAGGATCCACGGGTGATCCTGCGAGGCTGATTAGACTTCCTCCATCTCCCTCAAATGAATTCACAGTGATTGGGTACGAGGTGACAGCACTCCTCCAGAAGTCTGGAGCCGCCGCTGCAAACACTGAAGCACGCTATTACAGAGGGAGAGCTGCCAGCTGCAGCACGCACTACACTTTGAATCATATCTGGATCTGGAAAAATGTTTTTTTTTTTTTTATTAAACTAATAAAAATGTTTGGGACATGCTGTGCTAATATTGTCTTTGTAATAAAGTCACAATGAAACTGACTTTCACCTAATGCAATAGTTCCCAAGATTGTAATGTTGCCCACAATAAATCAATATTTAATATCCTGCTGAATAATTATATTAATAATATATATTATTCAACAATGGTGCTATAATCACATACAAATCATACACATGGGCTTCATGCATTCATTGATTTTTTTGACCTATATAGAGTATAAATGGATGTGTGTGTGTTTATATGTGTTTATATAATTTCTCTTTGTTCAACATGATTTCCCAAAAGGAAAGAAGCACATTTACTTTTCTCCTGTGGAGTACAATGTAAAACAGAGTAAACAGAGTTTATTTTTCCGTTTTTTTTTTTTGAGCCAAAAACCAAAGTACTGAGATAAAAGATGCTAACAGAGCTGGGGGCACTGCACAGTTGGTGATAATTTTCTGTGGATTTATTTCTATGAGCCCCCCTGTGAAGGTAAGCAAAATGCCAGCGCTTGTACAAATAAAACACGATGTGAGAACTTGCAAAACAAAGATATGAACTTTTATGTCAAAATTCGCAGATGTGGGTGCGCCTGGGTAGCACCTGGCGGAGCATACGCCCAATGTACCAAGGCTCAGTCCTTAACACAGCGGCCTGGGTTCGATACCCTTTTGTGTCTTCAACTTTCCTCTCAAATAAAGGCCCCAAACCCCCCCCCCCCAAAAAAAATATTTTTTATTGATAATTTTAGATTTCAGAGGTTGTGATCGTTGTGGTTGTAATGGAAAATGGACTCAAATTAAAAAAAATATATATATATCATGAGCAAATGTTTGCATTACAAGTTTGCAGCTGTCTTGTACTCCTTTCTGCAACTTCAGATTCAGAACACTGGTGTGAGATGACTTTCTACAAGTGTAAATTTCAACTTTTTTTACAAGCTCTCATGTGTTTTTCTTTCTTTCTGTGACTTTAATCCAGCTCACACTTGTGTGAATATTTTTTTACAAGTGCAACTTAAAATTACATGTTTTTCAGATTTTAAAGTGCTCACATTAAATCTACAAGCTAACACATTTTGCACCATATTTACCTTGCAAAGTGTATAGCCATAATGGTTTTTTTTAAAACTTGTGAGAAGCAATGTGCCTTTGATATACCGTTGTAAGTAGAAGAGATCCAGAGGAACTCTAGCCGATTGTACAGAGCCAAGCTGAAGAAGTAAATCCCCGTATTAAAGGGTCAGATGGTGTTTGTCCATGCTTAGGCTCCTATGTGGCTCCACTAAACTTGTGTGATTGGACTAAGGCAATACGTATTGTACAGTACTTGGAAGCTCCTACAGTATGTCGGCCAGAGAAACATTGCTGTTGGACCCAACACCAATCAATCATCAAACCCAGAAATACTGTTTACATTGACCAAAAATTCACTTTTACAAAATTCTATTTACAAGCACAAAGTCCAAGAAGTGTCTCTTTAACCATGTCCAAAAACCAATTTATTTATTGATTTTATATTCCAGTTTCTCAAGGGGAGATGTTAAAGGCAAACATCCAAATGTGGAACAGCAAAGCTAACGGTCAGTTAGCAAACTTGCTAGCTTGTTAGCTTAGCTCCTTAATAAATGGGACTGAACGTTTGGTTTATTCAAAGGCGTGTTTTTGTCAGAACAGTTAAAATCCCAACAAGGACATTCATAAAAAAACTGAATGGTGTGACTCTCCGTCTCACGCGTTGGCACTGACAAGAAAGCTAACTATCGTTTGACAGTGCAAGTTCTTCAAGGTCAAAATTTCAATGGGAACAATCATCAAATTAATATTATTAATTAATATTACTGCTCAAAACAATAAACCCATATTTTTTTTAAAGAGCCAGAGAATAAAAGCACAGTTTTACAGTTTCTTCTTTTTTTTAGTTTGAAATTGAATCCTTGAAACATCTGTGAAAGTCCTTGACAGTTTTTGGTTTTGTTCAGCTCCTTCTTCTTCTCCTTTGATTTGAGGTATACACAAGGCTCAGAGGTCACCTTTGTGTTTTGTGAGAGAAGTTGAAAAGGAATGAGGAGGAGGAGGCACTCACAGTGAATAGCTGCTGGCAGCTCTTCATTTGAAACTATATAATTCACTGGGAGGTGAGTGAATGTGGAACGTCATCGGAGATGCAGACAATTTTGTAGACAGCCAACATAAAGTGAAGCCACAACGAATCCCTGGGGTAATCAGCAAATGAGGAGGCCGGATTCATTCGATGGTAATAGTTTTACAAGATGTCGCCAGTGGATTGATTAAATCCACTGAGGCCTACAGTTTTATAAAGTTTCATGGTTGATATGAGAACAGGCATAATGAACTAATGTCTGCGTCTCTCTTCACTTTCACAAATTTATATTTCTTTATTTTGTAAAGCAAAATCATTCATTATAACAGTGACAGTACAGTGGTGGAAAACCAGCTGGGGCCCGCCCAGTTACAGTGACCAAACATTAGTGGATTCCAGTAAAACATTTTGATCATGTGACCCAAAGCCAAGTCAGGTCTTTCTGTAAGCCAATCGAAACAAGTCCTATTCAAGAGTCAAATCAGTCGGGCAAGCTATGTTCTGTGTCCGGTGAGACAAATCAAAGTCACTTTAGACAAGATCAACTCCTGTCTAAAGTCCATTGAAACATGTTGAAGTTAAGTCCTAAATCGAGATGAGTTCTAAACAAGTCTTAATTTTAATTGAGACAAGTTCATGTTATGTCTCATGTACATTGGGAATAATCAAAGTCATGTCTCAAGTCAATTAAGACAACTCTAGTAAAGACTGCATCACCTCCTCCTGTTCATATGTTCATGCTGTTCGTACTGTTCATATTGTAATATAATAACATAATACTATTCATCCCAGTATCCTTTGCACTATGCTCCACATTTAAACTATTTTATTGAACTCTTCATTGCACTCATGCCTCTATATTGTTTCTGTTTAGAGTATGTATATATTGTGTATATATTAGTGTGTATATTTTTGTTTTGGTTGTTTTTATTTGTAAGCACAGTGTGAGCAACAATGCTCCAAAGAAAAATTCCTCGTATGTGTCCTCATACCTGGCAAATAAAGCTGATTCTGATTCTGATTCTGATTCCTCACCACCCCCCGGCCTGGACCTGCTGCAGTTTGCATACTGCTCTAACAGGTCGAGGCATAAAATTCCCCTCATTTAGTCAGCTCTGGCCCACTTGGACATGGACACTCGGAATTCTGTTGAAATGCTGTTTGTAGACTAAAGCTCAGCATTTAACACAATCATCCTCTTCAGAGACCTGGGACTCGACTCCAGCCTGTGCAGCTGGATCTTCAACTTCCTGACGGGCAGACCTCAGGTGGTGCGGATCAGCACTCACACCTCATCCCATGATTGCATATGTGACAAATTAAATTGACTTGAAAGTAATTTGAGAGAAGTCCAAGTCATATCTCATATTAACCAAGACAGATCCAAGTCAAGTGTTAAGTCAGTTGAGAAATCTTTACTTCAAGTCAGTCAAAAGTCCAAAGTACCTCACGCCAAGTCAAGTCACAAGTCTTTGGGTCTCAGGTCTCTTTAAATACTTTCAGTGCACATTGCTAATAATGGAATGCTGTATTCAACCTGTATGACTGATCTCAAATTGTTATTTTTGTGACTTAAATCTGACTTGAATCCATGTCTCAAGTCTACACCTCAGTGCTGTACAACCGTCAGCCAGTTGCCATTCTGCTTTAAACACCTACTTTCTGAGCCCCACAGAGAAGGGTATATGCTTTGTTGAGTGCATGGGGAACTTTTCATGTAGAAATATAAATCAACTGCCAGTTTATAATTGATCATGTCCACCTGTGGTGAGTGGGAGACCCTTTTAAACACTTCCAGGACAGCACAGATTCATGCACCTCCTATTATCCTAGCACCTGGATGCAGAGTCACTCACTACTGTAAATCAGGTTGCTTTTTTTGGAAGTTGGAACCAAAGTTCAGTGAATAGTTGAGCCCAACAGCTGAATGAGTCAAATAATCAGCATGGTTAAATAGTTCTGGCAGCTGCTTGTGTCACTACAATGCACACACAACTTCTTAGAAGACACTGAATTGTGCAGTCTACTGCTTTTACATTGGCACACAATCACAAAGAACAATACCCTATGAAATAAACAAGGCAATTTTGACTGAGTGATCATGACTTGATTTTCTTTGAATGAATAATGTATTGTAAATAAATATTCTGCCTTAAAATACAGGGGGCATAAGTAAACACCCCCCTATGTTAATTTCCCATAGAGGCGGGCACGTTTTTTTTTAAAGGCCAGTTATTTCATGGATCAGGATACTATGCATCCTGATGAAGTTCCCTTGGCCTTTGGAATTAAACTAACCCCCATCATCACATACCCTTCACCATACCTGTAGATAGGCATGGTGTTATTTCAGTTAGCTTGATAGCTGGTTTGATTTGCATTGAGAGATGATCTTATGCAAAGTTCCCCATGCCTATCTCTATGTATGGTGAAGGGTGTGGGATGATGTTGGTGGGTTATTTTAATTCCAAAGTCCAAGGGAACTTTATCAGGATGCATAGTATCCTGGATCCATGAAATAACTGGCCTTTAATAATAAAAATCTGCCCGCCTCTATGGGAAATTAACATAGGGTTTTGTATACTTATGCCCCTTGTATTTTAAGGAAGAACATTTATTTATTCACAATACATTATTCGTTCACAAAGCAAATTGGTGTCCTTAAAAGGTTGGATTTTCCTAATTTTTTTGAATTAAGGCATTAAGATTAATTTCCAAAAGATGTTTTTTAATTCCTCTTTTTAATCCACTTCAGCGTGGGGGTGTAAACTCTCAAGCCACTGTATGGTCACGTGAACTGCTTGAGTTTTGCTGTTCCAGATATTCTCCATTCAGACCTTGTGGTGGTCCTCGGTTCAAAGGCTCACACACACCCTGGTCTTCATCCTGTCCTGCATGAATGAAAAACAACTAAACAAAAAACATTTTTTAAACAAATCCGCTTTTTATTACAATGTAAAAATCAAAAATACATTTACAAATACAAAACACGGCCCAATTCAGCCTGCACGTACTGCATTATTTTGCATGCATTTTTAAATACAGTTAATGAATTTGAGGTGGAATTTCGAGGTCTTGCAGAAAGTCCTGGAAGAAGTTTATGATGGCATTTTCTCTTGGATGCCTTGGACTTCCCCTCTCACTCAGCTCAGGCACTAGGATGCTCATTATGTAATCAGTATCTTCCTAAAGAAAAAAACTAAAGTCAACAGTTTACACATATATATTCTTCCAAAATGATGTGCACCAAATAACAGCAAGTCATGAAAAGATGATGGTGCAATTATCAAAAAGAGATGCAGCTATACAACATGTACAATCCTGTCAAATGAAGCTGTTAAGCAAATGTGGATGATGAAATGTCCAGCATATTTACTCTGTTATTGTCCTCTTTGGGGACAAACAGGTCTGAGCAGAGACCTGGGTGCCTCCCAATCAACTCCACAAGGTTGTGGACCTTCATGCCTTTTCTGATGTGCTGAAGGATAGGAGTTAGACGCATTGTAGCATGCAGAACAATGGCTCTAATGTTAACAAGAAACATTTGTCTTTATTAGTGGAGGAGCAAAACAAACCAACAAAAGTCTAACAGTATAGATGAGTTTTTGTTTGTTTTAATACATTTGTATCTCATTTTTGCCTTTAATCATCATCAACCCTCTTTCATACTAAAAGTATTTTGACATCAGCTAATGCATATACACACCACAGTGGGCCAAGAAACTCTAGTTCTAAGCTATGCCTTGGGCCTTGGTCAAGGGCTTTGGCAGTAGAATTGACCTAAAGTTTGTTTTATTTTTGTATAATATGAATAAAGTTTCTGTCATTTTGTCTGTCAAGGTGAGAGACCTCTTCCCCAACCCTGCTTGGCACAACTCCAACTCTTCCACAGAAGAAGGCGTGCTGGTACTTCATTATCCAAATATACAGTACTTATATGCTGAATGGCTTAACGTTACATACTTTAGAAAGCTTCCCTGGAGTGGTTTGTAATGGAGAAAAGCGTTTTTTTGCCTTTCCTTTTGGAAAAGAATCCAGAAAAGGACTTGCATGTGAGAGATTAGGACTATGAAATACAACTCACCATTGGATAAGTCCAATATCAATATATTGTCAATATAGCTCAAAACCTAGTCTTCCCCCCCATGAAGTGTTTCTTGTGTTTGGGGATTCTGAGGCTCATGTATTGTAAATAAATATTCTGCCTTAAAATACAGGGGGAATGAGTATACACACCCCTATGTTAGTTTCCCATAGAGGCAGAAAGACTTTTATTATTAAAGGCCAGATATTTCATGGATCAAGGATACTATGCATCCTGATAAAGTTCCCTTGGACTTTGGAATTAAAATAGCCCCCCCACATCATCACTTACCCTTCACCATACATAGAGATAGGCATGAGGAACTTTGCATAAGATCATCTCTCAATGCAAATCAAACCAGCTGTTAAGCTAACTGAAATAACACCATGCCAATATCTATGTATGGTTATGATGTGGGGGGTTAGTTTATTTCCAAAGGCCAAGGGAACTTTATCAGGATGCATAGTATTCTGATCCATGAAATAACTGGCCTTTAAAAATAAAAATATGCCTGCCTCTATGGGAATTTAACATAGGGGTGTGTATACTTATGCCCCCTGTATTTTAAGAAAGAACATTTATTTATGTACAATACATTATTCATTCACAAAGAAAACTGGTGTCCTTAAAATGTTGGATATTCCTATTTACTTTTTAAATTAAGGCATTAAGATCAATTTCCAAAAGATGTTTTTTATTCCTCTTTTTAAATCAACTTTAGCATGGGTGTTTAAAATTTCTCAAGCCACTGTATATGGTATTGATATAGAGAAAGAGCAAAGCCTTTTTTTGTATACAAACACCAAATACCAATGAAACAATTACACATTGTACCGTTTGAGACAAACAGGTAAAAGAGCAAAGATACCCTCATGTCCAGGTCAGATGAGGTTAGATACACAGCTATAAAAATAATCAAGTGAAAAACACTACTTTTACAACAGTAAAACTGCATTTGTACGTTTTTTTCAGAAAGTAATGGAGGTGAAAGCAATGGAAACACCCCATTAGTATTTAGAGATGATGCAGACATCCAGGGTGATGAAGAAACGTTACTGCATCATGCTGGAGAGAGGCAGGATCAGTCACACTATTCTGTTACTGTTCTTGTGTCATCCTGCCATGTTTATGCGTGACAAATCAGAGTCAAGTGCAGCCTTGTTAAGATCTCTGCCATTGTCCTGGGAGGTAATCATAGGGTTAATGACTGTTCCCAGATCTGCCATGGCCTGTGACCCCAGAGGGCACTGGATTGGTGGTAGAATTACTTCACTAGCAGACTCTTCTGTCACTCCGTCATGGTTCCAGTCCTAGAAAAGATATCGTATATCCTGTAATTGACAAGTTATTTTATAAGACTGCAGATGCTTATAGAATAATTCACAAAACGATCAAACTCAAATGATTAAGTTTGAATTTTATTCAGATTAAAATGATCCAAAACAAAATACAAAAAGTTTGAAGTGAACATTTTTTAGCTGTACCTCTAAGTTCTGTGGAGCAGGCACAGGGTTCTGGAGAAGTCTTATTGTCCAAAGGTGATTGGGAGTCAGGTTTTGTTCCATTTGCATGGCATGGTGATCCCACCCTTCTTTGAAAGTGTTAAGGTCCCTCTGGAGGCGTGGTACAAATACAGAGTGGGCCTAAAATATGTGCAGAAGGTTGGAGGGATTTAGCAGGCAATCTTCTTCAAGACCATGAAGTAATTAGTAATATACACGTTATCGCCATCCACACATCACGCCAAGAGTGCTCCATACTACAAGATAAATAAAAAAAAACGAACAGTACACCATTTTAAAGAATCTGTATGTATAATTTATATTATAGGCATAAATACAAAAATCACAGAAGACATTTTGATATTTTTAGCATTTTTTCCACTATCAGTTAAAAATGTACTGGACTGAGATACATGTTGAAATGTTAACTGTTGAATTCTAAGGCAGTTTGTTTAAGACAATTGAGTGACAGCATTATGCATGTTAGTGAATGTGTGAATGTGTGACCCAGAAACCAGTCAGTCAACCAGATATCAGTCAACAGAAATACAGATAGAACCTTTGGAGTAGAGTCATGGGGGCAAACGCAGTCACTTTCTCCCTGCTCATTAACATTTTCCCACACGGAGATCAGGTCTATTATGTGGTCATACACAGAACATGCCCGGCAGGTGTAGTCCGGTGCAGCGTATACTCATCTGTTCTAAGTTTAACATTAATATTTACATTGGTTAATAAAAGTTAACAAGCGTCAGTTAGGACTTCTTTTTTTTTCAAATGGACACCCCTAACAGCAATGTATGGAACCATGCTAACGTTATACAACTAGCTAGCTAATGTCTGATCGACTGAAAAGCCTGCAGCAGCCAATGCAGCCTCATCTTTATTTACAGATCACCATACAAGTTTCACAATATTAGAAAGGCAAATTTGATTACTGTTATCTGCTGGAGTCGGCCATTTTTATCCAGTTCAGCCTGGTGTAGCTAATGCTTGTGTTTGAGCTGTACTGAGGGCCGATGTTGCTGAATATTTTGCGTTAGCACGGTTATGAGGCCTTGTGCAGCAGCAATAACACTGGCCTCAAACTCCTAGAAGACAGAATATGCAAAAATACTAGATAATAGAGGACAGATTGAGATTGATCCCGGCGGAAGAATTTAGCCAATGTTAGCTGGCATGCGCTATTAGCCAATGCTAACATTAGCTTGTGTTCATCTGCCAACACAGCACAACGTCCATTAAAAGTTAACATTAAACCTGCCTGCTTATATTATAAAACACAACAACAAACCAACTGCAGAAGTAAAGAGACTTATTTGAGATTTGGCTGTAGGTGAACTTGTCAAAGCCATTGCAGATATACAGCCATATAAGGTTATTCCAGGCATCTGTGAGGATGACGGACTCAAGGCCGTTTTTTCAGGTGGAGGGGCGCGCCCTGGGCGCACAGTCACTTACGAGTATGCAAAATGTCAGTAACTTGCGGCCTCTTTGTCCCTCCTCTCAAGCCATGCCCCCCTGTGCCAAAACAGTGACCGAAAGTTGAAACTGAAAACACTGACATTGAAAAACTCCGGACAGCGTAAAAAAGCTTCCATTGAAAGAAAAAACAGAAATCAAGAAGACGTGTAAAGATAGAAACTGAAAAAACACATTGTGATGCATAAAAATATTAAAATAAAACAACATGATTTTGAGATTTGATTTTTCTTCAGATGAACATTATTCAGTGACAATGCCAAATTTTATTTTCAATACCACTGATAGTGTCATCATTCTAGCTCCATACATGCAGTCCCACTCATTTAATTTGTTGTTACCATGTTCATGCTTCACTTCAATTTGAGACCCTCAAATCAATCAATAAAGTTGTTCTAACCCTTTAAAATGCTCCTCTCATGTCAAATGTGTAAATATGTAATCCTGATGACCTTTCATCTGTGATCCAATTTTGTTAATCATACGTACAGCAGCTATAGCAAGTGTTAGCATTGTAATCATGTACCAGATCACATTACATGTGTGTCTCTCAGCTATCTGAGCCACATGTTGACATATTTCTTCTCTACTAGGTTTATCAGTTTTGTTTCCTTTTAAAGGTGCATGCTGCATTGCTGATATTTAACTTTATTTACATACCGCCTGCTTATCACTAGGATGCAGACACATTTTTAAAAGTGCTTGATTCTACATTATTCCACTTACTTATCTTGACTGTGCGACAGTGACATACAAATATCTTCAATTTGAAAGGACCAAGGTAAAGTGTGCCCACAGGCACGGTCTGAACAGTTTTCCGTTTTAGTCAATAGCACTTCAAATGTGGACTGTACCCACATTTTAAGTGTACGTATTTTAAGCAATCCTGTTCTTCCAATGGATAAAAAAGTGCAACTGTATTGAAATAAAATTTCACCCACTGTTAATTTCAGGAGTTTGCATCGCCATTGGAGGAAAACAATTGTTATCTTCTAGTTCTGACTCTGTTTTTTTTGTGTGCCCCCAACGTCTCCTTCCAGGCACTGCAGCATTGCTGCATAACAATTGTTTTCCTCCAATGGCGATGTAAACTCCTGAAATTAACAGTTCAGGGTTAGGGTTAGCTGCCTAGAAGGCGAAGGAGGCAAAAAACACCCTCAAGCTTCTGACTCTTGCTGCCTTGATGTGTTTGATGGAGTTAAATGTACAATATGTCATTTTCTACCACTAGGGGTCTCCAGAGGGGTGTGTCACTCAAAATACGGATTCTTGGGTGAGTGGTGAAGTTGTGTGGGATCATGGGAGTTGTTGTCCTACTTGTTAAACGGCATCGCCGATGTGAAATGGTGTTGTGTGGCAGAAAAAAAACTATATTACTGTTATGACGCCACTGACAGGTGACCAAACAAAACTATCCATCTTTAATTACATTTTCACATTTTTGTGGGTTTGGACATTGTTGGAAAAAATAGTTGTATCAAAGTAAAATTCTTCTCATCATTAAAGATGGCGCCCCTGTGTTTGGCTGGCCGTCTCCCTCTGCTGAGAGTGTTAATGTTTCTCCTGTATTTGCTGTCTGTTGTACGGAGCGTGTCACCGCTGCTGGTTTATGATCGCCTGACACTTCTTAATATTCGCGAATCTCTGGAAAAACTGCCAATTTGCGGCTTTGCTGGTCACTCAAAGAGGCTTCCGCCTTACCTGGAGTCTATACCGCCGTATCTATGGCGTCCTTCCTGCTGGTTACCTCGCACCAGTCGCCGCAGAAAACGCGGAAAGCGAGGGGGAGTCCTCATTAAACTGAAAATGTCTCTGGCTTCCTCCCTCCACGATCCCTGCCGTCCACCAGCCGGAGACTTCACAGACTATAGTGGCTACGATTTGCGGAGTTCCACGGAGTACAGATATCGGTGGCTCCGACCGGTTCTTTGGGACACCGGAGTGCTGCTTCCGTGCTGTCGGCCTGTGCAACAGCGGGGCTGTGTGCCGGGAAATCTCCGCTCGCTCAGTCGCTTCTCTCTCCAGGCTGACCGATGCTCAGTTCACACGGCCCTAATAAATGTCAGATCCCTTACAAATAAGACATTTATTTTGAACGACTTTTTTACAAACACATGATCTGGATTTCCTCCTGTTGACAGAGACCTGGTTGAAACCAGGTGAGAACAGCGCCTTTTCGGAGCTCCTCCCCCCGGCTGTTCCTTCGCAGTACCCCGCGAGCTGCCGGTCGCGGGGGGCGGCTGGCTGTATATTTAAGGACAGCTTCAGATCGGACGATAACCGCCAATAACTTCTCCAGCTTCGAACTGCAGCTGTTCGTGATCAAACCTTACCTGCCCTGTGCTGTGTGCTTAGTTTATCGCCCACCCAGATCTAATAAGGACTTCCTTCAAGAGTTATCAGAGTTTTTGTCTGAGTTTCTCCCAAAGTTTGATAAAGTGCTGATTTGTGGAGACTTTAATATTCATGTTTGTTGTGCAGCAAATCAACTGGCCAACGAATTCAAAGACCTTTTAGTCTCCTTTGATCTCACTCAATCTGTAAATGCACCAACACATGAGTATGGGCACACTCTTGACCTTGTCATCTCTCATGGGATTTCAGTTTCCCTCACAGAAATAGTCGACACTGCTATCTCGGATCACCTCCTGTTGTTTTTGACTTTGCTGCCCCCTACCCCCAATAAGCCAGTCTCTCCAGCTTGCA
Source organism: Etheostoma spectabile (assembly GCF_008692095.1). Lineage (NCBI taxonomy): Eukaryota > Metazoa > Chordata > Actinopteri > Perciformes > Percidae > Etheostoma > Etheostoma spectabile. The sequence goes on along the minus strand of NC_045750.1, from coordinate 19,364,152 downwards.
GACGCCGAATTTTTACTCCATCAACGGCGGGGGAGTTTGATGCTGCCTTCAGAAACTCTCAGCCGCCTGGATGACTGTGGGCTGGTTTCTCCCTTTGTCCAGACAGCTACTCTCCACTTTCCATTAACATGTTCTGCGATTCTGGACTCTGTTGCCCCTTTCGGCAAAAAACTTCCAAACTAAGTCAGATCCCTGGCTGAATGACCATACCCGTCTGCTCAGACAACAATGCGACAGGCTGAACGGAAAAGGATAAACTGCATACCCTGGCTAAGGTTAAGGGACAGTTTGGCTGCTTACCAGAGAGCTCTAAAGGAAGCCAAGTCCAAATATTTGTCCCCCCATTATAGCTAACAGCTCTCATAATCCAAGATGCTATTTATACTATTGATTCCGTCATTAATCCATGCCTACTGTCCTGTCCGATGCCTCCACTGCAACCTGTGAGGAGTTTGTGTCTTTTTTTACTGACAAAGTGGCATCTGTAGGCAGAATATCTGTAATATGATTTTGTCTTTTGATGATGTCTGTGCTTCTCCGGCACAGACTGCTGTACTCGAGCGGTTTGAGACCATTTTTTTGCTTTCTTTTACTAAGGTGGTTAGTGGCATGAAACCCACTAACTGTCCCTTAGATATTATTCCAGCAAAGTTTTTAAAGGAGGTTTGAGCTCCATTGGTCAAGTTTGCTTGTTTTATAAAACACTTGTCTTAGCTCAGGGTCTGTTCCAGCTGCCTTCAAACACGCTTTGGTTAGGCCCCTCATAAAAAAACGCATCTTGACCCCTCTGTGCTCTCCAATTTTAGACCTGTCTCCCACTTGCCTTTTCTTTCTAAGGTTTTAGAAAAAGTTGTTTTATTCAATTGCAGACTTTTTTGGAGATCAATTCTATCCTTGATAAATTTCAGTCTGGTTTTAGATCCCGACATAGCACAGAGTCAGCATTATTAAAGGTGCACAATGATGTTGCCTTGTCTGTTGACGCTGGGAATCCTGCCGTTTCTGGTACTGCTCGCCTCACAGCAGCCTTTTACACAGTCGACCATGCAGGTCCTTGTATCTCGCCTAGAGCACGTCGGCATCCGTGGCACCGCTCTCCAGTGGTTTAGGTCATACCTGGCAAACAGGAGTTTCTCTGTCGCGATTGGTGACCACTGCTCTCAAAGGCGTCACTGCCCTGTGGGGTGCCACAGGGATCTATTCTCGGCCTATTCTTTTCAATGTATATGCTACCTCTGGGATCAATTATAAAAAAAGCACAACCTGTCTTTTCACTTTATGCCGACGACTTGCAGATATATTTGCCCATTAAACCAAACGAAAACACTGCACTACCAAGCTTCTGGATACATCACAGATATAAAGCAGTGGCTGTCACAGAACTTTTTGCACTTAAACGACAGCAAAACTGAATGCATTTTGTTTGGTTCTCCATCTATGTCAAATGTTCTCACCAACAATCTTTGGCACTCTGGCCCCCCTTTTTAAATCTCATGTCAAAAATCTCGGGGTAACATTTGATAATGGGCTAAAATTTGACAAACAGATTAGCTCTGTTGTCAGCGCAAGCTTTTTTCAGCTCCGTCTTTTAGCCAAAGTCAAGTCCTTTCTCAGTCGGCAGGATCTTGAGAAGGCAATCCATGCTTTCATCAGCTCAAGACTGGAACTACTGCAACGCCCTTTACGTTGGCCTTAGTCAGTCATCAATTTCGCGTTCAAACTCGTGCAGAAAGCTGCTGCCCGATTTTAACAAGCACGTCCCGACGGGGAACACATTGCCCCTGTGCTGTCGTCACTCCACTGGCTTCCAGTCCGTTTTAGAATTGATTTTAAAATCTGCTGTTTGTTTTTACGCCATTTATGGCTTGGCCCCCTCGTACTTGACTGAGATTTTAACTGTTCGCGATTGTGGCAGACCTTGCGCTCCTCGGGTCAGCGTCTGTTAGAGGTCCCGAGGTCAAGACTTAAACAGTGGGGCGATCGTTCTTTTGCCGTCGCTGCTCCCAGACTGTGGAAAAAACTACCCCCTGACATCCGCACCACTACTGACCTCAGCCTTTTAAAACGAAGTTAAGACCCACTTTTTTAAATTAGCATTTAATTCCCACTAGGGCAATACGGTCTCTTAGGTGTCCCCATTCTGCCTGCTCCTTTTTATACTTTTCTCGAAGGCTTTTAATGTCCTGCAGCGCTGCACCACTACAGCACTTTTAATTGTATTTGTGTGTTCTGTATGTGTTATGTATTGTTTTATGGCTTTGTTGTAAAGCACTTTGGGGTACCTTCCGGCTATTGTAAAGGGCTATACAAATAAACTTGATTGATTGATTGATTGATTGAATAGGGTTGCTGTAAGTACACAACTCAACCACAAAATTGGGTTAGGGTTTCTAGGCATTGTTTGAATGCAAAATTATTACGTATGATCACGGCTTTAAATTGACACCTGCCAACCTGCCAAATGTGGGTAAAAATTAAATCTGCAAGACAAAATGGCAGATTGGCTGGTATTTAAATAAAATCTACTAGCCATGTTGGCTGGTGATCCCTGCATATTATATCTTTGACTGTAGCTGTAGACAGCCAGGCCCCCGTGGTTATTGCTGCAGGATGTCATGGCCACACTTTCTTCTATAGGTTCCCATTTTGGATTTAATATTATTGGAATAGAGGCTTGAAGATAAAATATGAAGTCATGCCCTGCCCAAAGTCCTTATGTGTAAATACAAGATAAGGGCTTTCACCGCCGGACATCTTACATCCTTAAACTGTCCTCAACACACACACACACACACACACACACACACACACACACACACACACACACACACACACACACACACACACACAACACACACACACATACACACACACACACACACACACACACAGAAAGAAGCTCTTGCAACTGCTCTCTGTGCTCACTAGCACTCCAGGGTCTCTCATGGCTCACTGAGTTTGTGCGAATATCTACTGAATATTTCCACCATATGGGGGGGGGGGGGGGGTGAATTGAACCATATTCCTGACAAGGATCCTGAGGATTTTCTGTTTGTTTATTGGGAGTGAATGGGGATTAATGCAGAGGAGGAGGAGCAAAGTAAGCTTTTCACCTCGTGTTATTTCAAGATTTGTCTAGGCAATTACAAGAAGCCATAATCCATGTTATCAAACAGGAGAGAGGACACACTTGGATCACACTGGGATCTTCAGAGACTGTAGTGGCCCTACCTGCTAACTGCATCTCTTGCTGTGTGTTTGCAATGTAAGATGTATCGTTACTACGAAGCCTAGTCCCACATTGCCAGACCTTCCTACATAGCCGAGGTGAAACATTGTGGATGTAGGCTTTAGGCTGGCAGTAGTTCATAGGGTGTTGGGTTTGGAATCAGAGGTGGACTGGTAGCTGGAGAGATGCCAGTTCACCTCCAAGGTGCTCTTGAGCGACGCACCAAACCTGGTAACTCCGGAACATTTCATTCGTACAGAGAGTCTGGCCACTCTCCATTGACAAGTGTTAACTTCCTTGAAGGCGGGAACTCTGTTGAAGAACTATTGAATACTTTTGGGATTTATTGAGTATTTACTTTGAAAGCTGTTTCTCTTTAAGTGTTTTGCACTGATTAATTGGGAAGCTGAATAAAAGGTGTTGTTGGGTATTGTGTTTGGAGGTGAACAAAGGTGTAAAGCAAGAGCCATTTAATTACATATTGAACAGTCTCAGATGGATGTCTATGTTAGTGACCCAAACTGCAAGCAATGCTAATTAAAATGTCTCTTATGTCAGGGGACCTGCTGCAGTTCCTCCCTCAGATTGCCCACCTGCAAGAAGCCGTAATTCCAGCACATTAACATGAAAAAGTCCTATTCAGAATGAACAGCGCTTTGTACTCTTTGTGCTGATGATAGAGGGGCTTTTCACATGAATGGGAAATTTTGTCAATTCTCAAATAAAAGTGGCTGTACGACTGAATAACGGCTGCTAATAGGGTCGGGTAAAAACACCAAGCACTTGATAAATTAGCTGTAGTTTAATAGTTCACATGGTAAAGTCAGTGTAATTTCCAATTCCAAAGCACTACAGACAACAACAGAGGCATGTTAAACCCACCATTCCGCTGCTCTGACCTGCTATTGTTAAGGGGAACACTGCTTTCTTTCAGTAATTCCAGTCTTCTACTTGTTAAGTTATTGTTAATGGTTCTCACAAATTCTTGACGGAGGCTTTGCTCAATTTGAAAAGTGAACTAAGGATCATAACTGTAGGTCTGACATTTTCTGGGACCCCAGGTACAGTTTTAAAACAAAACATCTTATTGCTAACGGATACTTTATTTGACTGACAGAATTTTAGTGAAGGGGTATGGAAGATGCATGCAAAAAAAGTAGGGCTGTTGAAGCTGCTGCAGCAGACCCTCAGCAGGTGCGTACTCACTGCCTCCAGGTGGCTTAGATACGCTGTTCTTATTGTAAAAAGATTTTTCTGCCAAGTTACACACAGCACAGAAAACAGGGAGGCTTCTTACCGGAATATAAACATGGGTCTCTGATATTTTATTTTAAATAAAGCAAATTGAGATATTCAGTACAATGTCATTGATAGTGCAACAATCTACCTCCATAATCAGCTATAGTTAACAATTCGTCTTTAATTTCAAATTGTTGGATTGTTTTGCCCAAATGACTTTTTTTGGCCCAACTCTTTCTGTTTTTTCCAATCCACACAAAATAACAAAGATGTCTTTCTGCTGTCCTAAACAACGCTGTGTTGCAAAGCCCCCACTGCCAGGGTAATAAAGATGTCTACTGAGAGCTCCAACTACCTCTGGAGGACAAAAAGTCTGGAATTTTATTTTTGACTCTGCAGAGCCAAAGTGACAACCTCTGTCTAGCGGAAAAAATAATGAGCCAGAAATGCTGGCTCATGACTTTAGCAGCAGCGCCTCTTTGTGATTAGACAGGAGCGCGGGCCGGCCCGCCACGCTCCCCGCGCCCGGGTGCTGTTGTTTTCTAGAGAAGTGGGAAAGTTGCTCAATCATAGCCCACCCCTGGGAGAGCAGTCAGGTACTTCACCTTATGAATGCACCGCTGCAGCAGTCACTTGCCGGCTGAATGCTTCTGCAGAAAGTAGGAGCGCCATGCAGCTGTATGGAAAGAATGATGAGACAGAGTTCCTGTCATGGTTGGAAGTCAGCGGCTATGACCCCTGTGTAATAACTTCAATTGTAGAGTCTTAGCTCTTTCCTGTGGTCCGTGTGTAAATACAGCAGAGGAAAGTGAATGTGTAAAAATAGCAATTATCAAGCAGGTTTTGCCTGTGAGTGCTCTCTATTTTCCTGGATGAGCACACCGCCTTATGTGGAAAGTAAACTGAATCAAATAAGATTTCTCTTTTTTTTGCTGCTGGCTAAACTATTTCTATTGGAATTGGAGGTGAATAAAATAGGCATGTGTACTGTATAATCCTCTCCAAAAGGATTGCAGAGGAGTAACCCTGCCCGGCAAAAGCAAATTAAGATGTCAGCAGCAGTGTGTGGAAGTGGAAGTGCACACAGTCCCATGAGTTCAGTATTGTAGACTATTTTTAAATAAGGCAGGCAAAGACAATGACCTCAATCACCATCGTAATTCCCTTATTAAATCAAACTCAGTAACAGCAGCACCAGTCCCATTAACGCCATGCTGACTGTTCCAGTGATCCCTCAGATTTAACCCATTAAATCTACACCCTGCTGTGTGACGGAGGCTGTGCTCAATTTAAAAAGTGCTGTGTAGATGCTCAACTTACCAGGTTACAGAAAGTAGTGTCACTTTGTGGATTTGCAGCCCGTTTTCACTCCGAACGTGTAAAATACGGACGTTCGGACAGTGGCTGTCTGCGTCTGATGTGACAAAAAGGGCGCCTTTTGGCGTGTGTTGTACGTACGAAAGGGAGCAGAATCTAGACAGGATTTTGTATGTAAGGGGGAAATTCCACGTAGCAAAGGTTGTCAGGGAGGTGGATGGGTCAAACACTGGACTTTCACCCAGCAGCGCGGGGTTTGTGTCCTGCGTGTCCTTAACCGGTCCCGTTATTGCTGCGTGTCAGGGAAGCCAATTCCTTCTTTAACCAGCCTGTTATTCCCGTGCGTCACGGAACTGTAAGCCCACCCACGAGCTTTCCCTAAACCCAACAGTCCCGTTCCCGTGAGTCACAAAACCGTAAGCCCACCCAAAAGATTTTCCTTAACCTAACAGCCTCAAAAGTGACGCTTATAGTCCAGACCAAGCATGTGTTATATTGTGCTAAAGGAGGCGATCACGCGTGTGTTATATGATGCTAAAGGACACAACCAAGCACGTGTATTATGACGCTAAAGGAAACTACCAAGTGTGTGTTATATAATGCTAAAGGAGACGACCAAGTGCGTGTTATATAATGCTAAAGGAGATGACCAATAATGTGTATTATGACGCTAAAGGAAACTACCAAGTGTGTGTTATATAATGCTACAGGAGATGACCAAGCCGTGTTAAATGACGCTAAAAGAGACGACCAAGCGCATGTTACATGATGCTAAAGGAGACGATCAAGTGTGTATTATATAATGCTAAAGGAGATAACCAAGCGCGTGTTAAAAAATGCTACAGGAGATGACCAAGCCTGTGTTAAATGACGCTAAAAGAGACGACCAAGCGTGTGTTACATGATGCTAAAGGTGACGACCAAGCACGTGTTATATGGCGCTAAAGGAGACGACCAAGCGCCTGTTATATGGCGCTAAAGGAGACGACCAAGCGTGTGTTATATAGCGCTGAAGGAGACAACCAAGAGTGTGTTGTATGACGCTAAAGGAGACGACCAAGCGAGTGTTATGTGACGCTAAAAGAGACAACCAAGCGCGTGTTATGTGACGCTAAAGGAGACGACCAAGCGACGATCAAGCGTGTGTTATATTCTATAAAGGTCTCCTTTAGCGTCATATAACAACGACAAAGGCACCTGACAAAGCGTCCACATTTTACGAGAAGGGAGTGAGATTTTGTGAGAAAACAAAGTGAGTTTGTTGTAACTCTACAGACTGAACAGGTCTGAAATATATTCAGTCTAATCATGTAATAAAGGATCTTGCAACCCTATTACCAGACAAGGACATACTGGATGATGTTTGGTTTACATCCACTGCCAACATTTTCAAATTTTTGCTTACAATATGATGATGTTAAGATGTTAAGATTAAGATCGTAGTTTTGGTTAATAAAAAAGATGATTTAAATGCTGTGAATTATCCATGCCATGTTGAAATGACAGAAAACCAAGTTGTCAATGGGTGTATTGCAAGTTTCCCTCTTCAGCATTTAGCTTAGCGCCATTGAATCCATAGACAACACTGGCTCAGCCGCGTCATCCTGCCCGGCTCAACCCTCCCGTCAAAATATAGTTATATTCAATCTAAAAAAAAACAGATGGCAATGGCCAGAGTGCCAAACTCAAGGCTTCAAAATGGTAGCCAACAAACCATTTTACGTTTGTTTTTACATTTTTTTTTTGCAGCTTATGGTTTCACAAATCGACCAACAGCCATCTCTTGACTTCCTGTGTTTGTTTGACCCATCAATCCACCCCGACCTCCTCCCAATAAACGGACATATGGGTCATAATAACTCTTTATACGATGGTACCAAACCTGGTAACCTTACTGTGATGACTAAACAATGCTGCATTTTAGCATTTAACACAAGAACACAAATGAACAAATGACAACAGAAAAGATATGTGTTAATTAGAGAATGGTAGGGGTATTTTTAATTGGAGAGTTTCTAAATCTGGAAGTTTTTGAATTTCCTCTTGGGGATCAATACAGAATCTATCTATCTATCTATCTATCTATCTATCTATCTATCTATCTATCTATCTATCTATCTATCTATCTATCTCCTCCTTGCTTCCAGTCTTCACGCTAAGCTAGGCTAACCACATCCCCACTCCAGCTCTGTATTTAGCAAACTTGAAATTTATATTGATTTTCTCATCTCACAAGAATCAGCAGATTTTCTCAAAAAAGCGAAAGCATGGTCGTGCGGAAATGTTGTCCTCTGGTGTCTTACAACTATGTTTTTATCCTAATGAATGCCAATGAACATTAAACACATTTAGGGTAAAAGGTTTATTCTTTGCTGATTATTCCAATTCTGGAACATCCGCAGCATGTGATGTAACTCACTCTGACCTGAAGATGAACCCTTATCCAACCACCTCTTATCTCCTTCCCTTACTTCTGTCTCAGCTGAAACTCGGTCCTTTTTAATATCACTTGATAATAAGTTGAGGACCTGCATTGGACTATTCAAATCAAGTGTGACCCAGATTCCACTGTGCTGTATTTTACCTCTCCGCACAGTGTAGCATTAGATAACAGATAATGAAGTGCTTCTGTTTTTGTGTGCTCTGAAATATTATGTAAAAGCCCCTTGGGAGACTTTATCACGCCTGAAAGAAGGTATTTGTTTCTCCTCTTTTGAGCTTTTATAGTTGTGTTTTTACTGATGTGTGTGTATCATTTGGCTTCTAACTAAACTAGCTACAGGACATGTTCTTGCCTTGGCTGAGAGCTTATTAATTCAGTGGCGGTCTGAAACATAGCAGGATAGACAGCGCCTGTTGCGCCTGCTGACAGGAAGATGGAGTTTTCAGATTGTTGTGAGAGAGACAGGCTGCCATTCAGAAATCACCGCCAATAAAAGGAGTGGTGTATTCTGAAAATGGGCCATCAACCAGCGCTGTTTTACCATTGTCAGGTCTTTATATGTGGACTGGAATGTGCTCTGTAAAATGCGAGGCTTCCACAGAACATGCGTCAGGGATCACAACAAAACTAACTGCTCTTTCATGCTAATGTTTTTTGCACACTGGTGATGATGTCGACATGATTTGGCATTCTCCTCCGCAGACGTAGGTTTTGCGCCGCTGATGAGCGCTGAATGAGCCGCGTCAGTCAAACTTTTCAAAACAGCAATCAGTCGTCATCTCAAGTATTTTGTTTACTTGTCAAACGGCACGCTCGAGCTGGCATGAAACATTTCCAGTGATGACAGCGACGTTTTAACAGGCAAGTCAGTGTCAGCGTGCCTGTTATAGAATGACAGGAGAGGATAGGAATGTTTTCTTTGTAGCGAGTGACTGACTAACAGCAGTCACCTTTTGTAAGAGAAGATAGAAAATGTCACAAGTGTGGTGCTTTACAGTGAAATGTAAAAACATGCCTTGTGTCCGCAGCTGCTGTACTGTGTGGATGTGTTCTCAGAGCAGGATTTATCACCTGCTGGGAATCACACATTCACAGCATATGCTGAAAAGAACCTGTTGAACTACTGCAGCTATCAAGCAGCAAACAGGAAACATGTTGATTGGTAGACTGAAAATGAGTTCACACCGCAGGCCTTTGTCTTTTTTTCTTTGTTTTTTTGACGGCTGTTAACATACTGTATATTTTTACATCTTAAACTGCCACTGTTGTCAGTATTACAAACCTCACATAACCATGTCTCTATGTTAAGTAACCCAACGTGGGTCCCAAACATTAAGGTTGAGAAATGACATATTATGATAGAATAAAGCGGTAGGGAGTATAAACACAGGGAAAAGCTGCAACAATTGTTTTCATTATCAATTATTCAGATTATTGACATAGGTAATCAGTTGTTGGTTGTTATTATTATTATTACTATTACTAATACAGTGTTAATGCACAAATTGAAGGAACTGATTGCTTGGTCACTCCAATATCATTAAGAAAGAGTCCAGACCCCAAACGTTTGGGTTTCTGTCAAGCTGCTGCTCTGATCCATCTTAACAACATGGATGATAACGACAACGAGGAGGTGGAGTTGGGCCAATGCCGTCTCACAACAACTGATAACCTCCATTCAATCAGCGGATAACATTCAAAGCGGGCTGAACAGGGCTAAAAGGAGAGTGGATATTGAGCTTCCATTCATAAGGTCACCAGAATCACATCACCAAATCCTAATGACTCTAAATATTTTGTGGACATTGTCATGTTAGACATATTAACTTTGACAACAAAAGTGTGTGATTGTAAAGTTTTGTTGTAGAGTTCTGCGCCCACGTGGCCAAACGTGATTAACACAGCTCTAATGTTTTTCAGGTGATTGCTGAGATCCAGCCACTGTCAAGACAATGCTGATCTAAAGCTTCACATCCAAGATGCGTGCAGGCTGCACGCCTAGGGATCACCTTTATAGTACGGTATAATTCATAGCATATCAGAGATCAAACAATGGAACTCTATGCAGCTTTTTGCTGTTTATACTGCCTCAATTTCATATCTTCTCATGTCATCTCCCACCACAATAGCTCTTCTGTATTGTCCTGTCATATCCACATCTCACATACATGTGTTCAGTATCACTCTTTTCTTAAACCTAACAGTCCTGTTCAGTATCGTTCATGCTGTATCTTTTCCCTTAAGTTTATCTTTTAATTTGCCTTTGTCAACATGTGTGTCCCAGCCGCAGATAGTCTGCTCTTATTGTGTCACTCTGTTAAAAAAAAGGTTTTGAAACTAAATGAAATGAAAGTTGTCCTGAAGTTGCATTTTGCTGAGCTATCATTTAAAAGTGGTTAGATGTTGCAGTGCTTGTCCCCAGGTGGCTGTGTGTTCACTTTCTATTCCCCTGAGAGTCACCTGATTACTGCACACAGGCAACACAACCATCTGAAAGCAACTGAAACTATTTATGGCTATCATTTATCACTTGTTGATAACCTGGGTCTTCAATGTGATCCCTGTGTGCTTCATATCAACATGTTTAGAACAAACTCAGCTTTCTGTAAATGACGCCCACATTCTTTCTAGAGTAATGTGTAAAGAGATAATTTGACGCTAAAGCTGAAACGTTGAAGTTGGCTTCTTGAAACTCCTCAAATCTCTTTTGAAAACAAACCTTAGCTTACAATGCATTGTATGAACTGTTTCGGTGTTAGAAAAGAGTTTCCCAAAGTCTTAGGGTATATCTGATTAAATAGTAAATAAATGTCTGAAATTTAATTTTGTAATATTGCTTTTTGAGTAGGAGTGTTGTCAAACATCGTTTGGACAAGCCTGTGTGTCTTTCATCATCAGTGTGAGAGAGACAGTTCAGGGAAGCCCCCCCCCCCCACACTTATATCATATAAAATGAAGTTGCATATTAAACTGGACCAACCATAACAAATAGGGCTCCTAAAGCCTTGCATACCTTTTTTCTGTGCTATAAGCTGTTAAAGTAATATATGTTGGCATGATTTTAAACACACATGTGGCACAGTGATGTGGCACTATATGTGTGGATGACTAACCTTACGGGCCAGTTAGCCTATCATCCATGGGCGTTTCTTCCTCAGAAATATAATATTTTGGATACATGTTCAGACATTTTTACTTTTCAAAAGATTATACCAATTTTTATACATTATAATATAATGTTGCGGCCCAACTGCAGTAACTCTGAGGACCCATATATTTGGTTTAACATTTGATCATTTAAGTCCTACCCTAAAAGCCTAACTTCCTAGCTGCTTATCAAACTACAATTTACACATGACTGGGTGAATCTTTCAATAGGTCTCTTGAGGAACACCACATACTTTATTCTGATGAATTATCTGCTTGAGCACTCCTCAAAGATAAAACTTGGGTTCTCTCTTTATTGAGAACTGCCTGTTATGAGCCAGTGTGTTTTGTGTCTGATTTCATTAAACTCAGTTTAAAATGTTTTGATGTACCGTTACTGTTTTTTACTACAGCAGACATGAAGCAACATTAGCACTCATTCAGAGTCAAGTTTGTGTCCACTCTCTTTTAGCTCAAAGCAAAGTCTTTAGCCGCTAAATGCTCCCCTATGTTCACCAGCTACAGTCTCTAACTGGGTTGGTCTGCTGCTGAGCAGGTAGAGTACAGAGGCTTTATCCAAACAGGCTCTCTGTTGTTCTGGACTGTCTGCTGTGGGTCTCCATAGGCCTTCTTTGACCAGAGTGAACATTTGGGCCCAAGCGCCTCCACACTACCTGCAGAATACACATCACTACAGAGCACTGTTGACTTTATCAACTCCCCCTTCCTGTTCGATGTCTTCAACCCAAATCTTATTCCCAAAAGAGTTTTCTTCTCTTCTAAAGCCAAGAGAGAAACACACACACACACACACACACAAACAACAATAGTGAAAGTTGTAGTAACATACAGTTATTAGCACTTGTTATTTGTGTCTCACTAAATCAGTTGAACACACCGTCCTGTCCAACTATCCGTGGACACGTTGTTACGCTGTTGGTATGTGTAACCGGTTGGTTAAATGTTATATGATCCACCTATGAGGACCTACTGTGTCTTGGATATTTGGTTGTTTTGTTTTCTTTATTGCATTAGTTCTGTTTCCAACTTATTGTTCTATTATAGTTATGTTTAAGTGGATATTGTTTTTTTTTGAGTTTGTAATAAATTATTTTTAGTAGCTCAAACCAACCCCGTCTCTGATCTTTTCTGTGGGCTTGCCTGTGTAGTGGGAGTCCCTGGGGTTGGTAACAACTTAATTCTTATATTAAACTCTCTTAGTGAAAGTCCCAAGGTGGAAAAACAAAAGTTTGGCTAAGCCCTCTATTGGGCCTGGTTACATATGCACCAAAACAGTGTAATGCGTTGTTATTAATGAAGTGGGATTGTTAACAATGGTTAACCTGGCTACAACCCACAATGAAAAATCTGACTTGTAAACGGAATGCAGTTAACTTGGGTGCAAAGTCTTTCCCAGCTCCGACTTCCAAGTTCCGAGGTAAATCGAAAGCATCTTAGATGCCTAAAAAAAAATCACTTTTCAAAAATTTTAACCAAAATTTCCAATGAGCTATATTTTTCCTCTGGAGAGTGCAGAGACAGTGAACCTTGTGTCAGAACGTTGGGGGGTTGTGCGTCGATTGGATGTGCCTTGTCTCTGCATTTCAAAATCAATCAGTTTCAACCTTGTTTGACAGCGACTGTTCACCTAATCCCATTCTTATTATAGGGCAATTGAAGTGTCATTTATTTTAAAATGTTCTTGTTAAGTAGAGTGCTATATCAGCATTAACTGCCATGATCTACCGAGCCTACGCCGACTGTATAATGTGTTTTCCTTTGGGATGCATTCTGGGAACAAGGCAACAACTACTAGCCAGTCAGAGGCAGAGCAGGGCTGGTCTTTGCAGAATGTGGATGAAGAGAAGGTAAAATACTGTAAATACAGGCTGTGCTCCTGCCAATGGCTGTTTAAGTGGTCATATGGCATTTGTAATGGAAACATCTCCAAAAAACTCTCTTGCATACTTGTTGCTAAGGTGCCATTTGTTGAGCGAGCGTGTGCCAATGGTTGCACTCGTGCCTAAGGTTGCTGACCCCTGTTATAGGATGTAAATTATTTATTACATCATGTAATAAAGTTGGCCTGTTAGACCATTAGTCTTGGTTTTTTCAACAGTGTTTTGGTTGAATGTGGCATGTGCTATAGAAACCGAAGGAAAGAGTAAACATTTTTCACACGCAGTTTTATTATATACTCAGTAACAATAAAATGTGATGAGGCAAACTCACTGCAGGCACCATTGTCCCCATTAACTGACTCTAAGAAATATCTTCCTGATCAGAACTAAGCAACAGTGGTGGCATCACATGGCCATTTGAAAAGAGGCAGGGGGTGAAATATTCAAGTGGCTGTCTGCAGGCGGCTAATGCCGATTTCTGTAAACACAAATGGCAGAGATTGAGTTGTTCCAATGAAAGATGGCAGGGAAGACCCCAGGAAGTTATTGTCGGGGGACAAATTAATAACTGATTGTATGACCTTGACAAATGGAAGCCTGCTGTGGCTATTCTGCAAATAATGAGAATAACTGAAAGTGGAATATTGATTGTGCAAAGCACACTAGCAGTCCACAAATCAAATTGACAGAAGTGATTATTTAAGAAAAGAGAGAGGATCTCATGTCGCCATATATACTCTCTTATGTAGCTACATTACCTATTTGTTATCTTAAAGTGTTAGGGTTTTATCCTGCTGTCTCCTCCCTTCCCCTTATCCCTGTCAGTCTTGTTTGTGTGGGCGTGTTCAGCAGGTTCATCTCAGCTGGTTGTGATTCACACCTGCAGCTCGTCACCAGCTGCAGCTCATCGCACCTGTGGCTCATCAATCATCACTCCCTGTTATATGCTCTGGTTCTGCTTCCACTCTTCGCCAGTTCGCCTGCCTGCCTGCCTGCCTGCCGCTGCCTGCCTGCCTGCCCGCCTGCCCTCCGCCGCCCGCCCGCCCGCCCGCCCGCCCGCCCGCCCGCCCCCGCCTGCCCGCCTGCCTGCCTGCCTGCCTGCCTGCGCTCCAGCAAGCCCAGATATCTCCTACACTTTGGCTCACCTGCTATCTCATTAAACTCGCCTGAACTCCTTACTCCCGTGTGTCCGCTCCTGAATCCTCCTGTGTCTCATAACATAAAGAGGCAAGAATCCTTCAGCCGCTAAGCTCAATTTAATTTAGAAGTATTTGGGAGCACCCAAAATACTTTATATTGTACAATATTTGGGATGTTCCCTGCACAATACTCTTTGCTGTTAATAATCTGTGGGTCCTGTCACATCAATGGTATGTTTAACACTCTGTGGGACATATGTATGTTTAAATGGACTAAATGATAGATTAAGTGTTGGAGAAGACATGGCAATGACTTTAATTATATAGATATGGTCAAAGTGTGAAGCGTCTCTTACTGAAGAGACTAAATTTCCTGTTTTGTCACGTCTACACATTCCCTACTCTTCTTTAACATCAAGCAAGATGAAGATGAAGAAAGTCTCAAGAGCTTCTTTTCAGTAACACACATCACGCAAACGGAGCTCCACGGGGGATCAATCGCGGTCCGAAACCTGTTTGGGCCCCAGCACCCAGGCACCGGAAATTGTATATGGATCATCTGGAACAACCAAAGAACAAAAACTCTTTACTCATTTACTTTTTGGCCATTTGTCAAACTTCTTTTTCTTTTAAACGGCTGCAAGCAGCTGCTAGAATCAATGTTGATGAGAGTGCTGAGACAAGACCCTAAACTGTAAATGTTTCCAAACCACGAAAATGTTTCCAAACTTGCTCCTTTTTGCAGACGATGTGGTCCTGATGGCATCATTGGCTTGTGACCTTCAGCTCTCAGTGGATCGGTTCGCAGCCAAGTGTTAAGCGGCTGGGATGAGGATCAGTACCTCTAAATCTGACGCCATGATTCTCAGCTGGATACCAATGGAGTGCTTTCTTCAGGTAAGGAATGAGTTCTTACCCCAAGTGAAGAAGTTCAAACACCTTTGGGTTTGGTCACTAGTGAGGTGACAATGGAGCGGGAGATTGGTCGGAGAAACTGTGCAGCGGGAGCGGTATTACATTCAATTTATTGCACGGTTGTGATGAAAAGAGAGCTGAGCCAGAAAACCAAGCTCTAAAACTATAAGTCAATTTTCCTTCCCATCCTCACCTATGGCCATAAAGGCTGGGTCATGACCAAAAGAACAAGACCCAGGGTACAAGCGGCCAAAATGGGTTTCCTCAGGAGGGGGGCCGGCATCTCCCTTAGAGAAAGGGTGAGAAGCTCAGTAATCCCTGTGCGTCGAAAGGAGCCAGTTTGGTAAGGATGCCTCCTATGGGCATCCCTAGGGAGATGTTCCAGGCACGTCCAGCTGGGAGGAGACCTCGGGGAAGACCTAGGACTAGGTAGAGAGATTATATCTCCAACCTGGTCTGGGAACGCCTCGGGATCCCCCAGTCGGAGCTGGTTAATGTGGCTTGGGTGAAAGAAGTTTGGGGTCCCCTGCTGGAGGTGCTTCTCCCGCGACTCAACCCCGGATAAGTGGACAAAGATGGATGGATAGATAGATGGATGGAATTCTCAGTCAGTCAAAATGTTTTTAAATTCTTTTACGCACAGTTAAAAGGATTTTCAGGGATAAAATGCCTTGAAATCTACTAAAATGTACCCCAAATGTGTCCACCCCCAATCTGGGTTTACTTAATTGATTAATGAGTGGATTAAAAAATATCAAGATGTTTTCAATGTATAATCTCTAAATTTGAAGGGCTTTTAAGGAGTATAAACACACTATAACATCCCAAATAGCATGGAAATCCTTATCCTCCATCCCTTGCTGGCCACTAACCACTGTAATACTGTGAAACAGAAGCTGTCAGGGGAAAGAGCTCTTATGGGGTTACAGCCACACCAGATGAAGTTGTAAATCTCCTGCAGTGGCTGACTGACACATCAGAATGGAGGCAGCACCAATTACACTAGGGAGAACTGGGACGCTTCTCTCAGGGCATGTCTCATTATTTCCACCATGGCAAAAAAAGGCAAATAAATAAATAATGAATAAAGAAATTATATTGTCAACTGTTCAGGTCCTTGCTAGGTAAGCAAAAAACTCTTGCAGTTCTTTAGTTACTGTGGGACTGAAGAGGGACGCAACTTTCATTCAGTACGACATGCAGAAGAAAATGGGCCCCCGCTCATTATATACCTAGTTACATCACTTGCACTGTTTTCTATTGTGCCACTTTCATTCCGCGTTGAGGAACTGCCTGCAGTAATCGGATGGCATCATTGTTCCTCTTGGACGCTCCGCCCTGCTCAATGTCCCTGCTGGGGATCAATAATGGTGTATCTTATATTAAGAATGAATCAACTAACTAAAAGCCTGCTTGAACAGCAGAGTTTTTAATTGCTTTTTAAAATAAATCGACAGAATTTACACAACGTAGAGAGGGAGGCAAGACGTCCACAGCCTAGGAGCCCCTGCTGGGAACGATCGGTCCCCTCTAGTGTTAAAATGAGTGTGGGGGACCACTAATTGCCTCTGACCTAATGACCTCAGACTACGGGTGGGAGTATGAAGCTTTATCAAGTCAGAGATGTAGGGAGGAACTTGACCGTACAGTCCTCTAAAAGTAAGCACCAGGATTTTAAAATGAAAACTATACTGGACTGGTAACCAGTGAAGTGCTGCTAAAACTGGCGTGATGTGTGCTCCTTTGTTAATGTGAGTTAAAAGCCTGGCAACAAAGTTCTGAACAGCCTGGAGACAATAACGCTCCTTCCTACTCAAACAGGTTAAAAGACTGTTGCAGTAATCTAAACATGAAGAAATGAAAGCATGAATGATGATCTCTAACTCACCCTTAGTCACAAGTTTTCTTAATTTGGAAAGATGTCTCAGTTGAAAGAACCAGTTCCTAACTAATTGTTTACTGTGGGGCTCCAAGGACAGAGCTGAATCAAAAACAACACCTTAGCAAGTCATTGATGTGCTGCTTCATCTGAGGGTTTCGACTTTCAAGGGGGAATAACAATGTTCCCGTTTTATCTGAGTTCAGAAGCAGAAAGTTGTCACATAACCACTGGTTGATACTAGTCAAACAGTTGATTAAAGAAGACAGTTTAGAGAACAAAAAAAACATATCATTTTAAGTGCACACTATATTTAGACAATTTTCTCCATTTTGAACTTTTACAGGGAACTATATATTATAGATAAGCCCATACAGTATGTGCATGTGTGTTCATGTGTCTGTATTTATCTATTTAAAAGTTACAAGGGTGGCTGTGGCTCAGTGGTAGAGCGGTCGCCTGCCAGTTGGAAGGTGGTTGGTCCAAAGTGTCCTTTGGCAAAACACTGAATCCTGAGTTGCTCCTGATGCTGTGCATTGGAGTGTAAATGTGAGTGTTTGTCTGATGATCAGGGGACAGTTTGTACAGCAGCCTTGGCTGCAAAAAAAAGTGTGATATAAGAAGTCCATTTATATGCATAGGCATTTTCAGCTTTGAAATAGTATTTTCATTGTTTGGCTTGTGTTTGTGTGTGTGTGTGGTGTGTTTTGATCAGTGAGAGAAACAGAGGGGAGAGCTGAGCCACTTGAGGTTGATTATGATACACATGTGTCCGAGCTGGGCTCATATCCCCGTCATTTTAGAACATGATTTATGAATAAACAATCTGCTTCCTGAAAAGCCACACTGACTGTGCGGCTGTTGAAGAACTGTCTCCTTTGAGATTAATGACTGTAATGGTGTAATCAGATGAGGAAAGGGCTGCCTGTGGCAGGGAAATGACTGTCCATTTTCACAGGTAATTTGCTTAATGCTCCCTTATAAAGATCACCGTTGTGATGCTACGATGCAGCCGCGGACCGCTCTCTCATAAAATACAGCTTCATCTGCTTTCCTCTAGGGCACATTTCCTAGTTATTATATTTTACTCCAAATCACTTGTAATTTGTCTCCACAATAAGCCTGCCCCTGCTTCAAAAACCCTCCCCCCCCCTCCTTGCTTGCTCTAACGTCAATCAAGCCCAACATCACACGACTGGGATGTAGTAGCTCAACAAGCTGCCAGTGCTGTACATCTAAAAGCACCGGCTGTCGCTCCGTCGCTGGTGGGGAAAGTCTCCTTCCTGCTGTTGAAATGGGACTTGGGGTTACAAGCATGGAGCCAGGAGCATCTGGGGCCGCAGCAGAAGCGCATACCAGCTATTAGGAGTCTAGAAGCTTGTGACA
This sequence comes from Etheostoma spectabile, assembly GCF_008692095.1. Taxonomy (NCBI): domain Eukaryota; kingdom Metazoa; phylum Chordata; class Actinopteri; order Perciformes; family Percidae; genus Etheostoma; species Etheostoma spectabile. Next base: position 19,345,557 of record NC_045750.1, on the reverse strand, counting down.
AATACTAAAGAGGATACTGAGGTTGAGTTTGAGTGAATTTACATTAGGTTAGAACAAAACAGAGGGTCTAGCCCTATAAAAACATATATATCATTACGTGTACGCACCCATACATTAATACTGTTTACATTCAAACAGATACAGCCATCCACCGTGTGACTCTTCTTCCTTTTGCCATGCATCTTACATCCACATTCTGCTTAATGATGAATCATGAAGTTAAAGGAGCAGATGAGATTACATTTCACTGGAATTGTACCTTGTATGATTTCATGTGAGAAACAACAATTGATAGCTGTAACCTCAAAGCAAGTTTTGCGGCATGTTGCCGCCAATCTTTGGTAGCTTGCAACCCTAAAAAATCATGTGGACCCCCAACATAACAAATCCCAAATATTGAATCCTTGCATACAAACAGTGCAAATTCTCTGCTCAGTTGCAATATTTCAGTTGGTGCTCTAATCACTCAGATGAGGGTAGACAATGAATGTAGAGCAAACAGGTGCCTTATGGTTGCCTTTTGACAAAAGAGTAACAGAAAAGTACAGAAATGTAACCATTCTGCTGGTCTGACAACAAGCAGGGAAACTTGCAATGTGCACATGTAATTCTTTTTTTTTTTTAAGATTATTTTTTGGGCATTTTAGGCCTTTAATTGATAGGACAGTTAAAGACATGAAAGGGGAGAGTGACATGTAGCAAAGGGACGCAGGCCGGATTCTAACCTGGGCCGGCTGCGTCGAGGAGTAAACCTCTATACACGGGCACCCGCTCTACCAACTGAGCTATCTGGGTGCCTGTGCACATGTAATTCTGTGGAGTGGTCACAAAAATTCCAGTAGGCCTACTTTTTCTTGCACTGCTAAATTTACATGGCACATACAGTATGTCATAATGATGAAAGCTGTCTGAATTTTGAGGAGAAGTTATTTTATTGAATTTACAGATAAAGCAGATAGCGAGGCTTGCAGGCAGGCTAAACTGTGATAAAACAGACGAGGTAAAGAGATGTATTTGTATTCACAGGGCCCTGTTCAGGTGTTCAGAGAGCTACAGTAAAGCCTGTCAGATCAGCTCTGGCACTGGAGAAAGGACAAATGTTTTGTCAGGATATAGAATTCCATTGGACCTCCATTTTGGCACAGAGAGCCGTTTAAACCCTAATATCTGCGCTCACAAACAAGGGCAGAAGGCATCTTCTACAGTGAATGAGGTTTCAACGCATCAATACTACAATATATAGCATTTATACAGTGGCTCTGAGTCTAAATCTCAGTACAATGAGATATGAAATCTTATCATCTGCATCCAGCGTAAATGTATGGCCACCACAAACAAATAAAAATGGTCCCTATTAAAGGCCTAAATAAGAGGCGGTGAAATGACTTGTACTATAATTCCACTTTGCTGTCTTTTCAATAGATTTGAAAGCTGCACTAAACAATATTTTAAATAAAAAGTATCAACTCAACTATGTAGACAGTATTTATGAAATGGCTTGGTTGAATTCTAAGGCATTCTGTGGTCTGGTATTTTCTGGATATCAGACTGTTGCTAAGTATGACACATCGTTGCCGCATTGCAGAGCGTGGCCATGGACACTGTTCTGTTTACTCTGGAGTACAGCTATTTGTCAGCTGGAAGAAGTCTGGATAATTTGTCAGCTCTGGCAAAAAGTGGGGAAACAATGATCAACTTCTGTCCTCCAACTCAAGCAATGACAGCAGATCTGGTGAGCGCCTATCGCTACATCGTTATACACCGTCTATGACCGCTACACAGTAACTTCAGCCATAGGGACATCAACGCTAACCTGTTAGCTTACATCGCAACGTGTTGCAGGTGTGTCAACTGCGGCTATGCAAAAAAGGAAGCGAGATGATTGAAGACATAAATGTCAACATAAATATTCCAAAAGAAGTCACATTTCTCTTGTAAAACTTCACCGTCAACTGAACTGTTTAGTTTAATGGGAATTAAACTCTGTTGTATTGATTGAATTAGGGCTGTGAATTTATTAAGTGTTAAGGGAAACATGACATGTTTTAGACCATTCAATCAATCATCATTCAATTTGTTTAACAATCCCAACTGGTTAGTGTTGCTTTCATTGATGTCTGTTTCCCACCAATCTCTGGTGTTGTTGTTGGTGGATTAAGAATGAGGACATCATCTGCTTGTGCCAGTGCCCATCAAAATAGTTACATTCATAAATTTAGCAACAGAAAAATGGATAGAAATATTGTGTGGATGAGACTGATAAAGAGCACAAGTTGTCTTAAACTGGAATTACGCTTGGTGTGGATATACACAAACATTTATGTGAACCCATGCATCAATGGATGTTATGGGTAACCATAGATTGCAGAGGCTCGCAAAAGAGCTGGTGTGCACGGCTTCCAAATCTCATCTAAGTGTCATGCAGACGTGTGCATCAAGCAGGCTGATTGGTTGATCCAGTTGCTGTTGGCAGGTTGGTTTTAAACAGGGAAAACACATAAGTGTTTTACTATCTGTGTGTGCAGATGCAGCAGGTACAGCAGAAACAGCCATGCAAACATCTCTAAACGAGCCCATGAACTGTGGCCTACGTGCAGCCTGCAGAAGCATGTTTCATTTTTTACAGAAATAACATGTCAGTCTTAGTGGGCCAGACGATATATCATAATTGACCTAGCCTCTCATTGCAAGTACTTACTCCACAGCACCGTGGAGGAGGGTCTGGCGTCCACACGGCATTCATGAAAGAACAACATGCTCTGGTTTATTGGCAGTTCTTTAAACCAATCACAATGATCGTGGGCGGCACTAAGTGCCGGACAGAGCCACGGTGCCTATACTATGCCTATTTGTAAAACAGAAAACTCAGATTGGAGAGATAGTCTAGCTAGCTGTCTGGATTTACCCTGCAGAGATCTGAGGACCAGGTAACCATAGTCCTCAGAAATACACCGGAGGTTAGAACGCCAACACAGAGACAGAGGAAGGGGACGGACATCCAGCCAAAAAGGACATCTCTGGCAGAATTTCCAGCGGCATCGGAACAATCCTGGAAGTGGAACATTGTGGACAAAGACTATAATTGACTAAACTCTACCTGGATATTGTGAAAGTGCACATAAATTAATAGTATTCATGCTATTTATAAAAAGAAATTGTGCTAATCTGGCCATTGTCATTTGGAAATTTAGCCAAATAAATTTGGAACAATGTTTTATAATTTGAGTTGTACTGTGAAATGTAAATTAAATCTTTCCAGATTTTAAAGTCATTAAAGTCATTAAAGACAATATTGACAAAGTATCAGCTCAGATATCCCATTACCTCTTTTACCCGTCAGTCTAAATGGTTCATACATAAGCGAGCTAACGTTAACTTTGTCAGTTAGTTCAGTCAGCTATGAACAATTCCACCTGGCAGTTTCTGGGCTTAAACATTTACTTACAACTTACCTGACTAACAAACCTGTTCTACTGATGCATACATCTCCACGTTATAACGTCATAGCCAGATGTGCTTCTGCTCATCTCTGCAGCTCAGATAAATAAAGGTCACATTCACTTGTTTCAAACTAATTCTCAAACACGTTTACACTAAGACACCGGCACCCTGAGGATTTTAAAGAAACAGACTTGGGACTCGTCTCACCTGAAATTTCCAGCGGTGTTCCGCACCCCTACTGGAGCGGGCCAACACCATCAGTTACCACTTATTCTGATATCCTGGGAGGCCGGCCTCATTTCACTTCAATAGGAATGAAGTCGGGAAGCGGAGCCGTTGAATTACGCAGCTTGGGCCCACCAGGTGAGAAGTGACAACACATCCAAACACTCACACAAGCCTGCAGAGACGGAGCGGACTGGGAGGGAAGAGGAAGAGAGACAGGAACTGAGAGCAGGAAAGGCTGAGAGGGAAACGACAAAGACAAAGTACGTCTCCAGTATACAGTATATAATGAGTGCTTTGCAGAATGGGTTGGCCGACAAGCCCCGGAGGGGAGATAATTATGGCATGGCAGCAGCAATGAATCTCTGCAGAATGAACGGATCTACTAGTCCTCTCTCTATTTGTCTTTGGCCCTGTGAAGCCCTCTGGTCTGTTGCCTGACCTGAGGATTCGCTCTCAGCATATGTCTCAGTGAGGATGCAGCAGTTTCCCTCAAAAGGCAGGTCTTTAAACCTGTATAATACACACCCTTGCCTTTTGACTTATGAATTCAATTTAGCAAAAGCATGTCAAAAAGGCAAGGACTTCTGGCAACAATGGTGTTTTTGTGATGTGTCGCCGTCTGGAACGTGGGGGTTCTGAGAGAAGGGGTGAGTGTGATGGGAAAAGGACGGGTAAGGCTCACACAGCCGCAAAGTAGTGTGTGCACATCCAATGCAGCGCAGTGATGTTTCAAGCAATCTATGGAATTACTAGAGGAATTAAAACATATGAGGATATTAGGAATGTCTTCAAATTTACGTCCAAAGACATGACACCAGATAAGTATAGATATTGAGTAGTACTTTGTGTGAGAATGTTGATAATAGTGATTATGATGAGGAATATCATTATTATCATTATAGTTATCATTATTTAGGATATTATTCACCTTAGGGTGGCAATGTACTCTATATACGTACTGACCCTTAATGGGTATATGTAGGTAAGTGTATGCATGCATATGCAAACACACTGTATGTATGTATATAGAAAGCTATCTGGGTTAGTGTTTATGTTCTTTCATTTTTTTATTTAGTTTTTTTAGGCGTGAGCAGTAGCTCAGTCCGTAGGGAGTCCATAGGGTTGCCTGTTCAAGTCCACATACAGACCAAAGTATGGTGGTGGACTGGTAGCTGAAGAGGTGCCAGTTTACCTCCTGGGCACTCCCACTGTGCTCTTGAGCAAGGCACTGAAGCCCCAAGTGCTTGGGGTGCCATTCCATGGGCAGCCCCCTCACTCTGACATCTCCCCGTTAGTGCATGTCTGTGTATTTCAGGCCTGTGTGTAATTGTGTACTGTGTAAATTGTAATTCCCCCTTGTGGGACCAATAAAGGATACATTATTATTATCTTTCTTGTCTTGTTAATTTTTTTCCTTGACACTGTGTTTGTTACTCTTCTGATCGTACCCTTTGGTTACAACCAATACATAAATAAATGAGTTACTTAATTCATTCATTCATCCTGTATGGAGCCCAGTAAACAGACAGCAGAGCATTTTGCCATTTAAACCGATTCAAACATTTGTAACTGCTTACCTTGGATTGATTCAAAGTATAATATTTGTCAGGACAATCAAGAATTGATTTGTTGCACACACGTCATTGGAATTAAAGTCAAAGTCGAGATGCAAGTCTTTTTTGATTATGTCAAGTCCAGTTCACGGATTGCTCCGGTGCGGTCACAAATACCGCCAGATGTCTTCATTTCGGCCGGATGTCTGTCACTTTCCTCTTCCTTTGTGTTGGCATTCTTTGGTGGATTTCTGAGGACTATGGTTACCTGGTCCTCAGATCTCTGCAGGATAAATCCAGACAGGTAGCTAGACTATCTGTCCAATCTCAGTTCTCTGTTGACAACTACTTTTGGATGCACACATGTTCCACCAAAACAGGTTCCTTCCTGAGACTATTTTGCAGAGAGGCTGTTGCTCTTTGCAACTGTTGCACAGTGATTTTAAATTTTTAAAGTAGGCTGATTTGGTTATTTGGTTAAACACCATCTTGGTAAAGAAGATTTTAAACTGCACTCAAATATTTTGTAGGGAGCATCTATCATTTCATTGAAAATGCCCAAATCCACACACACACACGCAAATACACACTCTCTCTCACACACACACACACACACCAACACACACACAGTGTTGGAAATAGCCCAGACTACCCCAGGGGGCTCAGCTTTCTACTATTACGCCGCCAGAAATTAATCATCTGCTATTGATTTCTGCTCCCACTCCTCCACCGACAAATTCATCACAGCTCGATTTCTGAATCTTTCTTTTTCCAACCATTTCCATAAAAGCCTTTTGATTGATCCTAGAATTGTGCTGGACTGGGGTGTTTTACTCCTGTTTGGTTTCCAGGCGGTTGCAGGATTTGTCCCTTGATTATTTACAGGGTGAACAAGCCTGTGGCGCTGATTAATTTCCACCTAATTGTAACTTGTGTGCGCTGTATTGATTTTGTAGACATGACTTCGCCCAGAGCTGCAAATGAATAATATCGCATAGACAAATGTGTCTAAAATTTTAACCTAACTCTTAAAATTGATGACTATTATAAAAAAAACAATCATTTCTTTGCAAGTAAATATTGCTTTTCTGACAAACATGGCCCTCAGCCCCCAATTTGACAATAACAAATACATTTAAGGAAGCAGTGAACACCACATCAACTTATTTCTACCTGAGTGGTACACTGTAAATATTGATTTGCCTCTGGCTGGCCTGCTTAGGAGGTGAAGTAAGAATTGCGAATCAAAAGCAGGACATTTGAGCTTATACATATGCTTGTTAAAAAAAGATGGTGCTCTGCTTTACAGTAATATGTAAAGTGACTGTTGTGTGTAATGTCTGATAGACTCACCATAGCTGTTAGTGTAGTAGTCGTGTGGAGGTGTGTATTCATTTTGTTTTGAATTCAATTGTAAAAAGGCATAGGTTTATCATTAACAGCTGGATGCTGATAATTATAACCTCTGTGCAAAACAATGGTCCGACACAAGAGAAACACAAAGGTCTGTGACACTTAATTACACATTGTACAACACTCCACTCTCCATATCACAGCCAATGCTTTTCACATTAAAATCCAGCAAGGAAATAAAGGAAATAGTCTTTCAAAATGTAACAAGGAATAACCAAATAAGTCCCAAATCTAAGAGAAAACCGTATGGCATATAAAACATTTACATTTATATTGTATTTGTATTTGAATTGAAATGCTTAAATAAGAATTGTAAAAAACCTTAAATTGTTGTAATAAACCTCAGCATCTGTAGGGCTTGTCAACCTCTCCCTAAACCTTAGAGTTTGTCTGGGCCGTATGAAGCGGGAGATGCTAGATCGCACCCGCCGAACAAGATTCCCTGAGTTAGCAGAAAGCTAGTACCCTATTCTCTATCAACAATGATTTTTTTAGGGGATTGCTCCAGTGCCACTGGATGTCCCTCATTTTCTGCCGGATGTCCGTCCCTGTACTCTCACTTTGTGTTGGTGTTCTAGCCTCCGGTGGATTTTTGAGGACTGTGGTTAACTGCTCCTCAGATCTCTGCAGGGTAAATCCAGACATCTAGCTAGACTATCTGTTCAATCTGAGTTAAAACAATCAATACTGAATGTTCTGCTTAATACTTTAAGTTATTTTCAGCATTATAGATGTGTTATGCACCCTGTAAGCTGCAATAATAACTTGATAACACATAACTGCATCTCAAGAAGCAAAGAGTTCCCAAGGAACCAGTCCAATGCATTTCCATTCAATCAAGTGGGAGTTTCCTTCATTCCAACATGCCTGGAATATAACATTTATTACTGCCAGTGGGTGTACGCTGACCCCAGTGGTAATTATACTGATAGGCGGGTATAGTATTGAGAAATAGCTCAAGAAGGTAAGGCTGGGGAGCTGTCCTTGATACTTATATCATGCTTTTTGCAGTAAATGTATTCACTGTGCTGCTCTACTAACAGAGACCTTTCCTTTCACATTTTGGAGGTGGTTCAACTGACTAATTGGGCCCATTCTTCCCCGGACACACAAGTGTTCCTGTTAGTTCCCAGTGTGAAGGCAACCAGAGCATTGCCGTGCCCGTAGACGTGGCTTTATGCAACGTCAGGAGCTGATCAGGGGGCCGACTCGAGGACCACTGTGGGTCCTATTGTGAGATTTAATGGGAAGCATGCTGTTTCTCACCTGCAGTTAGCATAACAGGGAATTTTTGACGGCAAGCCTTAATATAGCACAACAGGAAGTATCAGAGACACATGACGCCCCACAAGACATCACCCTAACCCTAGAAATCGTTATAACATTACACTGCCTGAATGGAAAACCCTGTAAATGTTTGGCAATCTTGTTTTTAATGTCAATCATCCTCCATGTTTATTTAAATATGAGGACATTGTTTGCCACGTTTTGGACCAGACACAAGTGAAACTTCAACATAATGAGAATGAGATCAAAAACACACAGCAGGTAAAGAGATCAAAGCATGAGGGTGTTACTTGACGTCTTATGTGCATGACATTACTCTTCACAAAAACCGGCTCTTACCCTAAAATCAACCACATGCTGACAAGTAAATGGACACCAGCATTCAAATGCATTTTTCAAAGGCTGTTGATGAATCCTGTCACTTCCCATCTTAGGCCTACACTCTTTATATGGTTAAGGGGGTTAAGTTTGGGGTTTCCACATTACCTGAGCTCCTTTCCTGCTAAAAAGCTACACAAACACAATCTAGAGCATTGATTCCCTACCAAGGTCCTTGTACCTCAGGGGATTCTTCTGTAGTTGCCAGGCAGTATGTAGAAATATTTTGGAGTAGTAAGCATGTACTTTACAATTTCATTCAAAGTCATTTAATATATCCAATGAAAAGTTAGCAAGTGAGCAGTCTAAACAGTTAGCTAGAAGTAATGGATAATATCTTGAAATAACTTGCTCAAATTAGCCAAGTGGAACAACACTTCACACAGTTAGTAAGTTATGAATGAACAGTTAACATAGATAGCTTCAGCCCCTCCAACTTAATTGCAACGTTTGAAACACTATTGCTTGCTAACAATATCCACTTTATAGCGTTATAACATCCAGTGTAAAATCAATTCTAATGAACACATTGGGAACATGACTGGGGGTGTATATGCAGGGTTACTTTATATGGCAGGTCCTTGGGCTTACATCGGAGAACCACTGGTCTAGATTACTCTTGAGCAGCTGTACTGATGAACGACCTTTCTTTGAACTCTCACTGTTTGTCTCACAGCTGATTAGAGCAACTTGCATATCTGAAGGACTATTTATTCTCGCTCTCGTTTCATCTCCATCTGAAGTTTCCTGACATGCCGAAGGGGATGTGAAGCAACGTGAGATCTGGGGGAGAGTATTACTGTGATGAGTTTATTCCAAAGACATGAAAGGGAATGCCATAATAAACTGTCTGCCCCAAAGTATTTTAGACTCAGAGCGTGTGAGAATTTTAATCACACAGCTGTCTTCTCTTGTAGACTCGGCTCTTGCCAACAGATGACATCTTTTGCGTGACAAATGAGAACTTTATGGCGTATCGAGGTTTCATTTGAAAGAGGGACAACGAATGTTTAGCCACAACTCATTGTGTTTCTCCGTGTAACAGATAAATGTCTATGAATACAATTTCATTTAGAGCATGATGTCGACAGACCGTAAGTGGGTTGTTTGGCGTGCAGCAGTAGCTGGAGGAATCCATCGGTTCAGTGTGTGCGCTCTTGTCAAGCGTGACAACACCACCTCGCCAACAACTTGTCACGGCAAGTGTGAGGGAGACCCAGCAGGAGAAGTTTGCGCTGGCATGTAACATGCTTTTCACATTTCTTCCCACTGACAGAAAGAACACAAAGCACTGAACAATCGAGATGTACACAGTGTATTTCCTACATGAAAGAGACATGTATGACAAAGGAGATGGGTGAAGGAAGCTGTGTGGTCAAACATATTTCAGATGGTCTGGAATATGCTTTTATTTTCTATTATTAGTACTGTTAATTTTATTATATTGTTTGGTGGCTGTAACGTGTTGTTTTGCATACACACTCTTTACTACATATAGTGATGACACTGCCATTTGATTTGGATGAATTTTTGAATTTTATTTCTTAGGTTGAGTCACCAGTTCATCAGTCATTTTAGCCCATAGCATTATAGGCCATAGGGAAAGAATTCTATCTAGAAATCACGTATATTGCAGTGATGACATTCAATAATGACATTCAAACATTCACCCGTACTATTGGCTTGGCTGGAATCCCTGGTGATGGTGATTGGTTTTTGTATTGCTTTGACCCAGTCTATGACATATGCAACACTTTTGCAACTTACAGACCACTTCAGAAGGACATTGATAGAGATATATAACTTCCATTCAGTAACATTTCCTGCATCATTAAACATGGCAAACCTATTAGTTTGGAGGAGAATCCCACAAGAGATCAACTAAATCAGATCCACTGCAGTAATCATACAAAGAGGGATAGCTACGCCTTGCCAGCCCAACAGCATCAAAGGGGACATAGGGAACTTAACATAGCTCTTTATGCATGGATAAACAGGATGATGGTTCACTCTGCGTACAGATAAAAGCAGCTCTTAAGGGCTGCCCTTCATTTCGACTTTCATTTTCGCCGTCACAAGTCAGTTAACTTAATGCCCATAACTTTTCCAGTGTGGCTTTGAATACTGTCTGATTCCACGTTACCTTCCCCCATTAAAATAACACAACCTCTAGTACAATACATTAACAATACAGGATTCCCAAAGGGGCAATCATAGGCAGTTTTGTCTGCTCCTGTGATGCTAAATCGTGCCTTTTGTGACTCAGGAGGCAGACAATGTGACCCCTGAGCTAAAATCATTATTTATTTTTAAGAAGCAATTAGCATTGGGCAGAGGAATGGAAATAATTGCCACAGGCTATTCTCCTTTTTTCTTTTAAGAGAACCTATCTATACATATAGAAGAGGCTGTCAATATTCCTCTTTACAGTTTTTTTCAGTCGCTTTGGCACATTTCTCAAATCATTATTAAAGTGCCCATATAATGCTCATTTTCAGGTTCAATTGTATTTAGAGGTTGTACTTGAATAGGTTTACATGTTTTCACTTTAAAAAAAACACCATATTTTGTTGTACTGCACATTGCTGCAGATCTTGTTTTCACCCTGTGTGTTTAGCTCTCTGTTTAAGCTACAGAGTGAGACATCTCACTTCTGTACTATCTTTGTTGGGAGTTGCACATGCTCAGTAGCAAGGTAAGATCACATCAGTTAGATAACTCTTTCTCCAACTTTGGTCAGTCCAAGGCAGGGTTAGCTGGGAGACTTCTTCTAGATGAGGTGTGGAATACCTGCAGAACAGGAACATGGAAGTACAGTAGTTTTTTGTAGATTATGGTGAACTAGTGTGTGTTGTAGCAGTGTTTTGCCATTGAAAATGAGGTAACATGCTAGCAATAGCATGTGCTACGGTTAGCCACCTCGTCTCAGCTAGTGATGTAGAAAGCCTTGGAAATCCTGTACAGCTCACCCGGATACTGAAGGCAGAGGACATTCAGAAACCTGTGTCTCACTCAAAACAGCATGGGTGTTTTTTTTCCTAAGTTTGTATGCACATGGAAGCACCAGAGACACAATTTAACATCCCAAATCCCAGAAAAAGTGTTTTTTTTCACAATATGGGCACTTTAACATTGCAAATATTACAAACAGCACCACACAATGGATGACCTGCAAAAGCCCGTAACTTGCTCAAAATCTCTAGTCCATTCCTCAAAAGTAAATCTTCATGTCAATGAACATGCCAGTTCCATCAGAATGTTGAGTCTGTGTGTCAGTGCTCACAAGGAAGAGGCTTAGTTTGGTCAAAAAGATTAGTTGTGTTGTCAGTATGAAATTGTATGCTTTAGGTATTTTCTGACGTGCACTAATGAAAAAAGCAAACTATGTGCTCCATTTAGATATGCTTGCCAATTGAAAGGTTATTTGGTGCACCACCAAACTATTTTATATAGATGTTGATCTAATGTTTCACACAATCCCCTTGTTTCATGGAAGTCGAGATTTACCTGAGAGCAATAAATTATTTCCGGACAAATTCACAACAAGAAGCTGTAAGAACAATTGGACTGTATGGAATACTTGCTTGACAGATTTAGCATTTAAAGTCATATTCATTGAAGTTATGCCTACATGTTTTGGGGGTGTAAGACAATTCAACAGATATCCAGTATATCATATTATGAGCAACCTGACATTTGCAATTGCAACAACAGCAATTGTTCATGTGAAAAATAGCAGACAGTTGTACATAATCAATTGGATGCATGTACAAAAGCAATTGCAATTTAACCAAAAAAATGACAGAAGGCTTTTATCTTGACTCAATCATGTGAAGGTTTTGAGAGTTTCAATTGTAATCTGAGGAATGTACCAGAGCAACAGAGAAAAACTGTATTACCATTGAAATTGCATTTGTTATTTAATGCTCAAATTCAGCCCATTAGTTTTTCCTACACCAGCCAGGCTTGTGCATTGTCGATGCCAATATCAGCATGTGGTTGTTGTTGTTACATGTTCTGTCCATTACAGGGACTTTAAACATTAGCCTCGAAGGGGCTCCAATGTCATGACGGATTCCATTTCTTGCACGCCGCTTTGTTTACATTCATTATCAACCACGACAGACAGGGACAAACACAACTCAACAGAGAACCCTTTAAGAAAACACTGGGGTTGTTGATTTACTTTGGGAACATTTGCCAGTACTGCAGTGAATGTAGAGGTAAAGTTAAATGGGTTTTGAGGGACTGGTGCTGGAAAACACTCAGCAGCAGCTGAACAAATGACTGTATTGTGGGTGCATTTTAACTAATTAAAAAACTCTTTTTTGCTACTGAGTGGATGTGTTCAAAGGTGCAGGAAACTATTTTCAGCATGGGGTGCTGGAGGGTGTCCACGGTGTCCACGTAGAATCTGAAGATACTATGCTACACAGGCTCTGAATTCTGCAGACCGCTTTACCTCTGTCTCTTTTTGAAAGCTCACTCCCCCCACGTCCATGAAGCTCAGCTGACGGAGAGTACAAACTATATCCCAAATTAGGGCCACAGCAAACTTAAAAAAACAGCGATGGAAAAGTAGGCCTATCAAAATATCTGTGTGAATGAGTTCATATAAACTAAAATGTTGAATGACAAATTGAAACCAATGTAATATATTATTAGGAATATATGCATAATAAAAATCTATGTTAAAACCAGGAGCTTGACGCACCATAATCGGTTGTCTTGATGATAGTGTGTTTCTTTTAAAACAACCACAAGTAGACTAAGTGTTCTTAAACCGCATAACGGCCAAAAAAGGCCTAAGTGCCACAAAGTAACAGACTATACAAAATATTTCTTATCCGACAGTTTGTGACAAATTCAAAAAATGTACAGACTATTAATTTCTTTATAAACCACATGTGGATGCTAATTTGTGTCAACAGTGTTTTGGGGATTTTACAGCACATCAGACTTGACAGCAGACACTCTCTTCAGGTGCATCACTGACATATTTTTGCGCTTGCACTTGCCAATTGAAAAGCTTCAAGGCTACTGTTTTGACGGGGATTGAACTGAATTGCAATCGCAAAGACAAATCTGACTGGCCAATACACACTGAAGATAAATGTAATACTTGTAAAATTACTAAAATTATACCTCTTTTCATCCCACAACCCAAACATGACATACAGAATGTTGTAGAACAGAAACAACAACCAGAGATATTTCTAAGCTATCATTTTATTGCCATTGCAGTTTCAAAGCTTCGCCTCCAGGGAGCCATCCAATACCAATACCAATACCAAATACCTTGTATTTGCTCATACCTTGTACAGAAGCCTCGGCCACAGTGTACAAATTTGTGTAAATGGTGAATGGTGAATGTGCCTATGGCTGTGTTGGCTGCTGGCTGTATCACAAATTGCCCCTCGGGGATAATAAAAAATACCTTAAAAAAACTTTGTCTAACAGTTGAAGTATGCCAAAAGGGGCATTGATAGCCAAGTCAAATGGGGCTGTCACCACTAGTAATATATAAGCAACAGGTTGCTTATAAATCATTGTCATTACTGAGAATACTAAGGTGGCCCTGATGAAAAACCACAACAGCATTTCAGAATACAAGACCTTTTACTATACCCCAAAACATTTCACAAAAACACATATATAAATAAATACAGCTATTAGAAGTTAATATATGAAGTCTCCCAGCTTTGTTACGTGCGATGCAGTTAGGACACAAGAACAAGCTAAGACATGTAGATGATAACATTAGCATTTTGACAATTACAAATTCATGATAAAACAGTATTTCCCAGTTTTGTTTTGAAGACTGGTTGTGTGTTCAGAGAGTGAGGGCTTTGGTTCAATTAAGTGTGTCTGCAGAGGTGGACATGCAGCGGCATACCTTTTGTTGTGAGTATATATTGACTTTTCACACTCCAGTAAATGAGTAGGTCCTGGCCTTTGGACCTTGATGTGGGTGCAGTGCCACAGAGCAAATTAAAGGCAGCTCAGGGGGAAAGACAGGAAATAGACATAGCTTCTCCATTGGGCTGTCTCAGGGCCAGCAAAGTCAGCAAGCCAACAGCACAGTTTGTATGCTACAAAAATATAGAGTCATGCCTAAGCTATTTCTGTATGCTTTATTATATCAACAACTATATCTGCCTCATCCTCCTGCCTTCACAGTGCACGGTCAGAAACAGTAGAAGATGCAAATTGGAGCATCACCCCACACTCATCACTTTCCACACACACACACACACACACACACACACACACACACACACACACACACACACACACCACACACACACATGTACTAAAAGTTATAAATGAAACGTAGAAATTAGCAAAGCCTAGGAACCTTTGTAGTTGCTTGAGAGTAGTGGGTGTCCGTAATCTGCTACCGGTTGAATCTTCTCGGGGTTTGATTTGACCTGATCACTCTCAGTGATGTTGCCAAGGAACTGAACTGAAGGTCGGCGAAACTCACATTTTTCTGCTGTGACATATAGCTTGTTCTTGAGGAGGTGTTGAAGAATTTGGCAAACATTGAAAGTGTGAGTGTCGTCTAGATAGACAAACACAAAACGGATTAAAAAATCTTTCAGGACACTGACGAGTCCTAAGAAGATGGCAGGAGGCCGTTGTTATGCATGCTTAAATACGCTGCAGTAATTGTGCCACTGTAGGTGAGCCTAATAGGATGTATTTTGGTTGTTGAAATCAAGTAAGTGCTGCTTCGTCTTTGCTTTGTGTGACTTTCCTGTCTCCTTTCTTTCACTTACCAAACACACACACACACACACACACACACACACACACACACACACACACACACACACACACACACACACACACACACACACACATACATCTATAGACCTTGCTGGCCCGCCCGTAGTCTAGACTGCAGAGATAGAGACAGAGCGTATTTAAGTCCGGCCCCAACCGGATGGCAGAAGAGCTCTCCGCTCTCCATTGACTTGTATGTGTAAGTTTCCTCCTCTTTATTATGTCTGCTAGCAAAGAAAAGCCTAAATGCTGCTGTATGTTCATATTCATAACCAGAGGTGGGTAGAGTAGCCAAAAATTTTACTCAAGTAAAAGTACTGTTACTTCAGAATAATATGACTCAAGTAAAAGTAAAAGTAGTCATCCAAATAATTACTTGAGTAAGAGTAAAAAAGTACTTGATGAAAAAACTACTCAAGTAGTGAGTAACTGTTGAGTAACGTCTGATTTATTTCTTAACACAAGCATCAATCAGACAGACAAAAATACAAAATAATCATATTTAGGAAAACTATTGTTCATCCAATCAATAAAATAAATTAAAATTAATTTATTAATTACAAAATAGCTTAAGTGAGAGACTTGTCACATTAAATTTGGATGGATACTGCATGTGCAAAACATACTGTACGTAACCTAAAAGACAAAGATCCACCTCTCCACAGCAAAAACTAAAACTACCGCTACGTCTCCTCAGGTTAGATGTTGAGTTGTTGAACGCTCACATGTCCGTTTGTTTTGGTCGACACAGAAGACGCCGCATGACGTAGCTGCTGTTTCTCACTTTTCCTAAAAGGTAACCATGCTTTCACTATGAGGCTGGGGGGTTCCTCCACGTCTGTGTTGCCATGGCGACGGTCGATTCTTTGTTTTGCTACGACTGTAAGGTAACACGTCCCGCTCATAGATATATACAGTCTATGGTCCCGCCGCTGAGAACGAGTATGGTCACGTGACTGCACAACGCCGTTTGATTGGTAGAACACAGTCACGTGGTAGAGCCTTAAGCGGAAGACTCTCTCTCTGTCAAAATAAAACATTAAAATGAGACGTACGCTGGGGTAAAAACAATGACACGTAGAATACCAAAGAGGTAAAAAGAAAAGTAACAAGCTCCTTGTAGCCTGATGTAGCGGAGGAAGAGTACAGTTTCTTCTTCACTAATCTACTCAAGTACAAGTAAAAGTATAGTGATTTAAAACTACTCCTAGAAGTAAAATTTTTTCAAAAACTTACTCAAGTAAATGTAACGGAGTAAATGTAACTCGTTACTACCCACCTCTGTTCATAACAAACAATTTAATAACTCATAACCTACGTTTTCATAAGCTGCCGAAAGCAAAAACTGTACTTTTATAAAGACAAAAGTGGATACTGACGTAAGGAATCAGAAAGAAGAATGGGGAGACTGTGCAAATGAGTCAATTTGGTTGCAGAGATACCAACTTTAATTGGAGATGCTCCTGGCAACTGAAAGGGGGAGATTTTATAAAAACTCAGTTTAGTTTTCTTAATGTTATTCTATCATTATGACAATATAGGCATGCGCAGAATAGGTATTTATTAAAAGTAAGGGCAGAAGGAAAACATAGCAGGCACAACGTGGGAATAACTGAAATGTTTGAACCACAATGTTAAATGACATGGGCTATGGTGGCACGTGCTTGATCAAGGATGGACTGGTCATCTGGCCACTAACCCTTGGCATCGAATCCTTTAAAGACCTCACTTCTGACAGAGTTCGACCTTATGTGAGCTATTGGCCCTGAAATGAGGATTGAGGGAGCTGTGCTGCTGAGAGAATTGTCTGATCTGGGCTTTGTTTACCGCACAGTTTGTGCACAACCTTGTCTCACTACCCAATCCCCCTAACAAGCAGCTCAACTTACGACAGTTATGGGGATATAGCCACCATGTCCCATGTCACTGTGGTCCCTGCATCAATGGAGACTGAACAGAAAACAGGAAGTCATGCTGGACAGTTACTTTGAAAAAGTTGTGGTTTCAGCCATTGAGGGGGAACTCCAATGAGATTTTTCTTTTTCCAGAGCTCGAAAGTTCGGCCTCCAAGAAATGTTGTGTATCTTAAACACAATTCTGCTGGACACACAGACACACAAACACACGTTGTGGCTGTTGGCGACTAGGATGATGTTTGAGATCTATGAACCAAAACATCAGAACAAACTGATACTGACAAGGGCGTAATACCACCAACATTTTTGAGGGGGCGCAGATTGATACAAATTTCCACAATGTAAATCAGTAGAGAATACAGGCAAGTAAAACCATATAGAGAGTGAGAGGGACTTTCCACTACAGGCTCCTAAAACTTGGGGCTAGAGGAGATTTATTACTGCAGGTTGATCATCAAAACATTTCTGTCTGTCAGATATTACTTATCTATAAGATACAGTCCCATCACTTTTAATTTCCATGACTGAGACTAAAACATTTGGCTCCCAAATGCTGGTGTTTTTGTCTCAGAATCGGAGGTAGCCTGAGGTGCTAACAGAGCTGTGTCTCATCCCTGATTGACTGTGACGGCTGCTGTTACGCAGCACATTTTAAAGAAAAGAGAACGTTTTCTGACTTTGCCAGTGCTTTGACCATCAGTCCGTGTGAGGACGCCGTTCATGCATTCAGGTGGGACTGTTCTGGCTTATGCTGTGTCTGACCATTGTCAATAAGTTGACCAGACTGTCTCTGCTTTGGCGTTATGTCTGGGAATGAACTCGAGAGCTGAGGTGAATGCTGTTTTTCACATTTTGTTTTAATCTTTCCCTAACCCTAAATCTACTGTATCCACTTCTAGAAAGTTAAAGGGTAACTGGCTTATTACAACAAAAGGTCCTATTTCCATGGCTTTGCCCATCATTTATTTCAATTATGATAATGTCATATTAATAGAAAATGTCAGACAGGGTAAGAAACATGTTGTCAGTCGAACAGACAGGCTGGACACAAGCCATCCGTTTATGCAAATTATCTAAATCTGCATAAAGTAAGTAATGGATAGCAGACTCCCACGTTACTTTTAAATGATTATCTAGTTCATGGGAAAGTGTTCCAATTATGAAACCCCAGTGGTTTAAAAAGGCATAATCCAAAGAGTGATAATTCTTTTTTGAGGTTAATTGTGGTTCATTCAAACTGTGGTCAAACTTTCACACTTTGATCCATGATGTCATCAGTTATGGAAACCAGTGTATTCACCAAAGTTATTGCTTGGACGACGTCAGAAGTTAACTGCTGGCAGTTATGTGAAGCGGATCTAAACTGTGATTGATGTTTACAATGGACAGTTTGAGTGAGCTTGGCCTGGGTATAAAAGACTAACTTGTACTTATTGTAATTATTTCTCCATCATAAGTGACGTATTTTTATTTAACCGTTTTTTGTAAACTACTTATTACTGCTTTGCATGGTTGCATGATTCAACAAAATGGCTCTAATCTGTGTTGCTTGGCTGTGCTCCGTTGATTGCTTGGCTGACCTGTACTAAATGGGGATACTGTTGATGTCTAACTAATGTCTTGCTGCTTCCTGTTGCTCGGCAGAGCTTCTTGAGAAAGCTTATTTTGTGGCTTTAGCTGTCTTTTTGGTGTCTTATTGACTTCAACATTTCAACCTGTGCTAATGTCTTGCTGTTTTCTGTTGATTAATGTGCATTGTCTGTCATAAATAATATATATGAAATGAAATGAAACTTAAGTTTTAAAGATGTCTCTGGTCTATGGGGGAAACGTTTTTTAGGCTCAATGGGGTTGTATAGGGTAAAACATGTCCAGCTGGTAACATCAGCCTGGTGCTTGACCAATGGCGCTACCTGTGGTTCTGCCTGTGTTTGTTTCTCAATCAATCAATCAATGTCACCTGCAAAATCAGAAAAAATGCAATTCTTTTTACCTTGTGATCAGTGCGTTACTAAATAGCTGCCCAAACAATTGCCTAATTAAATGTATATAGAGAATGAAAGAATAATTCCAAATAAATTTTGTGCAAACCTCAGAAAGACCATGCTTTGGTATATACTTTTAATGCAGACACTCCATCACATTCCCTTTGTAGGACTTGAACCTAAATGATTGTATAAATCAGTGACGCCCAACCTTGGGGAAAGCACCCCCAAAGGGATTCCAAAAAAAATCTAGAGTCACAAATCCCTGCTAAAAAACCTCACCATTCTTATTTTTTTCAGTTTCATTTTTCTTCATCCTTGACCAGCATTCTGCCAGACAATCATTTCTACTCTAAACATTTTTATGACAATTTCCAAAACGCTCACTGTAACTGTGAGAACACTTGCTTTTTGCTTTCATTGTAGACAGAAATGACTTGATTAGTTGAGGATAACAGTGATGATCAAAGAGTGTGGAAAGAAAATTTTAATTAAATGTTTCCCATATTTCTGCGTCTTGTCAAAAACAGGGCTTTAAAAAAATCTGTCAGAATAAATAAATAAATGTCCATATTAAAGCCAGAAGTGTAGGGGTCATAAGTAGACATTGCTTCATATTAAGGGGTCAGAAGCCAAAAAAGGTTGGGCAAAACTTTTTTAAAGAACATAATACTATTCAGCCAATAACTGACATGTTTAAAGCAAAGCACAAACATTTAATATGTCTTTCTTTTTGAAAGAACTATAGATCAGGACATGATTTGTGCAAGCCAGAACATTAAGTAATCATTCATTGGGTTTCATCTAAAATCCTGTCAAACTCCTGCTGATATATTGCAGTCTTTGTGTGTTATAGAGCAATACAAATCTTCTTTATTGCTCGTTTAAGTGTTAGAAGTCATGATTGGAGCAATTGTCAACAGAGTGACAGAGCAAATTGACTCTTACATTGTTGGCCTTCACATTGACAGAACAACTGATCATTCTACCTCTAAGTGTTTCTAAATCTTCCGTTTTTCCTGAGTGGTCCTATCATTTACATAAAGCTGTGCAGGTTGATAAAGCCAGGACCATCCGTGACAGATTTATATATGCGGGAAGTCAGAGGACACGGTGTCATATACGAGAGAGAAGCATCTGTGGATGAGAGATGCTTAATGATTTTCTCTGCAGGAATAAACATTTTTTATTAAAGTGGAGGTCTCAAATCTTTCTGGCAGCGGGAAGCTCAACATAAACCCCCTACAAGCTTACAGCTCTCCTTTTGTCTGTTTAGGGTAACAGCTAAATTGGCTGCAGATTCACTCCTAGTTAAGTGATGGCCTAGGGCCATTTTACTGATAATCCTCAACTTCCATCGACCTGGGTTCTGTCCATCATCGAGTATCCAATCTATGAGAGCCGTCAAACTGAGCTGGACACACTGGTAATTTGTCTTCAAAATTGGAGACTTTCTTCATCCTGAAAGCTCCCGAGTTCACCATATCCACCCAGAAAGGAAAGGTAATAACATGTGCTGGTCAGAGGGGAGACAGGCAAGCGGTTATAGCCACTCCCTCTTTCCCTTAGCTCAAACCTGCGACCTCACTTACCTACTGTACAAGCCAAGCATAGCTCACCAATGACATTTCAGAGCTATATCTGTTTGAGCATC
This sequence comes from Etheostoma spectabile, assembly GCF_008692095.1. Classification (NCBI taxonomy): domain Eukaryota; kingdom Metazoa; phylum Chordata; class Actinopteri; order Perciformes; family Percidae; genus Etheostoma; species Etheostoma spectabile. The sequence continues at coordinate 19,324,913 of NC_045750.1, read as the reverse complement.
TGAAAATCCCTCATATGTAATTGTAAAACATCCAGCAACAAGCCTGTATCAATACTACTGTGTTTTGTCTTCAGGGTTAGGTTGATATGATAAAATGTCATTATGCTGTGGTGAGCAATGGATTCCCCTTAACTTGATTAATTGCATGTAACTTGTTAATTAATATGGCTTTACTAATAAACTTTTCTCTTTGGCTGCTTTCCCAAACAAGGTTGGCCACAATCAGTCAGAGGAATGAATTACCACACAGGCTGGCAGTCATTCATTAGTCACTAATCAAAGGGAGTAATACTGCAGTGGAGGCCCGTCATTATGAGAATATAAATCTCCAATATTAACACGGCGGAGCAAAAAGGCTTATTGCCTAACTGAAAGGTCAGCTTGGAGTCAAAGTCACGTCCACTAACCCCTGATTGAACAATTACATCTGAACATTAGTAATATAAAAAATATATGGGAGGATCACATGCAGGCTACAACTCTGACATCTTAAGGCCCCGCCAACTACAGCCGACAACGGCCACCTGTGGGGTCGCCTCTCGTCAGCCCTCAGCGCCTTAGTCTGGGCCAAAAATTAGCACTGGAACACGACACGCTACGGCCAACAGCCAAGTACCACGTACGTTTTGAAAAATGAGTGCAAGGAAATACCTCCTGGTAAGATTGCTTATTTGCTAGAAGGCTGTTTGTTTAGCGGTGCAGAGGGCACAGAGAGAGTTTATAATGGTCTTTGTATTAAATATCATGGTATAGGTTATTAGTTTAATGTTTGTTTATTTTGTAATGTGCAGGTATGTAGAGATCTTTCAAAAGACATGTTATTCTTGGAATGAATATGCCTAAACCATTAGTTATGTATACCTCGTTGTACGTTTGCCATCTTATAGACATACTGTGCAAATTTATTCAAGTAGTTTGAACCTGTGTGTTTTTAGAAAGAAAATTCAAATGTAATTTTTTAACAGTTTTGACAGCTCTATGTATTTTGGATTGATCGGATGAGATGAAAAATGAAAGGAGCCTTGGGTGTGCCTGTCACAGTCCTTTGATTTCCTCCCTCTTCTTCCCAAGCTGAAAGGCCAATCAAATGAATTGGCAACAGCACCAAAACAGGCCAAAAAAGGCCGACAATGCGGGACACTGCACAGACTAGGACCGACTGCCGACCGTGGCTTGGTGTGTCAGGGCCTTTAGATTCTGCTTTGCCAAGAGTACAAGTGCCTTTAACATGTAGACTTTATTAATACAATTTAAGTTCAAACTTAATAGCTACTTGTCATTCATGGGGGACGATGCTCTGTAAGGGCTCAAAGAAGTGAGACTACTGTCTTGCTAAAGGAAAACAGGATGGAAATTTTTAGGATAGTTCATTCCAACTCTGTTCCTACTTTTGCGCATTTGTCCATGATGCCCTCAGTTATGACTACACTGATCTCAGATCAGACAAAATCACTAAAAAGTTTCCAGTTGACAGTTGCTTGAAGTGGGTCTAAACTGTGATGGATGTTTGCAATGAACAGTTTAAAAGAGAATCATACACGTTTTAATAAACCTTAGACTTCCTTTAAAAAAGAATAACTCAAGAGAAACTGTGGAACTGAAACTGAGTGTTAGTCAGTCAAATCACAAAACGAAATAACGAGAAAAACATATTTTTTCGTTTGTTGTTTCAAACCAAAAACAAAGAAATGGTAAAAAAAGAGCCATCCATCCATCCATCTTCATCCGCTTATCCGGTATCGGGTCGCGGGGGCAGCAGCTCCAGTAGGGGACCCCAAACTTCCCTTTCCCGAGCCACATCAACCAGCTCCGACTGGAGGATCCCGAGGCGTTCCCAGGCCAGGTTGGAGATATAATCTCTCCACCTTGTCCTGGGTCTTCCCCGAGGCCTCCTCCCAGCTGGACGTGCCTGGAACACCTCCTTAGGGAGGTGCCCAGGAGGCATCCTTACCAGATGCCCGAACCACCTCAACTGGCTCCTTTCAACGCGAAGGAGCAGTGGCTCTACTCCGAGCTCCTCTCGGATGACTGAGCTTCTCACCCTATCTCTAAGGGAGACACCAGCCACCCTCCTGAGGAAACCCATTTCGGCCGCTTGTACCCTCGATCTCGTTCTTTCGGTCATGACCCAGCCTTCATGACCATAGGTGAGGGTAGGAACAAAAATTGCCTGGTAGATCGAAAGCTTTGCCTTCTGGCTCAGCTCTCTTTTCGTCACAACGGTGCGATAAACGGAATGTAATACCGCACCGGCTGCTCCGATTCTCCAACCAATCTCACGCTCCATGGTCCCCTCACTCGGGAACAAGACCCCAAGGTACTTAAACTCCTTCACTTGAGGTAAGGACTCACTCCCTACCCGGAGAAAGCACTCCATCGGTTTCCTGCTGAGAACCATGGCCTCAGATTTAGAGGTGCTGATCCTCATCCCAGCCGCTTCACACTCGGCTGCGAACCGATCCAGTGAGTGCTGAAGGTCAGACCGATGACGCCATCAGGACCACATCATCTGCAAAAAGCAGCGATGAGATCCTGAGCCCACCAAACTGCAACCCCTCCCCGCCCCGACTACACCTCGATATCCTGTCCATATATATTACAAACAGGATTGGTGACAAAGCGCAACCCTGGCGGAGGCCAACCCTCACCTAGATCGAGTCCGACTTACTGCCGAGAACCTGGACACAGCTCTTGCTTTGGTCATGCAGAGATTGGATGGCCCTGAGAAGGGACCCCCTCACCCCATACTCCCGCAGCACCTCCCACAATTTCTCCCGGGGGACCTGGTCATACGCCTTCTCCAGATCCAAAAAACACAAATAGACTGGTTGGGCATACTCCCAGGCCCCCGCCAAGATCCTTGCGAGAGTTAAGATCTGATCCGCTGTTCCACTGCCAGGACGAAATCTGCATTGTTCCTCTTCAATCCGAGGTTTGACTATCCGCCGAAACCCCTTTCCCAGCACCTTGGAGTAGACTTTACCAGGGAGGCTGAGAAGTGTGATACCCCTGTAATTGGCACACACCCTCTGGTCCCCCTTTTTGAAGAGGGGAACCACCACCCCGGTCTGCCACTCCTTAGGCACCGTCCCAGACTTCCACGCAATGTTGAAGAGGCGTGTCAACCAAGACATCCCCTCCACATCCAGAGATTTCAGCATTTCTGGACGGATCTCATCAATCCCTGGGGCTTTGCTGCTGTTGAGTTGTTTGACTACCTCAGCGACCTCCACCAGGGAAATTGACGACAATCCCCCATTATCCTCCACCTCTGCCTCTACCACAGAGGGCGTGTCAGCTGGATTTAGGAGTTCCTCAAAGTGCTCCTTCCACCGCTCTATTACCTCCCCAGTTGACAACAGCGTTGGTCAACAACGTCCCATCTTTACTGTATACAGCTTGGATGATTCCCGCTTCCCCCTCCTGAGGTGGCGAAGGGTTTTCCAGAAGCACTTAGTGCCGATCGAAGTCCTTCTCCATGTCTTCTCCGAACTTCTCCCACACCCGCTGCTTTGCCTCTGTCACGGCAGAGGTTCAGCCTTCGGGCCCGTCGGTGCCCTGCTACTGCCACCGGAGTCCTCCGGGATAACATATCCCGGAAAGACTCCTTCTTCATTTGGGACGGCTTCCCTGATCACCGGTTTCCACCAGGGTGTTCGTGGGTTACCGCCCCTGAGGCACCTAAGACCTTAAGACCACAGCTTAGCAATGGAAACTTTGAAAAATTGTCCACTCCGGTTCAATGCCCCCAGCCTCCACAAGGTGCCCGAAAAGCTCCGCCGGAGGTGCGAGTTGAAAATCCGTCGGACAGGGCCTCCTCCAGACTTCCCATTTTTCCCGCACTACCCGTTTGGGCTTTACCAGGTCTGTCCCGAGTCTTCCCCCCCCCCCTGACCAACTTACCACCAGATGGTGATCAGTTTTACAGCTCTGCCCCTCTCTTCACCCGAGTGTCCAAAACTACGGCCTCTGATCAGATGAATGATTGTAAATCGATCATTGACTTTGGGCCCAGGGTGCTTGTACACGTACACTTATGACCCCTATGTTCGAACATGGTGTTTGTGATGGACAATCCATACTAGCACGAAGTACAACAACAGACAACCCTCTGGTTTAGATCAGGGGGTCCGTTCCTCCCAATCACGCCTCTCCAAGTATCTCCATCAGTGCCCAGTGTGCATTGAAGTCCCCCGCAGACTTGGAGTCCCCTTTTGGAGCCCCATACAGGACTCCATCAAGGTCCCAAAAAGGGCCCGAATACTCCGAAACTCTTGTTTGGTGCATACGCACAAACAACAGCCCTGAATTTTTCCCCCCAAAATCACCCCAGGCTTAGGGGAGGCCCCCTCTTGTCCCGGGGGTAAACTCCAACGCACGGCGCTCAGTCAAGGGCTTGTGATATCCCCCACACCCGCCCGCCCCACCCCAGGGCCCAACTCTGGAGTAGGACAGAGTCCAAACCCCCTATCCGGGAGTACGGTTCCAGGACCGGGGAAAACTGTGCGTAGAGGTAAGCCCCACAATCGAACTGGTAGCGCTCCACCTCCCGCACAAGTTCCGGCTCCTTCCCTACAGCAGGGGTCTCAAACTCAAACTTACTTGGGGCCGCTGGAAGTTAGGTCGGGGGGGGCTGGGCCGCATCAAGTTTTCCCAAAAAAAAAACCCTATTTCCTCCAAAAAGGGCCGGAACTGCCGGTGCTTTAAGCCCCTAGATCTGATATGGTTGGTGCATTTCACAACAACAGACATCACCTGTCAAACCTCAGCATTTTCCACAAAGGGGACTTAGCTAGCTTGGGCAACCGTTTCGCCGCTGTCACGAGACTACACGGGAGCCCATAAGTGACAAGCGCAATGACAAAAGTTTCAGAACGCGCGGGCCGCACTAACACTTAAATTTGATGTCAAATAGGGGCCACAAATATCATCCGCGGGCCGCAATTGGCCCCCGGGCCGCGATTTGAGACCCAAAGCCCTACAGAGAGGTGACATTTCCCCGTCCCCAGAGCCAGCCTCTGCCGCCCGGGTCTGGTCCGTTCGAAGCCCCTGAAACCCTTTGCTGCCACCCATTGACAGCGCCCCCGACCCCTTGGATCCTCCACAGGTGGTGGGCCCATGGCTGGAGGAGAAGTGCCACGTTACTTCTTCGGGCTGTGCCGACAGGGCTCCGTGGCAAACCCGGCCACCAGGCGCTCGCTCACAGCCCACCGTCTGGGCCTGGCTCCAGACGGGGCCCCCAGGCTTCCACCAGGCGGGGTCCCTATATCCCTTCCTTGTTCTCCCTATTTGGTTTCTGAATTTAAAAAACAAAAAATGACTGAACCAAATTCAAATAACGGTCCGTTTTTTCCTATTTTCATTTCTCCGTTTGAAGATCTACATTAGACACCTACTGGTCTGTTCTTGTAATCGTTTTAAACTTCCCTTGATGGTCTATTACAGTGGAAACCACATTAAATATAAATTTAATTATATAATTTAGCGCTAACAGTAACAATTCTGCACACACAAGTTCTTAGATTATCCCATATTACCAACTGTATTGAACCACACAATGCGCTCATTAAACGTGGATGGTGATGTGTACGTGGATAGGCTCGATATTAAATCACTGTAATAAACTATTGTTGCTAACATATTTCTTTTGGTCCAGGTTCATATAAGCCTATTTATTGATTGATTTTTTTTCTTCTAAGGTTACTCTGGTGTAACGTTAGGGCTGCATATCATGCCCATTCTAAAAGCTTGGCTTTTATTTATATAGGCTATATTTACTGTTACTTCTGGGTCCCTTAGGCCCACCTTTCTTTCTTTTAATGTAGATCTTCAAACGGAGAAATGAAAACAGGAATTTCAGAAAACCAACAATTTGGTTTAGTTGTTTTTCGTTTTTTAAATTTAGAAACCAAAACGGGGGACAGCTCTTTTTTTTACCGTTTCATTGTTTTTGGTTTTAATTGACAAATGAAAAAAGGCAGTTTTCTTGTTGCTTATTGCGTTTTGGGGTTCAAACAAAAAAAAAAAAACCTATCAAAACGTACACCCACCTATTTCCTTCCATTTTTTTTTTTACCATAACAACGATTATTGCATTTGTCAATGCCTTCCCAAACCATTTTGATCACTGTTACAAACTGTTTCTTGCCCTGCTATGATTAATGTTTGGGGTAAAACTCCTTGGTTAGGTGAAGGAACATTCGTCATCATGGTAAAAAGGACTGCTAGGAAAAGCTGAACCATCGTGAGAAAAACAGGAAACAGCCAGCGGTCTCCCATGTCAAAGTCATGCATTGTTGACTCGTCCAACCTGGTCTTCTCTGTACATGTTTTGTGGCTCTCTAAAAACTTCATGCTACTTTAATTTTTGCTTCTGACAGGTGTAAGTCACAATTTACATGATTGTTAGAAGACCTTATTCAGATGATCAGAGCATTCAACCACATCCCACTTTCTATCTGCAAAAAACTGTTTTTCCCCAAAGATGTCCACACACACACACACATCAGGTTAGGGTCAGGACTATACCTGCTTTTGCTTTGTGTGGTGGTTGCTGGTATCATACAATGCAGGTCATCATTGTGACAATGTGTTTCTTTTTTTCCCCCAGGTTTGTTTATTAATTACAAAACAGCAATACAAAAGCATTCGAGAAATATACGTATGAAAGCAAGTTTCCTTTTGTGCTTAAATATACAAAATAAACAACAAATGTGTCATTGCCATTGTGTTTCTTATTGACTCAGACACAGGTTGTCAATCATGTTTTTCATTTAGGTTTAATTTGCAATCTAAGTTTAGGATTTTCTTCCTCACTTTCTTTTCTTCGTATTTTATTGTTAGATCAACTTGTGTTTTGGAATAATTGTATCGGTACTTTTTCTTCTCAGCTTATAATCTATTACCTATAACCCTTATTTTCATCATATAATTATGTCATTATTTCCAACCTTAATTCTGAGAATCACTTTAGAGAATGTCCTCTAACAAATAGACTTGGAGCTAACCAAATGTATTTCAGACTTTTAATAAAAAGCTATAAAGCACACCAGTTATCCTTCTTGAAATCTCTGTCTTCACTTTATTGCCAGGATGTTATCATAAACCACCACTAAAACCCCAATGCTTTTATGTAAAAATGTGGATATTAAATACAATGTGATATTCACTGATCACAGTTTCTGTTTAATGCAGAGCCTGAAGAGCTCTTTGTCTTTCAATTGGCATTTAATTTCTTTTTAACACCTCTCTATGCACAATTGTTCTTTTTTTATGCATTGTGCGATGCATGCATTTGAATGTATTTATATTCATGTAGAGGGCTCTGATGGGATATGTATCACATGATTGGGGTTGTGTCTGGCTGCGCATCTATTTTCTCTTTGCCATATACAGGTGATTACCTTGAGGGAGGGTTGTGATGTCACTTCCTGGCTCTGTGGCCACCCCACTGAAACACTCACCACCAATAATAATAATCTATATTATTAAAAAATAATGGCAAAGCAAATACTGCACTCCAAAATAAAACACTCCAAAATCATTTGTTGGAAGGGAACAATGACAAAAGGCTCTGGCGTATCATATTTTTTATTGATACTTGAAGTAATAATTCTTCAAATGTTAATTAAATAATGCAACTATTATGTTTCAGATATAGCCACTCATTGTGCTTCCATTCTTAGTCCCTGTTTATGAAATTATGTCATTAGGTACAATGCCCAATTATGGATTTGTCCATAAATTGAAAGTAACATAAGATCAAAGTCCTAAAATATCACAAACAGTCTGAAAAAGGTGAAAATGTTAATTTTAGGGGTCCCTTAATCAGAACAACAATTGTTAAAATTGCTGATCTTCTGTCTAACCTCCTCAGACCATTATTTGGGTTCTTTTCTTTTCGGCATGATCACAGTTATTATGGACACAAAACAGCAGAATGAGAACTTTGCTCCATTTAATTTGGTTGAATGAGTGATCATCAGATTGCAGGCACCTATGACTCGTTCAGGGTAAATCATCTGCTTGGAATCCAGTTATTTCTTACAACTACTAAAAAAGGGTTTTGTCCCGGCCATTTTTAGATATCTGTGTGGAATAAGCTAGGAATTCTGTTTTCTTTAAGTGCTTTTTTGTTTTGTTCCTCTTCAACCAAAGAAATGCTCATGTGGATATCAAAATATCTTTTAATTTTAAAATTTCCTGCAAGAAAAAGACTCACAGCAGAGGTTGATCCATATGACTGAACATTCACACCCACATGACAAAACAAAAGTAGGGTGCGCAGTGACTGCTGAAAAATTTCTTTTTTCTTGGTAACCAAATGTCAACTTCTTAGCAAAAGTTAACTTTATTGTATTTATTTCTCATGTGAAGGGCTCATTGCATGAGTAGAAACAAATCTTGTGGGATTTGCCAAAAAAATGTAAAATGTCTTCATTTTACATGAGCAACGCGTTACGATTCCCATCATCAGGGTCGTTGTCTGCATGCACATGATATGATATGTGTATATATGTATACACAGCACACACACAATATCCAAAGACCACCTGTTGCTGAATATAAGGACTAACAAGGAGCTCTTCCACTCCTTCGTGTGTCACTCCCCGATGTGAGTGGAGTGCAGATTTTAGTCGTGCACGCGTGCTTCACTTTGCGACGAGTGAAGATGTGAATTCCAAATGCACAAAAACACTTTACACAAGTAGTGCAAGTAGCAACAAGTACATACAAGATGCTAATGAGATACTTCTGTAATGTCAATACAGTAAAAATGGACCTACTTAATCAAGTTGGTTCACTGCTGGCTACAAGTTAGCATCAAACACCACAAAGGTTGTCAGTTGAATGGTGTTCTGAGCTAACGTTAGCAATCAATCAATCATAGATAGCTCCAACGTTTCTGAAATGATTTCCATCTTCTGTTATTGTTTGTAATGAGAAACGTTTATTATTTCCTGGATTTCGCAAATTTCAGTTGTAAACCGTTTAAGTCTGAGCATGCACAACTCCCATCTGCACTCAACTCACATCGGGGAGCTTGTTGGCTTAGCCTTTGTGTCGTTGCTTTGACCATGTAACTTTTTGTTTTTCTGGGTCAAACATTTTTTTTAAACGTTTTTGTCACTTTTTTTCACCCAAAGTTTTTGAGCTTTTCCCGATGTTTTTGTCACTTTTTTCCACGTTTTTTGTCACTTTTCTTGATTTTTTAAAATTTGACCTGAGCACAACAGCAGGGTTGATCTTATTGTAGAGTTCAAACAACGTTACCCAGTAACACAATGTTGCTAAATCCAGCAGGAGAAAAATCTTTTGGATTACATCACTGTTAACTGTTTAAAATGGGAAATAGTTGATTGTTTCTTTAAGTTCTTTTCAATACATTTCTCCAATATTATGCATGCAGATGAGTTAGAGGGAGAGAGAGAGAGAGTGAGAGAGAAAGCAGAATAATGGGTGTATGTTGATGGAAGCAACATAATGTTACAGTATCACCTACTGGGCCACCAGGACGCCCTGACTAAATGACTCTCCGGTCACATTAACCTTGTCTTTTTGTTGTTAAATCACTTCTTCTATGAAGCATATTCACAAACATCCATGCGATTCATCAACACAAATGACCTCCCGCCATTTCATTAAGTCCCCCCTGACGTTGGAAATTTTCCAACATAACACTTTCTTCTATTTGGCATGTGACTGTAAGAGGATTACTATTTCCTGAGCTGAAGATGGCCTCCCTACGTTCTGCACAGAACAGTTGGAGATGATAGATATGGCAGAGAGAGATAAGGGGGGACTGTGGTTTCTAGTGGATGAAACGATCATTAAAACATTAGCATTTGTCAATGTTTGGGAAGTGGAGAGAGCCTGGACAGCTGGACTCTAAAGTTAGGACTCTGCTGCTAGCTTTACTTTTCTCCCACAAGATGTGAATGCAGTGGCAGGCAGGTGGTGTATAATAACGTAGATTTTCCTGCTCACTTTTGTTATAATAAAAACCTTTGTCTGTTTGTTGTGCAGTGTTATTAGTATGCACTGATGCAGCAGGAAATACTCATCCGAAATCGTGGAAGCAGAAATGTCTCAGCCGCTGTATTGAGTTGGTGAAGCTGTTTCAGGCTCAGTACAGGGACCGGACTTCGTAGGAGATGTGATTACATTGTTATTCAGCCTGGGACAGGAATCTTCAAAGGAATTGTTCAAAGCTCGGGGGTTATCACAAAGTAGCCCGTGAGACTAAACAGCCATGGGTCAGTGGAGTTTGGTCTTTAGTTGACTGTTTCATCTCTAGTTTTTGCTGGCCAAAAAACAGCTTCATGTTAGAACTGTTGGTGCTGCTTATTCTATATTTCAGCAGAAATAACAAGCATTGATTGCCTTGGGATTTCTGCTGAATCCGTAGTTTGTGAAATCAGGATGCGATGCAGCGGTTGTGGATGGCTAGAAGAAATGGAAATGAAGGAAGAAAAAGGTCTTTTGAATAGCAAGCGGAGTTTTAAAGCCCTTCCAGATGGTTCTCTCCACAAGACTAAAGTCACTGGCGGCCCGCGGGCCAAATCTTCATTGTTGATGATGATCGCGGTTATAATCTTTTGCAACAGCGATTATTTCATTGCAAATGAGTCATTCAGGTTTAGCGTTACTGAAAGTCAGCAAAATAATTGCGTACTTATCAGTCCCTTCATCATTAAAGCTTGGGGGTTTTCCACATCAACTTTTTGCTCTTTGACAGTGACATTTTTACTTGACAACAGGCCTTTCTTCCTGCAAGCCTTTTGAACAATCAGGACACTGCACACAACAATGACGTTTCCATAATCAAAGACTTTTACCATCAGTCCTCAGTGAACTGCCTCCTAGTCTGGGATCATTTTATGGTTATGTAGCCGAGTTATCATTATGGCTTTTGCATGTTTTTCAGGAGTTTGTTCACACTGATTTTTGTAAAAATATGACATTAATTTAGTAAGGAAGTGAAAATATCAAACAAGAATAGGCGTATTAAGTAGACATACATTGTATTTCATTCAGTTAAATTCTGGCCCTTGGAAAAATGTAGTTGATGATCCCTTTTCTAGACAGTATTTGTAACTGTTTGTCATATCTTGCAAAATGAATAAACATTTGCACATAAGCAAGCATATTTGTCCGCTCCCATGTTGATGAGAACATTATAAAAATAATAAACATTTAGAACAGATAAAAAAAAAATGTGCAATCAATTTGCGTTAAGTGCATCATTCATCGTTCATATAAGCAAACTGGCCACACTACCATGACACAGAGCTGGATGTAAGTGTCCATTTGAATGTAGTAGACTTTGTAGTTACAATTTAGATTTCAACACTAAATTTATTAGAAATGAGTCAGATTTAATGTTCACCATCTTAATTACTCTAATTAGGCAAGAAGATAGTTTTAAATTGGACTTAAAACAAATTCTGGCACAAACAAATATATATTTTTCCATATACAGGCTTAGATAGTTCCACTTCAGAGTGAATCAGCTTATTAAATAAAGCACTTACTAATTAAGACCTCCATTTGGAAACATAAAGTTAGCCAATGTAATAGGTCCTTCCTTAGGATAGGGAAAAGATGTCAACACTTTCTGAGAGGGATGTCCCCCCCGCAAAAATGGAATGATAATTTAAGTACCATGAGAAGGTACTGTTACACATATTATTGTTTTTCCCTTAACCCTTTTCTAGTCTTTTGGCTGAATTTAATAGTTGACAGTGCACCGCCAGGAAATGTGGAGAGAAATGGGATGGAAAACACAAGAGTCCAAACTGTTGTGTTGCCTTCAGGTGCAACACAAAGCATCTGACCTATTATTATTATTACCTTGGTTGTAATAGCAAACATGTTAGCTAAGGGTTGCATTTTTAACATTTGGCAGTTGTGTTTCTCTCTGTATTTGATATAGTTACACTGGTTTGGTTTCCACATACTACACTACAATAACTCAAATTCTAAGGTGAGAACATAAAATGTCTAACATTTCTCAGTACACTATTTGCAATGATTAGAGTTGTTTCAAACCATAGTGCTACATTTTAGGGTGTTTGTTTTCTTCACTGGCAGTATTGGTTGACTGCCCACTGTCCCATTGAGCAGTGATTCCAAAATTGGGGGTTGGGACCCACAGGGGGGTCGCGAGCCAGAGAGGGGGGGTCGCAAGTTGATTTCCAGAAATAAAACAAAAATTTAAAAACGATTAGAATAGCATATGTTAGCCATGATTTTAACACAAGGTAAAACTAGTGGCTAAATAAAACCAAGCAAATAAATAAAAAGGGAACAGCTCTTTTGATTTTCACGCCTATAGTGTGTGCTTATATATATAATGTTATATAATGTTTACATACGTTTATAGTGGGGGGGTCGCTAGTCACTTGCACCGTTACTTTGGGGGTCGTCGGCTGAAAGTTTTGGGAACCCCTGCCATAGAGTAAAATGATATGTGGACAGATTGGTAGTGATCGTGGTGTTTTAGATGTGGCTTTTTTTACTGATGGAAGGAGCTAGTGAACACAATAAGAAGGAAAAGAAGGTACTTGAAATCCTCATGAAACCTACAACACGGTGGTGGCACAGTCAGTGTTAAAGAGATAAAGGAAGAAAATCAAACATAATGCTGAACAAACCCAGCATTCAGGGCCGCAGCCAACTCTGAGCCACATTGGTAGCAAATATTCTTTTGTCCAGCTGCTGTTTACAAGGTCTGAGCACATGGAACACTTATTTGAGCTAAGTGTATCATCATTCCACTTCAGTGAACACTACTCTGCTCAAAGCGCCGGTCAATGTCTCTGATTTCAGTCAAACTTTATCCATAGCCGAGCACTTCTGTATTGACAATCTCCCTTACTTCTCTTGCACTACACTCTGCCAAGGTTGCATTGTAGGCTGTGTGCTGTCAAATGACAAATAGCTGGGCGGCTCTCAGCTTCACCTCTCCTAGGGTGCACCAGCACTTCACTTTGAACAAACAGGGACTCTGTGTCAAATATCAAGAATATTGGCAAAGAAAACAAGGTGTATGCACACGCTGCTATCACACAAGACACACTTCCCTGCTTCTTTGAGTAACGATTACCAAAAAAAAAGTTTAAGTGCTGCAGCTACTTCTAATGACAAAGCAGCAGAGTGAAGCACAGGCAGGCTCACTTGGGTATTGAAAAAAAGTAAAGCATTGAATACACCATTGCACAACAAAACTGAGCAAACAAACAGGTGGCTCAGTGGTAGAGGGCCAATCGGAAGGTTGGTGGTTCAATCACTGGCCTTGCAGTCCCATGTCGAAGCGTCCTTGGGAAAGTCATTGAACCTCGGGTTGCTGCGCATCGGAGTGTAAATGTGTGTGAGTGTATCTGATGAGCAGGTGGCAGTTTGTACAGCAGTCTCGCCAAACAGTGTATGAATGTGTGTGAATGGTGAATGGTTCTTGTATTATGTAAAAGCGCTTTGAGTAGTTGTTGAGGCTAGGAAAGCGCTAAATAAGAACAGCCCATTTACATTTACAAATATCAGATATTCATTGCTGCTCTGAGGACATCTGACTCAACAAGACTCATGTCAATTACTGCTGGCAGGCATGAGGATCAGCAGAACGGAAACGATAGTCATCATAATTGCTAGTGGTTTGAGCTCTAATGTTTTTTAAGTAGGTTGTTTTTTAATCATTAAACCACAAACATATCTGGAAGAGCATTTTAGAATCTCACATACATAATGTCATCATTGTTACTGGTGATGTGTAGTAATCAACCTGCCTCCTTACAGTGGTTAATAGTCTAAATTCAGAGGGTAAAAATTGGAAAAAATGCAGTCGGCAGAGTGAACTTCAAATTTGTTGTCACCAGTGTGTGGAGAGATTTCAGGATAGGGGTGGATTATCTCTGTATCACACGGAAGGCATCATAGTGTGGGGAGTAGTGGAGCTAATGCATCAGGGCCCTAACATAAGGAGGGCCCTCTTGAAGAAATTGTTTGTGCTTAGTCCAGTCATGCAATAGGATCAGACAAAAATAGTATGTTACCAAACATGGTAATTGTGTTGATATAAAAGTGAATTTACTTCTTTATGTCCTCTGGATGTGGCCGTGTTGCATTCTGGTTCCATCTTGGTGCTGGAGATGATCTGCAGCCATTCTGTGCCTATCTCTAATGCCTGTAGAAACATACAGTACTTGTGCCAACTATACATATAAGCTAGAAGCTACTTCACTTAAGGAAGGAAGCAAAATATGTCCATTCATAAAGCATTAAACAAGTAAAAATACAAAGCATCACATCAATCACGGTCACGGACAACAAGCTTGAGTAGCACAAATGGACCCACAGGTTCCACCAGTTCCACAAGAATGTAGAATCTTAACCTAACAATTGCACAAAATGTGGATTTGGATAAGTACATCAGATAACATTCAACCAAAAAATTGCTGAATTGTGGTAATTAACTTTAAAAGAACATTAATATTTCTAATCTTTTTGCTGTCCTGTATTCTCTGTACTCTCTCTGCTCACATGTCCCCTCACAGATGCACCTACTGGCTAAGTTAGAGAGAATATGTGTCATTCACAACTGGGGTTCCTCAAGGTCCATCATGGGTCCCCTTCTATTTTCTCTGTACACCAACTCTCTTGGTTTTGTTCTTCACTCACGTGGCTTTTCCTACCACAGTCAACACCCAACTAATTCACTCTTTTCCCCAGTCTGAAAAACAGGTAGCAGCGTGTCTCTCTGTCTGTCTGACTGCCGTCTCTCATTGGATGTCCACACACTACTTGAAACTCAACCTTGACAAGGCCAAGCTGCTTTCCCTATCAGGGAAGGGTCAAAACTTTGTGGTAGTCCCCACCCAGACAGATAGTTACATGTGTGTGACCAACTCTCCCTCACTGCCAACATTGCTTCACCAACCCTATCGGGTAGATAGATGCTACATAACATTAGAATCCAACAAGATCCAAGTTGGTGAGGGTGCCTGCAGTACCTGTGGTTGGCTCTCTGAAATTAACTGCCTGATGACCTGAGGTCCATCACAACTGTGTCCACATTTTAAAACAAACTCAAAACCTTATTTTCACAGGTATTTGTTGAATTACAGTGTCTGTGTTTATTCATTTGTACGGTCACACTTGTATGTTCTGTTGGTTTTTGTTGATCACCCTGTTGTGTTTATTGCGTTCTTATTTCTATTCATGGCTTGTTTCAATGTGTATGCAGTTTTTAATGTAAAGCACTTTAGGTTTACTAAATTGACATTGACATCAGGGTCTTATGTTACATCTGGACTACTGTACTCCATCCTGGCTGGCCTGCCTGCAAGGTCCATCCAATCTCTGGAGCTCAACCAGAACGCAGCAACACGACTGGTCTTCAAACTACCCAAGTTCTCTCACACTACACAGCTCTTCTGCTCCCTTCACTGGTTACCTGTTGCTGCTCGTATCCTCTTCAAGACAATAGTAGCCTGCTTAACTTGCGTAACATGCTGTGAACGGATTAAGCTTTGGATAAAAGCACTAGCTAAATGAAATGTAATGTATAACACAGCAGCTTAAGTTGTATAATAATGTGTTTGAGTTCATTCGCCTCACTTGACATTGCACATCCTGCAATGGGACTGTTGCACATGCTCACATTGCAATGTTGATCCTGAAACTATGTAATGTGCAACCCTAGTTCTGAATGTCGAGGCAGGACCTTTAAGGTCAGACAACTATAACACGTCTAGTTAAAAGAAGCAGATCTGTGAATGAACTCTGATCTCTGAGCTAAACGCCCATCCACCACCACAACCTCCACACCCTAACCATATAAATCTTGAGCTGCAGAATCACCTAATGTCAATATAATACCATGGACATGGACTGTTGTCAGTGGCAGAGATGGGAAGTAACGAAGTACAAATACTTTGTAACTGTACTCAAGTAGATTTTTCTGATATTTTTACTTTACTTTACTACTTGTTTTTGTTGCGACTTTTTACTTCTACTCTAAGGTGACCAGATTTCTCAGACAAAATCCGGGGACATTTTCAGCTCAGAAGCGTATTTACCTACAAAACAAGTAATGTTTTTATTTTTGTAAAACTTAAAACGGGGACACTAGACCTAGAGCTGTTTTTATAGGGACGGAGCCCCCCCCCCCAAGGTCTGATCCTAGACCCACCCCTGCTGCTACTTCCTAACTCCACTACACCTCAAGATAGAGAGTCCTAATATTTCAAGATAAAAAAAATCCATCCTTATACTTCAAGATAAAAAGTCCTAATATTTCAAGATGAAAGTCTTAATATTCAAGATAGAAAGTCTTAATATTTCAAGAATAGAACGTCTCAATATTTCATAATGTTGTAATGTTTAGCCTACTGAACTACTGACAGCTTTTGCTTTACTGCTCAAGGCTTGTTTCTGCAACAGTGAATTGAGAATCAGATACAACAAAAACTCCTGAGGACATATTTTCCTTTGACATTGATAAACGAGATGCTGCAATGTACAGTAAGTTAATAGGATAATTGTCCAGCTTGTATTTACGTTCATAAAAGTGCTCGTTTTGCTACTGACAGACTCAGATTAATATTCTAAGTGTCTGACAACATTATGGAAAGGATTTCTAAGGAGGTCGACCTTTCTGTTAAAGATTAAGATCCTTTTTAAAACATCAAAGTCCGTGAAATTGCGTTGGCTAAACGCACCAGACTCCATGTAAATAATCAGTGATTTTAGCATCGTAAAACACGGCTTCTAAAACGTCTCTGAGCACCGCTGGCTCTGGCTGCCTGGAGCCTGCGTGTGTTGGGTGTGCGACTATCAGCTATGTTTTGTTAGTTTTTTCTTTCTTTCATTCCAATTTCGGGTATTTCAGTCACAGTGAAAACCGGGGACATTTCCAGGGACAGATCCAGCCGGGGACAGGTAGCCAAAATCGGGGACTGTCCCCGGAAACCGGGGACGTCTGGTCACCCTATTCTACTCCTTACATTTTAACACAAATATCGGTACTTTCTACTCCTTACATTTTACAAAATTGGCTTGTTACTTTTGTTTTGTACAAGAGGGTGTCATGTCAAACAATAGCGCGGAAACGCGCCTCACATCGTGAGCTACACGGAGAAAAAAGAGAGAGAAATGAAAAGGAGACTATCTGTCCGGAGGATAACCAGCTGAGATTGTGTGTGTGCCTCTAAGAGAACTATAAGTCGTCTAACTCATGTTGTCAGTTTACTTAAGCCTGTTACTGGTCTAGAGTTCTTCACATTTAAAGTTAGCTAGTGGTTTTGGTGTGTTCTTTACCTGTTAGCTAGTGGTTTTGGTGTGTTCTTCACCTGTTAGCTAGTGGTTTTGGTGTGGTCTTCACATGTTAGCTAGTGGTTTTGGTGTGGTCTTCACCTGTTAGCTAGTGGTTCTGGTGTGTTCTTCACCTGTTAGCTAGTGGTTTTGGTGTGGTCTTCACCTGTTAGCTAGTGGTTCTGGTGTGTTCTTCACCTGTTAGGTAGTGGTTTTGGTGTGGTCTTCACCTGTTAGCTAGTGGTTCTGGTGTGTTCTTCACCCGTAGCTAGTGGTTTGGTGTGGTCTTCACCTGTTAGCTAGTGGTTCTGGTGTGTTCTTCACCTGTTAGGTAGTGGTTTGGTGTGGTCTTCACCTGTTTGCTAGTGGTTCTGGTGTGTTCTTCACCTGTTAGCTAGGGTTTTGGCGTGGTCTTCACATGTGAGCTAGTGATTTTGGTGTGGTCTTCACCTGTTAGCTAGTGGTTTTGGTGTGTTCTTCACCAGTTAGCTAGTGGTTTTGGTGTGTTCTTCACCTGTTAGCTAGTGGTTTTGGTGTGGTCTTCACCTGTTAGTGAGTGGTTTTGGTGTGGTCTTCACCTGTTAGCTTTGCACGTTGATCTTAATGAAGCATCAACAGTTTCACCAGTTTTATCTGCATGAGTTTTTTTTTAAACCGAACTTCAGATACTGTAATTCAATTGACAAGTGGATGGAAACTTAGCTAGAGAGAAATAGTCTCTGTCCGTGTTTTAACAGACACACCTGGGGCGAAGTAGGAAACCAGAATCAGCTTTAGTCCTAATCTAGTCCTCAACTTTCACATAATTACACTGGAGTTAATCTTATTATTGTTTACGTCATCAATACCATATTCAATCTATATGGATGGGAATATATCTACTGTACGTTGCATTTGACGCACGACTAAGACAACTCAACAGATTCAGCATTCTGCATTCATTCACAACAAATCATTGAGGCTTGATGGCGCTAACGTAACATATAGTAGTATGGATGACGTTAGCACATAATAGTATGAGGGTGACATGATTGAAAATGAAGAAAACAGCAAGACATTCCCATCATCCTCAACCTGATCTGAGGGAGATATTTGAGACAGGAGACATCAAGAATAGGGTGACCAGACGTCCCCGGTTTCCGGGGACAGTCCCCGATTTTGGCTACCTGTCCCCTGTTGGATCTGTCCCCGGAAATTTCCCCGGTTTTCACTGTGACTAAAAGACCTGAAATTGGAATGAAAGAAAGAAAAAACTGACAAAACGTAGCCGATAATCGCACACGCAACACACGCGGGCTCCAGGCAGCCAGAGCCCGCGGTGCTCAGAGATGTTTTAGAAGCCGTGTTTTACGATGCTAAAATCACTGATTATTTACATGGAGTCTGGTGCGTTTGCGAACTCAATTTCGCAGACTTTTATGTTTTAAAAAGGACTTAATCTTTAACAGAAAGGACGACCTCCTTAGAAATCCTTCCCATAATGTTGTCAGACACTTAGAATATTAATCTGAGTCTGTTAGCAGCTAAACAAGAACTTTTATGAACGTAAATACAAGCTGGACAATTATCCTATTAACTTACATTGCAGCGATCTTGTTTAATACTGCATCAATGTCAAAGTAAAATATTTCCTTAGTAGTTTTTGTTGTATCTGATTCTCAATGAGATGTTGCAGAAACAAGTCTTGAGCAGTAAAGCCAAACCTGTCAGTAGTTCAGTAAACATTACAACATTATGAAATATTGAGACTTTCTATCTTGAAATATTAAGACTTTCTATCTTGAAATATTAGGACCATAAGGACTTTCTATCTTGAAATATTATGACTTTCTATCTTGAAATATTAGGACAATTAGGACTTTCTATTTTGAAATATTAAGACTTTCTCTCTTGAAATGTTAGGACTTTTTATCTTGAAATATTAGGACTTTTTATCTTGAAGTATAAGGATGGATTTTTTATTTGAAATTTAGGCTTTCTACTAGGTGGGATGGGGTAGGAAAGTAGCAGCAGGGGTGGTCTAGGACATCCCTTGGGGTCTAGAATTATAACCGGGATTCCTTGTGTCTCAAATCGCGCCTTCTTTACAAATATAACTTTTTGAGTACATAGGGCTTCACATTGTCGAAGGCGGTAAATGCAGTTTTTTAAAATACCGGGGGTTGCACTCAAACCGGTCTCAAATTTAAAGTGGCCGAGGGGCCCCTTCCCAAACACTAAAGGGTCGCCATTTTTGGCTACTACGGGGGGCGGATACAACCGTTGAAAAATTGAACGGGGCCGAAGCGGATAGGGGAACCGCAGGAGAATAAAAATTTTAAACGTGGTTTTTTTGCTAACATATAAGCCTTTTTAAAATGTTATTGGTTTAATTTCAGTCGAAAAATTTTTGTCCCAAAATTATAACTTTTATTAGTACCGTTTTTTGAGTCTGGAAGAAAACCTACTACTAACAGGGGCTTTTCCAAATTGGGGCAAAAAATTTAACAAAACGTTCATTGTTGTGTATACTTTTTTGTTTTTTTAAATTTTTTGTCCCATTGTAGACGATTTAGTTAGTGTATGATCTTAAAAGTTGTACAAAATCCATGACCCTTTCAGCGAAATGCGATCAGCATTGCCGAAACGAACAGTAGGTAATGAAAACGACCCCCCTTTTTTCGCCTCCCCTGTGTAACCTTTTACGCCCCCCCGATGATACCCGTAAACCCCTCTCTTCAGGGAAAACCCAGGGGGGGAGGGCCTCATTTAGGGGTGACGAGGCCATCAACCGTAAAAGGGATCCCCGGGGAAGCTGAGTCCCCCCTCATGTCCCTGTCCCCATCAACACAGGGTGGGGGGGGGGGGGGGAGCCTGCAGACTACAAGCCCCTTTTTTTTAAAATTTTATTAAAAGTATTTAACTTTTTTACTTTTTTATTAAAACCCTTTCATGCTGTAGCAAAAAATAATAATAAAAGGAAGGGTCTATTTAAAAGTCATTTGTTACCTCCTTTTTATTTTATTGTCATGTATAAAACCATTTTGAACAAAAAAAAATTTATAAAAAATGTATAGGTTTTCATTAGGTAAGTTTTTTTGGGGGAAAGCTTCATAACAATTTATCTAGGGGAACAGCCCCCATGAAACCCCTTAGCATTAAAATAACAGTGTAATGAATGAATTTTTATTTTTTTTTAGAGAAAACATAAGTTATACATAAAAGGGACTCAAGAAGGTATTTAAAAGTGGGAGTAAGAAAAATTAGATACAGTTTTGTACTGTTTTTTAAGCTAAAGGGGGGGGGGGGGACCGGGTCCTGGTAGATCCTGAACACTGCGCCCCCGGTGCACGTAGACGGGTTGTGGAATGTGGTGAGTGTATATCTGATGAGCAGGTGGCACCTTGTACGGCAGCCCCGGCCAGTGTGAATGTGTGTGATGGTGATGTTCCCTGTAGAGTAAAAGCGCTTTGAGCAGTGTTAAGACTGGAAAAGCGCTATATAAATACAGCACATTTACATTTACATTTAATCTTTTAAACAGAAAGGTCGACCTCCTTTGAAATCTTCCAAATGTTTGTCAGACACTTAGATATTAATCTGAGTCTATTAGCAGCTAAACAAGAACTTTTATGAACGTAAATACAAGCTGGAAATTATCTATTAATTACATGCAGCGATCTTGTTTAATACTGCATCAATGTCAAAGTAAAATATTTCCTTAGTAGTTTTTGTTGTATCTGATTCCTCAATGAGATGTTGCAGAAAAAGTCTGAGCAGTAAGCAAAACCTGTCAGTAGTTCAGTAAACATTACAACATTATGAAATATTGAGACTTTCTATCTTGAAATATTAAGACCTTTCTATCTTGAAATATTAGGACCATAAGGCTGTTCTATCTTGAAATATTATGACTTTCTATCTTGAAATATTAGGACTATTAGGAATTCTATTTTGAAAATTAAGACTTTCTCTCTTGAAATGTTAGGATTTTTATCTTGAAATATTAGGACTTTTAATCTTGAAGTATAAGGATGGATATTTTTTTGAAAATTAGAACTTTCTACTAGGTGTAGTGGAGTGGAGTAGGAAGTAGCAGCAGGGGTGGGTCTGGATATACCTTGGGGTCAGTCAAAATTTACTAACCTGGAGTCTCAGTCTCTGCAATAATAATCATATATGTTATGTTTTAGGCCTATTGGCAGACAGCCATTTAAAATGAAGCCATTGCCATATAAAGACGTGTCCTCCATGTCCACTGATGTGTCTCAGCATCTCTCTAGTAACATTTGTGTGCTCCAGGTAGCTTTCGCAAGGCTACTTTTACTTTTATACTTTAAGTAAATTTCCAAGCCTGTACTTTGTTACTTTTACTTGAGTAAATAGGTTTAATCAGTACTTCCAGTTTTACCGGAGTATTTTTTAACACAAGTATCTGTACTTCTACTTAAGTACGAAAAGGGAGTACTTTTGCCATCTCTGGTCAGTGGAGAGAGATACAAAAAGTCTGTTTTTTAGAGTTGCGTAATGTTCCTAAACTGCACCCAAGAGCAGAGAACACATCAATGCATAATTGATGCAATGCATAAGAGTCAACACAAACTGACACAATCTTTCGCCAGAACAGGCAAGCAAAAACATACATAACTACAGTGTCTAAGTCAAGGTTTGTGCAATAGCCGGCTTGGACCCAAAATGCAGATGGAGATGAGGAGGTAACAGGCAGATATTAAAGGTTTGATACATTAAAACAGCAACAAACAAAAGGTGAAAAGGCAGGTAAAAAATGGCAACCGAGATCCCAACAAAAATCAATACACCGAAAACTAAAAAGAGCAAGGAAGAAACTGCACAGGGAGAGATGCAAGGAATGACTCATGAAATGACTTATCGGACAGACAAACAGACAGAGAAAGCACAAAGACTAAATACACTATGTAATGAGTGTAGCGAGGAAGAATAATTTCTCTCAGGTCATATTCAGTGGCTGGTTCAGATGAGTTTTATTCACCGCGCGGTGGAGAAAGATGCTCAACAAGCAGTTGTTGGATTCTCTCTGACCAGAAGGAGTTTTTAGCCAGGCTAAGTAGATTTTCATAGAATCAATACTGTCTGCTTCAACTAATCAAAAGTGCTTTGATTAGTAACGGTGTAAGTTTGTGTTGGCGCCAAACTGGGCTCTAAACAACAGGTCTCAATCACAGAGTCAAGCAAATGCTTTGTTTCGACACTTATTTAAAACAAAGGCAGACATACTTTTAAAAAACTAAAAGTTGTTGATCAGCGTAAAACAATGGGAATGTAATCAGTCAACAGGAAAGGGGATATCAGGATAAAATGAGACCATAACTGTTAAGTAAGTCATTTTCTTCTATAGTAGTGACAAGGGACAGGTGACATGAGGGCTGAGTAACAGGTGAAACATATCAGGACAGGGAAGACAATCACAAAGGCGGGAAAGCACACAAAAATAAAACAAGACATGACACAGGAGAAACAGACACATAAAACGTAACACATGGATGGAAGAAGGAAAAAAAAACACAGAACACGGGTAATACATAACCATTTAACAAATAACAGGGACAGTAACAGTAACACACAGGGAACGAATTAACAAAATAAAACAGGAAACACCACAACTGAAACTTCAACACTACCACTACCACTACCTATAGACAAAGACACTGAATTTACTAAATCACTGTTTGACTGTAGTGCAGGGAGCTGGGCATTAGGGTCTCCAACGCTCAGCAGCCAGGATCTGAAACAGCAAGGTGTACTGTATAATGAGCTCGGCAGGAGAGGCACATGGTGAGGTGGATCAGTCGGAGAGAACTATTTGCCACCAGTCCCCCCACCTCTCCCCCTGGCCCGGCAAACATTGGGGAACACACAGCACTGCTCCAGATCAGCACTCTGGACAGGGGTCGCAACACTAAAACCAAAACCACCATGAAGGAGATAGTAATCTACAGCGTGCTCTTGTAAAGCAGACCTCAAAAATAAATGTTGTAGAATCAGCTGCTGCACTTGCTTCAGCATAACATCTTACTTGATGAATAAAATTCACACCATAATAGCGGCATTAGTGGCAGGAAGCATCGGGAAATCAGCCTACCAGCAGAGAAGCTAATGTTTACTTTATTCTGTCTGCCCAGTGATCACTATCATCACTGAAAAAGCTCATTTAGTTACAGATTTAAATTCTCTGTAATAATTATGCTGACTCTCAGTTAAACAAAGACAACAAAAGCTCCCTTGGAATGGCAAGATTTGGCAGTTGTTTGTACAGAACACATTAAAGGCGGAAAGGGATCCGTTAACCACTTACATCAGCTATTTCTGCTGAACCTTGACTTTTTTTTACTGGGAATCTGCAAAGCTGCTTGGCAAATCTTAAGGGTGCATGAATAGATGCTAGAGCAATTAAAAACTGTGAGATGAAATCATCCCCACTCAAATGTTTTGCTCTATTCCCTTGTCAAGGAAACACGGCCTCTTCACAGTAATCCAGCGTTAATAGGTCGGGTTCAACCGGAGTGTCGAGCAGCCAAAAGCTGGGATTTTCAGAGCTGTCAGACAACTAACCCACTTCCAAAAACCACTCCATAAGCATTGGGATAATGAAGCTTATACACCAGACAGAAAGTATGGCACAGTGAGCAAAACAAATGTGCAAGGTTATAATTAGTGTTCGGGGGTTCATGGAAAGTTTGGTTTTTCATACACACAAGTGTTGCATAAGGGAATACACTGTTACACTCAGGGTACGACAAGCTGTTTTTGGCTTTGGAGTTGGCTCTGGACTGTGTGTGTGTGTGTGTGCTTGTGTGTGTGTGACAGTGAGTTAACCGTGCAAAGGGAACACTGAAGCACAGTTTCTTCCACATCAAAACTGATAATTTAACAGCTGCAACATTGTGTTAAAACGTACACTAATATAATAATAGATTGGGGTTGAATCTCATTGTAATTAACTACACTATGTCATGTATACATATTTATTTATTTTGAATAGGCTACAACCAGTGATATGTTTATCTAACAATAACACTGGCCATCGTTTAAACAACTCAATACTGGATTGTTAATTAATTATTGTGTTATCAAATGTATTGTAAACACTATATTCAATATGTACTAAATGTGAGCCTGCATCATTTATTTTTAAGTATTATATGAATTATTCATAGCTCTAAATGTAATCACAGACCACATGCCTCAATCTCAAATTCCCAAATTAAAACAAGGCTGAAAATATTGATTCTATTCTGTAGATCAGCTGTTCATCTCTTGACTGCAACTAGGATTCAAGTGTCCTGATGTTATGATGATAACATCTTTTAATCAAAGACACGTTAGCCATTCAGAAATTAGTATTTTGAAATTGTTATGAAAGTGCCATTCACCATCATCATTCAAAGAACATTGAGATTTTGCAGTGGAGGAGGTGAAATCATTGTTGGGAAACTTCCATCATGAGAGAAGAGGTGAGCGACGTGATACTGACTGCAGCCTGGCAGGCAGCAGGAGATGAAGAGAACACAAATACATACCAAATTGTGGAGCTTCAGGTCTCACTCACAGATCACAGGAGCAGGTGTGCTTGGAAATGTCACTATTTCCTGGTAATAATATTGCACTGGGCATGTGTAAAAACTCTGGGCTAGTTTGAGTTCTATGATATGGGACACCCCTTCTAGGCTTGCCACTGGCCCTCACACTTTTAGTAAAGTGGATTGAGGAGAAACATTTGCTAAAAAAGAGAAAGAGAGAAAGAGAACATAAAGAGAACAGCCCTTCCTAGATTCTGCCATCAGTTAGGGAGTTTTAGATGTTGTCAGAAGGTCTCACAGGCACTGTGTTTCAAGCATACTGAGGCTTTAAGGCAGCCGGCAGGTCAACAGATAATGACAGAATGACTGAAACAAATCTAACATTGTCGATCTGGCACAATTACTAGGGGTTAGAACAAAGCTGACCCTTTGCTCAGTGATTTCTATTGTATTCTATTGTGTTCTGTACTGTGGGGCTAAATGAGGGAACAAGGGACAGGTGGGACTCCAGAAAGGATGAGATGGAGACCTGGTGACTGGAAAAAGACTGAACGAACCAAGTGGACACATAGTCTATGCCGGAGTCCACAAAGAATACTCAGACTAGGAGAAAGAAAGGCACCCCGACACCTGCTCTGCCCACAACGTGACCAAGAGTGCACTGGTATGCCCTTGGCTCCATCGGCACTGTGCATCATACACTTTGTTTTACCTACTTTGATTCACAACAATAGATAAATCTCATTTAAACAGCACAGGTTTCTATGGATATTAAAATGTATTATAAAGTTGACACAAGTTTAAAAATGAAAAACCCATATCTCATAAGGGCTAAAAGTAATGTAAGAAGGTCTAGTGCATCCTGACTTGTGACTTCTTGAAATAATTTTCATGAGAATTAATACTCTCTTGCAACTGCAGCCTATATTAACACTGATGGAGATGAAATGTGGTGAGTGGTCCCATTTCATTAAGTATTTCTGCTTTACTGATTACTCCAGCGCTTCCCAAAAGAGAGGAAAAAGCAATCATCATCCTGGGTATATCCAATGTTCCACGGGCAAAGTTGGCGACTCCAGTGTAGTTAGCAGTAGTTTGGCCTCAGACCATTGACAACTCCTCTCCTTTTTTGATGAGGAGAGGATGATCTGGGGCTTCTATGCTATCTGTCGCCTACTTGGCAGATTGATTGACTTAGACTCCCTCAAAGACAAAGATCAATGTCTGCAGTTGATGGTTCAGGAGATTACACAGGTGTGATGGAGACGCCACTTCAACTTTTCTTGAGTGAGTGGAGAAGGCAGGGCTTTGAAAAAATGGATGGAATGAAGATTTACTGTATTTCTGTCTGGGAAATGATGACTTGGTAATGGGTCATGAACTCATACAAGGATTAAGCTGTTTTGGCTGTTTTACAGGGACAAAACTTCGAACTTACCTCAAAATAAAAAATCAGGGCCTAAGTGTCCACTGTTCAACCTTGAGCTAATGGAAGCTAATGCACACTGTTTTATCCTTTCACAGTGAAACCAAAGCATCTCTCTTCATGCTCTCACCTTGACTGGCGGAGCCAGGCATTCTCGATGATGACAGATTCGTACTCTGGATGACTCGTGGAATCCCGCTAAGCCTAACGACCTTTGATACCATTTGAAAGCTAATCCTCTTTCACATCATCTTCATGGAAACTGCCATTGTGCAGATTTGTTTCCAATTAAGAGAATAAAAATAGAAGCAGACACATGTATTTTACAAGGAGCACATTACTCATTGAAATTGAACTCCCATTCCCCCTATCAGTTCCATCTACAGAGCCTAGCTTTGGCAAAGAAGTTACAACACAAATCAAAGAAGAATGACTCAGGTACGATTTGCGGTTTGTATGAGACATCTTGAAAAAAAGACTCTACAGCACCTTTTCAGTGAACAGTTTTCAGACATTGCTCATAATTCCATTTTCCCTCCTACAAGGCCCAGGCCTTGTTTAAACATGGTTCAGAGAGCCTTGACTGCAGGGATACCCATAAGAGATGGCATGTCAGGGTGAGGAATAGGCTAACTAATGAGGACTCTCATAATCCTTTAGCTCGAGCCTAATGGGGCATTTAAACGAAGACAATGCATCTTCTGGCACATAACCCCACTCTTCCTTACACTCTCATTTGTAGGAAATCATGTTTCAAGGGGAGCACAATTAGTTAAAGCAGTGATAAAGAGCCACAGAGCCGTTTTTACTAAAATAATATCACACTTCAGAGCATGCATTAATCAGTAATGCCACTACATTATAATACTCACAGGCATAATTCACCCATGTTAACTCATTCTTACCATTCAGTATGATGATAGAATGTGCTACTCAGGTGTACATAGTCTACATTTTTCTTCCAATCATTTCTTCATGAATTGGACTAATTGTCAGGGAAATTGTTAATGTGACATAAATGGAATCCTTTTGTTTTTCTTCACTGCAACAGGCTCAAATCTGCGGTGTGGATATGATTGATAATAAGCTGCCGTTGCGGTTGTGAATAATCGTAGCCCATCAGTCTTGCTTTTTGTGCTCGTTGCTAAGGTCCTGTTTCCTGGCTATCGGCCCGGAGTGAAATGATCCCCTTTCACCCCGAGGAGATGTAGCAGTCACAAGGCTGGGATCCCCCAATCTCCCGCCTAATGTCCCCCCCTGCTGTTCACTGTCTTCCTATTATAATATTATGACCTCATCCCTGGTAGATCCATGTGTCTGCCCCCTGTGTGTTCTGTCTATGAATATGTATGCCAGTGAATAATAACAGAAAAATCGTTGTCAAATCGCCCCTGGCTGTCTCCGCTGTGGCGCCTGTGTAAAACCCCAAGCTGCAGCCTTCCTTTTCTTTGTCCTGCATATTATTTTTTCTTGTTGAAGGCTAATCCCCACACAGTAAAGTCATGAAAAATCCCCTGGATCACATATTATAGACCAAGGTGACCAGGCTTTTGCATTACGGGCGTCGTTCAGTTGACTTTACATGT
Organism: Etheostoma spectabile; assembly: GCF_008692095.1. NCBI lineage: Eukaryota > Metazoa > Chordata > Actinopteri > Perciformes > Percidae > Etheostoma > Etheostoma spectabile. The sequence continues at coordinate 19,297,053 of NC_045750.1, read as the reverse complement.
CTTGCTGCCCTACCATGAAGTAATTTGTAATATTCTTCTTTTAGTCTTTAAAACACAACTTATGAAGTGACACCTGGAGGCTTTAAAAGGTTGCATTATTTTATATGCATCCCATACAAAGCTGTTAATAACAGGAATGCATTGGCAAATCCCGCTGTATTAAGCTTTATAGAAGTCGAATTGTGTGTCTCATGACAAAGGTATGTCACATAAGCCTAACAGCCCCCTGCTCTTCCATAAAGTGTGACCAACATAACAGGTTATATATATTCCTCCTGCCTCTAGCTATCTTTCAAAATAATGAGACCAGTGGTATTTCGCTTTACCTAAAGGTCAAAGTAGTTTAATTCAGACATTTCTCTTTAACGTGAGTTAGTTGGAGAAAATGAATCCAACAGATACTGTATGTGTTCCCACCCACATGAATCCCAGATGCATTACTGCAACGCTGGACATTCACCTGAGTGGGCAGTTGGGCAACATTTTGGAAACCTTTTGCTCTAAATGAGTGCTTGTTAACACAGGAGGAGCAACTGAGGAAGGTGAGGAGTTCAGTGACAGAGATGGCTGAACCCGGTGAGGGCTGTCTATCCAGCACACTGGCCTCAGAGGGGAGTCTTGTTCATCTAAATGTTACTCTACCAGAAAATAGCATGACCTTTACTTAAAGAAGAGTTCTGGCCATCACTTGTATCACTCGTTGTAATTGCTGAGATCTGGGAACATAGCGACACAGTTTGATGAGGCAAAAAACACGAGAAGTCAGCCAATCGGACAGGTTGTACACAAGCCAACACTTTATATAAACCACTTCATTTGAAGCAGAAGCCAAAAGTGAGTCATCAAAACGCTATTGCTTCAGCACAGCAATGAAAACACATAGAGCTGCTTCTTTATGGACTGTGCTATTTATCCTGCTGGGCTCTGATTAGCTCTGTAGACGGAATGTCTACTAATGGAAGCTAGCCAATATCTACTATATGTGCACGTGCAAGGGTGTAAGCCCTGAAAAACCTAAGCACCTGACAGCATTGGCCAGAATGTCTTGTCATCGATCACAGCCGGGACCAAGCTGGTGCAAGCTACTTTGTAGGCTTTCTTACTTATTGTTGTGTAGACTTGGCGCGGCTTGGGGTGAAGTTGCAACGTTGTTGCATTATTCATGTAGTTGGGTTTGCATTCACACTGTACTTTGTCAAATACACCAAATACTGTAAACAAATGTCACAAGGTGAAAATGGTCAGTTGTTTATTGGACAGAATTTCTGAGTGAAACTCGTCAACACTTAGAAATAATGGAGCAACACCAAATTTACAATGTCTTGCATTTTCTGGTTCTGCTTTGGTGTTTCTTTCATCTTAACATAAAGCAAACAATGGGTTAGGGTTAACAGACAACCAGAGATGTGTGCTCAGAACCGCTCATGAATCTGAAAGTTTTCATCCCTTAAATTATTTATAAGTCCGTAAATTGTGTGCAAAGTTAAAAGGCTAGTGAATGCACTGTTTTTCGTTCACTTCCTGTATTTGGGTGTATGTGATTGTGTTCTCACCTAAAGTGAACCGAACTCTAGGTCACTTGGAAGAGAACCAAGACCCCCGTTTTCAAGCAGACCAGAGTTTGGTTGTTTGGTCTACACCAGCGTTCAATTGAGCTTTCACACCACCCCAAAACAACTGGAATATCCAACCAAACTCTCCAGGGTTTCGGTTTGAATGGACGTAACTGCTCAGGTGTGAAAGCAACCAAAGTATTCAGCCAACTGACATGACCGTGCTAACAACCATATCATCTAAATCTTGGCAAACAAGCAAATAGGCGTATTTTCCCAAAAATGTTGAACTGTCCCTTTTAGCTGTAGCGTGAAAAGACACACCAGGAAGTTGGTCCTTAAATTGTGATGGATGTTTACATGGACAGTTATGGTAGGGTAATAATTTTACCGTTCATCTTCATTTTCTCTTTCAAATAAGTTTGACTAATGTGTTGGCGTGTTGTGATGCTGCTGTGTTAGCAGATCTCAGCAGTCACTTGGGTGAGTACAATGTCTAAATCAATGGCCCAAGCTATGAAAAACAACTAGTCATTACAAAATTGTTATGATGGAACTCTGATCATTTGACTGCCTCATCAGCTGTCAAACATAGGAAAACCCCTTAATCCAAACATGAATCCCAGTACACTGAGCCTTCCTAAAATCAGTTGTTTTTCCTCTGCTGATTTGTAAAAAGCCCCAGCTGCGAGACACTCACGCATAACTACTGCTGCTGTCTTTGTCACAGTAGCATGCTGATAAAAACAAAAGTCAAAAAATACCCGCTCTCACCTTGATGTGGCGCCTCTGGAGAGCGTGATTAAGGCAGCCTCCAAACAGGCTGTGTTTTGTACAACTGGAACATCCCCCAACAGGAGGATGAGAGAAGGGGCCAGCAGGTCCATGGCCACACAGATATTGTGTCTTCATTATAATCCACACAGGGCTCGGGGGGCAGCATTGTTTAGGGAGGCAGTGTGCTTCTCTTAAGGCTAATCTGCAGAAGCACCAGCAAGGGCAGACTGTCTGGGCTGCATGTCTATGCATTCTCCTGTTACACAACGGCCTTCTTCAAGAGGTGAAGATGAGGAAACATTGATTATAAAACTAAAAAGAAACCAATATCCACCTCTTGGGATTGCAAATGTTCTTTGAAACATACAGTTAGTGACCTGGAGGATGGAAGTTGGGATACTGCTTAACACATCACAGCTCAGCGTTTCTACTCTCTCAGCAAGCCAGCTGCTAATTAAATTCCTAATATCAGGAGTCACTCAACATCTTGGTGAAAGGTGTATTTTGTTTGTATTTGCAAGAGCACACTGTTTGGGAACAGTGCTTGTTAAAAAATGTATGAGGATTTAATGCAGTTTGCTGCTATCCTGCCCAGTGATGACAATGCAAATTTTACTCTGAAATAAACTTTCAAAGTTGATTAGTGCATGAAAAGAAGCTGTTTTTGCTGGAATATGTAGTGCTTTAGAGGAGTCTTGATAAGGCTGGAACAGAGAGCAAAAAGCCTTGGGCCACAGTATTTTTTCAATGATGCAATTAACTATCTCTTAATACATGTATATCTTATGATTCGAAAAGCCAGACAGGTCAATTATAGCCGCCAGCAAAAACTAGTTGAAGTAAGGTTGTGCATTTTTGTCCCTTAGTTGATATGCTATGGTTTACTTCTGATGAAGTTACTCCACATAGCCCATAGTATGCACACACCTGAACTCCCAGACTCTCATGCTGTCACAAGAACATTAAAGAGGCCCAACACTGTTGTTGGATGAAGTTCTAGCTCTCAGACAGCGTTCCACTTAATCCCAAAGGATGGGATTGACGCCAAAGATCACATGCTTCCACAGCAAACTGGGAAAACCATTTTTATATGGACCTGGCTTTGTGCATGGAGCCATTGTAATGTTAAAACAGCAACACAAACTGTTTCCATGAGGTTTAAAACACAGGATTGCCTTAAACACCACTGCATGCTGAGCACGTAGACTTCCCTGAAAGAGGCCGAAATCCAACATGAATACAGCGCAAGGCTGAAGGTACACAATGGTATTTGGACTGGACTTTTACTTGACTACATAGTGTAAAACTAAGATTCTGGATCAAAACCTTATGTATTGATACTACTAATACTAATTATTGTTTTGACTATCAAACACCAACAGGATTGATACCAATACAATGGATCAGTCTCATGATAGAGCTCATGCTAGGCACATTGAAACTCCTCGCGTTCATTGCTTCTCTGTTGCTGTTGTGTGCATGCATTCATGCACCTTATTAGGTAGGATAATTCCCGTAAAACATTGATTTCCCATTAAGATAGATCTAATTATATGGTCATCACTAAACCCTACTGTATGCCAAGGACAGCAGAAATAACTTTGTATGTTGCCTACTTAACCAAGAAAGCTAAAGACCATGTTAGAGTATTTAAAGATTTCAAGAATCATATCTGTCACTGCTGCTAGAATATTAGACCTTAATTACAAGGGCAGGTGAGTTCTCACTGACTTTCAGAATTGATTTTAAACTATATTCTTACAGTATTTAAATGTTGTCATGGCCTTACCCCTGACTTATGACCTTGTCACTACCCTTTCATACAATTTGTGCCTGAAGCAATCCAAACCTTGACCCTTAGAGTGACAGATCAGAAAACGTTTGGAGAGCACTGATAAATCACGTCCTGCACACATGCATTTGAGCCATTCTGGAGGCCAATTTGAAGCGATGCATTTTGCTGTTTAATTTGGAGAACTGGTTTGAAGGTTCCTCCAGAACCAAAAACTAGTAAATGACTTGGGGGCTTTAAAGAGCATCATTTTGTGATCGGCAATTATGGCACAGTACAGATGAAGAGATGAGGTGCCTGAAATGTCATCATTACATATGTTTATTTAAATGTGAGGTTTGACTTCAATTTATCAAATGTGTTACTTTTTTACATGCACAGTCAAAAGAGTGAAAAATTACCAGATCAGGTGATGATGAATAACATCTCTATCGGAGCTGCTCATAGTCTAAAATGCAGCTCACCAGGTTTCATGATATCACACAGCAGGGTTAAGGAGGAAGATGATGAGAGAAAAGTAATGTGCGAATCTTAAGATTTTTCTCCTTCACCAATTTACACTGACTTTTCCACTCCGTCACAGAAATCCCTGCCTTCTACTGCATATAAGCAGTAATAACCTTGAACATATCTTCGGCTTTAGTAATACAGCTCAGTCATAACTGAGCTTATTTGAGGCAGAGCCAGCCACGGCTTACCTTGTCAGGAAACCTCGGCTCAGCAGTCGCGGCATGTGGGAAAGGCATACAGTATGTCCGCTCACACAGAACATGTCTCCTGTTTATTATTCATGGCGTATGTTTGAGTTTCTAATTGTTTTTCGGTATCTGAATTGTTGGTTTTGATGAAGAGAAAGTTAGTTTTCCAACTACTTGCCAGATTGCTGGGAAATTTGAATATTGTGACCTCACTTTCACTGATTCAACACCATCTGGACAAACTTTATACAAGAAAAATACCAACATTTAATGTGCAGATTGCCATGAAATGTACTGTGCACATTCAGGTTCCCCAGAGATGAGATGGAAAACTATTGGTGTATGAGAAGAAGAATCAGGGGGATAAGACATAACCCTGAGGGGCACCATTGCCTAAAGGGCTTTCTAAAAGGTTGTTATCTCAACCCACTGTCTCCTTCCCTACAGGAAGCTCCTGGTCCAGTGGCATATGTAGAGGCGCCCATATCCATCAAGGGTCAGCGTTCTCAAGGAGTTGCAGTACGTGAGGAAGAGCAGGTATGGTGGCATCCTCAGTAGATAGGTTGGTGCACTAGGCAAATGATAAGGAATGGTATCAATGAATCAGAAGGAGGGAATGTTTTTCCACATGATTTAAATCCAATAATGATTATTGGAATTAAACTTTAAGTTAATATTGGTTTCCTATGTCAAAGCCACGACAGAGCTACCAGCTACTGGGCCACAGCCATCATTGGGAAAGCTGTACACAACATATATTTAATTTGCATGTTGCCATAAAAATTGTTGAGCACAATCAAGCCCCCAAGGAACTTATTTGAATGTAATTGCCTAAAACACTCACTAGCCCCCCCTCCTCCCCATGGCATGTTGTATGAACTAGTTTGGGTTATTTGACATACTTACATGCCAACCATGCTTTAACGTGGCAAGCAATATCCCCACAACAATTGTAGTAGTAGTTTAACAATGCCGTTTTCCTAGATATGACCAATGTTCCTTTCCAGTGGACCTGTGAAGGTTTGAAGATGTAACCTTGCAGCCTGAACAGCTCCGGCCTTCTGAGGAGCGGAGGAGCTGATCAGCGGTGTAACTCTGACAGCAGAGTGTGAGTGGCCTCCACTGCTGCCCTTTATTAGTGATAACTTGAAAAAGAGCAGCACTGAAATCATGTCGGCACTGACCTTCACCTTGACCAGGAATGTACACAGGATGTTATTAACTCCTTGGGGAAGAGGGATGGGGCTCTGTGTGGATGTGTTGTGGCACAGAACTCATCACAAGTGTAATATTTCCCTCAACAAAATTGCCATACGGAGTTTATGAGGATGTTCTGCTTTCAATATGGAAGTGAAAACTGCTGGCTTTTTTTGCGATTATGATGGTGAAAACAACATAGGTGAGGTGGGAGGGGAAGGGTTGCCATGAGCGGTAAATAAAGGAAGGACATGAGGTTGCAGAATATAGATGAGGTAGTAAACAGCTGTTGGCTCTGCCTGTAATGACAGTTTGTCATTATTTCAAAAGGTGCAGCTGAAACCACATGCAGCTAAAATGACAAATTCTGCTTTGAGTCTGAAAATTGGTCGGACTGAATGGCGGAGGAAGTGGTCGCCCAGAGCCGAGGGCTGAGGATGTGGATCTTAAACTGTATCAAAGAGCGAAGGGGCTCCTGGAAAATCTCTTGCAGAGCCAGAGAAAATTAACCTGCGAGAGTCCAGTCTCCATTACTGCAGTACTGGCAGAGGGTCACCATCTGGCAGAGATCTATTGCACAATTACCTGAGGTGCTACAGTGACTTTCTGCAAAATAAAGGCCCTCAGATGGAATCATAGAGGAGCAGCTGAATTCTATAACCAGAAGCTGTTTTAAAAATACAAAAGTACTTTTTGAAAGCACCCATTTTACTGCAAACTTGTAGCATCAAAGCAATTGCTTGCCTTGCTGTTGCTTCATTGTGGTTTGGAATTAAATGACTTGTGATACATCTTCTGTTTACTTCTTGGCAATTAAAGGTCTGACAGCAACACAACGTTTCATTTTTACTTGGAAACATTTTACAAACTAGAGAAGAATTTAATTAAAAACAATGTGTGTGATTGCTGCATGCATTGATTCTGATTGGCTTGATTTTGAAAGACTTCATAAACCCATGAAAACACATTGGCCGAGTTATAAATGCAATGGGAGTGAATAAACATCCAAAGTCTTTAATGCAACATGTAACTTATAATGATAACTTTCACATCTGTAGATGCCGTTATAAAAACCCTTTCTATCTCAGAAAGTATTTTGTATGTTAGCAGGAAGTGAATTATTTTTTTCTTTATAGATTAGTTGTGCAGTCTTAAAGTGTACCAGGTCAATGAATGACATAATACAAGTTAAAACTGACAACTGTTTAAGAATGACTGAAATACTACATAGAAAAGACAAGGTTTTATCAATGGTACACATTCAGGGTCATACATTAAGTGGATGTGGAGCCCGGGATGCTGTCAAAAGGTCTGAAAGACAAAGTTTTTCTCAAAGTAAACCTCTCTGAGGGAACACGACAGTTCTTTATGCCTCACTGGTAAGCCAGATTTGCCAAGTACGTCAGGCTGGAAATTTGTGGTCTGAAACCTTATCCTCTACAATCTGTGTCAGTCAAATCTATTTGACAAGTGGCATTTGAGACAGAGAGCTTATTTCTTCGTTTTGCAAAATCACAAAACTGTTAAGTCGGGAAGGAAACATTTTTTTGTGAGCAAGGTAGGAAAACAATATGGCTGTACCAACTGACAAGTCTTTATCAGGAGTCTGTCAAATTGTTTTGCAGCTAATAACGACCAAATGCAATGTGTCATTGAAAAACGTTCTTGGTGACAAGTTGTTGATGGAAATATCAAGCCGATAAAGACTGGGAGAAGGGCAAAATAGATTGTGTTTGAACAAATTATCATTAATTTTCCAAGTGTTTTGAATTCAAACATGGAGTTTCAATATGTAAAAGGGACTAATATGCAATAAACTGTATATAACACACATTAGCCTTTGGTACAAGTGTCTGTGGAGATAAGAACCCTGAAAGTGTGCCGATGGCTGACCTTCAGTGACCTTGTTTTGTTTTCCTGCAGGCTGCCAGATCTATTTTAATATGAAGAGCTGCAACCAATAAGACATATTAAACAACTCGCTCACAGTGTCATTGTACAGTATTGTTATGTACTCTATAGTCGGATATGCCGGATGTCCCTCTCCCACATCCTCCAAGCTAGAAGCGGCAATCAAATTATATTTATCTTTGTTTGAGTAAAATTCCACCAAAACATGTTTGTTCCCTACACTGTAAAAACTTTTCACCGTACATTTACAGTAATTTACTGGTAGCAGCTTCGTCAGTAAACTTATTTACAGTAAGCACACTGTATTTTAAAATTAAGGTATTTTACTGTAAACAGGTATACAGTTAGTAACTGTATTATTTGAATTTACAGTAATATACTGGCAGCCGCTTCACCAGTAAACTGTTTATTTACAGTAGGCATAGTTTTTTTAATTTCAGGTATTTTACTGTAAATAGACCAGTTTCTTACTTTATTATTTAAATTTACAGTATTTTGTTGGCAGCAAATTTGCCAATATTAGACTACAAATTTCATGTTTATTTTTATTAACTGTAAATAAATGTATTATTGAATTTGTTGGACATGTACAACAATTGTGTTGACAACACAAACACATAATATTATGAAAATCTCAGTATACTGATCCAGATGAATAAATTCTGCAGCTTTAAATGCTACCTTAGGGAACACTGCAATACATAGTTATTCCTAAATAACAATGAAAAAAAGCTAGATTCAAAAACTAATTAACTCTTTATTTTATAATCAATCAAAAATGTAGTAACTCATCTTGTAACTGCTTGGCTCAATCCCATGCAGTAACCGTTTACATCAGAAACACTTGAATGGGGCAAAACACTACATACATCTACAAAAAACTAAACTAAACAACAAACAAACTATCAGTATTGGCCTTTTATCTGCAGATATTGTTAATTGGTGATCAACAAATGATACCTGCAGCTAAACAAAACACAAAAGTACACATTCCAAAGGAAATAAACAATACAGTTACCAATAATTAAAAAATGTCCAGAATTATATAATTTCTGGAAAAAAATATTTTACAGCATAATACAATTAAGTTCACTTTATTCCTTCTGCATTTGTGGGTAACATTTAATGAATATTAGAGCTGTGTTTTTACAGTATTATTTCAGAAAATTTTAATGAGGGAAATATTCTTTTATTTTGACATGTCACAAAATATAACAAGGCTGCTTGAAGGTGGGTAGTCACGGGGCTGCCGCTACAGCTTGACGGGTGACATTGGTCTGGGTTTTCACAAAATTACTTCAAACCCCTAAGTATTTTTTTATTATTTTAGTCAATGTATATCATGGGTCTCAAACTCGCGGCCAGGGGGCCAATTGCGGCCGCGGAGGATATTTTGTGGCCCCTACTTGACATCAAAGTTAAGTGTTAGTGCGGCCCGCGGTTCTGAAACTTTTTTGTCATTGCGCTTGTCACTTATGGGCTACCGTAGTAGTCTCCTGACAGCGCGTGACGGTTGTCAAGCTAGCTAAGTACTCTTTGCGGCAAATGCCTGAGGTTTGACAATGTGATGTCTGTTGTTGTGAAATTCACCACCATATCAGATCTAGGGGCTTAAGCACCGGCAGTTCCGCGCCCTGTTTGGAGGAAATAGTTAGTTTTTTTTGGAATACTTGATGCGGCCCAGCCAAACCCAGACTCTACTTCCAGCGGCCCCCAAGTAACTTGAGTTTGAGACCCCTGATGTATATGCTTGTAGCACATCAGAAGCTTTAGCTACTGACATTCTAATCTCGGAGCACTTAATCAATAAAAAGTCAATCCAGGTGTATAGTACAGTATGTGTTGAAAATCTCTTATCTCTGAATGAACTCCAATGAGCATGCAGCCTTGTCCTGGTATTGCAGGTTAAAATTGTAGTAAGTTGACAGTAGAACAGCAAGCCCCAGCACAAAGGACCCCCCAACCCGGCCCTCCGCGCTCACAATGCATTAGGATTTTTCAAAATGTCTGTACAGTAAGACGTTAGAATCCTTGAGGATAATGTTTCTATAGGGTACTAACGGTAATTGTGTAAGTAGTAATGTTAGTGACCGTGATAACGTTAGCTAGCTAACATTACTACTAACACCATTAACGTGCTTAACGTTAATGGTGTTAGTAGTAATGTTAGTGATCGTGACCTGTCAGGTAACGTTAGCTAGCTAACATTACTACTAACACCATTAACGTTAAGCTTAACGTTAATGGTGTTAGTAGTAATGTTACCTTTCAGGTAACGTTAGCTAGCTAACATACCTGATGCTTAACTTTACTAGCTAGCTAGCTTTACGTTAATGTTACTGGGTGATCGGCTGCCATATCTGACAAAAAATGAATCGATAAAACTATACTTAACATTTCAAGGCATGCAGGCAAACAAAAATATTTTCAAACTTACAGAAATGTTGAAAAAAACGCTGACTCGCATCCTCTTGATGCAGCTGCTACTGTCCATGCACTTTCCTCAGAGACTGATGTGCCAGTCATGTGATGATGCCAGTCATTGTCTGCCCCCCCCCCCCCCCACACACACACACACACACAATATTTTCTCACCAATTATTAGCTGCTAATCTATTTTCTTAATAAAACACATTTGCTGCCCTTAAAGCCAATTTGGAAAGAGTAGCAACAGCGAAATGTGCTGTGTCTTAAAATAGACTGGTAAGAAAAATTCATATTTCAAAGTGTAATCCCCTTTTTTTTTCTTTATTTCCTGAGATGCACTGTGATTACCACCAAATCTGTAATATGCAACATTCTGCAGATATGTGCTGTAATATTATTATTTTCTCCCAGAATGCATTGTCACTTACAGTATGATCCTGTATAATATTAAAACAGTAAAATACTGTAAGATTTTAGCTGTAAATTTATATAAAAGGTTTACAGTGTAGGCTATTTAGCAGAGGCACCGTTGCGCCGTCTGGCTTTTAGCTTCGTCCAAGAAGATTGTGATTGGTTTAAAGAAATGCCAATAACCCAGAGCTTCAATGTTTTTATTGTTTTCAGTTTCAATTTGGCCAATCTCCACAAGCTCCCTTTCAGTGCATTCTGGTAGTATTCTGTTTTTTTTTTACTTTTGAGCAATAGGGAATATCAAAGCTTCTTTTCTCTGGTCCATTCTACTGCAGCGACTAGTTTTATGAAAAAACCCTCTTTCCAGCAGTAAAGGCAAGGCAAGGCAAGGCAGCTTTATTTGTATAGCACATTTCAGCAACAGGGCAATTCAAAGTGCTTTACATAAAATCAGTTAAACAGATAAAACACAAGTACAAAGAGTTAAAAATCATAAGCATTAAAAACCGATAAAACACATGAATAGACAGTTAAAAACAAAATAGAAACATTAGGACACATAAAACACAAGAATAAAAGTTACAGTGCAGCATAAGAAATTTAAAGAAATGAGCAGTCATTTAAAGAAAGGCAGCATCAAAAAGAAAGGTCTTCAGCCTTGATTTAAAAGAACTGAGAGTAGCAGCGGATCTGCAGGTTTCTGTGAGTTTGTTCCAGATATGAGGAGCATAGAAACTGAAAGCTGCTTCACCCTGTTTAGTTCTGACTCTGGGGACAGAAAGTAGACCTGTCCCAGATGACCTGAGAGGTCTGGGTGGTTCATAGTGTAGTAGCAGATCAGAAATGTATTTTGGACCTAAACCGTTAAGTGATTTATAAACCAGCAAAATTACTTTGAAATCAATTCTTTGAGACACAGGAAGCCAGTGTAAAGACTTCAGAACTGGAGTGATGTGATCCAGTCTCTTGGTCTTAGTGAGGACTCGAGCAGCAGCGTTCTGAATCAGCTGCAGCTGTCTGATTGATTTTTTAGGGAGACCTGTAAAGACCCCGTTACAGTAGTCAAGTCTACTGAACATGACAGCATGGACAAGTTTTTCCAAGTCCTGTTGAGACATAAGTCCTTTAACCCTTGATATATTCTTAAGGTGATAGTAGGCTGACTTTGTAATTGTCTTAATGTGGCTGTCAAAATTCAGGTCAGAGTCCATGACTACACCAAGATTTCTGGCTTTTATCTGTTGTTTTTAACATTGTTGTTTGAAGCTCGGCGCAGACTTTTAATCGTTCCTCTTTTGCTCCAAAAACAACCACCTCAGTTTTTCCTTCATTTAATTTAAGAAAGTTCTGGCACATCCAACCGTTAATTTGTTCGATGCACTTAGTCAGTTTTTGTACTGGACTATAGTCACCTGGCGATAAGGTTATGTAAATTTGTGTGTCGTCCACATAACTATGGTAACTTATTTTGTTGTCTCCATAATCTGGGCCAGTGGGAGCATGTAGATGCTAAACAGAAGAGGACCCAGAATAGAGCCTTAGGGAACTCCGCACGTCATATTTGTATGCTCAGATGTAAAATTACCTATTGACACAAAGTAATCCCTATTCTGTAAGTAGGATTCAAACCAGTTTAGTACTGAGCCAGAAAGGCCAACCCAGTTTTCCCATAGAGGCTTGATTACTGCAGTTTTCAGGGCCTGTGGAAAGATACCTGAAATAAGAGACGTGTTCACAATCTGTAGAAGATTTTTGAAAACACCCGTTGGTAGAATATCAAGGCAACAGGAGGAGGTTTTCAGATGTTGTATAATATCCTCCAGGTTTTCATGGTTGATTATATGACTTTTCTAGTCTTAACGACTACTCAAAGCACTGTTACATAGTACAGGATACATTCACCATTCACACACATTCACACACTGTGGCTGTGGCTGCCGTACAAGGTGGTCATCAGATAAACACTCACACACATTTACACTCCGATGCGGAGCACCGAGGGCAACTCTGGGTTCAGTGTCTTGCCCAAGGACACTTGACGTGGGATCGAACCAACACCTTCCGATTGGCAGCAACCACCCTACCACTGAGCCACACCGCCCTGTCATATGAACGTCTGTCATATTGAACTAGTTTTTGCTTGAACACTGTGACCACACAAATCCTGAACTGGATATGAGCACTGACTCTTGTCCTAATCTTCGATTTTGTCTTTGAAGAAGGATGCAAATCATTGCAGGCCTTGGTAGATAAAAGTTCCAGATGCTACTGGTACTGGGGTTTGTTAATCTATCGACAGTGGCAAACAAGCACGTGAATTATTATGTTTCTAGAGATAATATCAGAGAAGAGGACCTCCTTGCATTCCTCAGTTCTAAATTATGAATGCGAAGTCTCTCTTTATAGGTGTTATAATGTACCAGAGATTTGTTTTTCGCCACTTTCGTTCAGCTTTCCTACACTCTCTTTTTTCTGTTCTCACCAGTAGGACAATTCTCCATGGAGAGCTTCTCTTACCAGAGACAACTTTCACCTTAGTGGGCAATGGGATCTATAACATTTGTAATTTTACAGTTGAAGTTATCTACAAGCTCAGTCACCGATAGCCCAGAGAGGGCAAGTTTGGAGGAGAAAGCTGAATAAATGTTTCACTGGTGTTCTCAGTGAAATACCGTTTTCTGATTATCTTTGTTTGGACACTTTTGGCACAGAGATAAGCCGCTTAAGAAAACACAGGAATCATCAGAGAGAGCAACGTCAGTCACCACAACCTGGAAATGTTCAGACCCTTGGAGACAATCAAGTCCAAGTGTGTCCTTTATTGTGAGTTGGGCTCCGTCACATGCTGAGTCAGTCCATAGTTCTCAAAACACAACACAGTTCTTTGTCCCCCTGTCCTGGGGTTGTCAACATGAATGTTAAATCACCCGCAATGATTACACAATCAAAGTTATGCAGATTATAGACAGCAGTTCAGTGAAGTCATCAATGAAGGTTGCACAATATTTAGGTGGCCTGTAGATATTTAGAAATATTGCTTGAGGGGAAGACTTTAGCTGAAGAGTCACATATTCAAAAGAAACAAAATTTCCATAACATATTGTCGTACAGTGGAATGAGTCATTAAACAATATGGCGACTCCACCTCCTTTCTTATTCACTCTATTCTCACTCATAAAACTGAAGTTAGGGGGAGCTGACTCAATGAGAACAGCAGCGCAGTAAAATACTTGTTCAAGCTGGCAGCTAAACATTTGGGTTTGCGCTTTAACTCTGAGCTAATGTTGAGGGGCAAGGGAACGGGTTTGTAAAAATCCTGCTTTCTTCAGCTCTGAGGATCTTTCAAACATAATTTTCCTTTGACAAAGTGACCTTACAAAAAGGAATACCCGCCCCCCTTATCTTCTCATCTAGATTATTGTAAGACGTTATATTTCAATCATAGCTTAAATAGCATACACCATTAACAACTGGTACTATACAGCAGCATAGCTTTTATTTGCATGTACACACATAACTTTTGTTGGTTTGTCCCCTTCAGGATGAGGTGCATCCTGATCTATAGCGTCATCAGGTCGACATGTTAATACATTTGTTTATAATTATCAAATACCCGCAAATCTAATGACATTCCCATCAGCCTCAGCTGTACGCTGTGTTTGCTGCTTCTATTAGTATGTTGACACATTATTATGGTGAACATGGCAAATATTACACCTGGGCATGTGGACTTATTGGTAAGAGGGGGCCGACAGAGGCATTTGGCCCAGGGCCCACTCACAATTCACACTAATACATCCTCTGCTTCTTAAAAGCTTGAAGACAAAACTGCGTAGCATATAAAAAATAAGCCTTATTGAAAATAATCTTTTCTCTTCAGCCACTTCAAAGTTGATTAATGCAAATCTATGGCTTTAATACCATACTTTAAACCCCAGCTAAATCCCTATGCTTGGCATTTATGATGCACAATGTTCATAGTCTCTGTATGTAATGGCTTTCTTTCTATATGAGCTTTATTTTTGTTTACACGTCTTGAAATCAACATTTTTACGTTATTATATTCCATTAGGAGTTAACATATAATGCCATAAACCATTTAATCAGAGCAGATGCTGCATTCATCAAACAGTTGTTAATTTAAATGAAGCTCTTCTCAGGTTGTCTTGTTATATTAAACCCAATACAACTTACAACACTAAGATCATAATACAGAGTTGTAAAAATAATGAATTTTCCTTTCAATATAACTTACTAACAGCACGATCAGATTTTGTTACTCATACATCTTTTTCTATTCTTGGAGTCTGAGATAATTCTCACAAGGCCAGTTGTCTAATGGACCACTGGCTGTATGATGGAGCTGGCTGTGGTTGCTAGGAGATTTGTGATGCACCTCAAAGTGCTGATATAAAACCATTTTTATCTTAAGTAAAAAGAAAATTGTTATTCGCCAAAGTAATAGTTACATGAATGACACCTCTCTTGAACATGGCTCCTGGTTGTTTTGTCTCATTTCTCCTAATAAAAGTCATACAGGTTAAATGTGGGCAGTACTCAAACTTACAGTACAGTAACACAGAACAGGTCCCAGTTCCCCAGCAGTTGTGAGTTGACGTGGCACTGCTTTCTGTGGAAACAGTGGAGCATGAAAAGCCCCCCCCCCCCTAGGCTACAGGCGCAGAAGAAAGTCAGGGAGGACAAGTGTGTTCTGTCTGGCCACATGGTACCACAGGAGAGGCGTCTTCTTTGAAAGAGTTGAGTCAGGATGCGGAACAAACTCACAGCAAAGAGCACCTGAGAATTACTGCAACATGCCAGCCACAACAAGACTGGCAGGCTGTTCACTCTGCACACTCTGATCAACGGGAGTCATTTCTCGCTAGGTTTAGCTAAAGCCATGTTCACTGTGAGGATGCTGTTTCTACTAAACATAAGAGGACAGTGGAGGAGCATATTGCACCTGGTATCCACAGATTTCTAACGGTGCTTTCACACAAATTGTACTTGTATTAACTCTTGCTAACTCGTTTCTTTTCAATGTGAGAGTCCATTAGGAATGACAATGCAATCGAAACATCTGGGTTTAGAATCATGAACATTATATTATTCAATGTAACGCAGCTACAAATGTAGCTGCCGGTCATGAACTGATTCACAGCTATGTTCTGATGAGCTTACCCACCATACACAAAAAGGCAATGCACCTGCTGCTTTCTGAAATGCCATTACCCACGGGGAGCCGCAGGGAATCCTTCCCCTTGTGTGCAGTTTTAACTGTGCACTCAAGTATACGCAAGCATTATTACGTTGCTTTAATAATGATCAACAGTGCCAATCTGCATGTCAAAGTTGAACTTAAAAAAGTAAGATTTGTATGAAGTAACTTCATACCCACAAGTAAATTTGCTGATTTTGTCAATTAAATTGAAATGTATAGATTTATTTTTGCTCTTTTAAATGCTGGTGTGACCAGTCCTTTAGATCTTAGCAAACACATAGAGAAAACATAAGATGAAAGAACAACCAGGAGTAAGAGTGGACAAGGGCTCAACACCAAAGGTATTCATTTCTTGGTATTGGAGAATTCTTCTAAAGCCCAAATAATGTTGACCTGCAGCAGTTTTTGAAGCCCCTACATGTAGAATTTGATAATTTTGAACTTTGGTGACTCCTAGTGGCAGTTGGAAAAACTCCTCTGACGGTAGGCACACACCGACAGTATCTGATGGGCTGTAATACACTCTACTGTGCACGTTATGTTTGGACTCCAGCTCTGTTTCCAAATACTTTCAGGTTCATATTGAGTAATTTTACGAAAGAAGCAATGCTAATGTTTTGTGACCTTCGCAGTCAACAATAAGCAGACCTTTCACACAAATTTTAACTTGTCAAACACAAATGATCCCCTCCATTGCCATCATAAATGTTAGTTACATGCTATAAAGATACAAGTTGCCAAGATTCATTCAGAAAGCAAAATCACATATCATTGTACAAGATGGGCAGGAAAATTGGTAATGCAAAGTGGAGAAGAGTTTGTGAACCACTGGAATGATAGGGTATCTAATCTCTGCCAAATAAAACAGGCCATGCAACTTTTGATTAGCAGCTGTGGTTTGGTTGTAAATGGGCCATGTAGACGAACACAATACTAAAAAGGCACCAAAGTAAACTTTTCTATTATGGCTTGGAATGTGTGATCACACCCAGCGTTTTCTCTGACTGGCAGGATACGAGGTTCTGAGTCATGCTTGTGATACATTGTAATTGGATTAGCTCACAGTACCTCCATCACTCTCCTCATGAGTTGTTCTGTGAGGCAGGACTTAGTATTTGCAGGTGATACATTATTCCACACATGGTGCATTGATGAGAAACAGTTATTCCATTAAACCATGCTTCCTTTTTTCTTGTTCTTCAATTCCCGGCCTGTGCTGAGGGGACAGAGCTCGGTGCAGTTAGTCTGAACTATAGATATGTCTGTTTGTTCCTCAAAGGCAGGACTACTTACTAAACCTGACTACACACTATCTGGGTCATGTTGATGATTAATGAGGAACGCTGCAGTGCATTCTCACATATTGACACATCTGCATACATCAAAATGTCTGGAGACATTACAATATGTCTCCAGTCAGAGTTACAAGGTGTGTATGATTGCCTTTAAATTGGTTTTATAGTGGCTCTTTATTCCTGCCTAGATGTTCGACACCACTTATTCCAGGCATCAAGTGTGAACAATTGCTACAGTTTTGCCGAGGCTTAGGGCAAATTTCACTCTGGGTTCACATACACAAGCTCCTCAGTCATGGGACAGTGGACACCACAGGCTTTTGGGCTCAAACCTCCCTTCATCCGTGACCTGAGAACAATCCTCCCCTCTACCCCTCTCGACCCAGGAGACAGTGAACAGGGTAGCAGGCCCGTCCACACATGCAGTCCTTCCTCTGCTCCAGGGCATCTGATGTGCTCAGTGATTCCCCCCTTCACTAGCTTATATTACAAACATCAGACCAGGTCACTCTCCAGAACAACTTGCAACATTGCTGGCTTTGGTCTCTTCATGAAACTTGCTAAAGTGCTCATTTTCAGGTTCATAATTGTATTTAGAGGTTGTATCGGAATAGGTTAACATGGTTTAATTTTCTAAAAACACTGTGTTTTTGTTGTACTGCACATTGCTGCAGCTTCTCTGAACAGTAGTGAGACATCTCACTACTGTTCAATCTTTGTTGGGAGTCGCACATGCGGACTGTAAGCCAGCCAGAAGCAGGGTATGAGGGCATGCCTTGGCAGTACCTAGGTAAGGACTACTAGCCAGTCAGAAGCAGAGTATGAGGTTGTGCCCTGACAGTACCTAGGTAAGGACTACTAGCCAGTCAGAAGCAGAGTATGAGGTTGTGCCCTGACAAAGAGACACTCGTTTGTCTCTGAAGTAAAGGCTGGACTACAATAGAGCTGTATGGAGCAGTTTTTGAACAGTGTTTTCTGTTGGAGATGGTAAGTCCTTTTGAGGGGGGGACTTTGGGCTTTTTCACTTTGTAAACCAATAACATGCACAAAAAAGATATATAACACAATAAAGGAAAGGGAAAAAGCCCAAAAAGCATAATATGAGCGCTTTAATAATAAAAAAAAATACTGGCACCATAATGTGGTATAAATAAGTCTAAATAAAGTTGCACATGCAATAAAACTGTTGGCAAGCAAGATATCAGTGAGTGTTAAAACTTTTTTTTTTAAACCAACAATTTCAGGCAGGGGTCTTTTTCAAGCCAAGGACCCCTTAACCAAAAAAGAATGGAGCAGGGACCCCCTACTACATATATTGTATAAAATGAAGCTGCAGTTTAAACTGGGCCTACAATTAGGTCATGAGTGATAAGTAGTGGAGAGTAATGTGTTAATTCCTTGTATACGTGTTTAAACTAGACCTGCATAAGTTATGTCTGGGGTCCAAGCCCCCCGGCACAAGTCGTACCTGCATGGCCAGGGGCAGGGTGCATGATGCAGGTTGAGATACGAGTAGTTTGGGACAATTATTGTAGGATGTGTCATGATGTTGCACAGAGGCACCACGTAGGGCCTCCTCAAACGTTTAAGAAATAACACCACAAACAGCAACACCAACTTCTGCATTTTGAAGGTTATCAGAACTATTTTGATAACTCCTTATCATGTGGGTCTAGAGATACTAGATGCAAGTTTTCAGACTCACGGCCTAGGAGGAGTCCTCAAAAGTATGTTTTACATACAGAAAATACACAAAGCATCCACATATCAGCAAGTAAAGTCACTTGTCCTGGGGGGGATTTCATGCTTACACAGACCACCTCACAATCTGTGATGACCACTAGCTCAAAGTTTTAATGAGCTATCTCCCAATGACGACATCACACACCAGCGGGTCACAGAGCCATGCAACAGAGACTCTTGTCAGCACCATGTCACACTTAATAAGCCTCTCTGCTGGCCTTGCCAGAGATTTGTCAAAGTGTTGACAACATGCAAAACTGCAGAAAAGTGTCAGGAAACAAATTCAATTTATGCGTTCTGGAGTTATTATTATGCATGAAGAGAGATGGCGCCTTGGCTCGCTAGGAGCTTATGCAGCACTGAGACCCAACCGAGCAGGGAGAAGAGCAGCAACGTTCCTGTGCAGCAGCTGCACGACAACCCTATCCCTCTAGGTCATATTCCTATATGTTAACATGACATTGCGGGTCACTGCTGGGCTGGCAAAGTTGAGGAGGTAGAAAGTAAGAAAAAAGTGACGCACACTCGGGCTCCAAATACATTCCTGTATTTTATTAATAGAGAGATGCACATGGAGCCAGATTGTGCAACACGTTTCTCTTACTTCCGTATCTACTTCTAGTGATCAGCACCTCACTACAACCCAATGTGTTATGTTTCTATATTAAAATTGGAGATATCTGTTAGTTTTTGTGTTTAAAGGTTTTTTGGGGTATTGTACTTTTTTATTTTCCTATAGTCAGGAAAGTAGAAGGGAAGAGAGAGGCCTGGGCCGGACTCTTATCCTGGCCGCTGCGCTAAGGACTCAGCCTCAATGGTATGTGCTCTACCCGGTGAGCCCATTTTCTTTCTGATAGTGCACTTTCCTGAGCCTCTGGGCCATCATGGTGTTATGAGTTTTTCAAATGTATTTGACATTCCCACCAGTGTAATAAAAGTGTGCAAAGGATGAAGACTGCTGACATTTATGGTAATAAAAAAGAGTAGCGGGCAATGCTCTGTATGTGTTTGACCTCATCTCAGGAAGGGAGTTGACTATGCATTGCTTTTTGAAGTGTCCAGGTAAATGAAAGGCAACTGGTAAACCAATAAGGTAGAGAGGTGCTCTCAGACTGAGACACGTTGTTTGAGGTTGAGGAAGCGGAACAAAAGAATGACATTCTGCTAGTCGCAAACAAAAAAAGACATTTGTAATCCCTGCTATCACCAACAGGATGAAAAAGTAAATCAGAGAGCACGCATGACCTACCTCACAAGATAGAGGGCTTACAGCATGTCCTTCAAGACTTCAAGGCAAAGAGCTCATTCCAGCTCTTACATACACACTGAGGATACTGATACAGCTACCAACTTAAAAGGAAATGCTGGTTTCTTAGAACCATTTTATTCAATCATGTCTATAGTTTCTAACAATGCTGTACTCACTAAGTACCTTTAAATGCTGACATCAGGGAGTGCAGCAACCTGTTGCCAGAACCAACGTCATGGCTGTATGGTTCTGCAAATCCAAGAGTTAACGTCCAATGATGATGTTTTTATGATGATGATGATGAAGATGTTCAATGCCAATGTTTTTACAATGATTATGGTATGGTGTCCTGCCCACTGTTAAAGTGAAGTTTGCACACCAACTAATTTGTCTATATCATTGTCAGTTAGTCTACGACATACCAATTTGGCCGGATGTCCATCCTTGTAGATTTGGCAAGTTTATGGTCTGGTTAGGCAGCTAAAACACTCGGATAAAGATAGAAAAAGATTGGTTATAGTTGGACGTAAACTCTAGTCTCCTGAATAAAAGTCTGACTTTCTACACACCAAACCACCACGCCAACCTCCACACCCTTTGCCGAAGCTAAAAAAAAAAAAATCCAAATAGAAACATCAGTACACTTTTCAAGTCTGCTTCGGATTATTTCAAGATATTTCTGTGTATTGTTTTGTTGTGCTTACATTTGCTAAGACTGGATTGTTGCCTCTTCCTCTCTTGTCCCAGTAATGTCTGAGAGCAATGAAATAACTGATAAGCAGAGCCAAACACTTCTTGACACTAAGGGGGTGAGAAGGTATAAAATAGGAATGAAGAACTTCCTTGCTGTTAAGAAATGGGAACTTACATTGAATTTGAAATGATTGAAAACTGACTTGTTTTTCAAATTGTAAACATTCACTTTCTTTGTCATCAGTGGATAACTCAAAAGACTACTCAAAGGAAACATGTGAACTATTCCCAGGATAAGGGTGGCACCCAAATCATGGTTGCTGCTGTCGCTGTGGTCCTTCTCCCTGCTATGCCCTGCCATGCCCTGCTATGCCCTGCTACGCTCTGCTATGCCCTGCTACGCTCTGCTATGCCATGAACTACTACAACCCACTAT
Source organism: Etheostoma spectabile (assembly GCF_008692095.1). Classification (NCBI taxonomy): domain Eukaryota; kingdom Metazoa; phylum Chordata; class Actinopteri; order Perciformes; family Percidae; genus Etheostoma; species Etheostoma spectabile. The sequence goes on along the minus strand of NC_045750.1, from coordinate 19,275,650 downwards.
TTCTATTCAAATTTCCATTATCTTTATTGTGACAATTATTGCTACTGTTCATCAAACCCCCAAACGCCACCGCCAGACACCGTCTACCAGCAACCTGGGTCTGTCCCAGGTTTCTTCCTAAAAGGAAGTTTTTCCTTGCCTCTGTGGCACTAAATGCTTGCTCTTCGGGGAACTTACTGGAATAGTTGGGTCTTATAGAGTGTGGTCTAGACCTACTCTATTTGTAAAGTGTCTTGAGATAAATCTTGTTATGATTTGACACTATAATTAAAATTGTAAATGTAGACACTGCCTACCAGGAGCCTGTGTCTGTCCCAGGTTTTTTCCTTGCCACTGTGGCACTCAATGTTTGCTCTTGGGGGAATTATTGTGTGTGGTCTAGACCTACTCTATCTGTAAAGTGTCTTGAGATAACTCTTGTTATGATTTGATACTATAAATTAAATTGAATTGAAATGAACTATGCACGGTAAATGACAGAGGCCTATTCAGATCCTAAGAGAAAGCCTCTGTGGGTACTGGAGCTATGATGTAATTGTCTCTTTCTCATGGGCCCTTAACTGCATCTAATACTAAAAAGATGTACTCAGAGTTGGGTTAGTGCAGCATACAGTACTCAATGTCCTCAAGGGGAAAATGTTATTGCTATACGCACTATGGAATCATGTAATAGACTACATAAAGTGGATTTATCCCATGGGCTCTCCCCTTTCCTTTGACTCCAGCAGAACACTCACAGTAATTCTTTTGGATGTCCAGACTGTCACTTCTGTAACCAGGACCTGCCACACTCCAGAGTGAGGAGCCCACTCTTTTGGAACATTCCACATTCAAGGTCCATTAGCTCAGAGCGGCTGCCGTGGTTCACTCTACTATAACATGTCCTTGAAAGAAAACGGTTGGAGAACCGTGAAATGTTGATCACATAATGGTGGGTTCTGGTTTGGGCCCTCCTTGAGACAGAGGTAGATATGACCACATTATGACTGATGCCATTAATCTGACGTCACGTGAGGCCCTCATGAACACTGAAGTGAAACATTCATTTGCTGTTTGAGCGGTAACTAGGTTAAATGGGCCTGATGGCATTAATGGAGCCATCACTGGTGAGGCATAACTTGGAACTCTAGCAGAAATTATCTACACACCATTAAAAATGAAATGTGGTCTCTGTAGAATATGGCTTATCTCCACTTGTTACAAAAAGTAGTTAGATCGAGGTCAATGCCATGACTGACTCTGAGGTGAAAGAAAAAAATCCACCTGAGGATACTCTCACGCTGTTAGATATCATCAATTTGTGATGTTTTTAGTAGAACCATCTTCCCTCATTGCCTCGTCTACTTTTACTTCAAGTAACGATTTCCTGCATTTCCCAGAATGGCTTTGAGGATCCCGACAGAAGAGGCTCGTCTGTGCAGGTGCGGAGAAACTGTGCAGTATATTTTCCAGCTGTGATAAATTCACACTGGTGACAGAAGAAGTTACTGGGTCTGCTTCCAGAAGTTAAATACCAAAACCTGACACTCCATTGACATTTAAGTGGTATCAAAGTACACTATAGCTGCACTCAGGGTTGAGGAGGAAGAGAAATACAGCCTACAAACTGTTCTGTTACATTGAAAAAGTGTGCTAAAGTCAATGTTAACCTAAGATTAATGGGGACACTGGCTTGTGCAGACATTATTATTTGGTGATTAAATGGTATTTGATGAAATAGAATGTTGAGGCAGAAATCTATGGAGCCTTTTTATTTGGATGACCAAAGGAGCTTGAATGGTCTGAAAGTAGTGAGATTTTAGTATGACTCAAAAAAATAAAGCCACAACTGGGAGTTAATAGTACATTTGTTGGGGAGTATTTTCTGCTGCATTATAATCATCATTTGGTTCTCTAGTGAGTTTTTAGAGTGTGGTCTAGACCTGATCTATATAATAAAATAATAATAATAAAAATAATAATTTTAATAATACATCAGAATTATATAGCGTTCATGAAAGATGCTTTGAATCATTTTAATAAAGACCAGAAATATAAGATCCAAACATGGGGGGGGATAGCAACTGGAAACACCCCAGGTTCGGCGCTTGGTCCTGGTAATTTACTGGAGGTTGGCATCAGACCCGAGGCTTCTGGAGGGGATGTGCTGTTGGAGAAGGTCAGAGAGGTGTGTGCTTGTGTGTGTGAGGTGGGGAGGGGGGCTGTTGAGGGCTTTGTAGGTACGGGGTAGAATCATAAAGTTTATCCTGTGTTTGACAAAATGAGCCAGTAGAGGACATGTACATAGTATTGCAGTACTCTGCATGTTACAAATGCATGAATGAGTGTTTCTGCAGCAATAAGGGACAGTGATGGGCAGAGATGGGCAATGTTATGTTAAGATAACGTCTGAGATTTGACAAATTAAATGGAATTGAATTATTTCAGGCAGCAGTGTACAGTATGTACATGTACATGTGGGTCATGATTTGATATGTTAATCAAAATACATGGCTTTATCAAATGAGATTAGACTGTACAGCTAAAGAAAGGGACCTTAAACACTGAGCGTTCTTGGAAAGTTGTACCGTTACGATTTGCTCCTAGTTGGGACCCCAGTAGCAGATTCAGACACAGGCTTAATGGATTGGAATAAGCAGTTTTCTTTCACCTCAGTATTTGCAAGACAGAGAGTGAAAAAAGGTGGAGAGGTGACAATCTGGTTTGAAAACAGTTAATTGTTGTGTGGAACTTGTGGTGGACAATGGCAGTAGATCAGCATGAAGGCAGGCTCAGCTTTTTCAGGTGTGAGACAGGAAAGACACAGGTGAGGTTATAGTCAGCAGAGTACAACAACAATTCAATGTCAAGTTCTTCACTGTGGTTTAAAACACTGGAGTTTAAGCCAGAAGAACTACCACATGGAATGCAGAAAACCATCTGGCAATGAGTGAGTGAAGAGCCGGGTTTCTTGTACTGAGCTTGATTGTGAATGGAAGTCAGGTGGGCCTGGTAATGCCTGTAGAGCCACGCCCCTGCTGATGAGATCACACACCACCACACACACAGGGGAGGAGACACAGACAGAGGTCACAAACCCGGCTGTGACATGTACCATCTGATCCAATGATAAGGACCTGTCTTGTCTGTGTTGGGCTCTAAAACGTTGTTTGCTCTCCAGTCCTTAATGGCAGTCAGACAATTTTGCAAAACAGTCAGTTTACCAATCTCCTGAGGCTTAAAATAGACATATAATTGGAGGTCATCAGCATAACAGTAATATGACTTTTCTTTTAATTGGCTAACAATATGATCTTGTGAAAGCATATACAATGCAAATATTAGAAGTCCAAACTCAAAACCCTGAGACACACCACACAAAAGGCAGCAGTTTCAGCCATGTAACCAAGTGACATCAGGATAATGTGATCCACTGTATCTAAAGCTGTGCACTTATAGATCCAGAAGCACCAACACAGAGCTATCACCCACATCAGAAGACCTCATTATATCATTGATCATTCTGAGAAGAGCTGTTTCAGCGCAATACTTCTTACTGAAACCAGATTGGAATGTATCTAAAATGTTATGTGCAGTCAATTCAGTGTGGCTTTAAACTGCATAAAAACTGAATCAAAGTAAATTGCTATCAGTGCAGGTACACACAGCCACACAGCCACGCATAAATAAGCTATTCCGTTGCAAACTAAGAGATACTTACTCTGAGGTATGGGAGTTTAGTGTTCAGTAGAGTTAATAATTAATGCCAGAAGCAGTGGGTGAAAACGCTGCATCTTGCATGGTACATTATATATTAATTAAAACTAATTAATTAATTAATGCTGCAGTTTTAACTTAATATGACAGCTGACATGGTGAATTGTGCTATAAAATAAATTATTTCAAGTAAAGCAAACAAATGAAAAACCTTGACTTAATATTATACCTTTTGTACATTGAGCCTGCAAGGCAGCCTTAGCAAATATACTGTATAAAGGCATTATTGTTGCATTTGTACTGCCATCTGTTGAAATTGTGATTAAAAAAAAAAGAAGAAAATCAGAGTGGTCTTTAATGATCACCAGTAGCAGCTGGCCAACCTGACAGAGACAACTGCAATGAGTGGCACTTAAGAAGTGACAGAAGCAATTTGCTGTGTAAATGACAGACATGCTCATGTTTGAATCAGCACAAATGGTTTTACTGGTTGCTGATCTCCTCTCACCTGAAGCCTTAAATGGTCATGAAATATTTTTTTACTTTTCTCCAGATCTCAAAAGCTAAGAAGAAAATCTGAGAATGCTTTTATAATGTCGCACTTTTATTGGTGTTAATCTGATCTACATTGTGTTCTTCAGTGTTTCCACTGTTGCTCACATTTCCACATAGTTGTACAGTTAGTCAATACAAGTAAATGCGAGTTATGTGTGTGCAGTTTTTGAAATTCTCACCATTGACAGTGATCTGATGACTTGGTGCAACATTGATGAGAATCTAGTTTCACCAGTGAGTCACAGAAAGTATCCTCTCAGGGGCTGTTTTGCGCTTTTATTGGTTGATTATCACTACTGATAAGTAAGATTGTTCTATATGGTTTTACAATTGACTATAATGTTGCCTTCAAAAAACCTTGCATCATAACAAATTTGACATTTTCCAATTAATACAATTAAATTATCATTTAATTGTTAAATTAAAAAAAATCAGTGATTTAAGTAAAAAAGTATGTAAACTTACAGTATGTAAGAAGGTTGTATCTACTGTAGATAGTACTGGCAGGATAATCACACTGCAGTTCATATTAGGCCGTTGCCCACATGGAAATCATGTTAGTTAGGCTGGCATCATATCTGCTTTCAACAGAAAGTCACAGTGACGTCTTCATCTGAGCTGTCAGTTGATGCATGTCTTTCCCTCGCCCTTCCCCCGTCACCCCTGGAGCAACCCATCCTCCTGCCAGGTCTCTGTCAGTCCCCAGATACTGCAAGTGTTTCATCAGAGTGGTCAGCTCGGTGTCTCTAATCCTCCGCAGTGAGTGGGAGAAGCTAACGGAGCTAACTCTGTGATCCAGGATTACTATAGGCCTTATCCCCTCCTCTACTCAGCACAGTGCCTGGCCCTGTCACTCCAAGGCCTCTGCTGGTCAGCCTGCACAGGTAATCACCCATGGGCAGCAAAGTGATGCCGCTAAGCACGCTGATCATGCAACCAGGTGAAGGTATAAAGGGGGTTCACATTATGGCTTCACTGACATCTCTTTTTTACTAGATTAAGCAGTAGATGCAATTTTAACTGACTAACTGACTTCAATGACAATCACCTGGCGTAAAACAGATTTCAGATGTTACATGTAGTCATAACACACAGGCAATCAGAGGGCTGTACTAGGAAGCCAGCTAGAGCCTATCTATGTCCTTGACATTCCACTTTCAGGATTGCTCCTGTGCTGCCAGAGATTCAGAAGTCCGTCCCTGTCTTTGTGTGGATTTCTGAGGACTATGGTTAACTGCTCCTCAATCTATGCAGAGTAAATCCAGACAGTAGCTAGACTATCTGTCCAATCTGAGTTTTCTGTTGAATGACTAAAACTACTTTCAAGCGTACACATGTTCCACCAAAACAAGTTCCTTCCTGAGACTATTTAGCAGAGGCACACTGACTAAGTCCGACGCTTAGCACAGCACAAGACAATTGTGATTGGTTTAAAGATATGCCACTAAACCAGAGCAGGTTTTTCTCCCATCCAGGAATGCTGTGTGGACTAGCCAGACCCTCTTTTGCGGCGCTGTGGAGGAAGGTCTGGCAATGCAAAACTAGACTGAGCCAAGCGTTCTATGCCAAGTAATGTCAAATAATCATAATTAAACTTACTCAAAGAAAATGTTAGCTTGTTAAATTCGTTGTTTCTTGGCTTTCCAGACAATATAGGAGAAAATGTCCTTGCTGTGTGATTTATGGAATCTCATAGTTAAGCATAAGACTATTTTGGAAATGATTGCTGCTGTGAAATGACTGCTACTCTCAGAATAGCAGAAATAGCAGCTCAGGTTCCATCAAAGTGTGCATGATGCTGAAACAAATGCAAAGTCTATGTTAAGAGTGATAAATAAAGGAGAAGGAGAACAAAGTGGGTGTAAAGCTACACTGGGGGCACAGCACACTTTACAGTATCGTGATGTGATAGGAAATAATGGTCTGCAGCTGTAAAGTCCTCTCATTCATGTGTGTTTTTAAATATGCACTTTCTATATTGTTAATGCATTTGCTCTGTTTCAGGCGAAATGTGCGCAGAAGGCTGTTGGAATAACATCAGCAGTTTGAGGTGAGGTAATCGAATGGAAACTGCAGCACGGGCACCTCAGATACTTTATTCCCAGGGGCGGCACGGAGCATTTTTCCCCAGTCTAGAAATGGAAAGTTCCCCTCAGACTCCTGGGAAGCACATCTGAAATTCATCCATCAGTTTTCTCTGGTGTATATAAATACCCATGTGGAGCAGTCACACAAAGCTTTGTCCTATAATATGGGGCTCACAGTTGGGAATGGATGGGCATGATTCAAATAGGTGGTAAAGTGCTGCAAGCAAAGAGGCGCACCACTCCACTCTGTTTTCAGGCCCGCTTCCCCAAATAAAGCAATCAGCAAAATATTAGGCGTGCTGATCCACATTTAGGGAGTGGGGAGCTGTCTCCCAACACAGCCTTTCCTGTAAAGAGGTCTACTGTCGAGGGATGAATCACACAGGCACACATGCTGGCCTGCTCTACATGCTTCAGGAAGCAAGTTTTTTTTTAAAGTTCCCCTTTGTGGGGTTTTAACTTTGACATTTTAGATTTACTTTTTCTGCATCAGGCTTTTGGAACAGGATGGGGAAAACATTAATGTGCCTTCCCTGAATAAGGAACACACAATGTTAACAATCCACTTTTAGCGTAGCTCAGAGGCAAATACACAAAACCTTTACAAATTTAAAAATTTCGATAAAGAACCCCCCTAAATTTCAAGGGCTGCGTTTTTTTGTTCCCTTTAATTCTTTTAAACCCTTTTTGCTGGTGGAAAGAAAAAAAAAGCAGTAACCTAAAAAGGGTTTAAAAAAAAAACCAATCCTGGTTTTTTTGGAAATTTTTTTGACAAGGGGTTAAAAAGAAAAAAAGCGTTTGGAAAAACCCCGGTTTTTTACCCATCTCATAAAATTTTCCATTTCAGTCTTTAGAAACCATGGATGTAATGTTTTTTGATCCCCCAAGGGGGCTGAAGGAATGCTTTGTAAAAGCCGGTTTTTTTTTATAAATCAATGCCAAAAAGTACATTTGGGCCCTTGGGGTTTTCGGGGTGAAGTAACGCACCATCATGAACTTAGGCTGGGGCCCCCCCAATGCAGCTAAAAAAAACCCGACACTACTTCTCTTTACCCCTTTATATCTTTTTTATCATTTCTGCTGCCTTTGGAATTTCCGAATCCTTTCAGAAACAGTTTCCCCCTGCTTCCCCCGTCTTTAGCCAAGTTTGGGTAACTCTGTAAAAAGGGGGGTTTTACGTCCGTCTCCCTGTTGGGAAAAAAAGAGAAACCTTTTTGCCCAAAAGTTAACATTTCTTTAAAGGGAAAATCATTGGGCCTGTGCAGGGGATTCTGCACAGGGAAATTTTTTAAAGCCTGGGCTCAGTGTTTTTTTGGGGAGGGGGCGGGGTTTTCCCCCCTCAGGTTTCCCCTTTTGCAGAGGAGTGGAAAAAGCAGAGATTTTAAGCTTTGGCCCTTCTTTGGGAAAAACCACTGGTATTTCAAGGTTTCCCTTTAGCCTTTGTCTTTAACAAAAAGCCCGAGGGAAGGGGCTTAATTTAAACCCATTTAAAGATTTTCATTTTTTGTCTGTACATGGGTCATGTCAAAAGCTTCCCGTAGCGAAAGCCTAAAAGCAACCGTTTGGTGTTCCCATCATCTACTGTTACTAAGAGCCGAATTTGCCATGAAAGCTGAATTGGTTCATGGTTTCCCCTGCAAATTTAGTTTTTTCAGTTCTTTTTTTTGCGTTTGGCCCAATTTTATTCAAATCAAAACCCCTTTTTTGCCTTTGAATAAAAATTTGCATTTAGGGAGTTTAGGCATCAAATTGGGGGCCTTTTTCCCCCCCCCCTCGCCCCCCCCGACATCTAAATCTGCAACAGTTAAAAGCTTCAGCATCAGATGCTTTACTGAAAGGGAAACCTTAACATTGCACACAAAACCATTCACACACTGCCAATGTGCATGCTGATCCAGGGGTGTGGGAGTTTTTTCGGGGGAAATTTTGGGCAAACACATAACAGTAGCAGTGTGGTGTGCCCAGATCTAAAAATGGGCTTTGATTCATGCCACACCATCATTCACATTAGCTGGGTGAGTGATTCACTGTGCATTGCGTCAAAATGGATAACATGAAACAATTATATAACTCAATCATCTTAAATCAGCTCATTCAGCAAATGCAGCTCACCCTAGCCCATGCACACATGGTACTTAGCTGAACTGTAGCTCCTTGCATCCTTCACACACACACACACACACACACATACACACACACACACACACACACACACACACACACACACACTCACCCCTCCTCCTCCACTGCAAGGTCACAGCACAGGACAAACCAAGGTCCATTAACAAAGTTCACTTTTCACTTGCCAGACAGCAAAGTGTTGAACATCATGCAGGCAGTGTCTTTCCTCCCAAGATGTATTAGTAAAATCAAGAGCTGTAAAATAGCTTACAGCAGGCATCCAGGCATGTTTATTGTTGATCGGCGCTGCCAAGCACTACAGAGAGATATATTATGAGCCTGTCAAAACACTCTCACTCCATAGTCCCAGACTATGTCTACAAGCTTGAGTGACTTTAACATCAAATGTCTGGCAATCGTCAAATAAAGAGGTGAGAACACTGTGGGTGTGTTTGCCTAAGACATGACCTCTCGGGATGAACTGCTGATCATTTTCTCAGGACTTGATTTACCAACACACATCTACACTAAGCTGCATGGTGGAATGAGCTTATTTTCTTTAGAAACATAATGCACCTCAAACTGTCTATTTATAAATAAATAAAAAATTAGACATTTTTTGTTCACTCGGAAAAAGTAAAGAATACAATAAGGTCAAGATATGAATTACATTAGGCTTGATTAAACTGACTAAAAAAAATGGATATTGAGTGGTATCAAGTATTTTTTAAATTTTTACCAGCTGTTCTTTTCTGAACTTTTAGTCAAATCTACTTTGAATTATTAGTTAGTTCACATGTTAACGAACTAGTGCGGTGCCTGTGTAAAACGTGCCTCTTCTAATCAGGCACATTGCTTGGCCTGTGATGTTGTTGCTTGCAGCTTTCTCCAGAACCGCTCGTCCCAAACAACTCACATTGCGCCTCCTTGGTCCCGAGCAACACACCCCCATCATATTGTTCCTTTTCTCATGCCATTGCAAAATGCTGACAGCAGGCCCGCCCCAAACAATTTGGTGCCCTAGGCAGATTTTAGGTGGCGCCCCCTTGCATCCTGTACAGTTAACTGATGTTAAAAATAAAAGATAGCGCTCGCTATTTTTTTGTTAGCCAAATATGTCATGCTAAAGGGTAAAGCTATTATCGATCATTGTTCTGCACAGCAAATAATATCATTATCATCATCACCTTTACTGTAACATTACCTCTGTCTTTGTCACGTTTTTCCTCTCTACTTTTCTTTTTTTCCTCCCCTGGGCACCAGACAGTTTAGGACGCTTTGACATTATGAGATTAGATGCAGGTAAAAGAAGTCGGGCTTTGTTTTTTAATTAAGGTGACGTTATAGTAAGGTGACCAGATTTCTCAGACAAAATCCGGGGACATTTTCAGCTCAGAAGCGTATTTACCTCCAAACAAGTAATGTTTTATTTTTGTAAAACTTAAAACGGGAACACTAGACCTAGAGCTGTTCTCAATAGGGGCTGAGCCCCCCCAAGGTATCATCCTAGACCCACCCCTGCTGCTAGTTCCTACTCCACTCCACTACACCTCAAGATAGAAAGTCCTAATATTTCAAGATTAAAAGGCCCGAATATTTCAAGATAAAAGTCCTAATATTTCAAGCTAGAAAGTCCTTATACTTCAAGATAAAAGTCCTAATATTTCAAGATAGAAAGTCTTAATATTTCAAAATATAAAGTCTAATAGTCCTAATATTTTAAGATAGAAAGTCCTAATATTTCAAGATAGAAAGTCTCAATATTTCATAATGTTGTAATGTTTACTGAACTACTGACAGCTTTTGCTTTACTGCTCAGGCTTGTTTTCTGCAACAGCTCCTTGAGAATCAGATACAATAAAACTATTGAGGACATATTTTCCTTTGACATTGATGCAATATTAAACGAGATCGCTGCAATGTAAGTTAATAGGATATTGTCCAGCTTGTATTTACGTTCATAAAAGTTCTTGTTTAGCTGCTGACAGACTCAGATTAATATTCTAAGTGTCTGACAACATTATGGAAAGGATTTCTAAGGAGCTCGACCTTTCTGTTAAAGATTAAGATCCTTTTTAAAACATCAAAATCCGCGAAATTGCGTTCGCTAAACCCACCAGACTCCATGTAAATAATCAGTGATTTTTAACATCGTAAAATACGGCTTCTAAAACATCTCTGAGCACCGCTGGCTCTGCGGTCTGGAGCCTGTGTTGGGTGTGCGATTATCGGCTACGTTTTTTCTTTCATTCCAATTTCGGGTCTGTCAGTCACAGTGAAAACCGGGGGACATTTCCGGGGAAAGATCCAGCCGGGGACAGGTAGCCAAATAAGGGACTGTCCCCGGAATCCTGGGACGTCTGGTCACCCTACGTTACAGGTACAGCACAGGCCGGGCGCCCCCTGGTGGTTTGCGCCCTTAGCATTTGCCTATACTGCCTAAGCCAAGGCCGGCCCTGGTCAGAAACACTAGTGAAATGCACTTTGGTGCAAGGGAAAAAAACCATGAGCTATAGTGTGTAGTTTCTGTCGCCCCCATGAGGAATTCTAAGTCATGACAACAAAATTGTCCTCATATCCAAATTGGTTGATGTATCACAGTGGGAATTGAACCCAGCTCTCCCACACCAAAGGCATGTGTCATATCCACTGTACCATCACCATCCCTGTCTAAATATCACGATTTGTATATGATAGCTTAATATTTATTAGATTATCCAGCATTATGTCAGAGTTGAAAGCTGAGCCATGAACAGACGTGAAGTAAATGCAGGTACATTGTGCTCTCTTTCACTTTGAGTCAACATTTTGATTGCAGGACAGTGCAGCATGAATAATTTTGTGTGTGGATGATTTTCCATCTTTACGTCTAGCGTGATGTGACATGTAAGGAGAACTTCAGTAGCTAGGTCTTTGAAGCCCGTGTAGAGATCTAGTTTTCTGTTGATGCATATGGAGCATACACTGCAAGCCCCTCATTTGAACACATGCATAATTGAAGTGAGGCTTTTATTTTCATATGCTGCTGTTTGTTCCGCGGTGCAGTAGGAAGCCCGCCAGCACCGCCACAGCTGTCTGTCTCAGGTGGGTGTTTTCCATGATGTGACCTCACTGACTCATCAAAAGCTCATAATAGCTGCTCCTATAGACGGTAGCAGTGTGATGTTAATGTGCCTTTGACATGTTCTGTGTAGTAAAGTTTGATACGTCTGCTTTAAAAGGACAGCTGTGCTGCCTGCATCTCAAAACCTCCATAGGCAATAGAATTTACTATGATGCATTACTTCATTGCACATAACATATTTAGTTAAAAGGTTTACATCAACAGATAGGGACCAATTTGCTTGTTTATGACATGTGGACATCCAATAATCACAACGCCTAGATTTAATTCCCAGTAATAACACTGCATGGCATGCCTGAGGAATTGCAAGGTTTGTTTGCAAGGAAAGCATACTGAAATATGTTACTGATGCTTTTAGCTGATGTTGGCTTTGGATAAAAAAATGTTTGGTCACAAAATCGGACCAGAAATATATCAAATGGTGCGTTAGAATGCAAGCACTCACTGGTGATCCAATTGACAAATGGAAAGCACCCTGTCATTTGGTACATGTTGCCATGTCTCATGACATACAGAGGAGATGTAGTATAGACACATTCAGGTCTCAAAAGCTATTTTGGTGAAGTGCTGCTATATGACGATAATAGCTGTCATTATCATGTCACTTCATTATTTTCCCATAACCCTCACATCATTGACTCCACAAGCCTGTTTAGCTAGCAGCTTTGGATGATACGTGGATGCTCTGTGTGTATTTAAATCACTATGAGTATGTCTTGGTTAGGGTTAGGGGTACACCACCGCCATGGTTAAAAGAAAAACATGTCACAAAAAAGGGGAGACTGAAGTGTTTTGTGTCAAAGTTGACTCAACCATCCACTCTGACATCACACTTGACCTCCTCCCTCATTGCTTTGAATGAGCCAGTGACTCATGGGTACTTACAGTATGTACTAGTTAGAGATCATGGCATTTCACACATTGATGCTCAAACCACAGCCTGAGTATTTTGGATGGACCCATGAGTTTAAATGTTTTATTTACCTAAAGCAGTAGCATAACAACTGTGTTTGAAAAATTTAACTGTTAAACTAAATATCTCTTACTTTTTGTGTGTTATAATAGCCATCTTTGTCTGAAGCGCCGGAGGTCACATAATTCACAGCTGTCTTCAAAGAACTTGGCTAGACTTCTTCCTTTCACTCCCTTTCATATGTCAGGTTGAGTTTAATTGCTTTTGAGATAGTATAGCTGTTCAAAGCATGGAGATGGGAGGGGGGGTTTCAGTGTATTAGTGGACACTGAAGAATTTGCTCTTCAGTCCATCTCTGGACTCATTAAAGTGTATGTGATTGACTCCTTGTGCAAGTAAACAAAGTTAAAGTGACTCCAGTGATTCTTTGTCATCTTTTGGTAATCATTTTTCTAACAAACTGGATGATTCTTTGTGACCACGTGTAGCTGGGAAATACTCAACCGTATGTTGTCTTTGAGCCAGAAGGCACATACATAATTAAAATCCTTGAAACCACCAGAGAAATAACTCCACTGAGAGGGACAAAGCTCTAACAAGTATGGACACGTTTCTATTTTAAAAAGCAGTATTTATTCATGTGTCATTTTATTTAGCCAACCATTTTTTAAACAGATGCATGATGGGTAAGACTCTCCACAGCTCAAGTACAATGTACAATGTGTACCCTTCTATATATCTATCTCAAGTTGTGAAAAACAACGTTGTTTAGTATTTATAGCATGTCTCAAAATTCCTTTTAATATATTCATCCTGCAGCATATTGTTGCTACTCAAAGAGCCTATCTAATTAATGCAAATTTCCCCTATCTGAAGCCAAGTTGACAGAAAGTTGAAAAAGTCAGCTTACTCGTGATACAATCAGCTTTGCTGTAGGATATATGCGTAGGATTCACAACAAACTGAAACTCTCTAAACACAGACATGCGTTGCTCTGCTCGAGAGGATGTTGTTGAAAAGATTTCGTGTGTAATGAGTGCCATATTGTATGCTAATATCAAAGATTATTTGCTCTGGAAATAGGCATCTATTTTCCAAACCAGTGAGGAAAGACACCAGTGTGCACACATTGGTGGGTGTTTTTCAGAGAATTAGAATATGTAGAAGGTATAAAATATGTATGTATGTACATCACAACTTCACTAATCAATACCATTTCTGTAAACAATGAATCAAATGACTACATGCAATATAAAAGGTGCTGCTGGAAGTGATGATCCCACATAATATATATCTATCAGTCTTAATGGGGCGTTGTAGCTCTTTTAGCTTTCAGCACGTTAGCAATTAGCTGGTGAATACAACAGAGCATTCAGCTGGATACTGATGGCCACAAACAACTCCAAATGAATGATAATGCTGTGTGCTATTGGAAGGTAACTAAGTACAATTTCTAAAGTACTGTAATTAAACAGCAGTAACTAATAGAGGGACAAAGGTTAGTGTGTCATTGGACAGATGACCAAACAACCCCTCTACGTTGTCTTTAATTAAAATGACAAAATTTAAAACTCAAAAGATAAATAAAAAATATAAATATAAATATTATTATATATTATATATTATTATATATATATATATAATATTACATTATCCCGTATATTTTATGTATGTTGGAGCACTGCTTGCATTGAGATTTGATATGCCTGTTCTTTGTTTTTATAAAAATTTAAGCAAGAAATTTGGGCCCCAAAATTTCCCTTTTTAAAAGATTACGTAAGCAATAAATGATCGTATAAAGGGTTTGTCATTTCTGAGGGATTTCTGCTCATCTGTAGCAATGGTCCATTTTTAAAATGGGGCCCCCCAGAAAATCTTTTTAGTAGAACATGTCAAAAGAAGCATAAAAAAAGGAGCAGAGGGAAAAAAAAGATGACCGGTGTGAAGCCCGAGGCCCGGGGGGCCAGAGGATGGGGGTACAAATCAATCCCAAAGCCGGGGGAAAATGGAAGAAAAACAAAAACCACACACCCAAAAACACACAAACCCCACCACCCCACACACACACACACACACCCCCACACCACAAAAACACCCCACCACACACACAAAAAAACAAAAGGTATTTTAAATTTCCCCAATCGATTCTATTTCTAATGATCCCTTTTTCCTCAGCTGAGAAAATAAATCCAGTAAATGCATTAAAAGATTTAAAAAAAGGGTTTTGTAACAAGAGATCGGGAAACCCTTTCTGTTGGCTCTGGGGTTTGGGAAATGACTTTTCTTTTAAAAAACCTGGAAAAATCAGCTGTCCTTCCGGGCAAAAACCGCCGGAAGGAGAGTGGGAAATGATCTAAAACCCGGGGCTTTTTGTTCACCGACACGGGGGAAGCTCTGTCGTTCAAAACCGCTCAGGTTGGTTTTTCCTGCGGGGGTTCTCCACGCCTTTTTTTCCCGTGCCCTGGGCGCCGGTTTATGATGAAAAATTGGGGAAAAGGCAAGGTGTTTATTTTCTTAAAGCATGGTCCTTTTTCAATATTTTGCCACTCTCCTGGTGTACACTAAGGACGGGATCATTTAAAAAACACATTTTTCCCTTACCATTTATTACATCCAGAAAAAACTGAAGGGAATTCGACTTAAATTAAAAACAGGGTTTGGGGGGGAAACTTTTCCTCTGGGTCTTTGGGGAAATTTCCTAAAAGGTGCCATTTTAATTTTTTTGGGGAAATATGGTTTGGGCTTAATGCACGTTAATACGGGAAATTTTTTGTGGTTAAAAAAACTCTAAAAAACGGGGAAATGAGTAAAAAATGCATTTTTTTATAAAAAAGGGCAAAACCTTATTACGATTGTAAGTCGTTAAGTGCTGTAGCTGTTTTAGTTCCTAAATTTTAAAAAAGGGTGAAAAAAAAGCAATAAATGTTCTTATATGCTTATTTTAACATTCAGTATATATAAAAAAAAATGAAATTCAGCCATCTATCCCCAAAAGCTTGCGTGAGCTAAAGTGGACGGATAAGGATGCTATTCAGCCCCAAATCAAAAGAATCCTAATAGTTAAGAAGTAACAAATTTAAAACCTCAGGGGACTATTTCCCATCAGAAGGGGGTCCTTTCAGGCCCCCCAATCCATACATAAAAAACGTACAGTGACAAACCTGCTCAAAAAGTCAATCAGATAAAACCTGGCATCTAGGGTGACACACAGACTGAAATTTCTTCATACTTTCCCTGAAACGGAACCCACTAAATCGGACTATGCTGTGTGTGTGTGTGTGTGTGTGTGTGTGTGTGTGGTGTGTGTGTGTGTGTGTGTGTGTGTGCCAGCCTGTCCTACTGTTCGCTATCAACATGCTGCATGGCCAACAGCTGCATGCTGAGCCTGAATAGAACGCCCTTGGTGGATCTTTCAGTGGTGCATTCTACCTTCAGTTGGAAACCTCTTTCTTCAGTGTGGTGAACGCATGTGTCTTTACATAATCCCTGTCACAGTGGCCGCTGCTGAATGCTCATTCTCCAAGCTCAAAGTGATGGGTTGCAAGTCGCTCTCCAGAAGAGAGCATCAACAACCGCAGTTGAATGTGTGCAGTGCTTGGTGTGTAAAAATGTGCAGGCTTTCTTTTGGCAGTAATGAGTTTGGGTTGCACCTGCTGTGGTGTTGCTAATGGAGCAATGTGTGTTGGCTTTAGTCGTGCTTTATCCTGCTGTTGATTGTATAAAAAGCGGCAGGTGATTTATGCAGCTTATTAATGCTGTTGCACCCATGGTGTCCATACAGCGGGCCTCGCTCATTTTTATATGAATGCATGGTTCTATCCTTTTCTCTCATTAATCCAGACATGCAAAGTACACAGTATAGAAAAGGAGTGTATAATGGCTTCTATTGTCAGGGGCTGGTAATGTGGTTCTGATATGTGTGAATGTCACATTTATGTAGTAATTATTTGTAGAATACATATGATATGATGTAAATTGTCATCAGAAATGGCATGTTGAAATAGTTTCTTCATATATATAAAATATATATACAGTATAAACTGTGTTTCCTGAGATTTGGGTTGAATTTTGACATATTTAAGGATTTAAAGGATTTAATTTTTAACTTTTAAGGCTTATTTTGCATTTAATTGATCCCATTTTTCAAATACATCACTATTAATAATTGATGGAATGTATTAAATACAATTTAGTTTTTTATTCAGTTGCTTGACAGGCTCCTGAGCTTCGCTGATGTCCATTTGCAATATAGGTTCATATGTGTGTGTTAATATTAGTGGCAGTGCATGTCTTTCATGTTGTCTGCTGATACCTGTCTGACTTTTGTGTGTATTGTTATCTGTCTTTATGCATGAGCAACCAAACTTGTCCACTCTAGACATATGTACGGTGGCCCTGAAGGACAAAACAAAATGGCATTTCACAAAACAGGGCCTTCAGGGCCACCGTACACCGTAATACATGACAGGTGATCAGGCCTGACACATAGTTAGGTCAGTATTATATAAGAATTTAGCAGACCCTATACAGTATGTATGCTGTATTATAACATGAATGACCCAGAGACTATAGTGTAAGTCTTTCTGAAAAGCACACAGTCAATGCACTAAATATGGTATCCCTATATCTCAGTAATGTTTCATGGTCTTTATATGAGCACAGTGTAACAGCAGCACAATAATCATCATTTAAAGAAGGCTGCTGCTACCAGAGAGTCAGTGGATCACAGTATGTGGAGTTTCCAGTGGTGATAATGCGGGAGGGATGGTGAAAAGGCAGCTGCTGTGGGTACTTGTTTTAACCAGGGCAGCTGCCAGGAGCCCCACTGCTCTGACCATCTGCTGAGAGCCCTCTGCCCACCCCGACCATGCCTGTCCCACTCCACATAAAAGAGCAGGAGACTGTACACATCCTAATGTGCCACAAATCTCCTAGCAACTGTGGCTGGTGCCATCGTAAGGGTTCACTGATGGACTAGCTGTGTGCAAGAGATGGCCCTAACAATGGGACTAACACAGAAAGAGGCCTACAGTACTAAAGATGGCAATGCTGCGGGTGTGGATCAATAGAATAGTGTTCTGCTGTAAGTTATAAAGGCTAGCAGCCACCATCAGTATTCTGCCTTGGCACTGTGCTGTATTGGTTGAATCAACCAAAACTATTACACAAGTTGCAGGTATTACTAGAAAACTAGATTACTAGGTTTGTCCAATCAGAGTTTTCTGTTGCACAACTAAAACTACTTTTGAACGTACACATGTTCCACCGAAACAAGATCCTTCCTGAGACTATTTAGGAGAGGCACCGTGGCTCCGTCCAACGCTTAGCTGTGTGTCAAATTGTGATTGGTTAAGATAAATGCCAATACACCAGAGCATGTTTTTTTACCCTATCCTGTAAAGTTCCAGAGACTGCTGTATGTGCAGCAAGTGCAGACAGTTTTAAAGACACGTCTCGTCTTCAACTAAAAAAGGGCTGGAGAGGTGTCCACGGCGGCATCTTGGATTGAATCTTATCTTTACTGATGAGACAGAATGTGCTGGTGCGTGAGCTGGGGCTTTATTTTTAAATATGGCGTCCACACAAAAGAAGAAACACAAACGGGGGAAATGAGAAACGGGGGACACCGACAGCAGATGGATGAAACGTGTGAAACGGAAATCATTGAGTTAAAGAAATTCAAATATTGCATCTGATTGATGATATAAAAATTCCATTCCAAAAGCTATTCTCACAATTAATATCACACAGAACCACCTGTTTGATCAATCTGCGGAGAAAAACAGACAAATAAAACAAGATACTGTCACACATCAAATTAAGATATTTGCGAAATAAACTCAAATGTTCTGTAATGATTAATATTAGTTATGGAATTTGTTGTGATGCATAGTGGATAAACAGGACAAACAATGTTTACACTGAAGCTGTTTCCGATGCCTCCGTCTGGCAGAGCACGTCGTTTTAATATGGTCATCATATAGCCTACAGTATCATAGTATTTCATACAATGTTTATTTTTATGGCTTTAGACAATTTCATTTTAGTTTTGAATGCTTGTTTTTATTGTAGTTCTAAAGCATGTTCATTGTGAAAGGTGCAATTGAAAGTTTTACTAAATACTGTACATGCTCCACGGGCAGAACTATTGTCATTCACAATTATATTCATTCCGACACCTTCAGTTTTTTAAATACAATCAAATGGATGGGTATGACGCACAAAGGCTGGTTTTTCACTGTTGGCAGATGTAGCAAATGGAGACTGACAGCAACAAGACTTTCTGGCAAACCAGGACGAGTGGCCTCAGAGCCGGTTCTGACTGCCTGGAGCTGTCTTGTTGGGTCTCTGAGCTGGTAGGGCCCAGCGTTTCAGAGAGGAGCACTCGGAGAAACCACGCCGTGCCTATCCCACTTCAA
Organism: Etheostoma spectabile; assembly: GCF_008692095.1. Lineage (NCBI taxonomy): Eukaryota > Metazoa > Chordata > Actinopteri > Perciformes > Percidae > Etheostoma > Etheostoma spectabile. The sequence continues at coordinate 19,256,735 of NC_045750.1, read as the reverse complement.
GAGCGATTAGCTCTGGCGTCTTGTGGCAGAAACTCTTTCTCTCTGTAGCACTATAGGCATGTTTGGCATCAACTTTGATATCTGACCATTTCTTTTTAATTTGGGCCACGGTCCTACCTCTGAGGCTGTGGCATAAACTGCGTCTGCAACATGTTGTCACTCTAGAGCTGTTTTGGTGTTGGTAATGCCCACACTGTGCCCTCTAAACATATTTCCTCTTTTCTACCACCTTGACAAGAACTACAATTTCACATTGAAAAGTTCTTTGCTTTGTTTTCCTCTGTGCGCATGATGTCGGCATGGATGGAAATTAATTTAGGGCGTTTCACGGACTATTAAAGGGCAATTATGGGTGTGACATGAAGCCGCCAAAGCTGCGCCACATTTAGATTCAATTGTGATTCATAAGGGGAATCTGGCGTGGGACTTGCGTGTGCACAGTTGTATAAATCCGAATATTTCTCTGCATACTCATATCCTATGTTTCGTACACAGCAGAGTTTCATAAATGAGGCTTCTGGTCTTCGTTGATGGACAGTTACTTTGATATATAATTAAGCAGCTTAATGTTAAATGTTGGAGGAGCGCACAATGTGCAGGGACGTTGTGTAGACCGGCTGTCACAGTACCCCTCTCCCAGTGGCTCTGCACTCATAATACTGTACATATGTAATGGCATCAAGCCCCACTCCTCTGGGACAGTGCTCACTCAGAAGCATTCATCAGTGTGTTGTAAAATTTTCATTTGAATTAATTACCTAGTTTGCATGTTCCTACTGTATGCCATGGTCAGGTTAGATGTGTACTGTAAGCCAAAAGCCTTATTAATCATTCAACGTGATATGTAAAGCGGGGTAGAGAAGCAAAAAATCTGTACTGAAGTCAAAGTACTGTTACTTTAAAGAAGAAGAAGTAAAAATCACTCTATTGCTCCTGGGATAACTAAAGGTGGACACTGTGGCATGTTGAAATAATTTTGGATTGACTCACAGTTCTTACTTTTAATTCTTTTGTTTAGATTTTAAGAGATAAAGACTATAAAGATTATGTAATTAGGACAAAATGATGGAACATTTCATCATTATGAGTGTAAATACATTTATGTTGACTTTATTACCCTAAAACCGTTGAAGTATTGCAGTAACTTTTGCTATGCAGCTTATTAATTATTTCAACGTGCCACAGTGTCCACCTTTAGTTATCCCAGGAGCAATAGAGTACAGCCAAAATATACACGGGACGTGTACAGGCTTTACCAGAGCGTTTTATGTGTATATGTTAAATGTCTTATTATAGTGGGTTCATATCAATGAAGAAAACACACATCTGCATGATACAATGACATTATATTGAAGCAGTATGGGCTTTAGTCTGAGATGCTTTTGTCTGAGATGCAGTGTAGACATTTTAAAAAGATTCTTTTGAAAAATGTATTTTTGAACACAGTTCTCCCCTGGACCACAGATCCATTTTGTGCCCCTGCAGCAATGATCACCATCCCCTACCTAACCACACGCACGCACGCACGCACGCACGCACGCACGCACGCACCACACACACACCACACACACACATACACACAGACACACACACACAGACCACACACACACACACACACACACACACACACACACACACACACACACACACACACACACACACACACACACACACCACACACCAGGGAAAGCCCAGTCAAGACTGGTTTTAAAATCCCATTGATTCAGGTCATACTGTGTTTGAAGCATTCAGGGCAGAAACAGGCAGGGATTGCATCAGCTGCTTAGTTGTTCCATGCCTCACCATCACCCTCATCCCAGATGCCCACACTGCTGTTTTAAGAAAAGAAAGTCTTACTTGAGTTTGAACAGGCGAGCTGGAAACCTTAACAATACACCACCGAGTGTATAATTCACTGTATCCAGCAGGCAGCTATCCTATTTAAGCCAGAGCTCTGGGCCTCCTACTATTGGACGTTAATCGCTTAATCTTCGCGTCACTTCCAGTGCCTCTTCTCTCAATTATTCCCAGGATGCTCCATTTGCCATACAGGGTGCCAGCTATTTTTATGCCGCAGACTGCCAGCCTTTTGTGTGCATTCTGGTGATATCAACAATGGGAGTTGACAGGCAAGTGAAAAAAGCAGGCTATTGATTCAACCTATCTCTTACGCCTTTTCAATTGCCTTTAAGTGCCTATGGCGCCTGTGAGGGTCTGGACTTGTTCAGCGAACCACTTAATTCCAGACAGCAGCCATTGTGTAATTTAAGGAAAAGGATGCCTCTTCTAAAAGAACAGAAAACTAACAAAGGTGGAAACTTAGCTGTTTGAGCATCCATCTCAAATAGTTTTTTCTAAATAAACTGTAGCCAATATTCATAAGAACCTGTCTCTGTTATAAAACAGCAATTACATCCCATTAGTGTCCAGTGTGGACACCGTCACTTACATCACATTCTGCACTACAGTGTATACAGAATGTTGGACAACTTCATGAAAGCCTCAAGTAAAATGTCCATACCATATTAATTAATAATAATAATTCATTACGTTTGTATAGCACGTTATCATAGACATTCAAAATGCTTCTCACATGTCCAAACACATGTGTATGCATGACAGCCTCACCACACATCAGCTTGGTAAGATGTCTACTGTAGTGTTTTCTATTAATAATCAATTGCAATTGGATTTAGTTACACAATACTTATTGCTCTTATATTTGGAGCCCTATCTCATACAAAGTATATTTCTCTACTACTAATTCTGTTTACATAACCACTAAATAGAGAAAATGTGATGAGTGGATTAAGCTCCCTGGCTTTTATTCGCAGTCCATGAAATGTATTGATCTTAAACTGCTTGATGCAAAGGGTTAACAGCAGTCCCACAGAAGATGGCTATAGTGTAGGGTTTGTATCAGGCTGTGTTGTGCTTCCTACAGTGACTGTGTTTATAATATTTCATTCATGTGATTTCATTATTGCTGAGATAGAGAGCAGGGGTTGCCGTGAGCGTAGGGTTTGCATAGGAGTGTATGCATGTCTTATATGTACGTAGCTGTAGTGGCTGTGCAAAGATGTTATGTTTTCGTTTTTTATCCTGTTTCTTTGTTGTGTTTTCTGTTATTTCTCTGTGTTTCCTCCCTGGTCTTGTGTTAGTGTTCCTGTCTTGTGTTCCCCCTGAGTGTCTGTATGTTCTGTTTCCTGTTTTATTTTGAAGTCTGGGTCTCTGTCTCGTCTTGTCTTTAGTTTTCCTTCCTGTGTTTTCCCGCTCCTGTGATTACCTGATAATTTTTAACCTGTTTCCCAGCCCTCTTGTCACCTGCCTCTCCTTATCTCGTTACCCTGTGTATTTAGTGTCTGTGTCCCCCTTGTCTCTTGTCTGATTGTTTTGTGTATTGCCGTGTGTGTTCTAGACAGCGTTTTCTATGTTTGTTCCTGTTTTTGTGGTCGGTGTTTTACCGTGAGCTCTTCTTTGCCTTTGTACTCTGTTTTTGTCTTGCTTTTTTCACCTGGACCTTTTTGTGTTTGTTATTTTTTGACTTTGTTTTTTCCATTTGGATTCATGTGTTGGTTGGACTTTTTTTCTTAATAAATCTTCAACTAAACCCTCTCCTGCCTGCCTCCTCTGCGTACTGTAACAAAAGATCCTTTTAATATCAACTTCTATTATTACTATTTCTACATCTCCTTTTTGCCCTGCAACCACCAAGCATCCTCATTTAGATGTGCAGTTTTAAGCATCATGATTTTAGGAAAGGTTTTAATTTTGCCATGAGGCCATCTATTTCCTATTTGTCCACTGTCTGCACTCAATCCTGAACCCCCTCAGACATGGACTTACCTCAGATTTGACTTGCGTGGGCTTCAGGACTTTTTATCAAGACTTCATGTTGCTTAGCCTTACTGCACATATTATGTACACTATTCTAACGATTAAGTGTCAATTGTGTGCATTAACTATGAGTTTATCCATTATAAGTGGTAACCGTCTGTGTACACAATGTGTTGGACATCCTTAAAGCAAATAGTGTATGTGTCCAAGACAAACTTCCTTTAGAACAATAAAGTTTATCTTTCTTCCCAATACAACCTTGCCCAGAAGTCACAATGAGGAAGTCTGGATCAGTGGTTGGCATTGTGCATGCCCCATGTTGTTAGGGTTAGGCCAAAGTCAGTCCGGGGAAGATTGTTTTTGTTAAAGGATGATTCGGGGTATTAAAAGATGGTGTTAGATGTGAGTTTTGAGTGAGTGTTTAGATGAAGTCCAACAGGTGAAAAAACATGTAGTTCAATGATCAGACAGATTATCCAAACTGCTTTCTTAGAAAGTAACACTGAAAATGAGTGCATGTAAAATATTAGTGATAATTGCACGGACAAACAGTTCAACTACAGTAAGTAGTTGGTCTAAGTTGTACTAGGAAGTTTAGCTATTTTTTTTCAAATAATGTGGGGGTTTGAAATCTATGTAACTGGCAGACTGCTTATGTGGCTTCTTTTTTTTCATAATTGATGGCAACCCAAGATCTACTCTCCTCTCTCTCTACACCACATCTGAAGTCATTGTGAGTAGAGCTGGGATCAGGATGCAATTTAAAGAAATTATTTTTTAATGGCAAGTTCCAAAGGTTCAATGCAACATTTCCACATTATGTAGAGAACAATAATAATCCAGTCAGTACTACATTTTGATCTTAATTTATTTGCAAGGGCAAATTGAATCAGATGCATATGGACATTTTTAGGGCAGTGACGTACTGATTTGCAGGGAAACAAACTGTGCAGATGTGTGACGGCAGTATGAGAGATTGTAGTGCTAAATGTTCCTGAATTCCACTGATCCCTTTAACAAAGCCTTCCATCAAATGGGAACCAGAGAGCCGTGTGGGATTTTCATTAATACCGCTTACCATCTTAAATCCTCGGCTGTCCCTTTGAACACACCCTCCATCCTGTGCTGTGTCAGGCCTCCCCTCTCCCCTCGGCCCTCTAATGCCTCAGACTTTTATTACCTGGGCTGATGGGACATCCATAAAGAGATGCTCTGCCAGCAAGATGGCAAACACGTTCCTCGCTCAGTCCTCGTGTGTCTTTTTGAGAGAAGCTTAAAGAGTAATGGAGCTTCTGGGATCCCTCACTGTTCACCGGGGGACGTGGTCTGACATCATCTGGCTAAGGGAAATTGGTAGGCCCGGTGTGACAGGTTCATTGATGGCAGCCTATTATATTGGTTTCTTGCAACAGAGCCACATGAACATCTGTGCATGTCATTTTCAATGACCCACCTCGGGGCCACAGTACCATTACAGGAAGCTCTCTTTGGCTATACCAGCAGTCTGGTCCCAAACACTGGCTCCGGCAGGGTGGAGAATCGCAGCTCTCGCCCATAAGCTCTTTGTCTGTATTGTTTGTGTTTAGCTGTCTCTGACTGTCTAGCCTATGCTAATGGCCTGTACAAATGGTTCTGTCCTCATATGCTGTAACTATGTTTAATGTTATATGTTTCTGCAGAACAGGAACCTGCTGGTTTTTAAACTGATTCAGGCCCATTTTTATTGTAACTCAATGTTACTTTATTAACTTTCCTGTATACTATATGAAAGGAAATGAAGAAAGGCCTCTCTTTTAGCACTCTTTGGCTCTGATTTGGGTCAGGGGTTAGGGTTGTAGAAGACAAATGTTTCTGGCACTGTTCTTTGTATTGAATTTATTTTTCTTTCAATTGTTTACGACTGGGGTGGTGTAGTAAAACACAACAGTCAGAGGAAATTTACATATTTGGCCAGCCATAAGAAGGCGACCGGTGAAATATTTAGGAATGTAAAAAGCTTTCGTGCACTTTTCCCAAGATCTATATTTAACTGGCAAATTTAGAAGGTGCAAGCCTAGCGCGCAGGCGAGCGCCTCATATTACAGGGAGGAAAGCAATGAAAGAGCAGATTGCCTATATTCATATTGGTGCGGCGCATGTCACAGTTGTGATGACAAACAGGCTGTAAGAGAGCGTCTCGCACTCATTTGTCAAACTTGCTCTGACATCAAGAATGCTTTGGCTTTCAGGACTGATAAGAGCCGTGGTGTAATCCATCTTCAAGTCAGTTCAAGAGTACAATGGGCAACTGTATGCTTTTCATCACCTTGAATGGATGAAAAAATACTGTATGTTCAAAGGCTTAGTGCTTTTCTTTCAAGCCTATTATTCACAATATCATATAGTATACATAATGTAACATTTTCTTGCTCGGGGGGTTCTTTACATTACACCTTGACGGGGAATTTTTAATGCACAAGAATCATTTATACAGGGAAAAAGATTTTAGCTAACCAAAAAAAAAAAAAATGTAACAAATCATTCCATTATTAGATGTAATGTTTCACCACAATAATTAGAATAGAGAGCAGATGTAAGCCAATTCAATTATAATAGAATAATTTACCGCACTGCCAATAAACATCTGTTTTATTTTGCTGTTTGAGTGTTGTAATGAAAGTAAAACTTTATCACGTTTTATACAAAGGGCTGACAAAAAAAAGTTGCTGTCTGCATAGTAAACACAATTTTCCTATTTTCAGACGGATGTCGAACAGCGTTGTTTAACTCTTCGGGCTCTATTTTAACAATCTGAGCGCACGGCAGGAAGTGTCTGGCGCAGCTACGTTTAGGGCGTGTCTAAATCCACTTTTGCTATAGTTTGACGTCAGAAAAAAAGGGTCTGTACGCCAGGCGCATGGTTCAAAAGGGTTGCACTTATTTTATAGGTGTGTTCTGGGCGAAACATGCAATCAGCCAATCAGAGGTCTTCTCCCATTCCCTTTAAAAGCCAGCAAGACCTTGGAGCATTGCTGTTATGATGGAGGATTTGCACTGTAATATTTGTATTAGTAATCTTTTGCATGTGGGTGTGTGCTGCTTCGCTTCCCTGTGTGTGTAACAAGCAAAGTTTCTGTCCCTGTGTGTGTGTGACAAGCACAGTGTGTGTCCCTGTGTGTGTGTATGTGTGTAACAAGCATAGTGTGTGCGAACTGTGCACAAGCCTAGGAGCATTTCACTAATGTGCTGTTAAAATAACAATGAAATGCTGTGTTATTGAAGGTAGACTAGGTTTTTGTTGGTCAGTGACGTGATCACTTCCCACTGCCTCAAGACAGCAAAACACCAAGAATGCACCTAAACACACCTTCACTGTAAGACCAGCACGCCCAGAATGCACCTGAACACACCTCCCTGTAAGACCAGCACGCACATGGGCCACAGATGGGCGAAAGCGCACTGGCTATTTTAACGACGTGGGTGCTGGACGGGAAAATAACAACTTTGTCGGCCTTAAAAAAGCAGAGACACTTCCGATGCGAGTGGCTTTGCTATTTTAAGACCGTCGAAGTTGTTAATTTGCGTCGCGCCGTGCCGGGTGCAAGACAGGGCCCTAAATCTGTTAGCTGTCTGAGGCTGTCATCAATCAAACAGCTTCTGTTCTCATGTTGAACCTGCTCATATTTCTCTCCTCTCAAACACTGTTGGACAAACAATACACACATCAATCCTATATAATAAACACTTTTACAAGTCTTAGAAGCTTGCTTATGGGGAAAAGAACGTGTAAAGCTTGTCTGAATGGTGCAAGGCAATATTTTGAATGCAATGGGAAGTTTTGTTGACACAATTAGTCTGTAAAGGTGCATTTGGATTGAAAGATAATAGCTGTTAGCTAGCAATGTGCACACCAACCATTTATCTAGCTCCTTTTTCTCTTGTCTCTATTGGTTTAGAAAGCCTCAGGAAACTCTCAAAAGTTTTGCTAAAGTTGAAACACTTTCAACTCATGGAGGTGCATCTTCACCTCAAGCAAAGCAACCCCCCCAGAGCAGATCTGTTTGCATCAACTGTTCCCTCTGAATTTACCAGAATGGTTATCATGATATTTTTATTACTCAATCACATATCTTAAATGCGATTGGAAACTCTGGGTTATAGAATGATGCCATAATGTCCAAAATGCACAGAGATCTGCTGGGGAGCGAGTTGACATGATTACATTTCATAGCAACTTCCAATCGACTCAGCAATATGACACACCGTCTACACGTGGGAGATTAAGTGTTATATGGACAGTGTTAGAGGAATGGTCATTTTGCCTGAGACCCTCTGGGTGCATGAATATTAACAGCATAATTGATGCTAATTCAGTCCTGAGTTATCAAAATTGGGGCAAAACAGGGTTTGATGGTGCTACTACATAGCTAGAATGGAGGGGTTCTTTTTCTGGGGAGCATAAATGACCAAAGTAATATCCAAAGTCAAGTCTATCTTATTTTTTATTTTATATCGCCCCACATCACAACACTTGCCTTGAAGGGCTTTACAGTATGTTGAGTATACAAACTTGATTTGTATTCAACAGAGAACAGAAATCTATGCTATAAAGAATAAATCTCAGGAAGAGCAGCACAGGAGGGATGTCTGTCCCTGGGCAGACACACATGCAATACATATTGTGTGTACAGAATAGACCCACATGATGAAATCACAGTATTGACAACTTTCAGGTGCTGCCAAACCCAGGACCACACACCCAGGACCAAGACCAGGACCACAACCCCCTCACCACCATGGATACCTGAAAAGAGAAAGGACCACACATAAGAGGATAAACTCAAGGTGATGATGTTTGCCCTAGGTTAGAGGTCCTGAAAGTCACACAATTCATGATAATCATCTTCTGAAGACTGTTATCATCCATTCAAAAGAATTGCTGGTTGCAGACATACAGTATGTTGCACAGCACCAATGTTTGACCGTTGGATTGACTCTTTCTGTTTCTCTTTCTTTGCTGTTCCAATGTCAAACAAACACTTATTTTTGAAAAGTGCTACCCATATGCTTGGCACATGTTTAACAACATAGCTGTTCAGAGCAAAGGTCTTTGTTAAGTACAGTATAACATTTCAAACATTTACAGTTCTCTGCCACAGCAGGGAGTAGTCCACATTTGCAGCAGAAACTCCATCCTGTATGGCCTTTAGCTTCCTGTTTGATGCCAAAAAAAAAAGAAGAAGATGACTGTATTATGCATCTCGTGCTCAGCCCTGGGCAGAGTTGCAGGTGCTGTTAGGAAGCATCGCTCCTGCTTGGGCCCAGGGAGAGACGCACTGGGAGAGCTTCCCAGTTTGCTACACAATCAATCAGACATTCTGCTGGCTGATGCATTATTAAGTTTCCAGGGAACTATAAAGTTAGATGACCTTCTGTGCATCCTGCAATCCCTGGCTTTTAAAGTCCACAGGGCGGTTTCAGCTACAGTATAACACAATAGCACAAGAAATACCTTAAAAGGAAAGAAAAGTTTCTTGCTTGCATAACAACTAAACGTGTTTCATTATTCACCAAACCAAAGGGTAACACAAATAAATTAAAGTAATAATAAATATGGCAGAGAATTTAACAATTTGAAAAAGGCTGATTAGGTGCTTTAAATCAATCAATCTTTATTAATTAAATGATTAATAGTCAATTGTGGACAGCATTTGACTGGAAAATAAAAACCAGATATATCAATAGACCTCTCATTATTTCTTCTTATAAAAGAGACATCTGTGGAACTATGTTGGAGAAAATGTGGCAAAATAGGGGATTATTCCCATATATTTTGGGACTGCCCAATTCAAGGATTTTGGAAACATGTCGAAAAGGAAAATATGGAATATGAGGTCCCTCCAAAGCCAGGGATGTTTTTGTTAGGAGTGGCGCCTAAAAAGAAGTACAACACAGTTAAGAAAACATATTCAGAATACTTCTGCTGCCTGCCAAGAAAACATGAAGAAAACATGAACTGTGAGTTGGAAGGAGCAAAAACCACCAACCTTAACCCAATGGACACAGAGACTGAAAATATTTGATATAATGGAACAAATGACGGAAACTCGACAACTGAAAATGGACACTTTCACGCACCAATGGGCATGTGTCACACAATATCTATGTGTCTAATAGGATCCAATGGGTTGTGTGAAAAGGTCATATCACTCTACATAAACCTGCTTCACTGCAAATGCCAACATTTAGGTAAACTACCTTTTTTTGCTTCATTTAAATTCATTAGTTATTTATACATTTGTAGTATGTACATAATAATAGCTAAGTATGCATACACACATACTTCCAAATTCTTATTGTATATTTTTGCTGTTAAATCAAATTGTGTTTATTTTTTAACTGCAATTTTTCTCTCTCAGGTCCAATGTCAGGGAATGTTCTGTTATATTAAAAAAAAATTAAAAATAAAAAGTTCCAAAAAAAGAAAGAAGAGGAAGAGCATTTTATTTGCTCTTTCAGAGGTTGCATGGTATCAAGTAGTCCGAGCCCAGCTCTCCACCCGTTCTCCACTGAAAGGAAGGCACATCCTCCAACAGGAAAATGTAGAAAGTCTGAACTTCAGATGCAGGAAAGATTGAAAAAGGCAGCTTTGCTCAACTCTCAGGGCCATCTCTGCTCTGCAGATGTACCATATGTGGCAGCTTGTTGGTTTATTCAGCAGGGAGAAAAGATGTGGCTTCAACAGATATTTTCTCAAATCTTTTGTTAACTCAGGGACACATTGAATTATTTGTGTAAACAAGGGGATCCCATACCCTTACATCTCCCACTGCACTGCCTCCTGGGTAAAAGACAAGTTGCTGTAACAACAGCTTGTGTTTGCCTCAGTTAGTAAATGTGACACAGCAGTTTTACTAAGACACTCTAGCAGCAGATCTATTGCATTTTACTAGACTTATGTTGAAATATTCCAGCTCATTTTTCAACACATTTTTCTTCAGACATCATTACACCTTCATGCAGTTGTACAGACATAAAAACACTGTCTGGTTGGATGTCACGGTGCGATTTCCTCCCTCAATTCAGAGCAAAGAAAATTCTCTGAGTGAGACATCACGCTAACCCTGGGAGGAATAATTTATTGATGTACATCAAACCAAGAGAGGGAAGAGAATATGTGGGCTCAGTTATAAGACGGGCTAAAAAGACAAAAGGAATCCTTGATGAAGTTCCTTTGAAGTGCCTTTTCCAGAAGTCCTTGGAAATACATATTGATGAAGTCCAAATTATCTGGCCTGGAGGGAGAAGGCAGTCAACTGCTTTGCATTGCGCTATTAATATTCACTACAGGACATGGCTCATTTCTATGCGTGACTAGAATTATTACATTAAAATTATTGGTTCAGAAAAGGGACATCTAGAGATAAAGAGGGAGACCAGGGCCATCAGGAGAGATCATTTCCTTTAACACAAGAAGGTGCTACTATCAGTCCAAAAAACATTTGTTTCAGTGCTCAAAATCACAATGCATTATTATGTGAACGCCTAAAGGCAGAAACTTTCCAAGTGTACTAAACTAAGTCATATGTAAAATCTACACTGGAGGGGCGGCTGTGGCTCAGTGGTAGAGCGGTTGCCTGCCAATCGGAAGGTTGGTGGTTCGATCCCTGCCCCTGCAGTCATTGTCGAAGTGTCCTTGGGCAAGACACTGAACCCCGAGTTGCCCCCGGTGCTGCGCATCGGAGTGTGAATGTTTATCTGCTGAGCAGGTGGCACCTTGTATGGCAGCCCCGGCCACAGTGTATGAATGTGTGTGAATGGTGAATGTATCCTGTAGATGTAAAAGCGCTTTGAGCAGTTGTTAAGACTGGAAAAGTGCTATATAAATACAGCACATTTACATTTACATTTAGAACGCAATATGTTATTACACACAGTAGTCCAAATTCTCACTCCCATCTCTAAAATATGGACGCTTGGTCAGGTGCCTTTGTTGTTGTTATTGATGTTGGGTTGAATAGATAGATAGATAGATAGAGATAGATAGATAGTTATACTTTAGCGTCATTGCCAAAAAATATTATAAAACAATATTCAGATATACTCAAGTCCTGGGCTCAAATAAACAACTAGATAAATAATGTTTCCATTCATCATCCATCCATATTCACTCATACTCACATTCATGCCAGCATATTTACCATACACTCATTGCCAATTTATGCAAGTAAAATTTAATTTCATAAAAGTCTACATCTGACAGTAAAGTGTGTTAATAAATAAATACTTTAATAATTGCGCATCAATACTGGCATTTATTCGGAGGTATGCTTTCAGTTAGGTGTTAAATATGATTATGGCTTTGGGATGAAAAGTGAGTCTTGTGGTGCGTGTTTTGATGGGCCAGAGGGCACCAGTTCACACAGCTGATGGGAAGGATGGAAGGAGTCCTTTGTGACGTGGAGTTTTTTTTCCGCAGGCAGCAGGAGGTGAAGATGTTTTCCGGGGCAGGTAGCTGTTGGTTAGTGATGTACTACTGGGCAGTTTTTATGATGCAGAGACTTATCTGCTGCAGAGCTGCTGCCATACCAGCAGGAAGCCAATCTGTCAATATTGATATCCTCCTCCGGTCTGTGCGAATGAAACAGTGCTGCAGCTGCTCAGAAGCCCCTCTGGCCTCACTTGTCTGACTCTAGCCTTGAATTGACCATGTTGATAAGAGGTCTGTATCCTGGAGTTAAAGACAAGGAGATGTGATCAGAATGAGGGGAAGAAGTGATGCCTCAAACCCATGCTTGATGTTACAATACAAACATGGTTAAGTGTGGTATTTCCTCTTGTTGGACCCTGGACAGGTTGTTATGAGTTGGGGAGGATAGTCCTTAAGTTGGCTTTGTTGAAATCAACTGCTATTACAAAACCCCCATCAAGATGGCCCTGCCGTTGTTTGCCAATGACAGTCAGCAAATAGTCCAAGGCTGTTTTTCATGAATCAACATTTTACTAAATGTGCCGGTGCTAACCAAATTAACTCATTTTCAACTGTAGTCTTAGTTACTCAGCATGAATGTCTTTATGGTGGAAGGAAACCGGAGAACCTGGAGGAAACCCTTGCAAACACTTAATGACGTCACACCAGCTGTTGTTTCCAGCGCAAAAGCTCGGATAGTTGTCTTTGCTTGGTCGTGCACCTCTGAATTTTTCTCTTCTTCTCTACTACTTTTTACAAAATGAACAGATTTTGATTCTACGCCCCCTGGCGTTTTGTGGCAATTCAGCAACGAACACGTTGAGCACCTACGTCTCCGTGCACACGGTGTCGCGCTTCAGTATACTGTAACTGAAGACAAAGTATTTCAGAATCACAGTGTCCTTCATCGTGTACTAGAGATTCAATGCTTCTAATAGTTCAGAGACATTTTACTCTCTTTATTGGGCAAGTGCTACCTTCAGACATGCAATTATTTTGAATGCCTCCATATATAAGCTTATTTGCCCTCTCCTTGTTAATAATCATAATCATACACACTAAACAGAAATGGGAATAGCATCACAGCTTTCAGAGGAAAGTAATTTCATTAGTCCCTGTGGCGCCTTTTGATCTTAATTACAAGCAAATGTCACATTTTGAAACATCTAAGAGGCATCCGGCGAAACATCCTGCCTACACAACATGGAATCTTTTGGGACACAGTCGCAATGAGTGACAACTATGATCATGCTAGCGACTCCCATTGCGATTCTGTATGCTTTCTGGTGTTTTAACACCTGTGATGGGATGCAGCATCATTGAGTCTCCCACCATGACGAGTTGTCTGAGTTCCATTAAGAAGGGCAGAAAGGAAACACAAGAAAATCTGTTTTTCTCAAAACTTTAATGTATGGCACAGTCATTAAAGTTGTTATTTATGTCTGATCATGATATGAGTATCTTGTTACAACCAATATCCATACAATCCATCCACACAGATTGGTGGATTGATGGCAAATTATCAAATTGGTGCAACATTTGTAATTTATGAGGATCATATCATTCACAGAAAAAAATTAAATTGAAAGAGCTTTCATAAAAAATAGAAAACCCTTTACCCAGTGTAGCTCAGTCAGATATTACTGAGATCATTTCGATTTCCTGTGAGTGGAACCGTCAACAACACGGCGGCTTTTGTTTTCTTTTGAATGGTTATATTAATTTATTTAGTCATTATGTACCATGGTCATTCAGCATAAAGTTCAAGTTAATTTATTTAAATGGAGCTCTTTATCAAAGGCAAGTCCCAAAGGACTCAGCAGGGACATCCGTCTCATGTCATTCTGTTCTAGCTTGAAATTAGAACACACACAAGTGAACATTGTATAAGCGTTTTAGAATAAGCTGTGCTATTTACTTCTGTTTGGAGAAATGGAAAATGACAGACATGCAAATACTCATCCATGTGCAAATTGTGTAGGCTAGGGGAATGAGGCGAGCCACCGCATTGGACTAGTCCATGGGCGATTTTAGACCCTTTTTAGGGGGGCTCCAGTCCCCTAAAAATAATAATTAAAAACATTATTTTCTTTTTTAAATCAATTTCGGTAATTCTAGATGGAGTTTGTGAAATTGTCTATTAGTGGCAAACAGACTCCCGCCTTCGGCTGAGTCTGTCTGATCCGTCAGAGGGGGAGCAGGAGTGCGGTTGTGAAGTTAAACGTTGGTAGTTCCCAGAGACTAGGTTGATCATTTCATGGCGCAGATTAGAACCTAAATTGAAATGTAAGCAATTTAAAATGTTAGGACATTGTATCAAACTGGTCATTATTACTGTGACTTATCAAGTGTCAGTTTTGTTCCATCATAGTGTTAATAGGGTCAAAAAACGTTAGCTTACGTTGTTTAGTAGCTAGCTCAGAGATTATCAGATAATGAAGTTAATGATTTAGCTGGGGGTGTAACACTGTATCAATGTCACATTCTCATTCTATCCAAAGGTCTGATCCTAGAATCCCCCTGGACTAGTCTAACATTAAAGGACCACTATATTGTATTATTACAAATGTCTTCACTATTATTTACCCTTGTGTAGTTTTAACACATATTAGAATAATTGCTTTAGCTTCATTAGCTTTCATAGTTTTGCCAGCATACTGTCTCATGAAGAAAGTATTGCAGAGAGAGGCTGACACCTTTCAATGGATGGATCAACAAGTGTCCGTTAGAGGTACTGTATCTCAGTTTGTATAATGACCTTGGCCTCTATTTCTATCAGAAATAAGAAATTCTCAACATTATTCTTGTCATATCAAGTTAATTTCTGAAATCCTTAAAAGTAAACCTGACAGGTAAACAGGAAACCCAGTGCGGCAAGCAGAAGATCAGCCCAAAGTTATGTTGAAGAGAAAACATGGCTGAAGGGTTACATTATACAACTGTCCAATGTGCATAGGGCATTGTTGTTAATCTCGCTTAACTGTCGACTTGCTTTGGCAACACAACTATGAAGATAATTGTCTGTAGTCATCGCCATTTTCTGTTTGTTCAATCATGACAAAAGTTTACAAACACAAGTGAGTTAATGAGCTAGTTTGTTGCGTTAGCTCCGCCTACGCTCTGACGGACCAACCACTGCTGGGTGATGGAAAATGGTCACTAACTGTGGGACGCCTGCAAATTTCCACCTCAGACACCCAGATTATACTCTTTCATCAGTGGATTAACGCTCATTGTATTACCCCAGTTGGCATTAGATACTTGTTATAAATGCCAAAATGATTTAGAATTTAAAATTTCTGCTTGTTGAACAGAACTAAATTAGAAGTGTGACATTTTTTAGTTACAGACAGATACAGGTCACCACAGACATTTGATTAAAGGTAAGTGTTTTATTCACAAGGTGAAGTATAGTCCTCAACGGAAAAAACAGGATGGAGTGAGGGGAAGGCAGTTAGTCGCTGTAGTGGTCCAGGTTTCAGACAGTGTGGTTTGAATACTGAGAAAAGACAAACAGGCTGTTACCAGAAACTAAAGTATGAACTTGCTTTTAATGACTTAAAGTCCAATTGCAACAAGTTGGCTGTCAGGTGGGTGGATTGGCAATGATCCTCAGGTGTGTCATTCAGCCAGAAGCCCAGAATAAGGTGCCGCCCCGCCCACAAACACACAAACAAGTAGACACACAAAAAAGGGAGGGAAACACAAGAGGAAACTATGACAAGAAGTTCCAGTTTACCTTTTTTACACCGTTGCTTCACATCTTGCATCTTGCATCATCAACACTACTAGCCTGGATCACACTGACCTACAGGATGCCTCTTCTTGGGGGCCCTGCACTACTTCATGTGCTATGTTAGTAAATGCATTGCAATTTAGGCACTGGAACTGTCCTTATGTCCTTCAAAACTGCTGCCATCTCCCTCATTTTGAAAAAACCTGGTGCTGACCCATCCAAATTCAACAACTTCCGTCCAATATCCAATCTACCCTTCATCTCCAAAATTCTTAAAAAACAGTCACCTCTCAACTCCATTCTCACCTATCCCGCCCCCTCCATAGCACTGAAACCGCAGTCATCCAAATCACCAACGACCTCCTCATGGCAGCTGATTCTGGACTCCTCACCATCCTCATCCTCCTCGGCCTGAGTGCAGCATTTGACACCATCTGTCACACCACCCTCCTTAATAGGCTATCTTCTATCGGCACCACCCACACTTTGTTAGACTGGTTCACATCTTACCTCTCTGGCCGCACCCAGTTCATTCAACTCAAGTCTTGTAAATCCATTCCCTTCTCCGTCACTTAAGGTCTGCCCTAGGGCTCTGTCCTGGGACCTCTACTCCTCATCATTTACCTGCTTCCCCTCTGCAATATCTTCCGCAAATTTAATTCCATTCAATTCAATTTTATTTATAGTATCAATTCATAACAAGAGTTATCTCAAGACCCTTTACAGATTTATAGGTCCAGACCACACTCCAGAATTTACAAGGACCCAACAGTTCTAGTATTTTCCTCCAGAGCAAGCAACAGTGTGACAGTGGCGAGGAAAAACTCCCCTTTGGGTTTCTGTGCCTGTGTCTGTGATTTAACAATCACTTCCACTGTTACGCAGATGACGCCCAGTTCTACTTCTCCAACAAACCCTCATCCACTCACCCGCCCACCTCCCTTACAGATTGCTTCTCTGAAATAAAAACCTGGCTCACCCAAAACTTCCTCAAATTAAACAGTAATAAAACCAAGGTTCTCCTCATTGGCACCAAATCCACTCTTTCCAAAACAGACAGTTTTTCTCTCACTATTGACAACTGCTCCGTCTCACCCTCCCCCAAGGTTAGAGTCTGGGTGTCATCCTTGACAGCACATTATCCTTTCAACCCCATATCAATAAAATTACCCGGGCTGCACACTTTCACCTACAAAACATCAATCGCCTCCGCCCCTCCCTCACCCCCCTACATTGTCACCATCCTTGTCCACAGTCTCGTCCCTTCCCGTCTGGATTACTGCAACTGTCTCCTCGCTCACAAATCCCTCCATAAACTTCAATTGGTCCAGAATTAAGCTGCCTGCATCTTAACTTGAACCCCATCCATCCACCACATCACTCCTGTCCTCAAACCGCTCCACTGGCTCCCGGTCCAGTTCCGTATCCAATTCAAAGTTCTCCTGTTTGCATTCAAGGCCATCCACAACCTTGCCCCCCCATATTTGTCTGATCTCATCCAGCGTCCCACTCCCTCCCGCTCCCTCAGATCCTCTTCCTCCATACACCTCTCTGTCCCCTCCGCCCGTCTCACCACCATGGGGGGCAGAGCAATCAGCCGCTTTGCTCCCCGTCTCTGGAACTCATTACCCCCCCAACTCCGAAACATTGATTCATTCCCCATTTCAAGTCTCAACTCAAAACACATCTGTTTAAAACTGCCTATTCAAATTGAATGTCTATTGCTCTACATTTTCTGTTGTTTTTGTTGTGTAGTTTTTTTGTTGTTGCTGTTTTTAATGTATGAATTCCTTGTAAGGCATCCTTAAGTGCCAAGAAAGGCACCTTTAAAGAAAATGTATTATTATAAATGGGCAGATTTAATATAGCTAAATATTGTTGCTCAGTTAGCCAAAGAACAATGAAACGGACACACATCCAGTCAGAGCACTGTTGAACGATTCATTTTCTACATGCACGTAGCATGTGAGTCTATGTGCGGGGGTGTGGGTATATACATCCCACTGCTCCTATGTGAATATGTGGCTCCGCAGCACTCCGTTCTTGATTAATATGCAAAGCACATGTAGCAGAAACAAACTCCTGCTTTTCTCCGCCTCCACAGCGCTCCCCCCTAAGCACTTATCGCATTTCACATTGAATAACCATTCAAATAACGTCTGCTGAGGAATCATCCTGCATAAAGAGCCATCTGTGCCACGTCGCCCATGTTTTCACTGCCGATGTAAACAGAGAAAACACTAGATCACAGGCAAAATAACACAGAAAAGCTTGCGTGCCCAAACGGGTCAGCTGTAATCAGTAATCAATTTTCCATCTTCACAGCCAGAGCCATGGGGGGAAATATTTGCGGAATAATTTGCAAACATCAGTAAGGGTGGAAGATTCCGGATGGAGGCTGATTGGAGAGGTGACATTGCTGATTAAAACAGCCCTGGCTGATGGAGCTTGGGCTATGTGTGACAGGTCACACCTTTATTCTGAACCAGGAAATAAATGATGTCAATGTCGTCACAAAAAAAATGAAAAAGCTCTAGCATTCACAAGATCACATCTTCAACCTGTCTCCTCGGCTATCAAATTAGCACTTTGCCTTCCTCATCCTCCACTCGCCGTATTTAAATGTATTTAAATGAGCAGGAAAAGGCCGATGCAAGGTGGGACTTTGGGAAAGTAATCAGCAGATCCATGATAATGAGATATTAGTGGTGCAGCTCCCATGTCTCTGGCAGTGTGTGAACATGGCTCCAGCTCAGACCCTCACGCCCCCGCCCAGCTATGATTAGCGCCAGCGAGTCGCACCACCAGCACATTTATTGATTAAAAGTGTAATGTGGATGGAATACAGGGCTTTTCGTGTTTAAGTAAGCAGCTACAAAGAAAGCAGTGAAACCACACAAGACCTGCGCAGACCTACTGCACACTGCAACCTCTGTCACACTGCTTTCTAATGGCAGGGACTTGATAAATGGTGTCATGGTTCCACATATAAAGTTTTCATGAAGCCAATATGTGATGTGCATAGATATTTAATGATGGAGATGAATAATTTAGGAGCTCCATCGTGTTATAACACTCTGGACGGCAGGTAGGGGAAGTTCACTCTAGGTTCGAGGTGAATGGGACAGTCACAATTGATTTATCCAATCCAAGTACATTCACAAAGAGATCTTGGCTATGTGATGCTGAATGGATTTTGTCACCCTCAGGAACCTTTTTCTAAAAGATAACTTCAATTTCTAAAGAAAATTCAAACACCACAATAGTGTTGCACTGATAGATAAATGAGACATGTTTCTGCAAACTTCGTTTGTGAATCACGGGTTTTATTCATACTTAACCCTCACTTTTTGATTGAGCATTTGCAAAAAAATACTTTAAAATTAAAATGTGTTAAATTGCAGTGTGCCTTCTTAAGAGAACCCTATACTGTGATGTATTCTTGAATCATCTGCATTACTTTTTTTCATAGACCTATAGTGCAGAATAATATCTATCAAATAGATGCAATCTGTAATTCATCAGTGCTTTTGAAGTTAAACAAATAGGACTGGATGCCAACAAGCAGTGCCACACATTATTGGTTTACATTTAATATAGTTATGACAATCAATGTCATTATAGAATCCGTAGCTTTAAGATGTCGAACAAATTTGTCTGCGGTTTTCAATAGTTTTATGTGATGCAGACAAGTTAGATGATCGTGTCAATATCCCAAGGAACTACGATGATCCTGTATAATTCTGCAGTGCCCGTTTCACATCAGTGCCATTACAATAACTGTATTCTTTCCAACCTTAACCTGGGGTCTCATTTATGTATGTGACGCATACGAACATTTTGGAGACAATGAGAATTGGTGACGCAGATGGTGAGGTGGTGAACTGAAGTCAGACAGAAGAAAGTAAATGTGGGAATAACGATTACTTGTAATATGTTTCTAGTATTCATGCCTCACACATTTCTTTACTACATATCATCCATGTTATCATGAAGATTAAATTCAGCAGTGTTATTTGTGTTTGTACTGAGTGATAACTGTTCCATAAACACCTTGTAAAATTCAACTCAAATCGTAAATCAAAACTTACTATTTAAACAACACTGTCTTACCGTCACATTGTCCGCTACGGAGCGCAGGAGGAGGAGATGGCCCAACTCCGTGGAATACATGATAGCATCAAATTCTGCACAGTTTAAATAACTAAATATATGTCTGTTAATACTGTGCGTATATCATCATATGCCCCCCCCCCCCCCCACGTGCGTAATGCTGCATGATGGCCCTGCTTGCCACTGCATGAGGACTAACCCCCGATTGAAGAATCAGGAGAGAGAGACTTCAGGGACCATGACGACGACTGGCTAAATGGCGATTTAAATTACCTAAAGCTGTACTCTTGGATTTATGTGCTGAACTGGGTCCAGTGGAAAGGGCAACGCACCGGAACTATGCCATCCAGGTCCAAGTACAGATCATCTTATCTCTGGGGGCCACCGGCGGTTTCCAAAGGGAAATGGCAGACAGGTAAGTGTTTTATATAAATATTATATATAATCTTCAACTTTATCGCTAAGGCTTGTTTGTTTATACTATATATTTCTGTTCACATCTTATCATATTGGTCTGGTATATCACAGCCATCCAGAGTGCCGTAATGCCTGTATAAAGCTAATCTATAGATCAGGTTTACCTACACTGTGCGAGAACAGGTCAAAATTGTAATTCAATTTGCAGCAATTCCCAATTCTGACAAGTGTTTTGCTTCTTCCCCGCCAGTCATCATGATACGGCGTAACTAAAGAGCAACTGCCAGGGTCAGTAACACTCTGATCAGCATTCAGGCGCCTTGCATTGACTATTTATGGTTACAAATGGGCGTGTACGGGGCGGGGTAAGAGGTTGATTCAAGTGCGCACACCTGATGGTGATTTGTGATTTATAAAGGGAACATTGCTTACAGATGTGCGTACGCACGGTTTTCTAAATCTGTTATTTTTTTGGCGTATGTTGTTTTTGGCTTTTAGGCACACACACACTTTTAGTAAGGATCCTACGCAGTGTTTTATAGATGAGACCCCAGGTTTTTGCCACTTAGCTGAAGGCCTACTACATTTTTTACACATGTATTGACTGTGTACTGTAGAAAGGTATAATTTACGAAAACCTATGGATTGCATGTTAAAGATTAATGTCATTGAACACAATACAGGGTTTTACAGAGCACATCCTTTACATTCAGGTTGGGATGAAACATAACATTAGCAGAACACAGTCAAATGGCATTTTTCCATTTTATAAAAATGATTTGGCAAGGAAGTTAAAGCTGAAATGTTGAATTGTGGGATAACACGTGGAAATGAAATGATTATGTGAAATGAGTATTCTTCTGTATGCTGATGACATAGGTTCACTGTCACCCTCTGAAGATAATATGCAGTGGAATCTCCTATATTTATGATTGGTGTAATAAATGGAGATTGGTTATCAATGCAAAAATATAAATAAATTATTATAAATTAATATAATAATTCACATAATTCGCATCTATGAGTTTAAAATTGGGTCACACAAGCTGAACTTTGCAGACTCATAACTATCTAGGTTTCTATATTGATGAACATAGGAATTTTAGAGAAAGTAGAAAGAATCTTTTCCAAATCCCAGTAAGAAAAGGTTGATTTTCCTGGTTGAATTTGAGGGAGGCTTTAAAATACAAAAGGCCATGATGAGTTAACGACATATTCTGGAAACAGGTCATGGTAGAGTAACTAAATGAGCAGATGACAGTCTCAAATGAAGAAAAGATATCTGGACTCAGAGCAGGTAAAACACTCCTCACATTAAAATGCATGAGACCACCTCTTGAATCAAAATTAGGAGATTTAAGAGCTCAGTGATTGAAAGGAAGATATCTGATGAGTGCGAGTAGTCCTTCAGAGACAAAGTTTAATGTAGAGTTCTGGGGACTAATGACCCTTTGACCAGAGATCTTAAATAAATAAGGTTCTGAACATTTCACAACCGGAATAAGAAACGTGGGTTCTGGCCTTGGACAGAGGTGTGATAGAGCTTCAAGGGAGAGTTGGGGATGTGAAGTTTTTGGAGGTTGTCCCATACGGACTAAAAGTTAGAATATTCTAAGCTTGGTTGCATTTATTTTGACCATTCTTGATCAGTCCAAGTTGTGTAAGTCTTACAGTGCACTCCTGACCTTATGCGGGCGACCATGTTGTCGTTTCATTCCCACTTTTGAATCTTCCGGTGGCTAAGGCTAGGTAAACTGTAGTAAACTCTAGTTTAAGTCCTGGGCGGTTCACACAGCATGCTGTGGGTTACATGTCTTAAGTTGGGAACGCACACCCTTATTTATGAGGAGGTAACTACCACATCCACCACTTCTACAGAATCAGATTAAAAAGACCATTCTTAATGCAAAGTTACGTAACTCAATTAGTTTACTTTGTGCTGCAACAGTACATTAGATGGTGTTTCTATGGTAAAAAATACAACCACTGGTGCTTAACTAAGCGTAATGCAGGTTATTAATTTATTAACATTACTCGCAGCTGATTTGTGATGTGTTGGTGTGGAAGCAGACGTTTGTTATAAAATACAACCAGTTATGTAATATTTCCAATAATATTTGTTCACAATAATAACCCCATGTCACTGAAATTAGTCACTACTGCGTTAGATTTACAGTTTTAGTACATTTCAGACATCCACACTGACAATCACTTTTGTTATATCATATTATTAACACATAATAGAACACAGATACCAACAAGTTCTGACAGATTCCGCTGATCCCAGAGCAGTGTGGGTAAATTGATCTGCTATACATAAATAGCAATTGATTTTGTCAGACCGCTGTAGGAGAAAGTCTTTCATTTTGTTCTACACAACGCCACACATTTCCACATTCGGTGTAGAGAGGAAGTTAAGACACAAAATAACAGAGGTCAATACCCACACACTGGGCCGTGCCTTTAAAATTCATTCTATGAACAGGGTTTAATATAGCAGAAAAAGACACAAACAAATATTCAGGTTCTTCACTGATTTTCTTTAATTATGCACTAATATTTATCATATTGTATGTTTTGTGTAAAGCATTTTGAGATTTTTGTTTTTAATCCGTGAAAAGCGCTGTAAAAAGGCATTTTACTCATTGTTTCAGAAGCAGCTGTGTGCCATGTGGAAGTTCATGGAGCCTGATTTTAACTGTATCCAGTGTGAGGGATGAGCTGAGAGACGAGTGCCATGCTATCCAACATCTGGAGGGCAGACCACGGGGAAGAGCAAACACCCTTTACCTCCAACCTCAAAGAGCACACACATATCTCGGAGCTGCTTAGACCTGGAATTGCAATTCCTGTTATTACATCTTGCGTCTTCCTTTTATAGGTCTGGCCGTCTTTTCTTAATGTGTACTTAATAAGTTAACTAAGATCTGAGATCAATGAATGTGACAGCGATGCTAACAAAGTCTAATAGGGCGAGAAACACTATTGTAAGCATCCATCAATAACTCTTTATTTTATGTGTATTCTAAATAAATAAACTTAATTTGGTACTGTTATTGGGAAAATAGGACTTTCCTAAAGACAAAATCAAAACTTAAGTAAATTTGTATTGATTGATTATTGAAAATTGTATTCCCATATTTGCTTCAGTATGTTTGCTTGCAGATGAAAATGTTGCTGTGATTCCAACACTTAACTTTGGTGGTTTTCTATATTTGCTTCTTTTGCCATGAAATCCCATTTTCAGACTCAAACCAACAGTGAATGTGCCCACTAACAGAATACATAATATTTGTCAGGTGAAGATTTCTGTTTTCAGCAGTGAAGTCAGAAAGTATGGAGAGACACACTAACACATTGTTGGTTTAATTTTTTTCTGAGATTTTTTGACCATAGGAAAATATGTATAACACCAGCGTTATCCTTGGGCAACGTATACAACTTATTTCTATTTAATCTTGGCTACCAATGATGTCAGGGTCATCTCTGCCATCAGTGACACATTTTCTTTGTTCTGTGCATATAGGAAGAGCGTGGACAGCATCCATGCACTGCACATACCCCGAAAACAAAATTCTTCCTCTCTCACATAACCGTGTCACACTTAGTCCTAAGCAATTGAAGAATTTCTAAATGTGTGTCATGGCTGCCAGGAAGGGTTTCACCACCATCAAAGCTGATGCATGCTGGTATCCTCTTTCTTACTCTTCACACAGTCTGCTGCAAACAGACTCAGCTTCTATGTCCCCTTCTTTAGTATGAACTCACCCTCCTCAGGGTCTGTCTGTTGAAGTTGATTTTGCTGCAGATACATGATAACTGGATTATAGTTCCATTACATTGGATTGCACTCAGAAAGCTACGCATGTTTTGCAATGGTTAGATATGAATGTTTAGATCGGCAATTCCAGAAATTGTAAGCAAACTGAAAAACAGAGAGGGATACCTAAATACATGTTTTGACTGTATGCATGTTTTGGCATATCATTTACACAGCATAGTCAATACTGAGCTTGACATCGATCAAAGCACTTGTGGTAACAGCAAGGCCCTGTATTTTGACGACGGGAAACAAAGGAGGAACATATTCTACGTCTGCAAAATCCCTTCTATAAATGATCTAGATTCCATGGCATGATTATGTGATTATATGGAAGTTAGGTTTCATTTACAGTGGCGTATGAACAAATAACTCAACCATGGCTGTATGTGTAGCTCCTGCTCCTTACCTGGCTCAGTATAATTAAAGAGGATCATCGAAGCTTGTAATACAATAATGATAACTGATTGTATTGCTGCTATCCAGTTGTGATACATGAGCAGCTCTAATGCGACACCTTGATGATCAGTTAGAGGAGCAGTGGAGCACTGTGCAGATCATCCTGCATTGTCCAAAGGGACTTGGCATGATAGAGAGTGTAATAGCTCCAACCAGCTTCTCCGCCCCGAAGAGGTGAGGGGAGAAGACACTAAATAATGTTTCCTTCCTCCTTACCTCTCCGGTTCATTTAGAAGCAGAGACTAATTTTACTCAGCCTCTCCGGGTCTTTCAGCTTTTCTTTTCTCATTTCGCTGCTTGCTAGTGGAATTGCACAGAGCTCCATCTGTTTAAGGTAACACACACATCAATAAATCTTAGCTTGACATCTACTAAGGCTTTCTCAAGACAACAGTGGAGCCTCATTGGGGCACACCTGCCCTTGGAAGTGCTTACGAAGATTTAAACTTGGCGATGGTGTATGTGCATGAACATGTGCTGATATGGGAGTACACGAGTGTTCAATGTGTGGGTGGGAATTGCATCTCCATGCTCAAGCTGTTACAATGGGTATTTTGTGCAGAGCAAGCCTTCATCACCCAAAACAACTGTTTCTAGGCCATTGACGAACACATTCAGTGATGCATGATTTTAATATCATTGTCCCTGTGTGGAAGGACTAAAGAGCAGTGTGTGTTCCCATTATTAGGTCTTCTATGAATCTGAGAGTATTGTTTGCCCTTTCCCCCTGCTAGGATCATTATGCATATTCTTTAGCAATGTCGAGCTCTGCTGTCTGCATGATGGATTCCTCCCAGATTACTTTATTCTTCTGTTTCCAAGACTTCATTTCTAGAACTAATTCTCATTACTATTACAACTTGTTCTGTAAATTATTATTAGCAATATTGCTAGCAATTGCTGTAAATTTACAGCCAATTTGCAACACTAAAATACTGTTTTCATGTTAAACAGTTTAGTACTGTAGTTAGCAATGCATTGTGGGCTTCTTAACTTGGAGAAACAGGACATCGGCCCTAAAAAGTATGCCGATGTTATATAAATTTCAGGACATTACAGTATTTTTTGGAAACTGAGTGTTGACTGGGGAAATTGGAGTACTGTCAGAAGTTTGACAAATAGTCTTTTAAATTGAGGCTAATGTAGCTCAGCGTAATTTTTCAAGAATGGCCTAACTTTTAATTGGTGAACTGCTAATCAGCTGTTATCTTAATAACTCTAATTCTCTAATAATAATAATTCTTTCAGGAAGACCTTATTTAATCAGTCCTCTCTTCCTAAATAGAATCAGCTGGCTTTCCCCTTCCTGCTTAACCAATCAGAATTGTACATAAATAACAAGAGCCAATCACAGAGTCACAACCCTGCTTTTAAAAATCTGTTTCTCCCTGTGCTATTCAGCTGTTGTTGCAGGCAAGAGTGCATCCCTCCATCCCCACCTTCCACCTCCAGTCATCTACTCCAGCTGACCGAGTCCGGTGCCACCTTCAGTCTGGTCTTCCGGCTCCTTCATCACCACCGCCGGTGTCTAGATTCCATCGGGGGGTCTGATGGTTCTCTACCCCTATAAAGATATACAAAATATTTGAATAGCATGGAGTCTAATTGCCAAAGACTTTGTACATTTTATTGAGCTTCATAATAAACCTCATTTGCATATCTGCAAACATGACTCTCCTGATTGAACTGCTTTTCTTTTAAAAAAAAAAATAATAATTTGCCATCATTTGGATAGGATATTTCCCAGAAGAGGATGCACAATTTAGATGACTTGTGCTACACACCATCAAGTGTTCTTCATCAACATCCATCGGGTCTCACATCTGAAAAAATTAAATAGAAATTAAAATATTATTATATTGCCAAGAATGTTTGATAATCAGAGATGGGAAGTAACGAAGTACAAATACTTAGTTACTGTACTCAAGTAGAATTTTCTGATATTTTTACTTTACTTTACTATTTATTTTTGTGGCGACTTTTTACTTCTACTCCTTACATTTTAACACAAATATCGGTACTTTCTACTCCTTACATTTTACAAAATTGGCTCGTTACTTTAGTTTTTACAAGAGGTTGTTATGTCGGAAAATAGCGCGGACACGCGCCACACACTGCGAGCGGGTGCGCGCGCCACACGGAGAAAAAAGTGAGAGAAATGAAAAGGAGACAAGCTGTCCGGAGGATAACCAGCTGAGATTGTGTGTGAGAGTCTTTGAGAACTGTAAGTCGTCTAACTCATGTTTTCAGTTCACTTAAGCCTGTCAATGGTCTGTAGTTCTTCACATTTAGAGTAAGTTAGCTAGTGGTTTTGGTGTGGTCTTCACCTGTTAGCTAGGTTTATTTTACCCAACTTTAGATACTGTAATTCAATTGACAAGTGGATGGAAACTTAGCTAGAGAGAAGTCGTCTCCGTCTGTTTTAACAGACACACCTGGGGCCAAGTTGGAAACCAGAATCAGCTTTAATCCAGTCCTAATCTAGTTCTCAACTTTCACATCATTTCACTGGAGTTATCCTTATTAATGTTTACGTCATCAATACCATATTCAATCTAAATGGATGGGAACATATCTACTGTAGGGGAGAGCCGGGACGATTGAAACGCGGGACGGATGAAACATTCCAGTTTTCTCCGAGTGCAGTGATGATAGACAGACTTCCTTAGGTCTGAACATAGAGCATGTTAACCTCCTTCTATCAGCTAAATATCTTCCTGTTATTTCCTTTTATCGCGGAGTTACAGCCGATAAACGCGTTTTGATGGTCAAAAGTAAACTTCATTAGCGGTCACATTTTTTTGATTAGTAATGAGGGTTTTTCATTTAAAGGTTTGACTACAGGCTTATTCGGTAGACCAGTTAGTGTTCTCCACAATCCCAGACTTTCATATTTCATGCTTGTTTACATGAGAAGCAAAACAGGCTGTAATGTCATATGTCCGTGTCGGGACAGATGAAACAGCTGTTTCAACTGTCCCCGACCTGGCTGGAACTCCATGGATTTTAAGTAAATGCACAAATATCTGTGTTCATACAATTATTTATGGAGGTGAGACATAGAAAAGCAGTTTTAAAAAGATGAAAATATATTTGAGCCCACCAGGTAGGGGGGGTCGAGTTTTCCCATGTTATCCTATGGAGACTGACGGGTTGGGGGGCGTTATTTGGATGTCCAGTGGTCTAACCCATTTAAAAACCTACTGAAATGACATTTTCTACAATAGAAACATGATATAAATAGAAAAACTTACTGTTCTAGCTATAAAAACAGCCCAGTCATCCACAGTGCATGATATTTCAATAACCGCTTCTACGCGCTTCAGGATGACGGCAATTAGTTATTAACAGACATTCACAAAGACGCATAGTCCTGCACCAATCTATCTATAAAAACACCTTTTGGAAGTACCATCCATGATATACAGTAAAATATTAAAGTTGTTGGAAGGTTATATGGCTTAAACTGTATGTTTCATTCGTCCCCGCATGCTGTTTCATTCGTCCCGTCCAGGAGGGACGGATGAAACATTACGCACGTCCCACTTTCGCTGCAATAACTCCTAAACGGTTTTGTCCAAAGCTAAAAATACAACTGTATTAGACAGGTGACAAGTGTAGGTTGCTAGTGACAAAATATCAGCTTTCAGTGTGATAAGACCGCTTTGTTAATTATGTTTAATTAAAAAGTGTTTCAACTGTCCCGGCTCTCCCCTACGTTGCATTTGATGCACGACTAAGACAACTCAACAGATTCAGCATTCTGCATTAATTCACAGCAAATCATTGAGGCTTGATGGCGCTAACGTTAGCACATAGTAGCATGGATTGCGCTAACGTTAGCACTTAGTAGCATGGATTGCGCTAACGTTAACATATAGTAGCATGGATTGCGCTAACGTTAGCACATAGTAGCATGGATTGCGCTAACGTTAGCACATAGTAGCATGGAGGGCGACATGATTGAAAATGAAGAAAACAGCAAGACATTCCCATCATCCTCAACCTGATCTGAAAGAAATGTTTGAGACAGTAGGCATCAAGAAGGACTCCTGGCCAATGTGCTGGGGAACTTCTTCATTAATGTCTGTTTAGTCATTCATATTTTAATCCTTTATTTTATTTCCAGAAGCCGTATTTGAGCACACACATAAATGTAGATTCATTTTTATGTTTGGGGGAAAGATTAAAAATAAAAACTGCATCTGTAAATTCTCACAGAATCACAGAATCTTATTAACCTGGAGTCCAAGTTTTTGTCATAATAATCATATATGTTATGTTTTAGGCCTATTGGCAGACAGCCATTTAAAATGTAGCCATTGCCATATAAACACTGTGTCCTCCATGTCCACTGATGTCCCTCAGCTTCTCTCTAGTAACTAGGGATGAGCCGAGTACTCGGCTGAAACGAGTATCCGGTACGGATAAAGCACTTTTGCCGAGTACAAGTATTATCCGAGTAATGCGAGTCAATATCTGTACTCGGATTCAATGAAATTCTCCATTGACTGTGTCTCCGTTCTGTGATAGGCTAGTCACAGTGCCAGTCACAACGCCTCTCCTTCACACTATTCTGTGATAGGCTAGTCCCAGCGCCCCTCCCCTACACTATTCAGTGATTGGCTAGTCCCAGCGCCCCTCCCTACACAGACAGACTCCCGTTGCTGTGTGCCTCTCACTCGCACACGCGGAGAAGTGAACAGCTCTCTCCCCTCCTGGTCCGCGGGGATTTTTCTGTTAACATTTAGGGTTTCTTCAGCTTCAGGTTTGTTTCATACTTCAGTTTGAACTAGTACCTAGTAACCAGGAGACTTCTGGTAACCGTGGAGTTTGTTCAGACATAGTGCTTGGTAGAATGCTACTCGTGTTGCATCTCTGCCGTCTGAGTTTTTTTTTTTTTTTAAACTGCCTGCTGGTTCTAACCAGTTTTTTGAATGTCTGAAACTTTCTTGCTGTGTTTTATAAAAAAAATAAAAGGGAGTTGCGGTATAAATGAATAATATTACAAATTAAGATACACAAACACATTCCAACGCCCCCGCCCCCCTCTCTCTCTCTTTGTTTCTCTCTCTCTCTATATATCTCTTACTCACTCACAGGCACAGACACTCACACTCCAAAAAATTGATCACACTGATCATAGAAAAATTAAAAGTTAAAAAAATAAAGTTATATTATTGAGTATGAAAACTCTTGTTCATTACATTTTACTTAATAATTGCAACCACATTGCTGTATTTATTGTTGCAAAACTTGTTATATACTGTAGGCCTATATAGTTTGTTACCATGACAACACCATTGATCTGAAGCTTGATGCTGTCATGTAAATAGTTTTCTAATCAGCAATAAATATAACAATTTCTGATAAACTCATATCAATTGCATGCTTAAATAACATACTGGTTAAAGCCCCGCACATTTCAAGACAACCAGACCCACTTCCGGGTTAAACCTGACCACTTCCGGTTTAGGCCCCGCCCACTCCGAGTACGGATCCGGATACAGATAATTCATGTGGTAAACAGATACAGATACATATAATGCTGTACTCGCTCATCCCTACTAGTAACATTTGTGTGCTCCAGGTAGCTTTCGCAAGGCTACTTTTACTTTTATACTTTAAGTAAATTTCCAAGCCTCTACTTTGTTACTTTTACTTGAGTAAAGAAGTTTAAGCAGTAGGCCTACTTCCACTTTTACCAGAGTATTTTTTAACACAAGTATCTGTACTTCTACTTAAGTACGGAAAGTGAGTACTTTTGCCATCTCTGTTGATAATAAACTGAGCTTGTCTTTCTAGAGACTTGAACATGTCATTTATCAGTGAGGCTTAGCTTTGAATAGCCAAAAGAATATTACTTCTGGGTTTGTTTTATAAATATATTTGAAGAGCTCAGTACTATGACTTGCCTTATTTGATGGCTTTGAATAGTGCAAAAGTGGTTTACATCAGTTTTGAGGAAGTATAGGATCACATTGAACATTGTGAGAAGGCTGATCTTTTCTTCTTTATACTTGATAAAAAAAAACATGCACAGCCTTGAGGCAGCTGGTTATGATTACACTAGGTGTAGGTGATTTTTTATTTTTTTATTTTTATCAAGACAAACTGTCTGAATTGTACCAAAATCAAATATGCTGGCACTGTAGTCTGACAAGTTAGAATGTGTATCTGATAGGTCTGGCTTATATACTAATTACAATGTAAACAAGCCGGTATCTCAGACAAATTATTAACTACTATTTAAGTTACAGGTAACTGAAAGTGGGCACACCTGTACAGTGGCTAATAAGCACAAGAAAACAATGTATAATTAGGGCAAATATATGGTTAGTCAAAGTTCAGCCAGGACATTGGGCTGTAAGCTGTGATGGATATTTTAATTTTACCCTTCACCTACATTCTCTTTTCCGTATAAGTTTGGCTAACCTAGGTTTTTTTTACAGCTCGTATGATTGGACACAGCATTAGACTTCCTGTTAGCAACGACACCACATTCCAAGATTTCTGTAGTCACAATGGTGAGCACAATGTTCTTCAACTGACAGAACAAAAGAACAGAGCTCAACAAATGAATAAATAAAATAAAACAAATAAAAATGTTACAAACGGTAGCACACTCAAAATCCAGTGCTCGGAAGTAAGTCAGGATTCATCAGGTAAACAAATAGGCGGTAAAAATAATGGCAATAGCATCACTGACGTCAGCCATTAGTGTGTGGACTGCCGTTTTGAAGCAAGCTGTTTCCTTTTTGGTAGTCACCATCTTGACATTTTGGAGCCCGAATTGAACATGTTTGAACAACAGGGTGGAACTGGGAGGATGATGTGGCCAAGTCAGTGTTGTGTATGGTTGCAATGGCACTGCGTTAAGCTAAAGGCTAAATGTGTAACCCTTCTGAAGCAAATCATCCAGCGTAGATTTACCAACTGGTAAACACGGACCTTCTGGTCCTCGCTCAATTTATCTGCATGTACGGCAGTTGCTAGCTAACGCTAGCGCAACCTAGCTAGCCTTGGTTGACAAAGTGCTAAAGAACGCTGAACAAGACATTTTCATGCAACCAAAATGATTACGTAAAAACACACACTGAGAGGGTCAAAGTTTAGGATGAAAACACAGAGAAACATCCCAAAACAAGATGAGGTCTATTTTAATGTCCACAGTGCCATGGTTAGCATTGCTAAGCCTCTGTCCTGATTCACAGGTCCTATAGCATCCCCTGTGTTGTCCTTGATTTTAATAAATAAATAAATCAGACCATGATTTACTAAACTAATTTATGCTGTATTGAAGAAGAATTTAAACTAGCAATTGAGACATCTATTAATAATGAAAATGTCAAGTCAGAAGTAGGCTCATTTTGTCATTGACTTCTATAGAAACAGGCTTCTTTTTGGAGCCAGTGGTGTTGCCCCCTACTGGAAGTTAGACAGAATGCAGCTTCAAGGCACTTCACATTGGCTTTACTTTTCAGGCCCGGGGGTGCCACTTGGGTAGACATCATGCACATGTAATTGCATAGTTAGAAGTGTAGTTATCACCGGCTTGAGAGATTTTCCATGAAATGTGCAGATACCAGAAAGTCACTACTCACAAGACAGTAAACTGCTAGCTTTGAGCAGCAGAGAGCTAAGACACTTTTACCTTGAGATGACTGATCATTTGTCATGCAGATTATGTGGTGCCATTGTTTATTGTTCATTGGGTTTTACAGTGTTTGTGTTAATTTGCATTCTGGATCACTAATTCAATACAAAGTTAGGTGTACTGGAGGGGAGCCATGTGATGTAAAAGGAAATTAAATTGAATTTTATAACGTAATGAAATCCAGAGTTTGCTCTTGTATTTGTTTGCCACTATGTGTGGATTGCTTTGCAATTTCAAATTGTTCGGACGGTACAGGTTCTTTTGTTCAACAATCGCAGTGAAAATTGTTGAAGTTGATATTCACCCGTTCATCTCAGTGTCAGTAGTAGTAGTAGTAGTAGAAGTAGTAATAGTAGGGGCCATTGAAGACGTACATTTTAAAATCTTACACACAATTAATGTGGTTTGTTGGTTCCTAAAGCAAACAGCCCACCAGGCTCATTAAGGTCTGGAGAAATTACCTTTACTTGAAGAGTAGCTTACTTGTGCAATTCCAAACCCTAACAGGAAACCTGACCCAAACAAGAAGTGAATTGTTCAATCTGACCCACACCAAAGTTGTTTGAGCATCCAAAAACCAATGAGCTCATCTTATGAATTGCTGCAGTTTTGATGTTGTGTGCACATTTTATTTTATAATTTTTAGCTACTCAACTATTTATAAATCTATGCATTGCCATGAAAGATTGCACCAACGTCCATGTTTACCAATACAACAAATGAAGGCAACTGACTTTGGTGGAAGATAAAAGAAAAACTCTCTGATAACTCTGCAGTTGTTGGGTACATAAGGGATGGACAGGAGGGAGAGTCCAGAGCGCCGGTGG
Source organism: Etheostoma spectabile (assembly GCF_008692095.1). Lineage (NCBI taxonomy): Eukaryota > Metazoa > Chordata > Actinopteri > Perciformes > Percidae > Etheostoma > Etheostoma spectabile. The sequence goes on along the minus strand of NC_045750.1, from coordinate 19,223,420 downwards.
ATGACTTTGAAGAGTGGACTAGAAAGAATCACCTGTTCCTGAACGTGGATAAGACCAGATGGATGAGACCAGAGAGATGTGTTATTTAGCAAATGTTAGCATGCTAACTTCTAACTCACCATGACCAAACCCAATTAGCTATAGTTCAGTTTTAAGTTTAGGGCACATTTGTTATCTGCAGCTGTGTAAGCAGCTGACTTCTATGTACCAACTGTGTGCTAATTCAAAGAATCATGCCACTGTAAAGGTAAACCACATATCTCCAACTTAACATTTATACAAACCCTGAGAAATGCACAGTCTTGACTTTAATAAAAAAGACAGGAGGCTGAGGAAGAATCTGAATATCTGCCACCGCTAATGTTGGCTGCCTTTTCTAGTCATGTCCTATATGGAAATGTGTTCCTGAAAGGGAAAGACTTCTTTCTATTTGAGATCAGGTTACCCCAAAGAATATGAATGTTAAATGGGGTATGGGACACATTATATCTATATCATCTCTAATAAGTTAAGGCCTATTTAGAGATCTGTTTGAATAAGGCACTTCTTCATATTTCAGAAAGGACAATATCCAAGCGTTAATTAAGTCCTCTCTCTTTTTAAACTACTATTTCAGAGCTGGCTCACTAATAGTAATGACACCGGGAGAGTATAATAGACTTTTAAGTGGTCTGGACATTCAGACTGAACTGGACCTCGGCTTTAATTTTACAGTATGACATTGCTGAGATGTGTTAGAAGTGAGGAGAGATTTGCACAGCTTAATGACCCTCTATAAATAGAAGAATTACCTTGCAGACACCAAACAAATCACTACTGCATCCATACGCTTACTATATCTAAGCTCTCCCTGTGGACAAGTGAATAATGATTATGAAAATTGGCCTATTTGTCTTAATATGGGCATTTCTTATAAGGTTCACAGGACTACAAATATACTGGTTAACATACTGGTTAACAGAATCCCCAGAGGCTCTCAGGTAAAATCTGCACTGCAGAGTTTATACAGAAGCACATTTTTTATTAAGATCAAGAGGAACGTGACATTCACATTAAATAGAAGGAGAGCTGAGAGCTACGTGTGTGTGCCAGGTGCACTCCCTATTACATTTCTGGATATACTGATACATTTAAGTTTCACAACACAATTTATTTAACTGCCGACTAATCCTTGTCACCATGAATACCATCATTTTGTTACTTTTTACACAACTAGTCGAGGGAAAATCACCAACTTGTAAAGAGGCCGATGCCAGCGGCGTTATGAGATGATCTCTCTTCAAAAGAAAGATGTTGATGGGGACGAGACGGAGCACTGGCCATTGCACGCAGAAGCCTGCTGAGCGAGCTGGATAGAAAGGAAATAAGCCATCAACTTTCACTAGCAGGTTGTCTGTGTGCTGAACACTCCCCAGAACCACCTCCTCCCACTCCCTCTCTCTGAGCACACTGTATGTCCAGACCCCATCTGGTGCCCGACGGCTGATTCTTCACATCCTGCTGCATTGTCTCCCTTTGGCCAATGAAACAAACAGTATTTTCCCACAGGAGCGCTTTCCCTGCTTGGATCAAAACCAACCCAAATGGAAATAAAATGGAACAAAACAATGCATCCGGCAGTATCTCTCCAACACATACCATCTCTGCATCTAAAGCATCAATAGCCTGCACACATTGTGATTTGGAGTGGAAACTAAACCATTTCAGCTTTAATGTCCCTGCTGAGGTTTGGTTATGGTTGCCAGCTAATGCATAGTTTATGACCTAAAGGGGAAAGAGTCCAGCCTATGGGGATGGGAGGATCGTCTGCCATGGCGTGGGTCACCTTAAATCCTCAGGTCAACGTGTTTATTTCCCCCAAGGTGCCTATCATGATTTTACACACTCCTATCTCGTGAGGTTATAACACTACATGACAATGGTGGGATTATGCAGAGACAGAGCTCCTATAACTGACTGCGCAGAAAATATGCTAATTTTCAGTTTTAAAGTCACACTTGCAATGTGTTTTTGGAGTGAGATACATGTATGTTTACTTGTTTAGTTAGAAAAATAAAATTCCTCTGAGGCATTTCTTTGTTACACATTCATCTGAAGCTTGTTCTTAGTGGTTTGGACTTTGTAGATCTATGCTGGATAAAAAAAAAGTCTTATTTCTTTGGGCAATGAATCTATAATTATGATTCTATAAATCAAGGTACTGTACGTAATGTAGATTTAAGCTAGTGTTATTCTGCGTATTTAGCATGAAAGCTAACAGTGTAACCCAGCCTGGAACTTTTAAAAGATTTGCACAATAATTCCGGAACGATACATTCAAAGCAGAACAGTTATCTGTTAGTATGAAAAGGTATGTATTTCTGTTAGCACCAGCCATCTTGACTCCAGAATGCAGTGGATTGACCAATCAGAGGCTGTCTTCCTGAATGTGTCATAGATGAATCTACAAATGCACTGCGTGGTGATGGCTATGTCATGCGACCCAGCCCCATTACTGATGTAGATCCTCATATCATGTCACATCTGCAGCCTTTCCTTTTATACAGTAACACCTGAAATGTTTTACTTTTCTGCTACATACACTAAACGTGGAACAGTTGAGCCAAAATAATGATATAACAGAGGCAATGTAATAAATAATGTGTAATTCTCATTTGAGCCTTTAAGAAGTATTGTAAGCTGGCACCCAGGGCACATTGGGCATTGATGGATAGGTTTTATTGGGTTTTTACATATTTATCTGACTGATTGACAGGAAATGGACAGGAATTGATGTAAGGAGAAAGCCAGTTTACTCAGCCAATAAATAACACTAACCTGATACAAGTGTCCCAAAGTTATTGATGACTACTAACAATTTTACTTGTACTTGAGTAAAATAGTCTATTACTCTTTCCTTAACTTGCCTTTACTCTTTCTTTTACGTACATCTTCATGGTGTGCGCATGATGAATAGATTCTGTATTCAAACACAAACACACACACACGCACACACACACACACACACACACACACACAAACACACACACACACTCATATTGTCATCATGTTTTTTCATTCGAGATTTCATTGCTCTCCACACATAAACCTATTAATGGTTTTGTTGAAACAAAATCCTATCCCTAACCTCAGAAGACTGTGTATCTTTGAATGTCAGTCATCCTCAATCTTGAGTTGTACAGATTTGTGTTCTGTGTGTTCACATAGTTTATGTATTTATATAAACATTTCACAATATGAAAACAGCTTTCTCTCTCTAATGTTTTCTGTATCAGTAGTGCACTCTTTCACCTTATTTCTGACAGTTCCCAGCTACTTGACTCCCCACATCGTCAGTGCAATGAGGTCACACACTTCCCTGGGTGCTTGCCAGCCAAACGTGGCAGGGCTCCCCAGTCAAAGTGAGGTTGCATCACAGGGGGAGGGCGTGGGAAGGGCGTGGGAAGGAGGCCCCCGGTATTCTGCACTGACACTGAATTATTGAGTGGGCCTGACTGTAGCTTCTTGCTCCACAATCACCACTCTACCAGCAAGGGCCCATATGCACACTTCACAGTTTCAGGGAAATTAAGCTAAAAACATTAAAGTCTCTTCAAAGGCACACATGTATTGTACTGCTTTGGCGTGTTTATTACATTGGTGTGATTATAGGGGAGCAGCTTTAACCTGGGCTGGAGAGGTATGAGAAATCAAGAGAGAGAAAGAGAAAAAGGAGCAGCAACATGCCACGTTGACAACTTTCTTACCCTTCCACTCAAGGCCAGTGGGATGGATTTACTGAGTGGTTTAAAAACCTTTGAAATTAATATAATTCTAAACAAATTCAGTCTGTGAGAAGTGGCAAATAGCTTAGGGGATTAGAATGTTTTAATTTGTAAAACAAATGGCTGGAACGAGATACAGAAGCTGCATGAATTGCCTTCTCAATCCACTGCCTCACTTTGCAAATGAAAATGGCGTTACAGAAGGTTGTATGGGGTTGACTCCAAGACAAACTGAAACAAACTCTTTCATTCACAAGTTCTAAAGGTGATGAAGGGAACTTCTTAGCCTGAATAGTAAAAACCATATTAGTAAGACTGTCCCAACTACAGAAATACCTGCATTTATAGTTTGTTAAAATGCCTGAAACAAAACACTATGTGAAGGAACTTGTTTTGGTGGAACATGTGTACATTCAAAAGTAGTTTTAGTCGTCAACAGAAAACTCCGTTTGGACAGATAGTCTAGCTAGCTGTCTGGATTTACCCTGCAGAGATCTGACGAGCAGTTAACCATAGTCCTCAGAAATCCGCTGGAGGTTAGAACACCAACACAGAGACAGGAGAAGGGGACAGACATCAGGTTGAAAATGAGGGACATCTGGAGGATAGGATAGAGGGACCCCGCCCGGAAGACGCCCGGGGCCCCCGTCTGGAGCCAGGCCCAGACGGTGGGCTCGTGAGCGAGCGCCTGGTGGCCGGGTTTGCCACGGAGCCCGGTCGGGCACAGCCCGAACAAGCAACTTGGCACCTCTCCCTCCAGCCCATGGGCCCACCACCTGTGGGAGGATCCAAAGGGGTCGGGTGCGTTGCTACATGGGTGGCAGCGAAGGTCAAGGGCTTCGACGGACCAGAACCGGGCGGCAGAGGCTGGCTCTGGGGACTTGGAATGTCACCTCTCTGTGGGGGAAGGAGCCGGAACTTGTGCGGGAGGTGGAGCGCTACCAGTTAGATCTGGTGGGGCTTACCTCTACGCACAGTCTCGGTTCTGGAACCGTACTCCTGGATAGGGGTTGGACTCTGTCCTACTCCGGAGTTGCCCATGGTGTAAGGTGCCGGGCGGGTGTGGGGATACTCACAAGCCCCCGGCTGAGTGCCGCTGCGTTGGAGTTTACCCCGGTGGACGAGAGGGTTGCCTCCCTACGCCTGCGGGTGATGGGGGGGAAAACTCTGACTGTTGTTTGTGCATATGCACCAAACAAGAGTTCGGAGTATTCAGCCTTCTTGGAGACCTTGAATGGAGTCCTGTGTGTATTACCGGGTCCCCCAGGAGAAATTGTGGGAGGTGCTGCGGGAATATGCAGTTGCAGTTTGGTGGGCTTGGGATCTCATCGCTGCTTTTTGGGGATGATGTGGTCCTGATGGCATCATCGGTCTGTGACTTTCAGCACTCACTGAATAGGTTCGCAGCCGAGTGTGAAGCGGCTGGGATAAGGATCAGCACCTCTAAATCTGAGGCCATGGTTCTCAGCAGGAAACCGATGGAGTGCTTTCTTCGGGTCGGGAGTGAGTCCTTACCCCAAGTGAAGGAGTTTAAGTACCTTGGGGTCTTGTTCGCGAGTGAGGGGACCATGGAGCGTGAGATTGGTCGGAGAATCGGAGCAGCTGGTGGTCATGAAGGCTGGGTCATGACCGAAAGAACGAGATCCAGGGTAAAAGCGGACGAAATGGGTTTCCTTAGGAGGGTGGCTGGCGTCTCCCTTAGAGATAGGGTGAGAAGCACAGTCATCCGAGAGGAGCTCGGAGTAGAGCCGCTGCTCGAGTCGAAAGGAGCCAGTTGAGGTGGTTCGGGCATCTGGTAAGGATGCCTCCTGGGCGCCTCCCTAGGGAGGTGTTCCAGGCACGTCCAGTTGGTAGGAGGCCTCAGGGAAGACCCAGGACTAGGTGGAGAGATTATATCTCCAACCTGGCCTGGGAACGCCTCAGGATCCCCCAGTCGGAGCTGGTTGATGTGGCTCGGGAAAGGGAAGTTTGGGGTCCCTTACTGGAGCTGTTGCCCCCGCGACCCGATACCGGATAAGCGGATGAAGATGGATGGATCTGGCAGAATTTCGGGCGGCACAGGAGCAATATGTCGCGGACATGGACTATACTTTGTATTCACCAGGATGCTTCAAACACCCTTTTCTTGAGTCTTGAACGACTATTGTTCCTAAGCCAAGTAGTTTATGTGCCTACAACTTTCCCACATTGTGGTAGATCAGACAGCAGTCACGTGGACCAGTTTTAATGCCAATCTTTTATCAAATTTGACTATGTCTTCATAACTGCCTTTTGGAAAGCACTGACAATGGATATTGTCCTGCAAATAGAGGTTCCAGACAATGTGGGTTGATTTGGAAGTCCATGTCAAGTAACATTTGTTGTCCTTTAGCTTGAGGTACCTCTTAGCACTTGTTGCTTCCACAAGACACATGATGTTCAATGTCACCCTTGTTTGTAATCAAGATGGTGAGATGTCTCTGATGATCAACATTGCATCTTATCAGATGGGGCCAAGCAATTCAGATCTAATCAGTAGGCATTAATGTTTTTCGCTTCATCTGACAAAGAGAAAGACAAAGGAAGCCAGGAGATTCAGACAAGCTATTTTTCTTTAGTCAATCTTCCGTGGCAAAATGCAATCTCACATGAATTCACACGGAAACGTTAAGATTAATGTGACTATAGGTGTAAGAGACAGAACACTGTGGTAACGCTCACTGCTGCTGTCAAGATGCTCTTTATGGTCGCATCATTTTTATTGTATTTGTTGCTGATGATGTAAGCAGCAGAGTAGGGTCACAATATTTGAGGAAGAGCAGATCCTTGGTTCCCTGTGTGTGCCGACAGAGAGCAGTCGCCCCATGTCACCCTCTCAAGTCCTTAATCCTCACATCTTATTATTCATCCTGTCTGGGTTCAGACTATATTCCCTTTTCTCCTCAAACAGATGCAGTGAACCCAGTGATCAATTTTTCACATCTTTCTCATAGACATTATCTAACGCTACAATTTAGGTCAATGTCTTTGCTCTATGAGGCTTAAGGTACTTGAGAACGCCAGAAAGACAGCTGTATTTTTACAAAGAGAAAATTACATGCTGTCAGCAGCACAGCAGGGTGATAGAAATCACTCATTATGTGTATAAATGGGTCCAATGGACAGAATGGCATCTAGAAAATGTAGTCAAGTTTTCTACTTCTAACAAACTGTACACACACACAGAGATCAATTTGCTAAATCACATATATTTTTTACATAGTTTAAACGGTAAGTAGCCATGCAGAATGACTATGTCACTTTGACTAGTTTTCATTGAAACTGCTTTCAACTAATATGTAATTTCACAGGGATGTGTTTGGATCCTAATTAATAAGAAGCTGTTGAAAAGGTAAATGATGTAAGCAGCACAAACCAAATTCCATTCACCTCTAGTGCACTGGGGGCAGAATCGTAATTAAACAGAAATATTGTTTCCCTTTTTTTTTTCCTTACACACACTCTAGCGCTGTGGAGGAAGGTCTGGCTAGTCCACACAGCATTCTTGGTTTATTGGCATTTCTTTAAATCAATCACAGTCGTCTTGGGCGGCACTAAGCGCTGGACGGAGCCCCGGTGCCTCTGCTAAATAATCAAATTTGTCTTAGGAAGGAACTTGTCTTGGTGGAACTTGTGTACATTCAAAAGTAGTTTTAGTCATGCAACAGAAAACTCAGATTGGACAGATAGTCTAGCTAGCTGTCTAGATTTACCCTGCAGAGATCTGAGGAGCAGGTAACCATAGTCCTCAGAAATCCACCGGAGGTTAGACTGCCAACACAGAGACAGAGGACGGGGACGGACATCTGGCTGAAAATGAGGGACTACCGGCAGCACCTGAACAATCCCAGAAATGAAACGTTGTTGATATAGACTACCTAAAACCTGATAGTTGCATAAAGTCATTTGTTGGCCATGTTGACAGACAATGTGTGTGTAAACACAACATATAACATATATTAGCACCTTAAAAAGTTGTTTTAACATGTTAGCATACAATTTACACATCCAACATACACAGGGCTAGACTAGAAATCTAGACGCACCTTAGCGGCAGCAAATATAATTTGCAGCCAGGGTCTATCTAGCAACTCTCTGTTGGCTTGCAAACTGAAAAAAACAAATTCTGGTAAGGCCAATCACATTGTGTATAGAACTGGTGGGCGGGCTTAACATAATGACGGCACAGTTGGGTCACTCATAAAAAAGGAAGATGTATTTGGAGTTTTGCCGACCGAATACGGCAAACATTCATTCTTTCAACTAGCATGTTCTGGTTGGTTGAAGCGCTATCCTATTGCGTTTAGAGGGAATTTGAAAGACAACCGTTTATCCTGCTCCTCGGATTGAGCCCTGATAATGGTGAGTTCCCAGACCCAAAACCTGGATGTGGGTCTGACTTGTCGGGCATCATCATCTGACCATCTGATGAAAGTAAGTCTAACTTTCTCTATCTTTTAGCTCTGTTGGCCTCCATCAACTGCTCAGAAAATCTATCTGTCTTATTAGCTTCTAAATGCTGTACTACTGTTGGTTCACCAGCTAATTGTTAAGTTTGTCTGCAACTGTTTGTTGCTGAGCAGGGAGTGGTCAAGCATTAGGTATAGGGGGTTCCACTGAAAAACTCTGCCTGCAGGTTACTGGAAACAAGCTTCAGCTGCTGTGAAAATGAACCGAAAAATAAAGTTGTGGGCCATTTAACCCAAACAATGCTCTGAGTGGTGCTAAAATGTTCTGTAGAGCTAAGGGGAATTGCAGTCTTTAGAGCGTTGAGGACTTCAAAAAGAACTCAGCCCCAACTGCCCCCATCACCCTCTCTGACTCCACAATTGACACTGTGGAGTCTTTTTACTTCCTGGGAACTATCATCTGCCAGGACCTCAAGTGGGAGCTGAAAATCAGCTCCCTCATCCCTCTACCAGTGTTTTTAATGTATTTGTAATGAACCAAAATTCTCCAGTGCCTCATATTTTTTCACGTTAAAGTTTCTGTTAAAATCCCTGTTGCTTTTGTTATTTTAAACAGAAAAACAAGCCCCCGTCCAACTTGAAATGCATTTGACTAACTATTTTCTGTGTGGGTATTCCTCCTTTCTCTATGGCCATGGTTTACTTAGGCATAATTGAATAATTCATCAACTTCCTACTTTTTTAATTGCCGTGGCCCAGTTAGTGTGAATGGATGGGGCTGGGGACATTGAGATGATAATGACACTACAGTTGCAGTTTGATTATTAACCTCCGGGTGTAACCCTGTTACAGTAATTACAGGAGCCTCAGTGGGAATTTTAAGTGAGTCTTATGTTCCCCCCCCACACAACTGTGTTAAAAAAAAACGCTTTATCAAACGCCTCACCCTTTGACTTGAAGTGTTGGAAAATGACAGTCCTCTATAATGTGACAGCATAAAATTGTTTCCATTGTGCTGAGGGCAGCAGCAGAAACAATAAGAAGGGAATGTGGACAGACACTTGAACCGTGCGCGGTGTTTGATTGACAGTGAAGAAGTCAGACATCTTTCTTTACGTCTCTATATGCAGCTTCAAGCAGGGATCACATTCCCAACCTCAGCCTTTCAAGTGACTCTCCCTGCTCCCTCATAATGCATGGTCATTAAAATTGACAAAGAGTGAATTATACATTTTATTTCATAATAAAGGCAAAATACTGATGAATGTACAGTGTGATGTTATTTGTTGTAAATTATTTGGAACTATATATTTCCAAAAAATTGGAACTTACAGTCTATATATATATATATATATATATATAGGAAAACACAGGCAGTTTTAAATGGACTGTCTTGGTAAATAGATGATACCTTCTAATCCACCGAGCAAAGCGAGTAAGGAGTCTGGCAGGCGGGTAGGAATGCTGACAAGAGCAAGGAAAATCCCTTGACATCTTATTTTAGGCGGAATAAGCCCAGTGGAGCCTGCAGCGGGCCAGAGCTGTGGAGCCCTGGGGGCAGAGGGCCCTGGTGATGAGGCCCCAGTGGCTGATGTGTCCACATTTCCAGACGCACTCATCACCCCAGCAGTATCTGTCTCTGTAGAGCCGGGTGCTCTCCCAGCAATCACAGGATTAAAATAATTGGGTGTGGAGTGAAACAGTTCACTGCGTGAGAGTGGGAAGGGCGTGCTGGGTCTAATTAGGAGATACTTAAAGGGATCCAACGCGCTTTCTGGTCATATACACATAAGCATACACACACACTAGCCAATGCCTGGAGACACTGGCGTGATGTGAAAGAGCTTACCACAAGATCCTTCATTATTGTCATTAATTTGATGTGCTGTGGGCTTGAAATAATCTCCATCCTGCACTGCCATTCAGAAAAGATGCAGGAGTCCCATTGCCCCCATGTTTGGGTAAAGTAATTAAATTTGCCTCATATGGTGCGACTTTAATTCCTACCGGTTTCTAACAAATATCAAACACCAGTTTGATTCCAATCACATCCACTTGCGAGAGAAGTCCCTGTGGCAGTTTTACAGCAGTAATCAAAACAAATTTGCATAATGTGCTAGAGCATCTCTATCACTTTAGAGAAATATGTTTGAAATCATGCACATACTGTGAAGAGGAGTAACACTCAAGAGTTGTTGTTTTTAAGAGGTGACAGTTCTGCCTTCCCAGTCGTTATATCCTCTGTTTTCCAAATACGAAAATTATTTGCTAATTAAAGAAAACAGAAGAGAAAGGGCTGTATGATGCACGTAGACGTTGGTAAAAAGTGTATTAGTTAGTGTAGACTTTTTCCAGAGGTGGATTAATCCCCATTTGGTGCTGTAGTAAGTATTTGTGGCAGGAGGACAGTGTATAGAATGCATTCATTGTTGGTTTTGAAAAAGTTACATATAAGAAAAATATCTAACATCTATACCTTACTCTTTAGGTTATTCTAGCTGCATCACTGTCAAATGTTCTGAGTTATGTTGCATACATGTGTGCAGTCAAATGAAATATATGTTCTAATCCCCAGTGTGCTTATAAAAGCACATTTGCTGTCATAACATTATCTGGATTATTGAGTCAGCGTTGAGACTTTTACATGAAACATGCAAGAATTTGCAGAGGAGTTCCTCATTTTGTTTTAACACTGGAAGCCTTATCTCAAACAGCGCTCTGGCTTAAAGCAGACCTCAGCCACGGTGAATAACCTTTAAGTGTTTTTTGCGCTCACCCTACAAGAACTTTGCACAGGGCCTGATTGCTCTCTTTAATGAGAGGCCCTGCACTCCTCTGAATTCGTGTGGAGCCACTGGTTAAATTCATTTACCTCTTTTTAACCATCAGATGTCAGCAACTAGCTGGCAAGCTGCACAAAGAAAAAAAGGCCTGATTGTGTTTGTATTTTGTTTAATACAAAAGACTATTTACATCTCATTCCCAACAAACAACCCAGTCTCAAGCCAGTTCATGATTATTATATTATATATTACTTTTACAGTTATTTTGATTTATTGATTTGTGTACAGGTCATGTTACTTTTGTTTATTTTGTGTACAGGTCATGATTTTCCAACTGCCAGGACACTGTGCTGGTCTGGGGGGGTGCGATCCCCGGGCGCAGGGACGTGATCCGCGGTCTCTGTAGCAAACAACAACGGGTAAATGAAACTTCAAAGGCCGGCCACAACAATGGGACGGTTGTGGTTAGGAAGAGAATAACGCGGAAAGGAACTGCAACACGCGGGACACGATCCGCGGTCTCCCAGGTGAAAGTCCTATCAATATCGCGATGTGCGCATTCGCAATGTTCACATCACAGGATGTTGCGATGTTGACGCTTAAACATTTTTGCTGCTTGATAGAAAAGTTAACTTTCACCGTTCTCCTTTTACAAGATTATTACCCGCCGACCCTTCCCCTTTAAGACAAATAGCCATGTGGGCAAAGTGTGTTTCTGACGTTCGTCTGAGGGGGTCTCCCGGCCATTACCCCCGCAGAAAGCTGCTAGCAGCCAGGCTAAAGCTAATATAAAAAGCATGAAGAAAAAAGGGGTCCGTCCGTCCCAACTAACTTTACGGTTCGGAGCCGCGACACTGGTTTCACATTAGTAAAGATCCTTTTTCATTTTTTTCATCTATGTGAATGCACTCCCCTACAAAATCACCGCAGTAGTCAAGAATGATTTATTTTTTCCAAATAGGGCTATTTATGTCATCTTTTGAAAATTACTTTTTCTTTTTTTCATATCGCAATATATATCACAGAAAAAGAATATTGCAATGTCGCAATTTTTCCAAATATTGTGCTGGCCTAATAAGCGCAATTGTTTCTTACACAGGTAGTGGACCATAAACTCAAGGTAAAAAGGGTTGCAAACACTGCAAGAAAATCTAATTAACACTTTACTATAAGCATACCAGGGCCTTTAGTTAGGGAGAGCTACTACTTTGCACATAAATACCCTACATGAAAAGTTGGTCAGCAGCTGCCCCAACCCGGACCTTACCTAACCTTATTTATACCTCACCTTAACAAAGTATGTTAATTGCCTAAATCCAACCAATTCACATCCTGTTTCCTACTAACAGCCTACACAGGACAATTTAGGCATCAGACCAGTTTCTAGTTTAAAATCACGGCTAACTTAACTAGCCAATTAGCTTTGCATAGGAATTTAGATAATTTTGTTTGCACGTAACCTATTTAATAATAACTTGTGCAAAACATTTCAATAATCCAAATTCAATTTAGAAGGAAGAGAAACAAATTCCGCACTCTGCTCTTGCTAGTTAATCATGATTCTCCGCTAATCATGAAGCCTTGTGTCTGACCAAAAGGAACATGGGTTTTAGATCATGTTACATTATCTGATATGCACTTCATTCTAAGCAAGGCAAGGGAATGTGTAAATATTTCTGTTACTGTTATTTTTCATTTTCTGGCTTTATACAAAACACCACATTGGAAAAGCAGGTCACTGGCATGAGTCAATTCCTAATATTTGCAATGATATATCATGCTCTCTGTCTTCTTTTTCCAACCATGAGGAATCCTGCAGGGATGAGGTAAATGATTGTGCTGCTTGATGAGCGATAATATCTCGTTATGGCCATATGCATGGAGAGTCCCACAAATATTCTGTGCTCCCCTTGCCTCTGTGCCCTTGATAAAGTCTGCTCTGCATTATCGTCACTAGGAGCTAACGGAGTGGCTGGGGCCTTATCTCCAATGACCTCGCAGACCAGGCATTAATCACCAACTGCAAAGAAAGAAATTAGCCTCAAAGCAATCGCCACACAATCTCTGCAAGATTATCTCTCAGCCACTCACTTCTGACATTGCAGCACAATGCCATACAGTTTTGAAGAAAATACCCTGACTTGCTTGTAAAAGAAGAAGCATAGCAAGACACACATGACATCATGATAAGCTGCATTTGTAGGCAGTTCAGAGTATGCCACCATTTATGCTGCTATGCCTCTGATGCCTTTCTGACTGTTGTTTTTCATGAGAGACAATTAGCTATACATAATGAAACTGATTTGGCAAATTATTTAGCACACTGTTTAGTACAGTGTTAATGAAATTGCACTTCCTTATCCTCCCTTCCATTAATGAAATACTACACAATTCATTATCTAATGTATGTCCAAGTGTTTGATGCAGAGAGAAAACAATTATGTCCATTAAAGAATGAGGCAATTAATAGGAGGGTTTGGAGGGCGTCTGTGTTACTGCTCCTGACAACCAATTTGTGTGGAGAGTGGTAGTTTTATCAGCGCACAACAAAAGGTGTATGTTTAGGAGCAGGCAATTAGAGCTCAGAGAGGATGCCTGAGGAGGGAGGATAAAGAAATCAAACACGCCTTTTCAACTGCAATGGAAATCAGGCCTTTTGAACGCAGCATTTAAACAGTTCCTCCACCCACCCGGCTGAGCACAAGAGTGATTATTTAACATAGGCGACCCATCTCTCCAGTGAGCTCATTTGCCTACCCCCCACCCTACCCATCTTTCTCCCTGAGCCGACCCTTTTGGCTGGAGCTTGTCTTGGGCACGGCTTGGCTCCCGGCTGGACGCAGAAGCCCATGATGGATGCTCAAAGAGATGACCTCCTGACCGATGAGCCAATGGGCAAACAACACAGCGTCTAAAGTTCTCTGCCAAGTAGAATATTGATTTCATGTTCCATGCACTTTGGACACCACCAACTTTATACCCCCCCCCCCCCCCTCCCCTCCATCTGTCTTACATTGGAGAAAATTCAATAGATTTTTGTTGTGTGCTTTGCATCGTTGCTAAGGAGACAACATCGTAGAGCCTGGAGTTTCGGAGGAGCAGCTAAACAATGCAGGTAGGACAGCGTAGACTCCCACACACAGCTGTTGCTCTGGGAAAACATGGTACATGTAAGGTGAATCTATAGCAGCAGCGTTTGAACAACAGCGAATGAATCAGCTGACCTGCCGTGTTCCTTGTGGATCTTGAAGGCTTCACACTCACACTACTTCTCTTCTAAAAAATGGAAATGGGAGTAACCAGCAAAGCATCTTTTTCATAATTTTCTCCATCAATTTTTTTTCACCTTAACACCTTTCTTGCTTTGAAACATTGATTATATATTTAATTCTGTAATTATAGCTTAATAGCTATAGAGACTATTTAGTCAGTTCTATTTGTCTATTTGCTACAGCACAAAAACGTTTGATTGTATGAAAAAAATCAGCACCTTTAATGTGGCTGTCCAATCAGTGCTGATGAGTCCTTTGTAGAAATACATTCCCCAGTGTGCTATAGTGACTGAGAAAGACTACATAAAGGATGCATTACTTCCTGCCCTAGCACTAAATGTTCACCCTGGACGTAGATTCAATGGATCATTCATCCATAGCATGGTGGGAACTGTAGTTCCAAAAAATCATACACAATACTCCCAAACATTATTTTTTAATGGACACTAACAGATTTTAATAATCAATGTCCTAGAACATGTATAGTACCACTGAAAGAAATCCAGTATAGCACTCCCGGCTAAGACATTCAGTGACTATGTCTGTAAATACAGCAAATTATATTTGTTTGCAGAAGAGAGTTTGAATGGAGGGAAAAGCTCTTATTTCCATTGGCTGTCCACACATTTGGACAGTAGCACTGAGCCCAGTCCTCTTGGCTGTAGTCCCTGTAGGACAGCAGTGAGAGGACGAGGGTGTATTGTTGTGATCGTAAAAAAGCAGTGCGGCTCAGGGGCAGATGCAGTTTGACTTCGCCTCTCAGTCAAAGCTCACATTCATCATGAGTCAGTGTTTGGCTCTGGCGCTGTCCTCCAGAGAGCCATAGGAGGGAGAGCCTGCATGCCAGACTTCCTTTTTGCGACGGCAGAAGCCCTGAACTCTGGTTCCCCAGCAGGGCTGGTGTCATACAGGCCTGACTCTCCATCCATCAGTGTGTACCCTCACAACAGCCCTGTCGCCTGCAGATAACATGTCTGAAAGTCTCCTCCTGATTGGCATATAATGGAGGGCTGGGGGTTTCTTCTATACATTGGGCTTGTTGCGTAAATGCATTTTTCAAGAATCAGTAGCCCCAAAGAGCATGTAGCAACAAGTTTACACTGGTCCCCTTGTAAATTGTTGTTCTGAACGGGACTTTGCGCCTCTGTGATGATGCGACTGTGAGACAGGCTCTTTTGACCTTTTTGAGGCTCTTTCAAATATTCAACAATTCGGGGTCACCTCTACAAGCTATATGGGAGTGGGGTGTGGCACCCCTTTTGCTTCCATGACCCTGATAGTGCGTGTCTGCATACGTGTTGTTTTCACGGAAAGGATCACCCAGCCTCTAAGCATTGCACGCTTGTGGGCTTGTGACCAGGTTCTCTCCACTGACCACTGACAAGCAAAGAAAACAAGCTCCGCCCTCCTACAACCACCATGGATCCACCTGATTGGACAAACGCCTCACGTGGGTCTGTCTGGTCCCAGATTTCAAAACCATAATTATGGTGGCGGAATACAATCTCTTGTTTAACAAAAATTGTTTTTAAGCGAGAAATAGGCCACACAGTTGCTGAATCTGTCTATAATTTAGATTGACAAAGGTCTATTTAAAAGATTTTTGCAAGGTTTTGAGAAGCGTTGAGCCGAGCTTGTCCCTCTCGATTCAACTTTATGCAAATGAGGACCGGACACCTTAACGCCACGCTTTTCCAAAGTCCCCACACCGCTACCAGAATCCATTGCAAGGCTGCTCCCACAGAAATTCATTAGACATACATCATGACAATGGACATACACCTTGAGTGGGTTAACCTGACCTTGCAGTTAGTACTGAGGTGATGTTTTTCTTTCTTTGGTTAAAATTGGTTTCCTGGATTAATGTTTGGTGTTGTTTTTAGTACACCACATCCCCAATAGCTGAGCGTTAACTGTAAAAATTGTGTATATCGATAGGAACACTATAAAGGTCCATGTGAGTATTAGTTAAGGAATGAGGACTCCAGGAGCATGTTCAGGATTCCAGAACCCAGAAGGTGTTGGCTGGCCATGCTGAAGAATACCTTTATTGTAAATGACTTACACTGAACTATTTAAGCAGTTTTGAACCTTCTGGACTTGGATTGAAGTCCATTTCCTGGCAGCAGAGATGTTCATTAATCTATTTGTGGATGTTGTCCCTCTCCGTTCTACCAAGTCTTTCCAGCTGGCACAAAAGCAACCGATTTGCAAATTTTCAGGACTTCCAGTGAGATAACGATTTGGATAAGAAATGGGTAAACCAATCTGTCAGGAAATGCAATTATTTATTTTTCTAAACAGTTATGAAAATATTTGTTCAATTGTGGCTCAACAATAGTGAGCTTGTGCTTTGCTTTCTACGCAGTGAGTCAGGGAGTTCAGCTGCAGCGTTTTACTCTGAGCTGTCTCATAGCTGCTCTCCGCCCCCTCCCTCCCACCAGCAGTTTAAGCTCAGCTCTAAATAAAAATGGATATTAGGAGTGACAGTGTGTCCAGGTCCAGCTCAGTATGTGGACAATCTGACACCCTGTAGGAGTTTTACACATTTAATTTACATTTATTGATTCCTTGGATGGAAGTCATTTATCACGTGGAAGGCTGACCTTTTTCCCCTCCGAACAACCAGAGCCAGCTCTTTATTTCCAACCCTGAGCACAGGGACGATACAGTCCAACACTTACAGGCCTGATCTCTGACACGCATTATTCTACTTTAAATGCCATAAGGCAGGCTTATGTCACTTCACAAAGATCCATTGGACACAGAGGATCAATCACTGAAAACACACCTGGGGATGGTTTGGAGCCTAATCATCTGCTGCTAAACAGATGAATTTTAACACTGAATACAGAAAGCAAAACCAAATCTCACATTGTGTTGTTTTCCTCCATCTTGGCACATGTAAAGTCACCCAGAAAGACGGATAAACAGACAGAAGAAATCATTGTTGACCCAAATCTGAACATGTGTTTAGCATTTCTAACCATTTGTCCCATCAACAGTCTTTGGCTGCACAATATTCACCATATGTCATGACCTAAATTCCATCATGTATTTGTAATATCATTAAGATCACTGTATTGTAGTAATTGTTTTAATTGCGGATCTCTATTGTTAATAATCAGTATAACTAATACATATAGACTAGCTATGTTTCCATCCACTCTTTTTAATCAGAATTAAGTGATATTGATTAAAAATTACTTATGGAAACAGTAAAAAAAAAAAAGGCAAGTTGCATCTCCGTCATCAAAGCGGTGTTGATAGCATCGTTGTCTTCTTATTATAGCTTGTCGTGTCGCTATCAGTTGGAACACAAGCACTATTATAAATTAGGCAATATTAATCATGTGTTGGTAGACAGCGCGATCCATTTTGTCAACAAAAAAAAAACTTTGTCTGCAAGCGTTTGCTTGAATGTTGTGCGATTCAGTGTGAAAATGAATGGAAACCCCATAAAATGTCTCAAATCCATTCAATATACCAATTTGATCGTAAAACAGCATGTGACGTCATGACGCACAAGTTTTTATTTGCTTTAAAGCCGTTGGATGGAAACACACTTTCACCAGCTTTGTTCGCATGAGTTTTTTTTACCAAACTTCAGGTAATTCGATTTACAAGTGGATGAAAACTTAGCTACAGTGTATGACATGACAGCAAACTCAGCTTCACCACTTTTTATGTAAGCAAGTTTCCTACAATGTATGTTTTGATTGGGCTAATGTAAAATGTCTGAAACAATAACGTGCTGTTTTCCATGGCTGGTTTGACCTCGTACATGATGGATATAAGCCTACATTGTGTTGGCTGGGAGAAGTCATATAAGCAGTTTTGTCTCCATATCTAAAAAAACAACCATGTTAAAGCTGCCTTCCTCCTTCTTCACTAGCCTCTGTTTCTAAAAGTAACAGTGTTTTGTATCTGCTTAATACTTGATTTTGTGTAATGTTTTAGATTGTTTACTACTTTATTAATTGACACAGGCCTGTTTAGTGGGTTTATGAGTTGATGGTATGTTTGCTATGGTTCTGCCTGTGATGTGGTGGGGTAGATCAGCTGCTCACAGCTCAGTCAAGGAGAGTACAGTACATACATGTTTGCCTGATTGGGATCAGGGAGGAGGGGCCGAGCGCTCCTAATGTGTAGATAGATAAATGGGTAATAAGGTATTTATTATTTCTTGTATATTCTGTATGTGTGCTCTGTGTCTGATATTTTGTTTCTGTAGCACTGACATTTATCAATTTAGGATGTATCTAGAAGTCTATCTTATCTGATCTAATCAAACTGTTCTATCAAAATGTAATGGGATTTTCCAGATCTGGAGTGTTTTGTTGTTCTTTTAGTTAGGTAAGGCTGAGATAAAATGGCTTCAGGAGAAGAGGCGAGGGATGAAGGAATTGGCAAAGTGTCGTGAGGTTGCCATTTATGTTTCTTTGCCTTAACTTAATTTAGTTCTTTGTATTTCGTTTGTGCGTTATGCCTGAGTATGTATGAGTACTTTTGTGGTTGTTGTTAATAAACATCACAGTTTTTTGCAATTATCCAACTTTCTGTCAGCTTCTTAAAAATCCCTGGTATCATCCAATACAATAACTGCCGTGTGTTAGTGTTTTTTTTATTGTAGAGTGTAACTTCACAGCTCTTTAACAGCAAAGAAAAGACTTCCATAGAAAGTCACGCTGATTCCTCTGTTCCCTGAGTTTCCACCTCAGCCTCCACCTGAGCAATGAAGAAAATCGAAGCGTGAACGAAGCATTCCGTCATTTGTTTGAATATTTCAGTGTGTGCATCACATCAGGGACGCACACAGAATCATTTCCATATGAACAATTAGAACAAACTGTTTAACCTTGGTATTGCTGCAAAATGGTTCTCACATACCCCCCCCCCCCCCCCCTGTTGTCCTACAGACATGGGGAATTAAACTTGTTATCCTACTTATCCAATTTACCCTACAATGAGGTTTCTCAACATGAAGTACCTGGCTTTTGTTTGTGCCTGTATGTGGAATCTCTGGAGAGAAGTAACTGGCTCCATTTGGTCAAGCTTCTAGTCATTTGCCTTTCATACGGCCGTTTATCTAAAATGTTAAAAAAAGTCTATTTGTTGAGCATCTTTACCTTCAAGGTTTGCTGCTGCCTCCCTTATTTAGCCTCCTTCCCTTCCTTTCTTTTCTTTCTCTCTTTTTTTTCCTCAAAGCCCTTTGCGTGCCTCCATCTTGTTTTTCAGACAAAGCTTCTTTTTATCCCCGCTCAGTCTGGTGCCCACCTGTTGGCTCTGCTTTCCATCACCCAGCCTGCAGTCAGGAGACACCGGTGGCTCGGGGCCACCCCCGCTGTGTCTTTGATCACTCATGTGACCTGCAGCAGACGTGCACTCCTCTCTGGGAGAGGAAAGCATGCCGCAACCTCATATCCACTGCGGAAGCGTGGGGGGGAAGATCCTTATCCCCCTGCAGGCTTTATCAAAACGCTGGCCATCCACCATGTGGTTACACTGTCTGGCCCGCCGTGGCAGGGAACCAAGCACGTAACTCACCACTGGGAAATGAAATGCCTCCGGTGGGTGACCTGTTGTGAGCAGCGACGCTTCATATAGCTTATTCTCTGCGGGCTGCGGGCTGCCATTCAACTTCTTTTTACTGGGGAGAAATGACATATGATTGAGTGTGAAACGGGGAGATTTTTGGACAGCTGGTATACAAACTTGCAAAGTCTGGATGAGATGGATGACACATGGTGGAGTACAGTACATTTATTCCTCCACAAACCGTTGGTTTTAATAGACCGTGCAATGTGAAAAGTGTAATAGTGAGGAAAATCACATCTCACAATATTCACAACTTTATGGGTGCGCTTATTCCCAGATTACAGGAGGATGATATAAAAGTCCATGACTGCTCCGCTCTCCTCTCCAAGTCTTCCCTTTTTTTTTCAAAGCCATTACATGGGTGACATGGTTAGATTTACTATGTGGCGCTTTTTGGGAAAAATGAGCACTAGTTCAACTTAATTGAGATGGTTGTATGTAAGCTTGCTTAAATTATACTTTCTTAAAGGTGAACACGCTAAATCAAGAGCGGCCGTTAAATAACTTCACTACTTTTGCGTTCTTACTTTACTTGCAATCTTTTACTAAATTAATGCTGCGTATGGAAGACCACAGAAACAGCCATGTGAAGAAGAAAAGTGGCTAATTAAGACATCCTCAAACGAAGAGTCAGGATCCGAGGGGTTACCAGCTTGTTTTTTTGTGTCTCTGGATGACTATCATTATTTTTAATAAGACTGGGTCTCAGGGGGACATTCCCTTTATTGTTTCTCGGTCCAACAGGTTTTCTGAATATACAGATGAAGCCACCTAGAATTTACCCACCCAACCGAAGGCCTTATGGCTGCCAGCCGTGTTCCTCCCAATGTCCATCCATGACAAAAAACATTGGAAGAAATGCCCAAAATAAACTAAGTAAGAAACACTGAAAAACAAAGTGACAACGGGACTTTCTTTAATCTTCCAAACCCTCCGTGGTCGACAATTCAATTCAATTCAATTTTATTGATAGTATCAATTCATAACAAGAGTTATCTCAAGACACTTTACATATAGAGTATGTCTAGACCACACTCCAGAATTTACAAGGACCCAACAGTTCTAGTAGTTTCCTCCAGAGCAAGCAACAGTGCGACAGTGGTGAGGAAAAACTTCCTTTTAGGCAGAAACCTGGGACAGACCCAGGCTCTTGGTAGGCGGCGTCTGACGGGCCGGTTGGGGTTATTGGAAATAACAAAAATAGAAAAAATAGTAGTTTGTTGCAGTTTTTTGTAGTAGTTCATGGCATAGCAGGGCACTGTGTGGCATTACAAGGCACAGCAGGACGTAGCTGGGCACCGCAGAGTGTAGCAGATGAACATGGCACCGCAGAACGTGTAGCGGGACCATGGCGACAGCTGCTACCATGATTTTGGAGCATCCCTGATCCGAGGGAACATGCTGGGGAAAAAAGAACATAAGGACTCCGGGGAATGACTCTCCAGAGCTAGGTTAGTAACACGCATTTCTGGGACATGGATGCACATAAATGAAAAGATAGGAAGATAGAGGAGAGAGGAACTCAGTGTGTCAAAGGAAGTCCCCAGCTGTCTAAAACTATTACAGCAAAACCACCAAGAGAGACAGGGTAAAGAGAGCGGCCTGGTCATGCTAGAACTCTCCCCAACCGGATCGGGCTGTATGCCAAGTCTCCCTTTAGTTTATTATATGCTTGATTATATGATAGATAAATCAGACAACTATGACGAGAAGCAGGTGGGCCGGGTTAGTTGGACGCTGCGACTCCTCACTCCCTAACAATATTCGATTCTATGGCCTAACTATAAGCTTTATCAAAGAGGAAAGTCTTAAGCCTACTCTTAAATATGGAGACGGTGTCTGCCTCCGGAACCCCAACTGGAACCTGGTTCCACAGGAGAGGAGCCTGATAACTGAACGCTCTGGCTACCGTTCTACTTTTAGAGACTCGAGGAACCACAAGTAACCCTGCATTCTGGGAGCGTAGTGCTCTCCTAGGGTTGTAAGGTACTATGAGCTCTTTAAGATAAGATGGTGCCTGACCATGAAGAGCTTTGTAGGTGAGAAGAAGGATTTTAAATTCTATTCTAGATTTTACAGGAAGCCAATGCAGAGAAGCTAAAACAGGAGAGATGTGGTCTCTTTTCCTGGTTCCTGTCAGAACACGTGCTGCAGCATTCTGGATCAGCTGTAGAGTCTTTATGGACTTTTTCGAGCAGCCTGTTAACAAAGAATTGCAGTAATCCAGCCTAGAAGTAACAAACGCATGGACTAGTTTTTCTGCATCATTTTTAGACAGGATATTCCTGATTTTTGCAATATTACGCAGGTGAAAAAAGGCAATCCTTGAAAACAAAAGTGGTTGAAGAATAAATTATGCAAAACAGAACTGTTAATACACAGATATTTGCTAAGAGTGCATGATTTCACCGTGCACTCTAAGATGGTGCTTCCTCCACAAAAACACATACAGTAAACATACAGTAATGTTTGAGCCGTGCTGGAGAGTAGTTAGTGGGCGGAGCTACCATGTATGGTATGTTAAATAATGCCTTGTACTTTTACTTTAGCACAAAGTATTTGTACTGCAGTACTTTCAGGCCTTTAGTACCTTTACACTGTGTTGCGACTTTCACACAGTTACATTGTCTGAAAATAGGTCTTCCAAATGTCACCTTAATAACTAGTCACCAACAACGACTTGGTCAGACAGTATCAGATATTAGCAGTCCCTCCAGGATTTTGAGTCCTTTTTTAGGGTTTTGTGGCCAAAATGCGTGATTTTGTGTCAGCTTTTGATAGGGATTGCAATGTTTACTACATTTTGTCAGTAAGATTTAAATTAGTAAGAATTTTATTTCTTTTGTATAATTCTATTCAAATAAAGAGAACTTGATCATGAAGAATAAAACTACCCTCGGCACAATTTATTGTTGAATAAATTAAATGTATACATATCTTTTAGCTGCTGGTTGAAGTTCACATTGTAAAAGTACATTTTCCATCCTGGTCCATGCATTTACTGATGGTTTAATGAGTAAAAATTGTCTTGTAACTTTTTGTTGCACTAATAACGAGCATAGTCATCATCTAATTACCGTCTCATCTCCTCTTTTCCCTGCATCTACTGTGTGTGTGTGTGTGTGTGCGCGTGTGTGTATGTATGTGTGTATGTGTGTGTGAATGACAGGAGCAGACAGGATTGAAACAGCAGCAGCTTTCAGCGACTCCAGAGTGACACATTGGACTGATGTTTAAATGTGTACAGGTTGGCAGGAACGTCTGAATTGTTTTGTTTGGGTCTTTGGTTAGTAAATGTGATTTGTTCACATCACACATGTCTCGACTTCATACCAAAAACAAATGTGTTACGTCAACCCGATCCCACTACTACATGGTGAGTGGCTATCAGCGTCAGATACAGAGGCAACAGTCTGGATGGGGGATTGCTGTAAAGTCCCAGAAAGCTTTGGTGTGGGGTCCCTTTACTGCGAAGTTGCACGGATTGGACAGAACTGCAAATCTCAAGGAATTCATAGAGAGTGGTTGAATTTGGGTGAATCGTTGCAATCGTGACAGGGCGAATGCCTGGAGGGACTGTGTTGTGCATCAGCCTTTTATGGCTGCTATTATTCCATGAAGCTTTGGTCGATCTTGGAAGACTTTATACTATGCATGGAAACAATGCAGGTTAAATAAACTGTAAGATTGTCATCACTGGTTTTGATTACAAAGACAAACTAGTGGAAAAAATGATTAACCTCATGTCATTATTACAGTAGGTACATGTCAAAATCATGAATCAAAATCTCAAAAATCCAAACCATGTTTCACGGTACTGCATTGCCCGAGTCTATGAAATGCTATAAAAGGGAAAATGTGAAAAATATGAAGATTTAAAGTTGTGAATGTTTTTGTTAATGCTTGTAGAAATGTAATGAAGAAGCTGGCTTGTCAATTACTAATGTCTGAATGTTTGTTATATATTGTTGTTAATTAAAGTTAATTAAAAAAAAGGATAAATATACCAGCCTACACTGTGTAATAATAAAGAATGCATATAAAAAACAGTTTTTTTTTTAACAGTGTCCATTTTGTGACCTTTATTTGTGTAGCGAGAGCAGGAAACGTGGATAGGATGATGCTTGATTCTTTCTTTGGCCTAGTCTCGCATGTCTAGACCTTCCTCCACAGCGCTGCGAAACTCAGATTGGACGGATAGTCTAGCTAGCTGTCTGGATTTACCCTGCAGAGATCTAAGGAGTCCTTTGAAATCCACCAAGGGGACGGACACCCGGACAAAAAGAGGGACATACGGCAGAATTTCCAGCAGCACCGGCACAATCCCTCAAGTGGAACATCCTGGAAATAGACTAACTTTGGTGTAAACATGGCTTTGGCACAGTGCATGCCTTGCACAGACCAAATGCAACAATAAGTAATTATTAGCTCAAAGTTAATAAAGACCAGAATCTGACTTTTTGACCTTAAACATATTATGCCATAGATATCTAAAATTCCTCTTAAAACATTAAATCTGCAGTCATTTCTTAAAAAAGCAAAAAAACATTGAGATGCCAGAGAGACATCATGCTAAAGCTAGTTGCTGAGCAGCTAGCATCTAGCCAAATCTATATACTTTTGTATCCTATCTGTAATAGAAAAAATATTAATTTTGGAAAGAAAAACATCTTGCCAATTCAGTATATGACCCCATATTAATGAGCCAAAAATGTAACATGATCTATAATTTAGACTAGTTTAGCAGAGCAGGAGTAAGTGACATCTGAGCTACTTATTGTTTATATCTTAGTGTAATTGTGAAATAAATACTAATTATATACCAATCATGAAAGATGAGGGAAAATACAAGGCAAGTCCAGTTGCCCCTAACATCCCTTTTCCTGTGTATCCCCTGAACTTTCTAAATGACCTATTTGCATTTTAAGAAACCATATGGCCTATACTAATTTTGCTCTGCCTATGTGAACTAAATTGAAAACATTAAAACCTGTTCATGTGGAACACAGTTTGCCAGCTGAAAAACTTCAACCACTCCTTTCCCCTTAAAATTCACTGTGTGTATACGGCCTCATATGATCTGAACTATTACTATATTTGTCTGTGCATACAACATTGCTTTGAAGAAATATTGTGGAATGAACATGTAAATGGGCTGTGTGGCTGTTTGACACCAGGCGAGTAAAAAGCTATTAAAATGAACTCATTAGGAGTCAGAATTTAAATAATGATGAAACAAAACCTAAGCTCTATTCATAATTCATAACATATTATAATGTCTTTATTAAAGTGGAATATCAAAGTGGATATTTTAAACCAAAGCACACTTAGTGTATATGTTTTTTTCAAAAGACTGTTAACATATCACCAAGCAGCCCAGATAATGCGTGTGATGTTTTGCAGGAACTCTTATTGTTGCGTGCAGACAATAACCACTGCAGAGGAGAGATGGAGTCCCTGCACGCTCTCCTTTAGATTCTGTGCAGAAGTCTGGTGACATTTATTCCATCTAACACTGGTAGGATATTGTGATAAAAATGTGCCTAACTGTTTGAGTCCTTTCGCGAGATTCTTGTTTGTGTGTTGTTTTTTTACAGGAAATTTGAAATGTGCCGTAACTTTAGTGGGAGGTGATGGCGATCATTAGACACAGCCAACCTGCATAGTCTTACAAAGTCTGTAAAAGAAAAGTTCAGCACGGTGCCACTTTGTGTCTGAGGGGGCTTTCACACCTGCCTCGTTTAGTTTGGTTGAATCGCACTAGAGTTGGTTTTCCCCCTTGATGCGCTTTCAGGGTTTCTGCCGGTTTCACCAAGTCAAATTAAATCCTAAACCACAACATAAAAAGAAAAGAAAAGGAAATGCATTCACAAAATGAATTGCTTTTTGCATAAAGGCAGTAGGCTTCAAATATGTTGTTAGTATCGGACTTAACCCTAGCCTTGTATCCCTAAACTTGCACTTCCCTGTAGCCTGTGGTACAATCTAAAAGACACTCGTGGAAAAATACACAAGCTGATTGGCTGCAATATAAGTTGCTTGTTGGTTTCATTTGCAGTCATAATACAGTGAATTATATTTGCGACATTTAGCGACAGAAAGAACTACAACACCACTGTATCAAAATAAAAGAAACAATCTAAGCATTAGAATGAGCATTACAGGTGGGGTTACATGGACGGGGGAAAATTTGGACCTGTGTCCATTATTTAAGATTATTAATAAGCCAAATGTTGTGATGTGGCAGA
Source organism: Etheostoma spectabile (assembly GCF_008692095.1). Lineage (NCBI taxonomy): Eukaryota > Metazoa > Chordata > Actinopteri > Perciformes > Percidae > Etheostoma > Etheostoma spectabile. Next base: position 19,197,328 of record NC_045750.1, on the reverse strand, counting down.
ACAGCAAACTGTAGCAGCCTTAATGTTTCTCTCACAGAAACAGACGCGTCACTCGGATCTCCATGGTCAAACCAGCCAGACAGACACCGGCAGAGCAGAGCAGAGGACGTAGCAACGTTGCTCACCAAAACATTTAAATAACTGAGCTGGTTTGAACATCGAGATGAAAGAAAGATGCACTACTCCAGAACATAGGGTCTTCTTCTTGTATTTACTTTCTTGCTGTCGCCCCAGACACATCCAACCAATAAGTTGACGGAGCGGGATGTGTAATGACGCATTTTGGTACGCTTGGATTTTTCTATGTGTGAAATAAAACCAAACAAGGGAATATCTCTCCAAGTTTAAAAACTCATCAACAGATTCAAACCAAAGCAAACAAACTATGGGTGTGAAAACGCCTGCTAAAAGGAGAACACTTCAAAAAACAAGTTCAGTGAGGAATTATGGGTAATTACTTCTCATATCATCAAATGGGATAATCTGAACTTCAAAGATATTGAAACATGTTTCTACCCCAGAATGAAGAGAAACTTTAAAAAAACGAATGAACAGTGTTACTTTGTCCATGTTCCTGATGGTAAAGCCGGGTTACAGATCAAAGAAATCTGGTAGTGTCGCTCAGCAGTCCCACTCCCATCAGCCACTGGGAAAAACGTGTATCTAATGGACAGCAACTAGCTCTGCTGGGTCTCCCGTGATGAATAATTCAGCCGCTCTGATGTGGTGACAAAACGCACAGTGTCGGAAAACCCGAAACGACTTCATCAGCAAAATACTCGGCTCGTTCCCGCCCCTCCTCCTCCCCCTCTGTCTTCCTTCTCCACCACTTCTCTCCTCTGCAGTAATTTCATTTTCACCTCGGCTCAGGAGCCCGTGAGAGGGCTGGTTCTGGGCGGGCCGACGGAGGAGGCCAACTAGGCTGGGTGTCCCTTTTGTCCTTGCTGGCTGTGGAGCCTTAGACCATCCATCTCTGTCAGAGGCAAGCATCTCAAGAACCCCCCCCTCCCTTCCTCGCCCCCTCTCCTTACTCCGGAGGCCCTGTCTCGCAGGCACGTCAGTGCTAAATGGAGCTTTTACACAGTATTGACTGGCCCCACAAGTCCCTCCACTGGCCATGCTGGGCAGATAACACATTATCCTTCAGATTTGGGTCTGGATTTCCAGGCTTCCAAGTCTAGACCTTTGGAGTCATATTTAGACGTGCTTGGTCAGGACTCTTGGTGTTGCTTTTTGACGCTCTGGGTCAGGACGTACTTTTAAATGACATGTGGCACAAGAACAGTAAAGTAGGGTATAGGAAAAGATGGTGGGTGGGGTAACAAAATGTACATTTCAGTGACAAGAATGGGGACATGAATCCCAGTCTCCTGGGTGAAAGTCCTGTGTTGATTGACCCATCAACCCCCCCCCCAACCTACCCCTTTATGTGGATTTTGGGTCCTTCCTACTACTCTCTATCATTGTCTCTCTTAATACAACGTCATCTTACACCGCCGCGGTCGAGCTGCTGCTCTGCCGGTCCATACAGACACTTAAGGGTGATTTTTGTGTCAGTATATATTGCTCAGAGCCACTGACCAAGCGTCCGGATTTTACGAGTTGGGAGTGAGCAGCCGATCACGTTGTTTCTCCCCTGCTTCCCAGGCCGATGCGGGAATGCAGCAGGTGAAAGAAGGAATGATTACAAACGCTGGGGTAGGCGGTGATGAAAACAAAATGTGGCTCTGGGTCGTTGTGTGAAAGTGACGATGACTTTACCGCGTGCGAAACGCACACATTTGGCTGTCACCTTGTGTCTCTCTGAGTCAATTATCAAGCCATTGAACCAGCGTGACAATATCTGTCCGCTCCTCAATATTTGCTCAAGAGCTCACAATGCTGCTGGCGAGTGGATCCATAGCCGGCAAGGACAAAAGACTTACAAAACCTTTGAGGAATACTCTGAAAAACTTAGCATTACTGACCTTTATTAACCTCATGTGCAGAGACAACCAGGCTTGTATTAGAACCTGGTGTTTGCCCCTAATGTATTAGAGATGCAAAGATCAATCAATTGGTTGTCAATTATTCAGCTTTTTGGAATGAAAAAGGTCAGACTTCTCTAATGTCTGTTAAATGTGAATATCTTTCCACTTTTTTCTCTCTGTGACAGTTAACGGAATATCTTTGAGTCGAGGACAGACATTTGAGAATGTCGTCTTGGGCTTTTTGGAAAACTCTGATCCACATGTTTCACCATTTTAGAGACTACACAACTCATCCATTCATTCAGACAATAATCAACTGATTAATAGACGGTGAAACAAACCTTCATAGATGCAGCCATAATTCATATTTTACCCTGTTTGCTGAATGGACGTAATCACCTACTTTCCCCAGAAAGACTTTTTATCATGGGTAATTTGCACATATGTAGTTTGTTTGCCTTAACAGGATTATTAACAATTTCAATTTAGAGAAGGATAAACTCTGTTTTTATAAAATTGTTAAAGTTGTATTTATTTACACAACAAATGGTATAGTATGCTATGGATAAAAATGTATTCACCGAATCATCTTGAAGATTTGAAATGGCTTAGATGAATCATTTTCAGGTCTATTGTGAACTAAAGACATAATGGGAGCAGCTGTGTGTATTAGACAGGTTTGGGGCTTGTGTTGAGTGTTGTCTCATGTATTGCGTGTTGTTTTGTTATGACAATAAATTTTATGTACATCAATTTGTTTTGTTGCACCTTTGATGTAGAATTTCATGTGTTTACGGTTCTTTTGATGCGGTGTGTGTATGAATGTAATGGATTTATGTATTCCAGCTTAGGGAGTATTGTTATGAAATAATAGAGACCCCAGGAAGAGTAGCTTAAGACTTAACAAACAGAAATAATACAATAACATTATGATTGCCAGTTACACCTATTTATCCATTTGTTTTCATTGCTTTTTATTGACTTCATATGAACTTCTATGTATGTGTGTCATGGTTGGAACAGAAATTAGGTGCAGAAACTGGAATTGGTGCCAAAATCATCTGATTATTGAATAATGAAAGTCAATGGCTAGTGTGAGACTCTGGGTTTGAAGCAGGCTGGGGGGGGGGCATTAGTGTTGGTAAGTCCGGTGATGGCAGAGCAGACAGTGGAGATGTTGGTTCTGGAGACAGCTGGGTCGGCAGAGGAGATGCTGGGTCTGAGGCAAGACAGAACTGGTAGATGGGTCCGAAGGTGAGTATTTCTGGGAACATGGAACAGTCAGGTCAAAAATTCAATAACACCAAGACAGGAAGTGCTGCATGAAGGCCGGAGGTAACACGTAGCTTGGTAAGCTAACGCTCTGACAGGCTGGTCCTTATAGGTGGTTGATGAGCTGATGACTTCCAGGTGCGCTGATGAGGAACTGTTGTCAGGTGTGTGGCGAGAGCAGCAGGAGCAGGAGGGGCGTGTCCACATACTGGGGAGAGTGAGAGTGACAAACAGAAAACTAACACTACACAATTACACACACACCAGACTGCCACTGGGCGTGACAGTGTTGTCATTTCCAGGTACTGTGTGTGGATTTTTTCTTTAGTTAGTGTATTTTGATTTAATATCACATTGTAAAACCCTTTGAGCTGCAATTATATGTAAGGTGCTAAACAAATAGTTATTATTAGTAGTATTATTATTCTAGTCCTGAGTGGGTTACGGGGAGCCAGCATGAACAACACCGGGGGCCTGTTGCACGAAACTAGGATAAGGGATTAAGCCGGGATATTATACTGGTTTCATCCAGTTATCCTGGATGAAACCAGATTGAATTAAGCCCAGCCAAGTAACCATGGAGATTTATTCTTTGCGGCTAGCCTGGTCCAGAGCAGGCTAACAGCTAAGGTTAAGATTAATCCTGGAGTCTCATGTGTCAAATCAGCTGCCGTCTGATCCGAAATAAACGTGTTTAACAGTTATTGCGTTGTCTTCTGAATGTGTTCTGCTTTATTTTTATTAACATGCATTAGCCTACTTGTCACTTTTGTTTTTGCGAGTTTGATTTAAACCCTACTACAGCTGTTTAGATGTTAGAAATGGTTGCACTGGCACCCTGATGTGGAGTGGGACTTTTCCCGGTGGGACGGTACTATGTCGAGGCTGCCTGGCGTGCGGCCGCTGCCCGGTCGCCGGTGGCCGCCGCTGCCCAGTGGCTGCTGCCCGGTGGCTGCTGCCCGGTGCCCGGGGGCCGGTGCCTGGTGCCCGGTGGCCGGTGGCTATTGCCTGCCAGCAGACTTGCGAGTTGTGTCAGTGTCCACTCTCTCTGTAAAAGTAGAGATGAGCAGCGCAGCGTCCGTGCTCTCAGCTTCAGGTTACAGGACGCGCTCCGGAGATTAAGTGTGTGTGACGATATTGATGTAGCGATATTCCCAGATGATAATGGCAGACTGGTCAGAGACCAATACATTCATGATTCATTTTCTTGTTGCTTGTCCTTCTCTAATAAAGGGTAGTTTGTGTTACTCCTTAATAAGTGGGCCTATTGTTTTTTATTATAGCTTACATTGGTTTCATAACCTTCTCAATAAGTCTCACATCACCGGACTAATAACGTGGCCTATATACAGCACGTATGTAGTGTAGTTATCATTCATTACACCGGGAACACCACAATGCTTCTTAATCTTTTTATTTTGGTGCGGTCACTTGTCAGAAGAATAAAAAAACACGAATATTGTTTTACATATATGTTCACAGCGTGTTTTGAAGTCATTTACTTTTTTTTCTTGTTGTTGTCCCTTTCTGATTGTTCTGTATGAACATTAATTGCACAAAGAATTAGATGTAGCTTATAGAGATTTGTGCATGGTTGTAAAACATGTTCTCACGTTGTGAATAAGGGTTTGAAATTAAGCCTAAAGTCCGTAGGGTCCATTTCCCGAGGAACATTTGTTCCCTCTGCTCACTTTTGAGGCTAAGTAGATATTTTTAAACCCCCACACATTCAGTAGGGTCCGCTATGTTGGGCTTTTTTTCTCCGTTTGATAAGAGCCGTATTTCCCTTTTTCCATATTCTTCCCCTCCTCGTTATTTTCCATTAGAAGATGCTGCTCATTGGGTGAAACATTTGGCGCATGCGTCTTCTCATCTCTGCATCAGTAAATCTGTGATCGATACCGTGGTCTATTTGAGAAAGCCGTGAACGTGCACTTATCCTGGCTATCTACACCTGGCTTGACATAGCTCCACCTGTTCATCCTGGCTCGGCAAACGTGCAACCGATTAAGCCGCGATGAGCAGATCTCACTAAGTCAAGCTGCGCTTTTCACTTATTCTGGATATCTTTATTCTACTTTCGTGCAACAGGCCCCAGGGGCCCGTTTCAGGAGGTTGAACAAACTCAGAGTCCAACCCTGAGTCTATTTACCCTGAGATGGGAAACTCTGAGTTTTTGGTTCCAGAACAGCTGATATGAGTTGGGCTGGAGTTACCATAGTAACTGACTCTCAGGTTAAGTTACCTCTCCTTCTGAAACGGGCCGGAGTTACCATAGTAACTGACTCTGAGGTTAAGTTACCTCTCTTTCTGAAACGGGCTGGAGTTACCATAGTAACTGACTCTGAGATGAAGTTACCTCTCTTTCTGAAACGGGCTGGAGTCCCCCCTCTCTCTCAGGTTGGATTAGTCTCCCTTTCTGAAACAGAAAACTCAGAGTTTTCACTAAACCTGCTTTCTGAAACGGAGCCCAGGACCCTAAAACTGAAGCAACTAAATAGAATTCAGCCATCATTTCATTTTTATTATTTACCCCTGTGCTTTTCCTACTTCCTACTGTAGAAATATCTTTTTAAAACTACAAAGGTCAAACACGGCTGTGACTGCGTTTACCCCACATCAGACAGCTTATGCTAATACAACTCATTTTCTATATCAATCACAATAGCCTCACAGAGTGATTTGGTGTTTTACTGCATCCCCCCTGAAAAAGGAATGCCACCAGACCAACAGTCGCAAGTAAGAAAATCCCAGATTTTTTATGTAGAAATGTAAATGAAAGTGTTTTTGATGTTACAGAGCTCCTCGGTTTTCTGTCTGTTTTGATCATTGTTGTTACTACCGCATTGCATTGGGGGATACTTATGCATGGTGTCTAGTGTTTGGATACTGTTATATTTCACTAGAAATAGTATGCAATTCATGTATCTTTGTTTTTTTTCCAAAATTTCGAACATACATACTAAAAAATGTCACATACTGTTTTAGATACTAAATAGCATGTTAGGTTGGGATTTCGGAAGCAACCCAGATGATCTATTAGGAAATGATATTAACTGGGTAGTACACCTTATGATGAATGAACTGAATTCCAACCAGTGGAATGCTCCTTTAAGTTCAGCCAAATTAAAGAGTAATAATTTAAACTTGTTTATTAGCATTAAACAAAATTAATTCTGATAAAACTGGAGGTGGATGCGTTTTTCTTCTTTTTTTATCATTTACCTTCCTACTCCTGAGATTCTGATGCATTCAATCATTTTTCCATAATCAATGAAATATAAAAACAGTAGCTTCCACAAGCAGTTGTCAGATTCCCTTCCAGATGTTCCTACTGTGTGTCCTGTTCAGCAGTCATGTCTCATATCTCACATCAGTCAGATCCACTTTTTAAATGTGTCCATGCAAGTATTTACCTGACATTGACAGCAGATACAGTAATGTATTACCTAAACACACTGACGGCTCGGAAACTTGCAGATTTTCACAGTATGCTAAATAAATGGAAACAATGACTGCCAGGAAGCAATCTACAGAGCTTTAGTATTCCAGGGAAGATGTTAGGCAGTCATCTATAAGATTTGTTGGAATACACATGCACACAACTGGTTTGTGTACTTCCTCTGTGTCCCTCTCTGAGCACCACTCCATCTCTCCCTGTGTGTCTCTCTCCTGCATCATTTTGTGACATGATAGCTAAAGTCCCCCCTATATCCCAAAGGAAGCGGGAATCAAAACCTGCCATTCGTATTCCCAGCAAAGACCTACATCCATCAATCATCTGGCTGAGGCTCAAAAAGGAGCTATTCTCTGTCTGGAGTCCCTCTACATGTATTGAAGGGACGCGTCTTAGAAGAAAAGGCGAGAAGTGCCAATAAATCCCCCAAGATGGAATGACATTAAGCTGTTAGAAGGAAATGGATCTGGCAACAAGGACACTTTGAAAAACGTCTGCCTCAACTTATTGATTTATAAATAAAGATATGTTCTTTCCTTAATTAATACTGTGAAAATGTGTAATGGCAGAGGCGTCCTGCATTGATGTATACATGTTACTGGAGGGAGCAGTATGGAGGAGAGTCTGAGGAGAAAATTAATGTTTTGGAATGCTTTTGCGATCTTACAATGTGACAGCCTCTCATTACTGCAGAGAGGTATCACATGTTCGGAGCGTCAAGTGGAAACCTGCTGCGCAGCCATGTTTAACAAGACAAATGTTGAGTTTACCATCTTTTCACTGTGGAATTTCTCATTTCAAAAATATGTCACACCCTGGATAACACATGCCAGTATGGATGTTGTACAGGATCTCATGCTGTCTAAATTGTTAAATTGCGCCTATTCTACCATACTGGACACAGCGCTTTACAATTTGCCTATTTATTTGAAGTACTCTTAACCCATTTAATTCAACAGAGCAGCAGATGAGGCCAGTTTACTCCCCTTGCCTGGCTATCACAAAATAACATTTCTCTGCAAAACCATTTTAGGTGTAATTTGTTGAGTGTGCTTGGCATCCTGTTACGTAGTCCCCTCTATTCATGGGATAAAGATTATAAGCCATGAATCTTTCAAAGTGGCTTGCAAATATGTAGTATCATAAAAAAGTCAGTCATTTACTAAAACAACTTTATGTTTCAGCAAACATTAGTAAATATATGCTTTTATGGGAAAAACCCCTCCTTCATATAAACATTGGCTCGAGTAGAGTAAGTTTATTATGTGATTTCTTTTTCTTTACTTACTGATTTATACATAGACTCGTTTTTCATTGACAGGCCTGGTGAGTTCAGGATCAATGCAGCGAAAAACATGCTTTGATTTCGACAAGTCCATGGTACATGATGCTAAAAGGAGAAAAAAAGCACATGGAATTAAATCACTTCACAAAAACAACTTACTAATTAAACAAGCAACAGTCTCCATGACAACAGCAACCCCACTGAGGAAGGCCACAAGATGTTTATGTCGAAATAGATAAGTGAAGAAATAAAAATCCATGTTCCATCTGAAAGAGAACAGATAGTGGGTGTGTGAGCAGGAAAGACGTTGACCTCGGCATGAGTATGAATGACAAAATAATCTCAACTCAAGGACCACTTACTAGCTTTTTGGAGCATTTCCACTTGCTAGTAAGTAGACCTTGATTTGAGATTATTTTGTCACACTAATCCCTGTATAAAATGATTTTGTTACACATGTTATGTAAAACTGTAATGTGACTGAGCTCCTGTTCTTAGGTCACATGAGGGCTGAGTTGTATATGAAAAAGGAAGTGGGATACTGCCAAAAGCTCTAGAAGAAAAACTAAAAAGGACCTAGCATTAAGATTATTACCATAGATTAGATTAGATTCAACTTTATTGTCATTACACAGGTACAGGTACAAGGCAACAAAATGCAGTTTAGGTCTAACCAGACAGTGCAATAGCAGTAAGTGCAGGATATACAATAGTTCCATAAGTGTAGGACATGCATATGTACTGAATAAATATAGAAATGACAAATGTTATGTAAAACTGATACAAACGATTCTCGATTCTCTATGATCATATTATGTAAACTTTTACCTTAAGTTTAGTGATTTATGACCGGAGTATGACAGACTATATAAAGAACTGAATTGACTTAACAGTTTTTATTTTATTTTTATTATATTTATATAATGTATAACATATTTAATTTAATTAACAGGTTGTTGTTGATTGATATGTTATGTCTGTGTTTTTTGAGTTGGCATCCCAAAGTGCAGAGACGAGAGGCAGAGAAGGTTTCAAGGGTGTTTGTTTAATAAAAAAACTAAGAAACTGGCTGGAGGCAGATGGTGGCAGTCGAGGGCAGATGAAGAAAGTGGAATGAGCTGAAGAATCACTGGAGACTGTGTAAATGGAGAAAACAGAGGTATGTCCAGGAGGAGAGAAAAGCATATCCCAAAAAAAACTATGAAACTTGAACTTTGTAGCTAACTAGAAAAGCTAGAGGACGAGAAAACTTAGGAAAAGAAGAGCAACTATATCACTTGCAAGCAGATAATCTGGCACAGGAGTGTAGCCCTGACCCGGCTTTAACGTGTGAGGTGGTAAACGAGATGAAGTCCAGGTGTGCCTAGTTAGAGAGACCAGAGGTCAGTAGTACGAAGCAAGATCAACATCCCCTGGATTTATTTCCAATACCCGGCTTTACCAAACCTAACAACTGCAGCCTGGCATAAACTGTGACACAATGAATCCCAATCAACTAGTTCTACCAACCCAGGGTTCCCAATCCAGCGACGCGTGTTCACATAAAAGAGGCGGGGTTTGCACATTACAACCAATGACAAACATCTACCAGAGCTGCATATTTCACATAAGAAGAGCAAACGATAATCTTAAATAAATATGAAGAACACAGACACGGTTTTCACAGGCAAAATGCAATACAATCACTGCCCCCTAAAACAGGAAGGAAAGCTGGCAAATCAACTCTTATCAGATCTGACCATGAATACACTTGTGCTTTCCAGAAACTGTTGTTGCTTTAGCCTTTTATTTCAGTTGCCACCCCGGCAGTGGTCAGCAATCTGAGATCAAATAAAAAAATCTCTGATGTGCACATTGGCAACACACGGCACGCAATTTCCTCCGCTGAAAATCTATATCTGTCATAAAGATACCCATCAGGGGAATATCAACGGGTTTAACATGTTTTAACTTTTACGAGTGCACCACACACACACACACACACACACACTCTCTCTCTCTCTCTCTCTCTCTCTCTCTCTCTCTCTCTTTCTCTCTCTCTCTCTCTCCCACCTCTTGCACCAAACTCCAGCTAATCTAAGAACGGTGACGTTGTTATCACCCGATTATTGATTGGTCAGTGCTTTCACACCGGTTGATCTCTAATCTCCAACATGACCTGCTCCCTGCAGGGGGTTTTAACTGAGAGAAAACACACACTGAGAGAAATTTGTTAATTAAAAAAAACACAAATTAGAACAAATATTAAACGTCTGCATCACAACGAGGGGGTCAGTCTGTGGAACAACTGTAATAATGAGCTACAAAAATCTAACACTTTATCCAAACTAAAAACATTCTTCAGATACAAAATATTTAATGGTTATGAGCTGGACGATTTAATGAGTGGTTATTTCCTGTATGTGGCTCTATGGTTATTTGGTTCATCTGTCCAGAATATTTGGTTCTTGTTTTTGCCTAAAACAGTTGATTTGTTCCAGCCGACTCTAACGGATGCAAATTGAATTTCCACCATGAATAATGAAAATTGAGAGTTGGTAGGACTAGAAATGTTTTCAACTTCTTCCTACGCCTTTTGAACATAGGTGCCGGACGGAGCCGTGGTGCCTCTGCTAAATAGTCTCAGGAACTTGTTTTGGTGGAACGTGTGTAGGTTCAACAGAAACCTCAGATTGGACAGGTAGTCTAGCTAGCTGTCTGGATTTACCCTGCAGAGATCTGAGGAGCAGTTAACCATAGTCCTCAGAAATCAGCCGGAGGTTAGAACAGAAAGACAGAGGAAGGGGACCTCCGGCGGCACCTCAACAAGCCCGTAAATGAATTGTCATTGATGCAGACTACTGACTGATCACTGACCTTTGTGACTGCAGACAGACATAAATACTGCTCCAAATGAGAAAGGAGGCACTTGCTTTTTTAAGTGAAGAGTGTGTTGGCCATGAGATGAAATAAATGCATCTGAGAATATTCAGCATGTCAGCGTGGAGGACATTGAAGCAGAGCACCAAGGCCGGCAGCCTCCTTCAGCTCACCTCAAGAGACGCAGAGAGCTGTCACTGTCAGCTGTTAGTGAATGGTGTCCTTTGCCTCTGCCGTAGCTATTTTACGACCACGCTGACAGTTTGACTGCTTCTCCCATCCCCTCCTGTATCCACACCCCAATCCCCCTCCCACCCTGGTACTGTTGGAGAGGATGCCAGGATGTCTGACGCTCTGAGCAGCACCGCAGAGGCCTATCTTGGCAATGACCTGCGTCTCATCCACTCACTAAAAACCACAGCCTTTCATTATGTTCTCTGGAGCCACAAAGCTTTTTACCACCACATGGCTAATAACGCGGTGACAAAACACCCTGATCACATTCAATACCCCGTGAGATAGCGAGTGAACCTTGCTATTTTTCGCTTTGATGGCCATCCCAATTAGTGCTTATTTGAGCAAGGATGGGGCGGTTGCTGGAGCAGTCAGCCCACAAACTGCTGAAGCAAACTTAATCAGATGCCTGTTTTTCAAAGAGACATGTGATCCTTTTTTGTGAATCTTACTAAGTGTAATAAAAAACACTGAACCGTTAACACTGAAAAGCAGTCATGCATTTTTCCTAATTAGTAGTTGTGATAAGTTGGACTTTTACTCATGTAGACTATACTTTGCTCTAGTTTATCATTACGTTTCCTATTCAAACTAGTTAAAGGGGCAGGGTTAGGTTTTGGTTAAACGCAGTGTCAGAGATGGGTGCTTTGAGGGGCACGGGCACATGGGTTAAGGTTTTGAGATAGCTCTATTCATTTGTGGTGCACATATTATTTAAAAAAAACATGTATTTGACTTTGCAGCAACATATCTCTCCAGCGATAATATCCCATTGGATGATGAATTAATCGTTGGGCTTCAATTACGCATCAGCTCCTCGTGTTTATGGCCCATATAAGCATTAAAGCATTACGCATTAAAATCATCTCAGATTATTACAATTGTAAATACTCTGCTGTGGTCAAGAAAAAAAACAAAAAGGCATTACACACAGGCTTTCAGTAGAGTGTAGTGTCTGAACAGTTTACCGCACCAATCAGCATCAGGTGAGGAGCTACTGGCAGCTACGGCGTGGTTTAGGAGTGTGTCTGTTTGTTGTTGTGATAGACTCATCCAATCACCTGCCAGTTGTTTTCTTTGAAGATGACTGTCCTTTTCCAAACAATTTCCAATCATAGCATAGCTATATTTGGAAACTGCAGTTATAGTTCACCTCCTGGGCACTGCCAAGGTGCTCTTGAGCAAGCCGCCAAACCCCCAACTGCTCAGGGCGCCCCCTGACATCTCACCATTAGTGCATTTTTAGGTACTGAGCATGTGTGTGTAATTCAGGCCTGTGTGTAACGTGTGTAAAATTGTAATTTCCCCTAACGGGATAAATAAAGGATACATTATTGTTACATTATGAAACCATCTCACTCATGTGGTTATGACACCACTAGAGGTAAGTGAGAAAATATGCGATTTTGTATTTTGGGTCAAACAACCCTTTAAAATTATTATGGACTGGCATTTGATTAAAAACTATTGCTTATTTTGGAAACATCCTCCCTCTTGTTTTGCCATATGAAACATTTCATGCTGATCCAGAAACTAACTATGCCAGATCAACGTCCTTTTATAACTATCTGCACACAGTAGATACTGTAATTAGTCAGGCCTGGTGGCAAACTGGCCATCTGGAGTAGTAGGAGTTTTCCCGGTGGGCCCGTGGACCTGCGGGCCAGTGACGAGTCCAGCAACACCAACGAGATCAAAACACGGCCATGCTGTTTGCAGTGGGATGGCCAGCCGGCTTTAAAGAGCTATGCGTGTGCGGGGGTCAGAAGTTTATTACATCTCATGAGTCTATCTTTACTTCATATTCTGAGTCATTAACAGGCAGATAATGGCTGTGTTGTGCATTCGTAGCAGGCATTTAATGGCTGTAAAAGTTGTAAGTGATTGCATGTATCCGTAGAGATGTGTGAAGTGTTGTCAGTGTGTCTGTCTCCTAACACGCCCGCTGACCCCCAGCAGAAGAAACTCTTAGGAATAATAATAAGGAATCAAAAGGACATGTTTGATTTGGAGCGTACCTTCCTCCGCTCGTTCAAAGTATATCAAGCAGATCTGCCGTGCAAAACTGTGGCTTGACAGTGACATCATCTTTCCAGTTAGAGACTGCAGATGGAACAGAAACCTGCTGCCTGCAGGTGGCTGTAAAGTGAGTCGTTAGTTTAGAGAAAATGCCTCCAGTAGAGTATCACTTATGGTCTGGCTGCATTTATGCCAGAACAGCTGGTTGAAAAATCAGCATTGTCATGTGGTAGAATAAAGACATTGTTGCTGTCATAATCAACTAAATCACACATTCATGTTTGTCAATTGATCTAACTGTTCATGCAGCTATGTTCCATCGCAGGATTTCATTTCATCAAATGGAAATTGTCAAAAAGACATTTTCGGAAATCATCACAAAACACCAAACAGAAATCAGCGAGATTGACTAAATTCTCCAGACACCCTTTTAGCAGGATGCTAAATTTAAGGATGTTTTCACTCTTGCACAGTTTAAACTTTATAAGTAAACTTAAGGTGATTAATGGACAACATTTAGGCTATGGTGTCTGGAGGTGGGCAGGTATGCATACTTATTCATCATTGACCATCATTATTGACTTGGCTTTTCGTCTGTAAATGCTTTAAAACTGTGTGTTTGGCTACTGAACGTCTTGAACAACATTCCTGCGGTGGGCATGTCACAGAGGGCCAACTCATAAATTGCACACTGACCCGATACTGGATCTCACTGCAAAATAATCAAAAGTTGGCAGCCCCGGTTCCCTTCTGTCAAAGCTTCAGAACACTGCTTTCTAACGTTGAAACATTATATATGGTGTGTATATTCAGGAGATTATTAGCAGACACGGGTATATTTTGTGTCTTTTTTTTCCCTACAACACTGAAATGTTATCTTTCTGTGCAAAGACAAATCGATAATCCTTTGTGCTGTTTCGGCATCAACAGCAAACATCTAGAGATTGGTAGAAAAAGGACTGGACATTTCCAAACTCTAGGATCTTTGTAGTGCAGTTTTGCAAGAGCCGGCTGACTGATATGAATAAATAATGGCCCTGCTGCTGCCAACAGCAGGCATTGCTTAATTTGAAGGGGTTTCTAACCCCCCTGTTTAAAGCGGTTTAACAGATTTTTTAAGATATCACGGATGAAAATATGAAAGTGGCAGATGAGTCAACTTGCATTTTCCTGTCTTGAATTATATGTAGCACAGGGGCAGAAAGCCCCGCTTGGATTCTGTCTGTCTGCTCCAACCCCCCTCTTTCCTTTTTTCTCTCCCCGTGCTCTCTATCTGAATTACAATTTTTTTCCCTCTTGGAACATTCCTCTGGTACCAAAATGAAGACATCTTGAGCTCAACTTCAAACACCCTCCTCAGTAAACAGCCACTGTGGAGAAAGTGTTTCATCTGTGCCTCTGGGATATTATTAAGCCTCTCTGGTAGCTCCGACTGCAGAGCACAGGATAACAGCTAGCTCCTGTCTTTCCACCTCCCGTCTCAATGAAAATCCGCCAACCTGCTTTTGGACAACCCCACTATCCGAGCACGTGCTGTGGCGAAACACGCTGCGACATGCCCTAAAAAAAACGTTCCCTCAAAATTAAAAAATAAAAGAAGAGGTTCCAAAATTGTTCTCCATCCACCTTCATAATTACCCTGTGATGGTGTGTCGGGACTGCACAGATTTTGGGATCACCTGGGCAAGTCGGTGGCTCTGACCTCTCTCTCACCCCGTTAGTTAATATGAGCAACACAAGCCGTGACAGCCATTCCAATCATCACAAGAGCTCTATTCATGATTAACCGCTGCTGCTCTGCTGCCTCTCTCAGGTTCAGCAGCGCTTTCCCAGTCCTGATGAAGTAATGCAGGAGAGACGTTGGGTTTGAGTGATGTCCACACCTCTAGTGAGATCGAGAAATGTTTTCATCTGCACATTTTTTTTTACAAGTGTATGTAAGTATGTGTATGTTGTGGTTTTATTTTGTTAATTCGTTCCCTGTTTTGCTGTCATTTTTTCACAGTTTTTCACAGTACCATTCTTGTCCGTTCCTGCGTTATTCCTTGCATTGCTCCATTTGCAGTTTGGTTCCTGGTGTATTGATAATTCCTAGTCTTCTGGTTTTTAAGTGCTTGGGATTGTTGTTTGGATATTCCTATTACCAGTTACACTCAGTTCAGTTCAGCCTTTGTTTCAGTCTTAATAAATGAAACTGTGAATATATACTGTATATTTTATTATTTTTATTTTTTTACAGTATATAGACATGTATATAGAGGTAGTATCACTTTCAAAATCACTCAAAACAATACAAACTCAAAACTGATAACTTGAGTTATAAGAGGATAATAACTATGTAGGCCCTTGTTATTTGAATTCATATTGTGCTTTTGGTGTGCTTGTTACAGAATATATTTGCAATTAATTACATTTCCACAAACTAACTACCATGTAGTGAATCTGAGGCCCCTATTTTCAACGGCCAATATTTTGTCAGAATTTCATTGTTCTTTCAAGTTTTCTTTTCTTCTTTACCATTTATTGATATTTCATACTTTTATATTGTATATAATGTGATAACATGATGGTTAGGAACTTTTTTGCTGACTTTGTGGGGCTTTGTGTTGACCAAACTGTACGCAGGAAGGCCATATGAGAAATGCAATAACACAATCAAAATATTTGTCTTTTTTGATTAAATAAAAAGCAATACGCTCAACAGTCTTGCTCTTGATGTGATTCCAATTTTTCCAGTGGAGCCCTTAGTGAAATAAAGTTTCAACCCCAAGATTCTAACCCCAGTTTAGATGCATAAGAGACAGTGGGCTTTTTCGGACTCCCTTCATGTTTTAAGGGGGTGTCATCGGTCAGACCTTTGGCAGGGTGAACCCAGACTGAACCTTCATAGTGATCAGTTTAGCCTGGCTGATGGGGAGTTCTCTCATTATCTCCTTCAGCGCCTCACAAGTGATGTAATCTCCAGATTTTCAACATTCCCACTGCTGTGAGGAATGTCAAGCGTCACCATTTTGGGGGGCAGCCTGCTCAAGAGGATTTTTTTTGCGTATCAGAGGGACCTCTTTTCCACCTCCATACAAATGGCCTCTGTTAAAAGGGATGGAGGAAGGCGTCTCCAAAATGAATGTGAAGAGGTTATCCTTTTTTTTCTCAAAACTCTGTTTATTAGCAATTTTTCAAGAACGACAATTTTCAGTGCTATTGTGATTTGTATGTAGGACAAAAATAAAAGTATCTAAATATATACATAAAAATAAATAAAAATAGTAATTATTAAAACAAAATCAAAAGGGACAATGAAGCATGTATAAAAAGAAGCCAAGTTTAAATATGTGCATAGCTACCTATGTACGCATACATACATCCACACACAAAGACCTAAATACTTTGTTACGCCCCAGTCTAGGAGGGCCTAGGACGTATCATGAACAAGAAGAAAGGCTCCATCTTGCCCGTCCTTCAAGTAGCCACAAAACCTGTTTTGTTGTCACAATGTATTTATTTGACATTATATATAACTTATGATTAAACAGATATATGTAACTTAAACAAAGCTTCAGGGTGGCCTACCACTAAAATAACAAACAAAACAACACGGTCTAGAAAGGAAGATATTAATCTAAAGAACCAAAATATGGCCAAAAGAATAACAATGACTTACCTCACTAACTGAGAAAACAGGTGAAAAACTAAAAAAACACACATGGTGGTCCACCTACTAAAACGAAAAGTATCTAATCGAACAACTGAACAAAAACAAAGTGTGGCCGGTTGGGAGGAGAGGAGGATGAGGAATGCCTGCAGCCCCCCCCCCCCCCCCCGACGGCCGCCATCTTTCCTCTTTAAATATCCGGTAATCAACAGCTGCAGCCAATCATGGGTTGGGCAAGTCTGCTTCCATCAATCATCCTCAAGCAACGGCACAGCGCTATTTGCATGTGAAAAAAGAAAATAAAACACAGGACACATGCACACACACTGCAAAACACAAACAAGTACACATGCATGTAGTCACTGCACTTGTGCAAAAATGTATAAAACAGATGCATACAACAAACATAACATGGTCTTCAGCTTATATAACAGGGATGATTAAATTAGTACCACAGTCCAGTCAAGTGTAAGTCAAAAAACAAGAGAATGAGAGGTGCAGAGTTCGATGTTAAAAAGTTGGAACAAGGGAAGTCAGCTTCACTGAGGTGTAGAACTGTAATATTTCTATGTGGTTTAAAAAAGGTTGCCAGATTTTAAAGAATTTAGCTGAGTCTTTGAGATGTTTTGACCTGTTGTTGATATAGAGCAGGGTAACAGCTATAATTTGTGGCTCGCATGGTAGTAAACAATATGCAGTACAGTCAATCCAGGTATTCAGATATTTCATAAAATCATTAAAAACAAGCAGGGCTATGACATAACCCTAAGTCTGCTCTAATACAGATAATTCATATATATAAAAAAATTCCAAAACAATGGCATTACAAGATGGAAATACGGACTAGAAAAGATATTTAAACTTGCTCTGCCCTTCCGTCCATAACACTGACTCACTGAAGTTTCCAATTTGGACGTCTGTCCAGCTCATGTCCATTCATGATGAATGTGAACTCGAATGGTTAGGTACATGATGGGCTAATCTACACAAATTGCATATTGCATATGTTCAGGGATGGCAGATTGATAAGCAGACAGGCTATTTATGACTGGAAGGAACTTTTGATATACTTTGCAGTAAAAGTGGCTCTCCTATTAACTTTGTCCTGTCAGTGTGGCTCTCATGAAATAAATAGTGAAGACCATAAAGAAGGTCTTTTCAGTCTCCTTTCTGAGCCGAAGTGCTCAGATATTCCAGCAGTGTAAGGGGCCACCCTTTTCTTATTTTTCTTGCCTGCAGTTCCCAGCACACTGAATCAGTATATTCTCTGTGATGAGACAAACAGCTCATCTATAAATGATTCAAAGCGTGATGTGACACCTAAGTGGGTTGATGTACCTTTCAGTACCTCGGTGTATTGTACTGAAACCATTATGGCAGCATTTGGGTGAATGAAGGGAAAAGAAAGAGAATGCTAGGATATTTATCGCTGCAGATATTTATTTTCACACTGTCTGCCTGTAAATTTGGACTTGAAAAGCAATTCAGAGAAAGGCTTTATAATAGATGGTGAAAATAGAAGATGCACAGTGTGCACAGAGTGTGACCAATGTGATTTTGAGACTAAGCAACACATACAGTATGGGCCTACATGACACATTATTTATCTAGGAACAAAGACCATAAATCCTCTAGTTGTTCCAGTGTAAAGACCCCCTGCTGCACTGGACTAGGCATTGCACAGTACCTGCTCTGGACATCTTCATTAAGAGTGGATCATAATTATTAGCTGTGAATTTGATGCCTGTGCTGCTGTCAATCAGCTCTCAGTGTTGATGTATCAGAGCAGCAGTAGCAGATGTAG
The DNA here is from genome assembly GCF_008692095.1 of Etheostoma spectabile. Lineage (NCBI taxonomy): Eukaryota > Metazoa > Chordata > Actinopteri > Perciformes > Percidae > Etheostoma > Etheostoma spectabile. The sequence goes on along the minus strand of NC_045750.1, from coordinate 19,178,776 downwards.
CAGAGCAATAGTTCTCACTCCCAACTCGTAAAATAATGACGCTTGATGAGTGTCTCACAGCGTCTGATACCAATGCAAAAATCACTTGTAGCTGCTTGCAATTTATTAGATCAATGATTGGGAACACAACACAGAGAGCGGGAGGCATGGTGGAGGCATGGTGGATTTTGGTAAGAGGGCCCTAACTAAGACACACAAGCTGCATAATGTATTCCCTTCAAAACATCTGTGAATGTGGTCATGTTTGCAGTGTGTGAGATGTCTCTTTCAGTCCTTCTGTCAGTGGAAGATCTTCATGAAGAGTTTAAAGACGGACCCCTCTGGCAAAGCACAAACAGCCAGCAGCAGTAACGGAGGCACTCTAACAGTGTGGATAAAACAAGATAAGCCCTCGTTCTCTAGCATCATATTAGCATATGCTCTATTATTCATGCATTCCCCGGTTCAGAAATTGCCCCTTTTAAATTGTTTTAGGGAAAGAATGTGTCCTTCGCAGGTACGTGAATTTGCTGAATAAAAATCTTTCCTAGGTCCAGGGGAATCATTGGATTGTTTCATGTTCTGGTTATTTATAGGAAAAATGGTTTAAAAAAAAAGGATTTTTTCAAAGAACCAAATCTGTTCTTGTGAAATGTAAAGTGCCTGTCTTCAATAGCTGCAATGCTGAAGGTAATCCTGTCTACATAGAGAAAGCCAAGGGATTCATAGAACAGGGTTACCTATAGCAGTGGTTGTCAGTTTGTGGCGTGAGGTCCCCCAGGGGTCTGTACCACTCTGCCAGGGGCTCCATGAAACATCTCCTCACTATCTCCTAGCTGCCTGACCCAGAACACACTGTTAAAAACATCTCCTCACTATCTCCTTGCTGCCTGTCCCCAGAACACACTGTAAAAAACATCTCCTCACTATCTGCTAGCTGCCTGTCCCCAAAACACACTGTAAAAAACATCTCCTCACTATCTGCTAGCTGCCTGTCCCCAGAACACACTGTAAAAACATCTCCTCACTATCTGCTAGCTGCTTGTCCCCAGAACACACTGTAAAAACATCACCTCACTATCTGCTAGCTGCCTGTCCCCTGAACACACTGTAAACAAAACATCTCACTATCTGCTAGCTGCTTGTCTCCAGAACACACTGTAAGAAACATCTCACTATTTGCTAGCTGCCTGTCCCCTGAACACACTGTAAAAACATCTCACTATCTGCTAGCTGCCTGTCCCGGACACACTGTTAAAAACATCTCACTATCTGCTCGCTGCCTGTCCCCTAGAACAACACTGTAAAAAACATCTCTCCTATCTGCTAGCTGCCTGTCCCCAGAACACACTGTGAAAAACATCTCTCACTATCTCTAGCTGCCTGTCCCCAGAACACACTGTTAAAAAACATCTCCTCACAATCTGCTAGCTGCCTGTCCCCAGAACACACTGTGAAAAACATCTCCTTACTATCTCCTAGCTGCCTGTCCCCAGAACACACTGTAAAAAACATCTCCTCACTATCTGCTAGCTGCCTGTCCCCAAAACACACTGTAAAAAACATCTCCTCACTATCTGCTAGCTGCCTGTCCCCAGAACACACTGTAAAAACATCTCCTCACTATCTGCTAGCTGCTTGTCCCCAGAACACACTGTAAAAACATCTCCTCACTATCTGCTAGCTGCCTGTCCCCTGAACACACTGTAAAAAAACATCTCACTATCTGCTAGCTGCTTGTCCCCAGAACACACTGTAAAAACATCTCCTCACTATCTGCAAGCTGCCTGTCCCCTGAACACACCGTAAAAAAAACATCTCACTATCTGCTAGCTGCTTGTCCCCAGAACACACTGTAAGAAACATCTCACTATCTGCTCGCTGCCTGTCCCCAGAAAACACTGTAAAAAACATCTCCTCGCTATCTGCTAGCTGCCTGTCCCCAGAACACACTGTAAAAAAAATCTCCTCGCTATCTCCTAGCTACCTGTCCCCAGAACACACTCTGAAAAACATCTCCTCACTATCTCCTAGCTGCCTGTCCCCAGAACACACTGTAAAAAAATATGATCTCTGTAGACAGCCTGGGTCTACAAATGCCAACAATAGCAAATTCGTTACATAGTAATATACAATGTCATGTGCAAGAAGAGTTATGTTAGAAGAGGGCAAATTAAAAAGATTTAACTGGAATGTAAGACGCATTAAAACTTGATGATCATACATAACAAGCAGTACGCATGTGATGACGGATACTTTTCTACTAAGGTCTGTGCCAGGCAGCTGTCTCCCAACCAGTGCTACCTCAGTCCTCCTTTAGTACTCTTTGGCCGTGTCAGACCACCGCTAATCTGTCTGCTCAATTAGTCAGCGCCATCCTCGCTTTGATGGCTGGGGCTCTGCCAAGCCTAATAATATAAGCTTCATTTTTGAGGTTTATGTCAAAGAGCTTTTCAGTTCTTTGCACTTTGCTCGGGGAACAATTTCACCATGCTTTCAAGGAGGACATCCTGCGAATATTCAACTATTACTTGACTAATATAAAGATGAAAGGACGACAACCAATGCATTGATATCTTTGTAAGGGACTGCAGGTCATGCGTCATGTAGTGTTGGTGTACTGGTTGAACTTTATTTGCATCTGTGTTACTTCTCGGTCACGCTGAATAAGAGCTTTGGCTAAATGCACACACTGGGAATATAAATAGCTCTCCCTCCTACAGACAGCTTGTGGCTCACAGTTTTGCAACAGGGTTTAAGCTTCTGATATAAGAGAACACTTAAGCAATGTTACACAAGAGGGTATGTTGGCAATATGGAGAAAATCAAATATCACAACAGGTTTTACTGAGTACATGGATATTGATATTGTAGCAGGGTTGACTTTTGGTGCTAGTACGTCTGGTAAGAAAACTACATCATTTTGTAACTACTGTAATGCAGCCTTTAAAACCAGGAAAAAACACTTATGTCATATCAAAATATTACGAGATCCAAAATTGAAGACGATATCTAGCCCCATATATCGATATCAATATAATATCCATATATTGCCCAGCCCTACAAGAGGGTGTGCTACATTATTTACGCAACAGTGATGCGGCCAGGACCTTAAGAATCACTGAAAACCACTGAACAATGACGTAAAAACTCACCTTCTCTTAGAAGATTCTGATTATAAGGTTACCCAAAAAATAAAGATCCAATTGTATCCATATTGTTGGGCAGTGTGCTGCAAAACATCCCGTCTGCTAGAAATCCAAAAGAAGAAGGACTTGACAGACAGTCCATCCAATCAGCGACGAGGAATCATTTTCCAATACCTATCTACCGTTTCTTGTTTGAGTCTCCCCAAATGTGGGTCTTGTTCTTTACTTTTCCTGTTGTGTTTTGAAACAAAGGAAAAAAAATCCTGCATTCTCCCATTCTGTGTCCCCAGGGGCGAAATATATTTAAGCCCGGTTGTGTTTGTTGTTTGAGATACTCTTGCTGAAGGTCCAGAGGGACTGAAACATTACTTTTCTGTAAATTCAGGGTGATGCTATAGCAAGAGGAGAGTGCAGATTTCTTTTTACTTTGTTCCAAGTTGAGGATATTTTCCAATGCACCTGCACAGAAGAAAATTTGGAGTTGTTCCTTCAAAAAGGTTTCTGTTGTTTTTATGAAATGTTGCATATTGTCATTCAGGGTCACCATACTGGTGTGCCAAGGACTCAAAGCTTTCCAAACAATTTCTAATAAGGGGGGGGGGGATCACAGGTAAGTGCAGAATGAATAGGATTCTATGGAGCTATAACCCTCAAAATCCACTTTTCTCAGATAGGATTTTTGGTCTATTAATTTGAATGTTGCATTCGAAAGGGGAGGCTAAGACAATACACCCTGGTGGGTGTTAGATTTGTTTAAAGTGGATTTTAGTCCTAAAAAGCATTTTAAAATGTCAATGATGTCATACCCATCTTACGGCCAGAGATACTGCTTCATGGCGAGCTCTGAGTCACTTCTTTTGTTCTCTCGAGGCATCAACAACAGCTGACAGGTTACACTCTGCCTGTTGACACACTTGCTAGAAAGAAGTCTGCTAATGTAACCGGACCGTCAGACGCCGCCTACCAAGAGCCTGGGTCTGTCCAAGGTTTCTGCCTAAAAGGAAGTTTTTCCTCGCCACTGTCGCACTGTTGCTTGCTCTGGAGGAGACTACTAGAACTGTTGGGTCCTTGTAAATTCTGGAGTGTGGTCTAGACCTACTCTATCTGTAAAGTGTCTTGAGATAACTCTTGTTATGAATTGATACTATAAATAAAATTGAATTGAATTGAATTAATGTTTGAAAGACCGTAATATTCACTCTGACATTCTGGTTCCGCTTTGGATGCCATCAAGCGGGATCTCTGGTCGTAATCAGTACTTCACTGACCAATCAGAATTTATTAGCAGAATGCTAGCGTGTTATGGGCAACAACAACTTCACCTGTAAGAAATCCAAAGGACATAATTCAATTCAATTTTCAATTCAATTTTATTTATAGTATCAATTCATAACAAGAGTTATCTCAAGACACTTTACAGATAGACCACACTCCAGAATTTACAAGGACCCAACAGTTCTAGTTTCCTCCAGAGCAAGCAACAGCGCGACAGTGGCGAGGAAAAACTTCCTTTTAGGCAGAAACCTCGGTCAGACCAGGCTCTTGGTAGGCGGTGTCTGACGGGCCGTTGGGGTTAGAATGAAGAGTGGCAATAACAAAAATAGAAAAAATTAGTAGTTTGTAGCAGTTCTTTGTAGTAGTTCATGGCATAGCAGGACGCTGTGCGGCATTACAAGGCACAGCAGGACGTAGCAGGACGTGAGACTGAGGGCACCGCAGTGTAGCAGTTGAACATGGCATCACAGAACGTGTAGCGGGACCATGGCGATAGCTGCTACCTTGATTTCGGAGCCTCTCTGATCCAAGGGAACATGCTGGGGAAAAAAGAACATAAGGACTCCGGGGAATGACTCCCCAGAGCTAGGTTAGTAACAAGCATTTCTGGGACATGGATGCACATAAATGAAAAGATGGAAAGATAGAGGAGAGAGGAGCTCAGTGTATCAAAATAAGTCCCCAGCTGTCTAAAACTATTACAACAAAACCAAGAGAGACGAGGTAAAGAGAGCTCCAGCCCGGCCGGGCTAGAACTCTCCCCAACCGGATCGGGCTGTATGCCAAGTCTCCCTATTAGTTCTATTATATTCTTGATTATATGTTAGATAAATCTGAAAACTATGTGACTAACTACTACTCCCTAACAATATTCGATTATATATTACAATTAGGAGGTCATTAGTAATTTTCACAAGTGCTGTCTCTGTGCTATGATGAACTCTAAATCCTGACTGAAAATCCTCAAATAAGCTGTTGCTATGCAGAAAGTCGCACAGCTGTTTGGCGACTGCTTTCTCAAGAATCTTAGAGAGAAATGGAAGGTTGGATATAGGTCTATAGTTGGCTAAAACATCTGGATCAAGGTTGGGCTTTTTCAGAAGAGGTTTAATTACAGCTACTTTAAAGTTCTGTGGTACATAGCCTGTTAATAAAGACAAATTGGTTATATTCAGTAGTGAAGTGTTGGACTAATGGTAAAACATCTTTAAGTAGCCTAGTCGGGATGGGATCTAAGAGGCAGGTTGATGGCTTAGATGAAGAAATAATTGAATTAAATTGATAAAGATCAAGTAAGCAAAGCAGTCAAAACATGTATCTGGTTTACAGCTGTTTTAACGTTCCTGAGTTTAGAGATAAGCCAGTTAAAGGCAGGTCTGGGTGAATTTTGCTCTCTAATAGTTATAATTTTATCATTGAAGAACCTCATAAAGTCGTTACTACTAAGAGCTATGGGAATACTTGGTCAGTAGAGGTGTGACCTTCTGTTAGCCTGGCTACAGTACTGAAAAGAAACCTGGGGTTGTTCCTATTTTCCTCTATCAATGACGAGTAGTAGGCTGCTCTGGCATTACGGAGGGCCTTCCTATACGTTTTAAGACTATCTTGCCAGGTTAAACGAGAATTTTCCAGTTTGGTGGAGCGCCAGATCTTCTCAAGTTTCCGCGATATTTGCTTTAATTTGCGAGTTTCAGTGTTATACCATGGAGCTAACCTTCTTTGTTTTATTATCTTCTTTTTTAGAGGGGCAACAGAGTCTAGAGTCATTCGTAGCGAGCCTGCTGCACTATCAACAAAATTATCGATTTGGGAGGGACTAATAGCATAGGAGTCCTCCGTTACTTTGGGACTTGGTAATGAATTAAATGCTAACGGAATCGCATCCTTAAATTAGCTACAGAACTATCAGATAGACATCTTGTATAGGACGTTTTGCCTAACGGCGTGTAGTTCAGCAGTATAAAACTCAAAAGTTATCAAACAGTGGTCAGATAGGAAGGGATTCTGTGGGAGCACTATTAAATGTTCAATTTCAACACCATATACCAGAACAAGATCGAGGGTGTGGTTAAAACGGTGAGTCGGTTATGTACACTTGAGAGAAGCCAATAGAATCTAATAGAGAGATAAACGCAGTGCTAAGGCTATCATTCTCATCGTCCACATGAATATTAAAATCCCTACAATAATAACTTTGTCGTTTTTAGCACTAAGTTCGATAGAAACTGCAAATTCGGATAAAAATTCAGAGTATGGACCAGGTGCTCGGTACACTATAACAAATAGAACTGGTTACATTGATTTCCAACTTGGGTGTGAAAGACTAAGAACAAGACTTTCAAATGAGTTATAATTTAGTTTAGGTTTAGAGCTAATTAGTAGACTAGAATCAAAGATAGCTGCAACTCCACCTCCTCGGCCTGCGCCTCGAGGAATGTGAGTATTAATATGACTGGGGGGGGTGGATTCATTTAGACTAACATATTCTCCATCACCCAGCCAGGTTTCAGTAAGACAAAATAAATCAATATTAGAATCTGATATCAATTCATTTACTAGTACACCTTTAGAAGAGAGAGATCTGATGTTTAAGAGTCCACATTTAATTCTCCTATTCTTTTGAACTATTGCACTTGTGGTTTTAATTTTTATGAGGTTTTTATGCACAGCTCCTCTTCTGTTTACCTTTGATTTAAATAATTTTAATGGTCGAGGGGCAGACACCATCACTATGGGATTTTTACTAGGTAACACCTGGAATAAAGGAGCAGAGAAGTGTGTTAGACTGGGACTCTGCCTCCTGGTCCCAACTATGGATTGTCAAGGATTAGGTCCACCAATAAACTTGTCAATGTTTCTAGAAATGAGAGCTGCTCCATCCCAAGTGGGATGAATGCTGTCTCTCCGAATCAGACCAGGTCTTCCCCAGAAAGACTGCCAGTGATCCACAAAGCCCACATCATTATCTGGACACCACCTCGATAGCCAGCGGCGAAATGACAACATGCGGCTATACATGTCATCGCTGGTTAGATTTGGCAGGGGTCCAGAGAAAACTACGGTGTCCGACATTGACTTCGCGTATGTACACACCGATTCAACATTAATCTTAGTAACCTCCGATTGCCGTAACCGGGAGTCATTAACGCCAACGTGAATAACAATCTTGCAGTATTTACGTTTATCCTTAGCCAGCAGTTTCAGATAAGACTCAATGTTGCCCGCTCTAGCCCCCGGGATGCACTTAACTACGGCCGCCGGCTTCGCTAACTTCACGTTTCTCAGAATGGAGCTGCCGATAACCAGAGTTGGTTTCTCAGCGGGTGTGTTGCTGAGTGGGGAAAATCTGTTAGAAACGCTAACAGTCTGGTGGCGGTCCGACGTCTTGGAAAGCTTACGACTGTCTCTTCCTCGTCCTCGCACAGTAACCCACGCACTATGTCCTGGCTGCTCCGGACTTCGCGAGGAACGGCTACCAGAGGCTAACTCAGGCTCAGGCCGGCCCGTGCCGACTACCGGGGGGGGGTTAGCTACAGTAACTGACGACTGATCTGTCATGGTGCGGATCCGGACTTCTAACTCACTAAGCCTCACCTCCACGTCCAAAAATAAACTACACTTGTACACACGCCATCCCGCTAAAGAATGCAGAGGAGTAACTAAACATCTCACCATCGAGCAGGAGAAAGTCGGAGAGGGGGCCGACACTAACTAACTGCTAGGCTAAAGTCGTTAGCAGCTAAGCTAAAGTATGGTACGTTAGCTACCAAGCGTTAAACAGCTGTTATTTAACAAAAGTGCTAAAAAAATGAGAAGATATGTGAGTGCTAGGCAGAACTATAAGAATAGTGTTTAGGGACAGTTAGCACGCTGTAATAGCAAATCTAACAAACTGAATGGTATGTCGTGAGCAGCGAGCTACCAAACACGCAGGCACAGGAAAGGAAATGAGTCAGGTATGCTTACCGTAATGTCGGACAGACGCAATCAAGTGTGAGCTTCCGTCTCAGTCAGCGTCTTCTGAAACGGCTGTCAAAGTGTAGTTTGTCGTACGTTACCAGAGCTAGTGATAACATAAGTACTCGATCATTCAACCTACTGAATGTGCTGTATTATATAGCCTTTTTTTTTTATTACATACAGGAAACATTCACATTCACCAACATTCATACATGTGGCGGGGCTGCTTTACAAGGTGCTCATCAGATGAAACATTCATACACATTCACACTCCGATGGCGCGCACGGGTGCAACTCGGGGTTCAGTGTCTTGCCAAGGACACTCGATAATGACTGCAGGGGCGGGGATCGAACACAACTTCGATTGGCAGGCAACCGCTCTACCACGAGCCCAGCGCCCTACTATCAACACAACCTACTATCCATGTTGAACTTTCAAAAACTATAATCAAATCTGAGATTTCTCAATGGCAATCAGGCAAAGGAGACACATTGAGCCGTCTAGCTTCAAAGAGTCCTGTTCAATTTTCACTAGACCACAATCCCCCCTCAGTGTAACTTTTGTGGAACTGCAACCAAATTCGGTACAATGGGGCTAAATAGGGAGTGACGGGCTTTGGCTTCCCCGATGAGCGAGAGCCGCTGTGTGTGTGTGTCTAACGTCAAGACAGACATTTCATACAACAGATGTTTATAATACAGACTTGAGGATGCATATTTCAACCGTGTTGGACTTGTTCAGAAACTCCAGTCCATACCAGTCATCATAACAGAACATGCGTTAACGCGTTACAACAGCCGATGATAAAGTGTGAACTTTGATAGCCCTACTAAAATGGTTGTGCCTGTAATGAGAATTAATGATTGAAAAGTAAAAACAAAATGTTGAACTGAAAATGAGAATACACTGTATTTGTACCATTATTTTTTGTTTAAATTCAAATACAGTAAAGTAGGTACTCATGTTGTATTGGGATATTTTGGTATTCTTCCACCCCTGATTGGTAAGAAATGAAATGTAGGGCTGACACAGCACAGATATTTTTTTAAGGTTGTGCTGAAGAACACCCACCACAGCTTATATTCCGGGAGAAGACAGTGAGAAGGATATTGATTTGACTTGGGAGGGAAAAAGTGAGCAAACGGAGGTGGAGAGGTGTTCAGCTGGCAGTGTACCTAAACAGGAAGCCCGGTGATTATATAAGTGGATGTGATCAACATTCCTGCTGTGGAGCCTAAAATTGGTTTGAAGCAACTGCATTAAAGTTGATAAAGTAAGTAAGTAATTAGACATGGGCTTTGATAAAAACACATGCAATTATCAATCTTCATACTTCATTCTTCATACAAACTAGTGCATTTGCTCCAGCATTTCCCCTTCCTGCTTCTGCTTCCTAATTGCATTGTTGTTATTAGTTCTCACACCTGTGTTTTACCTGTAAAGAGCTAAATCCCGATATTTAGGTGTGCTAAAGTCTGTCACTGCCTGTCTACATCCACGGTGTTCCTCTTCAGGGATTGCTCCTGTATCGCCGAAATTTCCGCAACACGTCATTAGGCTCGTTGGAGATGAGCCGGGTCTTTGCAGAATTGATCACTGGCGATCGGCGCCCGTTGCATCCTGGTTAGATTTGTGTCCGACTTGATCCAGACTTGCTCTGACGTCATGCACACGTAGGCAACGATAACTTCACGAGATCAAGGCGGCCGCAGGTTGGAGAGCAGGCAGCTCAGTTGCTTTTCACCAAACCAGGCAGACCAAGAGCATGCTGGGAAATGCCGTGCCTCTCAGCTGATCTAACAGCTGATTGGTTCAGAATTGACTCAACATGCTGAATCCCATAAACCTTTTATTGTTTTCAAATCAAAGAGAATTTACCTGCTGTTTGTCTGATTTTAAGAGACTAAATCTGGTCAGATTACAGATCATCTACTGTGTGTTGTTAACATCAGCAACAGATGGCATATATAGCATTTTAACAGCTACTCTGTCTTAATAAAATGAACTGGAGACTGTGTACAAGCTGATATATGGGTGAGCTACTGATCTAACCCCCCCACGTCACAGGAATAAACATGGAGAAATACAATGAACCCTTAAACCAAACAGATTCATCTCAAATGATAAAGTAGCAAATAAACTAAAACATTACACGGAAATTAAGGATGAAGCAGACACAAAACATTCTGGGAACATAGGCTAGGTAAGAGGGAGAAAGGCAGCCTTTTCACAGCGAGACTAGGAACTCCCCACGCGTGAGCATGGCTTTTCTTTAGGGTGTCAGTTACATGGCGGCTAGGTGGCGTTTAAAATGTGTCTGACGCGGCGCTGCGACTAGCCTTGTCTGTGAAGATGTATGTTTCCCATTGATAAAATGAAACAATAGCATGTTCTTTAACATTTTTTGTCAATATTTTTGTTTTTTAAATTTTTTTGCACATATTTTGATATTTTGTTCTGTATTGACAGGTGCAATATTTGAAAATCATTACAATTACATTTATATCTGCATTTATATCAAAAACTAGAGACTTTCAAACATCCACATGTAATTTATTAAATGTATTTTTGTCACAATAGCATACTATACACATCTTTTCATGTTCTATTTTGCCTGGAAATGCTTCCAACGTGCTTGCGTGTTGCATGAAAAACAGACGTTGGTTCTGTTTGTAGAATGCCCGCGTTTTCGAGCCGCGCCTGAGACGTGCGTGTCATGCAGGCAGTGTGCAAGCTGTTAACATGGGAGCCAAAATAAAAACAGACACGCTCACGCCACACAGGCTGTGTGCAGCAGCCCTAAGCCTCGGGTATGCCAAGCTCCATTCCGTTATAGAAAGTATAGAAGTATGTAAGATGTTTTAATGAGGGAGTCGCTGTTTACTTTGTATGTCACGTACATGCTTGAATACGCAGGCTATGGGATGCCTATTTCTGTCAAATTTCACTGATTGAATCGATGGCGATAATGTGCTTGAAACACCTACAGTAATTGAAGGGGTTTCTGTAGGTAGGAGCACTCGATCTCCCCATGGGTGCTGCAGCTCTTTGAGAACACCTTTCATGCTCAGACTCAGCAGGAAGGCTGTCAGCTATCATATTCTCTTCCACCCCCTCTCACTGCACTGTATATTGTCTCTATACATACACACATACATCAGCAGCATAGCATGCATTTGATAAAGAATGGGTCCTCTGGGTTCAAATATGTGGATGTGTTATGTTTTTCCAGGAGAGTTGGCCTGTATTTGCCGACATTGTCTCTCCTTGGCAGTAACAACGGGGAGGAGTTTGGCCCAGTTCTTCTTCCATCCAGCCACTCCATAGAAATGAATGGGAAAACATATACTGCCTGACAAGTTAATAACATCTGCATTTTTGATACATGCAACACAGTGCAATAATGTCATTATTAAAATAGCAAATAACATATAATGGATATCAATGTCACAGAAGTGTTATGTACGTTGTATGTGATGATGTCAATTATATTGGGACAACTTGACCTAGAATAACAATTATGCTTTGTCATTGACATGATTAACTAGGTTAAAACCAAAATTAGCACAGTCAAAGTCATCAAGCAGGATGCATTGGATAGCCGAAGCAAGAATTAACAGTACATTTACATCCGACACCACAGAGACACAAGGCCTTTCTTTAAATATCAGGGACTATACATGTAGGCATTGTTATATCTAAAGTGTAACTGATGCAACGTATGTGGGAATGCAATCCTTGTCCCTGGTTGGGCTTTTTGAAATGACACACATGGTAAAACACTATAATACAATATATACAATTAAAGCAGGCAAACCGGCAGTCACAGATGCATAAAAACTGACAGTAGTCTGTAGTCATGTTTCCATCAACGTATTTGTATGCGCATTTTGAAGTATTGCATTAGAAAATTTAAAAAAATGTCCTCAAATTTGAAAAAAAGCTAATGCGCAAAATGGGGGATGGAAACAGTTTTGCTGAATAAATTGTGACGTAGCGAACATGTAAGTCACCTGACTATAGTCCCTTGGATGGGGGAAGGATCAGGATATGGGTCCCATCCAGTGCGGTGTACACTGTGCCTTAGCCATGCCTTCGCCATGCCAGGTAAATTGACAATTGGTTCAACAGATTGAATGGTACGACCCCGAACACTACGTATTCACAGCGGGGAACGGTTGTTGAATGGTACGACCCTGAACACTGCGTATACATGGCAGGGAACGGTTGTTGAATGGTACAACCCTGCACACTGCGTATACAAGGCGGGGAACGATTGTTGAATGGTACGGCCCTGCCATTAGATGGAAACATGACTAATGTGGATAAACGTGACAGTATGTTCTCTTGAAACAAGATCTACATGACTCATCATTATTTTACATACTAACCTTGGAACTGTGAGCTATGAATTGTGAATGATTATACTCTGTTTTTTTTCAGTCAATGAGAGACGGGTATGGCGTTATGAAATCAAGGACGGGGGGGTAACTTTTCCTGCTAAAGATTTCCCACCGTGGTCAGAAAACACAGGCACTATGACTCTAGAGTGGCTACTTGTTCGAAAGCTAATCGCTGTCACTCTCTCACTTCTCCCTCGCTCTATCACCCACACACACACACACACACACACACACACACACACACGCATGCTGGCTTGACGCACAGACCAGCACAAAAGAGTAAACATCAGGCCCCTTACGTTATTTGCACTACAAAGAGTGTATATATTTGTTATTTATTTTCTATAGTGCTTACCACGCATTATTTAATTTTTCCCAGTTGTGGCCTGTTGAGGGGTAAAAAATATCAAAAAGTTCAAAAACATCTATGTTGTTATTTGTATGGATCCACCAGACATAATATCTATGTACATGGCATCTGATTGGAGGCTAATCTCACTTTCTCCCACAGCAATATTAAAATAGTTAAGACAAGTGTACATTGTTTCTGTTAATAATGTATTGTATTAAGTGTCCATTTCATTACAATATTCAGATTTATCATGACTAATTATCATAAATAATTCAACATACACATGTATTTTACGTTCCGTTAAAGAGGGAGGAAGGTGGGGTCACACTACACTAGTTACTTTTATAATTTATAACTGAGTATCTAATTGAGTTACTTTTTGGAAGAAGTAACTATTAACTACTAACTGTAACTAATTACTTTTTAAAAGTAACTTGCCCAACACTGATCATGTGGACCCGCCGATAGTGTCAGTGTCATTTTTAGAATTCCTCATGGGGGAGACAGAAACTACACACCATAGCTGTAAAGGAAGCGAGCCATTATCAATTTCCCTTGTTCGAACTGTCTGCAAAATGTCTGCTGTGAACAAGGTAGATCCCAAGTTGACACAACTTCCCAAAGTATTCTTAATACTATGTTTGGAGCAACTTTCTGGCACATTGACCATCTTTGGCTAAATGTGGGCTTTGAATGGGCGTCACTTAAAGCACATCACTGCTATATATAATCTATGGAGCCAATGAATAACTGGTCATGAATATGGAAGTTAGATCTTCCTAATCAAACATTTAAACCACCTTATATTCATATATCAAAGAACTGCTACAAACTACTATTTTTTCTATTTTAGTTATTTCCACTCTTCATTCTAACCCCAACCGGCCCGTCAGACGCCGCCTACCAAGAGCCTGGGTCTGTCCGATGTTTCTGGCTAAAGGGCAGTTTTTTCTCGCCACTGTCGCACTGTTGCTTGCTCTGGAGGGAACTACTAAAACTGTTGGGTCCTTTTAAATTCTGGAATGTGGTCTAGACCTACTCTATCTGTAAAGTGGCTCGAGATAACTCTTGTTATGAATTGATACTATAAATAAAATTGAATTGAAATTGAATTGAATATTGTTGGTCCAGCCAACTTGTAAACAAAATACTACATTTTTGTAAACGTGTTTCCCTAACTTGCCCAACCAAATTAGCAAAATGAGGGAAATCACTCAGAAAAAGAAAATCTTACTTCAAGATGTACTCCTGCTTATGGTAACCTGTTCACACATGCCTGGCATTCCAAACTTAGGTCATATGATGACACCAGTTTTACCTGCTTATAAAGATGCAGTTGAAAGCTTGAATTGAGACAATTTCGTCATGTACTTTAGAGAATTCCTACTTCAATGTAGGTTACTCTTAGTGCTGAAAGGCTGTAAATATATTTTTCTTTCCATATACGCATGGATAAAGTCCAATGCCTAAATCGACTGGGGCTTGGTTAGGCAAAAATACATTCATGTTCACCAATTCCCAGATGTTCTGTACAGTCAGATATCCTTGAATGTTAACAGGCCAGCAGCAGGAGCAGCATCCTGCTTGGAGGACTGCTTTAAGTGTGATGTCAGATAATGAGAAGATTAATCATCTGCTAGAAATAAGGAGCCCACTACGCCTGTCTCTGGAGGAAGTGGAGCTGCAGTGGTCTATAAAGAGAATGCTGAAGTCTACAGGGGGCTCTGCACTCTCTCTGCTCTCCCTGTGTATGTGGCTGGAGACGGGGAAAGAGATACTTCTCCATCCAGGCCGTGCAACAAAAGAGGCCTGAGACCCGGCCACCGCTCAAAAGGCGTGTTGAGAGAAACCAATATCATTACTGGCAATGCTAGAGTATGTGCGCTGAAAAGGCCATCCAGTGAATAGAGCCCGGTGGACTCTCACTGAGGTCAAGAAGGGCAGCCCTGTAACTACGCTGGCAGACTGCAGATGGTGGCGTCTCTTTGTTTTAGCCAGACTCTCATAACATTGTGTGAATGAGGGTTCTCTCATCTACAAAGCTGGTGGATACATGAATACCTGCCTGGGAATAGCCTCGTTTGAAAGCAGTCTATTTGCAGTGGGACCAGCCCAGTGGGGGATGTGCTCACCAAGCCAGGTTTCAGTGAAGCACAGGGCAGCGGATCTAGAAAAGTTTCATGTTATACTCGGAGAAACTTTGTTGGTCTGAATTTCTAGGTTTCTTTCTAATATAAAGGGACGTGTTCTACCTGAGGAGAATATTAAATTTATCAATGACCCCTTTTGTGCTCAAACGAGATAAAGTGTTTATCCGGAGGCAACTGCCAGCCATGTTCAGTGGATCACATTCAGAGTCCAGACTGATCCTGATTTGAACAGCGGCCCTTACGACTCGGACTGTCAACCCTGACGCTCGCCGAGTCGCCGTTCGATTAGTGCACTCAAACCAACAGGTTACAACAGCAAATGCACTGTGAGTCACAAAAAGTCTCTGGCAGTGGCACTGACAGAACTTTCTTTTGAAATAAAGATCAAAGCAGCGTCGGGGCATGGGGGTGCATAGAATATTCATGAATACGAGACATCTGTCAGCTACTAGACAGCGTTGCGGGTGAGGAGGGAGGGAGGTGACATTTGTCTCCCAACAATGAGGGATGGGCTTCAAATAGGGAAGTAAGTAAACACCCCAATAGCAAATGCATGGGTGCTTAAAGATGGTTCAGGGTGGTTTGTCTTATCAGGAGTTAAAAACTAAAACGGGTTTCCATGTTCTCGCTCCTATGTGTTCTATGAATCATGACAGTTTTGCATAATACCTATTTTACTGTGTGATTCTATCATTATTTATGTGACCTCTTTTTTTCTAAAACGCACTGAGTCTGCAGAACATTGTCCTTCCTCTAGGCACTGTGAATTAAATTTGAAGTCACGAGCAATGTCATCACAGATTTAATATTCACATTAATAAAGACCTTTTGCGTGGCGTCCTCGGCTGTGCCTCACTTTATAGCCTGGAATACGGGGTAAACAACCCATGAGATAGGGAAATAACAGGATTAGCATGGCACTTTGGTCTGAGGGTCCAGGGCTGTAATTCATAGTGGAGGGTGGTCAAAGGCAGCGATGATGCTACAAAGCGAGACACGCACCTGCTGGGAGGCTGGTAGTCAGAGGATGCCAGGAGGTCTGGAGAGGTCACATCTGGAGAAGAACGTCATCCAACAATGACCTTCCCATTCCAAACACACGTGGTAGAATGAAAAGAGAAATGCCAGCAAATTGGAACTGCAACATATTTCATTTTCTTCAATTTCATTTTGTTTGTAAGATGTTTTCTCCTATTCTGTACCAATGGAAGTCAGCTTGCTATGCAATATAATCAGTTAGCATGAGGTGGTTGGTTGTCAGTGGTCACTCTTTACCCAGGGCGGAAATGTAGAAAACATCAGTGTCATCACCAAGACACAGAGTTTATCACCCATTTCTACCCTTCATGACATTTTCAAGGCGTAGTGCAGGGAAACATGATCCGCCGTGGGCATAGTATGTTTTATTTTGAAAATTAACCGGATGTTTTATTTTGTTTCTGTTCTCAACTTCCTGTTCCGCATCTGCTGTGTGCTGAATTGCTGCGGAGCTCTCCAGGGGCCAGCAAAAATTAGAAGCTGTGAGTATCTGGTCCAGAGGGATGTGGATCACGGGAGCTGGGACCCCATTCGCCCAGCAGTCAGTGAAAACACACACAATGACTTTAATGGAAACCTATTGACTTTGCCGCCGTTCCGGAGTTGGTGGAAATCAGGGGCAAGACAACTCCACATAAATGCTTATGTTGCTCTGTGTCTGCTGGATGTGTAAATAGGCAACTCTTTGAATAAATTCTCTCTATTCTCTAATATATGCTGCCCCCAAGTTAAAAATGAATCCAAGTGCACCTGGGTAGCTCACCTAGGCTTAGTCCTGTGGCTGTGGGTTCCGTTCCAACTTGCATGTCATTCCCCATCTCTCTCCTCTGTCATGTCTAATCTGTCCTATCAAATAAAAGGCTTGACAAAGAATAATCTTCCAAAAAAAGTAAAGTCAAGGTTCCAAACACCCCTAGCAGTTACAGAAAAACCAATCAACAAAACAACTTGCTGTATCTGTACTACATTTACCCGGGTAGCTCATGTGGTAGAGCAAGTACCCATATGTAGAGGCTCAGTCCTCGACACAGCAGCCATGGGTTGGTTTCCGACCGGCGGCATTCTGCTGCATGTTAATCCCACTCTCTCTCCCCTTTCATGTCTTAGCCGCCCTGTCACAAATAAAGGCCTAAAATGGCAACAACAACAAAAATAACACTACTTTATAGAAAGGGGAACACAAACTGTGATCGCAGAGACAATGATGGCCATGAGTAGTCAAAACTGTGATTTGATGTAATGAAATGTGTCTCTCTTGTTGCACGAACGCTTCGAATTGTTTTGCAGTTGTTGACGTGTGCCTTTGACGTTGTTCCGCGTTCCCTTTCAAGGTAATTGATGGTGACAGTCAAGAAGCTTTGAGACCAAACAAAATCATATCACAGCGAAATAGTAGTTGCCAAACTGCCTTGTCATGGTATGAATATTTCATAGAAGTATACAAACAGCATGACACCGAGGTACACAATACTCCTGTTACTTTTCCATACGTTAATTAGTCTCACTGAGCAATTAGAATTGCTGATTAGGTAACAATAAGCATGAAATGAGTTTCCCAAAACCTCTGCATCCCCAACATATGTGTTTCCCCTGAGAAAAAACAGGATGAATTGTTTATGCTTTGGAGCCATATAAAGGCCTCAAATGGGTCGTGTTTAGCTCCCTCTGCCAGGATAAGCAAACACTGTTCATACTAATGTAGTAAAAGAAGCGCAGGGGTGATGATGAGGAGAGATGCAATCAGCTCTGGACTCATGGCAGGACGGCTTCATTTAAGCACAAAACAACCAAACACACGGAGGCTAATTACCCCCACATTCACTCATCCATCCATCTACTCTACTGAGACAACATCTCTGCTGCTGCGTGGCCTTTGCTACGGTGTTTTAGTACTTTTAGTACTTAGTTTTAGTGAACTAAGACAACATATTTTCACTCTCAGCTCTTCACATTCGGACACCCTCACTTTTTTAAACCAATGCTCAACATTAGAAACTGAACATTATGAATTCATACAAACCTTACTTACTTCTGTTTAGGAACAGATCATGGTTTGGATCATTATTATTTTTTTATTATTATTATATTTATTATTATTAAGTATGTTACGTGAACTTGGTTACGTACGTGAGTTAAAATACGTCAAATTTGGGTTTCACCAGGGACATGAACAGCAGTCTCCGGGGTGAAAGTTTGTTTTCCCCATCCATCCATCCATCCATACTATTGGCTCTGTGAGGCTTTACCAGGAACGGACTTTAAAGCTTTAGTGCGTACTTTTTTTTAATAATAATAATCATCCGTTGCATTCAATGCCGGATGAGTTGCTACAAAGCTAATTATAGCCTCTTTCCGACCAAGTAGTTACAAGAACATAGTTCTGGGAACAGTCTACTTCTAAACAGTTCTACTAACTACTCTCCCCCAAAACCAGTATTTCCATTTGCATTCACACTGGCCAAGTGTCAATAGGAACCGGTAGGAGGGGTAAGGGAGTGACGCAAGCACGCCAACGTTGTGGTCACTTGACTTTAGCGCCACATACAAACCCCCATTTGCGCTAGCCCACTAGAGATTTTCCCAAAAACTTTACCGTTTCTCGTGGATCCTTCCATGTCCCTCTGCACCTCCTCGGTGGCGTACATGACGAGCAGCGCCTGCGCCTCTGCATCAGTTTTCACAGGTCACTATTAGGGAAAGGAAAAAAGGGAAAAGACCGCAATTACAGAAGGCTTGTATCATGTGGATGTGCTGACAATTTTGTTGTAATTTCTGTCATTTAATACCATTTATTAATGTGTGTGTATTGCTGCTGTACCCATCCATCCATCCAGCCATCTATATTCACCAGCCTATCTGGTATTGGATGCTGCGATACTGCTGTAACATGCAAATTTATTCTTATGTTGTAGAACATTTAGTGTTCTCTGTTGTTTAAAATGTAATACACAAAGCGCACATTTGAGTACAATCTTAAATGCTCAATTTTCCAAAGACGATATTTTTCAAGTATTGTGCAGTGATTGATACTTAATTGTCTTTTTATCCAGATTATTAATGGCTCCATTGCACAAACAAAATGTTGGCTGCATGCATAAAAAGACATTCAGAGTGTGACTCCAGTCTAATTAACACTGAACTACACAATAAGATGGTGTCACCGTACATCCACCTTTCTCAGTAGTCTGCCCACCTCCTAAACTCCCATTTAAACAATGGACATTGCGGTGTGAATTCAAACAAGAAGAAGAAAGCGGTGTCTTCAATGCCATGGCAACGCTTTCCTCTGGTGTCCCTGCTTCTTATTTCCTTGTTGGACTAATGTAAATGCATGAGGAGGCACTGCATCAACCTCAGTGGCCAAATTACCCATGGAGGACTAAGGTCTGATATGACAGGTCACCCATCACATTTGTATTCATGAGCAGTTAAATGAATGAATTGATGAATAAATGCATAACAAGAATCTGCTAAATTGTCGCGTAAATGTCAAAGGATGCGTGATCTGCTGAAACTTTGTGATTTTAATCCACAAGAGAGGGAGCCGGCTGACTGGCAGTGGGATGGTATAAATGGAAAACAACGATGTCTTCAATGGAAGCACTGTGCTTACTAGCTCAAACTGTGATGGAGAAATATGATCATGAAAGGGCCTTTGCAGCAGACTTGTGAGGTATCCTACCTGAAACCCACTGTCTGGAGTGCTGGGCGATGTTGTACACAGACTGTGCTTTTATTCAGTGTGTTATCTCCCTATTTAGTCCTTTGTGTCTGCTAGAATGGAGACATAAGTGCTGTGTGGAACATCCAAAAGCAATCTGCTTTAACAAGATGGCTTGGTTTGTATACACGCTTATCACGAGCCAGGCAGCGGGACCAGGTTTGGTTGTTATTATTCATGACACAAGATGTCTTTGATCTAGGCCCTGGTCCTCTGCAGAATCCTGCATTACCGTATTGCAGCAGTTTCTCTTAGAAACACATCATGGGCACCCATGTTGCCGAGGCCACGTCTGCTATGTTGACGTCCACACTTTTTTGGTGTCATTCTATTTTTGCAGTTAAAGTTCTTTCAAAGTTATAGTTGACAGTTTTTCCAAACTTAAAGGAAGAAAAAAGGTTTGCCAAGTAAGATATCGTTGCTGCCAGAAATGTTGATAACTGTTTTAGCTAGAAGGATAACATTCAAATACACCGCGTTTCAAATTATTCTGCAAATTGGAATTCAGTGTCATAAACATTAAATATTTAGTTTTTGAATCAAACTCATTGATGGTATTGTGTATCTGGGCTCTTTGGATCACTGAAATCAATCTCAGACACCTGTGATGATTAGTTTGCCAGGTGAGCCCAATTAAAAGAAAACTACTTAAGAAGGACGTACCACATTATTACGCAGGCCACAGGTTTCAAGCAATATGGGAAAGAAAAAGGATCTCTTCTGCGGAAAAGCATCAAAAAGTGCAATGCCTTAGACGAGGTGTGAAAACATTAGATATTTCACGAAAACTTAAGCGTGATCATTGCACTGTAAAGAGATTTGTGCCTGATTCAGAGCACAGACCGGTTTGTGTGGGCAAAGGCATAATGAGGAAGGTTACTGCCAGACAATTTCATCAGATTAAGAGAGCAGCTGCTAAACTGCCATAACAAAGCAGCAAACAGGTATTTGAAGGTGCTGGTGCCTCTGGAGTCCCGCGAACCTCAAGGTGTAGGATCCTCCAGAGGCTTGCAGTTAAGCATAAACCTACTATTCGGCCACCCCTAACCAATGCTCACAAGCAGAAACGATTGCAATGGGCCCAGAAATACATGAAGTCTAATTTTCAGTTTACTGATGAGTGCCATGCATCCCTGGATGGTCCAGATCGATAGAGCAGTGGATGGTTGGTGGATGGCCTCCTCAAGGCTGCAACATCAGAAAAGAGTCATATGGGTATAAAAGGAGAGAAACTCATGGTGTGGCCCCCATCCTCCCCTGACCTCAACCCTATTCCTAAATCCTCAGGCAAAATATCTATGAGGGTGGGAGGCAGTATGCATCAAAACAGCAGCTCTGGGAGGCTATTCTGACATCCTGCAAAGAAATTCAAGCAGAAACTCTCCATAAACCAAGTTCAATGAATGCAAGAATTTTGAAGGTGATATCAAAGAAGGGGTCCTATGTTAACATGTAACTTGCTTTGTTAAGATGTGTTTGATTGAAATAACTTCAGTACATATGACCTCCTTATGCTGCAAGTTTAACAAATGACAAATTTTCAGTTCTTCACAACCTAAGACATTTTTTGCATCTCTGTTGTGCATGGGCTTACGCTTCTGTGACACGCAGGAATAGGACACAAGCGGGACATACGTTCTACACACACGCCGAAGGACGCCTTTTTCGTCGCATCAGATGCAGACAGCCACTGTCCAAACGTCTGTATTTTACGCGTTTGGAGTGAAAACGGGTTGACGGCAGCGGGTCCGGGCCTTAAAGAGAATAAACTTTTCCAAAAAAACATTTTTTTTTTAACATCATTTGGTGCCCATTGGTGAAGCTTTAAATGGGTGAGCCGAGCCAAAAAAAGCCATAGGGGCAAGGTGAAGTTGTCGTCTCTGTACTGAAATCAAACATTACAAAACAAGACCAGTACACATAAGAGCACTGCAAAACAGTCTCCATTGACCTGCTCAGAAACAAATGTAGCTCAAGTGTTGACAGTCCTGACCGGTTTGAATACAGGTGTGCTAAGAAAACTTCATACATCCTGTATGACTTACCACAATTTGCTCAAACTTACATAGTATTATTTTATTTTATATTTTTAGGAAGACATAGGACATAATTAGAAAACTAGAAAAGTTTCTATGAAATTATTGGGAAATTACAGACCCATATACCAAATCCTCCCTAGATTTCTGTGTCCTCGTAGATGAAGACCTAATGGCATTTCAACTGATTAATGTCTGGACAGGAGGCATCGTCATGAAACTTATTATAAAAATTATAAAATACACATTCATCCCTCCCTAGTGGATAATTTATTTCTCAGAAGAGAGCACAGGCCATTTGCAAAGATTTGTTTGCTAATAATTTCAGTTAGACTCTAAGTAACATGCCTGGTAGTTGCCTGAAGTATTTGACATTCAGCAAGCTACCTCCCCGATCTTTTAAATGTAATCAAACTCCATGGTTCAGCTCTTGTTTGTTTGGAATTTGCTTGGATAAAAATGAGTTTTTAAGATGATTAATGATGTGCTGGTGGTAAGTATAAGGCTTGCACTGTGATAAAAACATGACATCTGTGTGATTACATTTTATTTTCTTTGTCAAAGTTGAGCTCAGTTGAAACAGCTTCTGGGAATGTAGAAGGCTTTGCCAAACATTAGCCAAAGTCCTGATATGAGGATTCTCCCACGAGAGGGTGGACTGCAGATTGGAATGTCCACTGACTGATAAAAGTGACTGCAGCTCTATTGAATCCTCCCATATCCTGTAAATGTTCATGGCAGATGGACCAGGCTGTGTGTGTGTGTGTGTGTTTACAGCTCTTCCATCAATAGCAATTACAAGGACACATAGCTGATTGCTGACCTCAGTCACAAGCTTTGTGTGTGTGTGTGTGTGTGTGTGTGTGTGTGTGTGTGTGTGTGTGTGTGTATGTGTGTGTGTGTGTGCGTGTGCGTGTGCCGACATGTGTCATGTTTCTCCCCGGGTCAACATACCATCATGGTTTGTTGAGTCCAGGCTTGAATGGCGCTGGGATCAGTGATAAAGGCAGAGCTTGTCTCAGCAGTTCAGCAGAGCTTTACAGATTAGCAATAGATGGGGATGAAACATTGGCACAAACAGCTCCTCGGTACACTAGTGTTTAATAAACAGGAAGAAAAGACAGCGCCTTGGTGCTGCTGTGTTCTGCTGCACTGATGCTCATTTGTTGAAGGAAAGCAGATTAGTCCATTAGAGAGACTGACAACATGCTCCCAGACCGCCACGCTGGCACAAACCAGCAGTGAATCTGAGCTGCTGGATCAATCAACCAGAGTTACAGCGATAATACAGTATTGAGATATCAATACATGTCCATTATGCTACAATCTAAAGTAGATTGATACACAATAGTCAACCGATAATCAGTTAATGAACACCACAGACAAAGTTTCCTGCGAGTAACTTAGGCTTGTAGTCCTCTATATTCAGTTTAAAAGCACCCTGGGGAGTTTTCATGTAAGTGAGCATGGTTTAGTTCATATTCAAGCACTGTGTTAACAAATACCAATGTTTTAATTTTAAAGTTGTTTTTAACTGCGTAGTTTAAATTGCAACTTTGTTTCTAGACCTACCGTCAACAGATATTTGAATATATTGTATGTATTGCAAACATTAAATACAACTGTCACATGTAGACGAGTATTCATCACCACTATGACTCATTCTTAAAAGAAACAAATGTTGTCTTGGACCAAAGTTTCTCAAGAAAAAAAAAAACACTCAAGAAAAAGGGATGGAAATAATCATTGTGTGCATTCACATATTTGTATTATCCAGTGTCAGAAAATAATAGCAGTATTGTAGCAACAGTTTGCTTTTATTTACTTATGTTGGCACAAGGTAATGATTACTGTACGCATTGTAATCTGGGTTCATTTTACATTAAAACCTGACTTCATACACAGATCACTTTTTTTTTTTTTTAAGTGCCACCAAACCTTTATAAATTACATTTTCGATAGTGGGGGCACAATTTGCCCCCCACATTTAAATTTTATGTCCTGTACTAGTAGTATCATTGTGCATTTGCTGTCTGCCACAGTGTTACTTATGTCACTATCACTATATGGCAAAGTCTGAAAAATTTTAATCCTACATAGGACAGTTAAACCCCAAAAATATACAGATTCATCCAAACCTAAAACAGGTGACGTTACTAGAACTAACAGGCTGGACCTGGGGCATGAATGCCTTTCTGCATTGTTTCTATATTTAAAAAAAGGCTCATTTGCCAACACATGATGTCTTATAATAGATTCATAGGCACAGCATGATTCCATTCATGCAGTTTAATAATTCTATTGTTAATAAAAAACTAAATTGATATACCACTGTAATGAAGGTCCCATTCATCACTAATATTTTGCAGCATTAATACATTATAGCTCATGTTATGGGTAAATTAAATGAGGAACAACAATTTTTAATGTTTATTGGAAAATATTAATATCTGTTTTGTGAAGGTTGCGGCTGGTGTTGATTGGAGGCCAGCCCTGTCAAGAGAAACACATGGACTCAGTTTGCTAGTTTGGCTAACTACACATGTGCAGCATGCTGTAGTAGGTTAGATAGATAGATAGATAGATAGATAGATATTTATTGATCCCAAAAAATGGGAAATTACAGTGTTACAGCAGCACACAAAATATACATACATACAATATACATGAAATAAGTATAATTATAATAACAAATATAAGAATAAAAATATAAGAATGTAAGACACAAAATTTAAGTATATACAGATGGGAAAAAACAAAACAAAAAATGTGCAGCTTTTGTAAATAGACCCAGTCGTGCCGGTTGCCCTTATGTAGTATTGTGTGTCTCAGAGTCTCATCTACCCCCCAGGGATGACGTGTTGAAGAGTTTTATTGTCTGGAGGTAGGAATGATTTCCTGTAGCGGTCCGTGCGGCATTAAAACTGTCGGAGCCTCTTGAGAAGCTGCTCCTCTGTTGGACCAGTGTGGGGTGGAGAGGGTGGTCAGGGTTAGGTCAGGTTAACATTAATGCAGGTTAACATTTGCTGTTTGTACAATTGTAAAGTTTGTGTTCAAGTAACTCACTCAGTGTTCAGGCTAAAACAGTCCCCAGCGTATCGAGCCCTATTTTAATGGTTCCGGGAGATATCCTGTACCATGGAGATACCAGGTGCGTTGGAGTACTTCTGTTGACTGTACTCGCTAAACTAACTATGTTTGATTGTATTAGGTAACATAATGCAAGCGAATTGAGAACCTTAGAGAAGTAGAAATGTATTTGATGTGGTTGTTGTATTTTGTATAATTTTTCAAATTAAGTACATTTCAGACTTAAATTGTATTATGGTAGGGTCGAGATAAGGTCAGTGGCAGGCTATAAAAGGCTGCCAGTTTCCATCTAGCTGACCTGCTGTCTGGACCACATGCGGCCTGTGGTGTTCAGTTTGCTGGTTGTGATCATGGCGTCCATATTTGTGTTAATTGTTGGGGAAAGAAAACACCTGTTGATCTGCTCCGTACCCCTGCCTCAACCCTCCGGCTGTAATTATCCAACCTCTATGCGGCCATCCTAACAAGCTACTTTATTAGAAGAAATGCAGCTCAAAGTTGTTTACAACAAAAGAAATTACATGCACCATCTTTACATCTCTCGAATGTTCTAAACAGTTAGAAAAGCTTGTTTGGCCTTTTTATTAAATGGATTGTCATAAATCTTGTACAGACATTCATGGTTCCCACAGGATGAGTCCTACTGACTGTTGATTTTCCTGATGTATGAGTGTTTGCAAACACTACAGAGGTAGTCGATACAGCTGGTGAGTGAATGAAGAGAGAGAGTTGCGCGGGCAACAACAACGCCGTGAATCAAACGGATAAAACATTATTTTGTGATTGTTTCACTGGGGTTACGTTGTAAAGCACAGATAAACACAAACACACCTCTGCAGAGGAGCGAGGTGAAGATCAGGGGAAACACTGAAGCTCGTACAAACACACAGCAATGTAACAACCTGTTCTCATCACAGGTCATCAAATACCACTGATTTGAATCACACAGACGCTAAAGGGTGTATTAGTATCAGGCAGCGAATGGGCAAGGCGCCGTTGTGTGACAGTCTGGGAATACGAAAGCACACCCTGCACACTGCTATTGGCTGGGGGTTACACACCCACGTGGAGTCCAAAAGGCTCTTTGCTGATGCCCAGAAACGTCCCGCACTCATAAAAAAAGTCTCTGCAGATACAGATACGCATTTCTAGTGGCTTACAAGTTATTATTTGGAGGGATTACTTTTGTGTCATTGTATGCATATTTCTTTTAGAGGAATCCTGCATGTTATACCTTTCACACCAACATAACTTTAACTGTATTGAAACACAAAACATTTGATCTGGATGGCACAAACAGATACTTTAGATGAGACAATAACGCCGGCATAGCGTTCTCTATACTGCTGTATTAAAACACAAAATTCCTGTGAAAACAGTGGTGTGAAAACAGTTGATCTGTTCAATAACTCTGAGGTGGCAGAAATGGGATATTTTTTTCAGATTTAAAGCCAGAAATTGCCTCGAGATGAAAACTTTAATACATTTTCAACTTTTAAATACGTAAAAATGTGCAAAGAAAAGCAAAATGTCTGCAGGTTTTACAGGCTGTTTTATGGAACTGTTGTTAGGGAGAAAGCTTGATCATTGTGATGTGTGGATGACATTTACTGGTCGATAGCTGATCTTAATAAAAGTCCTGTATTGACAAACCAATTTATCACCTTGAATCACATAAGCTGCAGCATTTTGACTGTTTTTTGGTCTGTATATTCCAAGGCTTTGTGTAAAGCCAGTACACTCTGCAGCCCAGACCTCACACAGCTGTGGTCAGTGTGTGTGTGTGTGTGTTGTGTTGTGGTGTGTGTGTGTGTGTGTGTGTGGTGTGTGTGTGTGTGGTGCGTGCGTGTGTGTGTGTGTGTGTGTGTGTGGTGTGCGTGCGTGCGTTTGCGCGTGCGTGTGTGTGACCGGGGTTTTTCCTGAGTGTGTTGAGAGACAGCCCTTGAGAGACACACAACCTGCTATGCATCAGTCCCAACCCCCCTCAGCTGTCTCTCCTCAGCCTTAGTGGACATGGCAGCCTGCTCACAAGCATTTTCCTCTACAGGGACATTTACCCAACACACACACATTCTCACACGCACACACACACACACACACACACAACACACACACACAACACACACACACACACACACACACCACACACACACACACACACACACACACACACACACACACACACACACACACACACACACACACTCCTGACAGCACTCTTCCTACCCTGGCTCGATCAAAGCCATCCACACAGTAAATAAACATATCAAAATGGCCAACAAAAGAGCCAGTAACTGCTTTGGGAAAAAAAAAAAGACTTGAAGAACAACAAAGTGAGGGCTCTTGGCTATGGGATCACAGGCGGGAGGAATATGATAGGCGGGGTGTGAAGATGTGAAGGTAATATAAAGGGAGAGGCTTCTGTACTGAAAGCCGCCAACAATGATGTCATCTAAACTAGCAAACACACACTGCAGAATAAAATACATGATGCAGAATATTGATGTATAGGAGCTGGCTTTGAAATGCACCCTGAAGTCAACTACAAAGGAGCTTGTAGTGCAAAATCAGCAGGTAGATTTGATGGACAGGTAGAAAAGGGCTGGGTGCTATATAGATCTGTTATCTCTCTTCTGTCGAATACATTTGTATTTATAGGCTACACTGGGATTACCACTTTAAGGGTATAACTGCCAGACCCAATGGTTTCCTTTTGTGGCCACCATTAACGTCATCCGTCTCCATCTCTAGAGCGCTGCCCTAGTCTTTATAACAGCAACAACACATACCATACACAGCCAAGTAGCATATCAAATCTTATTCCCACACAAAGCTGGTGTAGTCTTAGCAGTGTAAAAAAGAAATTTTGTTATCAATCTTAAGAAAAAAAAACATTTTTTTTACGCTGCTGCCCATGGAGTAATAGACCTGCCAAAAAATATATTTAACAATCTATTTGGTTCTATGTGATGCTGTTTTGGGTTCTAGGTAGCATAAAAAAAGCTGAAACACTGTAATCAATTTTTAGCATTTTTATTTTGGCAAGAAAACAAAATGGTGAATCTAATCACTGTGCGTGTGATTACATTATTACATTTTGTCTAAAGAAAGAAAGAATGGCAATATGTCCCCTCAGAACTTATATTTGTCTCTCCATCTCATTTAGAAGCAGTAGTGTTTTTGGTTCATATAAGTCACATAAAAAACATTATTATAGCGAGTAGTGTACACTGGACTTCCGAATCGGGACTATTTTACACATGTTCAATTCAATTTTATTTATCTAGCGCTAAATCACAACAACTATATTATCTCATTGTGCTTTTCATGAAAGAGCAGGTCTAGACTGTACATGTGACAGAATGAATACTGTGGGCCTGCATACCTTAGTGTAATTATATGTGATCATAAGTGCATGTTAGTGATTACTGGGGTGCAAGTGAGTTTTTATGTCCCATTTGTTGTCTTAATAGGTTCATTCTGGAGGAGGGTGCTTTGTGAAAAAATCTATTATTACTTTAGTTTTTTAAATTTTCTTCTTTCAGTAACATATTTCTCAAAATGTGAGAAACATGTGACTTGTATCCTACTCCGTCCTGCATTCCTTAGGTAAACCCTGTTCTGCATGACAGTTATTTAGAGCCAAGGCTGACTCACTGATGTTTTCTCCCCAAATCACTTGAGGGTTATACTTACATAATGCAGGTTGATTGTATACTATGGTCCTATCAATGTTCTAACTGATGTACCATATAAAGTGATATCCACTTGGGATACCAATAACCTGGACTCCCCTTTCATCAAAACATGAATGAATCATGGTTACTAGGAGAAGTAATGACTTTCAACAGAGGTTCCATAATTCTGTGTTCAGCGCTGTCTTTCACTATGAAAGTGACCAGAGTTTGTTAATGGGCAGTAAGTGGACATGGTTTCTCTGCCTGTTTCTCAGAGTAACTTTCCGGTTGACAACTACTGAACCAAAATGGTTAAATTTAGCATGATGAAATACTTGTAGATGTATAGTATTTATCAGGAGGGCCACAGTGAGTGAGTCACAGTTAAGCCACTAAAGCGCTGCATGTGGTTGTCCAAGCCTTCGAAATTCCATCAGTCTGATCCATTGTTCTGAGTATCGTGTTGGCTTTTCTTTTTAATATGCCAATGAAATTGGATTGATTCAATTCAGACGCGGCGCCATGCCGAGCCCGTGGCAAAGACCAGGGGCTGCTTTAATAGTTTCTGACAGGGAAATCAAAGCTCAGGATGGAGTGCTGTACTAAATGGTAGGTATTTATAATTAGAGGGCAGGTGGGCTTCAGCCAGGCAGAAACAGTGGCTCGACTCATAGCTGCATGGAATTCAGCTTAATAATTAATGAAGCCTGCTCCCCTGCAGAGGAGGGAGACTTGCGTTGAAAAATGAACTCCTCTTTGATGAAATACCACCCAGGTTTAAAGACATATTTCCATCTGCCACACCAGTGAGAGTCATCTCCATCACTGCCAAGGATCGGGCCTGTCCCAAATAGGGCTGGGTAATGAATTCAATACTTTTTATGCATCAAATTGCCTCTAAAGTAATTTAAGGGTAGTGAAAAATGCCTCATCATTCAATACATAATTCCAATACCTAAGAAGTCAATTTAGAGTCAGTGAGCCAATCAACATGCAGCATGCTTCTAACAAGCTCTTATATTGCTTGTGATTGGCTGTCTAATGTTACACGTCGTAGAGACACGCGGGAAAACCTCTACGTTACACAGTGCCGGCTGGTAGAAGTTGAAAAATATTATATAAAAAGATTTATGCCATAATGTAATTTTGTAATTTCTCTTTGTTTTATCAAATTGATATAAAAAAAGTATAATTTACAATCTGGTATTGAAATCAAGGTATTGGTCTTGGTACCTGTATTGAATATATGATGCCAGGCCTAGTCCCAAACTACTAAAAGGTTTTGTTAGTGTGTTAGTGTTGGTCCAGACCTTCCCCCGCATTGCTGTGGACGAGGGTCTGGTGAGTCCACACAACATTCCTTGATAGGAGAAAAACTCTGGTTTCTTGGCTTTTTTTTAAACCAATCACAATCATCTTGGGCGTGGCTAAGCTCCAGACGGAGTCACGGTGCCTCTGCTAAATAATCTCAGGAAGGAACTTGTTTTGGTGGAACTGGTACGTTCAAAAGTAGTTTTAGTCGTGCAACAGAAAACTCAGATTGGACAGATAGTCTAGCTAGCTGTCTGGATTTACCCTGCAGAGATCTGAGGAGCAGGTAACCATAGACCTCAGAAATCCACCGGGGGTTAGAACACCAACACAAAGAAAGAGGACGGGGATGTCCCGGAACGGAGCAGGACGTCATGTAAATCAGGCAGCAATCCCAGAAGTGGAACGTTGTGGATGTTGACTACTATAAAATATACCAAAAAAGAGCTTTTCACCTGCAGTGATCAATTAAAGTCACCACTGGTGCCATTAATAAACTTAACTACTGCCTAGTTTCTATTGCTCCTGCTGGGACACTTGCATCAAAGAAGGAGAGTCGAGTGGTTTAACTAGTGCTATAATTCTATGAAATTCCTGAACTGCGACGAATGAAAACAACAGCGGATGAAATATAGCTGGTATAATTCATTTCATTTTACTCTGAAAACCTTTCTCTTTGGGTAAATACTCAGCAATAAAAGCAGGAAATTACCAACTAATGTCAGAGCAATTTCCCCTTGTGAGCTCTTTGCAGTGCAGAGCTTGTTGTGACACGAGTGGAAATAGCACATCTGTCCGTTGTGGGAATCCACCATTAGATTCATGTGTAGCATGACAAATCCTGCTGTTTCTCAACCTGTGTCAGACTAACGGATGAAAGCAGACTGTGTGTTTTCAATTAAAATGATGCAAATGAAGCTTGATATGTGCTGCGCATATGCATCTGCTTCAGGTCAACTATCACAAGTGGCTTTATTTTCAATTACATTATGTAATGAATCCATCAAGTGAAGTCAAATAAATTAATAAGGGCAAAACTGTGGAGCAGTTGTGACTGCAAATTCAAACTGACAGTTGCATGGGGTGCCTCATATGTCATATTCTGCGTCAGTGGGACAGCACTGTAAAACAACTATGGATTTCATTTGTTCAGTCGTGCACATAGTTAAGTTTTTACTACATGGGTCTGTTAGGTGAGAATGTGTTATATATTCTGTACTTGTCACTTATTGTTTCATACACCACTGACTGTAGAGATATGGGAAAATAGATTTACAGTACGACCCATTCAAATCCTTTTTTATATAAAACAGAGCATTAGGAATTATCAACTCATGGAGAACCTGTACCATATTTATGAAGTTGCAAACACAGAACAAGGGTGTGTGTGTGTACGTAGAAACTAGAATGTAAGACATGTTTTCAGTTATTTCACACTTTTTTACATAACAGTACATAATTCTATATGTGTTCATTCATAGTTTTGATGCCTTCAGTGATAATCTACCATGTAAATAGTCATGAAAATAAAGGAAACACACTGAATGAGAAGGTGGTCCCAAACGTTTGGCATGTACTGCACATGTACAGATCGCCAGGTATTCACACGTACTTACATTTTTTTGAAAGTAGTGCATGTTTTATGTTCCTGCGTTTGGTTGAAGTTTTGTTGGTGTCTTTTCTTAGTGTTTGAACTTTTTTTGTCCTCTCCTCTCCACGCCCTCTGCATGTGTGTGGCAGAAGCGTGGCTAGCTTCTCCAGGCAGGTGATGAGGCATACCTGGATCCTCTCACCTCATCCCCTACTCCACATAAGCCTGGTCTTCACTCCACTACTCTGCCAAAGAATTCCGTCATGTTTGGTTGTAAGTGACCAGTGAAGGTGTGTTTGCTTGTGATCTCTGCCTTTTTTTCCTGTTCATGTGGCTTAAAGCGTGATTTATGCTTCTGCGTAAAATCTACTCCGTGGCTACGTGAGTACAGTAGGTAGGTGGAGACACAGACCTATGCCTGACCCTACGCTGTAGCCTGACGTCACCTCTAGGAAAATGTAACTACGCGTCGCGGCGACGCTTGTTGCGCAACCGTGGCTTGGAAAGGTTGCATTTCCCCCGAATAATTTCCTGGTTTTCAACATGAAATCAAGGAGAGGGTTAACTTCTCCTGCCAAAGCTGTCTCACTGTGGTCAGACAGAACAGGGGAGACACTTTGTTTCCCTCACTAATACTCTAGAGTCGCTACTCTGGAGATAATCATGCCACTCTCTCACTCTCTGAACTACGCACACACACACACACACGCACGCATGCACATGCCGGCCCTCTTACCTGCATTTGCATTTCTTTTGTGTATTGGTTATGTGGTTGTGTGCTGCTGCGGAGCATCATGTTCATGTAGCTGCAGCGAGGTTGTGTGTGTCTGAGTCAAACGGGGTTAACGTCTGTCCAGACAGCAGATAGGCGGCCACACAGAGTTTTGTTTGACCTCCGACCTCTGAGCATTATGTCCAGAATGAGAGCATTTGTCGGAAGTGGAAGAAAACCTTGCTCTTGCAGCTCTTGGATGGATTTTCTCCTTGGAGCTTCCTGACTGATTACTACAATGTGAAGTAAAGCAGACCAACCTTTCTCTCAAACGTAAACACATATGGTGTGGATTTGTATCATATGAAGGCAAGCATTCTTCGCTTCGCTGCCTAACTGTTATGGAGACAGAATTATCTACTATCCAGCGACACAGTATTTATGTCTGGCGCGTGAAAGCCACGGAGGAGCCATTGAAATGACTAAATACTTAAACAGCTTCTGTCCGCGAGTTGCCACAACAAACAGGCCGGCTGCCTCCGTGGCTACTTATTACGTGGCACTTTCAGAAAGAGGACATTGCATCTTCACCTGTGGGAGTAAGGAGTGATGTTGCTGTCTGCTCTGTCAGCAGACCACTTCCTGTTTGTCTCACGCTTGCCATCCATTGAGAACAGCACACCATTTACTCTCTCTCAAGCCGAGGTGTCCATTTATCTCAAGGAGAGATGTCAGAGGTGTGACAGATGAGAAGAGGACCCACTGTTTCCTTTAGCTGATGCCCAGTCCGCCCCCGCAAACACCTCCTGTTCTGTTCACAGCCACCATCTTCCCATTTCTTTTTCACCATGACTTTTTCCCAGATTCGCAGCAATATTTGTAAACTTACTTTTCTTGAAAAAAAAAAAAAAATGAAATCAAAATTAGTTAGCTGGAAGTAAACGTAACCCCTTTGGGTTTAATGTGGAGGGACTGCATCCGTCACTCCACAATGCTCTGATTAATTTTGCATGCATTCAACACACCAGTCATTATTTTTGACCAATCTACTGTGGGCATTTGCTCCTAGTTTCCATCCACATTATTATTTTCTCTACACTGCTTTCCTGAAGCTGTAGTCTGAGTTGCAGAATGTGTTTGATATCACAGATTGGACAGAGGTGTTCGCCCTGCTGACTGCTGTGCAGCAAACACTGATCATTTGATTATATCAAGATTAAACGTATACAGCCATTATTGCAGGTCCTATGTAAACACCATAACAAGATGCTGTTTGTAATAAAGGATGGAATTGAGTGTACATACCCTAATTACCACACCGAAATTACCGGCAATCTGTCAAATTACTGTGCGTGTACACAAATTAGTCATAATATATGACCACCTGTACATTAAAATGCCACAATGTAATACCCTTGCATTCATTACATTTCACGACAGTGTAGAAGATTATCTACAACATAGAAAGAATTAAAGGATTTTTGATATGTGGGATGCAGCGGTGACACTCCACAAAGCGTGGCGGGCCTCCGGCGAAAAGTTGAGGCTGACTCAACTTTTGGAGAAACGCAACAAATCACTCGCTATGTTTGGCTTTTCTCTTTCTTTCCTGTGAAACAAGGCTGTCCTCAAGTGTGGTGGTAGAAACGCTGAGATCTACAAACGATCTGACGGAAATCAGTAAAATATAGTCTAGTTATTCTACATTGAGGGGTTAAATAACCAAACTAGACATCACGCAAGTGGGCCGTTTGTTAAGTGACTCTCCCACTGCAGCATGATCCTATATCAAATCACCACTACGCTTTTCTTGGTTTGAAAGGTTGGTAGCTAAAGAAAACTCAAACAATGTGTATATTTGCATGAGCCTCGAGTCCATGCATCGCTTTATTCTGCATGGTGAGAGGGTTGGCAGGTGTAGTTCAGCACAAAGAAAATAGTTCCTATACAAAAGTGTTTACAACAAGGTCTGTGGGTTATCTTTAGTAACCGGGTCATGATTTCTGGAAAAAGACATTGCTGTTGAATTTTTCAAATCAATTTCTCTGGCGCTTTGAGCACCACACGCCGTGTGCCATCAAATTCTATTACATTGGAGAGAAGGTAGACATCTCAATAGCCAATATCTCTAAAACTGGGCAACTCATACCTGAACTATCTAGATAGATTAACAGCACTACAGGTCTGATGACAAATGTGTATTTTTGGTCTGGGGGGGTGAACTGTCCCTTTAGAAGTCTTGCTTCGACCCTTGTCTGTTTGTGTTCCCTGTGTTTTCAAAAGCTCTTAAGGACACCCATGCGTATTAAAATGTTAAATAATCTTAACTTGACAGAACTCTGAGCCTTTTTAAGCTTACAGATGGAAGTTTGCCAACTGAAAATCGAGGAACTGTTTGCTATCTCTCTTACTGACAGAAATGGCTTTAAAGGTTTGTTGCCAAACACACCTTGTACATGATTAACTATCTTTGCTGTATTAAAACACTCGCGTAGCCATCTGCCAAGTACGATTGTGTTCAACCACTGAAACCATTTCATGAGAAAACTCATTTTCAGCCTCTTAATTATTTTTCATTACAGTGGCGCTGAGGAGTAGATTGGAATAGGACAGTAATTGCCCGGCCTGAGCGGTGGAACAATCCTGATGCATCAGGCTAGATGAAGTGTGACAGGAAGACATCTCGCTACTGTCCAGATCCCATTAGCCTGTTTCCTTCTTTGTGATCGGTAAAAAAAAAAAACTCCCATTGTGGTCAGTGCAAGGTCAGCGTGGCAGCCTTTTACGGAGTCAAAGTGCAGGCGGCAATCTGCACGAGATGTTGATAACCTTGTCGCAAGCATTGCGAGTGTGCTCATTGTGTGTTGCTGTCACATTGCGGTGCACTTTACCATTCTCCCGGAGCTGCTACTGGAACTAAATGGGGCCGCTCCTGCAGGTTTAGGAAGGATGTGTTCAGCACAGCCTGAGAGACTGCTGTTAGGATTATCTTTTTTTCGCCCATCTGCGGTGTGATAGTAAAGCTTCTCCAAATGTAGCATCGTGAGCAGTGCTGCCAATCAATACAGCTCTCTCTGCGAGAGGTAAAAAAGGGTCTCTGCTGTCTATTCGGCTTAAGTCCCCCTGCCTGTTCCGAAATCTGTCTGTATCCTCCCTGCGTTGGCCAGTTTCATGGGATAGTAGAAATAAGAACACATTGTTTGTGCAAGAGCTCAGCATACAAATCAG
This sequence comes from Etheostoma spectabile, assembly GCF_008692095.1. Taxonomy (NCBI): domain Eukaryota; kingdom Metazoa; phylum Chordata; class Actinopteri; order Perciformes; family Percidae; genus Etheostoma; species Etheostoma spectabile. The sequence goes on along the minus strand of NC_045750.1, from coordinate 19,143,103 downwards.
AGAGTGATCAGAGATTGCCAGTGGTGAATAAAAGCAGCGTAATGCGATGCATGTGTTTGTCTTTAAAATGAGACAATATTACTTTGCTGGACAGCAGGTGATGTAGCCATGGGTGAAAATTACTGGACAAAGATGCATTACTTTTTTGGGGCGGCTGTGGCTCAGTGGTAGAACGGTTGCCTGCCCCTGCAGTCATTGTCGAAGTGTCCTTGGGCAAGACACTGAACCCCGAGTTGCCCCCGGTGCTGTGCATCGGAGTGTGAATGTGTGTTTATCTGATGAGCAGGTGGCACCTTGTACGGCAGCCCCGGCCACAGTGTATGAATGTGTGTGAATGGTGAATGTTTCCTGTAGATGTAAAATTGCTTTGAGCAGTTGTTAAGACTGGAAAAGCGCTATATAAATACAGCACATTTACATTTACTTGTCCCATCTATTGACCAGTTGGTTCAAACAAATCATCATTGGGTAACATGACTGTGGGAACAATTCGGGATTCATTGTCTTGGCCAAGGACACTTTGACATGGAACTTCAGGGCCAGGGATCGAACTCCCAACCTTCTGATTGAACCCTCTACCACCTGAGCCATAGCCATCCCACAGTGATGATCTTACAGTTGCTTTCTTTACCTATCTGTTGCTTCTGCTTCACCTGTTGAAGCTTTCTAAGCTAACAGTTCAAACAAGTTTGGCTCATGCTTTAATGGACGACAGCGTCAGTTTGATTGGGTCCAATGACTAGTCCTTACACCATTGTAGATAATGAAACTGCTGTGTGTTGTTGTCCATATTTAACAATTCACTCTGTAAGTATAATCTAATGAACAATGCACATGAAAGGGAGCAATATCCCCTATGTGACACAGTTACAAATTATTGTCATCTCTGATCTGACAAATGTGCCAAAGCAACTGAGAAGAACTGTGGTGTTGTGAGCTGAAAACAAATACCAAGTTGATTATACAGCTCTATACAGGTATTTGTTGGATATATTTGTATTTGCATGTTTATAAGTAAAATATGTTTGGATTGAAAAAAAAACATAAGCATTGGATGTTATTGTAATGTTTAACAGTCCAATAGGAATTATGATCCTAGGATACGGGGCTTTATGATGTTATTATTGGTAGCTGATGCACCTGGGGCCTGTTGCACGAAAGTAGAATAAAAATATCCAGGATAAGTGAAAAAGCGCAGCTTGACTTAGTGTGATCTGCTCATCGCGGCTTAATCGGTTGCACGTTTGCCGAGCCAGATGAACAGGTGGAGCTATGTCAAGCCAGGTGTAGAGAGCTGGGATAAGTGCACGTTCACAGCTTTCTCAAATAGACCACGTTATCGATCACAGATTTACTGATGCAGAGATGAGAAGACGCATACGCCATATGTTTCACCCAATGAGCAGCAGCTTCTAATGGAAAGTAACGAGGAGGGGAAGATAATATGCAAAAAGGGCAATACGGTTCTAAGGGAGAGAAAAAGCCCGACATGGCGGACCCGACTGAATGTGTATGGATTAAAAATATCTACTTAGCCAATAGTCACTCCACATTTTTACAGAGTTGCAGGCTACACTGTTTTAATTGCTTTAAATATGCTAGTTTAGTGTTTCTGTTTTTATGTGATAAATGTGCTGGTTTTACTGTAAAGTGTCTTTGACTAGCCTTCCATGTAAAGCACTATATAAATAATAAATGTATTATTATTTAGCCTTTGCCTTAAAAGTGAGCAGAGGGAATTACTGTTCCTCGAGAAAGGGACCCTAATGACTAGGCTTAATTTCAAACCCTTATTCACAACGCGAGAACATGTTTTACAACAATATGCACAAATCTCTATAAGCTATATCTAATTCTTTGTACAATTAATGTTCATACAGAACAATCAGAAAGGGACAACAACTAGAAAAAGAAGTAAGTGACTTCAATAGGCTACACGCTGTGAGCATATGTAAAAAAATATTCATGGTTTATTCTTCTAACAAGTGACCGCACCAAAATAAAAAGATGAAGAAGCGCTTTGTAAATTACGTTTAGTTAAAAAGTGTTTCAAGTGTCCTGGCTCTCCCACTACACACATACAGTATATAGACCACGTTATTGGTCCAGGGATGTGAGACTTATTGAGAAGGTTATGAAACCAATGTAAGCTATTATAAAAAAACATTAGGCCTACATATTAAGGAGTAACACAAACTGTCCTTTATTAGAGAAGGATAAGCAACAAGAAATCATGAATGTATTGGTCTCTGACAATTCTGCCATTAATATTATTGCCATCCGGGAATATCGCTACATTAATATCGTCGCACCGGTGCGCGTCTGTAAGGTGAAGCTGAGAGAAGCTGCGCTGCTCATCTCTACTTTTACAGAGAGAGTGGAAACTGACGCGACTCGCAGGTCTGCCGGCAGGAATAACTGTTAAACACATTTATTTCGGATCAGACAGCAGCTGATTTGAAACATGAGACTCCAGGATTAATCTTAGCCTGGCTGTTAGCCTGCTCTGGACCAGGCTAGCCGCAAAGAATAAATCTCCATGGTTACTTGGCTGGGTTTAATTCAACCTGGTTTCGTGCAACCGAGTCCAAGCTAAATTCATCCAGGATAACTTGAATATCCCGGCTTAATCCCTTATCCTAGTTTCGTGCAACAGGCCTCTGGACATAAAAAAGATAGATACACATTCCAATCCACAAGTGTTTTATCAGATAACTCTCTCCACAATGAACAGCAAAAACCCTTTTGTTATAATAGAATTTACAGAAAAGTTCTCTCTACACGGCTCTAACAGAATGTGTGCAGTGGCCTTACAGATTCTGCTGCTCCAGCTATGTTTATACAAATAAAGTTATTATTGTGTTTCACACATGGGTGGACAATAACCATAAAAGTAAAAAAACAAACAATTGTTGAGCCTCACCCAAGGTCCCGGACAGCGAAGGAGACCCTGCATGTCTTTATTATTCACCTTAACCCAGTTGTATCAAGGCCAGCCTTTACTCTGTGAAACAAGGACACGCAGCAGTCCCAATGCAGCTCCAACAGTTACTTGCATCAGACAATTCAATAAAAGCTCCATAAAGATCTGGTGTCCTCTGGTAGTGCAGTCAGGGTCTTTATTATGAGAAGGATGGGAGAGTACTGGGAGCTGTGTTCAGTGGAGCAGTTCACATACGTGTAGCAGAGCCAGCTCATGTAACTGATCAGCGGCCTGTGGTTTCAACCTTGTGGCTTCCTAGCAGGATTGCATCGCCTTTGTCCTGAAATCTATTACTCTATTAATGGTATTATAATAGGGACAGTTTAGATGAGGATTTATTTTTTTTATAATTTTTAAGAGTAGTGAAAGTGGTCAGTCATGAGGCATCAATGTTTTTTGATTAATCTGTGGCCAACTGCTAAATAAGACAAGAACACATAAGAAAACAGATCTGGTGGCTACAAATTATTGTAATTTTAAAAAAGGCTGAAGCCTTTGCACCGTCCACTTTTTTTGTGGGGTTTTTTTAAAAAAACCTCTTCAATAAAAAATTTTTGCAAACAAGGGCCTGTTTTTCTTTTGGTCATTTGTTTTCCTTTCATAACCAAATTCCTTCTTTGGGGCCCTAAAAATTCTCATTATATCGTAAAGCATGAGGTGATTCAGGGACTCCCCCTTTCTTTATTTGGATGGCCTACCCCAAACCGCTAACAAATAGTTACATTGAAATGTAACATTCCAATTCCTATGTTGTCCCAAGCATAGTGCTTTATCTTTGGGGGACATAATCCGGCCGATCCATTTTGGATGGTGACGTTTTGTACTGTGGCGCTGATTGGTCAAGCAACTCTTTAAAGGCTTTTGACGGATCCCAAAAACACAAAAAATCAATTATTTTTTCGAAAAAACTAAAAGGATGGATGGAGTTGTCAGTGTCTTTAAGTAAACGTGACTGACACAAAATCAGGTCTTATTCATTTTTAAACATGCAACAAATGCGGACTTGGTGTGCAAAGGCCTTCAGGCTGCGTCCAAACCTTTCGTCACAGGTAAAATACCAGTACCAGTAAGATAATACAAATTCCAATTTAGGAAGTTCTACTTCTATTTCAAATAAAACATCAATGGGCCATCAACCAAGAATTAAAACCTGCAACTTCTTGGCCATGAAAAATGTTGCCAGGTTCAACATTAGCTTTTTTTGTACAGGATACTGTGGTTCATGATGGCAGCCCTTCATTTCATTGAAAGTTGCTCACTGGCCGCAGAAAGAGTTTTCTAGAGCTGGTTGAGGTTACCTTCAAACTACACCACACATTACGACATGTTTACTTAAAATTCCAGAGTGGCTAAGAATGTCTCTTAGTAATGTTTGTCTTAAGGATGGAAATAGAGGAAAAGCCACAAGGCCAATCAAATCTCATTGGTAGCGTAACCAATGTGCCTACTGTATGTGAGACATTTTTTTTTAATACATTTTTATAATTAAATTTAAATAAAGTGAAACAGAAGATTATGCTGCAGATTTTGTGTCTTCATTGCTTTGGCACAAACATTGGATACATCAATAAATGGATAAATCAAATGTCTATTCACTCAAAACAACAACAGCCCTGTCACTTGCTCCGTTGCGTTGTTGTTTCATTCCATCATAAAGATGGATTTCTTGTACAAGTGGGTTCTATTGATATAAATATTCTGTCATCGTGTGTGCAGTGAATAATAATATTCAGGCAGATAAATGAACAGAAAAACATTTCATTCTAACTCAAGTTTCCATCACCGAGAAATGTATCAATTGGCAGCTGTAGAGTATGCAGGGAAGCAAATGGACTATTTAAAGGTTAAAACAAAAATGTGCTTTGTGGGAAGTCATTAATGTCCATTCCGATACACCGGAATAATACGCAGAGGAAATGCATTATTCTTTTGGCGGAAAGTGGCCCTGGCCCTGTTGTTAGAGAAAAAAAACTCCTGTTAGAATGAATGGAGCTATTTTTATCAGCTTCTATCTGGAGAGGATGAAAAAAAAAACATTTCTGCCTCAAAAGCTAAGAGTATTGTCTAAGGGACAGCTGATCTGTATGCTTTAGCGCCAAGAGAAGCCACTTACTTCATCATTGTGGAAATCCCTGCAGTACAGCCTTCTCTTGTACATTTACAGGCCTGAGTTCAGCCCTGTATCCCACCTGTCAAGACAGAGAGCTAAACATGTCCATCTTACTCCATTTGGATGAAAAACACAGAGGGAAAAGCTGGAGAAGTGTGCTTCTCTATCTCCACTTTTCCCTTTTCTTCATTGTACTGTAATCACAGGGGCCAGTGGGTTGCATATTTATGAATCATTTATTGGGGAGCTAATGCATTGCACTTGGACGAAGAGTGCCCACTTTGGCTGTAATTACTCTGGCAGGAGATACTGCGTGGTTTCACACGGAAAGTCCCTTTTGTTGTTTAGCTTGACTGTACGTGATAACACATATAGTTGTAATTTTAGGGAACAGAAAGTTTCTTTTAAAATAAATGGAAAAAGAGTGGGTTTTAGAACAGAAAAAAAAACACTTTGCACATCTATAATGTGAGACAGGGGGACGAGAAGGTTAGAAGTTGCAAAGAAGCTCCTGCAAAAAGAATAACTGTGTGCAATAACTAAAATAATGTGAGCACCACTTGCCTGCTTTCACATAGAAGATTGAGCCTGATGATGGACTAGTAACAAAACAAAAGAAAATTAGTAAGAGTATATACATGGAACAGTTGCACGCTTATATATGCAGTTTACTATGATTTTCTATTTATTTGATCACCCCATGCCAACTTATTTACCCATCCAAGGTCCGAAGGGCTTGCTTTAGCAGTGTCCACAGCGCCCACTACAGTGTTTGAGATCAATGACAACTCCTGCAAAGACAAGCCCATGACTCGCATGAGCATGTACACAAAAATGTTGCAGACAGTGTGCACACACCCAACAGATGGGAAGGCATGCAGGTCTCCACATGGAGCGTAATGGCTTGTGCTTTATATAACACCTGAATCGTCTTGTTAGGACTAACACACGTAACAACATTGATTGTGTGTTGGGCTGTAACGCTGCTGAGTTGACAGAAGTCCTACAGATGAAAGCTAATATGCTTTATAGAGGACAGAATGTGCTACTGTTGCTGATCGTGATGCTTTGGCTGCGCTGCCAATGTAGACGAGGTGTAAGGTTACCTCCTGACAACTCTGACACTAAGGTTGTTGTGTTTATGCGTGTTGCTGGAATTTAAAACCAAAATGCTGAGTTTGTTTGGGGTGCAACATTTTCAACATGTGCACCACCATATTCAGCACTGATGCAATGAAGTCCAGTAAATGACTAAAGTCAATTGACAAATGTGAATGACAGGAAAAGCGAGCTGAATAATCTCACAGCGAGCCTTTCAAGGATGACCTTTCCGTTCGGCAGTAATGTGAAAGGCAGATGGAAGGGAGAGTGATAGGGGTTCAGGAGGGGGTGAGCAGTGCCCTGTGGCTCCTGTTGCTCTTAGGGGGCTACCAAACTCCAACGGCTTTTTGATATATCACAAGAGGTGTGCTTAATTTGATAATAATCACATCAATATGTGACAGTGAGTCCCCAACACTGTAAGCCAGAGAGCCAGAGAATAGTTCAGGCGAGCTTTGAAAAGTTGTATCGTTTAGAGCCGGACAGCCAGATGGGAATCAGAACTGGGAGGAGAAGTTAAGCTTCTCTGCAGGACTCTGCACAGAGTGGGAGTTAATCTTGATAAATGCCGGACATTAATATGAAAATGCCAAAAGTGTATTTAAGATAAGAGGCCATGCAAGCCACATTCTATGCCTCAGATTCTGACTTTGTGGTTTAGAAAGACACGCTTGTTTTGCTTCGGTTTTCTTTTGACTTTGAGTGCCCGAGAAGCTTTTCTTTCAAAGATGTTATATTTTCTTCCCACCTTGGACCTTGAAAATCTTTCCCTTCAGTGAGTGTGGAAAACAAAGACATGTCCATACAGTAAAATAGGGTTGTCTGGCTTCAGAGATTTTGACAAGGTGACTCATAAAGGGGTGTTACACATAGAGAGCAAGACACGCTGGGAGAGTCTGGAAACTCAATCCCCCTTTGCTCTGCTGCTGATGGATGTGCCGCGGTGGACCATCCGTCTGTGATGAAACCTCGTAAAGATGTCACTTACCCAAATAAAAGACAAAAGGACTCTGTTTTACTTACTGGTAGTCCGAAGGTCTTTGTGAGTGCATGTCTGTCAAGAACCCACAAATGGAGCAACAGATAGAGAGATCAGGAGCAGAGTGATAATCGCTCTCTCACCAGGAGTTGTTTTTGAACAGCCAATAAATGATGCCTTCCTGGGAGTTTTTCTCCCCACCCCAAAGTCTCTCATTATGTCCTGTAGAGTCTTTTATGATCTCAGGCATGTTTCCCATGATGCTCCATCTGTCTGTCCTGCTGTGACAGAGGGCCCGGCCTCCTCTCATTCCTGTCGGACAGCTCCATCACTCACCTCTGCCTGCCGCCATCTCCACATCAAAACAATGCTGTGGCAGAGTGAATTAGTACGTCCTTCACCTTGGGTGGAACCCTGTCATTACTTTTCCCAGACTCAAGACAAGAAGATATGATTTAGCACATGTTACAGGAAGTGCAACATTGGTATGTCCTCAAAAGCTGCAGGCACTGCAATAGATGTCTGGTCATTTTTCTTGGCTTTCAAAGTGTGGTGTGACTATGAGGACAGTTCTGCACGAAACATCAATATGTTTAGTTGACATGAGTTTGAAATTAGCACTGTGGTTTACAGTTTTCTTTAAGGGATTACTTGGTGGCTTACAAATGGTTAATTTTGCAACAGCTGCTATTGATGGTACTTCGTCCTCATAGTCCTCAATCACCATGCCATGGGTAGCACTGGAAGTTGTACAGACAACGCATTATAAGGTGAACCAGAGTTCATGGCACTTTTACAGTGATCACAGTCATTGTTTGGTTGCCACAGTCTTGCAAATATTCAAATAATTACAAACACTGAAAGAATAGATTAAGTTTAATTTACACAATGTGATTATTTCATTGCTCCTCTATGAGAGGATTATGTGACAATGGAAAGCATAACTTTAGTTTATAGTGCAATCTTGACTTAAAACTGAAAAGTTCTCTGCATTACTCTTTTGTTAAATATTAAATGTCCACTTCATTTTAAAGACATGGGATATTAATACAATGGCAGCACTACAGACTCCTGGTGCAGTGGACATGACTCATGCCTTTGGTGTGGAAGACCTGGGTTCAGTTCAAACTGTGAAATTAACATTAATTGTCCCTAATCAAGACTCTCCACCCATAGTTGCTCCAGATTAGGCAAAACACAAATGTGCTGTTAACCTAAGGTGACCAGATTTCTCAGACAAAATCCGGGGACATTTTCAGCTCCGAAGCGTATTTACCTCCGAAACAAGTAATGTTTTTATTTTTGTAAAACTTAAAACGGGGACACTAGACCTAGAGCTGTTCTCATTAGGGGCTGAGCCCCCCCAAGGTCTGATCCTAGACCCACCCCTGCTGCTACTTCATACTCCACTCCACTACACCTCAGAGGGAATGTTTCAAGATAGAAAGTCCTTATAGTCCTAATATTTCAAGATAGTAAGTCCTAATACTTCAAGATAGAAAGTCATAATATTTCAAGATAGAAAGTCCTTATAGTCCTAATATTTCAAGCTAGAAAGTCCTAATATTTCAAGATAGAAAGTCTTAATATTTCAAGATAGAAAGTCTTAATATTTCAAGATAGAAAGGACATATTTTCCTTTGACATTGATGCAGTATTAAACCAGATTGCTCCAGTCGGCAGAAACAAGCTACAATGGAAGTTAATAGGATAATTATCCAGCTTGTATTTACGTTCATAAAAGTGCTTGTTTAGCTGCTAACAGACTCAGATTAATATTCTAAGTGTCTGACAACATTATGGGAAGGATTTCCAAGGAGGTCGACCTTTCTGTTAAAGATTAAGATCCTTTTTAAAACATAAAAGTCCGCGAAATTGCGTTCGCTAAACCCACCAGACTCCATGTAAATAATCAGTGATTTTAGCATCGTAAAACACGGCTTCTAAAACCTCTCTGAGCCCCGCGGGCTCTGGCTGTCTGGAGCCTGCCTGTGTTGGGTGTGCTATTATCGGCTACGTTTTGTTAGTTTTTTCTTTCTTTCATTCCAATTTTGGGTCTGTCAGTCACAGTGAAAACCGGGGACATTTCCGGGGACAGATCCAGCCGGGGACAGGTCGCTAAAATCGGGGACTGTCCCCGGAAACCGGGGACGTCTGGTCACCCTATGTTAACCTACTTGATCATATTACATCTTCTAAGAAGCCAATCCTCCCCCTACAAACATGACTGAGCCTCTGACATGGACGATCACTGTGAGAGAAGGTGACTCATTATGCTTAAGGCTTAAGCATGGAATGATAAAAGCCTCAGTAGACAAAACATTTCATTACAACTTGTGTGTGACAAATATGTCAAAATCTAAGCTTTGTATAGGAAGTGTTTAGCAAACTGAGTAGCTTTTTAAACTCATATTTCTATGTATATTTTAGGCATAAGAAACAACGTGCAAGTACCTCTGATCCTTGTTTTAAAAGTATTTTTTATTGTTTATTTGTCTAAAAATTGTTGCATCAATAAGCGGTCTAGAATCGAATCGTTGGCCTCTGAATCGGAAGCGAATGTAAAGGTGCCCAGAGATTCCCACCCCTACTGTTAAGTCATGGATTTGAGTCCATCCTGTGACAGACACTTTTGGGATTGAAGTCCTAAGAATTGGCTCCAATATATTCAAACATGGTTGTTGACGGTTGGTTCTCAGAGAATGTGGATATGTATATGTCTGTTTGTTGGGTTTTTAAGACAAGAAGGAAGAACTTACTAAAATTTGCATGTGTACAAATGCACACACATTCAGGCTTAGACAGCTGCATGTAACCATAACATACACTATTCCCTCACATTCCCTCCTTGACAGTTGTGCTTTGACGACCTTGTAGCCAAACACAAACTGTTAAAAATGCTTCTGCTGCTGAGCAAAGAGAGCGGCGTGTCCTGTGTGATACGGTTAGCGATCGATAGTGGGCCCTGGTGAAGTGTGCCTCCTTTATAGCCGCTGAACCTGAGCTAGAAGGGTTAAAGGAACGAGGGAGGGCAAGGGCAGGTGTGGATGCCGACAGAATGCTTGATGAGGAGGAGAAGAAGGGTATAAAACCAGGAAAAAGGAAGGTCCTGGGAGAAGAAAAGACACACTCATATCAAACAGTCAATGACAAAGATGGCAGCAACAAAGACAGATAATGTCCAAGGAAATATTCAATGATGGTTTTAAAGGAAAAAAGGAAAGAGGAGGCCTACAAAAAGTAAGGGGGATGAAAAGCGAGCTGCACTAACATCTCTGCTGGGTTTGGAGTGGAAAAGGCCTTTCAAACAAAACTTAAAAGAGGAAATGAGTCAAAACAAAATGAACACAGGAAAAGAATTCAAACTGGAAGTGAATAAAAGTATTGTATATTTGCTGCTAAATATTAATCGGATTGAAAAAGACTACAAGAATACGTGCTCTTTATAAAACTGCAAAAAACAACCGTGAAACCACTGAACCATGAGAAGCAGTGATCTATGGATAAAAATATTCCTCCCAATCTAGCTTCCAAGTGTTCTAAAAGTCCCGCTGAGTTCAGTTTACAAGTCTTAAATGTGTTTTCATATGGTCAACCGTGATGGAAAGCTAGGCCTGTGACATTTAGGTTACTTGTGGGTGTTTTGTCAGGAAGAGCCAAGAATTGTGCGGCTGTGACCGGTAGATGGGAAAGTGTTCTGAATCAGGGCTTGGAGAAGAAGGGGGTAATTGGCCTGCAGCTGACGTTCACGTTGTGCTGTTTGTGTTTCTCCAGAAGAGACAATGGACATTACCGGAGACAACACATGCCTATAAATAAGGCAGGAAGCATGGAAGGTAATATTGACGAAGGGAAGAGGCAGTGTAGGAGTCCATTAGTCTTATAAAAAATGAAGACAGGCATTAGTGGTGAGGCTGAGAAAATAACCCAGAAGATAAACAATCAGAGAGTGTTATGCAGACAATGCACGCAGAGTCAGTGACCTGGACTGAATCCCCCAAACTTCTGCTCTTTTCTTAGGAGTTGTTAATGGAAAAACAGCAGCTGGGATGCATTCACCAAATGTTGTTGCCATACTCCACGCTGAATCCATTCTCTTTATTTCAAAGGCTCATGAGTTGGAAACACATTTCTAAAAGAGTGTTTTATTTTCCTGTGGGGCAACCTCTAAGGAAGTTATATTTGGCACAAAGGTTAGATACCAACTCACTCATTGCATGTGGAGGATTGCAACGAAGTGGAGCAACTTTGGCTTTGCAATTTGGCTACCATTATAATCAATCACCCAGATGCTCCAAATTTACAAATGAGACTTTTTTCAATGTGATTAGTGCCATTTGTCAAAGGAAATGCAGGGTATGAATGTGGTGGTTGATGAGTATTTGGTCACATCTAACTCAGAACGAAGGCTGAGAGGAAAGAAGGCAGTTTAAGTCGTGCAACTCCTCCAAATCTCAGCATAAGCAATTTACCAAATTAACAGTTCTCTCTCTACAAAGTATTTTACTGATGCCTGCAGATTAAAAGCGAACCTTCTCAGCTAAAAGCAGAAATGTGGTTTTTAAGAGGAATTTGTGGTAGTTAAAAGCACCAGAAAACAGCAACAGATGTACTGGATGAAATGGAGGCTTTATATTGTGTATCTTTTTAATACAAAATAAATCTTGTCCTGGACAGTGTTCCCTTGCTGAGCTGTGGCAGCGGCATAGTTTCTTGTGTCTGCATGGACATGACTGAACACTGGCCGTAAACCAACAGGCCATGGCCAGGATGAAAATATCCACTTAATTTAACAAAAGGTCTCTGTACAGTCCCTGACAAAACTATTGTCGCCTGTGTACAAATTGACCTGAAGTGCCGCTGAAATATATTTCTAATCAAGATTTATTTACAAGAAATGGCTCATTTTAATCCCAACAGCTTTTGTAATAATGTTTCAGTCCAAAAAGAAACTGTCAAAAAGTATTCTAATATTCACAGCTTGGTAAAGCCCATTGAGTCAATTTTTGCAAAGACATAAGTGTTGTCGCCTTGTCATATGAGCTTCACCTGTAACTAATAATGGATCAATTAGGTCTCAGGTGTGTATAAAAACAACCCCAGTACACTAGACCTTCACATCAACTGCAACTAGACCTCTGCAAACATGCCTAAGATTCACCCTGAGACTAAAGTTTGGATTATCAAGAGGCTGAAGACCAGATCCACTGCTGATGTGGCAGACACCTTCAATGTGTCTCAGCGTCAAGTACAGAGGATTAAAAAAACATTTGAAGACGCTGGAGATGTTTTTGACAAGCCCAGGTCAGGCAGACCCCGCAAGACAACTGCTCGAGAGGACCGTTTGTTGGCTCGAAAATACAAGGCCAGCCCATTTTCCACTGCAGCAGAGCTCCACCAGACCTGGTCCCCTGAAGTCCCTGTGTCAACCAGAACGGTTTGTCGGATTCTGTCTCGAAATAGCCTCCATGGTCGAATCAGTGCCCAGAAGCCAGCACTAAACAAAAGACAATTGAAAAACCGTGTGGCATTTGCCAAGGCCCACAGCCTGCTAAAAGGATGGACGCTGGAGAAGTGGAAGAAAGTGGATTTTTCAGATGAATCTTCTGTTGAATTACACCACAGTTGCCGCAAATATAGCAGGAGACCTACTGTAGCCCGCATGGATCCAAGATTCACCCAGAAAACAGTGAAGTTTGGTCTCGGAAAAATCATGGTCTGGGGTAACATCCAGTATGGGGTGTGCGAGAGATCTGCAGGGTGGAAGGCAACATCAATACTCTCAAGTACCAAGAAATCTTAGCTACCTCTTACATTCCCAACCATTAAAGAGGCCAAATTCTCCAGCAGGATGGTGCTCCATCGCATACTTCCATCTCCACTTCAAAGTTCCTCAAGGCGAAGAAGATCAAGATGCTCCAGGATTGGCCGGCCCAGTCACCAGACATGAACATCATTGAGCATATGTGGGGTAGGATGAAAGAGGAAGCATGAAAGACCAAACCAAAGAATATTGATGAACTCTGGGAGGCATGCAGGACTGCTTTCCTAGCTATTCCTGATGACTTCATCAATACATTGCATGAATCCTTGCCAAACCGCATGGATGCAGTCCTTCAAGCTCATGGAAGTTATACAAGATATTAAATTTGAATCTCACAGCACCACTATTTAATTTTCTGACATATTTTAGTATTTGTAGTAAATTTGTTCAATTTATGTATAGGCGACAAAACTTTTGTCTCGCCAAAATTTGACCTTTCTTTCTTGTTTAAATGATAAAAAAAAATTCCGGTGAAACTAATTTATTTCAGTGCATTGAACATCATTTAGGAGGGTTTAACTTTTCATATGAGCTATTTCTTACACTAATTGATTAATTAAAAGTCAGGTGAATAGCAGGTGTTTCTACAAAATAGATAAGCGACAAGACTTTTGTCAGGGACTGTACATAGAGTAGGCCTAAATAAATAGCATGAGAATTGCTGGTGATATAGCATCATAAGTATTTAATTGTAATTTCCCCATAGGGGATCAATAAAGAGTATAAAATATAAATATTTATAGATTCCAATGTAAATTTTTAAAAATAGTTAGACATTTTCGTAAATACGCTTATTTGTTTTCTAGAGTGTTAAATGAGATTGATACCACTAACATCTATCTTTAAATTATGAAAGCGACACCAAGGGGCCTTATTGGCTTAGACCAAAATGCCTCTGGACGCAATTGAACAACCACCAATTAGAGCAACAGAACAGACTGGGAACAGACTTCAGCTTGCAACGATGAGCTGTGATGGTGTAGCATCAATACTAGTTTGTCTGTGAACACAATTTGGACGATAAAAGTTTTTGTCTGACTATTTAAATATTTGAAACAAAAAAAGCCCTAGCCACTTTTAATCAACTTGCTGGACAAAATTATTTCCCCCTCTCAAAGTGATCATTGCTACTTCAACAATGGAACATATATTATACCTAAAATCAACGTTTTTTAAACTAACCCTTACCTTCTAACGTGAACATACTATAGTGCCATAGAATAAAAAATGTTGTATACTTTATTAGAAATTACACTCTGTTGTTGTTATTGCACACAGGCCTGAATTACACACACATGCTAAGGTCCTATGCATGCACAAATGGAAATATGTCACAGTGAGGGGTCTGCCCATGGAAAGACTCCCCGAGCAGTTGGGGGTTGGGTGCCTTGCTCAAGAGCACCTTGGAGATCAGAAGTGCCCTGGAGGTGACCATTCCACCATACAGGGATTAAACAATCGACCCTCCGGTTCCCAATCCAACGCCCTACAGACTGAGTTACATCCACCCCTGAAGATAAAATCCAAGTAGCATTAAGGTGACTGACTAGGTGTTTTTTTTGGTGAAGGGGGGAGCAAATAAATACCAAACAGTACTTTGAAACTGGGCAAACAACCAGCACTCCGGTATTTAAACAACTATGTGTTTTGTATTCAAGAAGAGTAAGACAATATGATACAAGATTCAAGTTACAAACATTAGAAGATAGTGACTCTGACTGAGTTGTTTTTTAACTATATCCTCTCACCCACTACAAAAAAAGCATGTTAAAACGCCCATATTATGCTCATTGTCAGGTTCATTATTGTATTATGAGGTTGTACCAGAAAAGGTTTACATGGTTTCATTTAAAAAAAAAAAAGTGAGACATCTCACTTCTATACTATCTTTGTTGGTAGTCGCAAATGCTCAGTACTGAGCTAAGATCACAACAGCTAGAAAATTGTTTCTCCAACTTTGGTCAGTCCAAGGCAGGATTAGCTGGTAGACTTTTTCTAAACGAGGCACACTTGTGGAATACCTGCAGAACAGGGACAGGAAGTAGTTCTGTTGGAGATTAGGCTGAACTAGTGTGTGTTGTAGCAGTGTTTTGCCATTGAGAACAAGCTAGCATGCTAGCACTAGCATGTGCTACGGTTAGCCACCTCGCTTGGCTAGTGACGTAGAAAGCCGTGCAGATTCTGAACATTGGAGGACATTCAGAAACTGTATCTCACTCAAAACAGCATGGGTAGTTTTTATGTGTGTGGAAGCACTAGAGACACAAAATAACACCCCATATCCCAGAAAAAGGGATTTTCTTCATAATATGGGCACTTTAACTACTTGAACAACATTTCCTTTCCTTCAGACATACAGTACCTGACAGTATTGGGGTCAAAATCATCTGAGTCTTGTATGCTCTCAAAACAGTAAATTTGATTCCTTGTGAGATTGAAGAGCTGGATCTTGTCTGTGGGCAACCACTTTATCCAGAAAACATTTCCACTTGGGTGACTTAGAAAAACAGCTGGTAAATCCACCAATGTTGTAAAAAAAAATTCTAACCTTGGATATGTGAGGGATGGCCTGTTGCATTATCAGGTTGAGCTGATGTGCGTAGCAGAGGATTTAGTGGGCATCTTGTATTTTCCTCTTAACACCTGAAGTGACCCCCCCCATCCTGCTGGCCCCATCATATGCCTGGCAGATGAGCTTACTTTTCTGATCTTCATGAAGGATAGTAGCAAGGCTCTTTTAGTGCGATAGCAATGGACTCAGCTGTAGCTGACTGCAGACTCAAAAAATCTTTCCTGCATGTTGTTTGTCGGCTCCACAACATGTCACACAGTGTATTATCTTGGACAGTGTGTGTCAATTCTTTGTCACCTCTTTGTCACCTCTTCATTGTGCCTTCTAATGCCAATCCTGTTGCCTTCATCTAGTTGTTCAGCATTGCTAACTCTGCAAAAACGTTAGCTTCATGCTATCATCAGGATGTCTGCGAGTACTTTCATGATTTATGTTATGTTTTAGGTCTCTTACCCCCACTGTTGTCCACAAAACCTCAGTGCCGACACTTTTAAATAAAAGACAGGGAAAAAAGGCATTGCTAACATCTCATCCAGCAAACCAACTCCGTTTGTAGCTCCTGTGTAGCTTCGCCCTTGGTCATTGGCCTCTGCCTGCTGCTGGATTTGTAAATCGGGTTGGTCCACTTCGAAATCCTTTATACTTTTTTTTTCTTCCAGTGAATGTCTTGTGTGTTTTTTTTGTAAATCAATTAAAGAATTTGGTTTACCTGCTGTCATTTTTTCTACGAAAATGATCTGGTTTGCTGCGTGGGTTCTCAGCTTGCAAGCTTTTGGTGGAGTATCGCTTGCGCTAGTAGTGTAAAGTCGATTGACAGGTGTAGAGAACCAATCAGATTGGGTAAAATAACATGTATCCAATTCGGATATGCCAAAGACGCAGAGAGCTGCACCCGGAGGAGAATCTTTAGGAAACCAATTAGAGACCAGCTTCAGGTCACATTCTGGCTAAAGGTTTAAGAACTCAAATAGACACCCATTTGTCCAGCGTCCCTGCTCATTGAACCACAGGAAACATACAGTACATAATACATAAACCCAGAAAAATCTGTAATTTCAATGTTGGGGGGGGGATGTTTTTTGATGATGCACAACAAAACAAAACATGCACAAATTAAATCCCCCTTCCAATTTCATGGATGTAGAACCACTGGGCCAGACATCAGACATGCCAAAACCCTAATTTATGAACTTCAATATCCAATGGAGAATTATCTCAGAACAAAAGAGCACAACGTGGTGTCAACATCAAACACAGAGCTCTCAAGTCAAGAAGTGAAGTTCACTTTGTGGTGAAAACCATATACCTTCACCCAGGAAACGCTTGTTTGTTCCTCGTGAGTGCTTTCATCCAAACCATCATCTTTTTCCTAAACTCAACAAGTTGTTTCCTTGCCTAAAGTCAACTGTCATCACCACATGATGCTCACTTATTCTGTCCAACCTCCCCTAGTGGCGGCTTTGTAATAGCCCCATCAAAGTTCCAGAAATATAAATGTATAATAAAAAGTATAATAGTTTAACTAATACAATGTGCTTGTAGTAAGATTCTCAGCCTTTAATAACAAATGATTCAATATACAGTATATATATAAATTTCATATTGAATCTTAAACAACATTAAATTAAATATTTTACAATAAATGTATTTGATATTTGCCGTTCTACATTTGCTCTGTGTTACTGGTGATTCCCTGCCCCTAATGCACCAAATGCCATTAAATGCCATATCCGTCACACCTTTATTCCATATTTTCCAATTGCTGAAATGTTGTTTTTGGGTTTGAAAAAAATCTGATTAAAACACACAGAACTGTACTAAATATATCAACCACTTTACACTCCCATTACTGCTGTACATGTGGTGAAGTAACTGGACAATGACATGTAAGCAACAGGCAGACGGCTTGTACCTGGATGTCTATATCATCTTTGCAAAGTTAACTGCGGGCACATTTCCAGTATGTGGTCACTGCATATATTAAGTTTGTATTCTGTGCATGTTAAACACCCACAGGTGTTCCATTCTTCACAACTGCCTATTTATTGTAATGTAGGACAATGAGAAAAAAAACACAGGATTCAGTAGAAGAGCCAGAGTTGAGCAGCTTGTCTGTGTTTGCTAATAGAGACAAGAGATCTATAAAGAAATGTGAGCTTGTACGGCAAATGATAACATGTCCAGTTATCGCAGGACAAATTGAATGCAGGCTTTCCAGACTCAGTCTGCTTACTTAGTGTTTGCTTTTGTGTAACTTGGCAGAATGTGGAACCGTTGCACGATTGTGTGGTTGGAGTGAAAGCAAGCCGGCTGCTTTTCCGCACATGGACTAAATGGATTCAGACAGATCTGATATCATGTGAACAGTCACGTTTCATTTCTGTAGAGCTTCTTAAAATGCTATTTTTCTTCATTCTATTTTTGGCCACCGCATGTACATCCAGATGCAAACATGAGTAATGATTGTTTATTTGTGGAGCTAAAGGAAGTGGTTAATTATGCTGTCAGCTTCTTCCGACAGAAACTTGATGAACTACGTCTGTGTCTTGATGCAGTGCTGAGAAATAAAACCCCAGTTAATCATACACCAAGTGGCGTGTGCACAATCTGTCTGCCAACAGACTAAAATGGGCTGCTGATAAAACTAATATACAGCTTATAGTGACTGCATGCTAGATAAACGCTCTTACCAGTTGTACCTTAAAGCCCACGAAAAAGCTTGATATCAAAACAGTATGTTCATCTGTAAGTATCATATTTGTATCCTTAATAACAAATCGAAAACAAAGCTAGCAAGCAAAAAATTAGACAATGTATTTTTATTCTGTTAGTATACTATTATTTAGTTTAACTCTGTTCGACTCAACTCATTGAGATCGTCCTCACCTGGAAAACAACCGAACAGGTACATGGTTCAAACATGGTTTGTTGTTAGGTGGCGACCTCTACTAATTATCATGGGAGCAAAGGAGAAAATAAGGTGAAAAACTATAAAGGACCTAACACACAAAGCCGACCATCGCCCGTCGGTCCTAGTTGGGTGGATGGTTTGTGCGGCCTGTCCTGCAACGTTGCCAAGCTTTGGCCTCTGTATGCCTTTTTTTTGGTATTGGGGTCAGCAGCCGTTGGCTGATGGACCGTAGGCCCTTCCGCTGTTAGATTAAACGCTGTTTGTCTTAGATATCATAGCAACATTACCAACCCTTGTTGAATGACAAATAGATTACTGCCGCCTGCTGGTGGGGAGAGTTATTTAATCTCACCTAGGCTCGGAATGTATGTGGTGCTCGGCTGTCAGGTGTAGTCTCTGCGGTGTGTTCCAGTTTCATAATTTCTGGCCAAGACAAAGGCAACGAGGGTCAACGAGAGATAACAAGGGCCGACGAGAGGCAACGAGGGCCGAAGCGAGGCAACGAGGGCCAACGCGAGGCAATGAGGGCCGACGGGAGGCAACGAGGGGCCGACGGGAGGCAACGAGGGCCGACGGGAGGCAACGAGAGCCGACGGGAGGCAACGAGGGCCGACGGGAGGCAACGAGGGCCAACGAGAGGCAACACCACAGTCGGCCTTTGTTGCCACTAGGCCCCAGCCGTCAGCTTGGTGTGTCAGGGCCTTAAGAAAGCCAAACAAGAGAGGCAGGTAAGGGTGGTCAATATGTCAAACTACTTACCTATTCGTGTCCCTTGTGAAACCAAAAGTCAGTGGTC
Source organism: Etheostoma spectabile (assembly GCF_008692095.1). Classification (NCBI taxonomy): domain Eukaryota; kingdom Metazoa; phylum Chordata; class Actinopteri; order Perciformes; family Percidae; genus Etheostoma; species Etheostoma spectabile. The sequence goes on along the minus strand of NC_045750.1, from coordinate 19,123,827 downwards.
ACTTTATTAAATGAACCAACGTTTACAGACCTAAGTCTTTGACGTAGGTCTTTCCGTTACGTTGTAACGTCCTCATTCTAGTAGTTTTACTTGACTCATTTTAGGCCAAACCCCTAAATTTTGCTAACTCTATGTTTGGTGCCTAAACGTAACGTTTCCGTTTCACACTGTTAACTGCAACCGTAAAGTTAAATAGAACGGTCACGTGATTTAAAATGCTGCCAAGGTTACATGTTAAGGTCACACATTTAAAACATTTAGGTCTGTTGTTTAGGTATTAGAATATGTTTACTATTCAGTTTGATCAGATTTGATTTATAACAGATGTCCTTAGATTGGTATTTAAATGTTTTGAGAAGTATGTGACATCACTTGTTTCCAAAAGAGGTAAGCACAGAAAAAACTGAAATACACAAATCTCCCCACCAAAGCAGAAGCTCACTGTGGAAGTTAGTTTCCATGGCCTTTCATGTTATTCCTGGTTGATTTGGCAACCATTTTGGCTACTGGCAAGTATCTTTTATTAACACAGGTCTGAGTTGTGTTCAAAAGAGCATATTGACCACTGGAGACAGCAAACAGAGAAAGCTTGAACAGCTACTCATCTTAAACAGACTATTGAAAGAAAACACATGAGGAAAGACATAAATAGCAGCTTCAATTCAATTCTGGATAACTAGCTACAGGCTTTCCTTTTTCCTGTAGGATTTTTGTTAGCAGTGGGGGCAGGTCTGTCCGAACAACAAAACCAAAAACCAAATGACTACATCTATAGACAATTTCCAATTGATATTCTATTACAGTGACTCGCTGACATTTGTACTGTTTCCACATGTTTGATATCAGGACGATGATCTGACCAAACTGACAAGTTGAACGTTGTCCAATCAGAACGAACCTATGGCTGTTGGTTTAATAGTTGACTCAGAAGAAAGCGAACGTTCGGACAATAAACTCCATCAACACAACAGTATGTGGAGTTAAACTGGACGGGCCCAATAACCTCTGAATAGATCTTGTTAAATTGGCAGCCAACAGGGGGTGCATTATGTCGGCAGGATCATTTAAAAGGTGCATCTGCCCTAGTTTTGAACTTGATTACATCACAAATTTCACTTTTAGCACTGTAGTTTTCATGTAATAAACTGGACTGTATTTCAATCAGGAGAGACTTTGTTGCAGATATGCCAAAGGCTGCTCCCCTGATGGGCGTGATGTGCGTGGTGAAGACCAGAGGAGCAACGGGAGGAGGAGAGTTGTGCTCTTAGCCTTAAATGACAGCTGAGCAGCAGAGAGAGGGAGGTTCAAAACAGGGAAGTCATGCTGTGATTGTCTCATTAAATTCAAGGCCGTTTGATTGGTTAAAATATGAGTGAACGCCTCTAACAGCTGTTCAGTTTAGAAGAGAGAGCATGTGATTAGTTCAGAAGTCTTCCTGCAAGAATTCACGCTAAGTTCCATTGAATCTTAGACCACAGGAATAACACGTATGATTTTTTATAAATTGGCATAGTTCCCCTTTAATGTTTTCACTGATATCAATGACTTAAAATGTTATATTTTATTGATACCAAACATATCTTCAACCCCTCCCTTGCCACTAGAGAGCAATGTTGATAACCTCCAACACAACATACATGGGATGAAACATACAAATGAAATGCAAATGCAGCTCTGCAACTGGAGCCTACATCACTTTGTTGATATAATACAGCTCTACAGCTGGGCTGTTCATCTGATGTTCGGTTGACTTCATATTGTCTGTTATATCATGCCATTTGTGTCAACATACAGCCGTAAATGTTTTACTAGGCAATGTAAGTCATAATCAATTCAATCTTGACATTGCTAAACATAGGCATGAGCAAGGCTTTTCTCTCAGCATTTAAAAAATGGAGATGCATTAAATTAGTTTTACAGACATTTCTATGTAGCTGTGGTCTTAGAGGCCCCTCGATTACTTTAGAAAAGGAAGACCCAACTTCCTTATATTCAATCATACACCATTCCAATATGAGTCTGATCCTGTTATCACTTCATCTCTTGAGTATTTTCCTTCCTTTTTCCTTCCAGTAAATGAATGTAATGCTCCTGGACCATGCCGCTGCTATGCCTCACGCAGAAGGAGTAATGAAGCTGCATTAAAACCACACATCATTCATCAGCACAGAAATCCACATGTTTAGTTTCAGCTAAGCAGTTCCTTATCTCAAAGGAAACACCTTTTTCCACTCTCTTGTTTTGCTTTCCTCATTACTCTCACCTGGTGCACGGAGTAGAGTCTGGCTCTTACACCAGAAACTAATATTTTTGGCTCCTGGAACACGAACATTATCTTGATACATCCGCATTCTACAGAACACATACTATTGTTCATGGTGCCCTTTTGTGGACCTTGAAATATTGGCCCAAAATCAAGTACTGCTGTGTGTGTGACCAGAATAATATAGAGGAATGCTTATTTCCAAAAGGTACACATCTACAGTAATCCCTACTGTCTGCCTGTAATTAATATCGTAGCAGTGGAGGGTGAAGCAGTTATGGAGTGTGTTCTTTTCTCTGTTTATCATTTGGCTTTGCCTTCCCCAGCCTCACCATCCTATCTGACAGTATTGGTTATTGTGCATTATAAGGCTTTGGCACAGGTTGCTGTTTAGTATACAGGAGCTATAGCGAGGACCTGATACTCTTTAATGCCTCTGCTATTAAGAACCAAATCACATTGCAAACACTTCATTAAACAGCCTGAGGTGCTGTCATTGTTTAATGACATATCGATGAGTGTGTTCAGTGGACAACAGCCGCAACAGCACTCTCCCTTTTCCCCTGCACTCCCCGGGGGTGTCGTCTGTCACTCCATCTCCTGCTAATCGATGTCTCTGGAGAATGCTGCCGTATAGCCCCACTGGTGACAAGGTGCATTAAAAATGTAGCGCTGTTATCTCTGCTGGGCTGTTCATTAATTTTGCATGGTTTGGAAAAACGAAAGTGTGCGATCCACAGCGCTTCTTGTCCTCTGTAAACAGGGACTGGAGTCTGTGCATCAGTAGTGACAAATCCACATCCAATTATCCCCCACCTCATCAGTTCCCCTCAGCTCTATGTAGAGGTTTAGCTATATATTCTTTATTATTTTACTTGTTTCATGGCCCCCATATGGCACTTTTGTTTCCATCAGCAGTAGCAGCAAGAAAGCTGCAATAAACCTGTAGTATGCTACCTGCTGCACCAAACAGCAGACACACAAAGTTAGCAACTAGCTGGTTAGGACTGTGCAGCACCGCATGTCACAAAAAAAAGAAGCCAGAAAGTAAATACTGGACTTGTCAGGTGGACACAAACCTAACTCCAAATGAATGCTACTGTTGTGTCAATTATAAGTGTGAGGCAATTGTTTGCTAATATGTTAGCCTTTATAACTTCACGGGATGTTAATGTGTTGCTCTCTGTGTTTTCAAGAATGTCTTCTGCATCTAAGTGGTCAGAAACATCAGAAAATTCAGTTTAACTACATAGCATTGCTATTTCTAAGCTGCCCCACCCCCCGACAAATTAGCGGCCTAATACGACCCAAAAAACTAAGAATTTTTCTCTTGCTTAACTACTTCCATTGAAGAGCAGCTTGTAGGTTTAGCAGCTCCGTTTTAGCTTCCCCAACTCTAACTATCAAACCCATTTTCACTAGCATGGACCACGCCACAACCATGTGGTAGTTAAAGATTTAATGAACATTATGAATGTGCAGATGAACATTATGAATGTGCAGATAGATAAATTGATGTGGATGTTGTCTGATGGCTGGTCTGAGAGGATGTGTGATGACCGGGTGGAGGAGACTCAGAGTGGGGGTTCCGTCTCAGAAGCAGTTTTTGCCTGAATAGTTTACAGACCCCCAGACGGTACCTAGAAGAGACATGAGAGAGATGTGCAACAGGAAGGGACGAGGGTAATGATGGATGAAGTAGAAGGAAAGGGAGGGTGGGTCAAGCAATCAGAGACACAAGCCTGGCTGCGTATCACGGTATATGTAGGTCTGTCTGGTGATTAGAGGTGTGGTTTAGGCGTGGCCCTGCTCCCGAACCGAAGTTAACAAATTAACTTCATCTATCCTTAACCTTTCTTCTACATCTCAGTTCCCTATGATAGCAAAACTATATCTACACAGCATTACATATTCCATATGTAAGGGAGATTGATCCACTGAGTAATATACGTATACTGGCAGCTGACGTGGACATCACTTTAAGACACACCACTACGTGGCCCTGCCAGGGTAAAAGGCCCAGGTGTGTGTTTTACATTGATTGTAATGGTATCCGAGCAGCCTTGACATGGAGAAATAGTATCTTCACTCAGAGAACTAAGGTTACCTTGTAACCAAACACTACATCAGCCAAAGTATGTTGTCAATGTGCCATGACTTTTCTGGACAGTGATGTGGGGTGCAACGGTCACAGTAAAGGAAAGCTTTGGGGATTTCCACATATCCACAAACCAGCAACAGCCTCAGGCAGACAAAACAGGCAGACCAGTTTATCACTGGCTCTATTGTTCCTTTCACCATCTGTCAAGATTATACTCGTGCAGACATGCAGGACATAGCATCCAGGAAAAGGATGTCTTGTCACTACCTTCACTGGCTGCCCGTCCCTCTGAAAGCCTGTATCATTTAACATGTTTGTACGGTGGCCGACAGGGGCCAACGCACTGCAACTTAATGAAAGTCACGCAAATAGACAAAACACAAGCTTATTAAGAAAACAGCTTCATTAATTTGACAACAAACGGACAGCATTTGGCAAACGCACTGCAAATACACACAACACAACCAACTACATACAACTCGACCAAAAACACACAACCAAATACACACAACAGAACCAAATACACACAACAGAACCAAATACACACAACACGACCAAATACCCACAACTCAACCAAATACACACAACAGATGCAAATACACACAACTCAACCAAATACACACAACTCAACCAAATACACACAACACGACCAAATACACACAACAGAAGCAAATACTCACAACAGAAGCAAATACGCACAACTTGACCTAATGCACAAAACAGAACCAAATACAAACAACACGACCAAATACGTACAACTCAACCAAATACACACAACTCGAGCAAATACACACAACTCAACCAAATATACACAACTCAACCAAATACACACAACACGACCAAATACACACAACACGACCAAATACACACAACAGAACCAAATACACAAAACAGAACCAAATACACACAACCAAATACACACACCTCAACCAAATACATGCAACTCAATCAAATACACACAACACAACCAAAGATACACAACAGAACCAAATACACACATCACGTCCAAATACACACAACAGAACCAAACACAATACTTCTGCTGTGTAATCTGGATGCAGCGGTTTTTGTTGCATTTGTTTTCAGAGTTTGTGTACTTTTCTTTATGCATCGTTTCTGTATTTGCAGCATGTTTGGGTATTTGCTTGTGTGTTGCACGTGTTGTCAAATTTATGAAAATATATTTCTTAATTAGCTTGTGTTTTGTCTATTTGCATGAGTTTCATTAAGTTGCAGTGTGTTGGCCCCTGGTGACCATCGTATGTTTGGGCTAAGAGTTCAAAACAACACTAATGGCCTCTCTGAGATCTGGAGAAACGTCCAATGGGGGGTATCTGTTACAGCTTCAGCCAAAGCGGTCGGCCCCGGCACTTAGAGGCATCACACTTTACATTATTTTTATGCTGCATAAATCACCATGGCAGGCTCTGACAGAGGCCAGTGGGTGATCTCGTGGAGGTGAAGAGGGTCACACACTGGCTTTTGAAGGCAAGCCCGTACAAGATGTCACATTAGACTTCCTCCCCTTTTACCCCTAATCATGGCTCTAGATGAACTTCCTGGAAGAAATGTCAGGATTCTTCTTCTCCTTAGGTATGCACAACAGCGATAAATGGCAGAAAATCTGAATTGTATGTTTGAAAACTGAACAGCTGTGTTTGTTGCGGGTATTCCTAATGGTGGGACTAATTGAAATGATTACGTGTCTAATTGTGTTTTATGGTAAGGTATTTGAAAAGAGGCCCTTCAAAAAAAACACTGCTTCTTTTTTTTGTACTTTTCTGTGCTTGGATGTAGTCGCTGACGTGGATACGTGGGTTGTGTCTGCAGGCTGCAGCTGTCGGTATTTGCAACCCAGTCTCACAGGAGTTTGTGAAATAGTCACATAATTCAATTTATTGATTAGTGTGCAACGGACACGTTTCCCATTTTACTACGTCACTTCTGCAGAATCCCCGCGGATTGGTTACACATTATCATCTTGTGAATAACTCTTTATAAATGTAGAGGTCATATTCCTAAAAATACCAATAATAGCAAAGGGCTACAGTTTCTGAGCTGCAGTCCTGAGTGATAGAAAAAAATGTGTGAACACAAAACATGCCTTCAATTAAAATACTTTAATTTTAAAAACGCGCTGAGCATCACCTAAATATGATATGGGTAAAATGTGTCCATGTACACGAATCAAGAGATTAAATTACGTGACCATTTTACAAACTGCCGTGAGACTGGGTTGGTTATTGGCCAGAACTGTCAAAAGGTACAGAGAACGTGGACCCAAATGCAGAGTTGGACAGATAGTGTTGAGCTTGAGGATTCTGTAACAAAAAGTCCATACAACACAAAAGGTGTCCAGACAACAGCAGGCAAAAAATCCCTCCAGAAGACAAAAATACCAGGATATCAAAAACAGCAACACAGAGACAACAGGGTAGACTCCACACACAAACGGTACAAAATGACCTGACACAAGACAAGGGCCACACAAAGACTAAATACACAGGGTAACAAGGTAAGGAGAGACAGGTGACACTAGGTTCAGGAACAGTTGAAACACATTAGGGCGGGGCAGACAATCACAGAGGCGGGAAAACACAAGGCAGGAAGTAAAACAAGAACACTAGGGAAGAAAACAGACTTCAAAATAAAACAGGAAAAAATACAAAATACACAACTTCTATCTTTTATCACCATATATGTGCTTGCTCTGGTTGATGGGGTGCTACTGAAATCAGCTGCACTCTGTGGACTTAAGGAAAGCCAATCATCCTCCCTGATCCCTCTGCAAAATCATTCAACTCATTCACGCCCACATCTATGGCTTTTAGTAACATGAAACAAAGATAAAAACCTTTTTGACAGTTTCCTAATTAATTACCCCCAGAATTAGTACATATGTTCTTCCTGTATTGGGGGATTATGGGATTAATAAAGCCATCTTTGTATCTTTGCAGATTTCTTAGAACTAGTGATTCTTTCATAATTCTTGTTTCAGATTTGCAGCCAGTTTTCACCTCAGTGTTTGAACATTGGCACAAATAGCGAGTGAGAGAGCACAAAGGGAATCAGAATCAGAATCAGAATCAGCTTTATTGACCAGGTATGAAGACACGTACAAGGAATTTTCCTTTGGAGTATAGTTGCTCACAATGTGCTTACACATTCAAAACAAACCAACAAACAAACATGTAGCGTCTGACTGAATAGAATAAGACTGAAGAGTGGTGAAACAACTTCCAACACTGCATTGGAACAATGGTGTTTAATGGCATGGCCCACACAGAAGCCCCCCATCACTGTTCTTATAGTTTCACTAGTCTTACAATTAAGGTCAGTGAGGCTTAATATTGACCCTGTCTAACACCTCGACCTCCTCTCTAAGCAACTCAGCAGCAACGATTTGTAGCTTTGACACCATATTGTGACATTTGTAAGAATCCAATAACAATGACTGTTTCTAATGCTGCCTTTGTACGGGCGTACGTCAGAAAGTGATCCATCAGAGATACCAGTGTTTACACTGATAAAGATCTCAATAGATATAGAAATGTAGCTATGTTGCATTATATGGTGCTTTTACCAGTGAATACTATGTTTTATAAGTCACAGGTGTGGCATTTGGATATTCATTGGACTCAAAACACCATTTGCTTTAATGTGAACGTAACGGGAACTGGCACTGGCCCTTAACAGGCTGAACATGTGTATAAAACTCCACTGTTATCTAATATCCTCTGGCGGCCTTTCATATCTGAGGTTTATCAATCAATTTCAGAGTGATAATTTCTGTTTGATTGACTTTAGCCGAAGTTGAACAAAGCTTTGAGTGGGGCATCATATTGTTATATCAGGGATGGACGAGAAAGGAGAGATGTCTCTGCAGGGTATGTTCTGTGTAGCTGCATGTTGTCTTTCACTCGGATTGTTAAAAACAAAGCATTTGCAATTCTTGTAGGTGATGGCACATTTCTGATTAATGTTTTCTTCTGTTTTGCTTCTATACATTATTAGAAATGACACCCGCTTTGGGAAGCAAGTCCCCAACAGACAAGGCTTACAGTAGGTATCCTACACCAATAAAAGTCTTATAGCCAGTGTTCAGGGCCCCACTATATATTATTATTCATGAATCCTTTTTCCTTACTGTCCTCCCCCCCCCCCCCCCGGTCTCCCCTCTCCTGCTCAGGTAACATATAAACCATACTGTACAAGCCGTATGGAACATGGATGAATGCAGTGGCTTAGAAACCAACATGGTCCGTTTGCCTAAACAGCAAAAGCCAACACTCGGGGGGATATTTCACAAATGAAAATACACACATCCAAACTAATACATATTTTAGATACTAGAAACTAAGCTTGATAGTTCTCAAAAATTAACACAAAATTGACACGATACATAAACTATATATTTATACAAGTGTTGCAATTTTTAAATGTGAAAAATACTATTTCAAAATTCTGCATGATGTCAATTTCTAATGCTCAGGTATTACAAAGTACTTGTATGTACTGTACATATATATTTTACCAACTTGACTTTGATCTATAATGCGCACATACTGTGTCCTTTAGCACTGCCTGAATGGTAGCCACAATAAGATTTGAATAGCAAAATCAGCAGTTCTTTGTTCGTTTCATTATGATAATAGTAGAAATTATTTACGGGCGCCTTTTTGATTCTCAAGGACACCTCACATGAACAAATGCTAAAAGAAAAAAACAAACAGATGCACAACAAAGACCACTCAGAATTACAAAGCAATAAACAGACAGACTATCATATGACACTGTGTATGCCAGTTTGAAGAGGCAGGTTTTCAGATAGGATTTAAATGTCCGCATCACAGAGGGCTTGTGGGAGTGATACCAATACTATCCAACACTTGTATTGTTGTGTGCCATGAAAATTGCAAGCTCTAGAAAGCACTAGCTGGGCGGTATAACTCTTGTCCTGTTTATGCATGAAAACTCCACCAAATACACTGAGCCCTCTAGAGAGGTCACATGGGTTGAGTTTTGTCCAAAATGAAAGTCAGTTGTTATTGCAGTGTTTAATAGCATACCTTATTTATGGGCTGAGGATTGCACTGTGCCATGAATATGAAGCAGCTATAGTCTGATAAATGTGGGTTATATGGTGCTGGCAGGATGTAGCAATAGCTGAACTCAAGGTCAGTGGGAGCTTGCTGATTGCACTAGTATTCTGCAGACACCTCTCTGATGACAAGAAAAGCCTAAATGAAGAAGGGAAGGAGTGCCTGAATGATTTGACCTCAGCCACAAGACGCTCCTTCAAGGCTTCTAAGACTTGACTTCCCTACATGACAGTGCAAACTCTTTCACAAGGCATCTGAGACAGTGTTATGGTCAGTATGGCTGTGCTGTTTCTCCCTTTATAAGATTCAGGAGTGTGTTGGAGGTGCAATTTTAATCCAATTTTTAATTAAATTTGGCCTCATTGACAATCTCCCTGGGAAATAGATAAGCATCTACTGTACAATAAAGAAACTAACCTCGCTGTGAATTGGCATTGCACTGTTTCAATTGAACACATGGGCTGAATTAGTCGACGTGCGGATATATTTTGTGGATCAATATTTGCTGGTCCCCTGTGCTGTCCACAGGCAGAAAAGTGTAGCTGAAGGCTGTATTTTATTCAAGAGCCCTCAGGTCTCTCCTTAACTGATGATTACCATTTTAACTAGTCCTCACAGGACACAGTGCAATCAATAAAAAGGCATTGCTTTTATAGAGAGTATGGATTTTGTTGCATATAGAGACAAGCTAAATCACGGCACTAACGTGCAGGATTCCATGACAGAAGGCAGCATGTATAAGAAGATAATAGCAGAGGCTCCTGTGGCATTAGACATCTGATGTACTTCACAAACAAAAAGTCATTATTCAGTCTTGTACACGTTTGTGTTTGAAATGCATGTGGTGTGTGTGTGTGTGTGTGTGTGTGTATGTGTGCGTGTATAGTGTGTTTGTGTATGTGTTTGTGTGACAGTTCATTGGGTGACCGTACAGGTATTTTTTATTTTTGTGTTTTATATTATGTTATGTTGATTTTTGGAGCAGACGATGCAAGCCAATTTTCTGTGTGAACATACTATATATATATATATATATATACATATATACATATGTAGAATGTGCATGAGTATGAGTACTTTATTTTCCTCAATAGATCAGGAAATAAGTTTCATATAAGGTCTTAGGTAATAATTCTAATAGTGGTCCATAAGCAGCTCCACTGCAGGAACTGAGGGTTCATTTTCACAACAGCACCCTGAAATCTCTTACAGAGACAATTACATCCTACTCTGTGGTAGATTATTAGATCTCTTTGTGCGTGCGTGTCCTGGAAATACAACGCTCCTCAGACTCCAGGATCACAGATAAACTGCCAAACTTCCTGCTTGAGCATGTTTCTTCTCTAAAGGCCACTTTGTGTCATAGAGAATGTAATTTGTTTTGAAATCTCACTCACAATGAAAAGCTGAACGACTCACTGTACATCCAGTGTCACAGAGCCAGTGCTGTGATGGGTTCAGATATCTGGCCACAGTGCATGTTGTGAGTTGAAGTTTTAAGTTTATCTAAAGAATACAACATCCTGAGGGTTTAAGGTAACACATCTGACAACACCGGAAAGTCCTTTGTTCAGAAAAAAAGGCATTGAAATATGAACGGTTCAATCAGATGTCTGGTGTTCATTTGAAACATAAAACCTCTGGACACTGAAGCTGACCTAAGCTGATTGGACTGATTGGAAAAGAGCATGAATGGGTTTTCCCACTTTCTTCTTCCAAAATCTTTTTTTTCTCACTCTGCACTGACTGCCAAAGAAAAGAGGTTCCTCAACTCAAGTTGTGGTGGAGTGGTGTTTCTTTTGAGGGTGATTAATGAAGGCTCCTGCCCACAAAAACCAGAAGTGTTCGTCCTCATCAGACAAGCAATGCTGATTAAGCTGCTGAAGGGTTCTCTGATTACTGGGTCACCTCTTATTCCAGTTTTTTTGCCTGTGTGTGTGTCTCTGTGTGTGTGTATTGTCAGCGCTGACGTGATGAGCTGTGTTTCTGGGGGTGGGATCCGGAGCTCCTCTCTCTCAGCCCCACCTGTCCATTGGTTCTACATGGCTGAGTCTGCTTCAGCTTTCATCACCAGGGCTGGACTGGGAAATGAACACAGGCCAGGAATCTAACAGCAGTCCAGGCCAATCCCCACACATTCACAACAGCCCACGTATAGTATACTGTAACTTTTTATTTTCCAGCAGACGCTATGCAAATTTAAAAAAACACTAGAAAGTAAAAGAAAATTGAACCATTTACCACTTTAATTGCATCCACTTTCACTTAACAAGACTCATTTACCACTCATGAAATAATAAAAATGGTCATACATCCTTCCAAAATACCACCCTAAGAAACCAGGAGTAACACCATAGAAAAATCCATGCTGTGATTTGGTATACCTACTTTTGACACCTGGAGATGTCTGTAAGCATTGCATTTTTTAGCAATTGGATGGCTCAGACTTCTATATCGGAAAATGCTCAGAAACCTAGTTTCATTTGATACCTATATATTTACTCTAGCTTTTTGTGTGCCAGTAGTCTCACTTTGCCAGACCTTCCTCCACAGCTCTGCAGAGGAGGGGGCTAGCCAGTCCACACAGCATTCTGGGATGGGAGAAAAAGTTGCTCTGGTTTATTGGCATTTCTTAAATCCAATTACAATCAGTCTTGGACAGTGCGAAGCGCCGGGCGTAGCAACAGTGCCTCTGCTAAATAGTCTCAGGAAGGAACTTGTTTTGGTGGAACATGTGTACGTTCAAAAACAGTTTTAGTTCTGTAACAGAAAACTCAGATTGGACAGTCTAGATATCTGTCTGGATTTACCCTGCAGAGATCTGAGGAGCAGGAGAAATCCGTGGAAGTGGAATGTTGTGGATATAGACTATTGTGCCACTAGTCATGACAAAAAGGTTGTCCCTCTCTAAACATAATTTAATACAAAGGCAATGTTTTGACCCTCGAAACGTTGCCTTGGTATTACATTATGGGAGCTTAAAGGAATGCTGCAGACATTACATTTTTGTTACTTTAGAACTTCTCATTTGCCCTGCACCTGCCAGAAGATGGGATGTGCACACAATTACTTTTATAAATCCTCTTTAAACAAACCCACATAAAAAAATCATATTGGCAATCTGCAATGACATTTTGTTTGCTTTGTACCTTTCATTTCTGACCTGCAAAGACTGAGGATGCTGATGTTGATCAGTCCATGTGTCCTTCTGTTTTTCGCAGCAAGATCACTTGTCAACCGCTACTTTTATTCTGTACTGTCCTTGGAAGGAGATTTTTCAAATTCAAACATTCTCTATTCTGGCACAAAATACTGACTCTCAGCAGCTTAAAGCTAAAAAGATATATTACTTCTACTGGCTTTCACAAATGAAATTGGCCTTACATTTGGAACACCTATTCTGAACTTTCAAGTTTGTAAGACAGACAGAAAGAAACCAGCATGCAGCTGAAAATGAGCCAGCACTTAATAGAACTGGCATTTTAAAAGTTTGCCATAACAAAATTAAATGCAAAGAAAAGATCCTATACCATACCAATTGTCCATAAGATGTTAAAATGTAGAAACAATAGCTAGAGCATAAATATGCACTTACAGTAGGTTAAAATAAAACTTAAATATATAATGTAATGATTCCGTGTCAGAGTCAGGGTTCAATCTTGAAACTAAAATACAACTGGAGAGACTGTGAAGCCGAGCTGCGGCATGCACATGCATAAAGTGTCAGTGGAGTGTCCTGAGGGCTCTCCAAAGTGTTTATACGGCACACATAATTCCTATTTTTTACCCACTTATGTGGTCCTAGTGGGAAATGATGATCACTCAAAACAGTATTAGCACGTCAAATATTATACCAAATTTTACAGGGCCACTCTGGGACTCAGTTTGCAGAGCAAAACAAAGAGTCCTTATTGATTGTTCTCGTGTTTGACCAACAGCTGCTCTGCACCGGTGTCAATCAGTTTATTATTGTAAACACAGCTCTCCGACACGTTTACCAGGTAAATAGCAAGCTCCTCCTTAGTGCCTCACGTTTAGCTCCGTTTAAATAGGCGTCCCTTGGTCTTTCTTTTCAGCTTGATGACAGCAAAGTGTTTTTTCATGTAAATGAATTCTTTATGTGATCTTTACACACATCACCTCAACTGAAAACAAGTAATCTGAAATGAAGCTTAATGCTGAATCCTTCTGTTTTTTATTTTACTTTTGGTCTCTTGGGGGAAGAGCTCCACCAGTGAAAAGTGAAAAGCATGCATTGATATGGAATTATAAAGATGATACGACTGGCATGCCTATTTACAGTTCCTATTGACATAACCAGCAGACAAGAATATGGATTAGCACTCATTTGGAGGCATGTCTCTGACTACCTAACTACTGTTCGTTATTCATTGTTCTTTTAGCTCTGGTTTGGTCTCCACCAACTCCTAAGTAAAATATCTGACTTTTTAGCATCTAATTGTTAAATATGTTCACCAGCTAGTCTCCAACTTCATCTGTCTGCTGTTTGCTGCTAAGCAGGTAGTGTACAGTGGTTTTTTTAGAGCTTTCTCGCTGATAGAACATGTCAACAAAGCGTCAGCGAGTGGGTAGCAAGAGGATTTCCAATTATCTTTTGCAATGTTTTGCTCCGGTACCACTCACACCATGAGTCTAAAGCATGCCCGAGCCTTCACAGTCTTTGAGTACGTGTAGATGAGCAGCGTCATGCAACTTTTTACTGGCAAAGCTCCAGGCATGAAGGGAGGGTGCGCGCTGTTCATGATATATATTAGTTATGGACAATGAATTTGATGAATTTACTGTTTATCAAGTGATCTAGGTGAGACTAGAAGCTAACGTTAGTGGACCCTGTGGCATGCCCTGGCAGTGTGCAAATCATGGAGTTGGTAAAATCTAGACTGGGTACACCCTGACGAACTTCTGGCAAATTTGAGATTTGCTCTGCAAGTTAGTCTGGCCCAGAGCCCGTTCAAGCCCATTTCCAATTTTTCCAAAGCAAAGCACCAATGACAACTGTCGAGGCGGGCTTTACACGATGATGATGAAAGCTCAGCGATGGCAATCAGCTTTTTGTTTAGATTCAACAATGACAGACACTAAAGCGCAGCAATCAGCAAACCGTTGATGCCGCTGTCGCTGCTACGTCATCGGGATCATTGATCTGATTGGTTTAAGGACTATCCAATTGTTCACAGAGGCATTTGAGCGGCATCTGTCCCCTTTGGAAATGGAAATGAACCATCCCCAGACCACTCTCATTTACATCTGAGAAGGGCCTGGTGTCAAACAGGCAAGGCAAAATCGTAAGAATGTTATGAATTTGCAAAATGAAAGCAAATATATGAAGGCTGTGCTACTTTGGAATTAGTTGAAAGCCTTTTGCTTGCATGAGATGCTAGGAGAACGGGGAAAAAGCATCTGACCAAGCGCCCGTTCTGGGAGTGTTTTGCAACAGTCAGCAAACAGGGCCGTGGTGGAATGAACACGACTAATGTTAAAGCCTATCTAAAGTGCAATAAAAACTCAGAGAGTAGTAAGCCAATACTTTGGCTACACCTGTTCAACAGGCATAAACCTAGAAAACTATCATTTAGACTGCTCTAATCCACTGCAGCTGTGTTACACAGCACAAATAGTGAATTGCTACAAACTAAGTAAGCTAATTATTGTAAGCTAAATAGCTTGCTAAAGCAACCAGCAATCTCTCTTCCTGTTAAAAACATGGCTAATTATTATTCCTGAAACCAAGATAATGACCAGAAAGATGATAGAAGTTTTAAAAAGTGGTGATGAGAGCCACAAACTAAATCAACGAGCCCATTCTTACACTTTCTTCTTGTCATATTGAAATGAATGATGAATGGTTGAACAAAAATGGAAGATGGAAAAAATGACAATAGTGGTGGAACACATGTGTGGTCATAATAATACATGTGACACTTTACCTGAACATAAAATAAAGATTTTTGTCTGACATCCCAGGTCCTAGACTGTGTCTTCTTGCCAAAGTTACTGTGTAGCTAATCTGTCTGAGCCTCCTGGATTTGCAGTTGAAGTGTGAAAACAGGAAGGGAAGAAAATGCTGTGCATCACGACAGTCAACGGGACCAATACTGTATGGAGGCTGTGAGGCAGAAAGGCTGGACATGCTTGAATGGTTTCAGTCACAATCTGGATGGGGCAGTCACATATTCCACCGCAAGACCAGACAACCTGAGCAAGGACAGCAGCCTGAGCTTCAATTTCCACAACACAACTTAGCTTGGTCAAATATGCCTCCTTATTACCTGTCGAGGAAAATGCAGCTAACTATTTTGGATGAATGGGGTTAAGTGCTCCATGAACAGTGTTTAGTAAGTCCCATTTGTTTTATTCGGTACATTATATAAGCCCATGATTGTTTGAGCCTTTATTTGTCATTGCCAGGAGCAACCTGCTGGGACACCAGGCAAAAACCAGCAGAGCGACTTTTGGAACAAGCCCCGGTTATGTAAAGAGTTTTGGATGAGCGCCTCCATCGACACCTCATCCGAGCTGGCAGCACAGACAGTAGCTGTCCTCGAGAGGGTCAGCAGTACATCCCAATGAAGCCCGTCTCTGACTTTACAAATAAACTGTCTCCAGAAAAATCTGTCACCAGCAGGAAAATGCGGACTTCCGGGTACTGGAGACATTCATCTGCATGTATGGCAGTACACAGAAAGACAGCAGACTTTCCCTTAAGTTTGCAACTAAAGAAAATTAGATAGCATGCAGGTATGCTCCCACTTTTTAGGCCCGGAAGCTTCGTCAATTATTTTTTACAGTCTATGTCCAAAATAGATCTCTATTCACAGCGCTGCTAGGATGAAGGCTACAGCAGGTTTTCTGGTAGCAAAAGTAATACTTATTCCAAAGACTGCTGCCCTGATAGCAGTAGGGACTATGGGCTGTTTGATCCTCCGTCGGCACTGAGATGTCTGAACAGCTACTAGACAGATTGCCATGGATATTCATGGCTCCCAGATGATGATTACTAATTATGTAATCACGACTCCTTGACCTTTCCTCCAGTGTCACTATCAGATGAAAATGTTACAAAGACGCTGGTTCTTAATATGGTAACATATAATTAGGGTTGGGGGTTATTAGCATTTTAAATTCTGAATCTTGAATTGAATCTCCAATCATATCTACTGGGTTTGTGTTCAGCTTTCAGCATTTGTAACCAATGTTACAAAGAAGGCAGAAGCACTACAGTTTTGAGTGGCGGCCTAATTAGTGGTCACAACCTGGATACAACCTGAAAATGATGATTAGCAGCATAACAAATGGAGGGGCCAGGCATACCACCAACCCTACATTGGTTTAGTTTGACAAAAACAACAATATTTATTCAGTGTTGAGCTATATTTGTATGTATCACTGTACTGGATTAATATTCCCTCTTTGGGGATAAAGGTGGGGTTACAAATGTATAAAAGCATTTGCCACAGTTAGGGGGGCCAGGGGGGGGGGATCTGGGCTTATTGTATGGGGACTTTTGCACACACACTTATTTTTCAAGAGTTACTTTATCCAAATACTAAAGTGAGTGGTGCTTCTTTCACATCACAGCTTGCAGCTGATATAATCTGCCGCTGGCTAAAAATGATCTGAATGATTTGCTAAGAGATCCATTAACTTTGTAACATAAACTCTGAACTCCACATGATTAACCAACCTGGAACGCAATCCAAAATGGAACCATTAACGATTTCTATTTTAATTGGACAATGCAAATTATGCATTAGAGAGTGCCCTGATTGTTTTTAATTGATTACATGTATGTTAATCTGTATTATTCATACATGTGTAAACAATAAAATAATAATACTACACAAATTCACACATATAAATACACACATATACATATACATATTTACATATGCATATACATACATAAATACACACATATACATATACATATATACATATACATACATAAATACATGCAAATATATATATATATATATATATAATATATATATATCAACGCTCTGTCTGTGGATATACAACCTATTATGGCCTGCGATCTGCGTTTAAAGCAATTACTTTTGGCTACTCATGATGTGTCATTTTCTGTATCTCAACTATCACGGACCATCACTGGCAGAGCTTGGACACAGGCAACATAAGGGGAGATGAGTTCCTTTCACTTTGGAGACTAATTCAATGTCATAGGACACATTTTACATCTTCCCCTTCACAACAACATCCCCCCATCTGTATTATGAGTTGTACTGTAACTCTCAGGTCAGTTTATGGGATACAACAGTAGTAAGCTCGGTTCGGTTGTAGAAAAAAGAAAGGAAAATCAAATGAGAATATATTTATACATATATGCCAGCATAATTAAAAATGTGTTGCAGCCAAAAATACTTCTTTTTTAGGCTCCTGTTTTGACTGAACTGGAAAAATCTGTCTGAACAGATGCTTACGTTCTAAACGAAGTAAACTCAGCAGCTGAAGCAAGACCAAAATCATGAACAATGTCACTTTAGAAAAAAAATCAAGTAGGGTAATTAAGTTCTGAAGGAGGAACCAAAATGCATTAAAGCAGTTGCTGCTATGCTTGCTGCATTGTATAAAACTACATATAAAAACCTATGACAGGAAAACAATCAAGGATTCTGATGGCAACAAATGTGTCAAAAAACTCATTCAAAACACAGAAGTGGAACCTGATTGACAGACTAACACTAGACAGCCTGTAATTTATTAGGTCAAATAATCTGTGCTAATGGGGCTTTACATAGAAGATACGCTACATTACCCGGTGTTACATCAGCCACACGCAGACAACACTGTGTTTGCCATATGCCCTACAGTATGTCTACAGTATATTTTGACAACCTCTGTTCAAGGCTTACTCTGGGTGACTTACTCTGACCAACCTGACATTTAACCTAGGTGTTTCTCCCATGCCATAGAAAATACGCATTCAAATCTACTAATGTGGAGTACGCACCCTTCTAGTTTAAATCTAGATTCGGAGAGATTCGTCACGGTTCCTCAAACGGTACCTGTTTTTCCACAACGTGTTTTCATTCATGAATTGCAAGCATTAAATCGTCACCAACACGGTCATGCAGCACATCATTAGAAAGCTTAAAGTCTTGTGATTCCATCAAGCCCCCGCCAAAGCATAAGGTGACTTACAGCGGTTATAATCACGTTATGAAGTTAAGAAACACTGCACCGTTTCTGTCTAAATCGAGCGTGCATCCCTACCTTTGTTCTCGTGTCTTTATCCACAGCGGTGAAAGATCGCCGTAAACGTGGTTGTCCTACTTCGTCAACATGCCAAGGTAATAGAATATCCAAGCCTTGTAATCCATAATTATCTGGTCCCCTCACTATCTTGTAGTTTCTGGCCAAATTTCGACGTAGAGAAATCTAGATAGAGCATAAATTCTCGGTTTTGATCGTGTGTATCTTTTTCCGTGTGCACGCTACATTCTCAAGGAATTTGCCTTGAGTCACCAGTTTCAAGCCATATATATTCCCATCAGTGACATACCCGGAAACAGGTCATCAAGTATATTCAACTGTGTGTCTGGAGCCATGCCAGGCTCACATGTAATTGTACTTTGGTGGATTTACAGTAGAATACTTAGAGCAGTAAAAGCTACGTGTTCATAGAAAATCAAACTGACATGTCGACTTCCTCTCCAGGACTTTAAAGACCGCTGGACTCTTGATCTTTACATCTGCTACAGTAATACCAGAGCACATGTAGTTCACGCTGATCTCATGCTGAAGATTCTCCAGAGTGCACAACTTCATCAAGGTGCACAACAGGGAAGCACTGCTATCTAGAAGGCATGATGTAAGCATAGCATACTAGATGTAATATGGGTGAAATAAAACTCAAGAGTCCAGTGACAAAAATACAAGCTCAAAATTCAGAGAATCAACATGGTATGAAGCAAGGGTTCTCAAATGTATCACTCAAAGATCTGCTGCTGGTTTTTATTCAAGATCACAGGTTCAAAACAACAGCAATAACAAAATAACATTCATCCGGTTGCTTAGAATTTCTAAAGTAGCATACGTTGAAACTGAGTACTCGGTTATCCTGTTCAACTTTCATACTGATACCAAGACCTAGAATTCCGTACCGGTACCCAGCTTTTTCAGTAGCCCACTCTAATAACAAAAAAGGCTTTCCTTCCACAGCAACTCTAGTGTATATTCAATGTCACGCTAATTAAATTGATCAACGGAAAATGTATTTAGAAAAAAAGCTATGGGCTGGGTCTGGATAGACTTGCCGTTCACACAACAAACAACCATAATTGTTATGTTAATGTTTTTTTTTTTTCAAAATGGACAGTATTTTCCCATGCATTGGTGTTTAAGTGACCAATGTGAACAAAACCCTATGAAATTGGTCCAGTAGTGAGCGACTGTAACTGTCAGCCGTGAACTGGGCTGTGAGGGAAACCTACAGGACAAATGTTAAGCGTTAATGTACGTCCACTAAAACTGCTGTTTTTGCTGCTGACAGACTCAAATTGTTATTCTGTGGGTAAAAATACCAAAATTCCTCTTTAATCACCTAAGAACAAGGTTTTAGTTATGGGTGGAAAAATACCAAAGTGTCACAGTACGAGTGGATTATGAGTGGTAAGCTTGGAAAAGAGCGGGTCTTGTGGCTCTGTGTAACAGCCATTGTGTTCCTTGTAAATCTAATTATTCCCCTGAGACTCAGAGGTGGTTAACACACCTGGCCAAGGATCTAAAACATGTCTAGTTGTTCTACTAGCTGTCAAGTTTATGCACTTAACAGGACCCAGGAGATTGTTCTACACTGTTTGTACTTACAGAAATAAGTACGTACTGTATGTATGTACAAAGTTTGCAAGGGCTCAGTCTGTCCAGGGCATTCAAAGTCCAAAGGGTAAACGTTTGGATTCAGCATTAAAGAGGCCTGGGCCAATGCATAATGGTCACTATCTCATGCATCAGCCAGTGCTGCATCAGACATCAGAAACCCTTAAGGAATAGTACAGATAACTATAAATCCACTAGGAGTAAAACAGTACTCTGGAGTCATGTTGTGGTTCATACAGTACTCAGGTTAGGGGTTACGGTTCAGTGCAAGTTTGGTAAAGCCGGAAAAAAAATACAATAACATTTATTTTGAACAGACAGAATGTAAAAGACAGAAATCCTCTTGTTGGTGACTGTTTTACAGTTTGGTAACAATTTGCTGTCTGGCAACTTTGGGAAACTTTTTTCACTATTAAATAAGGAGCATTTTAAATACTTACTACTACTTACGTAGTAATACTTACGAACCAACCCTTTCACAAAATGCAACAGGTCACAACCGGCTATACAAGCATCAGAGAGGCTAAACAGCAGTATAAGTTGTAGAATAAATACAGTATTTCCTTTAAAATTGCCTCAGAAGGTACAGTAATATACAACTGGAGTGTGTGCAGTTCTGTGAAATACAAGCATTGTGATAATCATAAAATGACATAGTATAATAAAAATATAAAAATTAGGAGAAGAGTTTCAATTAGTTCCTCTTTGGCTTTATTTAAACATTCAAAGGCCATCGCGGTGAATGGGTAACGGGGCGTACTTCCTCTCAATTTTTATTTTCCTTCAGTACTTAGTCTGGGTTTGCGGTATATTCGCGGGTTTTCTAGGACTAAATATTTGGCGGTCCAATCAGAAAACAGAGGGAGTGGCTGAGAACGATGATGTTGAGGTTCGGTAACCTTCGTTGAGTTCCGAACTAATGGCATTGGAGAAAGATGCAAGCAATGCCATTTGGTCCGTTGTGTCAACGCTGCCGAATGTCCAGAAGTTAAAGCCTGAGCAAGAACAATCTTTCTGAGTTCTGTTGGTAGCCATGATGTTGTGGCCCTCCTCCCCACGGGGCTTCAAGAAAGTTTCATTTTCCATCTTGCTCCGTCAGAGTTAGCTAGTTTATTTCACAGACGAGCAAGACATACAGCTCAGCAGTTCAGTGCTTGTGTTTTGTTTTTATAGTCATATTATAAAACTTCCTTGTGGCAGCAATAGAGGCAGTGACGTTGTCCTGTACGGGATTCTCGCACCGCTGATCACACTGGCAAGTGGGACGGCCGACGCCGGCAGTCTGAACACGGCATTAGGGCTAGGCTTCTCTGTCTTTATGTGGGGATGCTGTCAAATGTGCGTTACGTAATGTACCTTAACTCATATCCCATACAAAGTTGGAGCAAAAACTGACACACCATCCTGGTCCTCTCCAGTGCTGTTATAGCTGAACGGAAACCCACAAGGCTGGCCATAGTGTGACTGACTCGCACACCAATCTGTTTGTTGTGCTAACCTCAGCACGTGTTGCTAACGGCGTACAGCTAAACATTTCTTGGCCGTCCGTGCTTGTGAACTCTGGCTCCACATTACGTGCATCAATCTAATAGTGTGCGTTCTGCATTTACCGAACTGTGATGGCTTGGCACGCATATGTGAAGCGTGACATCCTTAAAAGTTTCACATGTCCAGATTGTCCTCCAAAGTGCTGCGGATGAATGTCTGGCTAGTCTACACAGCATTCCTGGAGGAGAGAAAAATGTGCTCTGGTTTATTGGCATTTCTTTAAACCAATCACAATCGTCTTGGGCCGGTCGGACCCGCTGCCGCTGCAAAACAGCCTTGGAAAGGAACATGTTTTGCTGGAAAAGGTAGTTTTAGTTGTCAACAGAAAACTCAGATTGGACAGATACTCTAGCTAGCTGTCTGGATTCACCCTGCAGAGATCTGAGGAGCAGGTAACCATAGTCCTTAGAAATCCACCGGAGGTTACAACACCAACACAGAGACAGAAGATGGGGACGGACATTCGGCTGAATGAAAGAAACTGGCGGAATTTCTGGCGGTACTGGGGCAATCCAGGAAGTGGATAAATAGACTATGCTAACCTCAGCACATGTTGCTAAGGGCGTACAGCTAAAGGTTTCTTGGCATTCCATGTTCATGAACTCAGGTTCGACATTACGTGCATCAACCTACATACCATGTCTTCTGCGTTCACCAGACCGTGACCCCTTTACCGTGATGGGTTTGTACAGGTACGTGAACCGTAACAGCCTTAACAAGCACTTGCACCTCACGCTGCTCTGCAGCACTGTCTTACCCACTGTGCACGGACTTTCATTCGGTTGAAGCGTAACCTCCTGTCGACCCCGCTCTCTCTCTCTCTCCCCCTAATCTTGCACTATTACGCTCTGTTTGCTTGCCTCCCAATCCCTTAGAATGATTCATGTATGATGGATCGTTTTTCTGCCAAAAGAGTGTTCAAACTCCACAGAAATGGAAGGAGAGCCACCTTTACTTACAGTATGTGGGCGGAGGGGAAGAGAGAGAAACAGAAACCCTGGCAGGGAAATACTTACTTTATTCAATTAGATCGCTCATGACAGACATTTCCGTTCCGCTTTTTAAAAAAAAGGAATTTATATTACACTTGTCTGTCAATGTAAATACATTATGAATCAATGTTATGAATATGAGACATTTACTTGCATTCTGGGTTTTTGGATTTTGTGAGTAGGGATTTTTAGTCTCTAACACATGGCAGTGGGAAGAAAGATCAAGTTCCTCATACTGCTATTTTTTTCTATCAAACTTAAATAGGAATAGTAAGGGCAAGATGAGAAGCAGTTTTTTTGGCGGACAATGCACTGTTTCACCTCTCATGGTACATTATTTATTCTCCATGGACTGGACTACCAGATTATATGAACAATATAAAGGTTGTCCTTATTACAACATTAGAGAGAGTGCTCTTATAATTGAGGCTCCTTAGTAAATCAAAGCATGTGAAGTAGTATTTGTTTGAGACAGGTGCCTCTGAAGGATTTCAGCTAAAACGGCAAGAGATCAAGTCCTAATGGCTTATCTGGACAAGGGCCAATGTCAAATGGTAAGCATGTCTAATGTGACAAAATGTCTCACCTCCATTTAATGTTTGTGTACAAATGCTAATACTGAGCATTTGTGCATTCACAATGATATACCACTATTATTCCGAATATGAAAATATCCAAACTTTAAACAGGGCATGCAAACAACATATTCTGTGTAGATATTCAGAAAGAGGCATGAATTTAGCATGTTCCGATTAAGACGTGGGATATTCCGGTATTATTCAGGTTTTAGAAGCATTCTTTGGACATGTATACAGGGCATTCAGAATCTGAGTCTCGATCAGGGTTTTGTCGCATTTTGCGTAAGTTTATGCTTGATTGTGTTTTAAGCCCCCACCGTTGACTTCGAGGCACCTAAACCTAACCCTAACCCTAACCATTGCCTAATCCAAGTGCCTTCCAGGCAGCAATGCTGAGATTGGGGATTTAAAACACCACAGTCTACGAGCTGTTTATTGTTTACGGTCAACTCTGTGTGTTGTTATGGTTACTGTTCACAAACCAATCAGACAACAGTTTGCAGGGTCGCAGTAGAGATGAATGGTCAAAAATAAGTAGAAACACAGCTACTTTTAAACCTTATCAAAGACAACCTTTTCAAGAAGCTGGTTAATAAAAAGGAAGGCAGTGTTCACATGTTCCCAATTCCTTTTTTTGCACAGCTGCATATAAACAGGAATATCAATGGAATATTAATTTTCATTGAGTCAGAATATCATTTTAGAATAAGGGCAAAAACTGCATGTAAACGTAGTCAATGTGTTATCGTGTTGAGTTAGTGTGTCAACAGAAAAGACATTAGTGGTAGCTAAGCTGTTGGCTACAGTCTGAATGATGGTCTAAGTATTGTTCAATGTTATAATACTAGCATACAAATGATTGATCAATGCAATGAGAAATCCATGAGTGTGCCGAACAAGGGCACGGAGTGCAGGTCAAAGTTGACCTGGGAGACCAAAATGTGACAGATGGGCACCTTGTACAGTTTCTCTTGGACTTCTTTGCTGTTTTACCCAAATTAATGTGGTTAACCTGGGCATTTGCTTTAAACCTGTATCGTTGTCTGACTGCTCATGATTACTGGCTAGTTGGACCCATATTTAGCATTGTCTCTGTATCCTAAAATCTCAGCAATCAACCCGTTTTCGCTCCGAAAATACTGATGCTTGGTCAGTGTCTCTCAGCAACAGACACTGACGCAAAAATCCCTCCTTCAGCGTCAGTATGGAACGCACCGGGCAGAGCAGCAGCTTGACCGTGGTGCTGTAAGATGACGTAGTATTAAAACAGAATTCCGGTCGATTCCAACACGTAGCTCTGTTGTTTGTAAATGTGGAATCGGTGCTGCCTACACCGTGTTATCCTCCTGCTAGAGTTAGCACACAACAGGCTTGAACATTGCTAGTTTTAAACGTTTTTAGCCTCTAAACATGTTTAAAATGTCATTAAGAGCACCTACCCATGTGCAGTGATTCCTTCCGAGTGAACTCAGTGATTCTGATTGCTGTAGATGTGAAAGAAATGTATGAAAGTTGTGCTAATTCAGTAGTATGAAAGATGAAAAATCAGCATAAGGAGGCAGATTTGGGGGGTGGATGGGGCAAACAACAAAGGACTTTCACCCAGGAGACCCAGGTTCACGTCACTTGCTGTTCTTTTCACTGAAACGTACACATATTGTATCCCTAAGTGTCCCGTACAGTGTTACCATTACTAACGCAACATTGGCCCTGCTGATGGAAATAAAACCTAAGTTGTGATAAAGTGTGGGCCCGTTGGGGATTGAGCAGTCCCTGTGGAGTCCACGGAGCATCATTCCATTACACGTTGGGTCTTCAGACAGTCCATTAGTATGCAGGAGGTGCACTGCTGCACCTTTGCTGAACACAGTCATTCTGCTTCATTTAAGCAAGTTTGATCCGGTGATTCCTTTTTCTGCCTCACAATGTGAAATTAATAATTAATATGTAATACTCTTCTGATTCACTTATCAATTTTAAAGCACAAACAGAATCTAGAATGGGCTCTTGCTGCCAGCTCTTACCCCTGGGAACACGGGCCAGACGAGTGGAAAGTAATGAGAGAAAGCCAGCAGTAATGTCCCTGAAATGATTTCATACAAACAAAGATCTCTCATGTTCAGAGCTGAGAGGAATCTAAAAGAAAGATGCGCTGTTAATTACCTGCAAAATAATTGCCATGTATTGGCGTCACAAATGATGTGTATTACAACGAGGACCATAGAAAATCAATATAATATAGTCGAATAACATACTTAACCCACTTGCACAAAGCCTTTTTTAGAATGATAATTACTGTAGGTAAGTAAATACCTACGGGTACTTAAAGAATACATGACTTTCTCCAAACCTTCTTCTTTTTTTCATTGTTTTGGCCATCAAGTATTCTTTTGAGTAGGGCTACTCCTCCCCCATAGTAGCATAAGGGTCGGTTAAAACAATGTGATTTTACTTTGGGGCTGGTTTGAGAAGATTTCTTTGTTTTGTATGTAAATGTTAATTGTGTAACTACAATACATCATACTGTTTTGCAGAAAACCATAAGGAAATAAAAGAATGGGGTTTAAACGTAATAGAAACAACATGTTTTATGAGATGATTTTACAGATTATTTCCGTAACTGTAATGCAGACAAATGTCTAATCACTGGGGTCATGATTTATATATATATAAATGTATAGTTGGAGTTTTGCATTTGTTGTATGGTCATATTTTATGAAGAAGACAGTCCCAAACATAGGATTATCCCTCTCAACACCAAACCACAAGAGCAAAACAGGAAACATTTGCAGGACGTCACTGCTTCCTGAATTAAGAGAACTGACTTTTAAGGTACAGCTATAGTAAAATGGTGGTACGGTTAAATTAAAGACCACTTCTTCTTCTTCTTCTTATCTTTGACTCCATTCAGCAAGAGCTCAGTGTGTGTGTGTGTGTGTGTGTGTGTGTGTGTGTGTGTGTGTGTGTGTGTGTGTGTGTGTGTGTGTGTGTGTGTGTGTGTGTGCGTGTGTGTGTGTGTGTGAATGGAAAGGGGTTGCAATATTTAAGGAATGGGTGCATCTGAACATGTAATTAACACACACACACACACACGCACACACACACACACACACACACAACACACACACACACTCTCAGGAGGTTTGCGCTGCACACCGTGTCAAACCAGTGGAAAATCTCACTACAGCCTGTCATTCGGCAAACTACCGATGAAGCTTCATTTATATACATGCTTTCTGACAGCCTAATTAGACCGGGGCTCTATAATTGTCAGTGTGTGACAGATCAGGAAGGGAATCCAAAGAGCCCAAAGAAATCATGTCCTCAAAGTATTTATACCAACAACAACACAAATAACACACATTCAGAGAGGGTTTCTCAGAGCTTCAGATTCATTTCATTTCTTAGTTCTATTGTTTTTTATTGTTTGCTGTACTTTGTTCTTCATGTTCATTCTTGATATTTCAAGGTAACATCAGATCAAATCAACTGAGAACTCTACAATAGATTTCTTTATATGATTATTTGTCTTTTCCATTCGTTGGCAAAGAGCTCAAAGGCGCTCAGTTTAAGACAACACACACGAGTAAAGAACACGTCTTCACCACTGACAACAGATATGTCTCATTTAGGAAGAAAATGCTGAAAATGAATAAAACACAATCAAAGTGACACATTGGCAAATTTTACAAGACATGATGACATTGCACTGTACATACAGAAACACTATACATAGACACCGCAATCTCCATATGGGCGGAGGTTGTTTTGCATTGTGGGCCACGTAGGCACCAGGTTTTAACAAGGAAGAAGTGTAAGGGGTACACTAGTTTTCTTTTACCCTTATATACCCTTTTTTACCTTTATATACCCCTATACCCTTTTCTTTTCAAACTCTCCATTATGAGTCTGACAACAGCCCAGAAGTGTAATGCTTTTACACAGGTAGGGTACTCTTCTCGCGCCTGATGTAAGGTCTGTGACAACAACATTCCATGCTTACCATTTAATTAGTTATTAGGATTGAACCGCATAGTGTTGTCAACATAACAACTTTTTATATTTTCACCACCCAAAAGCCTCTTCTTTCAAGGAGAGACACTAGGCAGAATCATCATTTCTTTAATTTTGAGTTTTTGGGCTATTTCGCATCCATAACATGTATTATTTCAAACTATTGGGGAGGAAACATTCAAAATACACATTTAGATGTTTATTTTAAAGTTTACTATTAGATAATGCCTTGTTTACATAATTAAACATTACAAATTCTGACTTGTAATACAAAATTACAGGTCAACTGTGGAAGTTTTATGTTAATATCTGTTAGTTAAAATGTTTTACCCTATCACCTGTAATGTCTTGGAAAATGTACATGTTGTGATCCATATCTTTTTTCAAAAGGGGTTTTTGAAAAGGGGTTTTTCTCAGATTCTGAGGTAGAAAACTCCACTTCAGTTGCACTTACAAACCCCAAACGTTCCAGTTTCATTCCTATTTATATTCTGAAGGTTTTTTACTTGAACATATCGTTCGTAGCCTAATTTATGTAACATGTTATGCCTAAGAACTTTTTAGAAAACTTTTAATGCAAAACATATTTGTCTGAATGTCAGTACTCAACTGTGGAAGTTTCATGGTGATATCATTCAGTTTTGGGGTTTTCTTCTCTATTCAGCTGGGGTGTCTTTGTTTAAAGAGTCCTCCAAACACAATGTTGGCACAATCGGTGATAAGGGAGGCACATCCCTTTCATTCAAAAAAAGTTAACTCTTACTTAACTTAAGAAAGATTCCGGAGTGCAAAACACTTACAGTACACCAGGAGTGACCAGTGAATAAAAGTATTACTCAATGAATGCGTGTTGGTCCCATCCCACAAACCATTCCCTACATTCAACTGAGCTAAAACTGGAAGCATCGTGCCAAATCCTATTAGCTTCTGTTCAATACTAATCCATGGAACCAATAAGCAGCTATTAAAAGTTCAAAAACATGCACCAATAAAAGGATTACTGATCATAAGACACGCCCTTCCCGACATGTTCACAGACGGCCCACAGCATGAAGCATATTCACTCAGAATATGCAAATGTATGAGAAAAAAGGACCGGAACTAAGTATTTATCTGATTCATAGAGAGCACAAAATAGTGAATATATTGATATGTTTTGTATTTCAAAAATGTGTTTGATTTGGCGAGTTTCAAAGTAGTTAAGATAGTTCATGATAATATAAGAAACCATTTTATTGACTTGAAAAGAGCATCTGTGTGTGCTCTTTCCCACTACCGTTTTTAAATCGGTGGATTACTCACCGATGACCCGAAAAAGGCAGACAAAAGACGAGGCGTGGCCACGGTGCGGGACGCTCTGCAAATCAGAATCTGAATCAGAATACTCTATTGATCCCCTAAGGGAAATGTTCAGTTGCAGCTGCTCACAGTCAAATTAAGAAATAAATATGTTCTAAAAAAAAGATTGTACAAATTCTATAGTAGTGCAGTGTGACCATAAAGAAAATACAGGGTCAACCTAAATACAGCACAGACATAAATAAGTACAGAGTGAATTTAAGTAGCAGTAGTGATTAAATAACAGATCTTGCATGTGTAACTAATACATAATTGCATCGAGCAACATAATCGTCCAAGAATATTGAGATGTGATGTGGAAATACGTGCTGTGGGTCCAGTTTTGAGACTCTCAGCACTCAGAGGGAGGAGTTATATAGTTTGATGGCCGTGGGCAGGAACTACCTCCTGTGGCGCTCTGTGGTGCATCGTGGGCGTCTGAGTCTGTTGCTGTAGGTGCTCCTGAGACTGACCAGTGAAAACTAAGGCCGACAATCTCGGTGGTGTGTCTGGGCCTTAACAGGGAACCAGAACAGTAAAGTTGACCGGGCAGCTAAACAATGACATGTAACCCACTCAAATGCTCTGTAAAGCCAAAGGGACCGGCAGATTGAGCTGATCATTATCAGTAGGCCCATCAAGAGAAACCCCTTTCAAATTGTCACATTGTTTCCACATCATTTGATGCATAAATATCTATAGCAATCTGATATAGACTGTATTAGGAAAGCTCCTATTTATATTGCAATACAAAGATTTAACCGGCAAAAACTTCCCTCACAGATTATGAGCAATTATTTTTGCAGGTCAAACATTGAATTTGACTCTTTTTTTATTCTAGAAGAAAAAAAAAGCTAGACTGCATTTTTAGCTCTACTTTAATTTAATATTTGGCACTACAGTTGGTTTTGGTATGGATTTTTTTGTTATCACGAACTGTTTTGCACAGAAAACAAGGTGATCTTCGGAATTTCATCATGTCCTGTGTATTTAACAGATAGTCTAGCTAGCTGTCTGGATTTACCCTGCAGAGATCTGAGGACCGGTTAACCATAGTCCTCAGAAATCCACCAGAGGTTAGAACGCCAACACAGAGACAGAGGACGGGGACGGACATCCGGCTGAAAAGAAGGACATCTGGCAAAATTTCCAGTGGCCACGAAGCTATCATTGAAGTGGATATAGACTAGCAACAACATGACAGCTTTCAAAAAGAGTGTGTTCCATTATCCCATTTGGGCAATTATATGTTTCAATACAACAAAGACATGCAAAAGACGCAAAAGAGTTTTTGCAGAGTGATTTGCAAGGCAGTGGAATGCAGCCAGGAGACTTTGACAGCGGTAAAGTTATGTGAAACAAAAGAACTGCTGTATTAGTAATGGCACCCCTTCTGGACTTTAGAGGGCTTTCAATGCCATCACAGGATCATATAATTAGGACTGGGTTCGTTCACAGGTCCCTCTGAGACACATGTACCTGCGCCCATTTCCCAGAGGGTTCTGAGTGACCTTCCACTTCCAGGACGGTCAGCCTGCTCAGCAGGGCACAATGCTACCTGCTACCCTACATACTGGAAATGTATGATTAGTCTGCACCATTTAGTGTATCTGTGATGCATCAGAAGTGAGGTGACTGCAATGTTGATCTCTAGAGGCGGCTGAATCCCTGTGCCAAGGAGCAAAGTGATAATTCACTTCTGAGGCCATTTTAGCACATACTACATTACTAGGCGGAAAAGATTGCTATGTCCGTCTTTGGGTCCAATGCACCTAGACAATTACAAAAGTAAGCCATGCATATCAGTCATGCGCTAGCTTGAAATAAAGCCCAGCCATCACTTGTTACATAATGCACCCATATAACCTTGTTTGGGAAATTGGACACAGAGGCAGTTATTTATTACTCATCACCTCTAACTCATTATAGACTGGTGTCACCATTCATTTATCGAAAACTCCATATTTACTTCATATCACGGTGATGAGTATGGGCAGGCTGCTTTGTGATATCACATCAAAAATATTTTCTCTGTTTCCCAAACGCCACATAACAGTAATATATTAAATAAGGCAAGAACACCCCGCAGAATTAAGAGGCAAGCTACTGCTGATTAAGGATTCTAAATGATTCTACATTTGCTTTGCGGACCACTATTATACAGGACATGATGCTTCTGAGCTCAGCCTAAAGTAGCAACATGTTCACATAAAAAACGTGTCTGGGCACTATTTTAATGAGGTACAAACTGTACTCAGTGTGCGTTGTGGTTTGTTCAGGTGCAGCAGCACAATGTGCAGAAGGGCTGGATGAAGTGGCATAAATGTCTTAGGGTGTGGTGATTATTAAATAAACTCTTAGCCAGTTATATCAGTTTCTGTGACAGTTACCTGTAATAAGAGTTTTTCCTCGCCACTGTCGCACCAAAAGCTTGCTCCTGGTAAACTGTTTGGTATTTGTAAATTATAGTGACTCTATTTTTAAAGTGTCCTGTGATATCTTCTTTTGTGATTGGACAAAAGTCTTTGCACACTGAACTGTCTCAGTGCACTGAAACAGTCCATCACAGTGACGCAGAGCTCAAGAAATGAAGGAACAGCTTCTCCATGATGAGCTTTTTAGTTCATTTGTGCAATGATGATAGAAATAAATAATGGGGAAATGTTAATAATTCGTTTGTGTGACCAACCACTCTTCTTTTGTGTCATACTGTAAATGGTCACATCTTATGGTGAAATGTGACCCATCGTTTGCACCATCATGCATCTCAGGAATAGCACATACAATGTTACTTTTGCTATAAAAAGCTGGAAAAGTTGGAAAGAGGCAATAACACACGTATTGACAAGCCGCTATAATACCTCTCCCTCAAAAACAACAGAATAATGACTTTACCAACCAGTCACAACTCATGTGTGTCAATGTGTGTAGTTATTTTAAAGCAGTATTCTTTCATTGGTCCAAATAATTGCTGTTATTGATTTAAAAAAGCACAAAGTGGCAGTAAAGTGACATTGCTCCAGAAACAGACATTGTTCGGACAGTCTACAGCCTATTTTCCACCAAAATACCATCAATTTGCTCATGCATATGCTAGTATGTTTCAACGTACCTGCTCCTCCACCTGTATGCTGTCAGATTTGAGGGGGGCTGGGTCCAAACAGTTAAGTACATTTAAAAAAAAAACAACAATACAAATAATGTCTACAGCCATCATGCAGTGATGCTGTGCCGAGGTGAGATAGCAGTAGGGGTTGAAGCTTTTCTCTCAAGAGTTCTGTTTTTATTCTTCACACAAGTTATTTTGTCACTTTCCATTTCCATGAATTTCGTCAGACACAATGCGCGCCGTTATCTGTACCGTTCATCACGTTAAGACTACAAAGATCCACTAAGGTTAGAGGGTTCTTGGAGGCAGATTGGGGAGGCATCGGGAGGCAGCCAGGAGGAAACTATGATATTTGTTATTTATTATTTATATGCTGTCTAAATTACCCGACATGCAACATTGATAAAGGAATACGTGGAGAAAATCCCCATTTGAACAGAAAAGAGATCACGCATTCTTAGTAGAATCAGCATGGCGGCTCTCCCTGGACAGAACTGGGCCGTGTTTCACACGTCTGAAGGCACACAGAAGGCTTCCCCCAGGTTCAAAGACCTTGGAGCAGTCAATGAGAGCCTCACTACACCCTAATGAGGATTAATACCTTACACAGAGGTAGCATATGGCACAAATATCAGGCCCCGTGGGATATGGACTAAATATGACAAGCCCAAAGACTTTTGGGCCCACAAGTATCATGAAGAGGGATCTCAAAGGTTTGGCAATTGAGGAAGTGTGTTAAGGGTGATATATGTGAAAATATAGGAAACCTATAGCAACCCATTAATATTAATTCATACTGCACATGGGTAAAATAAATAGGAATAATTTTAAAAAAGTGCATCACTTTAAAACAGAAAAGAATGTATTTCACTAAAAAAGTATTAGATCATGAGCTAGTACATGGAACATGGAAAATATTAGCATGCATACATGTAAATAAAAAAAATGTCTGTACATGTTGCTTTAACTTCTATTCGTCTTTTACTTTGTCTTTATTTGTGTTTGTGTCTTTAGTTGTGTGTTGATAATAGGGATGAGCGAGTACAGCATTATCTGTATCTGTATCCCACATGAATTATCTGTATCCGTATCTGTACTCGGACTGGGCGGGGCCTAACCCGGAAGTGGTCAGATTTAACCCGGAAGTGGGTCTGGTTGTCTTGAATGGGCGGGGCTTTAACCGGTATGTTATTTAAGCATGCAATTGATATGGGTTGATCATAAATTGTTATTTTTATTGCTGATTAGAAAACTATTTCCATGACAGCATCAGCATTGAGCTTCATGGTGTTGTCATGGTAACAAACAAACTATATAGGCCTACAGTATATAACAAGTTTTGCAACAATAAATACAACAATGTGCTTGCAATTATTAAGTAAAATGTAATGAACAAGAGTTTTCATACTCAACAATATACCTTTATTCTTTAACTTTTAATTTTTCTATGATCAGTGTGATCATTTATTTCTTTTTGGTTCTTTTTTATTTTCACACTCACAGACACACACACTCAATTGTGAGTGTGTGTGTCTGTTAGTGAGTGAGAGATACAGAGAGAGAGAGAGAGAAACAAAGAGAGAGATGGGGGCGGGGGGTTGGAATGTGTTTGTGTGTGTATCTTAATTTGTAATATTATTCATTTATACCGCAACTGCCTTTTATTTTTTTTATAAAACACAGCAAGAAAGTTTCAGACACTCAAAAAAACTGGTTAGAGTCAGCAGGCAGTTAAAAAAAAACTGGCGGCAGAGACGCGACCCGGGTCGCATTCTACCAAGCACTATGTCTGAACAAACCCCACGGTTGCCAGAAGTCTCCTGGTTGCTAGGTACTAGTTCAAACCAAAGTATAAAACAAACCTGAAGCTTGATGAAACCCTAAATGTTAACGGGAAAGCCCCGGAGACCTGACGGAGAGAGCTGTTCACTCTGTGTCCTGAGTGCGTGTGAGCAGAGTGGCACACAGCAACACAAGAAATCTGTGTGTGTAGGGAGGGGCACTGAGACCAGCCTATCACAGAATAGTGTAGGGGAGGGGTGCTGTGATTAGCCTATCACAGAACGGAGACACAGTCAATGGAGACTTTCATTGAATCCGAGTACAGATATTGACTCGCATTACTCGTATAATACTTCTACTCGGCAAAAGTGCTTTATCCGTACCGGATACTCGTTTCAGCCAGATACTCGGATCACCCCTAGTTGATAATTTCTAGCTGCTTCAGAAAAAGGGATTGTCTGTTTACTTGTCTTGTTAGATCTTTGTGCTGCGTTCAATACTGTTGACGATCACATCCCACAACTGAGACTGGACCATCCATGCACCCTAAAGTTAGTCATGGTGTTCCACAAGGCTCTGTGACAAATTCTATGAACCTTATATATGCTTAATTTAGGCAATATTATTCGGAAAAACTTCATTAACTTTCACTGTTATGTGGATGATTCCCAAATATATATATTGATCAAGCCAGATGAAACCAGTCAGTTAGCTAAACTTCAAGCATTCATTAAGGAAATAAAAAATCCTGGATGACATACAATTTATTAATTTTAAACTCAGACAAAACTGAAGTTATTGTACTGGGCCCCAAACACTTCCAAAGTTTGTTATCTAAAAATATAGCTACTTTGGATACTTTGATCAGGATATATCCTTTAAAGCCCACATAGGTGAAAAAAGGCTGTGAAGAACAGCCTTTTTTCACCTGCATAACATGGCAGAAATTAAGCCCATTCTGTCTCAAAATGTTGCAGAAAAACTAGTCCATGCATTTGTTACTTTGAGGCTGGTCCTTATTATCAGGTAGTTCAAACAAGTCCCTTAAGACTCTCCAGCTGATCCAGAGTGCTGCAGCGCATGTTCTGACAAGAACTAAGAAAAGAGAACATATTTCTCCTGTTTTAGCTTCTCTGCATTGTCTTTCTGTGAAATCCAGGATTGAATTTAAAATCCTTCTCCTGACCTATAAAGCTCTTAATGGTCAGGCACCATCATATGTAACTGCAAAGAAATCGTAGTATCTTATTGTTCCACTAGAGCACTACACTCCCAGAATTCAGAGTTGCTTGTGGTTCCTAGAGTCTCTAAAAGTAGAATGGGAGCCAGAGACTTCAGCTATCAGGCTCTGCGCCAGTGGAACCAACTTCCAATGTCTATAAATGCGATTTAATTGAATTAATCTTATATTGGTTTTGCTCCTCATGCTGTGGCTTATTTGACTTTAAGTGTGTCCTTTTTTTTTTTTTTTTTTACTTAAGTTCAACCAAATTGTAAATTCAGAGTAAGAAGATGCTCAAAGATTATTCTCAAAACTTTTCTTGGAAAATGTATTTTCTAAAGTTAAACTTAACATTTTCATTACATTTATTTATTTATTTTCTAATAACATAATATACAATTATATTTGTATAGTAAGTATAATAAAGTGCTGTACAGAAGACATCTTGATGTTGTTTAAGATATTTTTGGGGGCTTTTCCCTTTATTATAGTATACAGTGGATGTGTGTGTGTGTGTGTGTGTGTGTGTGTGTGTTTGTGTGTGTGTGTGTGTGTGTGTGTGTGTGTGTGTGCGCGCATTGGCACAAAAGCTCACAATGAGCTGGAGCCAGACAATGAAATCCATTGTTAGAGGAAATTTACTTCCAAGTTTCCCCTCATGATTTGCCCCTGGTCTCCCTGCAGCCTGCAGAGGTTTCCGGGGAGGTCAGGAGTCTGAGCAGCCCTGTTGCGGGCTCTGCCCTCTAGCTGGCCGAGGCCAAACTGATGCTGCAGAGGACGCCGTTTGCAATGCAACATCACACCGTCACATAGCAAGTGAAACTGGCCGGGACAAAGCCTGAAAATAAATACACTGACCTCACATGGTGGAAGGACATTGCCTTGGTTACGTGTGTGTTTTGGCATGGATGTTGGCAGTCTTGCTCGGCCGCTCATTTACGCACCTGGACGACTCTAGAGGACACCAGGACTGGCGCGGTGGTCAGCCAAAGCTTTGACCCGCAGTGCTGCCTGCGCTCCCCTCAGACTAAGCTGCACTGCGCTCCCCGTGCACGGCCACTGTCTATGCTAGCTGTCTAGGCAATGGTCCAAGAGATGTTGGTGTTAAAGCTGAGTGGAGCCCAGACAATTCAGTAAAGGTAGGTGTAAACATGATACAGCGGTTCAATGGTGCTGTGATTTTAACCTGTAGTTACACCTGCCAGGTCTGCTGAGCACAAAGTTCTGCTTCTTTCCCTCACACTCACTTTGTAGCACACAGTGATGTAGCCATTGTTTTATAGTTTGCAGTTTTCACCGGAGCAGTTGGAGGCTTATTGTCTTGTTATGAGGGAGAACTCTGTCACTTCCCAGATTGAGATCCTGGGGAACCAAACCAGCAATCGTTTGATCAGATACTACCTAATCTCCAAGCTTCTGTTGCTTTAGGAAATTAAAATTGATGCATTATACAGCAATTCTCCTATAAGCTCTTTCTGGCTGACAAATATTACTCCAGCACATGCAAATAACACTTGGGGTACACAGTCTGCAATCTGAGAATGTTCAATTATAAACTTTTCCAATTAGAGGCAGACAGGTGAAACAATGAGCCCCCCTGACTGATGGAAACGTAGCACTATGACGCAGCTGTCATAAACTACGTTGTGTATTAATTGTGTTTCTGTCACACACAAATCAATTACAAGCATTGCGGATGAGGCTGTGGGGTCCACTCCCCTTTCCTCTCATTGTGTCACATTTCATTTCATTTCACCAAACATTTAAATAGGTGCTGCGCTTGTTGTCTTTGCAGCTTTAGATTACTGTCATTCTGCCAAACGAGCACAACAAATGCACTCTCCTCCCAGTCCCGTCCAACCCAAGCTGTGTTTCACATCGACACAAACTCAATTATTGTGGGTAATTACAAGTATCTTGGGGTGTTTGAGTGGAGGCTGAATTACAATAGCTGCAAAAAATGGATTAAATTGCTTGAGCTCTTGATGGGAGGAGAAGGGGCCGTTAAACCGTCTCTCAGCTTCAATTGGCCTAATGTCTCTTAAGCTACTGGCGTGGCCAGTACTTGGTGGTTTATTGGCAGTGTCTTAGGGGTCAGTTTGAACAAATATCTCTTAGATTCTTCCCCCCATGAGGCATAAGAAAAGCCAGTTTTGGGGAGATCAGCTGCCTGCTTTAGGGCCATGGGCATATTGGAATCCAAAAGTGCACCCTCAGGACACACTCAGCCCTCACAAACACCAGTCCTACATATCTTACCATCATATCTGCAATGACAATAAAATGTGTCATATGGACAAATGCCACTTGTTTAAATGTATGTGAATGCTAGTTCTCGACCCTCTAGATGCAGATGGCTTGGAGCCCAGCAGGAAGCAAACGTTTGGGCAGTGTTTAATTTGGTGTCAGAAATCCCCCTTCAGTGTCTGTATGGAACGCTTTGGGCATTTGGTCATTAAGTGACGGTAGAGAGTAGTATGAATTTCCGAAAATCTGCATAAGGAGGTAGGTTGGGGGGACTGGACTTTAACCCTGGAGACTGGGGTTCATGTCTCGTTCTTGTCCTTCGTGTCACTGAAAGGTACATGTTGTAACCCCACCCTCCATGTTTTCCAAAACCTAACTGTTCCGTTCTTGTGCCGCATTTCAATTAAACGTACGTCCCAGTGACGCCAAAAGTCCCAACCCAGAGAGCCTAAAAATGATGCTAAAGGACACTTTTTGTGTCAGTAACAAAACTGACCAAGCGTGTTTTTTTGATGCAACAGGAGTGAGAATGTGTTGATTTTGGAGGAACGTGGGTCTGAAGAGTGTGCTGACAATAGACGTCTCAGGACTACGCCTGTTTCTGGAGAACTATTTTGTGATTTGATTCATATGAACAAACTAAATTCTTGCACCAAATGTGCAGCAATAAGGGAATAATGCTTAAAATGTAAATGGATTATTTAATTAAACACTGCATTTATCTACGAATTCATTTGAGTGCTTCTTCCAGTATCTGTTGTTCACAGCTGCTTTATACTGTCGGAAAAAGCTTCTCCTTCAGTTTATTAAATCCCTACAGCCATCTGAAGGCAGCGGGATGGATACATTGACAAATCTGCAGCCTCTGATTGGAGAAGTGCTGTGTCAGAGCACAGTGCCTTTATGCTCAGCCGTCTACTGTGTTTACCTTCATTAAGTCACGTGCAAATGACACCAGGCTGCAACAGAATAACCGCACACACTCTGACACGCATTAGTGGCAGATTGATTAGAAGTCAGTACTCTGCAGATTCGTGCTGCTGCATGTTCACAATGTGTCGCTCTGCACCATCAACAATAATATCATTTCATGGAAAAAAATGTTTTCCTCTGCATCTCCTCAAGCTGTTCCTCATACCGTCCTTTGGTAATTATTGAATGTTCCCCTGCATATGAGAGTATATCATTTGAGGGACATTTCACTTAGCGTGATTGTTTCTACACTTTGTTTCAAATAATTCATCTCTAGAGTGTTTATATAAGAGTTATTGTGGAGCTCATATATGCTATATAAAAGCATGTTGAACCTTTACAAAACATTTCATCAGTGACAAGGAGGATGGAGAGAGGAACGTGTGGCTGGACCAACACATTCTCACTCCTAATGAGTCAACAGGTGCCTTAGGTGTTTGTCAATGACGCAAAAAAAGTCCCCTTTGGCATAAAATTAACACAATTGGGATGGTTTTTGACGCTCTGGGTTGGGAAAGATGTTTAAATGACATGCGGCACAAGAACAGGACAGTTAGGTTTAGAAAAAGATGGTGGGTGGGGTTACAACATGTACGTTTCAGTGACACGCGGGACAAGTACAGGACATGAACCCCGGTCTCCTGGGTGAAAGTCCTGTGTTGTTTGCCCCATCCACCGGGGGAAAGACCATAATGTCTGCGTAGGGAGGGATGCAAGTCCCCCTTGCATCCCTCCCTACGCAGATATTTTGGTCTTTCCTACTACTGTCTACCATTGTTGTACGTCATCTTCCATCAAGTCAGTGCTTACTAAAAACAAGTACATAGTGCTGTCCATAGTGCTTTTGTGTGTGAATCCATAAATTAATTTGTTGGTGTCCACTGCTCCTATGCTTTTTGAGACCTCCTCCTTCTGTTGCCTGAAATCACTAATAGTATACGATGACGTAATGCAATTGCCAAAGTGACACTCTGTATATGTAACATCTGCTCTGAAAAGCTGGACTATTAAAAACTTCAAACAGATTGAAAAACTGGACTACAATAAAGATAAAATAGTTTGCATATATCTGCAGGTTTTAACCAGGACTTTAAAGTGTAAGGCTTTCATTACATTTGCTTATCTGAATATTTCAGCTTAACAGATTTTTATTGCTACATCTTCAAAAGACGATGGAGGAAATGTTCACAGAGCTCTGTGTGGAAAACAGGTTACAATTAGGTCAGTGTGCTGGAATAAAATACCCTGAGGGTGAGTTTTCTTTTGAGACTGCTGCACCGCACCACTTCTCATGCAGAGCCTCCTCTGTTAGGAAATGGCAATAGATTAATACACTATTAGAGTATAATAATGATTTATTGTATAATTCAAAGGGATGGTTTAGCTCTTCTAATAGCCCTTTATGGTTTGTGAACAATGTTAAATTCATGAAAAATAACTGAAGATGCCACAAAAGAGTTGCTAAAATGCAGTTAAGCAGTCAAATGTGCAATCAAGCAGAACAAAGAAGTGTGCCCATGAATGTATTATACTCCCATTACAAACCACTCATTCTAAGCCCACTTTCAGTCACCATCCGGCTCGTCAGGCTTATCATTCCATCTGTCTGTCAAACCCAAACGCACGAGGCGAGGAAAAACACCTCGGAGCTAACCGCCTGTTTTACGAGCTCCAGCTTCACTTCTTCGCAGCAGCTCTCCTTCTTGTAGTCTCACATGTACAAACCTTCCTCCACAGCGCTGCAGAGGAAGGTCTGGCTAGTCCACACAGCATTCCTGGAGGGGAAAAAAACGGCTCTGGTTTATTGGCATTTCTTCAAACCAATCACAATCGTCTTGGGTGGAGCTAAGTGCCGGACGGAGCCACGGTGCCTCTGCTAAATAGTCTCAGGAAGGAACTTGTTTTAGTGGAACATGTGCACATAGGGGAGGCGAGCCATGACTGTCGAGTGTGTGATGGAAAGTTTACTTAAAAAAAAATGATTGTGGATTTAATTTCCTGAATCCACTAGAGTCTAGAATGCCAACACAAAGAAAGCGGAAGGTAAGGGACATCCGTACGACAATTGGGGACATCTGGCGGAACTGTAACTGTCTCGTAAATGAAACGTCGTTGATATAGAGACTACCACTCCTTCAGCGGGAAGCAGACAAAGAGCATTTTAATGTGAGAGGCGCATGTAGCGAGCAGTCATCTGATTAGAATTCAGCCGGTGAGATCATTATCACACAACTCCATGCACACAGCATGATATAGATATATGACCGCATGCACATATAGACATACTAGTACACACACATATATTGATCTCTCAAATTTCCATTTGATTTACCTTTACTGCTAGGATGTAATTAATTTTTGGTAAAGCAAAAAATAAGTGTGTTCTAAGTCTGTCCCACAGGAAAGTGGGTTATTAACCAGTGGATAATGACATCTGAAGAATAGACCATGTGAATGTAAGAGTTGCTATTTCTGTAGACTGACTTACAAAAACCTGTACAGCTGCGTAACTGCGCTTCTGTGGCCACTTTTCAGATACAATTATTTTGAGGGATGTAGCTAGTTAGCTATGATGAAAGATGACGTCCCAATCTTATTTCAACCTACAAAGCTTGGATCAATTGATTAATAGCAGTGAATCAAAATCAGTTCAATTCAATCCACTTTTATTCAACATTCTTGAGATTTTGTTCCATATTTTAAACTCAACATTCTCATGATGTTTTTTTCCCCAAAAAGGCATACATATATACATATCCATATGGTGCTGTGTCTTCCTGCAGTATTTCATGACTATCTTGCTGCAGAGGCACGTCCTGCTGTACACAAATTCCAGAGGCAACAGAAGTGCTGTAGACAAACCGCAGCAGCAGCAGCAGGAGCTACAGAGGCCTGACCCACTTATAGAGCTGACTAGCACTGAAGTGTTTGCTCCTTAGCTGGGTGGGAAGGAGGGTTGCTGGACCAAGAAACAAACATCTTCTGCAGCTCAACAATATCACCTCAGGTCAAAACTACACACAAACACACACACACACACACTGATTTACCCCCACATTTCCGGCCCGGCATGGAAAACGCCAGGTAATCAGGCAGTTTGGCGAGGGCGTGAGGACGAGTGCTATTTGAAGAGACAACCCTGTCATAACCCTTGTCACTGTCGTGAACTAATCATTAATGCAAGCTTGTCCACTACCCAGCAGTCACCTGTGCTGTTCTTCACATTTTCCTTCTTTTCATCTTTTTCTTCCTCTTTCTTTTCTCTTTTTCTTCTTTTCCAGCCTTGTGTTAAAGAGCTTTGTCCACAAAATAAGAATTGTGATAATAAATGGCACAACATGTTTCTCATTTAAAATCTAATCTAAAGGAGGTGGACACAAATTATCCAGCCTAATTGAAAAACTAAAAGCAATAAAACAGCTCTCTGCAACCTTAATGCGATTCTTGAATGGGTGGGGGATGAGGGGCTTGGAGTTGGGCAATATCAGTGGTTGGGATGTGGCTTCAGTAACCTTCCTCTTTGTGCTACACAGAGCTCCTGGATCCCCATCTAGAGACACATTGTCTGAGAGCAAAGCTATGAGTGAGCAGTGTGCTGTAGTGTCAGAATAATTATGACTAATACAACTAGAAAACCATTTTCTGAACAAAGTTATTGTATTCTCACAACATTCAGAGTTTTATTTTAAGTTATTAAATATGCATATTTTTTTTAATCTGCGGAAAATCACCATACCAATTACCACATTACCAATTATCTCTCTGTCTCTTTCTCTCTCTCTTACTCCCAAACGGTCAAAACAGATGGACGCCCACCAAGAGTCGGGTTCTGTCCGAGGTTTCTGCCTGTTCAAAGCAAGTTTTTCCTCGCCAATGTCGCACCAAATATTTGCTCTTGTGGGTTTCTGTAAATGATAGTGTTGTCTAGACCTACTCCATCTCTGAAGTGTCCTGAGATAACTTATGTAGCTCAGCATTAATTCTTTCAGGAAGACCTAATTTAATCAATGCTCTCTTCCTAAATAGAATCAGCTGGTGGAGGCGTTTACCAATCAGAATCGTACACAAATTGCAAGGGCCAATCACAGAATCACAACCCTGCTTTAAAAAATCTGTTTCTCCCTGTGCTATTCAGCTGTTGTTGCAGGCAAAGAGTGCATCCCTCCACCCTCCCTTCCACCTCCAGTCATCTACTCAAGCTGACCGGTCCAGAGACTCTTTGGGTCTGGTCTCCGGGCTCCTTTGTTGCCACCACCGCTGTCTAGATTCCATCAGTGGGTCTGATGGTTCTTTACCCCTACATAGATATACAAAATATTCGTATTGCGATGGAGTCTAATTGCCAACGACAATAATAAATGTATAATTAACCTCATTGACATATCTGCAAACATGACTCTCCTGATTAAATTGTTAAAACTATCAATGCAATTGATAAAATAAAGTGGAAATGTTAAGCGTTAAGAGAAAAACAAATAATATATTAAATTATGTATATAAATATATTAAAATCACTATGATATGCCATCAGCTATTAAACATACTAAGTTGAAATGTTTCCATCTCTGGTAATGCTAAAGCAAGTACGTTCTCCTTTCAAATTTCCATTCTGGTCTGAAACGTCTGTTTTTAGTTTTGGTCTGGTGTCATTTGGTCTGCCCATTTTGACACCCCAGCCGGGTTACCAGACCTAGAAACACACATGGTAGCAGCACAAAAAAAAACACCAGACCTAAAAAACCTCGTCATCTTTCTAAAAAGTTGCATGACCACTAACCAGAGACGTGGTGAAACATTGGAGAGATGTTTAAAAGATGAGGACCCTTTAGAGCCGAAATGGCAAGTTAGCTAATTTCCTCCTGAACAGGTAAGCCTTTAAGCTTCACAAATGATTTACTGCTAATAGTAGGAATGGGCATTTTTTTGTCATTTCAATTCGGTTTCTAGGATCAAATCATAATAGACAGGGTGCGATTTGCGAAATACCAGAGTGGTCGATGCAAATATGCACTTCTATATTCAAAGGAAAATAATCTTGAAAGCTGATATCTCAACGTCGTGTCAACATAAAACACAACGCTTTCAAACCAGAGAGCGGAGTTCACTTTAAAAACAAATACCTTCACCCAACAACACATATTTTATTCATCCACAAAGTTGTCACCATTTTGGAAGAAAGGGTATTTGGATATTTGTTTTTTATCGTTAACTGGGTCTTGAAAGGCCGGCAGTCACTGAACCCCAACTGCAAAGAGTATTTTGCAGGGTAGTAGGCTTTTTTTTGGGGATAACAGGCTAAGCTTTGGCTACCGTCAATTATAGATATATGGTTGCCATTATATTAACATATATATGTACATATTCAGTATATTTATGACTATCAACTTGTGGGGCCGCAAGCATGAGCTAACATTGACGTTTTGTGATGTTGGGTTCAGTGTTCACGTTCTCAACCTGGCAACCCATGTGAGCTCCAAGTGGGAGACGACTTGGTCCAATATTTTGAATTTGTATTGCAGTACCCATTTTAAATGTTGTCAGTATTAATGTTGCCTACACATGATCCATGGGAAAATTGCTCTGCGCTGGCCATTCCATTGTTTTCCTATAGGTAGATGGGTGGCATAAAACAGTTCTATGGGTGCCGCCCTACTAGGCAGAATGCCACCCTTAGTGTTGAGCACCACTTGGGCCGCCGGGCGCTGAGCTCAAACTTAGAATTATTTCAACTTTGACATTGAACTGGAAGTTTTGGAAAGATCAGGAAGCTTGTATGTGGACCTTTTGTCAAGAAATAATTTCTGTGCAGATCCATCCCCATGACAACCACAAGAGATAAGGTTTGGAGCTTAAGGTTTGTTTGGAAGATGATAGTCTGCCTTAGATTCTGGACTGCCGTAGTTCACCCAAAACTGAGCTAACAGAAATTGCACTATTTGAAATCAGCTATTCCAAATGACGAAACAACGCCTTAATAGAGCATAACTGAGCATGGATGGTGGTAAACTGAATTTTAATAGAATGTGGTTCTGGTTGAAAAGAGATGCAGAGCTTTTAATCATTGCCAAATCTCCAGGCAGACAAGGAAAAAAAAGAAGAGGAGGGGGGCACTTTTTGATCTCCTAGAGAGGCCTGGATCCTTGGACACAATAAGCTGACCCTCTCCATTCTGCACCTCCATAATTCCATTGAGAACCAGCAAATGTGTCTCTCACAACCGACCTTTCTCAGACACTTTTAGACAGTGGATAGAAAGAGAAATCTACAGGCTAATTATCCCTGACCTAGGTAGATTTGGAGGACCTGCCAGGCATCTTCTGATTGGTCCTCTCA
Organism: Etheostoma spectabile; assembly: GCF_008692095.1. NCBI lineage: Eukaryota > Metazoa > Chordata > Actinopteri > Perciformes > Percidae > Etheostoma > Etheostoma spectabile. The sequence goes on along the minus strand of NC_045750.1, from coordinate 19,079,366 downwards.
ACGGTTGTCAAGACCAGGATTAGTGAGGACAGTAAGGGAGGTTGACAAACCCCTGCGGTGAGCCAGTCAGACCTCCACCCCATCACACAAGAGCACAAATAGGCCTATTTATCAGGGTGCAGATGGAAATGCCTGCAGAGAGGGCCCAGTGTGGGATGTGGCTACCTATTATTCTTTTGTTGAAAGATGGCAGTGGTGGGGAAGAGTGAAGGGGGATTTCATCTTTTTCTAAGGCACCCTTGCATGCCTCAGAGTGGAGTGTGATCTAACACTAACTCCAGCTGAGTGTTTGATAGGAGAGGCGTTCAAAGCTCCAAAATACTACCTGTGACTTATCTAAGACTGGCTTCATCCAGTTTTGGGCTCTGAGTGGACCTGACAGCACCTGGAGCTGCGTGTCTGAACATACACAAAGGAGCAGACATTCCATTTTGGTGAAGGAAAAAAGGTTCATGGTGCATTTCACAGCCCAACTTGAACTTTTTTTTATTTTTAGAGGGGAATGTAAAGCTGTCCACACCAACATCATGAGGCCAGAATTTCCGCCTCATTTTCGCCTCATTTTCGCCCTGCTTTCCATTACCTTCCGCTTTCTTTGTGTTGGCACGTTAATCCCAGGTGGATTTCTGAGGACTATGGTTACCTGCTCCTCAGATCTCTGCAGGGTAAATCAAGACAGCTAGCTAGACTGTCTGTCCAATCTGAGTTTCCTGACTAAAACGGTGCCCAGCGCCGCTCAAGACAATTGTGGTTAATTTAAAGAAATGCCCAAAAAACACTGCACGTTTTCCTGTAATCGCAGAATGTAATGTGGACTAGCCAGACCTTTCTCCGCAGCGCTGTGGTGGACGGTCTGGACATGTGAGACTAGTAAAGATGAAACAAGTAAACCTGTTTGATTTTGAGAGAAATGACAACTGCTAAAGGATAGTTGACCTTTATTACAATGTTGGTCTTTTTTTCAGGAGTTTGGGCGTCATCTCAAGTGAACTGAGGGAATGTCTCAACATTGCTAAAAATAAGTTGGGCAAGAAACGCAAGCAATCAGACAATCAGACAAACTGTACATTATATGTACATTGTAATAATGTACAAAATATTACAGAAAGGAAAGCTGTGATGCGGGTTATATATTCTTAAAACAATGTTATCCTGCATTTATCCTTATTATTTTAATGCAGGCTTTCTGTACCGTAAATGTGCTGTTCTGTGGATTGCCTCCAAATGGCTCTTACTGCTCCTCTGGACTTTTTGCATTGATGTTGCCATGTTCCTAGATTTTAGAAATTATTCAAGTAAATACAATTTAACATACCATTTAGAAATGTTGGATAAAACCACAGAAATGAGACCCAAGTTGTAATGAACTGTAATGATCCAATAATATGTACGGTTGCCAGAATGCTTCAAGTCAGTAATTTGATATTTAGAATGTGTAATTTGAATTGGACAGTTAGATTACTGTGAGATTAAATGTTTTCTGTCCCTTCAGGTTGAATGAAAACTATATGTTTATCTTCATACAAACCTGAGACAATTATAAATTGACCTTTTGGACAGTTTGTGTGATGTCTGGTGCTCAGGTGTTCAAGGGCTTTGGGTATTGGCCAGCCTCCATTAGTAGACGTCCCGTCCCGGTCTGCAGAGCTCCTCAGAGCCCCAGCAGGGTAATGAGTACCGTCCTTAGAGTAGCGGGTTAATGTGTTTTTATTGCCGTGGTGAAGCTAATAGAGTTGTGATGACTCCACACCTGCCACAGGCAGACGTGTGGGGTGGGGGGGAGTGGGGGGGGGAGAAAAGCCACCGTGAAACCCCCCAAAGCCCCGGGGTTTCTGTGGGCCCAGGTTTTCCCTTGCCCCTTTAAACCCCTTTTCATTTACAAAATTGCTGGGGGGTGGCAAAAAAAAATTGGGGTAGAATTTTAAAGAACCCTTTTTCTTTTCCCACTTGCCTCTCCCTCTCTCTGCCCCCCTGCCCCTTTCCCTTTTATCCTTTTTGCTCTCGCTTGCCTTTTACTTTAAAGGTGGGGAAGGGGGGGAAAAAACAGGCCCCCGACATTGGGTTTGTCCTGTGTTTCCCCTCCCGTTTCCTTTTACAAAAAATCATTTGGGATTTTTGTCCTTTCCCCCCGACTACTTTTCCCTCCCCCCCTCCCCCCTTTCTTTAATTATTTTTATCTTTCATTTCCTAAAAGTCTTCCTTAAGGGGTTTATCCTTAAAAAATTGTTAAAAACCTAAAACCACTGGCCCAAAGTATCCACAAATTAAAAAAGACACAGTTTGCTATAACGTCACTCTAATCCAGACAAATTTTTAGAGGGTGGAAAGGTTCACAGTGTCCCGCTACCCCAAAAATGAAAAACCCCGCTTTTCCCTGATACCAAAAAAAAACTAAAGCTCCCCCCTAATCCATTACTATTTTTTTCTGTTGGAAACAAATTTTTTCCAAAATCCACCATATCAGTTAGGACACATTTTCTAATTTTGAGGCCCCATTTTGAAGCCCCGTTTAAAACATTGTACCAAACCCTATCAAAAAATTTTGCCTGATCAAGATGGGGAAAACTTCCATTTCTGCCAAAAAGATTTTTGGCGGCTTGGGGGTCAGTGGTAGAGCGGCCAGGGATCGAACACCAACCTTTTTCCCATTGGCCCTTCGATCCCTGGCCCTGCATTTTCCCCGTCAAAGTGTCCTTGGGCAAGCCCCCGAACCCCAAATTGCCCCCCGGTGCCCGTGCTCCCAGTGTGAAAAGGTTTTTTTAGTGTTTATTTATGGTAGGTGGGGAGCCTCGGCCCCCCTGTATGAATGTGGTTTTAATGGTTTATTTTATCCCGGTTTTATGTAAAAGCGCTTGAAATAGTCGTTTTGCCAGAAAACGCCAAAAAAAATCCAGGGCCCCTTTACTTGGCTTTTTTTTTTGAGAAATGGGTTTACACAGGACCGCAACGCTACAAACTTTTATGATCCTTTTAGGGAAAATGATGGGTTGCTGGGAGATTAAATGTTATAAACCCAAATTTAAGGTGAGCACAACTTAAAACCTTATGGGAGGAGGGCCGAAGGGATCCAAAATGTCATATGGCATAATCACTAAACCCCTGAAGGGACCCTTTTCCCCACCCCCCCCAAAGCCCTTTGGGTTTTTTATTTTTTCATACATTGTTTTGCAAATACTTTAACTTTTTTGCAGGGTTTTCTGTGTTTTAGGTGTTGGTTTTTTGGGGCCCAAACTGGGAGTACTTCTCATCCCCAAAGGCCCCTTTCCCCAGGGTTTTTTTTTTAACCCAAAAGCCCCCCCCATAAAGGGCTGAGGAAATATCATAGAAAAGTAGTTCTTTGGGGGTAACCCCCCGTTCAGGGGGTTTGTGGGAACCCTTAACTTTCAAGTCCACTCGTCCCCGATTGTTGGTTTCTGAGTGTCAAAGGGAGGCAGCAACACATGTACTGGGGCTTTACAGGGGGTGGGTGCCTTAGGGTGCTACCCTTGATGGTTTTACAGGTCTCGATTGAGACGTGTAGGCAGATATAGGGCCTGTGAAACAGGAGAAAATATTAGCAGGAGACGAGTGCTTGTTTCAGTAACAGCGTCGCTCAGCAGAATTCCTTTTATTTGCAGACATGCAAAAATACTTATAATTCTCCAGATTTCCTTTATACATCAGCATCAACTTTAAAGTCAGAACAAAAAAAAAATACCTTAGCTTAGTTAGCCTCCCCTTAGTTTTCCAAATTAAACCATTAAAATTTACAATTCAACTATGTCCTGATACATTAACTTCATTCAGTCCTAAAACCCTGAGCTAGCATTTACCACTAACAGAAAGTCCATTAGACAGACAGCATTTATAGGCTGTTCACCTTTTTAACATCAACTAATAAAACGTTAGTTAAATTAGGAAAACACACTTTTCCTTGCCACTACGGCTGTCATTACTGTAACCATTGCTTGAGCTAAAGGGCCCTGATGACGTTTTAACTTTTGTCAAACATTACATCACATTACAACAACATTCATTTAACACAAGCTGTTTCGCACCACAAATATGTATTAAAACCAAACCTGCAAATCCCCTGGAGCCAAAAACTAAGAAATATTTAAATCTTATTCACTCCTTTGATTCAACGGAAAGTTCACTGTCGGCGCCATCTTGTGACAGCCGCGATAGTAAGGCCCCATACTACTTTTTAGCTACTTGACACAGACCATATAAAACATAATATGTTCCTCCCCCAAAACCCGATCTAAGTTTAAATTTTCACTGTTTAACCTATCGTAGAAGTTACAGTTTTGAAGCTTCACCAAACCTGTGTAAAGGAGAAATTTTAGCGGAGACGAGTGCTGTTTTCAGTACAGGGGTCGCTCAGCAGAATGACGAAGACACGAGAGTCCGCTCACCAAAGAGTGTCCGTGAGAGCAAAGCACAGCGCCACACGCCCCCTGCTGGGCAGCACCAGAATGCTGTTTATAAAGAGCCTTGTACTTTTAGCAGAAATAAATGATTAAACATTATGGCTTATATCAAATGGTTCTCTTTCATTTAAATAATAACCTAAGATAAAACAGACCAAATACATAAAATGTGACCATACATTTCGTGTGCGTCACACGCCCCCGGACAAAAAAAAAAAATAAAAATGGCTCCAGACATTCTAAATTTTAACTCAAAATATTTACATTCAATGAACACTTTCAATCCCCCAAAGGTAAGTCCAGGTAAGTATTGTGGGGGGAAGTATGTGTATGCCTATGTGTGCCAATCAGTATACAACTTGTGGTGGTGCAGTGTATGGCAGGGGCTGGAGGTAAGATAGGATTTGGATATGGTGGGGGGAAGGCACTATGCTGAACGGGGGTGGTAGTTTATGGGGTATGTTGCATTCCCAGATTGGCATTGAAGGTGGTCTAACAGCCCCCACTGTTTTGCAAAACTGTCTGGGTTGGGAGGGAAGTTGCCATAACGATTCATATGGAACATCGGGTAGGTTTTCTGTCACGAGTGGCCCTCCTTGTTTGTGGATGATAGCTTGTCATCATAGGGCCGCTCATTATTATCTGGGGGGATACTGGTCTATCCTCTTGCTGATCCATTTCCTGCTCAACATTCTGCATGGTTAAGAGAAAGTGCTCCCCTTCAGTCATTTTTCTCCAGGTGACTGTGTTAGTTCCTTCGCTCTTACACTGACGCGTCCCCTCTGGTGCCCTCTTTCAGGTCTGGAGTGGTGGGTTTCTCCAGATCTTCAGTGGCTGTTGAAGATTAGGGTTTCTTTGAGGCTCACATACAGGCGCTCTGTGTACTCTCAGTTCCTTTTCTTACAGGTATTTTTAGCCAGTATTGTGGTAAAATCATCCTCATCCTCAGAAAGCCACTGCTTGAATCCATTCTCTCTGTTCCTTTTGATTTGATGCCGGGTTTCTGGTTCTCTGTCGACATTGTGGTTCTTCTGACAGAGGGATAGGTGTCTTGTTGGTCTCTCTTTTCTTAGTTGTAGATTTCTGTGACTGCGGGGGGTAAATCTACAGGGTAAGTCATTGACCAGTGAAGCAGGTTGCGATGTAGGTGTTCGTCCCTTTGTATCCCCCTGTTTCCGGTGTCACTTGGTAGACAGGCCCCTCAGAAATCCTCTCCTTCACAACATGAATCATGCCTCCCCAGTACGATCTTAGCTTACCGGGACCTCCTCTTCACTCAAGTTACGCACCAACACCCTGTCCCTGGTGCAAGGACAAGCCCTTCAGGTTCGATCATAGTATTTCTTCCCCGAGAACTTGACTGTTGGCTATTCCAGAGGCGATTTTGAAAGGGCTTCCTTCATTCTAGAGGCCCATTTCTCCGCATAGCCTCTTGGAGGTTGCTTCTTCTCAGCAGCCAATCCAAATATCATATCCACAGGAGAGGGGGGGTGTCGGCCGTACTTAGGTAGAAAGGGGAAAACCCAAATCGCCTCATGCCTGGTACAGTTATAGGCATGGACGATTTGTGGCGATGTTCTCTCCCTCTCCTTTTCCTTCTCCTCCAGGGTTCTGAGCATTTGAAAGCAAAGTCCGGTTAAATCTCTCTGCCGGATTCCCTGGGATGATAGGGGGTGGGTCCTTGAGTGACCCACTCCACTGAGCTTTTGCGGGGTTTTGGAAAAGTCATTCTCAAATTCTCTCCCTTGGTCATGATGTAGTTTCCAGGGTAACCGAATCGTGGAAAAAATCATCAAAGGGGTTTTTGCAGCGCTTTCCCGGACTTGTTTTGGTAGCATAAGCTTGTGCAAACCTGGTAAAGTGGTCTACAACTACCAGAATGTACTCAAAGCCCCCTTTGCTAGATTCCAAAGTGTAGGTAGTCAATAGACACCAGTCAAGTGGGTGAGCTGGTGGAAATGCCCCATTGGCGCCCTGATGGGTAAGACAGGTTTTTCTTCTGCTGATGCAGGGACCCTTTCTTGTCACATAAGCCTCAACACCTTTTTCATGTATGGCCAATAGAATCTGTCTCTAGTGGGGCCGAGGACTCTTTCGGTCCCCATATGACCCATATCATCATGGAGATACTTCAGGACCAAGGGTCGGGACTGGGCGGGAAAGACTATTTGACTCCTGTGGGGTTTTTCTGTACAGCAGCCCATCTTTGAGGTGAAGTTTCCCCATTCAGCAGAAGTTTCCTTGTAGGACCATTAACTCCCCTTCTCATGTCAATGGTCAGAGTGTTGCTAGTCTTTTTAGTCTGGATGGACTTAAACTGATGGTCCGGATCCTCTCGCTGGGATTGATGAGCTCGTCAGAGCTTATGGTTGGGAGTAACCCCGGGACTGTAAGGGCACAAACTCTCTTTTGACATGTTCAGGGCGGCAACGTAAGCAACATCTCCTTGTTTAGTGCTCTACTGCCGTCCCATGTTGCCAGAATGGTGTCTCGGGAGCGGGTTGTGCAGGGACTCTACATAGCTGTCAATGTCTAATGGCAATCTGGGAGGGTGTCAGCATCCACATTTACTTTCCCCGGTCTGTACTTCACCTCAAACCGAAAATCGGCAAGCCACCAACCCATCGGTGGCCGACAGCATTGAGCTTGGCAGTGCTCACACTAAGTTAACGGATTGTTGCCCAGTGTACACAAAAAAGTGGGGTGCGTAGAAAAGGTAATCTCGAAATTTCTCAACTTATCGCCCACTTAACGCCAGGATTCGAGTTTGCCTGAGTGAAGGTTGTAATTTCGCTCTGCGGGTTTTCAGTGTTCTGGATCCATAGGCTATTACCTGAGCTTCCCTCCCTGACGTTGGTATAGCACAGCACCAAGCCCTTGTTCTGATGCAATCTGTGTGTAGTATAAAAGGGAGGTCGAAGTCAGGTAACTGCAAGGGTGGGTTGGACGGATATCTACAAGATGGTCTAGGGCTTTTGGTGCTCCCCCATCCACTGTATCGGGGCCTGGATGACAGCTGTACCCCTTTTCCCTTTTTGCTTGAGCTGAGGCATCACTTTGGCTGTGTGTTGGCTTGCAAGAGCTCATACATAGGCTTGGAGATTTTAGAGAAGTCCTGTACATACGCCCGATATAGCTGAGGAATCCCATAGTTTACGAACTTCCCCAAAACAGTGCTAGGGGTTTACATCTCAAGGCCTGAATGGCCTCAGACCTTGGGGCCCAATCCGCACTCCATCGCAGGACCACCCTTTCCCACGTAACGCACTTCTTTTTTGAAAGCTCACACTTATTTGGCCTGAGCTTTACCTCCGTGCTTTTGAAGGGGCCCTCCGGACGCGCTCAGTACTCAACATGATCTTCAAATGTCTTAGCATAGCAGGGACGTCGTCTAGATATGGAATGCAGCATTCATCTCGCAGGAGTTGAGCATTTCCTCCATGCTCCTCTGAAATGCGGCTGGGGCGTTCGAAAGCCCAAAGGGGATGCGCACCCACTCATACAAACCCCATGGAGTGATGAATGCGTCATATGACGGGATCCCTCTTGCCAATGAAGCCTGTGGTACGCTTTCCCTTGATCCGAATTGAGAACCAGCTGTATCCCCCGAGCGTGTCAATTAGATCTTGAAAGTGGCAGGGGGTGCCTGTCTGGGACTGTCTTTTGATTCAGGACCCTATAATCAATGCACAGCCTCAAGCTTCCGTCCTTTTTGCGACACAAACCCCTGGAGCAGAGTATGGGGACTTAGATTTTACTATCCACTTCTTTGCTAGTAAGTCCTGTATGATCCTTGACTTCTTGTAGAGAGGCTTGGGGACCGCCGCATAGGACCGCCTTTCACTGGGATGTCGTCTTTCAGAGTTTTGCTCATTTTGGGGGCTTGGAACACACCCTATGTCGTTCTCATCCGAGCAAAGCATTTTGACTCCTCATAGAGCATTTCCTTCATACTGCTTGCGTTCACTTCAATTGGCTTACATCAACGGGGGGAGCCAAAAAAAGCTGGGACCGTTGCTCTGTTTGACCTTGTCCCCCCAATAGGCACAAAATGAGTTGACATTTTGAACTTCAAAGCAGTTAATGGTCTGTTTCCACTATCTTTTCGATTGGTGGATACTGCCTAACACTGTGAAATTGCCCAAGGTAATGTTGTGTTGGTTTTAGTTGCACACTGGGGATTTCAACATAAGGCGTGGGTGGTGCCCTTCAACCAGACCATCACCAATATCTAGCTGGTCCAGCCTCAGGTCTGGATGGTTGACCCGAACAACGCCACAGAAAACAGTGAAAACAGCTGGCACCTTTCAGTTGACGTGGACAACTTGGACCTGGGTGGATAACGACCTCATGCCGACCAAACTCTCACAAGCCTTGTCATGGACTGGTTCCTGGGTCTGTACAAAGTTCACAATTGCTCAGCTTTTTCATTTCAATTTGCATAGCCTCCCTCAGCAATTTCACATAATGGCAAGGCTTCAATTTCACTCTCCTGCCCTAGGATGAGCTCTTCGATCACGTTGAAGCCCAATATTTGGGCTCACAAGGCTCACGCAACTGACCAGGAAGGGTACTCTGATGGCAAGATTTGGATCAGTTGCCAGGGAAGTTAAAGGGACTTCATCCATCCATCGTATGGGATGGGTTCTCCATTAGCTGCGTGAGATCCAGCCGTTGATCTCCCATAAGCCCACACAGTGGGTGCACTCTGTTTTAGGCAGGATTTTTTGGTTTCCATGTTCGGTCGATGATGCTAACCTGGGCGCCGGAATCTAGCGGGGGGGGTCACGTTAAACCACTCAGGTTACATTTCAATAAACATTTTTTCCAATTAGCTTAGCTACTCGTGTGACGTAGACATGGCCTCTGGTTGATGGAGGGAGTCGATGAGCTTGTGGTTAACCTGTGCTGGTACTGGTTTGTTTGATTTGGGCGGGAGAATTACTACAGCGGTCATGGTTGTCCCCCTGCCATGAAACCGGGGGGCGTTTCCCGACGGGTTGGTTTTTTTCAAACATCCACAGCACGGTGCCCCTCTTCCCACATGTAAAGCAGTGATTGCAGTTAGTCCGATTATGGCAATGCAGTTAGGGCAGGGCCCTGTGGTCTCTCTTTCCTTAACTGTCTGTTCTGTTTATTGAGACACTGGCAAGTACACGGGATTGAGGCTCAGATGTTGACGGCTTTTTCTGTTGCTGTAACATGATGTAGGAGCTTACTGCCCGTGTCAGGGCCTGTACTTGAGCGCCCCAGCTGGTGGAGTAGCTATCTTTGCCACTGGTATCAGTGGTACACTGTCCTTTGTTAACCTCACTGATGCCCACTTCACTACTCTGAGCGTGAGCTAATTTTGGGCGTTGCTGCGTTTCCCCAAACGTCGTTTCCTTCACTCCCCCACTTGTTGTCTTTGTAACTTGCCTCAGAAGAGCCTCCTCAGTGACTGTGGGGTCTGAGAGAAGGGGTCTTAACTCACGTCTGATGTCATCAGTTTTTCACCCAAGCCTGATAGACTGGTGCGAAGGAATACATTCTGGTGCTGTTTTGGCTTCAACTTAATGTCGGGAATCTGTCGGCCCTTTATGTGAATATAACTTTTGTTAAGCCCCATCATTCTGTAAAGAAACTGGGTGGCGGGTTTTATGTTCATGTTGCTTGCATTATCAGTTCTTGAAAAAGTTCAGTGCTGCTCTTTTCCCCTAAATGTGATTTTAGGAAGCTTTAGCTCCGTTTTTGTCATTTTATCTTTGCTGGCGAGCATTTCCTTTGAAGTTGCCCGGGCTTTATGACACGAAAAACTGTCTGGTGATTTCATCTTTGGTGTGCTTTCCTTTAATCCTGATCAATCTGGGTTTAATGATACTACTGTAGCTTATCCAGTGTGTTATCCCCATTTGTCCCCAGGATCTTGAATTCTTTCCTCTGCAAGAGGGGGAAGGGCTTTGAGAGCAATCACGCTTTCAGTGGTGCTAGTGAGTGTTGGTCAGCGTTTGAATAGGTTGACTGCCTGACATGTGTACTGACTGACTGGTTACGTCATTGCAGCGGTTTAGTGTTGGCCGTGTGTGGAGTTAAGGGGCCCATACCCGGTTTAAGCCTGACAAACTCATCATAACTACAGAGCAATTTACTTAGCTGTGATTCAGAGTGCGTCCGTTTGAGGAGCTACAGCTGTTGTTTTAGTTTCAGTGTGTGTGTACCTGTAGGATGTGTGTTAGTATGACCAAAATCAGATGGTTTAAAAATTGCCCAAAACTCAGCCCCAGGCACAGTAAATCTCCCCACCCACCGGGAAGGGTTCACCCGCTTACGGTTGCTAAAACATTTCACCAATCATATCTTTTAGGGAAAAATATCTGTGCCCTGCCCTCATCTTAACTCCAGTAAAAAATTACTTTCTACGTATGAACAAACAAATCCATACAGGTTTCTTCGTCATGGGTTTTTTTAACTTAGCTGGGTCTTGGTCGGTTGTCGTGGGAAGCTGTTGTAATCTGGAACAACTCCCCAGCAGAAAGGCGGAACAGTCCCTTCTTCACATCCCAACCAAACTTCTTCCTTTCGCTGCATTTTGTCGTTTATCAGATGTCCTGGCCCTTTAAAATCCCTCGCTCTGGCAGCAGTCAGACGTCCTGGATTCTAGCAGCCCCCGCTTGATGACGTGCCACACGATGGTCCGCAGGTTCAGATATCACTGGACCCAACGTTTTCCAACCATGGGTTTGGGTAGATCCCGGACGAGCCCCAAAAACTGTTACAGGTCTCAGATGAGACGCTGTAGGCAGATATGATGTCCTGTGTAACAGGAGAAAATATTAGCAGGAGAAGAGTGCTTGTTTTCAGTACAGCGTCGCTCAGCAGAATCCTTTATTTTCAGACATGCAAAAATACTTTTAATTCTCCAGATTTTCCTTATACATCAGCATCAACTAAAGTTCAGACAAAACAAAATACCTTAGCTAGTTAGCCTCCTCCTTAGCTTCAAATTAAACCATTACAATTTACAATTCAAACTATGTCCTATACATTAACTTCATTCAGTCCTATAACTGAGCTAGCATTTACCACTAACAGAAGTACCTTAGACAGAAGCATTTATAGGCTGTTCACTTTTTTTAACATCAACTAATAAACGTTAGTTAAATTAAGGGAAAACACACTTTTTACCTTGCCACTAACGGCTGTCTTACTGTCCATGCTTGAGCTGGGGAAAGGCTGATGAAGTTTTAACTTTTGTCAAACTATACATCACATTACAAAAACATTCATTAACACAAGCTGTTTTTCCCCCAAATATGTATTTAAAACCAACCTGCAATGCCTGGAGCCAAAAAACTAAGAAATATTTAAAACTTATTTCACTCCTTTGATCTCAACCCGGGAAAATTCACTGGGCGGCGCCCTCTTGTGACAGCGCGATAGTAAGGCCCATCTATTTTTAGCTACTTGTACACAGACCATATAAAAAATAAAGTTCCCTCCACCAAACCGATCTAAGTTTACAATTTAACTGTTTAACCATATCTGTAGAAGTATACAAGTTTTGAAGCTTCACAAACCTGTGTAACAGGAGAAAAAATTAGCAGGAGACGAGTGCTTGTTTTCAGTACAGCGTCGCTCAGCAGAATGACGAAGCAACGAGAGTCCGCTCACAAAGAGTGTCCGTGAGAGCAAAGCACAGCGCCACACTGCCCCCTGCTGGCAGCACCAGAATGCTGTTCTATAAAGAGCCTTGTACTCTTAGCAGAAATAAATGATTAAACATTATGGCTTATATCAAATGGTTCTCTTTCATTTAAATAATAACCTAAGATAAAACAGACAAAATTACATAAAATGTGACCATACATTTCGTGTGCGTCACATTGGTCAGATATCTTTAGGTCGAAAGTTGAATGATCCAGTACTTTTGTCTTTTCAGTTTCTTACAGGTGGAGTCATTCTTGCCCGTAACATGCTAGCATTCTGCTAATGAATGCTGTTTGGTCAGTGAAGTAAGTACTGATTACAAGAGATCCTGCTTGACGGCACCCGAAGCGGAGCCACAATGTCAGAGTGAAGAATACGGTCTTTCAAACATTAGCAGACCTCATTCTAGCATGTGTATAGACAGGGAGAGTCTAACCTGTCAGCTGTGTTGTTGATGCCTCAAGAGAACAAAGGAAGTGACTCAGAGCTCGCCATAAAGCAGTATCTCTGGCCGTATAATGTGGCATTTTAAAAGGCTTTTTACCACCAAAAAAATCCAATTCCCTGCAGTCTGCAATTTGTTAGACTCCCTTTTTGAATGCAACATTCAAATTAATAGACAAAAAATGATAACCTCAGAAAAGGATATTAGAGGGTTACAGCTCCATAGACCTCCATTCATTCTGCCCTCACCTGCCATCACCCCTAGTGGAACTCTGGTGGAACTGCAACCAGTTCAGAAGCCGGAAGTATTGAGAGAGTGGAACTACTTCCCGTATTAGAAATTTTTGAAGCAACCGAGTAACATAGCAATGAAAACTATAAATAATACTTAAAGGTAGCCTGTGCACTTTGTGACCATGAGCCGTGCTATGTAGCGTTGTTCGGACGATTGGGTCCCTGATGGGATAATATGCTGTCTTCTACAAGTTAGGGCATAATTTCGGCCCCTATGTTGAATTAACCAACACAGACAGTACGACATTTGTCTCATACATAACCACTTGCAAGTCACTAATTATGATAATGATACATTAACCCTAACCACAAGTATACTGTAGATTACAAAAAAGCAAAAAAAAACACAACAAACAGCGGAACCATATTAAGCATGTGAACAGTTGGTATTGTTACAGGCTGTGATGTTTCAGTTGTTCTTAGCTAATTAGACTTCTGGTCAAGTTGCAGGAGGTACTGATGCCAGACAAAGAGGTTTCTTTACTTTATTTTTTCAGTTTTCACAAAAAAATGAGGTAGAAGAACAAACAAAACCTTTGGGAATCCAGCTGATGTAAACATAACTGAAAGCATCACTGGTTATCTTTAACTCAACATACAAGTACAGTATGTTGCACACAACATAAAACATTATTATTAACGCACACAACATTATGTAACCAGATTGTGACATAGACAGCAACAGCAGCCCTTATGATGCATTATGCAACTAACAGTAACATGTTTTTGTCGTCGAGTTACACAAAGAATTGCTTAGGGTTAGTTTAATTTTGGTGTGTTTACCTGCCCTTTCCCTGCATTGTCTACTTTGACATGAAGTCCTACATTTCCCAGAATGACTTCTGACTGCACCCACAGGCACTTTCTTTGATCCAGTGGAGACAAAAGCATAGTAAGTTTCATCAGTTTAACAAAGTCAGAGAGGAGACAGCAATGCCTTGAAGTGTTCAGAAAAAAGAGATAGGAAAAAAATCATACACCTAATGCTGTTTTGTAAGAGCAACACAATGTTTGGGGTTGGAATTTCTCTTTACCTTCAGCGGTGTGCAGGTGCCTGTGGAAAACACAAGTTGGATGTCAGATTAGTTGTAATTCCATTTCAGCCCCGCCAAATAAGCCCTGTATGACAAATCACTCAGTGGTTGCATGACAGTTTGACACGGCACCAAAGCAATGGGAGTTTTCAGCGAAAAAGTTTCTCTTGCCAAAATGTAATCAGTTTGGAATTTCATTTAATCCCCAATTCATAGGGCGAATAGTAATATGGCTTTTCCTTAATCATTGTGTCTCCAGCAGAGTTCAATAGCATGCTACATTCCTCCTCCCGACGTCTCAGCCTGTGTGCACAGAAAAGCCTTTCATTCCCCGTCACATCACTCTGACAACAGTATAAAATGCATGGAACATCTAAGCACAGCCCAGCAGCCCTACACTGTGTTGGTTCAGCCCCAACAATAATCCACCTCAGATCCTCCTAATTCTGTTAAAACAACAGATCAGGGCAGCCACGTCTGACGGCAAGATTTCTACAGCTTATCTTCCACCTTTCCAGTCATAGATGAAATATATTCTTCTCTATTCTGGATTGTTTAATTATGTACTGCGTATGTGTGTGTCAATACTCATGTATAGAGTTTGCAAGAATGGCGCTCCATTATTTTCTTGTTTTATTTTGTCTTTAAGCAGTCACTGCATAGTCTCACATTGCCAGACCTTCATGCACAGTGCTGTGGAGGAAGGTCCAGCTAGTCCACACAACATTCCTGGATGGGAGAAAAACATGCTCTGGTTTGTTGGCATTTCTTTAAACAAATCACAATCGTCTTGGTCGATGCTCTTTTCCGGACAGAGCCACGGTGCCTCTGTTAAAAAGTAGTTTTAGTTGTGCAACAGAAAACTAAGATTGGATAGATAGTCTACTTAGCTGAAACATATTTAGACATATATACCTCATTACCTGGACAAATGAAACCTAAACTATCTGCATGTATAGTAATAATCTATCAATCTGCGTGTCATAACAGGAATTCTTTAAGAAGCTTTTGAAGATTGTTACAGTAAAATGACTTGAGTGGCATCTGCAGCCTTCTTTGACACTGATCTGCAAACAGTGAATCTGACATTGCAGCAGAATAGCATGACCTCTGTGTAACGCCTTCTCAACACACACACGCACGCTCACACGCACGCACGCACGCACGCACGCACGCACACACACACGCATTCACACACACCTTGCCTGTGTTTAGTAATGAAATCAACCTGCATGTGCCCTGTTGGTTTAACTGATTGCATTCATATTTTGATTCCAAGCTGCTGCATCCTGGCTTGTCTCCCTTGGTGGAAGTATTGCTATTGTATGTATTCAGTCCCGGAGGGTCCTGGATCCCCTTCATGCTGTTTCCAGCATGCCCTGCCTTCATAAGCTGGGCCTCAGTACTGAATAGCTCCCCATTGAACATGCTGTGGTCAGACAGAAAAGCTGGCCATTTATCTGTGTTTGCTCTGAAATCCAGCACTGTTCAGAACCTCCTCTCCTCTGAAAGTGGGATTATTTCTCCTAAGGGGCCGCTAAGTCTCTAAACCCCAATTACCGTGCTACCATTTGATTTATGGGTTTATTTTTAATGACACATTAAAATGCAATTAGCATCTGTATCCAGAACAAACTGTGTGCATCCAATGCAGGACTTTCATAGAAAAAAACGACATCTACAACAGCCTTTTTGGCACACTAGCTTTGCAGTATTTTAGCACTTGTTTTAAATGATCAAGCTCTGCCTTTAGTCATTTAAAACCACATATATTGAACTCTTAAACAGTGGAGCAGAGAAGTTCTTCATGAGAGTACTTACAGACTGCAAACTATAAAAAAAAGAGTTTGGACTAAATTGCTCAATTTCTTTTATTTGCTTATGCTTTACTTTCCCCAATAAAACGGCCATATCCAAAACCGGACTTTTCCGAGCCCTGATCTCAGGACCTGTCTGTGGATATAATTTGCCTGAAAACACTCTTATTCAACACTGTGGCTGACCTACACAGCACAGTCGATGACGGTGTGCTTTAGGAAGTCAGCTTTAGACATGTCGAAAGGCATAAATAGCAGCGAGAGCAGCAGCTTGCATCACTGCATGCTGTGCCGCATGCTGATTGAGCTGCAAGTATTGTATTCTCACGAAAAATGGATTGCCTTTACACAGGCCAGCAGACAGACTATGTTTGATAATCTCCCTCCTCTATGGTAGAAGAGCAGTTTCATGGGCCTGTATCTAGCACTTTGATATCCGGGCTAGTTACATAACTTAAGCCAACTTAACTCCTGAGGAGCCAAGATGTGTGACAGGACCTTAACACTCCAGAGCTTCACTTATTAAAAAAATATACTGTATTTTGGCATTTGTAGGCCTTTATGATACAGTTGACAAGAAATACGGGCAGAGAGAGGTGAACCCCAAGCTGAGGGGTGCAGGATGTAGACTAAATCCACAATGTTCCATTGTTCCGGTGCAATGGAACATTGTGGCGTTTTAACATTGTGGCGTTTTAACCTTTAGTGGATTTATGGGGTCTGTGGTTACCTGCTCCTTAGATCTCTGCAGGGTAAATCCAGACAGCTAGCTAGACTGTCTGTCCAATCAGAGGTTTCTGTTGATGACTAAAGCTACTTTTGAACGTACACATGTTCCACCAAAACAAGAACCCTTCTAGAGGCTGTTTTGCAGAGGCACCGTGGCTCCGTCCGGAGCTTGGCCACGCTTGAGATTGGTTTAAAGAAATGCCAATAAACCAAAACACGTTTTTGTCTCATCTCTGATTGCTGCGTGGACTAGCCAGACCTTCGTCCACACAATGTGAGACTGTGGGATGTGGTGGACTGTGTCTTTGTTGTATCTTCCTGGTTTTGTTAGCATGGTGCTCGTTACGCAGCAGAAGGGGCATGCAGTGCCAGCTCTGATCATCAGACAGTGGCAGGTACATCTGTGTGGCTGAATGTGTGGCTGCTATCTTAATTAAAGATGAGTTGTACCTCAGAAGTTACCTACTTAAAAAAATATACAATCAGATATGGGAACAAATAGAACATGTTGCAACTGCCTAAATTGCTGGAAGCCACTATCTTTAATGCCAAACTGTAAATCATTTTTAGACAGCCTGCATATCTTGGTGAATATAACTGCCAACAATAACTTTTTAACGTGATTCAGCCATGCCAGCCCACATTACATCACTGTAGAAATATGTACTTTATTGTTGCTTTACTTTGTTTTTGAACTGAACAAGTTCTTGCTTTGGGTTGATAAAATAGTTGCCTTCTGTCTTTGTGCTGAATTTTAACCAAAAGAGTTCAGCTTAAAATCTCAAAGCTTTGTTGTTATCTTTGTATACTATATTGGAGTAATAATGGCCAAACAGAAACAATATGCACACTAGAATCCCATTTAGTGAAGAAATCAGCAAGACAACAGCTTCTTCTGAGGAAGGATCCAAATCATATGTTATACAGTGTTGGGGCATCTTGAGCCATGTTCTCTTTGAGTCTTTACATTCTCACACTGTTCATCCCTACGGGTCCCAGTCGAGACCCTAACATGCAAACCTCCTGTTGAGATCAGTTGGTTTTCTTTTATCCGTATATATAGTTGCTCCTGTCTCAAAGCCCAGCTGTACACAAGCTTGCAGTTTGACATGGTAAAATATCTTCTGCTTTCTAAGAAAAAGAACTGTTGTTTCCAAAAGACACTTCCGATTGCATGAGGATTTTTTAAATATCTCCAAATATGACTTACAAAATACCAAACAGCAAATTCAAACTACATGTCTAAATTGTAGGAAACCAGTGGATATCAATGTCTGTGTGGCTTACTGTATTTACTGACTGTGTGGTTACAAATGTCTACACTGATGTGTTATGTTTCTCTGAACTGCGGAGAGCATGTGGCCACATCGATATCAGGTGAACACATCATTTTATAAAAATGAAGCGTATCAAAAGAAACAACTAATACAAAATAACAGTATGGGTCATGGTTAAAGTTGTGTCTCAGCTCATGACCTTTGCTCTGGATTTGAGCACTGATTGTGTGTGGTTAAAGCCTGAGCATGGTTTACACAGTGGCAGGTCCAAAATATAATAACTGTCTGGGTTTATCAGAG
Source organism: Etheostoma spectabile (assembly GCF_008692095.1). Classification (NCBI taxonomy): domain Eukaryota; kingdom Metazoa; phylum Chordata; class Actinopteri; order Perciformes; family Percidae; genus Etheostoma; species Etheostoma spectabile. The sequence goes on along the minus strand of NC_045750.1, from coordinate 19,061,373 downwards.
ATACTTTGTTCTGATTCATTGTGAAATATAAGTGAAAGTTGATCATTGCCTTTTTAAAACTGCGTTTAACTCCTATTTAGTAACATGATCACTGCTGGAATCTGAACTAAATTAAACAGTCAGATGAAATAATATTGTTTTGCAAGCATTTGAGTCTGTTATGACATAATGTTTCAAACATACAGTATATTAAAATCAGATTTGCAACTGCACTATATTTAACAGTCACAGTGAAATGCAACCAACTATTTGATTGGTCCAGCCAGTCCGCAAGGAAATACACTGAGCTTTGAGTTTGACATAGTGGCCAAACCGTGGAATCACAACCTCCGGGTCCATCACATGATTCCCTCTGACCCAAAAAGATTTTTTCCCATAGACTTACATGGTAAAACAGACATCTGTAAATCAGTGGATACATTTTTTTTTTTAGTGTCACAACCTCTGCAAAATAAGTCAGCATGTGATCCATTAGGTCTGATAACATTTGGGAAATCTAGAAGAGCTGCACAATTAAATCATTTAATCCCCATTTCAGTTAGCGGATAAGCCATTATTGTCTATGGTTTCAGTGGTGCTGCACTAAGCTAAATGTAATTGTTACCTAATAGCTCAGAGTAAGAATCATGATAATAAAAGCAACAGTAAAATTTGCACTAGATCTTGATGGCACTGTAGACTTGCCTGCTCTCACACACTCACACACAACTTCATATTTAAACCATGTTCTTGTCTTTGGTGAAACAGGTGGAATGTGTTCTTCCATTTCAAAGGAACTCAGATGTTGTGAAGGAGGCGAGATTTCAATATGTGGAGGAAAGGAAACATGAGTGCAGTATACTGTAATGCCTTGTCAAATCATGCAGTTAGAGTCAACTGGAGTCACTTTTCATTGTAATTTTGTTTTGTTTTACATAGAGAACAATGGAGCTTGAAGCTGAGGGGGCACATCATGTCTTCATTTATGTTGATGAAGTTGGCTTCAATCTCTGTACAGTGAGGTGACGTGGAAGGAACCTCATTGGGTACAGGGCTACTATCACAGTTCCAGGACAGAGGGGCGCCAACATAATCATGTGGGCTGCCATCTGAAATGATGGTGTCCTAGGCCACATCCCCACTATAAGCCCATTCAACACCGAGTGCCTCATAACATTCTGGATGCACATTACGACAGGCTAATCCCACCTGAGGAGAGAGGGCTGTTGAGGCCTTTCATGCCACTCTTCATCATTATCTGGGACAATGTGGCGACCCACCGCTCTTGCCTTGTCAATGAGGGGTTTGCAGTACACCCTCGGATGCTGCTGATGCAGTTCCTTCCAACAAAAACTCCATTTTTGAATCCCATAGAGGAGTTCTTTAGTGCTTGGAGGTGGAAGGTTTCTGATCACTGTCCTTATGGGCAGATACCCTTGCTGAATGCAATGACTTCTGCTGCCCAAGAAATAGGTGCAGAGAAATGTCAAGGTTGGATAAGGCATGCCAGAAGATGTTTCCCTTGGTGCATTGCAAGAGAGGATATTGAATGCGATGTGGATGAGGCCATGTGGCCCCGTCGTCAAGCCTATCAACAGTGGTTATTTCTTATACTCTGCAGTAATAGATGTTTATAGATGTAGATCCTTTACTGTGATAGATTTTATTTTTATTTTCTTAATTCCTTATACTCCTTATAATAGATTTTAATTTGGTTTACATGTATTTTGTGTAATATTTTAAGTATTTTAGTTATCAGCCACAGTTTGAAAATTAAAATCATTGGAATCTGATTCTAGATCCAGTTCTTTGCAAGAAGGCAAATTTGACAACAAATGACACTGGCATGAAAGCTATGTACAGTAATAGGCTACAATGACAAGCTATAGTTTACTGATCGAGTGCTGTATTTGGTTGTCCGCTGTGTATTGGTTGATTGGAAGAGCTCATACACTTGTTTGCAAGTTCTGTCGTTTGAAGGCAAATTTTTCTTTTGTAGCATATTTTAAATGTTAGAGCCTTTTGCACTGTTTCGGCCTATGTCTTAACTGTTTGGAATATGTTGAGTTTTAGTTGTTGCATCAAAGTAATCAAGGAAAACTGTAATACGCCAGTGAGTATTTGCTGTTGTATATTCCTAAGATATTTTAAAAGGTAAATTAGGTCAAAGCATGGTGTGAAACATTTTCTGATGTAGGTACTATTTTAAATACTAGTTGAGCTAAATAAACAGAAAAAGACTGCTGGACTCCTGAGGAGGCCATTGCCAGCCAGTTAAGCCTAACACTAGTCTATATCCATGATGTTCCACTTTGGAAATTCCGCGGGATGTCCTTCTTGTCGGTCCCCTTCCTCTATCTTTGTATTTCTTTGTGTCCAATCTGAGTTTTCTGTTGACGACTAAAAAAATGTTTGAACATACACATTCCACCAAAACAAGTTCCTTCCTGAGACTATTTTGCAGAGGCACCATGGCTCTGTCCACCACCCATGATGATTGTGATTTGTTTAAAGAAATGCCAATAAAGTAGAGTATGTTTTTCTCCCATCCCAAAATGTTAGCAAGACCCTCCTTTGCAGTGCTGTGGAGGAAGGTCTGGCAATTTTGAAACTAGCCTAACAATAATGTGCTGTTTGCTTTGGTGAGAGTAGGATTTTGTTAAGATATTTTTTGGGGGCTTTAATTGCCCTTAATTTTGACATGACAGCTAGGTGAGAAGGGGAAGACATGCAGGAAATCATCACAGGTCCGATTTGAACCCCGGACCTTTGCAGCGAGACATAAACCTCTCGGTGTATGTGTGCTTGCCCTACCCCCTGAGCAAACCTGGCCAAACCTGGATTTTAGGTCCACTTACAGGTACATTGGACCAGGCTAGAGAATGGCATCGCCTGTCCTGGGGCACAGTAGATTTATGACGGCATTGCCTGATAACTAATGAAAGGCCTAATGATAGATAAAAACCTGATTTAACATAAATAAACAAATCATGAACACATTTGAGTGTCAAATGCAGGCCAAGTGATGCTGTTAGCAGTAAAATGAATCATAAAGTATTTAAAGTTATGCATACATCCCACGCTACTCATAATGCACAAGGCTGGTAGCTACCATGACTGAAGTGCACGCTGCACACTCAGATTCACAAAAGGACAGCAAGAAGAGAACTTGCACCCATCAATTTTATATTGCATTCTCACTCTTTGGAATCACATAGAACAAAAAGCTCCAATGACAAGAACAGATGTCTTTCACAGTCCCTTGCAATTTGTGGTTTCAGGCAAATGATATAGAGTCAAATGTTATAGAGTGTGGCCTAGACCTACTCTATCTGTAAAGTGTCTTAAAATAACTCTTGTTATGATTTGATAGTATAAATACAATTTAATTTAATAGAATTGAGGCTACCTACACAAATACAGTAAGCTTGAAAATTCCTTTAAAACAGGACATTCAATGACCCTTCCTTGAATGAAGAAGAACATTACATTGCTTATGTTAAACCCATCAGGAGAAACAACATGGGTAAATGTGTAGGGGATCAAGAGGGATGTCCACATGGCTGAGTTAGTGTGGTGACAGCTAGAGTGAGTGGACTGAACCTGCTACAGGACAGCAGCGTCAGCGGAAATGACAAGAATACAATTGATCCAGCCTCCGCTGTTGGAGCGACCTTGTATATCAAGTCTGACAAAGGGTCAACAGCTTCTTCCAGAGATGGGCCTTTCTGCTCTCAGCTCCAGACGTTAAGAAAAAAGCAAATGCCACGTTAGATTGGAGATGACACAGCTCTCACCACAGGTGTTTCCTCTCATCAAAGTCACAAAATCCCCCTGCGCAACCATTAAGCAATTAACACAGGTGGAACATATGGGTGCTGCAGAATAACGTAATCACTTATGCAAATGTACAAAATAAAATTCTCAGGATTAATTGCAGCATTAGCGCATGCTGTGAGAGATGGCTCGATTATCTCATGTACAGATGGAGCTCAAGGCCATGTTTTCAACCAGCACGCTTGTCTTACAGTTCAGCTGTATGTCAGATTAATCAAGTAATATTTCTAATAATAAACTTCATTTAGTGCTCTTCAAAAACAAGGCTACAGAACACAAGGTAATAAAACTGCCAGGTAAATAACTATGCCAGTCATCGGATAGCACATTTATAAAAATGGTTTTTTTCAAGGAGATTTAAATAAGAAAAGTTCATTGATCTCTAGTGAAGTGCTTTCAGAGTCTGGGGGCTCTAACAGAAAGGCACAATTATCTTTGAGGTGAACGAACTAGAAAAGGGCTTTGTATCTTGCAGGGGTCAGGTGGAAACACTCATTCACCAAACGTTATTAAGAACAAATTTGTTTTTAAATACCACTTACACATTTTTCATGATGATTTGGGCATTCACCAATGTTTTCTCATGTGGGATTTGTTCTTAGGTAAGAACAGAATATACTGACACTCAAGAGTACTCTTACGCACTATTGAGAGCTGACATGTTTGTGCAAAATAATATAATAAATAATAAATAATATTTTGTCCATTCTAATTTAAGATTTTATATTTCTCGTTTATAATTTAACTAATTATTTTCATTATTTTGCAAATAATTATGTTTCTTTGTACAAAGACACACTAGACTTACAATTCTGCTCAATTGTAAAACTCTTTGAATTGCCATTGTGTATGAATTGTGGAATACTAACTACAATGTCTTGTTTTTCGCTAACTCCTTGCAGCACACCTTTCACTTCAGAATACTAAAGTTTTTCTTTCTTTTGGAGTCGAGGGCTCCACCTTCTTTACCACGTCTTTTTGACATTTCTCTAAATGTGAACACTGTCTCTCCCATCTCATGCCCTTTTATGGCAATTAATGGGACGTTTACCCATGCTAAATTGGAGCAACAGGCACAAATTTTCTAGTTACGAAGACATTGGGATTCATGATTCTGAGAACATACTGTACCTGCAAACAATTCTCCGGTTTAAGAACACATCTTGAATTAGACGTAGACTTTTCTTAGGAATGCTCTTAATACAGAATTTAAGAAAAGATTTAGGGAGATATTACTGAATGAGGCCCATAAAGTGTTAACAACTCAGCAATATTAGAAGTCATTCTTGTTTTATTCGGGGTGCCCTGCTTCTTACACTGCCCCCCCCTCATGGCTAATTGCTGCTTGTTTACGGTAGGTGGACCTGTCCATGGAAAGAATCATCTTGCATCAACGTTGATAGGATATACAGTATGATGTTCTGCAATCAGTAGCACACCATACAAATTGACAGCACATCTCCTAGCACAACCATCTCTTGGTTTTCAATCAACAGCTGCCATAGGAAATGCCCCCTCAGAGGCTCAAGGCTTACACCACGTCTGCACAGGAAGCATAGCTTCAGTCCTCCATTTGTGTCTGCACAGGATGCATTCAGGTCACTCTTTTGGCAGCGTAAGAAAAAAGAAAATAGACGTTGCGTACGAGCACAACACTTCAACCATTCTAGATATGTACCACTCTCATTCTGATTCTGTGATCGGGAGGGTCAGTTCAGATTAGTTTAACGAATGATTAAGGTCAGTTTCCCAGTCAAAATATGAAAAAGATAATGAGATGTTTTTATCTGATTATTTGTTGTCTCCCATCGGCCCTCAAATGAAAAACCACAAGAGAATTCATACTTGGAGTCTTTGGTCAGAGACTCATCCTATCAATCATACAAATTGCGCCTCACCTTGCAATATTTATGATAATGCAACCATTGACAAAGCGTTAATTGCATCCATTTCTCACCTCTTCTGATGGTCTGCCACAGCAATCAGGAAAAAGCCAGTTCCCTCTCGCGGCTGCTCACCCTCTATCCATCATCTTTTATCCTTTGTGTGATGGATGCTACATTTATGGGGCATTATTTCACCCCTCTGCCATTCCAGTTCAGCTGTTCATGTATAATTTGACTTTTGTTTGGTAAACAGATGCATACAGCTACTGCCGCATTCAAACTAAGTATTTTGTATTACCCAAATCTGTTTTGGGGTATGCAGTGCTGGCTTTCTTTGGAATCTCCATTTTTTATGTATTTGCATGTACCCATGTTGATGCTACAGGAAAGTTATGCTACTGGAGGCACTTTGACAAGATTGTGGTCATGAATAGACAATAACTAAATCAACATTAACTCTGAGGTATTTATCAAATCGGAGAATTGGAAGTTACAATCTTTAAGACCTCCATTTCATTTTCTTTTACAATTACAATACAACATATTTTATTTTCCCTGTAGAGAATTTTGTTTAGGAATTCAAATGATGCATGTAGCTTCCTCCATAGTAGCAACTGTAAAAAAGATGAACAACAACAAACTACACATATTTCTCATATTATGCAACCAGTCGTAAGAACGCCAGGAAGCTATTGCATAACCACTGCTGCCTCAAACAGCATTATTTAAAATTTGAACTGAGATAGGTACAAATGAGGTTTTAATAGGTTAGCGGTAATAGTAGGTGTGTTTATAGATGGCTCTTACAAGAGACCCAACAGTGTGCCTGTGTGACGTTCAGTCAAATGGCAGGTAAAGAACATGTTTGTTGTGTTAGCTCCGCCTACACTCTCTGGCAGACCACCGCTGGATGATGGAAGAAACATCACTGACTGTTGGCCACAAACAGCAAGTTTGCTATACTGCTACTGCCATTGATTTTATCAATGGGCCCAAGGCTCAATTACCTTTGCAACAGTCTATATCCTTCACGTTCCTCTTCCAGGATTGCTCCAGGGCTGCAGGAAATTCCGCCGGATGCATGTATTTTCCGTTACCTTCAACTTTCTTGGAATTTTAAATTGGTGGATTTCTGAGGACTAAACTAAGTAAACTGCTCCTCAGATCTCTGCAGGGTAAATCCAGATATCTAGCCAGACTATCTGTCCAATCTGAGTTTTCTCTCGCATGAGTGGCAAGACTATTTTGCAGCGCCTCCGTGCAGAGTTTAGCACCGCCCATGACCATTCTGATTGGTTTGAAGAAATGTCCTCTCATCCCAAAATACTATGTGGAGTTGCCTGACCCACCATCAACATGCTTTGGAGGAGGGTCTGGCAAAATTCGGCAGCAGTGACTTTAAGCTATAATGCATGGTTTATGTTGCCCCCATAAGGAAATCTAAGTAAAGACAACACCAATGTTGTGGCATCCACATGATACAAGCCTTCCGTGAATGTGCACCCCCCCACCCCTCCTCCACACAGTTGCTAGTAGTCAAGGAAAACACAGATAATTAAAAAAAAGCATGATGGACTCTTAAGGAGAGGTCATCCTCTTCACATGAGGTCCCTGGACAACACAATCTTCTGAACATAGACTATGTTTACACGTGTGCGGCCATTTTATAAATGGACATTTCAACCTCTCTATTTTGAAAAATAACAGTGTGCACAGCTGTCAGTTTTTTAGAAAAGTGTTCATTTACACATACCCATACACATATATGTGCATATGCTGTTGAAAGCCTGCCAAACCTGTAGGTGGCAGTGTAACGAGAAGCTCAAGCCCACATTAGCGAATCATAATCCCGAATAAAGCAGCAACAGCAACAAATCTTCCAAACCTGGCCAAACTCACTCAGTAGATGTAGGAGTGAATGAGCAACTCCAAAGTGATCAAAGTTAGTAACATAGAATGAACAAATCAGACAAGAGGATTTTACATACCTATTTTCTATTGTAAATTTTATTCTGCCAAAGCCCATAACTGTTAAAGGTCCCACGGTGTAAACGTTTCACTTTGAGATTTTTTAACATTAATATGAATATGCAATGGTGATAGGTCTAAATCAAGCCCTGTGTATCCTGCTCTGCCTTTGAGGAAATGAAAGCTCAGATGGGCCAAACTGAGATCTTGCCCCTTATGAAAATGCCCCTAAACCCAACCGTCTCGTTCTTCTTTTCCTAAACCCAACCGTCTCGTTCTTCTTTTCCTGAACCCAACCGTCCCGTTCTTCTTCTCCTGAACCTAACCGTCCCGTTCTTCTTCTCCTGAACCCAACCGTACCGTTCTTCTTTTCTTAAACCCAAATGTGTCATGGAAACATACCTTTTTATAAGCCCACGCATGACCTTTTCCTAAACCAAACTGCGTCAAAAGTGATGCCAATAGTCCCAACCAAGCACTAGATAGGGTTAGGGTCTCTCTCTCTCTCGCTTGGCCTTTCTCTGACTGCAGTTCGATGTCGTCACTTTTTTCCGTGAAACAAATTTCCCTTTTTTAACTTGTGAAAGCCAAGGAATAGAAATCATGAAGTTTTTACAGGCATTAAAGCCTTATTCTCAAAGAACATTTTAACACCCATCTTACCCACATTTTGTGAGAGACAGCAGGTGGAAAAAAAATTCCTAGTTATTGGACAATCAAACTGGGGTGGAACTTGGAAGACAGCCACTAGTCCAGTAATTTTGTGCTTTACAATCACTCCACATGGATATTCCATATGAGTCATTGCCTGTCTTGCAGTACTGTTGACGGATTCTTTATATAGGAGAGAAGAGACTAAAGATTTTGGTTCCCTAGTCCACTTACTAAACATCTGCAGAACAGCACTTTAATCTTCAGGCAATCATTTTATCATGCATGTAGTTGACCTTTTCCATAATTCACAGCTGAGTGATCGGATCGAACTCTGCAGGATGTAGAAAAGTTTTTGCGGTATAATGCAGAGTATCTTTTTTTGTCTTTGTAAGGAAAGCATCTCTGGGCGGGCTGTTGCGTGTTCTTTGCAGATGTGCACTGCAGCTGACAGCTGCGTTAGTGGCTGAAATAGAATTAACAATTGCAGGCAACCATTTCTTGTTAACAATTACAGTTGAATAGTGATCTGAAGGTTAATTTGGTAATCAGTGAATCTGCAGTAATTGTAGCTGCAATAAATTTTGACAACGGGAGACATTTATCACTGAATCATAGGACAAGGATGTGTCCCAGCTGAAAGTTAAAAGGACACACAAGTGAATTCTTTGGAACTGAGCATGAGACATGGAACCAAATAGTGACAAAAATACTACAGACATTAGGAAATTTGTAATATATGTAGTGTCTTTAATTGTGAAACACTTTGGGATCTCTGACCTAAAAAAAGTGATAAAACATGCTTTAAAAAAGAAAGAAATTTACAGACACTTTCTACATTGAGTCATCATTCTTGAGGTCAAACAAATGGTAACACTGCTGTCAAACTCCAACCCCAACACAGCCCTGACTCCTTGCCTCGTTTATCTTCCCGGGAACATAACTCACTTCTTTGTTAGAAATCCTGTGGGATACTTCCAGTAGTTACGTCATTGTGCACAGTATGATCTCTTTAAACTTTATTGACCTTCAAGAAGACAGATAATTCCATCTGCACCCTATGTGCATGTGCCGCCAGTCAGCAGATGCACATTTGGTGGGCCTATCTCTGAGTTGTGTTAATAGTGTCTTTGAGTAATTCATTGCAGGGCATCAGTAGAACTTTCCAGCAATTGCCGAGACAAACCGAATTAACAGGGTCTCTCTCTCAACGCCATGGGCAAGGTCAAGAAATGCTCCATGCTGACCAACATGATCTTGACAGCGTTACAAGCTAAACAGCAGCCCTGCTACACACATACAAATGTTCTTCTAATTAGTAGATGTGCGTAAAAATAAATACTAATTTTGCTCCACAATGTAACCTACCTGCCTAAAAATGTCTTATATATAAGCATGGCAACTATAAAGTAAGGCTAGAGTGACTGTATGGTACTGGCCAAGAAACTATGGTAAGATATGCAGAAATGTTTGTCAGCACCTTCGCTACACAAGCCGCTTGAGTCGAATCAAAGCTAAGCTGCCTGTTCACCTGGTATAAGAGTGAGGATGACCCTTTAGCATCACATCACACTTTACGAGCAAACATGTACACTTTACGAGGGGACATGTAGCCTAGCTGGTGGCTGTGAGCACCTATTCAAAAGTGGAGCAAAGCACTCAAGGGCCTGCATTTCCACTATGATCCTCCTTAGTTGCTCTTTTACTGTATTTGCTCATCTCTGAGTAACAACTCTGCTCACAACTGCTGAAATAAACCTCATTCAAACCAGTTTGTGTATCTGAAGGGCATGACAAAGTGAACACTTCTGCCCTCATGTGTGCTCCAAATTCTGAGAGTGGAGAATATTTTTTCCTGCAGTCTTTTCCATTAGACCCATGGGGTGAACAACATTCTAGGATCAATACAGGCCCCATTAGGGCCCCCTATTGGGTCTGGCTATTGAGCATCGACCCGGCCACCCCTGCAGGTCCCGCTGGCTGCTGCTGCGGCACTCGTCCATCGAGCTGCAGCTCCTAAAGGTGCATCATCACGCGCATTTGTAATCTCTCATGCATTCTAGCTGAGCACTGTTATTACGACAGTCATTACTGGACACTGTGTGAGGCGCGTTTATCAGCTGTGTTTATCGAAATCAGGCTTCCTGTGAGGGGACAGCCAAGCAGCTGTTTGCCAGTAAGACCGGACAATTATACATTCAGTATAAGAGTTGCAGTGAATTGTGGTTGATTTTAGAGGCTTTCACATGTGATTTGCAACTATGTTTGTCCAAAATAAAGCGAGGAAGGGACAGATGTAAACAATTGCTGTTCGTTTTATGTAAATTTGCAGATCTGCACTGTCTAATAATTCTTAAAGGGATGGCATATTACGCCCGTTATATATCAGTTTGTAAGTAATCTCCTGGCAGCGCTTCCACTACAGCGACTGCATAAATACCATCTATTATTTTGTTTGCCCGTCTCCACTCACCCAGGCCTTCGGGATCCTCCATCTATTCAATCGCCATGAATAATGTGGCATATCTCATGTCAGATGGAAAGATAATAGTGTCACAATGCTGGCCTCACATCTCCCTCTCAGCACAAATTACAAAAGGCCATTCTGTGATTTCCTCGCCACTTGATGCCTCACATTGCTGCCCGGTTAGAGGGGGATTTGCAGAGAAGCACATCCCAACCTTAGATAGTCATACACACACACACTCAAATCACTTTTGCTGAAACTCTGACTGCTGGGATGCTACTGATCCGAAATGGTGTACTTTGTCTAGTTAGGTCTGTGATGTATTTTATTAATTCACTCTTGGTCAATAGAGTCGCAATGCAAATGCAGGATTTGAAAAGGCTGTCAAAAATGTATGAATCACCAGTAAATTCTTAAAATGTGTTCTTTGTGTAGACAACATATAAAAACCAGTATGTTTTTTCATTGAATCTTTGAACTTCCTGAACTGAAACTAGAGTGATTGTTAATCAGGTGTGTGCATAGGTGCTGACCGGAAAATACTGAGCACCCATGTGTGCCAGACCGCCAGTAGGCTACATTCATTTAAAATGAAACATTGCAGTTGGTGCTAAGTGGAACGTCTGTCATAGTGTGATTGGTTATGTCCGTCAGTCCCCTGCGCCATTCATTCTTCATTTCCCACCAAGCTGATCGTGGTTACGTGTCAGGTAAACTTCTTATCTCCAATCCTGTCTGTATTTGTGAGAAGTGGTGCTGTCCTTCATTGGAAGATAACCTGCTTTACCGCTTTATTATCGAGTTAACAGGCGTGTGTGTTTGTGTTGGCCGCTGTCCAATTTCTAAGATTCTGAAATACAAACATTTGACGCCCGTGAGCACCCATGGAGGAAAACATAAATCTATGCATCTATAGGTGTGTGAATGCAGACACACATTTAAAATATGCAGGGCAGTTGTCCACAGCACAGTAAAGCTATTAGTTTCACAACATTGAAATGCTCAGTCCCAAATTATAGATGCTTCGCTGTGATGGCAGAGCCACTGACTTTAAGAAGGACAAGGAAAAAGCGGTGAATGGAGAAGAGGAAGAGGAGAAAAATGGAGGAGTAGCATTAGAAGTGGAAGAAGCCTCTCTAGCTACTATGTAAACAGGAAAACTACTCCCTATATGTATATAGTTCTTTATCTCTTTTTTCCTTTTTTTTTATTATTTACAAAAAAAAAAGAAAAATGTTTACATTTTTGATGAATAGATGTACAATACACACATCTGTGTGTTGTGGATATAGACATAAATTGATATGCTGTGTATGTTTGTGATATGTAATATTTGATGTGCATCTGTTTGAAGTGTAATGTCTATGTGTGAAAAAGTAAATAAAAAATAAAAAAGTAGTGGAAGAAGCCTGAAGAGGATTTAAAGATTGCTCTATTGGCTTCAAACGTAAAAAGAAAAAAAAGCTCAATATTTTAATAAGTATAAATGGTGGAGAAAAGTTGAATACAAGCACAAATGTGTATTTGAATGGTTTTGCAGGAGAAGTAGGCGCTCGGAAATAGTACAAAAGAATTGGATAACGTTAGTGCAGCTAAATCAGCATTCACACAATAACTGAGCAACTACTTTACCAGCTCTGAATTGTTAACGTATTTAAAGGAAATCCTCTGAACTACTCCTATGTGGTGAATTCCTTGTGTCTGTGTCTGTTCCAGGCAGCTGAGCCTGTACCACAGACACCCAACAGTACCGGTGCAGATGAAGAGGTTTTCTACAAATCTCATTCAGTCCACTTTAAGTTTGAATCACAACTAACACACACAGCACTTGTAATTAGAGTGAATATCAACACATCAACTGTTCCCTTTCTTTTTAAATGCCACTGCATTATTGCCACCCAAGTGAATCTGTTGAACTTTTCCAAAAATCACTCTGTGGCATTACAAACGTTGTTCAGTCCGGTCCTAAACAGAGGCTCCTCTGATGGCAGCAGTGGCTGACATCCACTATGTATTTGTACCTACTAATACTATGGCAAGACCCTCACAGTGTGAAAACGAATTACACCAATCAAACTTGTTCTGTCATTTGGTTTTTGCTGCAGAAGTACAACTGTATGTATTTCATGCTGATTACACTGGTACCTTACTGGGCAAGTTAACCTATTGATGGGCATTAAAGGCAATTGAACTGTTGAGGCCCTATTCGTAAAGCATGACAGGATAAAAACACTTGACTTATTTACACAGTGGGTTTTGTCATTGTTATCATTAAATCAATACAGTGTACAAGATTTCCATGTAGTACAATCGTTCATGTGGCAGATTCTTTCAAAGAGCCTCTCCTGAGCTCAGGAGAACTACTCTCAGCAAGCAGCGAGGTAATGGCAGCAGCACCATCACTCATTCTGCCCCACTGTGTCTTTGAAGAAACCGTTGCATCTGCCAAATCCATCAACCTTTCCCACAGAGGCATTTGCCAGCTTGTGAAACTGATCATCTACCTTGGGGATTGCAGACCATGGCGGGGAGGGGAGGAGCCATATTTTACTGCCTCCTTAAATACTTACTGCAGGAAGGTGCTACAGGCCCGGCCATAAAAATGACCCCATGAATCCAAGGCAGCCAGGCCTCTCTCAATCAGCCCAAAGCATCCTGAGAAACTCGGAATACAGACGTGTGATGAATCGGACTATAGCTGCAACACTTAATCATGATGAAATTTAGTTTCAGGAAGACAACCGGAGTGGGGAATTTAGTGTTCTTCAAGGTAATTCAGGCAGATTTTCATTAGAAACACATTGTCCTTTGATTTCCCAGGAACAAATGATTGTAATCAACTTGTGGTGTACTTATCTATTCTATTAACAATATAAACTTTAGGCAGGTTTTACCTTAGGAAATGTTTTCGTCTATCTATGATGGATGGATGGATGGATGGATGGAGGGATACACTTTAGATTTACTATTAAAAAGTTACTTGAATGATACTGATAGATAGATAGAGATAGATAGATAGATAGATAGATAGATAGATAGATAGACTTTAGATGAATGATACTGAATCTCTGACAAGAACTGAACTCCAATGAACTGATTGATACATTTGCATTTACTTGGAGTTGTGCTGTCATGTGAAAATAAAGTGGACGTCACATGGCAGCACGCTCTGCTTGTAGCTCTGTTTTCGCTCTGACACATCCTTAGAAAAACATCTCCACCAGCTACAGCAGATTTATCAGAGCTTCTAAGCAGATAGCGTGGAGCTGCAACATGACAAATATGATCAAGCAGCTCTTCATACAAAAAAGCTACGATAGAAAAGCTAGACAATAACTATTCATTATGAAAGTGTTGAGTTTTGTTATTTAAAAAAAAAAAGGGTCCATTTAGGGATATGCGTTGAAAATAAGCATAAGCACTGTGAATGCAGTGGTGTGTGGCATAGGTCTATGCAAAATACCTGTCCCTTTACAAATAAACATAAATATTTCAGATTCAATAAGCAGGTTTCTCCAGTTCCGGGTTTTAGAGAGGATAAAAATAAAAAGCATGGCTTAATCTTGACTGATGATATTTGTTGTTGATTTTTCTTCATATGAAATACGAGCTGGATCAATGTGGTGAACTTCCTCTCAGATGATTATTTTTGATGACATGACACAGCTGCTTATTATTTACCCATTTTTCTTAAAACTGTCGCTGTTAAGATGCCCTTGTAACTGTCACTCAGGGTTCATAATTACTTCTGCCATAATTGTTTACCCTGATCTGTCAATCAAGAGCGGCTTCAGAGATATGTGATGACTTTACTGAAAACATGATATTTACCCTCCTAATGAGGAAGCCAGAGAGAAGATAAAGACAATGTTTGATTTTCCAGATTTTTTCTTGACATCTGACACAGAGCCTGAGTAGAGCTCAGGATTACACAGAACATAAAGTGAAAAATACAGTGAATTTGGTTTAAAATGAACTAGTAAGTTTCAAGTCCATTTAAGGAGCTTCTCTGGGTATCCAAATCAATTTATACAGTGTAGAAATGCAAAATCTACACTTTATCCACATGTAATTTTCATTTTACATTTTATACTCAGTTCCCACATTTTAAGGAACCAAAATGTAATGAAATGAAAATAATAATCTCAAAGATTTTCATGTGTCTGTTAAGTCAGTATCTATCGCCCCAACTGTTCTCACCCAGAAGAAGATTGCATGGGTTGATTTAACGAGCAGCTCATAACATAAATGACCAATATGAAAAATATTTAAAAGTACTCATATTCGTACTACTGTATCTCAGTCAAACCATTTCATGTGCCTGTGCACCACTGAAACTTAGACATAGTCATATTTTAAATCTATCTCCAGTTATCTTTTGGCACTGGCTTATACAAGTTCTCTCTTACAGATTTTTTTAATTCTCAAGTTCGCAATGATTCTGTTATCACAGAACCTGTTGGGTTTTAATGCTGCCATCGTCTGTGACTGTCTTCAGCCGGACCCTCATCCAGAAAGTGACTTGCCACAAGGCAAAAAAAATTATTTCTTCCTGTTCATCTGAAAAGAACGAGGAAGCCACATCTTCCTCAGCCACATGGCATTCAGCAGTGGCTCAAGCATATACAGTACATAGGGCACAGACATGGTCAGCTGAGCTCATGCAAACTAATTACCAAGGGCTTGATGGGCCTAACTTTACCGTATATTACCACATAAAGCAATTAATGACAAAAATGCTAATGCTAAAAACTAATATGCACACAGACAATGACAAAATAAAATTGTTTTGGCCAAAACCATTACTTTCAAAATATCTTTATGTACTACACTATCCCATATTGACACTATTTTTAATATTAGATCAAGCACACACACAATATCACAAGAGAGGACATGACCAAAAAGGCTTTATATCAAATTCTTCATTTAAGCCGTTTGGGGACATTGTGTTAAGGTAATAATTCTAAAATGTATCTCTCTGAAGAAGCCTTTTTGCATGATCATCCCCTCTTGGAGGGTTCTTGACACATTCCACCCCAACATATACTACTCCACGTGTATGACCAATGTTCTGCAGGTTGCAGTGTCCACACATAGGGGTTATTAGTTTTTTTTTTCCAATTATAAAAAACACAAAGAATTGTATTAACACTTTGGAATTAACTTTCAACAATAATACAACCTAATGAGAATGGATTGATGCTCTTTTCCTACAGGGAAGTCAATAGCAAAACTTTTGATGAAGCACCAACTGCTTTTTAGGAAACAGGGCCTCTTTCCCCAGAAATCACCTCCATTTTTCTTTAAGACAAGAGCAACAGATTAGGCGTGAAAAGTCTACTTTGTTGCATCTGTAAATACCACATTATATTTCCCCAAAGGAATCACTTTAAACCGTGAAAAGCAAAGCCTTTGTTTTCTAAATGGGTCATGATCTGTTTTCCCTGTGGAGTCCAACAGGTAAACCATTAGTCAGGCCTGCACGTTCCTCCTAATCAATTTACACAGTTTAAAACCATTCATCTCCATATTCCCGTTTGACTTCTATATTAGATGCAAAATGTCAGATACTGTAATAATGGTGAAGCGGGGCTCAGGATTATTGCAGAATTGCCAAATACAAATGATTTCTTTCCCCGTTATCTTCCTCTGGCAGTGGGCCATGTCCCACTCTTTTTCTGTGGCGGTGCATCAACCTTTTGGAGAGATGGAGATGAAGATATTTTCTACTCTGATATATAAAGATCCAATATGTGATCCATTAAAGAGTGTTGATAAGGTACATCTTAATTATAAATAATTGTAAAATGCAATTTTCAGGATACATAGTAGCATACAGGAGTTATTTCAAGAGGAAATCCCTCTAGAATTTAAGATTATGTACCTTGGGAACTTACCGCAAGACTGGTTTCAAGGACATAAGTATCTAATTAACATATTGCTGGTGGCCATTAAAAAGACTCTTACTAGGAATAGGTTATTGCAGGATAGCCCGACAGACTCATGGATGGATACTGTGGCTGAAATTGATAAGATGGAGCAAATAACAGCCTATTTCACATCTAATAGACCTGATTGTATTTCTTTCTTTTACTGAATATTCTATGTTGGAAAGATTACTTCCTGTCTGTATATACTTTTTTGATAGTTTTGAATCTTTTAGTAAAACTTGAATATGTATGTATCATATTTTTGTGCACAGTCTTTGAAAACTGTGTATCCAAATGTATCTGATTCTAAACATTAACAAACTATTAATTATAAAAAATATACAATTGTAATAATTTATCTGCAATGACTAAAGCTTTATTTTGACTTCTTTATTAAGGGGTATGCAACTCCTGCAATGGTTACAATGGCTCTGCATCTACTGATGTGCCAGCACAGTCTCACTGGGCTGGCACAGTCTAGTCTCACAGTCACGTTATTTAATCTATTGATTCATGTGATTCATGAAAAAAAAAATTTCGTGGTGGTGAGCACAAATTTTAAAATAATATATTTCAATGGGAACCATCTTTTGGGATAACAGCACGATTACAGTTGCGAGTAGTATTGAAAAGCCGGTTGGCTGGGGTGGGGGATGGTCAAACAACACAGGACTTTCATCCCGGAGACCGGGGATCGCGTCCTGCGTGTGACAGTTCCTTTCCCCGTTGTTCTTTTTCTAACCACAACCGTCCCATTGTTGTAGCGCGTCCCATGTGTGGCAGTCCGTCCTGTTGCTGTCGCCGGCGTGTGGCGTTTCATTTCCCTGATGTTGCGTCCTCCAGAGACCGTAGATCGTGTCTCCGTGGCCCTTGTTGTCCTACGGAGCAGGCATGGCAGTTCATGAAATAGTCACGTTCCCATTTTGTTGTGGTCCACCACGGAATAAACGAGAAAATCGTGTCCCTGGTGATGAATCAATAGATATAGAATAGAATAACATGACCATTTCATGAGCTGCCCTAAGGCCGGGTTGGATGTGCACTTATTTTAGAACAAGAGCTGTTACGGGTCAGCTTGGGCGGATTGTGTTATCTCCAACTAGTTTTGGATACCTGAAGACATAGTTGATAGTGACGTCAACATGAACAAAGTTGAGGAATTTTTTTTCTTTCAAAAACAAAAAATCTAAGGAAGACATCTCCAACAGAGCTGGGTGATATGGAAAAAATCAAATATAATATTTTTGATTAAATCGTCAATGTAAATATTGCAGCGATTTTGTAGGTTTGAAAAATGTAGCTCAGTGTAAAGTCTTTCAGGAAGACCTAACTTTTAATTTAGCTGTTACCCTAATACAGTGGTGTGAAAAAGTGTTTGCCCCCTTCCTCATTTCCTGTTCCTTTGCATGTTTGTCACACTTAAGTGTTTCGGAACATCAAACCAATTTAAACAATAGTCAAGGACAACACAAGTAAACACAAAATGCAATTTGTAAATGAAGGTGTTTATTATTAAAGGTGAAAAAAAATCCAAACCATCATGGCCCTGTGTGAAAAAGTGATTGCCCCCCTTGTTAAAACATACTATAATTGTGGTTGTCCACACCTGAGTTCAATTTCTCTAGCCACACCCAGGCCTGATTATTGCCACACCTGTTCACAATTAAGGCATCACTTAAATAGGAGCTGCTTGACTCAGTAAGGTCCACCAGAAGATTCTTAAAAGCTACACATCATGCCGAGACCCAAAGAAATTCAGGAACAATTGAGAAAGAAAGTAATTGAGATCTATCAGTCTGGAAAGGGTTATAAAGCCATTTCCAAAGCTTTGAGAATCCAGCGAACCACAGTGAGAGCCATTATCCACAAATGGCGAAGACATGGAACAGTGGTGAACCTTCCCAGGAGTGGCCGGCCGCCCAAAATTACCCCAAGAGCGCAGCGACGGCTCATCCAAGCGGTCACAAAAGACCCCACAACAATGTCCAAAGAACTGCAGGCCTCACTTGCCTCAGTTAAGGTCAGCGTTCATGCCTCCACCATCAGGAAAAGACTGGGCAAAAATGGCCTGCATGGCAGAGTTCCAAGGAGAAAACCACTGCTGAGCAAAAAGAACATCAAAGCTAATCTCAATTTCTCCACAACACATCTTGATGATCCCCAAGACTTTTGGGACAACATTCTGTGGAGCGATGAGACAAAAGTGGAACTCTTTGGAAGGTGTGTGTCCAAGTATATCTGGCGTAGAAGGAACACTGCATTCATAAAAAGAACATTATACCAACAGTAAAATATGGTGGTGGTAGTGTGATGGTCTGGGGTGTTTTGCTGCTTCAGGACCTGGAAGACTTGCCGTGATAAAAGGAACTATGAATTCTGCTGTCTACCAAGAGATCCTGAAGGAGAATGTCCGACCATCTGTTTGTGTACTCAAGCTGAAACGAACTTGGGTTCTGCAGCAGGACAATGATCCTAAACACACCAGCAAGTCCACCACCGAATGGCTGAAGAAAAACAAATGAAGACTTTGGAGTGGCCTAGCCAAAGTCCTGACCTGAATCCTATTGAGATGTTGTGGTATGACCTTAAAAAGGCCATTCCTTCTCGAAAACCCTCTAATGTAACTGAATTAGGACAATTCTGCAAAGATGAGTGGGTCAAATTCCTCCAGGACGCTGTAAAAGCCTCATTGCACGTTATCGCAAACGCTTGGTTGCAGTTGTTGCTGCTAAGGGTGGCCCAACCAGTTATTAGGTTTAGGGGGCAATCACTTTTTCACACAGGGCCATGATGGTTTGGATTTTTTTTCACCTTTAATAATAAACACCTTCATTTACAAATTGCATTTTGTGTTTACTTGTGTTGTCCTTGACTATGGTTTAAATTGGTTTGATGTTCCGAAACACTTAAGTGTGACAAACATGCAAAGGAACAGGAAATGAGGAAGGGGGCAAACACTTTTTCACACGACTGTACATGTACTTTTTGATGTGTATAACTGTCGCATGTACTGTATGCAACTAGTATCTCCTGATTAAAATGTAGCTCAGCGTAATTCTTTAAGGAAGATCAAATTTAATCAATGCTCTCTTCCTAAATAGAATCAGCTGGTGGAGGCATTCACCTTCTTGCTTAATCAATCAGAATCGTGAAAACCTCCAACCCCCCTTACACCTTCAGTCATCTACTCCAGCTGACCGGTCCACAGCCTCCTTCGGTCTGGTCTTTAGCCTTCTTTGGCGCACCACCGGTGTCTAGATTCCATCGGGGGGTTCTGATGGTTCTCTATCATCATATAGATATACAAAATATCTCTATAGCTATGGAGTCTAATTATTAATTTTATTGAGCTGTACAATAAACCAACATTTGCATATCTACAAACATGTCTCTCCTGATTGAAATGGGGCTTTCACAAAAATGAGTTTTAATAAATAATCACCAATACTGTGGATACAATGGCTAACTGGCTAAAGACAAATAAGAAAACAGGTATTAAATGGGCTGTATTTATATAGCGCTTTTCTAATCTTAAACTACTCAAAACACTTAAGACATTAATCATGATTAAACATTTTAATCGATTGACCAATTAAAACATGACAGAACCCAATCATGTATGATGCATCTTCTTAGTTGCGGTGGTGCTATGAAGGGATAAAATCCAACGATGGACTACAGATCAAACCCTACACCGTAGATCTGCACCAACTATACATCTAGCTAAATATCAGCCAAAATGTCACTATGGCTAATTTATCGGTCAGGCTCTATCAATTGTATGTGTGAGTTGTTAAAATTTCCTTTTGAAGAATGATGCATTTTCAGGCACGGTGCATCTCTGGTTATCACTCAATACCAAATGTATGACAACCTAAAAAAAAGGACACACTACATGCTGTAATATTTAAAGTAACTCTGTGTAACTTTTAATGACATGTGACTAACAGTGAAAAGAATACTTTTTTATATAGTTTTTATCAATGCTTTTGCCCTGGTCCGATTTTTCCTATCACATATGCAACACTTAACGATGCATCGGAAACATATTCTCCTACTACTTTTTTCTGTCAGAGCAGAACATTCTTTACAACTATGATCTCCCGGTAACTCAACTTATACACAATGATTAATACAGCACCAGCCCAAAGATCTTTACAACTAGCCTAGAAATCTAGTGGCACCTAATGTAATTTTCAGCCAGGGTCAGTCTAGCAACTCTCCGTTGGCTTGGGAGCTGGAAAAAGCAAACCCTAGTCAGGCCAATAACATCGTGTATAGAGTCAGTGCGCGGGCTTGACATTAAGATGCCATTGTTGCGACGGTTCCGGGTGAATTCGCTGCTACTTGAAAACAAAGAAGATGTCTGCTGCTGCTGGCAAACAGCTGTCTTTGGAATTGGCTTTGGTCGCAACTCATGAAGACTTGGAGTTAACCTTTTCTTTGAGAAAAGGACGGCACTGAAGTTATTCTTAAAAAAGGACAGAGTTCTGTGTTCAGAGGTTTGCCGACCAAATACCGCAAAAGTTTATTCTATCAACTCGCTTTGCTCTGGTGGTTGTAGTGCTATCCTATTGTGTGAAGAGGGAATTTGAAAGACAACCGTTTATCCCGCCCCTCGAATTGAGCCCTACCCATGGTGAGTTCCCAGACCCAACATCTGGATGTGGGTCTGGCTTTCCAGGCTACTTCATGACTGCATGTGATAAAAACACTATCACTTTTTTCCAAAGGGATCGCTTTAATGAACACAAACTGTAAGTTTCTCATAGTCACTTTTACATAAAAAACAATGGTTGAAACAAAGATTAGATTAGTCAATCAATAGTGATTGATACTAATTGTTGGATTGATACTAACTAACATGTATGGGTAATAGATTATTAAAAGATGTTCATTTTCTTTTCTTTATTTCATATCAATATAAATTGTATACTGATGGATTGTCCCAAAAAACAAATCCAAATGTTATCACACTAAGGTAGTGTGAATTTTACAAGTTGCCTGTTGTGACATGTTCAACCTGAAGCAATAAGGGAATGCCCAGCACTGTGTACAGTTTAGAGAGGGCACATTCATATCATTGATCAAATTCTGACAATGGGAAAGCAGAAGAGCCAGAGCCATAAAAACAATACAGAACAAAACCCTCTTTGTTTTGAACTCACTCGGAATATTGCTAAAAAATGTATGATCAACAAGACTTTGTGTAGCTTTTTCCCAACTGTACGCCAAGATGTGCAGGTGTTCATACTTTAGAGATAACATTTAAAGCAGATGGCCTTGGATGAATAAAGGCTGTTGTCTCTGATGATGGGTTTGAACAAGTTTTCCTAAAATGAGTTAACACAATTTAGTCAGCAGTCTCATGTGGAATGCATTATTATGTGAATTTAGCAAAGAGTTGTTTTTATGTGCTTATTTAATTTGTGCATAAAAAGATTTTAGTGTTTAAAGTTTAAATATCAAAGAGACTGAGTCCTTGTCTTATTATTACTTGTTCTTAATGTTGAATTTGCCATGGTCGACCACAACATATAACTAGACCAATTGACAATCTGGGTCGGACTTTCTGGTACAGTACTAAACTGAATCCTACTCATGCAACAGTGACTTCTTTGTGTTTAAAGTGATTTCACATCTAAGCAAACAAATGTGACGTGCCCAAGGCTCCATTCTGGGGCCTCTTCTGTTAAACAGCTACATGCTTCCATTGGCTCAGTTTATGGAAGAAAACCGAATAAGTTACTGTGACCACACACACATTTACACCATTTACAACTATATAAACTATATACATTTACACCATTTACATTTACAACTTTATAAACCGCATATCACCAGGGCTCTAAGATAAAAACAAAAACAAACAGTTAATAGTTTTTGGATCCAAAACGGTTTGAGTCTGAAATATATTTCTGATCTGCTACTACTTTTGGAACAGTTCAGACCTCTCAGGTCGTGTACGACATGCTTTCTGTCCCCAGAACTAAACAGTTCAGTTTTTTATGCACCTGCTGGTTGGCTACAGTTCTCAGTTCTTTCAAATCAAGGCTAAAAACTCTTTTTGATGCTGACTCTTTTTTTTTAATAGTAAATTTTCATTTCTTGCACTGCAACTTTTATTCTTGTAGTCTTTATTTTTTGAGGCTGCTTTTATATTCACTTCAAAAGTATATTTTTGGTGTGAAATGTTGCTGTGAAAAACGGACTACTATGAATTTTTTAATAGAATTTTTAGTAGAAGTATCTATCTTGAGATTTTAAAGCCAGGTCCTAAGACAAAGCACCAGAGCATGGTTTCCTCCTGCACTTTTCAGACTCTGCAATACTTCTGTAAATGATCTAAATGATCTAGCCATTGAATTAGGATCAGACTGTACAGCTTAGGTTAATGGGAAGTGAGGAGTAGCCGCAGAGAAATACATGGAAGGAAGCCAAATTCATGTTTGAACCAGACTCCCAGAGAGAGTCGCGCAGAATTGGAGACAGCGTGTTGCGCCACTCCTGGTCTTAACAAAATAAATACTAAAACTGCTGAAAGAACTGGAAGATTAAAGTACAAAAACGGAAAGTTTGAAAGAACTGTTTGGACATGGATGCATGTACAAACTAGCTTGCAAGCATGTCCACACAGTCTTACAAGCACATACACACATGGCAGTTGTAAGTGTTCTCCATGATTAGATAAATGATACAAAATACACTGTGTCATGTTCATTTCCTCAATAACAACTGGGATAACAATATCTGAAGTGCATTTTTATATCGTATAGACAAGACATTGATGAGAGAAAATAAAAATTGAAACAAATGTTGATATAAATGTTAATATTTAAAACGAGGAGGGGGGTATGAAATGCCACCGTTTTGTTCGTGAGGCTCTAAAATGAACCAAGATTGAAATGGGATCAAACAAATCCTAGTTCTTAAATTCAGCCTGGCCTCTTCCAGAAGCATTGCTTCCTCCCTCCGGCAAAGCCTACTGGTAACAAAGTCAGGGCCAGTCAACTGTCCTTCTTTAACACACACACGGAATACAATAGCATAATACTACACAGTACAAACACAGGGCTTGAAAGGGCAGAGATGGGAAGTTACAAAGTTACTGTACTCAAGTAGATTTTTCTGATATTTTTACTTTACTATTTTTTTGTGGCGTCTTTTTACTTTTACTCCTTACATTTTAACACAATTACTTGTACTTTCTCCCAGTAGCGGCTCCTGAAAAAAATTCTCAGAGGGGGGGAGAATTATTCTGATGATAAAAGTGACTGATCCAATGGGTACATCAAAAAACAAGAACATTTCCCCTCTATCTACATAACTTAC
This sequence comes from Etheostoma spectabile, assembly GCF_008692095.1. NCBI lineage: Eukaryota > Metazoa > Chordata > Actinopteri > Perciformes > Percidae > Etheostoma > Etheostoma spectabile. The sequence goes on along the minus strand of NC_045750.1, from coordinate 19,037,320 downwards.
AGGTGGAAAGCTTTGTAAGAAATTTGCATTCAGCCTTCATAAGAAAAAATGACATGGCTCCTCAATTAATAATTCCACTTGTTCATTACTTACATTAATCAAATGTTGTGTGATGTAAAATAGCTAAACAGGACATATTTTTAAAAAGATATGTCCAGCAACAACATAAAGACGAGGGGAACATTTAAGTCAATACCAGAAGCATTTATTGACTGAACTCAAAAGTATTCGCTCACAAAAGCAAAATAAGTTCAATGGTTTTCTTTCACATTCCTGAACACTGCATAAACAATATGCATATCCATAAACAAATGAAATATCAGCTGAAAATACAACATCTTGGTATTTGTTCAGATTGCAGGATCAGAGATTTTACCATATTTACAACATTTCAAAGGTAGTGGAGCCTAATTATCTTTTAGAGTAAAAGGGAAATGCACACTTTAAACATTAAACAGTAACAACATTGCAACAACAAGAAGACAAATTGTTGAGAGAAGGGATCTTTAAAGATGCATTTTCTGGAGTGTAGGATATCACTAAAGTGCTACTTAATAAAAGCAAAGTAACGCTGTTCCAAATAAGTGAATGAGCAAGTGAGGCTTGAGATGGTCTTCATCTCGGCTTTACACATTGAAGACCAAACCAGAATGATGATGAGGTGCTGCTGCGTTTAACTAAGGAATTCTGAAATTACTTACTTCAAAAAGGCCTCATGGATGAATTGGAATTATGTACATCATGGCATAAATCACAACAAGCAAGGAGGAGCTTTTGACATAGGCTACTGAAAACATTGATGTATGTTATAAGTAATAAACAATTTGCATAGACTTCCATATTCTGCCCACTTGTATAGATTTGTGAAAATAGATCAACGAGAGTTTTGTCTTGAGCTTGGCCTTGTTCAGCATGGGGTATGCGTTCACAGTGGCATTCAGAGCCTCATCAGGACATGAATGGCAATACCTTTCAAACATATCTGCTTGCAGTAAGGTAGCACTCACAAGGTGGCCAGTGAATGAGAAACTTGCTTTGGTGTGATCGAGGATGGTGTCGCAGACATCTTCAGATAGCCTCTGCTTCTCCTCTTCTCTCAAAGCCGTTCTGGGTCTTTTGGCTCCTGTTGCTTGTTGCAGCTGAGTACCTGAAGGCAAACAGACCAATGTGTTTGTTAGGCTATGTACAGTACTGTAGTTTATATTTGATATACAGGTAAATGCAATGTATCCATGTATAATGCAAATATTTCAGTTCCAAATAAAATGGGAAGGGATGCATAAAGTCTTTAGTGTTTAAGTTAGCCTGTGTCTCACCTAGCCTGGATGTTCAGCACAGGACACAGTGGTGCTCATAAGTTTATGAGCCCATGCTAAAGCTAAAGTAAAGCCAGAGGAAAAAAATGAATTCTTCATCATGTAGCATCCTCACGCAGCCAGATGAATCTCTCCCGTTGGGCTGGCCTAGCCTGTTTCCCTCATCCAGTTGAGTGGCAATGTTCACTATCCCCAAGGCAGACAATCTCAAACAGGTATCCATGTGGGTCTTTGACAGCTCATGTTTCTTTATCTTTTCTGAAAGATGGTGCACGACCGTTACACCAGTCGCTGTCCAAGCGGTGCTGTCTGCCGTGCCATACATTTAAAGTTAGTCAGCTTTTTGAGTCTGTTGTTTGTGTTCTTCACCTGTTAGCTAGGTTACACGTTGCATCAACAGAGAGAAGTAGTCCCCGTCTGTGTTTTAACAGACACACATGAGGCCAAGTTGGAAACCAGAATCAGCTTTAAATCAAGTCCTAATCTAGTCCTCACTAACAAGTTCCAAAAACTTCACTGGAGTTACCGTTATTATTGTGTGGGTCATCCAAATACCGAATTTAATCTAATTGGATGGGAATATACTTTACGTGGCACTTTGTCGCACCACTAAGACGACTCGACAGGTGCGTTGGCATTCTGCATTCATTTGCAGAAAATCAGTGCAGCTTGATGGCGTTAACGTTAGCACATAGTATGGACGGTGCCATGATTGAAAAAGAAGAAATAGAGATCCCAGAGATTGGACAGACAAGCAGCAAGACATTCCCAACAATCTTCGGCCTTATCTGAGAGAGATGTTTGAGATAGTAGGCATCAAGGATGACTGCTGGCCAATGTGCTGGGGAACTTCTTCATAAATGTCTGTTTAGTCATTCATATTGTCCTTTATTTTCTTTCCATAAGCCATCCTTTAAATGTTAAGGGGAAGATTAAAAAGAAGAAACTGGATTTATGAACTGAATTCATATCTTGCTGCTCACTCCGAATCTTATTAACCTGAAGTCCCAGTCTCTGTCACAATAATCACATATGTTTCAGGCTTATTGGCCAACATCCAGTTAATATGTAAGCAATGGTATATAAAGAGCGTGTTTTCTAAATCCACTAAAGTTCCTCAGTTTGCGCTTTATAACGTGTGTAGTCCAGGTAGGTTTTCATAAAAAATGGTTGTCATTCACAAGGCTACTTTTAATTTTATACTTTAAGTAAATTTTCAAGCCTGTTTTTTGTTACTTTTACTTGAGTAAAGAAGTTAAATCAGTATTTCTATTTTTTAACACAAGTATCTGTACTTCTACTTAAGTAAAGTGAGTGAGGATATTCTCTTCCACTTTATGACGTGACGTATGACAACCTGGTCTTCAGATGTGGCTTAGATAACCAGGCTGCCACGCTGTTGTCAGGCTAACGTGATCTTGTTATGTCTCATCCAGCTAATTTGCTATTCCACTCACATTTAGTGGGTTGATTTGTTCATGATGGGTGAAGTTTGCGCTCTTATTGAAGGCAATATGAGTAGAGATTAGACCTATCATATAATTGCACACACCTTAAATTTCTAGATTCTGTTCTAACTTTCAGGTCTTAGATTTATAACTGGGGACCCATATGGCACTCATCTAACCCATGTGTTTTATATCAGAAAGGTAGAATGGCCCTCCCTCTCTGTTAGACCTCTCTTTCATCTATTTATCTATTGTTTCTAAAACTGCCCTCCTACCTATCTTTATTCCTGTGCCAAAGACACCGTACTCAAAAGACTCATTCTCAGGATTGGCTTACACTTTCTGTCCCTCCAGTTAAAAGTCATCTTGGAAGTGTCAGGCTGAGCTCAGTTGGTAGAGCAGGTGCACGTGTAAAGGTTTACAGCTGTGGGTTTGACTCTGACCTGCGACCCTTTGCTGCATGTCATTCCCCCTGTCTCTCTCCTTTCATGTCTTCATCTGTCCTGTGAAAATAAAGGCCTAAATAAGCCCCAACAACTCATCTTGAAAAGTCATCTTGGAAAGATAGACTTCAGATATTTAGCCCCATTTCTCTAGAATGATTTACAGAGCAATCTAAAATTGGATGCCCTAATACTTCATATAATATATGTCATGGGTTGATTCAACATGTTGAATAGCAACCTCGTTCATTTCAAGTGTTCTTTATATAGTATTGTCACACATTTTTGTATTTGCATCAGTGTTATTTTAGGGTGCACTTCTCACTTTCTACAGATTTTTTTATGAATGGTTTATTTTTTATTATTTCATTCTTATAACTTATTTTATAATTTTCTTTCCAATTATGCCGGCAAATAGTTGTGTTTTTTTTTTATTGTATTTTTGTTTTTTATGTAGCTCAGTGTACATTCTGTAAGGGAAACTTAAATAACGTTAACACGCTTCTCTTAAACTGATCAGCTGTTTTGGGGGAATCACGTTAGGGTTAACCAATCAGAGTCAAGCATGAATGTTCAAGCCAATCACAGCATAACAACGTTGTTTTAAATCTATTCTCTCCCCTGCTTCTCTCAGTTGTCTTTTTAGACGAGAGTGCAACCCGCCTCCTCCCCTCCACGTCCAGGCATCATCGGCCACGCTGTCCTCAGTCTTCCTCCGGCTGACAGCTCCCTTCTTTAGTCGCCACCACCAGTGTCTGGACGCCATTGGGGGATGTATTTGGGTTTTTCTAATCCAATAATGGGATGGATATATACACATATGTATATATATATATATAATATATATATATATATATATACACTCACCTATAGGATTATTAGGAACACCACACTAATACTGTGTTTGACCCCCTTTCACCCGTGGCATTGATTCAACGAGGTGCTGAAAGCATTCTTTAGAAATGTTGGCCCGTATTGATAGTTGCAGTTGATGGAGATATTTGTGGGATGCACATCCAGGGCACGAAGCTCCCGTTCCACCACATCCCAAAGATGCTCTATTGGGTTGAGATCTGGAGACTGTGGGGGCCATTTTAGTACAGTGAACTCATTGTCATGTTCAAGAAACCAATTTGAAATGATTCGAGCTTTGTGGCATGGTGCATTATCCTGCTGGAAGTAGCCATCAGAGGATGGGTACATGGTGGCCAGAAAGGGATGGACATGGTCAGAAACAATGCTCAGGTACCCGCGGCACTTAAACCATGCCCAATTGGCACTAAGGGGCCTAAACTGTGCCAAGAAAACATCCCCCACACCATTACACCACCACCACCAGCCTGCACAGTGGTAACAAGGCATGATGGTTCCATGTTCTCAATCTGTTTACACCAAATTCTGACTCTACCATCTGAATGTCTCAAAAGTAATCAAGACTCATCCGACCAGCAACTTTTTTCCTGTCTTCAACTGTCCAATTTTGGTGAGCTCTTGCAATTGTAGCCTTTCTTTCTTATTTGTAGTGGAGATGAGTGGTACCCGGTGGGTCTTCTGCTGTTGTAGGCCATCCGCCTCAAGGTTGTGCGTGTTTGGCTTCACAAATGCTTTGCTGCATACCCGGTTGTAACGAGTGGTTTTTTTCAGTAAAAGTTGCTCTTCTATCAGCTAAAATCAGTCGGCCCATTCTCCCTGATTCTAGCATCGACAAGGCATTTTCGCCCACAGGACCAGCCGCATACTGGTGTTTTTCCTTTTTCACACCATTCTTTGTAAACCCTAGAAATGGTTGTGCGTGAAAATCCCCAGTAACTGAGCAGATTGTGAATACTCAGACCGGCCCGTCTGGCACCAAAAAACCATGCCACGCTCCAGATTGCTTAAATCTCCCTTTTTTTTTCCCATTCTGACATTAGTCTGGAGTTCAGGGATTGTCTTGACCAGGCCACACCCTAAATGCATTGAAGCAACTGCCATGTGATTGGTTGATTGATAATTGCATAAACGGAAATTGGACAGCTGTTCCTAATAATCCTTTAGGTGAGTGTATATACCTTTTTATGATGAAGTCTAATCTCCAAAGTTTATGTACCTGTGAATTGTACTCAAGTGTATATATATATATATATATATATATATATATATATATTATATATATATATATTGTGTGTGGGTATATATATATGTGTGTGTATATGTGTATATATAATTACAATTTTCCGGACTGACTGACCTTCATTAGCGACACTGTCCTGCTGATTGGACTGTTTTTTTCCACAGAAGAGAAAATATTTTCTCCACTCACAAATTGCAAGCATTAAATCTTCATAAACACGCTCATGCAGCACATCATTAGAAAGCTTAAAGTCTCATGATTTGATTAAGCCCACACACAAAGCATAAGATGACTTATAGCGGTTATAATCCTGTTATAAAGTAAAGATACAGAAAGATACTGCGCCGCTAGTGTCTAAAGTGCATCCATACATTTTTGTGTCAAAAATCAGCTGTGTCAAAACAAAAATAGGGACTTAATTATTGCATTTCCCCATTTCATCACTTTAAAATTACTTATTTGTATAGATTTATATACACTACCGGTCAAAAGTTTGGGGTCACTCACAAATTTCCATTGCACTCCATTGTAGACAGGATACCAGCTGAGATCAGTTGCATTGTTTTTTTAACCAGGGCAGCAGTTTTCAGATTACATTATGTGCTGACATAATTGCAAAAGGGTTCTCCAATGTTTTCTCAGTTAGTTTTTTTAAAATGATATCAGATTAGTGAACAGAATGGGCCTTTGGAACATTGGATGAATGGTTGCTGATAATGGGCAATGTAGATATTGCATTAAAGATCAGCCACCCACTCAGATCAGCTGGTATTCTGTCTATAATGGAGAGGAATAAAAATTAGTATGTGAACCCAAACTTTTGACCGGTAGTGTATATAGCTATCACAAGTGTGTGTAAGATTAATGTGGATGTGTTTTTGTATTTGAGAAGTTTTGTATTTTGCATGTTTTTGTCTTTTTTCTTTGCACTTTACAAAAGGAAATACGAAAAACGCACAGACATATCTCTAGAAATAACTTCATAAAATATCCATTTTCTTCTAGATTTTTTTCTGTATTAAGTTGAGACATGTATGATACTAGTTTTGTGTCTAGCCCATCTAATGTGTTTACAGTAGTGTATTTTTAAACCATTTTACAGATGCTTTACTTGGATGGAAATAGAAATGCTCTATTCTAACCACTGTGGCTCTGTGTCAGTAAGGCCTAGAATCACACTGACACTTGGAACAAAAAATGGAGAGTGTTAACTTCCCAGTGACCTCAGGCACATCCCAGAGGGCCAAAGTATGTTGGAGCTGTACCACTTTTTTTGGTAAAACATTTAGGCAAGAAAACCATGTTTAAAGAGGTTAGAGTAATGATGGCCAGTTTTTTCTCTTTACTTAGCGGATTGGTTATTGCCATTACATGATTCTAACCTCCTGCTCCCCTCTCATTCCCCCTGCTCTGGCCTTTCTCCTTCTCATTCCCCCTGCTCTGGCCTTTCTCCTTCTCATTCCCCCTGCTCTGGCCTTTCTCCCTCTCATTCCCCTGCTCTAGTGTTTCCCCCTCTCATTCCCCCTGCTCTAGTGTGTCCCCCTCTCATTCCCCTGCTCTGGCCTTTCTCCCTCTCATTCCCCCTGCTCTGGCCTTTCCCCCTCTCATTCCCCCTGCTCTAGTGTGTCCCCTTCTCATTCCCCCTGCTCTGGCCTTTCCCCCTCTCATTCCCCCTGCTCTAGTGTGTCCCCTTCTCATTCCCCTGCTCTGGCCTTTCCACTTCTTATTCCCCCTGCTCTAGCATTTCCGAGCCCCTAAACCAGAGACGTTAGGAAACAGGTTTTGGTTTGGAACCCGCGGCGTTGTGTTTCAGTCTCAATGGCAGCAAACGGAAACCTTTGGCAACATCGACACTGAGGCCAACGTTTCTCCTCCTGATTGGGTCTTATCAATCACAACGTCTTGTTCTCTGAGACTAAGCTACTAACATTACCATGGCAACAACCAGCAATGGGCGAAGTCTCCACGCATCCTCCTGTTTATGCCCGGTATACCAGAATGTTGATGATCTCATATGTGAGGGTTGGGTGCATTAGTTCTTCTACTGGAGACAAAATCACTTGGTGCACCACGATCACGCAAGGCTTAAAACCAGACGTAGCAATTCAAATGTAGCCTTAGTTCTCTGTGTAGAAAATGTGTTCTTATTAATGGCTTAGAACAGTTTATAAAGTCATGGATTACATCTAATAAATTAGAAAATGCTACCATTAAATTGTGTGGTGTCGGAAGCTCTTAAATCATTATCATTCTTTAGAATGAAATCAGTCAGGTGGTCTTTAACCTGGAGGTCTGACTCTAATGTTAATAAACTAAAACTAGACTCAAATAGTCACAATGTTTTTTTGCCAACATTTATTAAAGAAGAAAGATGTAGTTGACCAAATATGACCAAAACTCACATGGACGTCTGACCCCAAGATTAAAAATATAAAAAAAGGTGATAAAATGAAAATGAATAAGGGTAATGTTAAAAAAAAAACACTGCAAAGGACACCAAAACTTCTATAGAGATTGTATTATATTTCCAAAAATATATGTACAGTCTATTACAAAGGTTACAAAGCAAAAAGATTTGTCTATGTAACAAGAAATTGTCTAATTAAATGATCTTACAGTTCGGCGTTTGGGGAAAATACTTTGACCAGTAAATGTTCTCAATACTTTCATCACAGAAAAATAAATAATAAATTGACAATTTGTATTACTGTACAACAAACTAAAATTCTAAATTAAAAACAAAGTCAGAGTAAAGATGAAAATCCTATCAGCCGTCTTTGGTCCTAAATGAAACATTATGTACAACTGAAATCTTGCGGGTGACAATAATTCATCTGCGAGATAGAAAAATATAGTGCATTTTCAATGTATTCAGAGCTCTCTACTGAGTAATATGTGTAAAAAACAATATAAATAAAATGTACAAGTTTTACAATTAGAACATATACAAAGAGTCCCTCAAATCTCATCTCGCTCCGACACAATCAACAGTGCTGTACTCTTTGGAATCCATCCACTGCCTCGCCAGAGCGGTGGAACTCATTTCCAACTGCTGAGACACAAGTTTTGAAAAATAACTTCATACTCTATCTGCTGGTCCTGATTCCTGCACGTGTCTGGTTCTTTTTAAGTTTTGTATTCTTTTGGAGTTTTTATGCTGAAATAAAACAACAACAAAACATTTCCTGTCCAGAGCTGAGCAACCTGAAGTATAAACTGCGGATGAAACAAGCTGAACGAGAACGTGACGTGACTTCTCTTGGTGGAGAGTTAGAGGTGACTTGGACGTTAAATCAATTGTATCCTGGCTTTAATCTCAAATTGGCTCAAACTGCTGTTTCCCCAAGCACAGAAAACAAGGGGACAGAAGCATTCTACCCTGGGTTGTGAGGGACCCGGTTCTGATAATCAGAGCAGGGATTGTGGAGGGGGGGTTGGGGGCGCGGGGTGAGAGAGAGTGCTGCCTGTGAACTGGGGGAGTTTGTGCTGACTGAATGACTTTATGCCTGTTTTCAATTCAAAGGTCTGGCCAAGGCCCAATTGCTGAGCTCTGCTGTATGGATAAAGGGAGGGGGGGTTCAGAAGCTCGGAGCAGGTCAGGTCTAATTCCTGGTGTCTCCTCGCAAAGGTGAGTCCCACAGGGAAAATTGATCCAAGCACAACACACTTTGCGTTAAAGCTTTTGTGCGTAACTTTCTAATATTAATAAGCGTCTGTTACATTCAAGCCATTGCCAAATGAGGTGCTACAAAGCTAATTAGGACTATCAGCTCCACACAACTCTCTCTGTGTTTCTTAGTATGACTTTGTTCAGAAGATTGTGGCGTCTGGCGAATTACCCGCACAGACCCTCGAGTGAAGATAATGACCTCTTCTGAAGAGTCCATCATGTTTTTTTAATCCACCGTATCCTCCTTGGCTACTAGCAGCTGCGTGGAGGAGAGGTGAGGGGTGTGATCACGGAAGGCTTGCGTCATGTGGACACGCCGACAGTGTTGTTGTCATTACTTAGAATTCCTCATGGGGGAAAATGAAACTACGCACTATAGCTTTAAGATGTGTTCCCAGGGAAACACGAAATGTAGTCTTTTTTTTGCCGGTGGACAACAAGATGGCACACCTCAGCCAACATGTGGTAAACAGGGGCTGAGACAGGGCCGGGCGAGTCTCAACTGGTCAAATCTACTGGGCATTATTCATACAGCCAAACTCAGCACGTTGTAATCACTAGTAGTAGTAATTCCTTTTCTTTTGTTGTCAGACAATAGTGTCAAAAACACACAGGTTATGATTTGAATGTGAAAATTGCTGAATGTTTTAGTCCTCTGTGCTAATTAATTAGTTATCTCCCGATTTCGCACAATTAAGTTGTACACTGGGCTTTGACAAAATGTGATGGGCAGTCCTCCCTATTTTATAGACCAATGGATCTACTTAGAAGATAATTGGCAGAGTAATGTATAATGAAAACACTCGTTAGTTTAATCCCAATCATCATTTTATGATTGCAACGTTATCAAGATAAACAGGGTTAATGAGAACACCTGTGTTGTGTGATGAGCTCCATTAACATTTTAAATCAGAGATCACAGAGAGGGTTACGGCCAAATTAAACTGTCTCCATTCCGGGGGTTCATGAGGTCTGCACAGAGCCCAAAAAGAATAACTGTGCAGACAAACGTATCTGAAGATATCTGTATTTGCAGCCGTGCAAGTTTGCTGTTTTTCTTTATCCGTTTCAAGATTATAGCTACACCGTTATAGGTGACAGACTTTACTCAATAGTGTCTTGGCAGGCTACATCTTTTCCTCACCTTTCACATGCATCCACCTTTTTCTAAGGGCTCTGAACCAGATTAGTCAGGACATTGGGCCTGTGTTTTTAAAAGTAGCTGGCTTATTCTGGATGCAGTTTTTGAGATGAAGGTAAATGTACTTTATTGTCCCATAAACATACATTTAGCAAAATTCCTTTGCTGCATTTGACCCATCCCTCAAGGGAGCAGTGGGCAGCCATTTACAGCAGAATGGAGAAAGCTATCCATTGTTTTACTGTTTGTCTGTGAGGTCGAGGTTGATAATTCCTGATGTGGATATGCTTTTTCTTAGCATTTGAGATTTAAAACTGTTGAAAGAAATTACCGTATTTTTGAAAAAAATATATTTATCTCAGGTTGCAGCTGCAGTACAAAATATGGTCCAAATGGTTTCCCTTCTAAAAACAACACTCCTCTTTACATGACAACTGAATAACTGCATTCTCTTATCAAAGAATACTGCACTAAGACATCCCCAACATGGAAACGTTCTCCTTTTTTGTACGTGAAGTGGAGACAGATGGCACCATATAGGTTGATTGGCTTTTAGCACATCTTCTGCAAAGCCTCCCCTCGTCTCTGTTCCCCATACAACGCCTTATGGAAGAAAAGTGGAGCAATCTTAAGAGACACTATAATGCATGTTCTGTCATATCTACGCCTGTGAGGGATGAGCGGCGGAGACGCATGAATAAACAGGGGAGCTGCTTGGCGGCCTACAGAACTGGGATGGTGGGATGTAACAGCACGGTCTGCGTCTGACTCCAGCTCCATCAGTTGGTCCGACATGTTTCAGACCCGTACCCTGAAGGGGCTATTTGATTCGTTGGTGTCGGAAGATGATGTCAGCATGGCTAATTGGCAACTTCCTGGGGTTTCTAATGGTGCCTCTTTCATCTCTGTAGCCACTTGAGTCAACATTTCCATGCCGAATTAGACTCCCATCAAACGCTTTGCATATCAGAGTGGCAAAACACAACATGATGATTTCATTTGATGACTTGGCACGGCTGTTTTCCGAGCACCTTTCAAACCGTGTTTATGTCAAAGAGTAACTTTCCTTTCCTTTCCATTCTGGCGATGACGGAATCTTTCCAAAGGGTCTGTCTCAGCACAGAACTCAGATCCGATAATCCCTAGCACCTTAAAATCTCAGGTGAGGACCATTTCTACCTGGTAATTATTGCTCTGTTTAGTCCGCCTCTCCTTCTGCTGACTGTGTCACTTGTGGCATTAAACCGTGTCCGTGCACTCAGTTTCGCCAGCTCAAGTTCCAGATAAAAAGACATCACGCTACAAGGAAAACATAAAAATAAGGAGCTTGTCCACCCTTTCAATGAATGCCGAAAGCATTGCCATTGAAGTGCCTAAAATAGTGGCAATACTTCATCGAACACATTTTAAGGCAGTATTACATCTACACCGTTCTTAGATACACCCTTAAAAAGTTGTATTTGCAGCTGAAACAAGCACCAAAACAAACACTGTGTGTGTAACATTTGTAGGCAAAATGACAGCAAAACAATTTGCGGTGGCTTCAATTTCAATAAAATCTTTCAACAGTGCTGCAACATTCTACTCAATAACCAAGTAAATGTTCTGCGTTTCCTGTAGTGAACACTAAGACAAAGGATATTGCTACTCTGATATAAAAGTCTGTTCAGTGTTGCACTCTTCAGAAAGTTCCGCAATAAAAATAATGAAAAGGTTGAAATCACGTCAAAAACCCACTCCTGTAGGCTGCAAACACGCATGTGAGGACACCTTTTTCACGAAAAACACAAGTCACTGCAAACAGTTCAAACAGTCCAGCATGTGTCAGCACAAAAAGTACCTTTGAATCTGCATCTAAAAAGTTCCCTCTGTGTTTGGATAAAAGAGAGTTTACCCTGTTGTCAAGTCCAAAAAAACCTGCCACACGAGCCACAACATGTCACTGTGGCAGAGAGCAAGAAAATGAACTAATTAGAAAAAAGGAATAAGTGAAACCACCGCAAGTAGAGAAGTTGTTTGTTTTTGTTCTTTTTAAAGGAAATCCATAGCCTCGGTGTGCACTTAAACCATTCACTAAGTGAAAGAAAACAGAAGCATCAAACTCCTTTCCAATGCGCCTTTTGATATGTGATTGAGTTCATAAGCGCTTCTAAAAAACAAATAGAAAAAAAAGCATAAAGAAAAAAAAAAAGTCATTTCGTCCAGGTAGTTTCTTTTTTTTGTTGCTGTTTTTTGCCCTTCTCCTCTCTTTAGTGCCCTTTAAAGAGGCGGACCACAATCCTTCACTGAGGAACAAAGGAATGATTCCACTCCAGACACAGCCGGACGAGTCAGACATAACACATGTCCGTTTACTTTGACCATTATCCCGCTTCGGTCCCAGGCACTGCTCCAGATAAGTTCTGTTTTCGCTTCGGCCCGTCACAGACGGTCACACCTGGACACCCGTGCCGTGGAGGTGCAGCATTTGGGCTCTCATAGTCTGTATGCTGCTCATGATCTTTTTCTGATGGCCCACCAGCGTGATCCCCAAACTCATCACGTCCCTGCAAGACAAGACAACACTCATCAATCAGTGCACCGCACCCCAGCCTCGGCTTTTTCATCAATGTGACTTAGGGTACAAAGAAGCCAGCTGAACACAACATGGGTTATTATCAATCTCAATAGTGCATTTTAATATATCAAGCTTAATGAAGTAAAAAAGTATGATCTTAAGTAGGGGGGTGGAAAAAAAAAAAAAAATCAGCGACGCTATGAATCGTGAGTGTTTTTGCAACGGTTTAAAAAATCAATTCTTCCTCCATAGAGTCAACGCTTTCTTTTTTCATTTGATTGATTGACCTAAATATTTTCTGTTTATACGGTACCGCTGACAGCAACTACATCATATCTGTTTCCAGCAAAACAGAGTGAAAACAGAAAGAGCACAAAGTCCATGTTATGTTCTTCTCTACAAAATAATAAATACATGTCAGACTAACTGAGTTATATGTGACGTGAATTCTTCTTAGAAAACTATCTATGTTTTTAAAAATGTCTCATGATATATTGTCTCTAGAAGTGTATTAGTCAAACTTTTTTTTTTCTAGAATCACATCAATGATAAAGTGTGCTTGGAAAGTATATTTGAACCCTTGAGCTTTTTTATAGGGGATGTGGAAACATATTCTGACATCTCACGGCTATTGGAAGTTGGTAGTAAGAGCCACATTTCTTTCCTTTCCTTTGTTCTGTCGCCTTGGTTTGCTAAGTCTTACCCAATATAATGTCTTTCATAAGCCTGCATGATATTCCAGGTCATTCCCGGGTTATATTATCGAGTGTGTGAGCTTGTTCCAATCTGTCGTCCCCAGCACACCTATGACACAAGGGAAAGACATCTAATCACTGGTAAAAAAACCAAGGCTAAGGTGCAGGAGTCTGAGTGTAGTTTGTAGGGGACCGCAGATCTGGAACGAGCTTGATGAAAACTCGAAGGTGTCGCATCCTGTCTCCTTCTCCATGAAAAGTCGGAAGGAATTTGTTGAATATTCAAAGTGTTGTATTTCAACTAGGATTGACTGTATTTGGTGATATTGTCTGTGCTGAGTCTATTGTGACTGGAGCTGTTTTTGTTATTTTTATTCATTTTTTTCCCCAATTCTTTTTTTACTGTCTGTAATTTGTGGTATTAGTCTGTTTTGTGTGCAGGGTATTGAGTTTAAAGTGCCAGTATATTCTCTGTTATATGTTTAATGTTATCAGGCCTCTTCCAAAAAGCTTTTAGTAGCTTATTTGTGGTTCCCCATTTCACGCAGCATTCATACAATCATTGTACCGTCTGAAATTGTGTTTTAATGATACGATGATGACGTGTGAATAAATAAGAAAAAAGTGCAGTCCGCTTAGTCCGCTCTCAGTGCAGTAAAGAAGTTCATGAGGCTCTGGAAGATGATGAGGACCCACAACTGATATGCAATTGTGAGACAGATCTTGTGTGTGAAGTTTATTAAAAATCTCACACATGGCGTCAATAATAGCTGGTCTATTTGACCACACAGCATCACATTACTTTATCCGGTGATATTTTGGATCATTCATAAAAGCTAAACCAACATGCACACATGCACTGTAGCCGGCAACGTACTGTAATTGTGGGTGTTATGTGAAAAGAAAATGATAGGGCAGCAACAGAAACTCTCCCTTATCAGTTCCAAACTTCTGTTTTTTTCTATTTGTGTTAGTGAACTAAAGCCAATGAATTGTGTTCATATTATGGAAAAGCACTATGCCCCTTGAGCCCCTAGAAGGCTTTTAATGTGAAACATATGTTACTGAGGGTAACTAAAAACTGGAAACGTTTCAAAATATTGAGTATGAAAAATGTTTTTCTGACATCGTGACAAACTCGGAAACTGGGATATGTAAATGCACATTATACTGAATTAAAGAAGACAACACAAATACATGGAGGAAGTCCTGAGTTTGCAATTAAAGCCAATTGAAACAGCAGCAAATCAATGACAAGGGAGGCGTCTTAAAAACACATATAGAGTAATAAATCAGGGAAGAAATAAAGGCTTGGTTATCTCTGCCGTTTGGGTGAATAACGGACCAGACCAGTGAAAATGTACGGTAAGTAAACTAATAAACGTCATGGGATGTCAGTCTACCTAAAGTGCCTGAATACAAAATGCAACAGTGTAAACAATGTGTTTGGGATAAAAGGAAGTGTAGGAGAGATCACAGTCTAACTGTGGCTGGTATTAATGTTCTCTACTGAGGCTTAACCGCTGGCTTGATATCTACTTACTCGATTGACATCCTGGCCACAGATTCCAGGGAACTGTAGCCAGCCGCTGTGAAGTTGTCTCTGTATCGCTCCATCTTGATGGCTTCCAGCCACTCTCCCACTGAGCAGAAAGCGGTGAAGTCTGGTGTGCTCTGATCCAACAGTGGACTAATTGGTCTGCGGGATGAGCACAGAGTGATGTTTATGTCTTATGTTAAAAAGGAAACGTTCCGCTAAAAACACAATCACGCAGGAGACGAGACAAAGTGACTACCAACGGCATCCAGCGGTGCAGTAAATTGCGAGAAGGGGGAAACAACTAGCTGATTGGAGGCTTCAATCAATAAAGAACTCACAAAGAGATGCAGCATGTCTTTGTTGCTTCTGAAAAATATTTGTGTCAGTATCTTTTCAATCTGAATGCATACACCGCATACAGTCTCTGTGTAATGAAGAGCTTTTTATCCAGCTTTAACTTCTCGATCTCACCTCTGGAAAGTATGTTCGGACTGCAAATAGAATGAATCTGACAAATGTCAGACTGAGGTCTGGAGTTCCCACTGCACTTTAAAGTACCAGGAACTCATTACAGAGATTGATTTAAAAGCCCTACTATTGACCATAAAGCCATGGGAGCTGCTTTGGGGTATCGATCTCCTGGGATTTATCTGTCATCTGTGAACTACAGAGGCTAAATCATCCACTGGACACTTTGGATCATCCACTAATGCACTAAAATAAAAGTTCAAATTATTTTATTGTGTGAAGCCACATTTTAAAATGATTCATTCAGGCTTTTTATTGCCTCACCTTGTACATGTTCCCACTGGAGTTTTCAAGGTGTTAGGGTTGCGGATCATCTTATCAAGGATGCCAACTATCTGATCGAATTTGGGACGTTCAGCTCTGTCTTTCTGCCAGCAGTCCAGCATTAGCTGATGCAGGCCTGGCGGACAGTCCATTGGGGCGGGAAGACGGTAGCCCTCCTCTATCGCCTTTATGACCTGCAAAATGCAAAACAGATGGAGTCATTAATATAAGCTTTCAGTATCATCCTAAACCCAAACCCTTCACAATCAGCCTTTAGTGTTACCCTCACTGTAAACTGTTTAGTTTGAGCTTTTAATATTACCCCATCCTCAACATCAACCCTAACCCCCGAATCCCTGACCTGAGTGTTCTCATTTCTTCCTTTTATGGCAACACATTCTCACTCCCATCGCGTGACAAAGCCACGCTTGGTCAGGTGCCTTTGGTGTTTGTTAATTAAATGCAAAAAGTCTACTTTGGCATTATATTTAAATGCGCTTGGTCACGGCTCTTGGCATCACTTTTTGACTTTTTCTCTGGGTCAGGACATACATTTAACTGATGTGCGGCACAAGAAAATGAAAGTCAGGTTTAGGAAAAGAGCATGGGCGGGGTTACAAAATAATAATAATGTGTACTTTATTAATCCCCCTTAATCTCCACTAAATGGAGAGATGTCAGAGTGAGGGGAATGCCCGTGGAAACGCGCCCCAAGCAGTTGGGGGTTTAGTGCCTTGCTCAAGAGCACATTGGCAGTGCCCAGCACATCTACCCATGCCCTGGCACCTCTCCAGCTACCAGTTCACCGGCATACTTTGGTCTGTATGGGGACTGGGACCAGCGACCCTCTGGTGCCGAACCCAACTCCCTACTGACAGAGCTACTGCCACCCCTACAAATGTCCGTTTCAGTGACACGCAAGGAAGTCCTGTATTGTTTGACACATCTGCCACCCCACACAACATATATCTTTTAGAATGAATTGCCAGATAAGTAACACTTACAATGAATTTGCCTTGGCTGTTGGTGCAACAAGGATCAGTTCAGGATATATAGAATGTGCAGAGGACAGGATGTAGGATGACAAGTTTTTGTCAGTGGGGGAGGCTTGCTAAGGAGGTTTTTTTGTTTTTGTCTCAGCAGTAAAGTTAGTGAGGAAAATGTTACAGTAAGTCACAGTTGATAATGGCCATAACAAAAGGATATGAGATCCAGAATGGAATACATACATTAACTTTCATTTGATGATCATGTTAAAAAAGGTTGTGTGATATATTCAGATTGGGCACATTATCAAAATTAGATCTTTTCTACCATTCACTGATCCTGAAAAGGTTATACATGCTTTTATTTTCCCCCGGCTTGATCATTGCAGGGCTCAGTCGGAAAACAAGCTCCTGCCTTCAGTCAGTGCTAAACGCTGCAGTTTGGCTTTCAACCATCTCTTTGGCAGATGGATCATATTATATATGTCCTTGTCCGTCTTTACTGGCGGACAACATTTTTACAATTGAGCTCAACACTTTACTGATTAAGGCTCTACAATGTAAGTTTACATTGCTAGATATTTGGTACATTGTATGCCACAGTGCTGACTAAGTTGTGAGTTGAATTTCCCACATTGTTCATGCGTGTAAACAAAAGGCTATATTTATACAGCTGTGATCAATAATTGAAAAGATCTTTGCAAAGAGCCTTTTAACCTAGTCTCTTGTCACTCTGCATCATGCATGCATTTTAGCACAGGGTTCATTAAAAGTCAATGCTGTGAGAACGGTAGGTGTGGCGTGCACTTTGATTCGAGCCCCTAGCTCCCCTTCCTTTATTGTGTGGATACGGAGCTGTGTATGTTTCTGCACATATTCATCAACTACTTCTGTCAGGACCGCTCAGACATTGAGTCATGGAAGGGAAAAGGTGTCAAAACACTGAAACTTTGGGAGAAAATGCAAATAACATTCTTCCTATACCCTCAGAGATTTGCTGACATCTTGACAAAGTGAAAACATTTCTGACATTGATGTCTGTCAAGTAGCCGAGCGTCTAAACACCACACGCACCACTTTAATGCCCGGCCAGCTTGTTTAGCATTTCTAACATCTGATGGTTCAATCAGCAATCCCTCTGCTTTGGCGCGCCGGAGAATCTTAACAATGTTTAGGCCTGATGTTATGGGTACTAAACACATATAGGAATCTTGAGGGCTGAACTAACTCGCCATCTACCATCAATCAAAATGTGCCAAGTGTCCAACAATAAGAACAGCTCTGAGTGGTCTGGCCCAGTTGGACTCCCTCAGTAGGAGTTGGCAGCAAAGAAGGCAACAGCTCTCAGAGAACTGCGGGTGAGTCAGCCATCATAGCAATTTGTGACATTTGTTAAAAGAAGTGTGTACTTTGACGAAGAAAAATCTGAGCAATGTCAGGCATTAGCTCTTAGAATTCACTTGATGGTTAAGTACCTTAAATATACATTCTATGATTTTCATTCCAACACCTAATAGAACCCCCAAATTTCAAAACTCCCCTTCCAGCTCTAGAGTTTCATGTGAGAACATCGACAGTCATATGTAGGCCTGCACGTGACCACAAGCCTGTAAACACAGAGGCCTCCATGGCCTTGATTTAAAAAAATGTGTGGTCTCAAGTATAAGCTCAGGTAACCTTGATGACATCACTTTGACATCATCTCAGCCAAAGCCACAGAAGATATTGTGGCATATTTTCCCCAGGTTGAGTAGTGATGACCACGAAGAGTGAACTATTCATAATGTGTAAAATTTGTGTAGTGGCCCTTTACAATCCGAGCGCATCTGTCTCTACATCCCTGACTTGTGTGTCTCAAACAAATGCAAACTGCTATGTATGCATAAATTGCTTGCTGTGTAATTGGTTCAACACTGCTACTCACACTGGCTCAACATTACCATAAGTAATTATAAACTTTTTAAAGACATTTGAATCAAAAGCATTCTCCATGACAAGTGTTTTCCACCCCTGTTATTTATAATAATAACCAGAATCAAATCTCTCAGGACTTCTTTTTTATTACGCTTGCCATTTCACACTGCTTCTCCTTGAAATGGATTCAGACTGCATGATTAGAACTTCTTGAACTAATTAAGCCCAAGGTTACCGTGCCCACCGAGCTGTTCTCACCACGCTCTCGCAAGAACCGACTCAAAGAAGAACCACAAAGTTTAACCTGAGCCAGAAATCAAATCACATCCATACAGGGCTAGTAGTATACAGTTGTTAAAACTTAAAAAATAAAATGCTTTGACACACTGGTATCGGATCAGTACTCGCTATTGGCTGATATGCAAGTTCAGGTATCAGAAACGGTATCAGGGAGCAAAAAATGTTATTGCACCATCTCTAACGAATGCTCTTTTATACTAGCTTGTTAGGATTTATGGTTCAGAAACTCATCACTTTAGAAAATAGTAAAATAACTACCATTACAAGTTCTGAGCTCAAGGCAATGTCTTCAAATGACTTTTGTGTTTTACTGATTTAGTTCGGCGAGGGAACTCATATTTACGTGTTCAAAGTGCCACTTTTAAATCAGAGCATGTCTGTGTATTTACATAATTTACAAAGCAATGTCTTTTTTGATCTGTGGTTAGGGCTGGATACCGAATTTGATGCTTTTTAGGCACTGATCGAATTGTCTCTAAAGTATTGAATACTGCAAAATGCCTCGCCATTCAATACCCACTTGCAGTCCCTAAGGAGTGACTCACGCAGGAAAGACTCTACGTTACACAGAGACGGCTCACGTAGTCAGAGCTGGAACATGAATACAAAGATTTGTGCTGAAATGTATAATGTTGTAATTTCTTTTTGTTTATTAAATTGGTATCGAAAAATATCTTTCAGGATTAGGTACCGTTAAGATTTTCGAACAATACCCAGCCCTATCCTTGGTTATGAGGTACAGTCCATCAGCAGAATGAGACACGTATTGATTTAGTGAGATAATGACTTTATAGCAGGAAGTAAACTTACGTCTTGATTGGACATATCCCAGTAGGGCCGTTCCCCATAGGACATGACCTCCCACATGACAATGCCATAACTCCATACGTCACTTGCAGACGTGAATTTGCGGTACTGTATGGCTTCCGGCGCGGTCCATCGGACGGGGATTTTGCCACCCTATTTGGGAAAATGCAGGTCAGTGGCTGGAGTAAAGATCAAATTCATTACATCCTGCATCTTCCCCTAAAACATCAATTAGAGACAGTTTTACAATTACGCTCAAGAAATAACTTTCCCAACTTAATACGGCAACCAATGACTTTACTAGTATTATTACTCATTGTTAAGTACAACAATGTCCCACTGCAAATTATCTACGCTAACATTTAGTTAGTAACAGCTTTTTATAATTGATTATTGGAAATTAAAAGAACTATCATGAATGAGCATTTTTACATTTATTTTTATAAGCAGTACATTGAAACGATGTGTAACGCTAGTGTTTTGTAAACAATGCCCCCGCAGGCCAAAGTGACATTTTTTAAAATATTATTTTTAATGCTTTTCTCTAAGTTTCTTTAACCCTCATGTTGTGCTGTTTTCCTATATCAATGTTCTTTTTAACCACCCAAAATATTATGATTGATTCGGCAAAACGCTCTTTGGCAAGTACAAATCTCTACTTTCATCATTTTTGGGGCTTCTTATTCCATTTCATAGCATTTGTAAAAAAATTGAAGTGGTTTTGAAATAGTATTGAGTAAAAATTGACATATTCCAGTCTGTGATTATCCATCAACATACATTCTTTTAATTTTAGTCTAAATAATCCCCTAAAATCCTTGCTTTTCTAACTCAAACATTAGGTATAAATTCCTATAAATGAGGTTTATTGACTACAGATTCCAAAAATAGCTGTAAACTAAAATTAATAATTTATTGTTACGTAGTGTTAAACGTCAAAAAAAGTGACAAACATGGACAAAAATGTAAGAAAAAGTTAAAAACATTGATTAAAAGCGTCAACAAAAGTGTTGATTTTCAATTTTGACGGGAAGACAACACAAGGGTTAAAGTCCTTCCCGGCAAGCACTCTACAACTTCCCTCTCCCAAACTGTATTAAGTTCCTGTTGACTTTGTGTTTGAAAAAAAAAAGTATTGGACTGCAGAGAAAATGAAATAGATATTGTTCTGATGTAAGTCTTGTAATCTACACTGCTGTGCTAAAATAAAACTGAAATTGCCTGTGCAGACTGCCTGGGCGTGCTCTATTCTCATGCACCGGCTGTGACTTGATTAGAGGATTCAGACAGGGCTCTGGCTAGAGATAGAAGCACTTTAATTGACTCACAGTTGTTGTGTAGACAGCCTCGGGATCGTCGTCTATCACCCTTGACAGGCCGAAGTCAGACACTTTACATACAAGATTGCTGTTGACGAGGATGTTCCGCGCAGCCAGATCCCGATGGACGTATCCCATATCGGAGAGATATCTCATCCCCGCTGCTATGCCCCGCAGCATCCCCACCAACTGGATGACTGTGAACTGACCATCGTGTTTCTGCAGAGAAACACAGGCAGGGTCAGCCATCTTCACTGACCATGAGGGAAATGTAGGTCACAGCCACTGCAGCAGCTCTAGCACAAGATTTATGATATGTATGGGACGCACTGATCCTGCTGCAGACCGCCTGCTCTCTGGGACACGTTTGAGCAAATGCAAAGAAAAAGTGGCAAAAAGACGCTGCTTTGAGCCTCCTGCGCTTCCAAGGTGAAACTCACCCTGAGGAAACCGTCTAATGAGCCGTTCTCCATGTACTCAATGACGATCATCACCGGTTTTCCTAGAGAAAAAAAAAAAAAGGACAATAAAGAGATGATTAATTTATACCTGAACGTGTTCGCTTACAAAATGCTTCCCAATAAACAACTGTGCCGAAACTGCTTCCAAGTTATTTTAAGATTTGTGTTGCTTTGCCTTTTAATTAAAAGTTACCATCTGCTCATTTTATTACAGCGTCTAAATGAGAAAATGTTAAACAAAGACTGTACCTAATTTAATCAGATATAATGCCACTCTAACAACGGCACTCCTTTACCTCCCAATGATAAATATAACTCTGGTGAAACCGCTCTCACGGGATGTTTAACATCAAGTTCACACTTTACATTTTCTATTATTATTTATTGGGTTTCTGTAAATAACATCACAGAGTACGGTCAAGACCTGCTCTTTTATGAAAAGTGCAATGAGATAACTGTTGTGTTTTGGCGCTATATAAATAAAATTGAATTGAATTGAATTTCACATTCCAGTGGGATTACCTCGGGTCACGACTCCCTCCAGGTGAACGACGTTGGGATGGTCAAACTGTCCCATGATGCTGGCCTCGCACAGGAAGTCCCGCCTCTGCTTCTCAGTGTAGCCGACCTTTAACGTCTTGATGGCGACCGCCACGTCCCGCTTTCCGGGCAGCTTGAGCCGCCCGCTGCACACCTCCCCGAACTCTCCTGGGATGAGACCATTCATAAATTCAGAGATTCTTTGTTGTCCCTCGAGGGGAAATTTGATACAAAAAACAACAAAAATGAAACCCTGTAAGAGCTGCAAAATTAAATGTAAAATGAAACCATCAGAGTCGTGTCCACTTTAAAAGAGTTTAGCAGTAGAGTGAGGTGTGGGTGGGTTAAAAAAAAAACCTTCACAATGACAAATTTATTAGTGTATTTTGAGACAAAGCAGCTGTGCCGTGGTGGAATACAAATTGGTGTGCGACATCTTGTTATACTCAGGGGAGTGTAACCAAGACCTATAATAAGACATGCTAGAGATGCAGAGATACTGCCAATGACCGCCTCTGTAAAAGCCATGTGGCAGCAATTTCTCAGCTGTGGGGAATCTGTGACTACCTCTACCAGACGCAGACCGCACATTCATGGCAATGAACTTCGTCCCCCTCTTTGCAATTGCACTATCAATATACAATGCATGGAGCTGTGTCAGGGTGTAAATATTTGGCTGTCAGTGTGATATATGAGAGCACGGAGTCACTAAACAACAAGAGCCGAGAGAGAGAGGGCTTACCTGCTCCAATAACCCGCTCGATTTTAATGCAGGAGGCGTCCAGCTCCTTGGCAAATTGATGGACAGCCCTGTTTGGGTCCTCGTAGGTTTCAGGGTCAATGTAGGTTTTGGTGCCTGGAAATTTAACTGTAGAAAGGTAAGAGGATTACTGTTATGATTAAATATGCACGCTACGCACCGGCGGACACTTGACAGGTCAAACGATTACTAAGACTGCTGAACAGTCAATATCAAAAGATTTAAGCAGTGGTGGAAGAAGTATTCAGATCCTTTACTTAAGCAAATGTATCACACTGTAAAAACCCTCCGTTGCAGTTATGCCGTAAAAAAAAAAAAAAAAAACTGAAGTTAACGTATGTAAGAATCATCAAGGAAATTAAAATAATAAAAGAACAATCCTCTCAATCCTGTCAGCTGGTATATTGTTGCTAGGTTACTTTACAAAAAAACATCCGATTTTATAAACCAGATGTGTTTTGTGTGCAGAAATCTTAATATGTAAAGCAACTAGTAACTAAAACTGTCAGATAAATGTAGCTGAGTAAAAAGTACACATTTTCTCTATAAAATGTAGCGGAGTAGAAGTAGAAAGTGACATGAAAAGAAAATACTCAAGTAAAGTACAAGTACATTTGCACTTAAGTACATTACTGGAGTAAATGTACTTAGTTACATTCCTCCACTGGATCTGAGTGACCCGTGCACGGTGCCTTCATGAGACTGACGGGGAAGAATAACCATCTGTGTTGGTTCATACACTTATCATGCTTGGTGATTTAATGAAACATAATATATGTAGGGATACATTTTGAAAATCCAAAAGCAAGCACACCTTTGTAGTTGGAGGCAAAGATACGCTGTAATACTCAGAACTTTACAAGCAGCTGAAATCCTAATTGTTAAACCAAACAAGGCCAGAGATCGGGTTAGAGGATTACATTTTGCAGAAACCCCCCCCCCCCCCCCCCCCCCAGCAATTACAGGATCCTGCACTTTAAAGAGAACACACCACTCGTGAATTTAAATTCCACTGATAACAATATAACTTTCAAGTGCACTGAGCTACTACAGCCGTAACACACTGGATAAAATGCTGGACGGAAAACAAGAGAACACAACTGCAAGCTGATCTAGCTGGAGAGACACTTATTCCCAGCATGGAAGGAAGCCAATCCAACAGCGTAAATACAACAAGAGCATTGTGCTCCTGCGAGGGGACGCCGGCAGCCCAGATTTCCCTCCACTTGCTCCCATAATTGCTTCGTCCATCCGAGATGTCAGTGGATCTGATAGGAGATGTCTTATCACCATTTCCTCGCTGCTACATGGCAGACAAATTGGGCCTACATGTTTGAATTTGTGCTATCTAGCTTCTGTCGCCCTGGCAGCCTCTCGTCATTTGATATTGCACGGAGGATCGCTCCATTAAGCCCTGCACTAGCCTTGTTTGTGTTTTCTCCCCCCCCCCCCCCCCCCCTTTCCCCGTTTTGTTTTTCTTCTTCGGGAGGAGGGACCTGTAAGCTGCTGTGGTGGATCT
Organism: Etheostoma spectabile; assembly: GCF_008692095.1. Classification (NCBI taxonomy): domain Eukaryota; kingdom Metazoa; phylum Chordata; class Actinopteri; order Perciformes; family Percidae; genus Etheostoma; species Etheostoma spectabile. Next base: position 19,012,999 of record NC_045750.1, on the reverse strand, counting down.
GTCAGACACTTAGCAGCAGCCAACCCGGGCTCAGCGGCACTGCCTCTGCTTCAGCCGTACACCCTGTGACACCCTGACCCTTTGTTTCCAAATCAGCAGTTTGCCTACAGCGCAGATCATTACGGCTGCACTTGGGGAAGCTGTCTGCAGCTGTATCTCCAGGGGCATCATTAGGGGTGGTGTATCAGTGTTAAAAAAAACAACTCTTACTGATAGAAGGCGCCCAGAAGCAGCCTCTTCCACAGAGCAAACTGTGTGCACAACAGAAACTCCGCCACTCACTTAAACCACCTGATGTCTGTCTTTTCACGTTTTTTGGAGAACACTCTTGCCTTACTTGTCAACCTCTGCTCCCTCCCTGACAGCTGTCACATTCATGCGTTTGTAGTTGCCTAACTTCTTCATCCCCGCAGACGGAGTCTGGCCAATCAGCAGCAGATGTTGGCCTGATTGTTCCCGGCTTTGACTCAAATCAAATGAACTGGGATCAAACACTCATGCCTGTGGGTGCTAATGGGTTTTAAAGGCACCCTTCCTGTTCAGTTTGCAGTGATTGAGGTGCATATGCCTTTGTGTGTGAGTGTGTGTGTGTGTGTGTGTAAACATACACATGTACTTTAAATGTGTTTGTGTGTGTTTATGCGAATGAATGGAGACACTCACACTGGAAGTAGAGCTCCTCGTCTCCCTCCTGATCAGCTTTGCTGTACCCGCAGTGCCTGCACGGGGTGGGGGTTGGGGGGAAACAGGGGTTGAAGAGGGAGAGGAAGAGAGTGGCAGAATCAACTGATTGTGCAGAGGAAATAAACACCCTAAATTACAAGAATTTTAAAGAGGCAACTAATGCCGTGCATGACAAATGGGCAAAGAAACGCAGCAGAGCAGCAGGAGCTGTGAACCCAAACCTACAGCCTCGAGCGTCTAATCATGTAACACATCAAATGAAACATGCACTGTAAAAGGTCTGCTCAACATGTCTGGTAAAATTAACATGTTGAATGTTCCCTCAAGCACAGGGTTTGTCTTTGAGCACAGACCAAAAAAATACCAAAAAGGATGACGTGGTAAGGCTGAAGAGCTGATTGACATGCAGAGGTGATACAGATTATGTATTATTATGACTATCTACTTCTATGATCTAACAGGCGATTAAGAGTCCCTTGGTTTGGAATACAACAGGCTTTAGAACTCTTTTTCAGTCTGTCCTGTTGATAAACCAAAACCAGTGTGCTGCCGATTAAGATCTGGACCTGGACCGAGGATATCATAAAAGATGTTTCTTTGCCATGGCTGTTGATGTGCCTTCATCTTTGTATAATTGTTGTCTAACTCTGTGTGTTTTTTGTCATATTTCTTCTTTTTGAGCGGAGCTGCAAGGGAAAGCAAAAGGAATTTCCGTGTAAACTGACAGTAAGGTAGTATCACGTCGTATGGTATTGAACATGTTTAGCATGTCTCCACTATGTAGTCTGTAGACCAGAACTCGGAGAATACTGTCTTTATCTGCAGACCCACTACTGTCACTACACTACCTCCATAGCTAGTTCGGACTATGTTGGGCTCAGGAAAAAAGCTAGTAAGTGGACCTAGAGTTATTGGGTTTATGCAAAATTACTGTTTTGAAGTTTAAGAAGGAACTTGTATTGATTTTGCTATACTGCAGCCAAAAAGGACTTTGGGCTCTATTTTGCACACGGTGCAGCACAGCGCAAAGTCCGACGTAAGAGTCCTTGCTTTTTTAAGGCCGACGCAGTTGTTCATTTCCCGTCCTGTGCCCACGTCGTTTAAATAGCAAATGCCCATCTTTTTGCCCATGGCGTTCTGGTCTTACAAGGGAGGTGTTTTCAGGTGCATTCTGGGCGTATTGCTATCTTGAGGTAAAACCTGGTCTACAGTCAATAACACAGCATTTCATTGTTATTTTAACAGCACATTACTAAAATGCTCCTAGGTTCGTGCACAGCGCGTGCACACTATGCCTGTGGGACATGTAGCAGGACACACACATGCAAAAGATAACAAATAAAAATATTAGGGTGCAAATCCATCATCATAACAGCAATGCTCCAAGGTCTTGCTGGCTTTTAAAGGGAATGGGAGAGGACCTCTGATTGGTTGATTGCAGGTTACGCCAAGAACACAGATATGATTAATGAAGACACTAAGTACAACCCTTGTACCTGGCGCCCAGACCCTTTTTTCAAACTAGCAAAAGTGGATTTGGACACATGCTGGACAACGCAGCTGCGCCAGGCGCTTCACGCCGTGCGCTCAGATTGTTAAAACAGGGCCCCATCAGTTCTCATCTGGAAGAAATTGGAGGCCCCTACAATTGGTGCTTTGATCAAGAATGTGGCACAATGTACAGTTTGTCAATAGAGAGATTAACCTATATGTTAAAAACAATTTGTATTAGGAAATCTGGAAACCATTTGACCAATACTTCTATCTTCGACAGAAAATGGGGGACAGGATACCTTAAACCTTATACCTTGAACCTCACATGGGGAAAAGACTGAGGCATATCTTGGAGGGTTTTAGTAAAGCTATATATATATATATATATATATATTATATATATATATATATATATATAAATTAATAATAGAAATATAATAAAAGCTTTAAAAGTCATGGTTTAAAGGCAAACCAATTAAATTAATAGCTACTTGAGAGGTATTGTGTTTTGCATGGTCTGCATTGGCTGCAAGCAGTTATTATTTGATGTATTTTTACATTATCTTTCCTCAGATTTATGGATCTTTATTTCCAACTGCTATCAGCGTAGACTGATACCAGAGCAATGTGTGTGACGTTGGCTTGACTAACATATGGCTCAGAGAAGAAGTGCGGGTGAATCCACAATTCAAAGTAAGTTGTGGAGAAATGCCATTCATGCAGATGTAGATGAAAACACAGGTGTATGTATGTAAGGGGAGGCTGATCATGATGAGGGGCTGGATGCTATGTGGCAGTGGAAGAAATCTGCGTGAGACTTGATGTAGCCCTCAGGATCTCACACAGTCACGCACAGCCAAAGCTGTCTCGCTCTGGACTACTTTGCTCATAAAGGCTCTGCAAAAAATAGCTTCAAAATCGTGTTGGGGCAGGAGGGAGGGGGGGAAATAAAAAGATGCATCACACAACCCATTAGCACAGCATGCCACGAGATGATGGGTGCACGTGTGAGTGTGTGCGTGTGACGGCTCCGCAGGCGTGGAGGCCTGTGAGTGACAGAAAGGCTAATTGACAAGCGCAGACTCACAGGAGCGGAGAGTCAATGGGGCCCGCGAGAGCGTACCTTCTCCCGATGATGAAGCCGAACACCATGAACACCAGGATGATGGTCCCCGCCACGGCCACCACCGCGATGATGATGACGGGGTTCTGCTCGCTGGAGACGATCGCCGCTGAAGGCACACACACACAGACACACACAGACACACAGGAAAGACAGAAACGCTTGGTGTCAACTTCAGCACATCAAAGACTACAATCTGCTAGAGATGTTCTCATACCAATACCAGTATAAAAAGCCTCTTATACTGCTTAAAATTCTGAATGCATGGGGGATTTTAGCCCGTAACTAAACCCAGAATCTAGATACCTAGATTACACAGGAACATGTTAAGCCTTTTCAGAATGTCAGCCTTTAAATTAAATTAAATTAAAATCACATATATCTCTATTTTATACTGCATTATTATGTTATGTCTGCTTTTCCATAGCTACATATCTGATTTAATGTGTATTACCACCTGACCTATGTAGTAATAGCCCTGTGGCTCAGCTTTTGGGGAAGTTATTTCACAATTGTTGGTGTCTTTCTACTTGCATAATGCAGATTTTCCCCTGCCCTGATGGTCCAAAAATGATGTTTAAATGCACAGTTAGCCCAGTAGAATGGTGTTTTAAAATGCTATGTTAAAAGGGGGGCAGGCATCCCTAAAGAGTCTGTGCACGGATGTGATACCACGCAATGTAGCCAGAGGAAAATCCAATTTGAAGTAGTTTTATTTATGTTATTTTTCAGTTTTTACTAACTGTCAAACTGGATGATAATATAAAGTTCCGTGGCGTTCATTGTTTGAGTTTGTTCATAACTGGAGCCGGGCCAACAATGGTAGAAATCATATCGCATCCATACAGGGATAATAGGATACAGCTGTTTAAAAATGATAAAATATACAACAGACTGGTATCAGATTGGTTCTCTGTATGGTCGATATGTAAGTGCAGGCATCAGAAATGGTATCAGGAAGGAGAAAAAATGGGATCAAACCATCTCTACAATCTTCAGGACATAACTGAGCCCAATGAGAGGCTGGAGATGGATACCACCCCCCACCCACCCCCCTCCCTCTGAGAGAATGGAGGAGGGACGCTTCTATTTTTGAGCCGTCCTTATACACACGGCTCTACTGTTTCAGAAAGTGGGCTTAATAGTCCCAGACGGCGACAGCGATGCCCTTCATCTCAAACAAAGACACATTCAGGTTGGATTGTTTCCCATTCAGAGCTCCCGCACTGCTCAAACTGTTTTTCGTTGACAAACTGCCGATTGCCCCGGAGAATGGCTTGCCGTAGCAAAGTATAAATTCAACGCGAGTGCCGTCTGAGAGGGAAAAAGTCATGCATTTTAAATCAAGTGGATCTGCGGCGTGTACATACTTGGAAAGAGAATGATTTTTGTGTGGCCTGTCTGGAGGGGGGGGGGGGCAACATTCGATCATCTGTTCCTCAGACAAGCTTCGATATCTCACCAATTGTCTATTTTGGGAGGAATTGATGCACTCAGCTGTCATATCACACACATGCCGGCTGTCACAGAGGAAGCTGTGCTGGGCAAGGACACTGTGACCGGACTGCAACTTCTAACTTTTAAACAGCAAACACTCTGCATGTGGTATGAGTAATTAATGTGTCCTTTTATGCAGAAATGTTGAATGTAAGGTGGGTATGAGCATGTTTGGGTGGACAGATTGGATGTTGGGGCTTAAAACAAAAAAGAACAGGGATACAGTGAATAATGAAGGGTTCTTACAAATTAGAAGACGGCTTAACGCGTCCTGAAAGATTGAGATTGTGTGAGATTGATAATGACTTACTCATCTTCCTCTGGAAGCAAATCTAAATTCCTTTAATATACCACATGCCATTTATGAACAACAAGGTCCGTAAATTAACTTCTTTTCCTGATAGCTAAATATCTGATCTACCAGCCACTTGCATATTGTAACAGCATTTTGCTGGTAAATGCTGCTAAGATTGAACCCTGGTGAACAACATTTTTAGTATGAGATTTTTTTTATTTGTATTTTTTTTTGTTAACCTTTATTTATTCAGGGAAGGTTCACTGAGAGGCATCCTCTCTTTTGCAGGCCCGCCCTGATCACATTCACACAGGAAGCTGCCCAGCACGACCAGAGTCTGATCTGCTGGCCACCGAGCAGCTCCACTAGAGCGGTTGGGGTTAAGTTCCTTGCTCAAGGGTACCTCAGTGGTGGTAATGAGGGATTCTTTCACTTTCCCCAGCCAGATTTGATCCCGTTGGTCTGGGGATTGAACCAACGACACAAGCTCGCGTCTCTAATCTTTAGGCCACCACTGCCCCTTAATTATTTTAATCATTGGACAGAAACTGTTGCCTGTGTTCCCATGTTAACACCATCTCACAACTTATTCTGTATGTTTGCTGTGTGTCTGACATTTCTAATCCAGGCTAATCTAATCATATTTGATAAAAGGTAGTACTAACAACCGAATGACATTTTAAAGTGCAGTTTTCTGCTATTTTTTGTCTTTCTCTTGTTCGCAATTTGATGCAGCTTTACGTGACGTGTTTATTGCGCCAGTTGATATCGAGATGACGATTTAAAAAAAAACAACTATATATTGTACAGTAATTTGTTTCCCTCCCTACTACACATTAACTACTACACATAAACCATATGGTGCACGTGGAAAAGAGCAGTATTTGAAATGTGTGTGTTCTTGCAGTGGTCATTCTTCTAAATCCTACCTGTGGTCTCCTCCTTGGTGGTGATTTCTAGTCTGGGGCCGTAGGTTCCGTAGCCGGCCTCAGTGAAGGCCCGGATCTGGAACACATAGGCCGTGCTGGGCTTTAGGTTGTTCACTGTGGCCGATGTGGACCTGGACCTCACCGTGGAGTATACTCGGTCCTTCTGATCCTGTACAGGAAGTCATCACATTTCAGTCATAAATGAAACTGTCACCGCACACTTTGGGGCGAAATAAAAGAACTGTGTGAAAGTTTCCATCAGTCCCTTTCAGAGGTGAAATGTAGCCGAGTACATATACTCAAGTACTTTACCTTAGTACAAATGTTGAGGTACTTGCACTTTACTTGAGTCTTTTCCTTTCATGCCACTTTGTGTTCTACTCCGCTACATTTCAGATATAAATATTGTACTTTTTACTCCAATATATTCATCTGACAGCTTTTGTTACTTTACACATTAAGATTTCTGCACATACAGCACATACAGTAACCTAGCAAGAATATAATGCCTTACAAGTCCAGCTGAGATGAGACCATTAAAACACACAACTGGTAGGATCCTTTACATTTTCTACAATCTCAGCACAGGAATTTTACCTTTTACCGAGTGTTTTTAGAGTGGTATTAGTACTTTTACTGCAGTAAAGGATCTGAATACTTCTTCCACTGCTGATCCCATCAAGGTGATGTTATCTTAATGTCTTATCTTGGACAACACTGCAGATATACTTACAGAGGGTCTAAGACCTGCACTTTGTAAGAGTGATTAACAATCCAACTAGATACACTAGTGTAGCAATTTCAGACAAAATCATTCAAATATTGTAGTCATTTTCAAATCCAGTATCATCCGTTGTAAGATAGAGTTACATAGCGGATTAATACTTGATTTAGCTCAGCTTTTCTGACATTAGCCTTCATTGACCGTTCCCCCTGTTTCATCTATTCAGTATAATCCACCCTGTTTTTTGATCGGCTGCTGTGTGAGTTTGCTGTTTCCCTCAACACTTGACCGCCTGTTGTCTTGATCAATTCAGAGTCATGTGCATTTCCACAGCACAAATTCCATCAGTATGACGAACATGTCATATTCACCATGCTCAAAGGTAAGCTACTGTAAATGAATGCTCCTGCACATATGTTTCCTAGTAAAGGTCTTGCAGTGATTTAAAGGGCAGATACCCACCTTCCATGGCAGACTTTAAAGGTGACAGGTCAGTTGAAAAGTTTCACAGGGGCTTACAGTGATTGCAGGACGGCAAAGTTGAAGCGAATGGAACTGTAAGGTAGGATTTCAATATTTCTGTTCAAAATACCAACTCGATACAAAATAAACTCACTGTTGTGAAAATAGGCCTCATGCTGAAAGTACCATATCACATAATGAAGCTATAGTGCAGCATATCCCTCTCCCTTTTTAATACCGGCTTTCATTTGGGAATATACAAAATCGAAGAATAATTAAAACGCTGCTAAACATTTTTCTTATGAGGCTTTATGCTGATCTCATACAAATTGTACAGAACCAGACATCTCTCATTTTAATTGAGATTATGATCTAACCATTAGGCAGCCTGCCATATAGACAATATAAACACATATGAAATATCGGTTAAACTTTACTTGCAAGTATCTACATACAGTAAGAGGGACAGGACACTGTTGTGAACGTGCACAAACATTAGAAACAAGTCCTAAACGGTCATGACATAACGCTTCTTGTAGTAAGTGTCCTTCGGTTTTGCCATGACAAGTAATGGTTAGGGTTAATGTGTCATGTCAAGCTTGTGTAGTTACTTTCAAGTAAAATGTTACCGAAATATCTTCTTCATCAAAGGATCTATCTGAATGCACAGGCTGTATGCATTGTGTACTTTGGTGTTGATCTGTAAATGTTTTGCTCAGCGACAGCCCAAATGGAATGCCAGGGTCTGTTAGGGCTGTAGTTGTTGTTTCCAATTTTCCACTTTTACAGCTGGGCAGACCACAGCCACAGTACGTGACATAGGAGACTGATTCGTCCGTGTTTGCGAGAGGCTGTGGCCAGCAGGCCTGGCATCAGAGCTCTGCTACCCTGCCTTTGATTTGCTGGCTTGAATTCGCTCCATTAAACCTTGCTGTAAAAAGCTGATGTGTTCAGACTTGAAACACAGGGGGAAAGCAGCAGAGGTATAATCTATGTAGAGGGGGAAAGCAGATAACAGTAACAAATGACTAATTCTGGGAGTGCAGCAGCCGCGGACTGTATGTGTGTGTGTGTGTGTGTGTGTGTGTGTGTATGTGTGTGTGTGTGTGTGTGTGTGTGCTAACATGTGCATGGGAGCGGCTGTGAAGGACTGCAGCCTGATTAAAATCTTATGAGCATCTCATTCATTATTGCAATTATGAGACAAAGAAGGTACTTGCAGAATCTTGTGAATTCCACTCACAGCAGCATGCAGATAGAATACAAAACCAAGAGTCGGCAAAAGTGAATGTGAAGTAAGAGATCGAGGGGATGGGGGTTTCTGAAAGAGACAAGGACACAAACAAACCTACCTTTTCGTAGTATTTGATTTCATATTCTGTGATGACGCCGTTGGGTTGCTGGGGCTCCTGCCAGGACAGCTGGATGCTGCGCTGCTGCACTTTCTCCTTGATGACCTCGCTGACCTGGGACGGAGCTGTTGAGACAAGAGCACGTCAATAAGCGCAGGGCAAAGCCTCACGGCACAGAAACGCATACATTCACAGGTTTACCGTTATTGCCGTGGGTTCAAGCCAGCGGGGAACGCTGTGTTCTTAAAACATTTGCTCAAAACCAACTTCTTCCCTCTCGAATTTTAAAATTTGGAGGAACAAGTGTTGGGTATAAATATGGATTTCGTTGAGTAGTCATTCAGCCTTCAATCAAAAAGCATCATTGTAGCTGCTCTGCTCTAAGAAGCCCCGTTGTTGCCACTGGGTTCACCCTATCTGGAGTGAAGTTGTTGAACGGGAGTGTGGTGCCGGGATTCTTGGCGTCACATTTTGACATCCATATTAAGACGTGCTTTGTCTGGAGTCTTGGTGTCGCTGTTTGGCGCTCTGGGTCCGGACGTTTAACTGACATGTGGCACAAGAACGGGACAGTTAGGAAAAGATGGTGGGTGGGGTTACAACATGCACGTTTCAGGGACAAAAACGGGACATGAACCGGGTCTCCAGGGTGACAGTCCTGTGTTGTTTGACCCATCTACCCCCCCCCCCCCCCCCCAACAACCTCCTTCCGAAGATTCTGGGTCTTTCATATAGTACATCATCTTACAGCAAGCTGCTGCTCTGCTCGGTGCGTCCCGTACAGAAGCTAAAAGGTGAGTCCTTAGTCCAACACTGAGAGACACTTACCAAGCGTCCATATTTTACAATCCACCAACACTCAGCGGCCCTTGCCAGCCGACTAATATACCAAATGTTTACACCTCAAGATCGAAATTCCAATTTGCAGCGCAAACAGCGGAAGTTAGCGTTACCCCGCCAGAGGGAAATTGCAACATCTCAATTATGAATGACAATTCTCTTCAATTCATTCCCGTTTTTTCCAGCGGAACAAGCAGGCACTTACTCTCCCTGATGACAGAACTACTGAGATGGAGAGGGCTGTACCTGTAACCTTCCGACACCAGGCTTATACACAGCAATTATCTCTGGCTCTTTCTCTTTGCATGACTCATTTTAAGTGTCTGGCTGTCTGGATGTACTGCTGCCGCATTCGGATTAGCTAAACACATACACACAGTTCTATTTTGTTAGTTGTCAATACCCATAGGTAATGTATGCCAACATGTAGTTGGAACTCAAGCCTACACTGATGCCCTGTAATGTCTCAGCATCAAGCTCCAGCATTGACTGTAACCCTACAATGCTAAAGCAGACTACTGTAACATTACTATATAATACTATATACTTCATACAACTACTCCTGTAGACCTTGCTACTGCATCTACAGTTACATGCAAAGGCAAGTCAAAAAAAAAAGGTTTGTATTAAATGTAATTTAAGGGAAAGACAAAGGTTCTCACGTCGACAGTTGAAACTGCATTCCTAGATATTATTTTTAGAGCAGTTAAATCTGTGCGGCATTAAAGTCATGTTTTTTTAAAGGAGACATGTCATGCTCCTTTGGGTTTGTACTATGTATTTTAGGTTTCATCTAGGTTCAAAATTGTTATTTTTTTCCTGGTTCCACCCTCTGTCTGTAACGTTTTTTTAAGGCTAAAAGCCCGTCTGTACTGGGAAAAATATGGCACACCTTTGCAAAGGTATTTCTTATGCTGTGTGAGGAGATACTCTGTTTTTTAAAATCATTATCTAAGATAAAGGTTTATACTTCTTTATTTTAGTGCAGAGATTGACTTATTTTTTCTTGTTTTATCATATTCACTCCATTTTCCTAGAATGTTCTTGAAACAGGTTGATTGTGATTAGAAACAGGGTCAAACATTGCTCTCGCCCTGGCATACTTCTCCCTTCTTTGACTTGAGAAGTTGGAGTTTTTCTGCAGTGTGTCACTGCGGCCACGGCTTCTGCAGCTGAGGCGTCCGTTTCTGGTTCAACGTCCATTACTTTACATCCTCATCCCCCTTGATTATAACCACCGTCATTTTCACTGCACTTTCCTTAAAGACCCCAGTGAGAAAAAAAGAAGGAAAGCTTTTCACGTTACTTTATCTCACCCCAAGGAGATGGTGCTTTAAAACAAAACAAAAAAAAACTGCCTATCTGCACTCTAAACAGCCCAAAATCCTTTCTGTAAACACGCTGTGAAATCTTGATGACTTATGCTGCTCTTGGGGCAAATCATATTAATTAAGACGTCTTAGCGAGTTTAGAAAGGCGTCCTGGGGAAGACGTGAACTCCAAAGTACAAGCCACTTGTCAGAAGCTGTTCTTTGGTTTCTATTTCATGGGCGAAAAAAAGGAAAAAGCTTGTACATTTACACCAGAGATGTGAATTCTTAAATGACAGTATGATGATATGAATGTGGTTGAGCATGTCATTGTGAGCAACTTACAAATCCATTTCTCTACTGACACACACATTTGGTATTGCAGTGTGCCAAATGCTGCAAATTGTACAGTCTCAACCATAGGAATGGGTCATTTTTTGTATGGATACAGGTTCCTAAACAACACATGACAACATCACACATTACAGCACAAATATATTTATATATTTTCCAGCTTTGACTATGTGATCCGTCTGTGTAACGTAGAGTTTTTCCTGCGTGTCTCTGCGTGTAAGGTCAGACAGCCTTACATGTGACAGAGTTTTTTGGTTCTGAACAACACCCAACAAGCACCAAAGTGTGTTTCCCTGGCCCGGCAGAAGCTGCTGACGTGTCTGAGCCATGCTCAGTGACCCGGTGGGAGCAGACCTCTGTAGCCTTAATGCAGCCTGACCCGTGATTGTTTTAGGATGACCCGCCGCTAATGACTGCGGCTGGATTAAAACCTCATTAGGCCTCATCGGCATTCCCGACAGCAATGTGCACGACAGCGGACACCCAAGACCTTGTCAAAAACCCGCTGTTGTGACATGTTCCCTCATAATCCACCCAAAACACAGGAACAATGTTTCCTTTCTCAGCACACTCAGCCGGTCAAAGGGACGATTGAGTTTTCTCTACCGAGTCACAACAAGCAGTTAGTGCAGCTTAACTTAACATCCAATTTGGCTGTTTTCTCGGCCACCATCTAGGCGGTGGCAGCGGCCCTGAAATATGGACTTTTCTTCTCCCCATTCCTATATCTGGTTTGGCTTTATGGGCACTAAATGATGCTTCTTGTCTGTGTTTACTGCTTTAATCTGATATGTGCTTTCATCCCCTGCAGATGTCTTTTTCTACCCTGCATGTGTGCATAGAGGAACACTACTGCAGGAAAGATAGCTACACTGTGAGGAACACTTGAACAAATGGATACATTTAGTTTGATACCAGCCCGGTTGTCTGTTTCTATGCTTATGACCTGAACTGACGGAGTGATTTTATCTTTTTATATGTCTTCATTTGGGACTGAATGCACTGCAACATGAATTGAAAACATAACATGTTATTTTTATGTGAGTGATGTTTAAAAACACAGGAATTAAATGACGGATTAAACAGGGATTCAGGTGCTCATGGCTAGAGATGATACAACATGCAGCATCACAGAGAATCTTCCTTCAAAACCATGAGGTTTTGGTGTCTAGGTGGCATGCTTTAACTTTTACTTCTGCTTTGAAAATCAATCAATAAGAAAGTAAAAAAGACAAGGACAAAAAATTAAAGTAGTAAAACAAACAAATTGATTCACCCCAACCCTCCTGATGATGTAACCAACTGTCTACTTCCAACCATAGACAAAACATGTTGTTATCTTGTTCCTGTGGCCAAGTATCATTTATCCTTGGTTTTGTCTGTCTTTATCACTGTATTTAACTATTCAAAAAGTGTTTGAAATGTCAAATATGTCTGATTAATATTAAACCTAACCCTAACACCAGATACTGACTAGATTTAAGGCTAGATTCCACACTTCCCATGATGCAACTTTCTGTCAAATCAAATCCAACCCCAGGACCATAGTTTGCTTATTTTTACATATACGGAGATATCCTAACTTTTAGTTACAGGATAAGCCCTGAACATGCTGGATCCTACGCTTCCCATGATGCAACTCGGCCGTGTCTTTGGTCAGACCAGGACTCCAAACCTCCGGCTCAGAGCATACTTAAAAAAAAAACGGATTGCTTTCTGCCATAGAAAACACTCAAGACTGGTCTATGTTGCCTGAGCCTTTTACTTCCTCAAATAAAAGTTTGAAATGTCATACATGTACATGTGTATATGAGTGTTTTGTGCCGTTCTACTAATTAAGTAGAGGAGTACAGAAGTTTAGGATGGCTCTTGCTGACAGAGGAAGTAAATCTTCATTTCTAAAAACCACATAATTGTCAGAGATCCATGGGTTTCAAGTGGCAGCGGAGATATTTCCTGAGCCTCAGAGCCAGCGCACAGCATGAGGAGCTACTTTCCCACACAGCTTCTTCCCCCTCCAGTGTTACGCGGGCTCAGAGTGCAGATCTGCCCCATTTACCCCCCTTTGGCCCCGCGGCTGTAGTAGCAATGACTCAGCTCAGCCCCACCCCACCTGTCACTCCCTTACCCCGCCACGGGGGGCAAAGAGCCAGGCCCTGTGTTTCCACAGAGATCATGAGATCTGTGAGCAGTGTTAGTTCTACAGGCTAAAATGTGATCATTCCAGGAAGGTGATTATCAGAACGGAAAAAGCAGCAATTCTCAATTTCTTGGGGCTGTGAATGAAGACTAGATTTGAGCATTCATTCTGAGAAAAACCCGCCTCCCTGGCCTTCTCCCACGCGGGTCACCCAGGCCGCGCTGTGTGACGGCCATTAATGACTGACTTGATATCATGGAGACCACCACCAGTCATCCACTCTCAGACTTTTAACATACTTGTGGGCTGAGAACGGCAGGAAATTGTGTAATTGTTATGCCAGTCTGAAAGGGACTGTTTGGGGAAAGCATTTGTGCATTCATTTTGCAATATTAGAAAATGTGTTAGTGACCCCGAACATATTCTCCTGTAAGCTAACTGATCCAGAAGCCAGTCGCTGGCGTGCTCTGCATTTGAATATCTTATGAATACATTAGACAGTTTTTTAATATCCTCTTCTCTCGCTCAGCCGTCTGATTTCAACTGCGAGGCGATAAGCAGAGCGGAGGTACTTCATTACATAAGCGTCTTTCTCTGCCTGCGTGCTTGCCTCATAGAGCGTAGCAGTGCTATAAACTCGTATATTAGTTACTGGCGTTTTCAAGATGCCATTGTGTATCTTAAGACCAACAGCACCATCATTGTTGAGGTGCACAAGATCACTGGCGCTTCAATAGAGTTTTAGGAGGTTTTTAACAAGGTTTTAATTTGAGATTACAATGTCTCCCTGAGAAAATAATAAAACTAAAAAAGAATCTCTTGGGCCCAATATGGGAACGGAAACTATATGGCTGTATAGTTTTAATTTCAAGATTCTATGTTAATGCACTTAAACCCTGCTTTGCGCTGCTCTCCTTCATATGAAGTATTTCACACGTTGACAGTGATTGATGCATTTAACACTGTACAGTACAGTACTATTTAGTTTCTTCTTTCATCACTGCAGAGCGGAGTATTTATGGTTCAGGGGAGTCTGGCGGTCGGACTGAAGCCTTTTTAACACATCATCTCCAGCAGCCTGTGAAACAAAAGCCGGGCGACAGTTTGGCTTGGCTGGGTTGACACTAACGAGGTATGACATCGTCAAGACTACTTCCACTTGATGTTGTGACTCCCATAACACAGCAGAAAGAGGCTGCGCTTAAATGTGGGTATCTAGGGAGAAATGGACATTAAAGGATAATTCTCTGCATAGAAGTCTACAAATGATAATTGTTATGGATACAGTTATAGGGACAGATGCTTAGAAATATACATTCCAAATACCCGTCCCAAATAGTTCCCATTGAGGGGAGTATGAGATGTGGAGTTACGTTTTGATTGATCATTATATGGGTTTTTTTTCAAACCAAATTTCCCCAAAAATAACACATAACACTAAAATAAATATTAATGATCACTACTTTAATGGTTTACCAGGGTCAAAATCTGTCATAATACACAATATCTTACTTTGATCTTTACTATTAGTCAACCAAATATAGAATTTATGAAAATTTTACTCAACAATTTGGCATAATTTCATGTAAATGAGTTGGAGTGACCATACCTTTCAGACAGAAGGGAAAAATGAGAAATGGTAATAAGTTGGAATCAAGTTGGCTAAGAAGTCGTAAGACGGTAACGGGGATCATTTACAGGCTACTTCATACTTCATAAACTAGGTCAATTTTGGTTGATAGGAAGACAATACAAGGGTTAAAGTTGCACTCAAGCAATTTCATATTACACTTCCATAAAGTTAACTCAGAAGAGACCAATTCAAAAAATCAATGTTCAAAAGTGATGAGAGTGGTGAGAGGCAGAGAAATACTCGCTTTTAGTCCGCAGAAAGGGCAAGCTCCAAAAAAAACTGGAACCTACATTTCCCATGATGAAAATTGGTAGAGTCTCAGACTGATATGCTAGGGAGCAGAGAAAAGTATACTCTCTGCCAAATATCAGGATATCCATAAAAGAACAGAAAAAGTACTAGCAGCTTGTAACCATATTTTGCCCTGTGATTACAAAACAGCAAGTTTGTGTGTAGCTACAGTTAAAATACAAAGCTTACAAGGCCTGTATAAAATGCTCTCTTAAAAAGCTGCTCAATTAGTAAAAAGCAAAACAAAATGTAAAAAAGTCCAAAATGTGGGGAGAAAAAATGCCAATCGTTGGAAAAAAACGCCAATGTGAACTTATAATCTCCCAAAAATAACCTCCAACAACAAGTTGCCAGAGCACAATTTCTACATTTCGAAATGTAAAAAAAATAAATATACAACTGTGAATCACGTTCCACCAAACAATTTCTGTCATACAAATGTTATACAAATACACAAATGTTTCACAGAGTGTGGGGCCACTTCCAAAACTTGTGGTTCCTCCATTTGCTTTTATGCAACCAACAGAATTGTTTGTTTGATTTCCTGCTAAATGAAACGTTTGTAACCCCGGCTTTCTGTAAATTGTAGCCTGAGTCGAGGTAATCCTGATGACCTCATCAGGGGTTATTTTCTCAGACTTGAAAAGACTCGACAAAGCTGCGCCACAGACAGACATGACTTTAAAGGGATTCCCCTTTAAGATCAATGCTAGGCAGTTAAGGTGTATTGTTAAGGTGTGTTCACGGCCAAATCAAAAAACCACACAGCTGAAAATAAAGTCTTCACTCAGCCTGAGAGTAACTGCTTGCATGCGTTGAGAGCTGTAGGTGGGTCACTGGATTTGAAAGCAAATGTAATATGTCTTACTATTTTCTGGATGAATGAATTACCTGTTTTGGTCTTTAATATGTCAGAAAATGGTGAAAAATGAGCAGAGCAGAAACTAGAAATATTCACATTTACAGTTATCTTCTTACAATAATCTTTGCAGCTCTACTCTACTGGTGGGGATAGTTTGATGTATTGTGTGTGTGTGTGTGTGTGTGTGTGTGTGTGTGTGTATGTGTGTGTGTGTGTGTGGGATCTGCCCCTAGCTATTCTCCACCTGGCTGTTGATCTTTGCCAGATTGAAACTAGCTCCCAGCTCAGTTCTGAAGGCCATAAAACCAGTCACTGACTTTTCTCCCCGTGCGCACTCTGTGCCCTCTCTGAGACTCATGTAGTAAAGGGCGGAGGACAATAATAAGAGCCCGGCTCTGATGAATGTAGGCTGAATGATCAAAATTGGTGTGACAAGTTTCTGGCTGTTGGGCGTCAGAGCCAGTGTCTCGCTGTTGGCATTGAGACTCTTCACGGCTAGGCAACATCCACAACGTTTTATTTACAGGATTGCGCCGGTGCCACAAGAAATTACGCCGATATCCCTAATTTTCCGCTGGATGACCTTCCTCTGCAGCGCTGTGGAGGAAGGTCTGGCAATGCAGCGTGGAGGTTTTACCATCACAGGCTAAGGTTCTCCTCTCTGGACCATGTTGATATCCTGACGATTCCTATTCACCGCCAACACTTCAAGTAGAGCGGCATGAACTACCCTTGAAAAAAGTGTGTTTGAAAATAGAGTTTTAAAGAGCCTGGCAGAGGACAGAGTGGAGTGCTCGCTGCATAACAATGCCGGACGAGGCAGGGACACCTTTAGTGGCCATGCGGGGGGGGTCAAAGGCGGCTCTGTTTGAAAGCAATTAGCTGGGTTTGATTTGAAGGAGACCCAGGCTGGGTCTTTCATGTTCTATAGTGCTGACAGCTCCAGAGGTGATGGGATGATTATTAATACATTTCTGTTTTTACCACTGACAGCTCAACACAGCCATCACTTTTACCCTCATTATTTCCCAGTTCAAGGACCCTACTATCATATATTCACATCAATTCTCTGGATCAACAGAGAGGTAACTAATCCAATTCTTTTAGCCTCTAGCTTTTTTTTTCCTTAAGTGTAATCGTCACATGTTGATCAAATGATGGAGGGATGTGTTTGGCCATAGAGGAAATGCATTAGATGTCAATGAGAGTTTTTTCTTTAGTTAATAGAATCCCTCCGTGAATTCTCCCTGCGCTCAAAAAAGTAAATGTTTTTTTTGGTGTGTGATTTGCTGAGTGAATCACCCACACCTAACAACTTAAGTATAGGCCTGGGTGTTACTGTGAAGCCAGGAGTCAGAATCACAGCAGAAGGTCAGTGGGGGAAATTGCATTCATGCTAAACTGACATGCACACACAAGGCACACTGTGCATGATTGCACCTCCAATGCTTCCTGACAAGGAGTTCATTCCAAGACGCAGTGGTGTTCCACGCCACTCGCTCTCGTATTATATCAAAATGCCATTCAGTAGTGTAACAGATGCAGAAATCATTGGCCGTTGATCGCTGTTACATAATTGTATAAGCCAGCAGGGACCCCGCTTTTTGAAGAAGCACTCAGCTTTCCTGTGTCAATGTCCAAATTAGGGAGCAAGGCTGGCAGCCTATCATCAGCCACTCGGAGCACACGCCCTGATTTCTACAGCTAGAATGGAGTCTGCAATCGCCATATTTAGTTTCCCACATGTAGGGCAAGAATAGAGTTGTACCGATTGTACCAAGGAAAAAAACAATAGGATGGGATCGGAGACCTGTTTCAACACTGAATTGCATTTGTTTTTACAGATAGAATGTTTAAGAAGGTTGATAAAGTACAATAACACTGACAAGATGTAGCTATAGTTCTGGGCTTTTGGGGGTGGGCGATTATTGCAAAAACTAGAAATACCAATTTCAAGGACACGAAGTCATTTTTCAAAGATGCCAACGATGCCAGTGCAGGAAGCAGCCAGAAAATCTCCATCTCTGTGAATGTCTTAAAAACTAGGATTGGGCATCGAGAACCTGTTTCAACCTGAATTAGTTTTTTTTTTATCAGTAGAATTGTTTTAAGAAGAAGTTTATAATCAAATGTAATTGTTAATTTTAATTTAACATGCACAAGTTTTAGTTTCCGTAGCAAAGTTCCTGGTGCTTCTTGTGTTGCAGTAGCACAGCGCTGTTGAGTTTGGCTGTATTTTATGTTGAAAAAGCCCGGTAAAACTGTAAATCGCCATTGAATCAAAAGGAAGAATCAGAGTTGGAATCAGAATTGTTAAAATCCAAACGATGCCCAGCCCTTCTAAAGACAGTACAGCAAATTATCTGACAGTCGGAAGATTTCATCAAATGATAAATACCCTCAATTTGCCCCAAAAGGACAACTTTGACAATGGGGTCCTCTAGTGGTGAGGACCGTTCAAAGTGTATTTCCAGCAATAGAATGGGAGGAGATAATTCCGATTCAAATTCGGAGTTGCACAGGGACTCATATAGCAAAGCCACGGCCAAACTCTTCTCCAGCTTTATTGCCAATTTCAAATATAGGTTTTCTCCTTTTCCCAGTTTCCCAATGATAACATAAAATATGAGCAGCGAAGCAAATATGATCAAAAGCAATCAGCTGAGATGTATTTCAATAACGCTAGGTGTGAATTGTAATTTTCTCCTCTGTCACGCAGCAACTGGATCATGTTATATAATAGATATAATAGAACCAAAGGGAGACTTGGCATACAGCCCGATCCGGTTGGGGAGAGTTCTGGCCCGGCGGGCTGGAGCTCTCTTTACCTCGTCTCTCTGGTTTTGTTGTAATAGTTTTAGACAGCTGGGGACTTATTTTGATACACTGAGCTCCTCTCTCTCTTATCTTTCCATCTTTTCATTTATGTGCATCCATGTCCCAGAAATGCTTGTTACTAACCTTTTTCTGGGGAGTCATTCCCGGAGTCCTTATGTTCTTTTTTCCCCGCATGTTCCCTTGGATCAGAGAGGCTCCGAAATCAGGGTAGCAGCTATTGCCATGGTTCCGCTACACGTTCTGTGATGCCATGTTCAACTGCTACACTGTGGTGCCCTGCTACGTCCTGCTACGTCCTGCTACGTCCTGCTACGTCCTGCTGTGCTTGTAATGCTGCACAGCGTCCTGCTATGCCATGAACTACCACAAAGAACTGCTACAAACTACTAATTTTTTCTATTTTGTTATTGCCACTCTTCATTCTAACCCCAACCGGCCCGTCAGACACCGCCTACCAAGAGCCTGGGTCTGACCGAGGTTTCTGCCTAAAAGGAAGGTTTTCCTCGCCACTGTCGCACTGTGCTTGCTCTGGAGGAAACTAGAACTGTTGGGTCCTTGTAAATTCCGGAGTGTGGTCTATCTGTAAAGTGTCTTGAGATAATTCTTGTTATGAATTGATACTATAAATAAAATTGAATTGAATTGAATTGAATTGTTTGAGAAAGGTATGGTGGTTAGCTGGACAGATGGTAAACAGCAATATGACTCAAAGGACAATGATATGGAACATAAATGAAATATACTGCAGCTTTTATTTACCACAGACATCAATCTGAGCCTCTGGATTTAAAATGCTTAAGCGTTGACATAAGAGAAACACAGGCTCCAGTTGTTTGGAATAAACGACCCATGGCTGCCAAATAAGAACTTTTGTTTGTTGACCTATTCTGGCAATCATAATTATAGGGAGGATACACAGCAGGCTAGCATGTGTGTGCTGGATGTACGGCGAGGTGAGGCGGCACAGTGAGACGGAGCTGAACGCTTTGAGATGCATGTTTCAGGGAGGTTGCTGGAAACAAATGACAGGCTCAAAATCAGAGGAAGAGCCCTTCGAGTTTGTAAATAAACTTTGGGTTTTGTTCACAGGCCGTTTCCCATCTGAACCCGCTTAATCTGAGTAAATCCCCGAGAACTGCCTGGCTGCATGATGCACAGCCTGATATCCTCATCCTTAATTGCTGAATCTCCAGAGATCTGCCCAATGCATTGCCAAGACCGTCTGATGAAGTCATAAAAACACACCATTCTTGCCCATATCCCTTTTGATGCTGAGCTGTGTTATAATGATGCTATGTAACTCTGGCTCAGCACATGGACTGGAACAGAAAACACACCGCGGAACAAACAGACTCGGGACAGATGAGAAATGAAAGCACCGGTACTTGTTATAATGTACACGCTTGGCTTTGTCTTTTCAAATACATGACCCGGCAAAGCAGAGATATGCATTTGCATACACAGTGGCTTTATCATTTATCTTAATAAAACAAAGACTGTGGAGTGAAGAAGGCACAGCGGCGATTACGGCGAGAGCCCAGCGCGGCGACTGTGGATATTTACAGCAGCTGCTAAGCAGCCAAATGGCCTTCCACCTCTTTGCTTCCCTTAAATGTCAAAGCATAGCCTGAGGGCCCTGCGCTGCAATCTGAAAGCCTGATTGGACATCTGAGCTCTACGGGATTGATAAGTGAGATAATTCACAAAATGCATTGTGCAGGGTCAGAATCCTGAGGCCCTGCTATTGTTTGGAGGTTTCAACCCCTATAGTCACACTTATCCCTGGCGTCACACAGAGGCAGCTGCTCCTAACACTGCTCTCCTTCCCCTCGTTATCGGCGGATACATCTAATGTTTGGCATCCGGCATTGGAACTATTCAAATTTCACATTGAATTAAATGCCGCCATTTTGCAGAATGTGGGGGACATATGATCGCTGACGGCTGGCCTCATAAACATCCATTTATTATAGAAATACCTCTGTCATCAGGATGATGATCAAATTAATCAGTGCTCATATGCTCTTTAATCACAGTCCTGGACAGGCTCCATCCTGGGGAAATCATATCCACGGCCCCTCCAGCCGCCTCTGGACTCTAGTCCAACACACTGCTGATTGCCAACAGATCCAGGCCAGGACCGCAGCTCTGCCATGAGGTTAAATCTGATCTGAGACTGAGACAAGTCAGACAAGAACTGAGAATGAGCACGCTCAGGGCAGTTGTGTGTTCCCAATGTACTGTCATGCTGAGCACCTTGACTCTGTCAACAAGTGTCTGCCACATGAAGTGACAGCCACACATTTCAAGATTTGGTTCTTTCACCACTGGGCTGGTGTTTTCATATTTCATTTTACAGGAGGGCAGAAAACAAACCCGCCGCACAGAAAATGGGACAAATCAGCAAGATTGCAAACATATCTGACTCTAGGGGGGGAAGTAAACCCCTTGGAGAACAACCACAAACACAGACCTCTTAACCCCACTGACCCCTCAGTACAGACTCACACTATGCGGTCAAGCTTTGTTCAAACCTACAAAAAATTGCTTTCAATTCTAGTGCAGATCCCAAATTTTCTAAAGATATCAAATATGTTGGGCTAAATATTGGGAAAAAAGTGTATAAAATGATATCACGACATTGGGAATAGTTCCAGTTCATCAAATGGTGAAGCCAAGGCTGGATTACCAACCAAAGTGGGCAACTAGCCCAGGCGCCTAATATTTAGGTGATTGTGTGTTAAAATAGTGCACAATCCTAGTGCAAATTCATTTCAAAATGAAACCTGCAAACAAGATGCCATACATGGAACAACCAGTAATGCAATCCATTAGTTGATCATCAAAGGAACTTCTTAATAACGCAGTGAGTACTGCTGTCATTTAGGTGTCTCTATAATAAAAGGTAATAATGTTTAGGTCACATTCACACATTTTTTTATTGTCTTGTAGACCTTCCTCCATGGCGCTGCAGAGGAAGGTCTGACTAGTCCACAGAGCATTCTGGGACTGGAGAACAACGTGCTCTGGTTTATCGGCTTTTCTTTAAACCAATCAGAATTGTCTTTGGCGGTGCTAAGTGCCGGACAGAGCCACGGTGCCTCTGCCAAATAGTCTCAGGAAGGAACTTGTTTTGGTGGAACGTGTATACGTTCAAAAGTAGTTTTAGTCGTGCAACAGAAAACTTTTTTTTTTTTTTTTTTACAAATGCCACACATATCCAATAAATGCCTGCTTCAAACACCTAATTCTGTCCGAGAAGACAGAAAGTTGAGGGTGATGATGACCGGGAAGAACAGAACTCTGCACACTTAGCTTGAGTCAACCGAGTTCATCTGCAGGAAATGAACCGCTGCATAGCCAGAGTAAATGCACCTGGTCATAAGGGATAAGACTGGAACGCCCATTTGACTCAGCAGCAGCCTGTAATCAAGGGGACGACCTGATGCTGGCAGCCACACTCGTGATGAGTAACACCCCCCCCCACCCCACCCTCCTGGCCAGACACTGCAGACAGGCCTCCAGCCAGACAGCATGCGAGAGAAGAAGAAAAAAAAAAAAGATTGCACAAAAGCCTGCTTAGTGGCTGACTGTAGTTTTGGGGATTGGCTTTTTTGTGTCTGTCATCAGCAGTGAGCTTTTCTATCACTCATCTGTCTGCAATGAGCTCACTTGATGTCTTCTTTATGTGCAGACAAAAAGCTAAATGACAGGACGTGAAGAGAACCAGACGGCAGCGCACGCACGCTTACGACTGGGCGTGTCGCTTTGCACTCGACAAAGACACATGGCATGCACATTTGTCCTGGAGGAGCACTCTACAGTGGCAATTGCTTGAGTGTATAACTGTGTAGAAAGCACTGATCCTGTCAGGTATTGACTTCCCTCTTTATGTTCTTTTAATTTATGGAAGCAGCTAACAGATGATGATGGCTATTGTGTGATTAAATAATATATATATATATATATATATATATATATATATATATATATATATATATATATATATATATATATTATCATGCTTTCAAACAATTTCAGAGTTGGTTTGCCACAACTCACTGCTTTTAACAATCTGTTCAGATCAAAAACTATTATTTGATATCATGTGTCACATAAAAGCTGTTTGCGGTGCTAAAGAGCAGCAGGGTCTAACAAGAGCTGATTATTCCCACTCTGGACAACACAGCTTGCCCTCTAAGCCTCCCAACAGTTTTCAACTGAAACTGCGCTGAGTGATCGGCGGCTCGTAGAAACAAAGCCAGCTCTCAGGTTCCCCGGCTGTAACTCGGCACAAATCAACCCCCCGGCTCCCTCTCCCCTACAAAGGCATGTCCACTGTCCTTTGTCCCACCTACGGCCCCCCACCACCACCACCACCCACAGAGTCAGATTCAATGCGTGGAGAGATGCCCAGCAATGCTGTAACACCTGCCAGATAAACAACAGGGCTCCCACAGAGAGGGGAGGCAAAACTCTTCTTTCCCATTCTTTTCTGGGGAAAGAGGATAATAATGATGCCAGGCTTCAGGAATGACCAGAGTGCCACTGTGCCTGTCACAGAGGTAGATATCCAATCAGAGGTAGCAGATTCTCCAGCCACACAAGCAGCCCTAGTCTCGCATTGCCAGCTCTACCTCCAGAGCGTTGCAAAAGGAAGGTCTGGCTCCTCCACAGCCAATCACTCTCAGATACAACTCACACTACTCAATCAACTCTGTTTACTGCCCCACCCCCTCCCCTAAATATCCTGTCTGGGATTGGCTGGAACATTTTATTGTATTTTGGTGCACAGCCTGTGCCTCTAGTGTTTGTTTGACGTTAATGTCCCGTGTGTTGTCTCCCAAGACCGGGCTTTTTCACAGTGTATTCAGGGAGCAGGCAGCTAGCGGATCAAGGAGAGCAAACCTCACCGTGAGCTGTCCAAAGGTCTGGAAAATGCAGGAGATCATTACTCAAGGCAGGCTGAGGAAAAACTGACAACCAAAAAATGAATTCCAATGTCATATGGTAGAATATATTCATTGATGTACACTATTGAACTTTACAGTGTGAGTATGTGAGCATTTCCTTTTAAAGCTTATGATTAAATTCATGTCTTTAGGGAACACAGCTTCTTTGAATATTTTAGTATGTTCTGTTATTGGGTGGTTGGTTGGTCACTGTATGAAAAACCTGCAAAGTTCATGGCAGTATGTGTGAACAAAGCTTCCCTCTCCAATAGTCTGAGCCCTGGCTCACTTTCCTCATAATGATGTCATTATTGCGAGATAATTAGCCTTGAAAATGTATCTTGGGAAACAATCTCATAGCTTCTCCTTTCTCCACCCGGCAAAGTGTCTCTGTTTCGCTGCCAACTATATATTGGACTTGATAATGACTCTTTTCTTCTTTGGCTGCTTACAGAAAATGTACTTCACAATATCCACCGTGATCACTTTGCCTTGGTGCGGGTAATAGGAATAACAGACAGTCTAATGAGATGTCAGAGATCATCAGTGAAGCTGGGAAGAAAATAACAGTGATATTGAGAAGGATTTCAAAAACACTACTATGGGCTTAGCAACATAATACACCCAGCGCTCAAGGTGGCACTTTGTGGCATTAAGCAATCCAGAAAGGTAGTTTTTGTAAGAGCTCTATTAGCTGTATAATGTTTTCTCATTTTGCCTGTTTCATGGCTTTGTGGTGAGCGTATGGAGAGCTGCTTTAAACGACAGAAGCCGGGAACAGTCACATAAAAACAGCCCGCTGAGCAGATGAATCACTCTCCCTGCTGGGTAAGAAAGAAGCCTGTGGAAAGAACTGCACCTTCTTGAAGTCGGCAGACTGATTAAAGTTTGCAGATTGGCCTGACAGAAGAAGAAAAAAAAACTCAATCTGTACTTAACCGTGTTTTTTTCTGTAGCTGGGAATCATATTTCTATTTCTTCAAGAGGGGAAAAGACTCAGGTTCAGCTGTCAAAGTGGTGCTTTATGGAGAAGACATGAAAAGCTATTTTTCCCCCGCTGTAGATACCAATGCTCTGGTCACATAAATTCTCAGCCTCCGCATGGAAATAACCAGCAGTCAAAGTCTCTAACATATTGTGTTGTCTCCTTAAAATTCTTGGCCTAACGCAACTGCCATTTGTCACACAGGGACAATTAAAAAACCCGCCCCAGCCTGTCCTTTTGTAAATCCGTCTGAATTGCCCTAATCCTTCATTATTAAACTTAAGAATAGTTGGTGGGACCATTCATATCTACACAACCAGGCTGCTCTGTGCTTTAACCTACAGAGCTGTGTGGATTCAGGCTCAGAAAGCAGCAGGGGGGCGATGGTGTGTGTGTGTGTGGGGGGGGGGGGGGGGGGGGGGGGGGGGGGGGGTTTGCTGGCTGTTTGTGATGCAGATTCTCTACTAGAAGAGGACCACCAGTAGTGTGGAGCACAAACAGGCACAAACACACTCACACTGTATGTTGGTCTGTCAGTACATCAGGCTGATAGTGCGTTCCATTTGTACTCTGAGTCGGAATTTACAAGGTCAAAGTCAGAAACCCCCCCTTGAACTCGGATTTCCGAGGTGGGAACTCTGACAACCTCACAGTACCCCGAGCTCAAAATCAAACATGGCTGCCCTGTGCATCAACAGTAGTGGATGCTGTAGTAACATACAATTTTAGCACTTCTATCTTTCTATCTGTGAATATGTTACGTTGTGCACCTATAGTCCATATCAATGATGTTTCATTTCCGTCATTGGTCAGGTGCCGCCATAAATACTATATCTTTAGCCGGATGTCCCTCTTTTCGGCCGGATGTCCGTCCCCTTCCTCTGTCTCTGTGTTGACGTTCTAACCTCTGGTGGATTTCTGAGGACTATGGTTACCTGCTCCTCAGATCTCTGCAGGGTAAATCCAGACAGCTAGCTAGACTATCTGTCCAATCTGAGGTTTCTGTTGTACAACTAAAACTACTTTTGAACAATCCTTCAAAAAAAAAACTTTTAGTCACTACACAAAGCAAAAATATAGGCAACGTTACCTAAAAGCATGTGTATTGGAATGAGTAAACAAAATACCCCAATCAAAATACACACACACAACACAACACACACACACACACACACACACACACACACAGAAAAACAAACACAGACTTGTGTTATATGGAATGTAGAACAAACCACAGTGTATCTTATTGACCCTGACCTCACTAAACCACCCTGACCTTACTTTTCCAAAATAATTTCATCTTAATACGTTGACAGCTTTTTTACTGTCATCTGACAAAACTTGCAATTTGTGGAAAAATGAGTTTTGAAAGGACAAGACACAAATTTGTCAAAGTTTCACATGATTCTTACGAGTTAATGGCGGTGAGAATACGCAGACGGTTTCTCTCCTAACAAAGTCCAAATAGGATAACAGCCCCATGTGAAATTGGGCCAAAGCAGCTTAAAGTTGCGTACCAAAGCGAGTAACAAAGGGCTCACAAATTGAGAGATGAAGCCCGACATCCTGATTAAGGCCGGCAAGGTCTCACATCATTGCCAGCTTTTGTGTATTTGTTGCAGGATTTGCCACTACTGTAATTGGTGATTTCTGTCTGATAGGCGGCTAGGGAGACAAGGCTTAAGACTCGGTGGGAGGGCCTGGGCAAGAGGTTTTCAGGGTGCTGAGCTTCTCTCCAAACCCCATCCCAATTACCCCGGGAACAATGACAGACACTGGCTTTTGCCTCTTTGTGTCAGACGTCCGGTGTGTTTACTTAGCGTATCTCCAATCCACTTTGTCATCAGTTAATTGGAAGGCAGTGAGTTATTCTAATGCAAATGTCAAACATGTTCACACAATTTAAAGCAAGCTATCTTCACTTATCCTGAGGTGACAAAATAACAAAAAACCAAGCTGGCAGCGAAGTCTTCCCTTCGTGCAGCAAGCCATGCATATGCTTCTTTCAGTGTGTGTGTGTGTGTGTGTGTGTGTGTGTGTGTGTGTGTGTGGTGGGGTGGGGCAGGGACTTTACAGTATGCACTCGCCTCCAGTGGATGTCGGACGCTACACACTCGGCCTTCCAGAGTAAATCCATCTTGTGATATCAACTGCGATTTAATTCCAGCCAGAAAGCCTGGGGATGTTATCTGTAATATGTCAGATTAACAAGCCCATTCAGCTGAAATACAGCCAATCAATGCATTAAGTCACAGAATCTCGCAAGCTACACGTAATTGAATTTTGCATAGTAGACAAAATCAAGTAATGTCATAACATTAATAAGTGATTATCTCTCTTTCTGAGCACTAGAGGAGTTTATTTTTACAAACATCCAAACCTGCTGAAAACACAGGGCTCCACTGCAGGCCTTTGACTGCATCTCTCTTCTTAACGTCTACTTGCCAAAGTAAACCAGTCTTAATACATTGTGACATACTTTTTGGCATTGGATGGCGAGTCACCAGTGTGATAGGGGGATGATTTGGGAGGAATTTACAAATTTAATTAGCTGGGTCTCTAAGGATGCGAGCTCTTCCAAGATTCATTTCGATGTAATCTTTCTTTGGAGGATACGTTTCCGCACACAGCTCTCAGAGACAAACGGCTCCCCTCAGTCTCAACCGTCGACAACATGCACTAGTCACTGGTTGCTCGCTTCCACAAAGAAAATTGGTGAAAATAAAAGCCAGCATTAATGTAAAGTCAGCATATTTTATAATATAATTTTGTGCATTTTTTGGAACAGCTGAGAATGTGTTTCCCTTCCATCCACTCTTGAACAGAGCACCGACCTGTGCCCCTGCAGCTCCTTTATGACGGAAGTATTCAGATCCTTTACTTAAGTACTAATACCACACTGCAAATTTAATCCAAGTAAAAGTCCTGCATTGAAAATGTTACTCAAGTAAAAGTCTGCAAGTATCAACAAGAAAATCTACTTAAAGTATTAAAAGTAAAAGAACTCAATACTAAAGAATCCACCCTTAAGTACTGTACTGGAGGAAATGTACTTGGTTACACTCTACCACTGCTCGATCCCATGGACACATTTGGATGATGCCATGGCCTGAAGGTAAGACAAGAAGCCTCTGCCAATAACAAAATACAACAATACAGATATCGTCCCCTTTGTATATATATTTTTACTAATGACCTTAATAGATAACAATGCAACACAATGGTATGGAGTTCAACAGTTACCTCCCATGTTTTCGTTTTCAATTTTGGCCTCATAAGTGATTTTCCCTATTCATTTTCTCCGTTGATGTTTCAGAAAATGTTTTTAAGCCTGAAACGAGCTGTATCGTGACTCGGCGCAAAGAAAAGATTGCGAAAACGGCAACAACAACAAAAAATGAGTCAAGGAACAAGACTGTGTACATAAAAGATGATAGATTTCAATGATATTCTGGGAAATGTAGTTGTTTGCTAGAGTAAGGTGAAAGTAGACTAAGGCAGGTAAGGGGAAATCGTGTGCTCTTAATATTAATATTAATATTAACTCACAAAGCAACCCATAACATCACAAACTGCACAGATGTCAAATTGGAAAAGTAGCCAAGGTTACATGTTTCTTCTCTAAGCAATACAAACAAATATCATGTTTTCTAAAAACACGTATTTTTCCCAATATGTACTGTTTCTCTTAAGGTAATTGATCTGACATGTGCTGTACTCTTGCATTTCATCAACAGTCTTTGAAATCACAAGGTTAAATGGCCAATCATTTTCTCCCAGCAGGACTCGCCGGGCATCAGTCAGAGCCAAACACCTCCCTGGATCTTTGTCCCAGCTGCCCAGGGATGCAGCAAAACGAGCAGAGAGGACAGACGGGGGGGATGGTGACCGTCTGATACAAAGGGGCCCGGTGACTGTGCAGAAGCTCTCGGCTGTGTTCCCTTGTCACAGCATCCCTCATGCCCTCACTAACTTCCTCCAGCCCAGATGTGAAGCCCATCTGCTCCACAGCCAATACCAACGCCCTTTCTGATCCTTTGCTGACACAATCTTTTCACTATTGTTATATACCAAATAATTAAAAGCATGCATACCAGATGGCTGTTGGCTGTTGCTAATTGTTGTTAGATAACAATTAGGTTTGTGTAAGCGCTGGTTTAAAGCAGTAATAGTCTCAAACTCCGGTTTATTGGCATTTCTTTAAACCAATCACAATCTTCTTGGGTGGTGTTGAGTGCCGGACAGAGCCACGGTGCCTCTGCAAAATAGTCTCAGCAAAGAACTTGTTTTGGTGGAACATGCGTACGTTCAAAAGTTGTTTTAGTCGTCAACAGAAAACTCAGATTGGACAGATAGTCTAGCTAGCTGTCTGGATTTACCCTGCAGAGATAACCATAGTCCTCAGAAATCCACCGGAAGTTATAACGCCAACACAGAGACAGAGGAAGACATCCGGCCGAAAATTCGGGAACATCTGGCGGAATTTCACGCGGTACCTGAACAATCCTCAAAATGAAACGTCGTGGATATAGACTAAATCAGTAGATGTACAGCCAAGGAAGCTAGCAGGTTGGCAAGACTTAAGTAAGTATTGGTCAGGCCCTTAAGGTTGTCCATAATTGCCAGCGGCCTGTTTAAGTGGAGGCAAATGGACATTCTGGATTCTTTCCCCCATTTCCTTTCACCAAAGCCAAAATGGTCTGCCACAAACTCATTATGATTTCCAAGTGTGATGATCGGAATAAAAGAGGAGGGGGGGGGGTGAAGCAGGGGGTTGAAGACATAATTAGTTTTTCACACTGCAGGAGACAGTATGCTGATGAGACAATGAAAGACGGAAAAAAAAGAGCCAAGCTGTCAATCTCCCTGGATTTCGTCTCACAAAGCACCAGTGAGTAATGCTCACAGACCCAAAGAAAATCCCCCACACACCGTGCAACCGCAATGCACAGCTGTGTTATACAACGCAAAAAAAACAACCTCTACCAATTCTACAACTACGAACCATTCTATAGACTCGGAAAGGAAGAGAAAAATACTCTTGGATTCTTGAAGCAGACATAATCCAGGTCACGTTCAGTCAAAGTGCTGGAAATGAACACAAATCGTCCAACATTAAAAATGGGTCCATCCCCCCAAAGCTGTGATAACTCTGACCTTCAAGAGTGCTTTGAAAGCTAACTCCTGAGTACAAAGTACACAAAATATGAAGGATAAGACATTAATCAAGCAGCAAGCCTACTCCTACTTACAGCACTTAACGGAATGCTCTTTAAGAGGGGGAGGAGCCAATCAGACGCAGGAACGTAACCTGCATCTGCTTTTTGCTCATTCTTACATGTTCTCAGTGATATCATATTCTTTAAAAAGCCAATATCATTTCAATGACACGCTTATTTGTGTGCACTCTTTACTATCTTCAGGAATGAATAACACATGGTTGGCTAAAATCGTCCTTTTCTGAATTCTACATATCATGTAACAACAACGCATTATGTAATAAAAGGTCAAAATGTCATAAATATTCACCTCATTATGTTAAACCACCCGCATTTTGTAATCAAAAATGAAAAATAAAAAATGCAGGCCTTGCACTTTTTTTTTTTTTACGAAAAATGTAATATCATGCATTATGTTATAACCAACCAAAATGGATGTCTTCATTTATCTTTTATAACATTTTCATGCACATTTAATGGATTGTTGCGTGAACAACAGGGACTCAAAATTCTTTTAAAAATATATTTCTTCAGTAGATTAGTAACCTTTCATGCTCAATACACGCCACTAAATTTATTACATATTGTTTTGAGGATTTGTATTGCAAAATGTGGCAGATTATTACATAATGAGGGTGTTATTACACGATGAAGTATAAATGCATTGCATTCTGATGTTTTTATTACATAATGTGTTGTTACAGGGTCTCCACCAATTCTTTTCATTTTCTTTAATTTGACAGCAGACAACTACAAATGAGCTAGAGTTAGCTCAGCCAGCTAATTTTCTTCTAATGTCCCGAGCAAATTTTAAAATGGCAACCTAAAAAAAGTAAAATACGATAGCATGACTAAATACAGACAGCACATAAAAGCAACATACACAGACTAACAAACAGACAGGCACAAGGCCCGACAACATGCAACAAACCCAACAAACAACAGATGTACCTGGTTTTTCAACTGCTAGGTGTTCCACTTTCTTCAGCAGCTAGTTGCTAACGGTGTAGGTGTATTAGTGTGTGTGTGTGTGTGTGTGTGTGTGTGTGTGTGTGTGTGTGTGTGTGTGTGTGTGTGTGTGTGTGTTGTGTGTGTGTGTGTGTGTGTGATGGTTGCTGCTGCCCAGGTAGTGTGCTGTGGCTTTACGGTTTTATCCATCCTTCACATAACAACATATGATGAATAGGATCAAGGATTTGCACATGTTCTTTCCCTACATAATTTCTTTTGATGATAGATGCATACTCCGGCAGATGTTGCAGTTTTCCTGTGTGTGTGTTTGATGGATGAAATGTTCTCTCTCTAGCTGACATGCTAACACTCTCTGGGCTACAAACAATCCCCCTGCACCGCCTCACCAAATACCATCACCCACAGGAAACAACAATCAAAGTTTAGCTATTGACTGGGGATTACTTTTTTGTGTGTTTGTGTGTGTGTGAGTGTGTGCGAGTGTGTTTTGTCCAGTAGGGGGAATTCAATGCTATTGGGCATCCACGGCATACAACCCTGCTTTTTTATTACCCTTGGAAGTTCTTTTAACTCCTTGGGCAGGAAATGAAACACTCGAATGGCTCTATTGCAAAGTGCCGGAGCCATTCGCTGCCAGGGCCGTGACATTCCCGAGCATGTGTTCCATATAAAGAGAGGCTCTGGGAGTCACAGGTGCATGCTGACACAGCGTGTGTGGTATATGTGCGTGTGTGTTTGAATGTATATGAGAGCGGAGAGGGAGAGCAAGCGAGTGAGTAGATAAAGAGGGAGAAGGAAAGAAAGTATTTGGGTGTTAACTGGGGCCTTACAGTCAGCCGTGGGCTGCCAACGGAGAGCTGCTGCATTCCACGGCCACAAGCAGCAGCCTCCTCTGACTGCTCAATGCTCGAAAACACACAGGGCGACTTTAAATACGGATGCTGACATTCACGTTTCAGTAACAACTTTTCAGTTATTTGACTGCTGAAGTTCAGTTGTGGTGTCTGTATTTCTGGTTTGACTTTTTTCTTGTAATGAAACCACTGAAATGCTAACCTGTGCCATGCTAAAACACTGCGTAACATTTAGCGCTGCACAATAAATGTTTTTATCGTCATGGCAATGTCAACCTGCATAAAAGACTGCAGTGTTCCAGTCAGTTTTTTTTTTTTTTTTTTTTTTTTTTTTGTTTAAAGAGTGTATCATTATAAAACTGTGTTGTCTTCCTGTCAAAATGGAAAATTAACACTTTTATTGATGCTTTTTATCAATGTTTTTTTAATTGTTTTCTTTTTTTCAAAGTTTGTCATTTTTATGACGTTTTCAAGACTACAAAATACTAACATATTAACTTTAGTTTACTGTTATTTTTGGAATTTATGGTCACTAAACCTCATTTATGGGAAAGTATACCTAATATTTGAGTTAGAAAAGCAGAAATTAGAAATTATTTAGACTAAAATTATAGGAAAGTATGGTGATGGATAATTACAGACTGGAATATGTCAACTTTTACTTAATAGTATTTAAAAACCACTTCATTTTTTTTTTTTTTCAAATGCTATAAAATTGAAAAAGACACCCCAAAATTAATGAAAATACAGATTTTTACTTGCCAAAGAGTGTTGTGTGGAATCAATCATGTTATTTTGGGTAATTACATTTGGGCAGTTAAAAAGAATATTGATATGAAAACGGCTTAATTTAACCCAAGGACAACATGAAGGTTAAAAAGAAGCTATCGTTCCCTTTTGCATTGGTGCCTTTTTTGTTCCATTCAATAAAATATTGTTTCATGTTTTAATTAAACAAGGAATTTGTTGCGTTTTATCAGAATACTGATAACTATGTTGATTTTGTAGTGGTGGCCTCCCATGACAAAATGTCTGCCGCCACGGGATACCAGAATTAGCACATTGCACCTCTTCTCCTGTATTGCTGATATAGTCTGTTTGCACACTCTTTGCACTATACATCCGCCCTGGTATGCTCTACTGTCATTCCTCCAAAAATTTGCTGTCACTGAATTTTTGCACACAACAATCTGCATTAACTGTATATTGACTCGCTTTACTACATCTCAGCATTTATAGATATATTCTGTCAATTCGCGTATATTGCAATATTACCGACCTACATCATCATCTAGACCACACTTTGCACCAACTTTATATTGACTCTTTAAAACATGTCAGCATTTTAGAGACTGTCTATTCATGCATATTGTACTATTTCTGATCTTCTGTAGCCTCAATACTGCCGACGTTGCTGTTGCTGTTATCAAATCAGTGTTTATTTATGTTTAACATGAAGTATACTACTGCTGGAGTGCAGTGCATTTCCACAACTCTCTCCAAAGAAAAGATACATGTGTACAGACAAGGCTTGTCGTTGTCACCTTTGTGGTGTGCAAAGACAAAGAAAACACCACGCAGCAACCACGCAACCGACATAAACGCCACGCTGACGCCACGCAGGCAGCGTGCAGGAGCTCTTATGCCTAAAAAGAAAACTTTTTTCTTGTTTTTTTTTTCCTTTCTAAAGTTACATAGTGTTGCTATAAGGTTATATAGACAATAGTTGCCACTAGTTTTTTTTTGTGTTTGCCTTTGCTCCCGAGGCGTTTGTCTGATTCTCAATAAAATATTTTCATCAACTGGCTTCCAAACTCCTTTGATATTTTTTATCTGTTTCTAGAAATGGATTTTCACACGCTCACACTGAAAAAAAAACCTCAACACGTACAGAGAGATGATGAATAATGGGGCGCGTTGCTTTGTGCTCCGAGTTCTTCATAACGCCGCTAAATATGTATCTCTTCATCTCTTTTGTTCTCAGGTCACATGCTCTGTTATTTGTTCCACGCTTCATCTGCCGCACCGCACTGACTACCTTCATTAGAGGCACTCACTGAGAGACATTAATACATGTCCAAAAAACCTGAGATGGAATGTATATTAGAGTTCCATTTCTGTTGACAGTGACAATTCTCATCAACTACCCCTCGGGTCTGTCACTTCACTGAGCGGACGCTCCGTGGTTGTGATGCGTCACCCTGCGGTGGCGCCCTGGAGGCAGCCTCCATCTGCTCATGTACTGTTACCTATACGTGTAGAGCTGTAATAATTCAATGTTGCTGTACAGTTAATTGTCTCAGACAAAAATGGGATGAACAATAGAATTGTCTCTTTCAATGAATGTAAAAAAAAAAAGGATTTATTTTTTACTTTTTTAAACAATTTAAAGTGTCATATTTTGGTTCTATCACTGTCATGTGACCCAGATAATATAATAACACAGGTACACAGCCTATGAAGTAAACCACCCCTCTTTTTGTTGCTGTGAACGTGTATATGGTCAAGTGCCACCAACTAATTATTGAAATAATAATAAAAATACATAGTCCGACCAACAATCACTTACATTATTACAATTTGGCACATCTAAACAAAATTAACAATTACATCATCAGTGATACTAATGCTAGCAATTATTTGTGGTGAAAGAAAGAAACGGCGATTATGTTAAAAATAATTAAAATTATATAAAAATTAGGGGTCAACCTTGTTGGGGTTAGGGTTAGCTGCGAGCTCCGTTCCTGCTGTTGTGTTTTTGTTGGGTCTCCCCCTCTGTGTTTTTATTCATTTATTCTATTTGGTCCTGGGATGCGCTCCTATGTCGCAGTGTATTATTTAATTGTATAATACAAATTTGATCACAAAAAAAAAATAGTTAATGAAGTTGATAACCAATATTTGGAACTGATATGCATATACAGAGAAAATGAAAATCTTTAAATCCAAATTAAGATTTTGGAATGTTACACACTCCAACACAAACATTTAGTTTTTTTGGTTAGGTTTAACTAGGCATACCAAAATGTATTGTACACACGCACACACGCGCACACACGCGCACACACACACACACACACACACACACACACCACACACACACACACACACACACACACACACACACACACACACACACACACACACACACACTTGATGTCCCCCAAAATGTTGATAAGTGCAACAATGCTCTGGGAAACTTGTTTAGTGATGACCTTCTGCAACAACAACCAAAAGAGTTGTCAAATGTCTGGGCTGATGAATGGGAGCGGCTGACGTCTGTGTGAGAGAAAGAAGTGATTCCATAAAGCGGAGGGTCTGCTGTGTGGAAGGTAAACAGCGGATTGACTGCCAAAAAAAAACAACGTGTCCGTGTGTGCTCTGGGGGAACACAGTCCATAGGATGGAGCTAAACGGGAATCAGCGCTCCCTTTTCAACTTCCAAAGTTGAAAAAAGGCCGACGCATCAGAATGTTGCAACTTCTCAGACAGCTTTCAGAGGGAAATAATGTGGCTCTCTGCAAATGTTCCAAATGAATAACACGGCATCCAAAGCCAGACAAATGGGGTTGGAGAGGAAATAAATTAAAATAATCCCCAGAATATAAGGAGTCAAAACAGAACATTAATTAAGAGTTACTTAAATTACAATAACAACATTATATTTTAGTATATTAGAAGTATATTTATCGAGGTACACCATAAGTAAAATAAAAGTGTTGATTTTGACTGATTACAGCAGTGTGTGTGTGTGTGTGTGTGTGTGTGTGTGTGTATGTGCCTGTGTATGGCATGTGTGTGCGTGTGTGCATGTACGCGTGGGTGTGGTGTGTGTATGTGTGTGCGTGCATATATGTGTGGTGTGTGGCATGTATATGTGCTTGTGTGTGCATGCGCATGTGTGTTTCTATGTGTGTGTTTGCTCGTGTGTGAGTGCCTGTGTGAGTGCCTGTGTGTGTGTCTGTGTGTGTGCCTGTGTGTGTGTCTGTGAGTGTGTGTGTGGTGTGTGTGTGTGTGTGTGTGTGTGTGTGTGTGTGTGTGTTCAAGGTAATGAAGGAACAGGACACCAAAAGCAATTGATGTGTTTTAATAGTTGTGATTAACTGAGCTCTTTGGCACAGAGGAATACGCTGTGTCAGGCTTTGATACACTTATTAGTGGGAGACACTCATTGAGTCTCTTCCTCCCATTTGTTGACAAGAAGAAGAATTCATGCTGAATGTCAACATAAAGTATGATCTACCCGCAGTTATCAGTCCTCTAAAGCCGCACCGGGCGTGAATGCAGCCCTGCATGCATGGGTCTGCCCGTGTTCTTTTCCGAGGCAGTGACGCAGCCCGTTGCTCTCACAGGCTTCCTGCACAGAGAGAAAGGACAGTCCAATGGCTGCGACGGGGACCAAGTGAAGGGGAAAGAGGCAACGCCAGCTTCTACGAGGGAGGGCTCCTTCAAGCACGGCAGATTCGGGGGGGATTTAGGGAGCTCGTCTGCCAGCAATAAAGGGCTGAAACAGGATACTTGGTGAGATTAATTACCTAGATAGGCCACGATAATGCCATTTAAATGGGAAAGTAATTAAAGTGCACCTTCCATGAAAATTATTCATTGCTGACGGATTGGGTGACAGACAAATCAGGAGGCATTTACAGAAAAGCTACAGGTTAAGTGCTCCGTGCTGCTGCTCTGAGACCACCACCGTTTTATTGCAGCTGTTGAATCTCACTGCTCTGCCCAGCTCTCATCAAATTACTGAGAGCATGTGGAGCGGGGGGGCTGGGGGGGCTGCAGAGGAGAAGAATGGGCTCCCAGGTAACGTAAAACCGGGTACAAATGCTACAAAAGAGGATCCGCTTAACTAGAAAATGACACTGGCTGGCACTGGTCACTGGGGACTGCTCCGAATCAATCAATCCTTCTGTTTAAGGCCACCGTGGCAGATCAGAACACAGAGAGAGATAAATCAATGGCCTTATTGTTCCCAAAGTGTTACGTTCACAAATGCACGCAACAGTATCCACACAGAGATGATAAAGTTTATTCTAAGGACTACATCTGTAAAATAACAGAAAAGGTTTAGGCAGCTCATTACCCTGGCTTTGCCCCTTAATTACATTTTTTAAATTAATTTAAAAACCTGAATTGTGTATAACTTCGGTTAAAAAGAAGAAAATTTAAAAAAGGACATGACAAAAAGGTCAAAAGAAATGTCACAAAGGTTGAACAAAAAAAAAGGACAAAAACTTCTTTAATCTCCCAAACCTCTTCATGGCGGACAAACGTTGTCGGAGAACAAATTATGAAATTCAGAAAAAAAACAGAAGTACAACTGGGACTCACGTTCTATTGACAATTTCTGTTTAAATATACAGTCAAACAACTGTTATTACACAGACATTTTTCAAGAGTTAATAAAGTGGCCAAATACATTACTGCTGAGGAGCTGAGGTGTCAATTCACACCCATCAACATGTATTATTTGAACGATCATTGCTCTACTTTTAGAGGTAAATAATGATCATATCATGGAACAAAAAAACAACCTGCGATCTATCTTTCGGACTCCAGACTCTAAACTGCTGGAGGACAGACTTTGACTGAAGCAGCCAAACAAAACGGGAATATTTGCTTCTCACGCAATGCAGGGGCACAGAGGCTTTGCAGATCAAAGTGAAATGCTTAGCATATTCTTGTGTGCCTCAATGCGAGTTTTTTATTACCCTTTTGCACTGAGAGATTGCACTAAAGGGAATGGCCTGTTGACTCTTTGAATGTTTAATTAGGTTTGAACTTGAGGGGGGGGGACTAGAACATCATCTCACATTCACACAGCGTTGCACAACAAATGATGCAAAGAATGGCCCGAAAAGAACACAAACCATAACTCTGTGTGCTGGTTTTGTAATATTTGAAGTTAAAAAGAAGTGTGAAACTATCTGACCCAGAGCCGGATTTCAAATTTGGAATTGAATCTTATCATGTATGGTTTTTGGAATGACAGCTATGGCACTCTTTGCATTCAGAGACAATCTGGTCCCAAACCTTTCACTCGGTATGCAAATGGATATATTACATGCTGGTTTTATGCCTGAATAACATTAACTTTTACAGTTAACACGGAAGCGACCTAACCATATGCGAGGTGCCACGGGGGGTGGGGGTGGGTGGTCGCTCCAGTGGTGGGTGCATTGCACACAAGAGGGCTGGTTCAAGTCAAAAAAGGGTGTTAAGTTGCTCTCATGCATTTTAAAATCCAGTAGCCTGTGAGAGATCATGACCCACTCTTCAATGCTCCCTCTTGTGTAGTAAGTGCCAAATATTAATTGTGCCAGCATTAACTTTTTTTCCTACATGTCCTGTCTTAATCTACGTAATGGACGCATGGCTTTATCTGAAAGACAAAAAGGAGCCTTTTGTCCTCTGAGGACAAAAGGCGCACCAGTCCAAGCGATGTGTGACCACACTCAAATATCCTTTATTATCCTTAGACATTTATTTGCTATTTTATTATTATATTATATACAAGCACAAACATAATTGAGTGTAGGTATGTTTTCTCAAGAGATGTCAGGAATTTCAAAAAACAAAGATTAACATTTTGCGTCAAATGATCTCTTTACACTCTGCTCTGGAACTTGTCTGGGCCTCACTTTACAGAAAGCTCAGTTTGTTGTGAACATTTAATATATGAAGACACAGGGATCAGTTAAATGCAAGCATCCTTAGAATGTGAATTTTAAAAGAAATGTAAAAAATGCCCTTAAACCTTAGAGGGCTAAACATACTGTATAGATCTAGTAAGCAATGTTTCATATTCCATGTCTGAAAAGGGCTTTACACAAAAATAGGTCTACCTTTTGAAATTATGTCTTTCTCTCATCTAGTGTTTTTGTAATGACGGCCATGGCATTCTGAGGCATGTCTAGTCCAACTCGCCACAGTCTAAATAATGCACTGGTTAAGCAACACCCATAGTCTGTGACTCATTCATGGAGCCTGTGGATCAACAAAGCTCAAGTATTGTTGAGTTAAAAGTTGCTGTCTGAGAGTAACAGGCTCTTTGCTGCTGACTAGCACAAGCAGTCAACGTTAAAATCAATTTCCACAGGCTAACTCATTGTAGAGTCTCTACCTCTTGCACCTAATCCCCTTTTAACTGGCTGAACGTGCACACAACACACCCCACACACACACACCACACACACACACACCACACACACAGTGCGTCTCACTATCTTTGTGGGGACCCTTCATTGACATAATGCCTTCCCTAGCCCCTTACCCTGACCTTAACCATTACAACTAAATGCCTAACCTTAACCATTACCCTCACCCTAACCTAATTCTAAACTTAATCCTAAAACCACGTCTAAACCCGAAAAACAGCCCTTTAAAGTTGTGGGGTCCAGTGGGTTGTCTTGTCCAGACAAAGCTGTCCGGCCCCCCCAAGTATACTGTATTCCCGGTTGTTGGACCGCACGAATATAGTTTAACAAGATAGTTATAACACACACACACACACACACACACACACACACACACACACACCACACACACACACACACACAATCCTGTAGCCTTTCACATAATTTCATATTGGATTTTTCTGGCTTAAGGATGTAAACATTCGCTTGAATAAATGTTAATGGTTATTCTATAAGCAGTACCCACTCACAAGTGTGTCAGAAGAACAAAAGGCCTTGTTCACAAGTGCGCTTGAGGAAAGCTAAGGCATGAAGGGCCTCCGAGGGCGGCTCTGTGGCACTGTGGACTCACAATGGCGTGCTGATTGAAATATACTCTTAACTTGCGGCATGCAGTGGTGGCGAAGGCGGCGGCGAAGCTCAACATGACGAATTTCTTTGCAGCTACAAGACCGGAGCTGGAGAAATCAAGCTTGTGAGCTCGCAGCCTCTACTTAAACTTGTTTAAGACGGAGCCGAGAGGTAATTAGGTTTTGGGTGAACAATAAGCTCGCAGCACTTTGCGTAGCACCGGCCTGGCTCCAGACATGTCTTTTGTTGCAATTACGTGAGGTGTGAATTCCTTATCAGATGGATCAGTATCTGCATTCACATAATGCGTATTCGTTCCCCCAGTCCCATGCTACAAGCTTACGTTTGTGCTGATTACCATGCAGGAGGTAGCGATGGGTAGGGATGGAGGAAAGGGCTCGTCTTTTTTTATGGTTCTTTCAGTGCGGTGGGGCTCCAGCGCC
Source organism: Etheostoma spectabile (assembly GCF_008692095.1). Taxonomy (NCBI): domain Eukaryota; kingdom Metazoa; phylum Chordata; class Actinopteri; order Perciformes; family Percidae; genus Etheostoma; species Etheostoma spectabile. The sequence continues at coordinate 18,972,974 of NC_045750.1, read as the reverse complement.
TCGCCACGCAAAGGTTAATCAATTCTGAATGATGAGCCATAAAAGCTTTAACAATGCAGTCACTCTCTAATGAGTGGTCCTGCATGCTCACTCGGGAAGGACAGATTGTTTTTAGGACGCTCCGAAGTTCCAATTCAAAAGCGCTGAAGCATTCGATTACAGCCCAGAGAGCACTGGACGCAGTGAGGGTCCAGAGAGCAGGACAGGGAGCCCTGCAGTGTGCAACTAATGTCTGCTCAAGACGGGAAACAAGAGAGAGCCATCACACGGCCATCAATATCACCCTAATGCTGACTATTGCCTCACAGTTCAGCCAAAACCTGCAGACTTTTGACTGCAGTTCCAGCAGCTGAACCGGCTAATTCTTTTGAGTGCCATCTTCTGTGATTTTAGCCTTTATTAATAGAGGTATTATTCTGTCCCACAGGGTTAGGGTTCGGGTTGGGCCTGGGTGTCCTGCCGCTGAACAGATGGAGTGGACTGCCTTGTCTTAAAGAGCTGCTAACCCAGAAGGAATATGATTAGTCTGGGTTTCAAAGAGGAGTTTTAGTATTGTATCATGGCTGAAAAAGTGTGTCAGAGTCTAGTCCACACTAATACCATAACATACTTAAGGCATTTTGAATTATTTTTTAAAAGAAATTGATCACACTGGGAATTGATGAATAAAATGATTAGCGACCTGCTCCATGCTTCCCAATTACACTGATTATAGTGTTACAGCGCTTTAAATGGCGCCACTTACTCAAAATCATAAACATGACACCGGCTTGGCCAAGCACGCCACTCTCTTTCACCATAGCCAACGGATAAATATTCCGCCAGGTTACCTGAGTAATTGTCTGTTGTCAGTATGCCACGTGTAATTATGAGTGACTGTAAAAGAGCATGTGTTAATTGTTTTTTTCTGGCTCTTTCCCGCAGGTTGTCCTCCTCCCACCGTCCTCGTTGTCCTTGGCCGGACAACCCCTCGCCACATTCCAGCGCGTGTCTCTATCACGAACCGAGCGCCGCCAAATACATCATCCCCCAACATTACATCCCACACACATCCATTCAACTAAATGCCTCTTTCTTTCTATTTCGCCCATATACAAACATCTATTAAACTGAGATATTTACTGTGTAATAAAAGTGTTTTTGGTAGGTGTCGACCGATACTGGTATTTCAGGGCCGATACCAGTAATTAGTAGGTAATAAAACCGATAACCAATATTTGAAACGGATATACATTTACAGTAAACAGGGAAAATCTTTTAGTCAAAATTAAGATTTGGTATGTTACAAACTCAACACTTACAAAGCCACCGTGAAAAAAAAACTGATAAAAGTTTGCCCCGCATAAAATATTTAAAAAAAAACACAAAATACAAATTTAACTACAGTAAACGTCTAATTCAAATCACTATATACTGTAACTACTGAAGTTTTGACTGAAACAAAGAGCTGTAGCCGAGCCAAAGACCACTTTTATTTTTTAATTCATTAACTTTATCCTTTATCATCAGGCAAATAAAATGCACGTACAGATAAACCAAGAGCCTGGGTCTGACCGAGGTTTCTGCCTAAAAGGAAGTTTTTCCTCGCTACTGTCGCACTGTTGCTTGCTCTGGAGGAGACTACTAGAACTGTTGGGTCCTTGTAAATTCTGGAGTGTGGTCTATCTGTATAGTGTCTTGAGATAACTCTTGTTATGAATTGATACTATAAATAAAATTGAATTGAAATTGAATAGATAATCTGCAAATTGCCAAATATCTGCAACCGGAATTGTAAAAATCCAAACAGGCTGATAATTGGTAAATGAAAGAAGAAAAAAAAGAGAAGAGTGGCAGGTGGTAATGACATGAATGTAAGTGGCAGAGAGGTGGAGGTTGTATATCCAGCTGAAGCTCCAGTGCTCTCTGTGCTGCATTCTTTTAATCACCATAGTCACAACACTCTTCTGGGCCAACTGTGTTTCATGGATGCTTAAGCATGAAAGAGGAATCTTGTTGGGTGGATCCATAGAAATAGTGAATTAAAAAAAGGCTTTAGAGTTTGTCACCGCAAAATACAGCATTTTAATTACGGTAGATTCCCTTGGGACTGAGATGCAAATACAGCGCTGGCTCTTTAGTCACCAGTGGGAGTCTGCACCATCGCTAAGCTGATAATGTTGGCCACTGCAGTGCTGATATACACATTAAATTAATCTGGGTAATATGCATACTGGATATGTTATGGATCATAGCAGGCTGTGGTCATTAATGCTAATGTGGAACCATCATCGTACTTAGCATATCAGTGGTTTTCAAAAATGAAATTGTCAATCGCTATAATGATCTCTCAGCTGGAGCAAAGGGTGGAGTGTGCATAGACTTGTGTTAGCCAGACAACTTCACCCTAACAATCAATAGTTGTTTTTCACTTTTCTTTCTGAGAAAAAGATCCAAATCAATCTAATGGCTGTGTAAAATACTTTGTAAGTCAGGACATGGTTAGCCTAGCTTGGCGGATTGTATGTTTGATCCATTAGCAAAACAAAATTTGAATAAGACTTTAATGGGGTTTAAAAATTTGGTGAAGAACAACATTTTAGTGTCTTTGGCTGTATCACTGGTAAGCGTTTACACTTCTGTTTGTGTATGGATTTAACCAGTGGTTTCCACATCAAAGCCCTAGAAACTGACAAAACAGATCAGAAATAAATCTTCATTACCCAGGCTTTTGTAACATCATTTAAAAACGGAAAATGATGTGCACCTACAGTTTAAATACAGAGCGTTTGAAAAGAAACTGTCAAAAAAAGCAACATAAACATCGGGAAAAGTGACACAAAGATTAACAAAAACCACAAAAAGTTGAAAAAACGCCAAAAATGTTGGAAAAAGCGACTCAAATTTGAGAAAACAACAAAAATGTCGTAGGAAGTGACTTCCACATCGTGAAAACCAACCTCCTTGGCCAACAAAAGTTGTCGGAGCACAAATTAGGCATTTCAAAAAAACTGTCAACCACGTTCTATATACAGTTTCTGTTAACATATATAGACATACTACTGTAAATACACAGATATTTCTTAGAGTGTAGGATTTCTTGCTTTTAGATGTTTTCTGACAGAAACCAATAAAACATAGGCCGAAAATGGCCATAGATTCTGTCAATTTGTTACTTATGGATAAAGTAATAGTGAAAGTAAATGATTCCTCTTTTTATTGGGGACCAGTGTTTCCCTCAAGGACCGCTGGGGGTCCCCAGGATCCACCCCCCCCCATTTGGGTACCACTGGATTAAAGCTATAGTGCGTTGTTTATGTCTCCCCCATGAGGAATCCTACGTTATGGCAACTGAACCATGTTGGGGCATCCACGTGACACAAGCCTCCTCCCACCCCCTCCACACAGTTGTTAGTAACCAAGGAGGACAAGGAGGATTAAAAAAACCTCATGGACCCTTCAGAAGAGGTGATTATCTATCTAAAGTTGCCAGACGCCCTTCTGAACATAGCCATACTGAGAAATCCAGAGAGAGTTGTGTGGAGCTGATAGTCTTAACCAGCTTTGTAACAACTCAATTGGCGATGGCTTGAATGTAACCGATGTTCATTCATATAAAAACCTGCGAAAGCTTTAAACAAACAAAGACACAATGTGCTGATTGGTTTGATGGAAGAGTTCTTACCAGCTTGGCCAGTAGCGATGCTAACCGCCGCAAACAGCCTTTGCGTGCGGCTCAGGTCCGACACCCCGTTGACAGCCTCCACCTCAAAAGTGTAGTTGGCGTGAGCGAGCAGGTCCATGACGGTCACATACGTGTCCACTAATCCTGACTGTGCGGGGGAGTATCCCACATTGGGCCCACAGGGAACACACTCCTCGGGATCCCAGCTGCAGCGCCGGCATATGACCCTGTAGGTGACGTCGTTGCGGCCGCCTGTGTCCGCCGGCGGGCCCCACTCCAAGCTAACGCTGGTCTGGTTGATGTTGTAGACCAGGTTCTGTGGCGCAGAGGGAGGTCCTGTCAGAGGTGGACAGGGAGGAAGCCAGAATTAAATAACTTGAGTGCCAAAGAAAGTGACAGCCAACAGTGTGCATCGACTGAATCGGTGCTTTCACTGTTCTCTGGGACAAAGAGAGAGAGAGAGAGAGAAAGCACACTACAGGACATGCCAGCTCCAGCCCCAGAGCCAAATACTGACATGCAATTATAATAAGACTCAGATCAAGAAGGAAAAAAAATAGTATAGTACAGGTACAGTGAAAAGAAGAAGTCAGCTCTGGCAGGCACCAAGGTCAGTGTTAAAAGGCTGTGAAATGAAGGAGTCAAGCCCAGAGTTTCAAAGGGGGAATCATTTCATAGTAGAGTTCTTGCACACTCACACACACACACACACACACACACACACACACACAATATTCTGTTTCCCGTCATCGCTCCATCGCCATTCTTTACTAGGGTTGAGTGCTAATATGTCACCGGTGCCTAGACAACTGGTATCTGCCGGACCGAATAGCAACGCAGGTTGTAGTGCATTTCAGAGCCACTTAAAGGGGAATTGCAGTTGAGTTCATGATGTGGAGTGCTGTCAGTAGCGAGACAAATGAAAACAATCGGTGCAGTCTACACTGAGTTATCCTTCTTCTAGAGTTAGCACCCAACAGGCTTAAACAGGGCAAGTTTTAAACTTCTTTTTAGCCTCTAAACATGTTCAAATTGTCATTACCAGTGCTTAGCCATGTGCAGTTATTCCTTCCAAGAGAACACAGTGAATGTGACTGCAGTAGATGTGACAGAAAGGCATACAAGTGTGTTAATTCAGCTACTGCACATACTGTACCTCTGTTTATTTCCTGTTTTCTGGTGAAGTCCACATTAGTCGATCAACACAACTTTTATGCCTTTCTGTCACATCTACTGCAGTCAAATTCACAGGCACTGGTTGGGTGCAAAATCTAGCAGGTTATAACATGGTGTAGGCAGCACCGATTGTTTTCATTTGTCTCGCTACTGACAGCAGTATAAATTAAAAAAAAACAGAGCTACAAGTTGAATTCTCCTTTAAATACCTGCACTGCCGCTCTGATGGTTCAAAATGGACGTAACAACAACAAAAGCAGCGCTGCACGTAACCCTAGTTAACATTACACTTAGTCTATATAATTAAATAGATTATGAGATTGACAGTGTAAGGGGCTTTCCATTTCAGTCAGGTCCAGTTAAATTCTCTAGTTACCACATTTTGAAACATTCTAGAATTTATGAGCATTGAAATTCATCCATCAGTGATGTCACTAATTGAGAAAGCAAGCCCAGTTTTGCATATGCGCTGCCCATAGGTGCTGCCTGAGCAAGGACAGCCCGCCCAGTGAATTGTTTGAATTAGGTTGACCAATCACAACAGAGTGAGCCTGCTGACCAATCAGAGCAGACTGGGCTTTTAAGGAAGGCGGGCTAAAAGCTCAAACAGAGTTATTCAGACAGACGAGCTGCAGCAATGGGCAGTATGAGAAACATAATATGTTTTTTGAACATCAAACATGTAAACTTATTCTATGTGACCCCAAGAGTTCAAATATGACACTGAAAAGAAGTGTGATATGCACTCTTTAACTTGTTGCATGTTCTGTGTCCAGTATTCACTCTCCTGAAGATCTCTTTTGGTCTCCACCCACTTCTGAAAAATCTCTGTCTCTTCAGCTGCTAAATGTTCCACAAAGTTCACCAGTCAGTCAGTAACGTTGACTGTCTGTTTGGAGCTGGGCCGTCAGTGGAGAGTGAGTTTAAAAGCTGCCTGATGCTGCTGGAGGTTGACGATTAGAGCAAAGCAATGTTAAAAAGCTCCATAGAGCTGAGAGGTGCAGCCTGGTGCCTCATATATTACTTGTGAAAAACTCTGACCTTTTTTTACAATGTACTCATGCATCCAATCATCACTGCTGATTCCTCCAGATGGACAGAGGGCTTTGTTTACATGCCGATTGTTAACAGCATCAAATCTGCAGCTGTTATGGAAAATGATTGAGACATGGTTACATGGAGAAATCAGACGCCACAGACAGTCCCTCTCTAAGTCCTCCTGTTCTCCAAAAATCTATCCCAGCTGAACATGATGGCTTTACTGGGCTGCCTTAAAGAGGTAAATCATATAGACAGCAGGACACTTAAAGTTAATGTCCTCCAAAAAAAGACTCAAAGACTGACTCGCCACAGAATTTATGAACACGATTTAAACCTGGATTATCACCGCTCTGTAACTGCCGTATACAGTTTCACTTGACATACAATAACAGCCACCTCCGTGCATCAAAAGGACCACAGAGCATTTGACTGTAAATGTTCACGTAATGGCGATGAGATTAACTCATCTCGTAAAAACAATGAATAACAAATTGCTGCTTTCATCTTTCAAATTCCATGCTGGTGGCTTTTATGGCCCAGATGTTGATATAAATAAAGTCCCCCCGCCCCCATCCTACTAACGCAGTAAAGATTATATGGCTCATATTATTTGTTTATGAATGTTTTCTGAACATCTTCATTTACTTCTCTGGGAAATTTCAACCGTTCTATTTTCTCAGGAAATATTCTTCAGAGGGAATGTTTGGGAGGGACCTCTCCACTCATTACATTTGTCACATTAACTAACAAAATAGGTCATGCATAGGCATAAAGCAAAAACTGCTATTGCAATATTCAGGCTCATTAATTACAGCACTTTGTTTTTTTTTCCTGTTCCAGCCATTGGAACCAACGGCTCAACGGAGACATCCATATTCATGATTATCGGGTAAGATAAGAGACTGTGGACTGGGAAGATGAAAGAGCCACCTGTGGCAGGTGAAGTGGAGAGGAGTGACTGCTGATAGCGCCACTCGACTTCAGCCTTGGCACTGACACTCGACCCGCGCACTCCATCTGCTTTGCAGACAAAGACAAGGTGCCACGACACACGTGCACACACACACACACACCTCCAAACTCCCAGTCCAAATCTGAGGGGTCTTTTATTCTAGCATTTCCATGGCCACGCTAAGCGATGATAACATCTTATTTTGCCCCTGCTACACTCATTTGGCTCTCAGGTGCCACAGATCAAAATGTGGATTTCTTGGCAACAAGAGGTGAGAGGAAATTAGATTAGGCTGACCCTGGATCTGTGTGATCTTTGTATTTTGTATTGTATTTCAGACACACTAGCTGCACACTTTCCTCCTAAAGGCCTCTTCAAACATCATGTAACATCTGAAACTCCCTTTAGAGGCTTGGTTTTGTTGTAACGTTTTGTAAGAGGCTATCCAATGTGTGCAGAAAGTCGGCACGGTTTTAACTTCTCTCTCAAGCTCTCTTCATCATTTGTCATGTTCTGTACGTGCAACGCCACATGTGCAGCGCCACGAAAGCTTTCAAGGACAGACTGTCTGAAAGTGTATTTTTGTCACGTCAAGACTACAAAGACAGAGACAAGCCTTGGAGGCAACATCTACACTATAATCAAAGCTCTGATTTCTTGGCAACAATAAGTGAGAGGAAATTAGATTAGGACTGACCCTGGATCTGTGTGACCTGTGTATTATGTGTTGTATTTCAGACACACTAGATGCACAATAGCCTCCAAGCTTTTCCCTTTTCCCCCTTAAAGGCCTCTTCAAACATCATGCAACATCTGAAACTCCCTTTCCACAAGTGTTGGAACTTTTTGGAAGAGACAATCCAATGTGTGCAGAGATGTCAGTTGGCGGGTTTAAACTTCTCTCTCAAGCACTCTTTATCATTTGTCATGTTTTGTATGTGCAAAGCCACATGTGCGGCATCATAAAAGCTTTCGAGGAGAGACTGTCTGAAAGAATTTATTTTTTTAGATTACAAAGAGAGTGCTAGGGAAGAAATAAAGGCATTTTCATTTTTAGGGGGCATTTTGAGACAAAACCGATCTCCGTCCGCACAAGCGTTTGAGCACCAGCAGCACAACTAATCTTCTTGACCATTTGCGGACACTGGGCATGCGCATGGATGTAAACAGGAAGCGGATTGTCTGATATTATGTATAAATTCACAATTCAGAGAATACTGGCGACAACAACAATGCCATCCAAACTACAAAGCAAGGAGTATTCAAAGCAAAACGGGGGCGGCGGTGTCTGTTTTGGGGGCTTGGAAAAGCAAAAGTAGTGTGTGCGTGAGAAGTTATGGGAAAACTTTTCCCTTTAGACGTGGAGAGACATACATCATACTACCCAGGTTTTTTTAAAGCATACTGGACCCCTCTTCTCTGTCCCACATCACCGACAGCACGGATTTGCGATGCAGTCTGAGCCCTCCGCTGTCTGTTTGCTGCTCATCCTTACAGCTCAAGGGCTTGTCGCTCTCCCTCTTCTTTTAACTCCTTTCCCTGTCTCTCAGTGCCCCACTCTGTCTTATCTTTTCGTGTTCTCTCCTCTCACCCCTCCTTCCAGTCAAGTTTCATTTCACGGATTAGCCTGCCAGTGCCCCCACAGCCTGAAATGTCTCAATCACTTGCTGGCTTCCCTCTAAGGCTGCCACTGTGACCAAGCATTGGTGAGCGTGTGTGGACCTATTATCGTTTTTTGTTTTTGTGCATAAATATGTGCATGCACAGTGTGGTTGTAGCTAAAGCAGCAATGGGTGATGTTGCAGAATTAACAGTTTTTTTTTTAAAACTCTGCTCTATAAATTATAGGTTTTAGCTTATTTTATTATTTTATCCTAGCTAGGATATTTGTATCTATTGCCTACGTTGCTGAGTCTTAGAAAAACATATTGTTCCTTAATTTTTAGGACTTGCTTGAAATCTATATTGGTTTTTGTAAAAATTGTGAGAAAAAGGTCTTCAGCTGTAAATACGTATCCACTACATCTAATAAGCTACAATGTAGGAAACAAAGTATAGTAGTGGATCGTTTTTAGGTCAGGTTTCAAAGCCCATCGCAACTCCAGACCTGAGTAAATCCAAGCTTAGGACAGAGGAATCCGGCGCTTATCGGCCTTGAGAGTTGCTCGGGACTGCCTTAACCCTCCACAGCCTATTAGCCGGCTCTGCTCTAATTGGGGAGTAGTGGGGAGAGGGGCGGCAGGGGTGAGTGCAATTCAAATCGCCTATGAGGTAATCCTCACTCTACAAATGTGTGTTATGACCCCATGACCTAGCCTCTAATGATGTGGCTGCAGCAGACCCAGTTTGAGGGAAACCATGCAGAAGAGGAGAAGAAGAGTTCATTAAGCTGAAGAGCCTCCGGCCACTGTTGTAATAAACTAAATTTCTACACTTCTTCAGTACCACACTGAATTCAATAATAGATTTGCAACTCGCACAAAATGTGTGCCGCACGCTAGAATGCCGTTACAGCCTCTAGTGAGAGCATGATGGCACATGGACAGGAATACAAAACTGGAAAGCATCGAAGACTTTGTTAAAACAACAAACGTTTTTGTTGTGCACCTCTGCCGCATGAAGTAAGAACTGGGAGATTTCACTCATCCTGAACTACTGAGGAATGTATGCAAAGAATAAAAATACACAATTTAGTTTTGATGCCAAGAAGCATCATGGAATGATCATCCTGGTGCTAGTTACTTTTAGGGCGTTTTCACACCTATAGTCTGTTTGCCTTGGTCCGAATCAGTTGGAGATAGTAAACTTGGGTAGCTAGAAAGTAAATAGAGGAAGAAGTTCCTGTGTTCTGGTCTAGTGATCAAACCAGCTCATTTCATTAAAATTATCAGACACTGTTTCGCAGAGACGTTACTACGTCTTCTTTGGTCCCCGAGACTTTGCTCTGCTCTGGTCACCAAGACTTCGCTCTTCCGGCATCTGTCTCTAATTTTAGCTACTTGTTGTTGACTACAGAGATATAAGTGATGGACGGCGAGCTTGACCGCCGTCTATTTCTGTGATAGAAACACTGCACGCTTCTACAGTTTGCTGCTCTTCAGCATCGCAGACACTACAGGAGACATTAGTTCAGACTGCTAAGCTACCTGTCCTGACTACAGGAGACATTAGTTCACACTGCTAACCTGTCCTGACTACAGGAGAAATTAGCTCAGACTGCTAAGCTACCTGGCCTGACTACAGGAGACATTAGCTCAGACTGCTAAGCTACCTGTCCTGACTACAGGAGACATTAGTTCCGAGTGCTAAGCTACCTGTCCTGACTACAGGAGACATTAGCTCAGACTGCTAAGCTACCTGTCCTGACTACAGGAGACATTACCTCAGACTGCTAAGTTACCTGACTTCAGGAGACATTAGGTCAGACTGCTAAGCTACCTGTCCTTACTACAGGAGACATTAGTTCAGACTGCTAAGCTACCTGTCCTGACTACAGGAGACATTAGCTCAGACTGCTAAGCTACCTGTCCTGACTACAGGAGACATTAGTTCACACTGGAGGAGTATGTATAGTTGGTGCGGTTTGCCAAGTAATTTTTGGTTATTTGATACATTTCCTCATTTCTTTGCTTCATTAAAGTAGAACATTAACTGAAATGGTTAGGGCATTTGTTCTGCATTATACCCATACCTGTTACTATTACTTAACCATTCCTTCTACACTTTTACCTAGTCCTGTCTTGTAAAAGGGACTTATGTCAAAATTGAGATTTTGCATCTTAAAAACTGAAGTTGATGAAAGGCTTTTAATCTACATATTCCTAAATTAAGATGCTTCCAGTCAAAATATTACCAAAGAAAGTGGGACGGGGAGGGTGATTTTTAGCCCAGTGCCTCCTTGTTGGTTCATCTAGCCCTGACCAAAGTAACTGCTAAAATCTGGGAGCATAGATCATTGCAACACTAGCCCCAACATTCTACAGTCCCCTAGCAACCCCAGGCTGATTGGACCCTCTGACGGACGTCAACTTGTTGAGGTGGCACATTTTAAAGGGTCGCAGCGGGGGCTGGGAGGAGTAGACGACTGCTCACAACTGCTCTTTTCAGCCCCTAGCTTGCACCAGCACCCCTCACAGCTGTTGCATGATTGAAGCCCACTCCCCAACCCGTCAACAACTCCTGTCTGTGTCTTGCCTCAGGAGGAAATGCCTCCCCATTGCTGTCCCCATACATCTCATTTTCTCACAACTTTGCATATGAATGGCATGGACAAACATTAAAAAAACAAAAGCTTTTTTTTTGCCTTTTGCCCCCTCTTAACACATACCACATGGGACACAATGTATCTGGAGTTATGTTTTTGGAACTTCTTCCCTCATCTTTATTCAGAGTGGATTTGGCTTTTCATGTCCCCACATTACATCGTCATCTCATTTCCTCTCAAATCCTCATAGACACATTCTTAATCTCTGTGTGCCAGAGATCCATCTCACTGTTTTGCTAAGGCCTAAGATATGGTAGCTTTACAAACCCCTATTTAAAAAAATCTGTCAATCAAGCTATTTGTTCAGGCAGTGCAAATTCATTTTCAATTACTATTCACTCCTGGTCAGGATAAGGCTTGAAAAAGGAAATCACAGTTACTATTGGTCACAGTGACTTAATCCAGCGATGAATGAGGAAATGCACGTACAGAAAGCCGTGCAGAAATTGTGCCGGGTGAAGGAGGAGGAGGGCAAAGCTATTCATACAAGTTAAAAAAATATATATTTACATATAATGGTATGGGGTCATCAAGTGTAGACCCCAAGTTAATGAAAATGAATAATGGAAAGTCTGCATTAGGCAACTTCAGTAATTACTACACTACTTGGCCAAGGTGATTACCCAGAGGGGAACAGCCAGAGGACACTGCAAAGAAGTGGGAACTTTCTCCGGTTCTTACCTCTTCATGAGGCAGCAAACATGTCAGACGCATTCTCACGTACTGGGAATCCTCTGTTTGGTTTAGGCGAGGGATGGCGCCTGGGTAGAGCGTGCAGGAGGCCGGACATGACGCAAAAAGTATACCGTGATCACGTAGCCAGTTTGTGATTTGCTTAAAAATGAGGTTTTTTTGCCGTTCTTTGATTTCAGCTTTGGCCTATAAAGCAACACTAGAGAACTTTTCCCACTTCGGTCCCCCCACAGGATGGAAGTGGAATGGTCCCATTATGTCTCATTGCAGCTACAGACCTGCTACCAAGTCTGGCAAACTTGCATAGTGCTGTCATAGCCGGTAGAGAGATGCAAAGGGAATACAAGAGTGCTGTTCACCCAGTTACCAGTTGATGAACCACTGAAACCAACATTATTTTAAGTTACAAAAAGTTATCTAGTGTTGCTTTAACAACAGACGTTTGCAAATGTCATGGCTTCTACAGTTAGACATTTTCATACTTTCTTGTGTTTGTTTCAGAAACATCATCTACACGCCACTGCTAGCTAAGAATTCTCCAATGACCTACTCTATTCAGTCATTCAGACATTGCACAGACTTTGTACACGAGAGCTAGCAGGGTAAAGACTGGTTGTCCACTCCAACTGATTAGGACATTTGAATTCTCACCTACAGTGCACATTGCAGTTCATGTGTGAAAGGGCCATATGTAACTCTCTTCTCAACAGCAGCCGCTGCAGCCACAAGTAACAGTTATGCGATAATGACACTTGGAGAGTCAGTTGTTAAAAGGCACCATCATTAGGAGGCATGACTCAGAGCACAAGGAATCTCACCACAAGAAGCAAACAAACATGTTCACTACAGAGGTCCAGTAATGTTTACTTCTTCTTTCTTCTTTGAGATAAACCCCTATGCTAAGTTACATAGCAATACAGATATACAATGCATCCGTGGAAAGTTGGCTAACATTAGCAACCAATGGCCACCATTAGCTACTGGTCATACCAGAGCAAATAAGGTTGAGTGGTACCATATTAACAACATGTCTACCCAGAGTTCAGCTGGTTTGTGCAAACAGGAAATGGCCGTGACCGGATTCTCAGACTAAGGGGGCCCAGGGCAAAAAACTATTGATCCCCAACCAGCAGTAAAGGATTCATTACTTCATTTATGTGTTGTTGGTGCTGTAGCCTGAGCTGTCACACCACAGCCCACTCTTTATTTCCGCTGCACACTATATTGTGGCACATTTGTGTGCATGAACTCTACTAAAATGTGATTTTGGTCGGAATACCAGCATTTAAAGAACATCTGTTTTCCTGAGTGGACACGCTATATGCTCAAAACATGATTACAACAAGTACACAGTATGTGATAAAGCTCAGAAAGTGAATTGTGCAGCTTTATGGAGGGGTGTAAATCCAGCCAACGGCAGCTAAAGGAAAAAAGGAAATGGCTGACTCTCTGGCCAGTCCACTAGCTCATGGACAGAGGGAGCAGTCTGAGACGGACATACTGTAAATACTGAGCCCATTACTTCCAAATGTTCAAAGCAAGGAGAGGAAAACAACCAGCTAAAATGCAGAATAGATGGTTGCTATTGTAATGATAAATAATGCTTGTGGGAAACAATAGCTCGTTAACAATCAAAGAGGTAAAACTTTCTTTTCCAAGTTATGATTTTCTTTTCTTGCAACCCACAATCTAACCCACTGTTTTAAATAAAATATGTTTATACTGATGAAATATTTTTACTTATATAATACACCTACTGTACACGTGGCAGAAACATTATTTTCCCACAAAAGTGGAATGAAAGGCTCTGAGAAAACCTTCCGAGGCTTGTGTCAAATAATGAATGATTGGAGAACACTTTTGGTGACATCACCACACTTGTGCAGTGTACAACAGCAATGTGTTGTTGTTGTTTTGGGGCTGGCAGAGGCAGAGCTGCTTTACAGACGCCTTGGCATGACAAAGACTCATTTTTATAGGATATTTACAACATTAAATCCAAACTCCTATCTAGTTCTCTCTTTGTTTCTCTGATTTAATGCATAGACAAGCCACCGCAGCGTTCCACACACACACACACCACACACACACACACACACACACACACACACACACACACACAGACACACACACACACAATACAGATTCTATCTTGGCCTACTTTGGGTGTTCAGGGAAAAGGAAAAAGCGGCACTGTTCAGGATGTGAACCAGGCACGCCATACCATAATTGTTCTTGTTTTTAACAGGAAATGGTACAAAATGAATTACCATAATATTAAATGTAGATTTTTCTTTATACTCTATCTAAATAGATATGTTAAAAAAAGCATGCCGAGGGTGGTCAGCAGCCAGAAGTCTGCGGTCCTATCCGAGAGTCTTGTGATACATTATCAGTAGAATGAAGCCACACAGATAAGGTGAAGAGATTATGTTAAGGGCTGCTGTTTACCTCCAGTGATAAAAAGCAGCGTGCTAACATGGCCCTGCTGGGGTGGGACACTTCCCGTGCACAGTAGCTGGAAGCAACGGGTAAAAAAAAAAAAAAAAAAAAAAGGAAAAAAAACATCCAGGAGCACCTTGAAATAAACTTGTTTGGGAATGGATTAGGAGCTAAAACAGCCCCGCCCTTCAGACTGATACCCCCCCCCCCCCCCCCCACGATTGGATAAATAAGCCATCAATGGCTGTCACATAATGGTTACACTGGCCAGGACAAATGAAGACGCAGGGTGCTGCCTGGGCTGCCCCTGCCGACTGCAATTGCAATCTTTCAGACGGGAAATGGCAAATTGCTCCTCTCATCATTAGCAAGCAGCTAAGACAGAAAACAGACATGCAAGCCTGCAAACATAATTATAATGACACGCTGCGAGGCAGAGAGGAACCGCTATGGAACACATCTGGGGCTTTCATGAGACCACTGACTGAACAGGTCTGCCGAGGCTTTGCAATGGGCTTCTTCCCCTCTCACGTGTGGCGGTTTAATTTCAGATCCCATTGAGTTCTGTGCGCAGTGTTTACCTAGCAACGGCATGGCAGACTTACTTGTGCAGGCCACAGACGGAGGGTCGGAAAGGGCTCGGTAGTAGCCGTCCTCGCAGTCACAGCGCCAGGAGCCCTCGCGGTCGTTCAAGCTGTGCGCCGGGCAGCGAGAGCACTGGAGGTCCTGGGAGGAAGACTTGTAGAAACCTCGACCGCACGCTGCAGAGGGACGACAAGAAAACAACAGAATAAGGCCAGGACATATGAATATAGTAAAAACAAAGCCACAAGCATTTTGTCTTCTTCAGAGGAAATTTCCATCAAGACATTGTTAGGTTTGACCTGCTTTTAACACTAAACACCACTCTAACGCTTTTATCCATTCTGCAATTCAACTTTTAAATGGATAAAATCAGTTTTTTGATTATTATGTATCTACTCTCTAGGGTGTAGGCCTATATGTAGACCTGTGTGCTGTTATGTATGTATGGTATGTGTGTGTGTTGTCTGTAGCTTTTACCCCTTGTAGAATTAATAAAGTTGTTGAATTGAACAAAGAGAGGAGGACAAAGACACAAACTAAATCATAAACCCTGTTTGCACATACAGCACTATGTGGGGATCTTATATCATTTATCAGTTACCCCCACAAATCAGCATATTGACATTTGCCTAAATAAGTGATGTGATCAGTTTTAAAATTTGTCATAATGTTTTTGAAAAATAAAGAAAGATTTAGATTTGAGAGTATTTAAATAATTAATTGACAAAGTGATTTTCCCTTTCCTGATGACTCGGATGATTGATCCGTTATTGTTATGTATTATTACATTACATTAGGTAAAAATATTCAAGTCTTTACCAAAAATAAAGCTACGATTTAGCTACCTCATTAATCATCATAAAAAGTAAAATGTTCACCACAGTTTTCATAAACCAGGGCTGTCTGGTGGCAAGGACAGAAAACAATGAATCTGCCAATATTCATTTCAACATAGGCTCCTTACAGTTTTTGATAAACATCCCATAAATTGTTACAAGACATGTACTATGCAGTACCTAAGCTGTCAGTAATGTGTTAATACAGTCATGCTGGTATCAAAACATTTCACCCTACTTTTCACCAGAAAGTCAAGCGATATACCTGATATTCTCACAGTAGTATACATGTAGCTCAGAGTAAATTCTTTCAGTAAGACCTAACTATTAATGGATGCACTCCTAAATTAATTCAGCTGTTATCCTAATAAATGTATATTTCATCGTACTGTGTATAACTTGCATATCTGCAACTAGTCTCTCCTGATTGAAATGTATCTCAGCGTAAATCCTTTCAGGAAGGCCTCACTCTTAATCAATGCTCTACTTAACTCCAATCAGCTGTTGGAGGAATTCACCTTCCTGCTAAACCAATCAGGATGGTTACACAAATGGCAAGGGCCAATCACAGAGTCACAACCCTGCTTTAAATAATTGTTTCTCCCGGTGCTATATTTGGAGGCAAATAGTGCTCCCCTTCCACCTCCAGTCATCTACTCCAGCTGACCGGTCCGGAGCCTCCTTCGGTCTGGTCTTTGGGCTCCTTCATCGCCACCATCGATGTCTAGATTTCATCGGGGGGCCTGATGGTTTTCTACCCCATATACTACATGTATACACAATTTTCATATAGCAAAAGAGTCTAATCACCAAAGACTTTTACGTGTTTTTGAACTGTACAATAAATCTTATTTGCATATCTGCAAACCTGTCTCTCCTGATTGAAATGACATAAGCCAGGTTCACACAGCATTATATTCTCTGATGATCTCAGCAGTCATTACAAATCTCAAAAAGCCCTCCAGGTGATATGACAGTCATCAGTTCAAGCCTGGATTCCCATCATCTAGAGGGCATGACAGAACAAAGAGTTGTGCATTTGACGCAATCGAAATATCAGTCACACCACGGAAAAACAAGAAAGAGAGTATTAGAGGTGGCGTTGCATGGACGTAGGACAATCTCAAATAGTAGAAGACCTAGGACACCTAGGATTTTTTAAGACCCTGCGGAACCCCTGAAAATGCATCACAAATCTCTAATGCTGTCAGTTAAATGAGTTATTAACGATGTTAAAGCAAACCCATTTTTACAGCGTCAATGTTTTTATTGCAACATTAATGTTCTTTTTAGCCTAGCAAACTTTGTAGTTTTTTCCCCATGCTGTTGCAACAACTAGTAACGTTCGAAAAACTACAACACCACACCGTATCTAGCTACACAGGAAACTAGACAACAGGCCCGCTCCGAAATGGACGCCAATAAGATTCTGAATGGAAAGTTTCCTTTTTGAAGTTGCCAAATGTTCCATTAACAAGACCAAAGTGATTTGTGTGTGTTGTTGTTGTGAACTGAGCAATCATCGCAGCACGTCTAGTCTGAAATACCACTTGATGGCCAAGCACACAGCTGATGCCAATCCCCCCTCATCAAAGTATTATTTTCACCATTTTATTGATGGACAGTGTTACATCGTGTGAGAGATTGTTCACCCCCGGTGAAACACTCCCGGTTAGTGTGAAATTGAACACTACAGTAGACTATATGCTAATGTTGTTTTCAATAAAAAAACATTTGCACAAAGCGATCCAATCCACTGTTCCATGTTGATAAGAGCATTAAAATGAAAAAAAAAAAAAATAATGGGACAAAAAGAAATCAAGGGACATTTAGAATAGATAAAAATTGTGCCATTAATTGTGATTAATTGCGAGTTAACTATGACATTAATGCGATTGAATATTTGAATTGTTTGACAGCACTACAAATCTCACGTCGAGGCATTTGCCCGGGCCAAACTGCAGCCTGTCACTCCTGGAGGTAAATAACCAGGCTATTTTTATTCTGATGAATCTTCGGGGCCGTAAAGAGGTCCGACGTGTTTATAACCAGTCTTATCTCTGAGAGGAAACATTCTCCAGTGGAGCAAAGAGATAAGCAGACGTATCGAGCACAAGCACACGGATCATTTCAACATTTTACCTTTGACCGAATGCGGTAAACACGCCTGATTAGACCCATGGGAAAGACGGCTCATCGCTGTCTGTGTGCTGAGTTTTAACAAATAACTCTTACGCCCAAACTACTCAGCCAGACAACATTTTTCTAAATTTACAAATGAAGGGGTTTTCCTGCATTGAGGAATTTTTGCCAGCCCCCAGATCGCCAAGAGGTTTAAGCCAGAGCCAAAGAAAAATCACCAGTGCCAAAATGAAATTAAGAATAAAAATTCAAATCCTCTCTGAATGTGTTTATTTTTACCAAACAACCATTGAACAAGCAGCAGTCAGGGTGTACCAGACGCTCTCAGTGATTTTTTCGAGGTAGTAGTCAATAGGTTGGCAGTGACAGTGGGGAAGCGGAGGGACGCCGGTTCAAGTCCCCGGTTCAAGTCCCCGTACGGACTAAATTACGGAGTGTGGATCGGTAGCTGAAGAGCAGGCCACCTCCTGGTCCACTGCCAAGATGCTCTTAAGCAAGGCACTGTACCCCCCCCCAACAGCTCAGGACACTGGTCCAGCACTGGTAGCCCACTCACTCGGACATCTCTCAACTTTGTGCATATATAGGCCCTGAGCACGTGTGTGGGCCTGTGTGTTGTGAGAGTGTGAATTGTAATTAAATCAATAAAAAGTATTAACAATTAAATATCAATTCTACTTGTTTTAACCACTTTTGTTAATTTTTTTTTTTTTACTCCAGCAGTTTTTTGTGTATCAAATTGTTGGAAATTAGAGGAGTATGCATAGCTTTCTGCCAAATGAGGCAACACAGACTCATTGAACCAAACCAATCCCCCCCCCCCCCCCCCCCCCCGTTTTGTTGGTCAATGGCGCGATCACTTCCCACTGCCTCAAGATTGCAATATGCCAAGGATGCCCCTGAACACACCTTCCTGTAAGACCACCACGCCCAGAATGCACCTGAACACACCTCCCTGTAAGACCAGCACGCCCATGGGCGCACAGTTGGGCACCGGTGCATTTGCTATTTAAACGACTGCATTAGTCTTAAACTAGCAAAGACACTTGTGTTTTGCGCTGCGCTGGGTGCACGATAGGGTCCTCTGAGTCTAGAAAAACCCTGAAATGATTCCCAGTAATGGCAAAGACACCAATGCAAATACCTCACTGTGAATCCCATGCATGTGTCATGTTAATATTTAAACTCCAGTAAAGAGTCAAATGGAGGTGTGGGCCTCGGAGTGGGCTAATCCACAGTGACCGGCTGAGAGAGCAAAGCAGAACTAAGCCTGGTGAAAACTGCAATCCAGGCCGCATGATGTCTTAAATCTGCAAGAAATCTATACTGCTGTGAATAGCTCTGCATACAAACTATCATATTATACCAAAAAAATGCATTTTTCATGAGCCACCGGGGGAAATGAGCAATGGCTGTCATACGAGGTCTCCCCCATTACAGATGTGGGTTCTGCTATTTCTTTATTTCCTTTTCCTTGTATTGGCCACCACCTCCTGTGACAGGTCCGGAATGGGAAGGATAGAGGCATTAAGAGGAGGCTGGGGCTCAGGGTATCCCTATTTCAGCTACATGAAAGCCCTGTCATTCTCCATTTATCGAGCTGCCACAACCTCGTGAAAAAATAGACCTGAGACACGATTTAATCTCTAATCTTTCTTTACCTTTTCCGAGCCGGTAATTGAAAACAGAGGCGCGAGGAGGCTGCGAGTGAGCGGCGGGTCTCCAATGCTGACCAGGCTAAAACATGTACACCGAGTCCACAAGCGCTGACTCGTCACATTTGGCTGCTTTTTACTGTACGTTCACTTTTGATGAGCGGTAACACTCGACAAAGAGCAAAGAAAAGCCGAGTATCTGATACGCCGTGTAAACACTCCCCCCCCATGGACGTGGATAATGACACTGAAGGGCTTCTCCCGAAGGTTGAAGGGTGTCTCCATCCTGCTTAAGACCATGCTTTTCTTCCACCACGCTGCGCTGTTTAAACACTCTGATAAGGCAGCGCGTCTGTTTGCCTTTGGGTTTTCTGAGAGCTCATCTGCTGGGTGGCCCGTGTGCGGAGGGCAGGGGGGACGGGGGAAACCTGCAGGGGTGGAGGCCATCTCCCATCACGTCTACCTCTCTGACATACAGCATACACAGGCCATATTAAGACGACATGGACAGGAGGGATAAGGCTTTACTGGATCATTTACTTATCTCCTATTTCCATAGCTAGAGATAGATACATTCAAAGAAATAAATCTGTAAAATCTGTTCTGGGAGCTCATTACCTAAACTTTGTCCCGAAATTAAAAACAGAAATGTTGCGTGGAGCTCCAGTCAAAATACAGAGCATTTTCTGTTTAATTCAATGTTGTTGTCATTGACACAATGTGCAGGCACATATGTAACAACATGTACGTTGTTCGTGTTCCACAAAGAGTTTAAAAACAATGTAACATCCTATCACATCCATACAGGGATAGTAGTATACAGCTGTTTAAACATGATGAAAGATATGTATTTTTGAACACACTGGTATCGGATCAGTATTTGTATGGGCCGATACGCTAGATCAGGTATCTGAATCGGTATCAGGAGAGAACGAAAGATATCGGAACATCTCTCAAAGACAGATTTTTTTCTGTCTTTATACCAGTTCCAGTAGCCAGGCTCGGGGGACCGGCTGGTACCGTGTACCAGTGCTCTTTCCCCTAAATTTAAAAGCTGTAAAACACGGATACAGATCATTCATCACCCACTAAACAGCAAAGCTCTCCACAGTGTGTTTAAACTCCAGCTGGTAAAGGCTTTTGTTAAGAAGACATTATGTACTGTAGGTCTTTGTTCACTGAGCCAGTTTCCTGTATCAAGCTCTGATGGCTATGTGTAAAACAGCAATATTCTCCATTCAATGTTTTAAAAACCACCTCCTGAAAACATCTAAATTAAGTTCTAGAAAACCATTATTGAGTAAATATTTGCAGTTTTTTTGTCAGGGAACATGTACCAAAACCTTACTCTCCACACCAAGATATGCTTTTTACCAGATTTAGCTACAAATTAAAAGGTGCACTAGAAGTTCCTGCATGGTTTCAGTGCCACTTAATTTTTGTCTCAAATCGTAGGCATCTTATATAATTACAATTTGGCATACCTAAACAAAATCAACAATTACCATACCTCTTAAGACCTTAGCTAACGTTAGCATTTAAATAAACAACACTTATGTAAAAAAAATTGTGATATTTATATAATTTTGTAATATTTGTTCAGGGCCTGTTTCTCGCCCCGTGAGACTTGTTGCCATGTTTCCCAACCTAAGAAACGACTTCCATATCTTACCATTATGGTAACACTGAATTTTCCAAACTGCAAAAAAAAGCCCTTTTTTTAATAAACTGGACTTGCCCTTTAAGTTAAGCTCACCAGAGGAACTTAGTTCATTTTCCATTCTTTTGCCAGCGAAAACATATGTGATTATCAGTGCGTCCGACTGGGTTTGGCACCCGGAAATGTTTACAGAAGCAACAAGGCGGCAAATGAGGCCTCAAAAATCCAATGCCTGTATGACACAGGCAACTAAGTGCTTCTGCAGCTCTCCCCACCACTGGCAGTGCATTGAGTGACAAGTACAAACACAGCCGTCCCGGCCCAGCATTCCTGTCCCACAGCGCAGACTGACTCGCTGCTGGCCACTTTCCCTCCCCATCACCAGAGGCCAAAGAGACACCCTGAGTCTGAGACACCAAGCTGGGATGATAGTGAGTGAGAGGCTCTTTGTCAACTTTCCCCTTAGCAACACTTTCCTTCTGAGTGGAAAATATCTACAAAAGCAATTACAACAAGTTTCATTCTAAACTGACAACATGATTGACACCTTACTGGCAGAACACTGACTCACAAACATGTTAAAACACTGTACAAAACCCCGGACTCTTCCCTACTTCACTGGATGTGTAATTACATCTGTAAGGATGGATGTGAGTGACTCGTAAGTAAAAAAAAAAAGGCCCCATTTCCAAGGGTGTAACTTCATTCAACATTGAACATTGAACTCTGCATGTATTGAGAAAAGCGACAAAATCATTGGAAAGATTGTCGGACTAAAACTCAATAAAAAGAGACAAATTCTGGTAAGACTTTACTTGAAGGTATCTACGTAAGAGTGACATGACACAGTCATGACACATGAACCCTGACCTAATTGTAACTTGTCATGACAAAACCGAATGACACTTACTAAAAGAAATGTTATGTGTAACCCAAAAACTGAAAAAGTTGTTCAAAAAGAAATGTGAAAAAAGGTGGCAAAAACACCCCCACATCCCTCCATAAATTACACCTAAGCCAATTTCTGTAAGTCTGGTCCCTTTGTGGCGTAGACAAAGGAAGGCTAATGGTTTGTGCTTGTTGAAACAAGCGCATTAAATAAGCTCCACGGCAGACACAACACAAGCCGGCTTATTGACAACGCTGAGAAATGAGTCAGTCCTCAGAGAAGAGGGTTGAGGTTAGCCAGACGGGGGGAAAAAGTGCAAGTCCTACATTCCACCCAGCTCCTCGGCAGGCTACAGACCCAGCATCTGTAATTTCTCTTCCAATGGTCAAGCACTTTCATTCAGTGTTGTGTGGGGGGGAGGTTGTTTGGGGGGGGGGGGGGGGGGGGGGGCTGCAGTCAGCAGTTTTAAAAAGAGAGAGGAAGAGAAGCCGGAGAAAAGGATAGATCCTCAGAGTAGTGGGATCGAGATAATCAAACGCTCCTGTGACTATAGTGTCTCAATCACAGTACACACTGTCCCGGAGAATAAAACAAACTCTCCTTATCTTATACAGACACGCATACACACAAAAAAAGTGGGGGGAAACAGATTTCTCTATTTTTCTAAGTTCTGGGTTTATTTCTTTTCCCTTCTGAGCTGAGCTTCTTAACATTCTTGAATTTCATCCAATTTGTCTCACGCTTTGGCAGTGTCATGACACTCTGGGTGACGGACAGAGAGGGACTCCGTATGCGACAGCCTGACATATCTCTTCCTGGCCAAAATAGAAAATAATTATTTCTCTTGTCGGCGTGTGTGTGTGTGTGGGTTGCGGGGAGGGGGGGGGGGGGACGCCATGGCACTTAATCTTGTGCCTTTTGCCGACAGACAGATCGGATTCCACATTTGCCCTTTTTCATTTTCTGTGTGTCGACTTCTGGCTTTTGTATGTACTTGCTGGGACTGGTTAGTAAAGTCAATGCAAACAGAACTACGTCGTTGGCATCAATAATCCAAAAACAGTCAAGTATCGAACCTGATCAAATCCGATAAAGAATCAGATTCTGACCAAGCAGTTAATACACTTAGAGTGTCTGCATAACGCACTTGTAGGATTATGTATGAAGACTTATTCTCTCTAAAACGTAGGCTATTGTACGAGAAGTAAGAAGCTCTACAGCTCTTTGTGACTCTGGACATGGTGCTCTGCCTGGTGGTGTCAGGCCAGAGGTAGTTGGTGGCTCAGTTACCCGAAAATAGGTGACTGTGAGCCGGATACAGAGCACCGTGAGCTTCCGGTTATGTTTAGTCATCAAAAAGTGAGCGTTATGCCGCTACAACAGTTAAGATTAGGCACTTAGACTAGGCAGTTTAGGAAAATTGGTCGAGGTTTGGATTAAAACACTCCCGAGGAACACACATTTCCTGGGTGATAGTGTTTTGTTTTCCTCGGGAAGAGCTCTCCGCTTTCTGGCTTGAAAGTCCTGTGTGTTACCGCCCATCCATCTACCCCGACCTAACAGCAGCCTTCCACATAGTGCACACAGCAAAAAAGAATGTGAAAATCAGACAAATTATAGTATTTTTCGTAGCTTTTCAAAACACATGGTTCATGAGAACAGGCTGCATGGGTAGAGCTGACGCATATGAACTATGTGGTCGTATATATTTTGGGCTGCAAAGATATTGAAGCGGACCCTCATGAGCAGATGAAAAATGTACATTTTTGGACTTGTGGCTGTGTGAATGTGGAAAAGTAAAGTATCAAATCAGTACTGCATTGGTGCCGGCATCCTGTCTTGAGAAACTTGGAAACTGATCTTCCTTGTATGCTTACAACCCACAAATCCAATCACGGTCACAACCCTTATTATTACTGAGCAAAGAGCTGGTCAGCTGGTTCAAACAGGGCAGCTGGGATATTGAGTTTCTCCCCATGTGTCTCAATATTGCTGGCTCAGAGTGAGCTGCACTTTGGGATTGTGGGAGATTCCTTCACTTTTTTTTGTGCAGACCAGAAGAGCCAGGGTGTGAGTGACTAGTGTGGGCCCTTCTGTCTCCATAGACCCAGCATGATGAGTCCTGTCAGTCAGTCAGTTTGTCTCCGTGTGTCCCCCCCCCCGGCCCCCCTCCAGCTGTCCTCCCGTCCAGACCTGATTATGTGTTAAATCCGCCCGTGTGTCAGGATGGATGTGGAAAGAACGCGTGCGGAAGGGAGCCAAGCGGGGTGGCGGAGACCCGGAGAGAGCAGCCTGGAGATAGCACCCCATTAGAGTGATAAAAGAGGCAGAGGGAGGAGAGCAGCCGACAGGACCAACATGCCAGCCCCCGCCGCTGATGAATGCCAGGTGGAACGGGTCAAGCGTGATAAAGAAAATAGTTTATTTTCTTATTTGAAAAAAAAGCCATTGCTTTCCATAAAGTGCTCGCCATGGCTGCTGCCGCTCCGATAGGGAAACGTCTTTCTAAATATCAACTGTAAACAAAGGCCCAGTACGATGGGAGCCTGTCGCCTGTGGTTAATACCAGTAGGTTTCCTCCCACTGTCTTTTCCTTTGTATCCATGATTCTGACATCTAATACTGAGCCGGCCTTTCTGCATACCTCTGAACAGAACTGTGTTTCCATATCTGTTTTAACAATATTCTGGTGCTGACTACAGAGAGTTTTAGCACTGATTTGGAGATACCTTATGACAATTCTTTCTAGCTGAGCAATTTCCACTTGGTGAGATAAAGCTGTCGGTGAGCCTTTACTTTAGCCTATTTAAATTGACAAAATGTATTATTTTTTTTCATTTAACCCGTCTCGTCTTCCCGTCAACAGCAAAAAACAAACACACTTTTGTTGTCTCTTCACAGAGTTTTTATAGCTTTATCAAGACGTTTTTGGTTGCTTATTCCCCCCCAAAAATGTCACTTATTTGTCTTTTTTTCCCATCATTGTTTGACGATTTGTCACTTTTTTTTCCCACACATTTTCGCTGCTTATTTTAAAGTCCCATATTTCTTATATAAAAAAACATTGGAAATGGGTCAAAATTGGCCCAAGGACAACATGCAGATTAACAAAATTTGGCAAGCTTCTCAGACGCAGGGCTGAATTACCGACCACCAACTTCCCCGGGCACTCAGACCTCCAGTGGAGCCGAAAGTCACTGTGTCAACTAGTTTGTGCTAATTTGGGAATTCAGTTAAATTGAATGTAATTCATAGTGGCGATACAACACATGCCTTTGCTGTGGGAGACCTGGGTTCGATTCCCACTGCAATACATCAACAAATGTGTCCCTGAGCAAGACACTTAACCCCTATCTGCTCCAGAGGCGTGCAACCTCTGTATATAGCAATTGTCCCTTTGGATAAAAGCGTGAGCTAAAATTATCTGTAAACTGTCCTGAGACAACTTACATTAAATGTAGAGTAGGTCTAGACCACACTCTATATGATATGTGATATGCACACTGAAGCCAAATTAGGATGACCAGACATCTCGAAGTTGTTCGAAAGTTAGATTAAACCTGAGTTTTGATTAGTTATAGCATAATAAAACATTAAATACTGATCGTTTTAAAACCATTTTTTTATTTTTTTATTTCAGAGTGACAGTGGATGGACAGGAAAGGTGGGATGGAGATGGGGGATGACATGGAGCAAAGGGCCGCAGTCCAGATTCAAACCCGGGCCCCTGGAGGACTCAACCTACACAGGGCGAAGTCGACCCGGAATTGTTTTTTAATGTTGCCCACGGACTGCACTGTTGTGTCTGTAGTCGACTGGAATTATGGCTGTTGTAATTTTTTTTTTAGCCGTGTACATTAGTGCCGCTAATGGAACTACAACTACGCATAGCGGTGCCGCATAGCTTGTTGAGTTAAAACTTGTGGAGGGAAATTGAACCATCCATCACTGACATGGAGCCCGGTGTCCCGGGATATACAGCCAAAAAACCAAACTGTTACTGCAGGTACCGAGAGACGACGGGGGGAAAATACCTGTGGATTATTGCTGCCTCACGAGAAGTCTGCAAGAAATACTTTGGTGGCTCCAACAGAGGGTAAACAGACATTATACACTTTAGTTTCGAGATTTGACTTTGACGTGTTTTTGTTACTTTTCATTGTAATATACTTGAGGCCACGCCCACTGCGTCAACGAGCCTTTTTCTACCTAAAACGTATGGGATTGCTTATATTACACTGCAATCCATTGTTAATACTGTCATAAACATTCTCTCTCAGCAATTTCAAAATGCCCCGTGCCAAACTGGATGTTCAGACAGCCATGAAATGCTATTCTAAAAACCCAACTCCTTGCTTCATGTTTTTCGGTTTTACTTTCAGGGCATGCGATTAGGACCATGACCGTGCATTACAACTATAGAGAAGGATGTCAATAGCTCACACAGAGCTTATTTCTTATGCATTAATGTAGCCTGAGGCCAATGTGAGTTGCTCTGATTAGATGTGACTTATGTTCTTTGCCTCAATAAATAGTAGGCTTTGAAGTGGACATTCATCAGGCTCTGTTTACTGGCATTTTATGCATGCTAGACTATGACTGCATCTCTTTTATGGACTAAACTCGGTAGTGTTTTCCCCTACAATGTAACAGGCAGTACATCTTGTGAGTAATGTCAGAGCAACACAGGCAGGCAGACCTGGGGAGAAAAAAAATCAGAGCAGAGTGTATTTCTTCCACTTGAAAAGCCAAAGGACAGCTCAATTGATCTTATCTTGTGGGTGATGTGTGGACCTTTTGTTGCTAGAAAAGGTTTTTGTAGAAATCAAATGCACCTTGCAGGAAGACAAGTTATTTATTAAGATGCTGCAGTGCTGGCTGACATTTTGTTTGTACCTTTGCATCGTATTAACTGTGTTCAGAGTATTATAATATGCTTCAGCATTCTTGTGGTTTACACTTTTGAATTTTTCATACTCAAACATTGGTATTAGTCTGATCACAGGTGCAACAAAGGAAGCAGCAAGTGTTTCCTGCGGGCCCCGTTGCTGCTCTATAAAGAAAGAGATGCTCGGCAGCTGGGTTTGTCGCCGGCAGACATGTTAATCTCCCACCTGTGAGAGGCGAGGCGCCTATCCAGCTCTGGGAAACAGTGGCAGATCACACAAAGAAAAAGAACTGAAGCTGTGCTGAAAACCTCTTCACGGGACAGAGATAGAGTTTCAATGTCAACCTTCTTTCCAAACAAGTTCATTTCGAACACCAGCGCGTCCCACTTCGAAGGAATAAGGGAACCTCGGACATTGCCACATTAAAGCCAAAAAATAAGTCGGATAAAAAAGGACATTAATTTAAACAGATAAAGTATCTAATATCATATTGTGCCGGCTCCTCCCTTCAACCCACAAATACTTGGAATGGCTGTATCTGGCTGGCTGCTACACTACACACATACAGACAAGCAACCCATTCATCCGAGGTACCTGTGCTTAGCTGAGATAAGTAGCTTTCCATGGGAAACAAAGAGAAGATTAGCATTCCCTTACAGCGTGTTGGAGGGCGTGCAGCTTTGCCCTCTGAGCGGGGAACGCTGAAGGAAGGGTGCTGCTCGGTCGTTCAAAGCACAGATCAAAGCCACACACTGATTAAGTTATACTCAAATATAAGCTAATGCTCCTGCTATGGTGCTAAGTCATGCTACAGCCACTCCAAAGTTTAACTTTAAAGTGGGACAGTTTGGAATGAAAATGCAAACTAACACTTCCTCAGGTCCAAGTCAAGAATACAGCCACTTGCCGTTATATACAGTATATATATTCAAGGAGTCAGTCAAAACAAAGGGTTTTCCAATGCTAGAATGTAAATAAGTACAATTACTCCAGTACTGTACTTCAGTCCAGATGTTAAGGTACTTTTATTTTACTTGAATCTTTTCTTTTCATGCCACTTTTTACTTCTACTCTGCTACATTTCAGTGAGAAATATTATACTTTTTACTCCACTACATTCATCTGTTACAGCTTTAGTTACTAGTTACTTTAGTTACTCCAATATATTCATCTGACAGCTTTAGTTACTAGTTACTATAGTTACTCCACCACATTTATCTGACAGTATTAGTTACTAGTTACTTTAGTTACTCCAATATATTCATCTGACAGCTTTAGTTACTAGTTACTTTAGTTACTCCATAACTTCATCTGACAGCTTAGTTACTAGTTACTTTAGTTACTCCAAATTCATCTGACAGCTTTAGTTACTAGTTACTTTAGTACTCCAATATATTCATCTGACAGCTTAGTTACTAGTTACTTTAGTACTCCACCATACATTCATCTGACCATTTTAGGTTACTAGTTACTTTAGTACTCCAATATATTCATCTGACAGCTTAGTTACTAGTTACTTTAGATACTCCGCTACATTCATCTGACAGCTTTAATTACTAGTTACTTTAGTTACTCCACTACATTCATCT
Organism: Etheostoma spectabile; assembly: GCF_008692095.1. Taxonomy (NCBI): domain Eukaryota; kingdom Metazoa; phylum Chordata; class Actinopteri; order Perciformes; family Percidae; genus Etheostoma; species Etheostoma spectabile. The sequence continues at coordinate 18,944,497 of NC_045750.1, read as the reverse complement.
GACAGCTTTAGTTACTAGTTACTTTACACATTAAGATATCTGCACACACAACACATGTAGTTTTTTATGACGTCTGATGTTTATTCTAAAGTAACCTAGCAACAATATAACGGCCTACTAGTCCAGCTGAGATGATGAGACCATTAAACACACAACTGGTTGGATCCTTTACACTTTCTACAATGTTACTTTAACTAGATACACAAGCTTGTGCACTGTCCCATACTAGCAACCTAAAAGCTGCTATTTTATCTGCTTTTATATGTGTAACTGTTTTAACTGTTCTTTAATGTGTACTTTCTCATACTGCAATGTAACTTTTATTTTTGTATTTTATTTTGACTGTTTTTAACTGCTCTTTGATTTTTATTTTCTTGTCCTGTACTGTAACTTTTACTATTTTATTTTAATCGTTTTTTTATGTAAAGCACTTTACATACTTACACACTTTTACTGAACATTTTCAATGCAGGACTTTTAGTTGTAACTGAGTATCTTTCCAGTGTGGTATTAGTAGTTTTACTGAAGTAAAGGATCTGAATACTTCTTCCACTTTTGGTATTTTCTCACTGTCAGAAAGTATTGAGAGACATGCCATAGTTGGTTTTGGTCTTTTTCTTGTGATAATCAAATAATGTCAATCTTATTTACAGTTTAATTTTGAGGATACATCTTGGACTTGGACTATCAAAGAAAGGCAGCTACAAAAGGTTTTGAGTGAAATATAAAGGAGGAAGTCACATGATCTTACAAAAGACAACTGCTTCATGTGCATGAGAGTTGCTGCTGACAGAAATTCAAAATGCAAACAACAAACAGGGACACCTGTTTTCTCTTTCAGCTCTCCTGCTGATTTACTACATGGATTCGGAGGTGGGAAATAGAGGACATTTTTTAAGATTAAAGCCATTACATCAGTGGATGTTTAACCTCTCACTGGGCCTGAGCATGAGCTGTAAGCCGAGTCCTCCTAAGCGCTCTCTGCTTCTCTAAGCTATCATGCGCAGTGAGCTTTTTGAAATGGATTCTCGGTGACATGGAAAATGTCCCTTTCTAATCTCCTTTTGTTTAGTTCATTTAACTCACATGAAAACAGCCGAGAGGGCCCTTAGGGCCATCCAGGCGGCTACCTTTAATGGGTGAAGTGGTCAGCTGTGCTAAAAAGACAACGCCGATGAGGGGAGGACTCTGCATTCAGGGGATGAAAGCAGCGGGTCCAAAGGTCTGGCCCATCCAGAGCCCCCTGCAGCCCCGGCCAAATCGCCACTGGAAATGTCCCCAGTCAGCAACTGAGCATTAGCTCTGAATTTTGCCAAAGCCTACCAACCCTACTGACCCAGCCCCCGTCCATCGCAATCCCCCCCCCTCTATCCCTAGATCTGCAACAGAAAGGAATGGAACAATGCCAAACTGTCTGCTGTTCTCTGCTTTGGCCTGTGCTGTGTGGACACACAAAGACACCAGCTTGGACTCAGATGCCCATGAGATCTGGACTGCTCTTAAAGGGTCTATTCATCCAAATGTTAAAAAGTAATTAACCTTTAGTAGTGTCAAGCTATGCAGATATTCTACATGAGTGGCTGGACAATGAGTAATTTCCATTATGATCTGGGAACTTGTAATAGGCATTTGTTTCTATAATCTGACATTTTATAGACCAAATGGTGTAGAAAAATCACTGGCAGATGATTACATGATTAAAATCATAATTAGATGAGCCCTAAAGTAAGTATTAGCCCACTCTGGTTACGCAAACATTGGATACCTCCTGTTTTGCCAAGTTGTCTTCATTTGAACACAGACATCTCTGGAAGAAACAGCAGAATTTCCAGCATCCTCCTCTGCACATTTTAAGTTCTGCTTCCTCTGCTTTGAGAAAAAAAATGTGAAGTTATGTAACAAGTTATTGATTCTCCTCTTAAAGGAAGATTGAAGTAAAGAGCCAGTGGTCTGAAGCATCCCAGAGGAGCAGCTCCACTGACAACAGGGCCATCCCTGCTGCCAGACCCCGAGCCCAGCCACATATCACTTTCACCTTAATGCCACGGAGACCCAACACAGAACACCAGAGACATTGTCTTCTGACATGGAGTTCGCTTGTCTGATCACATCCCTCTCAAGCAGTCAGCAGGCAAGCAATTACAAAAAAGACATCTTTGCCACAGTTTGGATAGCTAAAAAGGGCAACAGCTTAGAATTACGAGAGGTATGGAAGCGAGGATCGATGGAGATGTCTGAACCTGTTAGTGCAAGTGGAGATGAGGGCCGCTGCACCGGTGGGGGGGATCTTTTGTCATGCAGGGAGAGGGGGCCGGAGAGGTGACTCTTCTGGCGATCAAGGGTCAACTGCTGCAATCATCCATCTTCCTTCTTGACAGTGTCCTGTCAGCCGGGGCGCTCATGTTACTAAACACAACAGGCAGGCCTCCATTGTGGTGCTGTGCTGGTCTGCAGCCATGTGTAAATGAAGTTAATATTCCCTGACCTTATGCATGGTCACATGCAGACCCCTGCATCACCTTGGAAATAACACTATCTGAGGCAAAGTTGCACAGGGGTCAACAAAGTCTTATACCAGTATAGCCGGCCATGTGCCTTTGTTTGTGTGAGAATGAGGACTGTTTACTCGGACTCGGCCTATTCATGTGACGCAGCGTAGGGGCCTTATTTTGGACAGGAGCAGGTCAGATTCCAAGTCCTGGATACTGATTAGTCATCACTCCCCTGTTTTTGTCATGCTGACATAAATAGCATTTAGTGGTTGGGACAATTTGCATCTAAAATAACACCCTTTCTTTTTAGAGAAATAACTATGTCCAAGAAGAACACGCACATATATACTTCTGACATCAGCACAAACAACTCTGTAATTGTCAGTAAACGTCAATAAATATGCTTAGAAATCCTCAAAAACATTTGCTCCATATTACAAATCTTGCACAAAAGAAATTCCAAATTTTTTTCAGTACCAAAAGTAATCCATATTGATTTTTATCTTGCAGCAATTTTTTGATTAGACTTGACTAGAGGTACAACTAGGGGGGGACTGCACTCTCCCACTGAGAAATACTGCATTCAGCCAGGCTGTCTTTTCCTTCAGGGCAGCACATCAGTGGAATACAGATCCACAATCAATAAGAGAATCCCCATCATATCACTCATTTAAGTCTCATGCAAAAAAAAAAACTAGTCACAAGCCAAAGATGTCAATGTTGCTCTATTTTTAATTTGTTTATTAATGCTGTATGTCTGGTTGATAGGCTAAAGATTTATTTATTATGTTGTTGATGGTGTTTTTTTCTTTTTTTAAACTACAATGAAATTTGATTTTAGTTGTTGTATACAAGACAATAATGTATTGTGATTTGATCTAGTGCACAATGCATATGTATTCATATTTGTATTTACTGTTATACTCATGTTAGGATGCCAATCGTTGCTTTTAAGGGAGCCTATTGTATGATATGGCCAGGGACTGCAGACGACATCTAACCTTTCGGCTAATTCTGGCATATTCACGGAAATGTTTATTAACCCTTGTGTTGTCCTCCAGGGTCCAAAATAATTAACACTTTTTTTTTGTTACCCTTTTTTCGACAATTGACATTTTCAATGCATTATTTTTTTTTATTTCACTAACACCACCTTACTACTACTCGTTTTACACTACTTTTTGGAAACAACGGTCATTAACCCTCATTTGTATAGAATTACACCTAATATTGGAGTTAATAAAGCAGAGGTTATGAATGATTTTGACTTATAATTAAGATCAGAGGAACGTATGTTGAGTGGATGACTTTGGTCAGGATACTGATTTGAAACCATTTGAATTCTCACCCAAAATTCAATGAAAGTGATCAGTTGTATTTGCAAAGAGCATTGCATGGAATCCATCCTTTTTTGTGGCAAAATGGTTAAAACGAATGCCATATTTCTGATGTAGACATTTTTAAAAAGGGGTCAAATTTGACCCAAGGACAACAAGAGGGTTAATATGTACTGTCCCTGGCAAATAAAAAGGTCCAATTAATTGAAATTAAACAAACCAAAAGGTTACTAGTACTTGGGAAATACTCGCATGAGATTTGTTTTGGATGCTCTAATAGTGTTTCCTCAACAGGGTTTGTACACCGACAAAGTCGAGTGGGCCGAGGTGTTCCATCGGCTGTTTGATATTCATGTATGCATGAGTCAGTAGCTTATCAGCAGAGGTGAGAGACAATCCAATTAGCAGTGACCAGATACCAGCAACGTCACTTCTCGCTGCCTAGATCCTGTGTTTTTAGATCCATCTTTACCTCAGTGAGATATCTATAAACCTGGAAACCAGTTGAAGTCCATAATAAGTTGGGACTGGGCTTTTGTTTCAGCATATGCCTTGGTGCGGTTGATAAGAATGGAACTGTGAGACGAGTGTTTACCAAGGCAAATGACTTTGTGAATGGAAATTAGTTTTTCTGTTTCGCATGTAAAATGAGCCATTTGTATTTCATCTGACACGTTGACAGGGGAGCCGGATCCTACAGAAAGCACCGCAAGTGCCTTGTTCTTTCCTTTACTTCTAATTTGGAAGTGTATATTTAAAAGAGGGCACTATGATGGGAAAGTAAAATAAATCATTTTCATTACAGCTCGCCCAAATCATGATTTGAAACACTCGGCTCTTCCCGTAACGTTCTGAGGAAGTTACTGTGGTTTAGATTTTAGTAATGAGAAAAGATTACATCAGACCAGAAGTAGTGCACTGTGATATCTTCTGATCATATCGACATCTCCCTTTATTGTAATTGAAAAACTATTGTTCTCTCTGCTGCAGAAACTTGCAATTACAATCACGAGTACTTTGTTTTGTCCACTCATACAGCATATAGAGCACAGGGACAATGTAGGAAATCACTAAGATAAAGACAGTTCAAGCTACTTTTGGGACAGATTTGTTGATTCATCAAGACAACAGTATTGATGTATTGATCAATAATGACATCGGTGTCAAACTGAAGCTGCACGATTATTGTGTTTTTTTAACTGTTAAGTCTGTGAAATGTCAGAAAATAATAATAATAAATACCCATCACCAGAACCCAAGTAGATGACTAGTTTTTTTTCTGAACAGTCTAAAAAAAACATATTCAATTCATGATGGTATACAACAGAGAAAAACAGCAAATCCAACATAACAGAAAAAGTAACCATAGGGTGTTTGCATTTTACTTGATATACTGTATGACTTAAAGGATTGATCTAAACAATTCTCCAAATCTCACATCTCAGAGTCCTCCTCTAAGTGATCAGTTCTAGGGCACTGACATCTGTATTGGTATTAGCATCCTAAGCAGAGAATAGCACATCTGTGCATCTTCCTGCTACCTGCCAGGCCTGAGACAACGCAGGGGAAAAGCCCTGGGCTGTGGAAGAATGCTACTATTCACAGGAAGCAGACACTGGCAGTGACAGGATGAGTCCCATCCATCACCAATTTATTTCAATCCTGAGTAATTTAGGCCCATTTGGGTCTCTTGTGGATTCGGAGCACACCTGTCATTTGCATAATTAAGCTCTGGAGCAGTTTGTAAAAAGACATCCATTTGGTGAATTAAATTCACACCTTATCAATCAGGGGAGCATCAAGATGTATGAGGACCTGCTGACTCCTGGCTTCCTGGCTTCATTTGAAATGCTAAATGCAGCTTTTTCTGCAGGGCCTGGAGCTGGGCCTTGCTGCCCTGGCTGCCTGCTGGCTTCCATACACGTTAGCTGTCATGGTCAGCCCCCAACTGCTCAGTCCCTTCCCTCAGGGGGGGGGGCTCAATCATCAATCAGTCTCCAACTAACTTCTGTCCAACTCCCTGACAGTCAAGATGGATGGTGCCAGCGTCTACAGGATGCCGTATCCTCTCTTTAATTCTCTTGTTAGCATGCAGCGATAGCAGTGAGATAGAGCCCGTTTTATCTGTTTTCCAGCCAGATAGAAGCCTCTCCCTTTTCTGGACGAGGGTCAACAGTTAATCATTTCTCAGCCACTGGTTACTTAGTACCACAATGATGTGATGTGTCAAAATCGGACAACATACATTCCCGGGATTGAGCAAAACAAAGACGCCAATGTCCTCCCACAAGGGCCCTCTCTCTGTCTAAACGACTCGGTGGCTCCACTGCCACCAGTAGCCAGCGCTAAACAAGACCAGAGGATGAATGGGAGGCTATTTTCCCAACACGCACTTCTTCGCAAAATGAAGCCCTGCGCAGGCTGCGGGGACACTTCAACTGGCCTTTTTCAACACCCATTACACTGAGAGCAGTGAACGCAGCAGGCGGAGAAGAAGAGTGACATTTACTGCCAAAGATTGCCACACAAAGAGTTAAAGAGAGACAGAGACCGGGGGGGGGGGCGTAGGGCTGAAAGACAAGGGGTCCCTCTTCGCTGACGGTGATGAATGAGTGGATCACAACACGTTTCGGGGGAGGCCTTTGCAGCCACAGAGGAGGCTCCTTAAGTGACATGACTGACAGCTCAACTTGCTCTCTCCACCTGCACCCGCCCTCCGGCTGAATATTTTACTCGGCGGCCATGTTGTAATCATACCACACTACAGATACTGGAAAAAAACAGTGAAGGACTGTCTCAAGGCATCAGCATGCTTCAAAAGATTCAACGGCATCTGAAACTCCCTGGCGCCACACCTCTCTAGTGTTGGAATTTGGGAGGCTGAGTCTGACAAGTCCATTTGATTTCCAAAATAGTTCCATGAGAGCATGTAGATCAAGTCGACAGCAAATTTGTTTGAACAGCTCAATGCAAAAGTGCTTAAATGTGCCAGCAGCATCTGAAACCTGCTCTCCAATGACGTACTCAGGGGGTTTGCCATAACCTTTGGAACTTTCTCAAACCGACAGTCACACAATTCCACCCATTGTATGCAGCAATTGGCGGATATGTGAAAGTAGGATGGGTTTGAACCAATGTCTCAAGTTGGCTTATAACATTTTATGTAGAAACACCAAGAATAAAAGTGTGCGCTGTTACCCCAATTTGTGGCAATTCATCTCCCCACTTTGGATGACAGCAGGTTTTTCACTCCGTCCTCCAGTTTGCCCATTCCAAACGCTTTTGCCCTTAGATATGTTCGGACACAGGTTCCCACGAACGAGTTAGTTTGAAGAATCCCGAACCTATACACTACAGGTGCAGCATCACTCCGAGGCACCATTATAAAGATGTACTTTCAAACTACTAACACAAGCTAGTCTGAGGTCCAAATGCCAGGGTTTCACATTTTTAACGGTCACAGCCACTTGGACTTATTGCTCTGCTGTTCAGCTGATAGAAAACACTGTGAACAGCGTTTAGATTGTGCTCGGGGAAACTACTGAATGGACAATTTAATGTCAGTGGAGCTGCTGAAAGAAGTGCTGATGGTGCACTGTGATTCTCATTTTATTTAGATTAACTACCCCTTAATACAAAGGCTTTGCATGCCTCAGTGGAGATAAAGCTCATAAAGGTGCAGTGTCAAGACTGGAATTTGATCCACATACACTCGAAGCAGCCTTCTTCCTCCAACTTTAAACAACTTGAGGGTGGGTTCACCACACGGCTGTCTACATCTAGTTATTTGTTTCAGTTGAAATGTGAACACATTCATTAATAGAGAGATGCAACAGTCCTCCGTTCCGAGGGCTTTGCACCAAGACATAATAAGAAAAGGTAGCTGAAATGACTTTGACAAGTCGGAGCTGTTGGTTATAATCCTGCAATCACTCTCCCTGAGGAAATAAATTCTGGGCTTTTTTTTTCACCTAAGAGCACAACTGGATCTTACACTTATGCATATTAAAACAACAGGAACAATAAAGAGAAGCTCTGTGGGCTTGAATCAGCGATAGCCCGCTAACATTAGAGACATAGCACAACTTGAGGCGGGCTGCGCTGCTCTAAATTACATGGGCTAATACATTTCATTAACACACCTCCCTCAGTGGGTTCCCTAATGGATGACAGCGTGGCATAAAAGCTTGTCTGCCAGGGACACTAATTTGTTCTTAGACACATTCCATTTAATTATTACTGGCTGCTGCTCCTCATAAGCTGCTTAGATTGAGGTTACCCTAAAAAAAAAAAAACCTTAGCTCACAAGTCAGGCCACTTCAGTTGTATGACCTAAGTCGCCCCCTTTCAATCCATCGTTAGTCAGAGTCAGGTGCCCAATGAAAATAATCCTCAGAGCATTCAGAGATACAGAATGCCTGTTATTGTTAATTGTAGCAGCACGATCCGGCACCACAACAAGGCTCTTACTGGGTGAGGCATCTGGCTCACCCAGTAAGAGCGTGCGCCCCATGCTGGATGAGTCCTGCAAGTTCGACTTGTGGCCCTTTGCTGGGTATCATCTCCCCGTCTCTCTCCCTCTTTGGTGTCTATGCACTATAATAAAAGGGAAAAAAGTCCCCAAAAAATAATCTAAGAAAAAACAAAAACAAAAAACGAGCCACGGCGAGGCTATTTGCCCTTCCTGTTAGGCTCCTTCATAAATATCCTGAGGCCTAAATGCCCTGGTACGACGGCTATTTGTTTCCCCCCTCTGTCAGGGTCATTAGGCCTGGCAAGAACGATACTGAGAGACTGGTTGGACTGCCTCTAGACCTGGGTATTCTGCTAGTGATTGTCTTGGCTCGTTGCCAGTAAGAAAGACAGAATCAGCGGAGTTATTATTTAATCCCCGTGTCAACAGAATCATGGCTATAAAGAGCCACAGATTTCAATTATTACACTGAGCATGTTTGGCCTCAACACTTTATCCATCTTTACTGCTGTCAAATCAGCTGCTTTTATCCCATTTGCCAACAGAAGTATTCAGCCAGCGATGCCTAGGCTAAAATTATCATTTACCTGCTTTGCATAATCAAATCACAAATACTCCCCAGTTTATTGTGTTTTTCTCTTGGCACACCTCACGTTGCAGGATGCCCCTGACGGATCGCTAAAAAATAATTTAAGAATAAAAACTGTGAATTCTAATTACTAAATGAAATCGCTCCTTAAAATGAGTTTTGTGGCAGTAAAAAAGTACTCACGTTCACATGCGTCTCCTTTCTGATGAAATCCAGCTTTGCATATACATTTCCCAATGGGCACGAGCCATTCCCCTTCGGCGCTGCAGTGCATCTTGGGAGAGTTGTCGGCCTCCTCCTCGGCGTCGCTCACGCACATGCCCTCGACCTCCACCAGCGAGGAGAACTCTGATCCCGTCACCGTGTCCGGGAACGTGGCCAGGTTCTCGATGATAGACCAACACTTCTTGTAATAGACTTTGACAGAGACCAGGGCGATGCACGCCCCAACGTCCTGGAAGGCCAGGTAGAAGCCCCGTCGAGACAGGGGGCCGATGATGCGCACTTCTGTATTCAGCTTCATCTTCCTCTCGCCCAGGTCGCCCTGGGTGAAGCTTTCGTCCGCGGCGATCGTGTCAATTTTCACATACTGGTTCTCCCGCAGACTCCTGCCAACCTCCGAATCGGTTTCCTGGTAATAAAGGTTGAATGTCTCCTTGCACGTGCCCACCACTCCGGGTAGGCTGTTACAATCCCTCAAGGTGAACTTCAGTTCCACAAAAATTCTCTGGGCATTGCCCTTCTCTATCCAGTTAGTCCGAAGCCAGTTATTCTGATTGGGCTCCATGACTTGGCAAACCTGGTATGTGCGAATGGGAGTGTAGTTCTCATCCAAGCCGCTGATCTCTTCCCACTGAAACAAGAAGACAGACCATGGACAAATACATTAGCAGGGTTTTTCCCAGAAAGGTTGTTTAGCCTGGTGGCAAGTGTCTTTTTTTTGACGAGAGCCAATCTGGGGCCAGTCAGAGACTGACAGCAGCATTAATGGTTTCTGGGGTAACAGAATCATGGATGGAATCGCAAAATTGACAATTTAAAAAAAGCTATAAGACAGACTCCATAGGGCCCTACGTTAAGTCAATGCTAAATGCTAACTGGAGATTTGAAATATGACTACGTCTGAGCTCCCCCACTCTGTAACTGTAGTTTAAAAAAAAAGACATGAAAAAGTTATTCCCAGTGGCTTAGGCCTGATGGGAGTCAATTTAGGCCTTGCAATACACTGGGGGGGGGGGACCCTGATTAGAGACGTCACCATGTGGAATTCCAAAGCCATCAAACCGAGATAGAATGTGACAAATAAGACAAAGATATAAATGAAATACAGTCCTTTTAGACTTTACTGTACACAATCATATGTAGTGAATAAAGGGAGATTAGCAGTTGCATTGTATTTTTATCGCAACATCTTTATAGAATGATTGTGCTCAGTTTATCTGCTTCTGCTCACATTATTTATTTAAAAAGTTTCTGGCGGCCTGCTTTTAATCCGACTGGTAAATTGAAAGCGGGTTGGTTTCAGGCCTTTTGAGCTCCGAATGTCAAAAGCCAGGAGAGTTTAGCAGCACAAAGAGCCTTCTTACATTCTTCGGCTTTCATTTTGGATGTATGTTTCAATACATGCCTCCTCTAAATATTACTATCCATATCACAGATGTGGGACATCAGAGAAAGCTGGGAGATATGGAGTACATCCGTGCGTGCGATGCAGACATTTTGCAGACTTACCCCATTGGGAGGATAGGAGATCCACTCCAGTTCTGTCTGCTGTGCCTTGGAGTCCAGCAGAACCACTAGGACAGGAAAACCGAGAGGCAAGTGGTTAAATCTCACAGGGGCACAGACCTGGGCATTACTAATAGCCACACATTGATATCTATAGGACATATGCCCGTGACCTCATTTCAAGCAGCAGCAGCTAAAACATTCAATCATAGAATATATACACCGCAGTACACAGGTCCTCGTGGGGGAAATTTCTAAGGGGCAAATAAACACACTGTCAGCGTGCATGAAGAAGAAAACAGCCTTTAACAGACACGCATATTAAAATGTCTTGGAAATCATGACGCATGAGATTTGAACGCATGTATTCTATTAAATGTGAGTTTATGTTGCGCATCCGTTTATTAAAAGTCATTGTCGGAGTGGAAGTTGTTGCAGCGGGTGCTGTTTCAAGTACAGTAGGCTACATGCGCTCAAAATCAGGATTATTTTTTCTCTTTATTGAACTACAGTGAAGCCGTCTAACACGCGCCTTGTCTGCCGTTTTAATCCATGAAGGGAGATATGCCAAATCAACTTGGTTTTATGTTCCGGAAGCGTGCGAGAGCGTAAAGCGGCACCACGGCTGTTTTCATAAAAAAAACAAAAAAACAAAAAACAAAACAGTGAACTTGTTTAAATTGAACACTATTTAATACCAAAAGAGAGTTCCGTCGTGAGACGGGCAGCAGCCAGGACGCATTGCCGTAAAAAAAAATGCTCTGGTTATATTTTACAGGAGACTGTCTGAGGAATCCCGCACATATAAGAATTTAAACATCCAGACCGCGCTGGGTTATTACGCTGTAGTTTTAACGAAGGAGAAAATCAAGACATGCCGGTGATTTTCAGTTTTTACGCACAGCATAATTCCAGTAATTTAACCAACATCCAATCAATTAAAAGTGCCAATTTTGACTCGGTTGGAGATGTTTAAAGCCCCTCTTATTTTCGTCTTTTATAGCCTGGACTCAATTTGACCAATTTGAGCGTTTGAAGGCAGAGCACGGCTCCGCATCAAACTGACATATTTTCCCGTAATAAACATGAGCAGACTGAGAGCCGAGGCCACTTTGGAAGGAAATATAACCTTCCGAAACTGCGCATACATAGACGGCTCACTCACTTACAGGGAGCCGAGACGGCTGGGGAGATCGATCCGCGGACATTAGTCAACCTAACGTTAGTTTGATATATTGTTAATCCATAAGAAGCAGGATAGTTGTGCCGATAACGCACTGGAGCCGGAGGAACATAAAAACATTAGCTCCTGCCTGTAATCCGTGTTCTACGGCGTTTAACAGCCGTGCGTAAAAACAGCGATAGATCTCTCGCTAAAAGCCCGGCAGACAGCGCTGTCATCCCCGCACACCGGCCGCATCTCGCTGCGCTGCACGCACACATCTCCCAGCGATCAGTCATTCAAACAGCGCTTTGGATTCAAAGACAAAACAGAAGAGAAAACGAGAAACTGTCTGCTGTATTTGGAAAGCTCTCTATTAATTGTGGAGGATGTTGTTCCAAATACGATGGCATAGAAGAGAGTCCAAACTTTACGAACTTACCTTCCTTCGCATTCTGTGCTTCTCCGCTATCTACATGACAGCATAAGTGAAGGCAAAATGTAATCCACAGACACGGGATGGACCTGGAGAGCATGGTGCAGCCGCGGATTGCAATCTCGACCCGTAACTCGCTTTGCCAGCGTCGCGCGTGCTTCCCATTGACGACACGAAAGCGGCTCTATGTTCAACAATCCGCTGCTCCCCACTCAAATAGCGTCTGCTGCCGCGGGGAGGAGACTGGTGCTCCAGGGGTGTCAGTCAGCGGGACAGGCGGAGGGATTGTCCAATCGGAGCGCGGGGTAGGGAACGTCATGGAGACTGACAGCCAATAGGCGCACGGTGGTAGATGGCTGTTGGTTTTGAGGGAATGAGCGGAGGAGGAAATGTCACAACTTGGTTCAGATATTTTTGGTTTTCTTCAGGAAAAGGGCAAAGGGATGCTCTGGCACACACAAGCAAACGTACACACACAGACACGCAAGCACGCACACACACGCACGCACGCACACACACACACACACACACCACACACACACACACACACACACACACACACACACACACGCACACACAGAAGCCTGTGCCAGGAGGATTCCCGGTGGTGGAAATAACTCCTCTGAAAAACAAGGAGCACCTCCAAAGTGCTGTAACCTTTGAGACTTGGTTAAATGTTCATGTGTCCAATGGGACTTTTGATCAGAGTCTGTTTTAACTCCAGAGCTCCTTTCACACACACACACACACACACACACACACACACAACACACAGACACACACACACATACTCCGATCTGAAGCAGACATTAGCAGCATTTAATTATTTTTTTACTGTCACATGACAAAGCTCACTGCTTCCTGGTTGATACATGGTGATTTGGAGTGATTTCTTATTTCAGTTTTAACTCTGTAGAGAGAGAGAGAGAGAGAGAGAGAGAGAGAGAGAGAGAGAGAGAGAGAGAGAGAGAAGAGAGCGAGCGAGCGAGCGAGCGAGAGAGAGAGAGAGAGAGAGACCTTATTTAAATCTAACAAGACACAAAACTTTAACTTGTAACAGGACAGAAATTGCAACAAAGGTTTTTATTGATGTTTCCGGTCTGTTTTTTTAGTGAAATGTTGGATCAGAAGACTAACTGAATAAAACGTGTAGAACTTGATCTGAAACTTATTAATTAACTATAGCTCTATTTTACTATGGTTTGAGCATGATGTCATTTCTGTCTACATATTACCTATTTTAATCTCACTTCTGGTAAGTCATCCTGAAGTAGGCCTGTGGGCCGCAAGGCATCATATTTTTTGACCTTTTTCCACCACCACATCAATAAAGGCTTTTAAATATTTTCTTCATAAGAGTGCCTTGGTTTTCATGCTGTTCTGATACTGTTGGATTACACCTGCACTAGTCTTGTTCTGCCAGACCTTCATCCACAGTGATGCGGACGAAGGTCTGGCTAGCTACATGTAGTTTTAGTCGTGCCACAGAAAACTCAAATTGGACAGATAGCTAGCTGTCTGGATTAACCCTGCAGAGATCTGAGGAGCAAGTAACCATAGTCTTCAGAAATCCACCAGAGGTTAGAACGCCAACACAAAGACAGAGAAAGGGGACGGACATTGGGCCAAAAATTTGAGATATCCAGCTGAATTTACGGCAGTACCTGAGCAATCCCGGAAGAGGAACATCGTGGATATAGCCTACCCCAAATAGCACCTTTTAAGACTTTTTCCAACCCCCACCAAAAGAAGCACTCCTTTGCTCTGTGTACAAACACAATGGTTAATGTTTGAGCCAAAGACATTATTGGATGGCGAGACACTTTCTAATCTGGGGAAGGTCACCTTAAGTAAAGGGAAAGTCCCATTGCTTAATTATCGCTCTGCTGCATGACAGACTTTACCATGAAGATGGAGCCGCCAGGGGTCTTAACAACAAACACAGATAAACAAAAAACACAATTAAAAAGTCTAAAGTTAATTTCCCACTTTCGTGGATGACTTGAAATATCACTTAAAAATGAAAGCATAAAGCGAGGCTCATTATCCCTGTATACATACAGCATTTGATGCAGGTCACTAATTCATCTCCATTACCACCCGACAAGAAAACACGTGTAATTATGGCCATAAATATTGATTAATAAACTGTGTACATAAAAATGGACAGAAGCAGACACTTCAAGGTTTATTTACCTCTGCTCCTTTTTTTTGTTGGTTTGTTTGTTGGTTTGTTTGTTCGTCCTGCTTATTATGTAAATGTCAGCTAATCCTTTTTGCCCTTGATACACAGCCGAGTCCTGCATCACAGTGTATAGTTAATGATTGTTCAATTCATCTGGATTAATGTCAACTTTATCAAAAAACATCTGTGGTGGCAGAATGTAACTATGCACAAAATATAAGAAGTTGTATTTACTTAAAAATATTAACTTTGTTAAGTGTGTCAACTTGATTTAAGTATATTTTACAACAGTGAAAGACGAGGTAACTTCAAATTAATTAGGTTACTTAATTTATGTATTTAGCCAACATTACAAAAAAATGGTTAGATTTTGTTTAACAAATTAATTCAGTACGTAAAAGCATGGGGTATTAAGTACAAGCAGCTTGATGTGATTGAGTTAGTTTTAATCAACTGAGCTTAATTTGTCCAATTTAAAATACCTAGTGATGGTGAATAGAAAAATATGCTATACAAGAAAAATCACAAAAATCCAGCACTTTTATTGCAGTCAATGTACAAATTTATCATCTTAGAATTGTTAACTTTCGGTATGCAGCCCTACTTTATACATTGTTCATTAAATGGCCTATAAAATAAACAAGAACAATCATAATGTTGATGCTCCAAGTGCAACCTCCTTAACTTAAGTACAAATGCTGAGGTACATCCTTGAGTATTTTGATTTTACAAAGTGAGGGTTTTGCACACAAAACATGTAGTTTATAAATCTGATGTTTATTATAAAGTAAACTAGCAACAATATAACCGCCTACAAGTCCAGCTGAGATGATGAGACCAGTAAACACACCACTGGTTGGATCCTTTACTTTTTCTACAATGGGAGGATTGGACATTTTCCTGATGATACTTACAGACTTTTACTTCAAGGTGCTCTAAGCGATGTTGGGTGACATTACTTCTTGTTGACGTCTGAAGTATTTTCAAACAAAACAAGAATAGCTCGACCCTTCCTCCTCATCCCGTCCCCTCTCCCTCCCTTCCGTGCACTAATACACTAATGAACAAGCAGATAGTGAGGAGATGTTTTTTACAGTGTGTTCTGGGGACAGGCAGCTAGCAAGTAGTGAGGAGATGTTTTTTACAGTGTGTTCAGGGGACAGGCAGCTAGTAGATAGTGAGGAGATGTTTTTTACAGTGTGTTCAGGGGACAGAATGCTAGCAGATAGTGAGGAGATGTTTTTTACAATGTGTTCTGGGGACAGGCAGCTAGCAAGTAGTGAAATCTTTTTTACAGGGTATTCAGGGAAAGGCAGTTAGCAGGCAGTGAGGAGATGTTTTCTATAGTGTGTTCAAGGGACAGGCAGCTAGCAGATAGTGAGGAGATGTTTTTTACAGTGTGTTCAGGGGACCAGCAGCTAGCAGATAGTGAGGAGATGTTTTTTACAGTGTGTTCAGGGGACCAGCAGCTAGCAGATAGTGACGAGATGTTTTTACAGTGTGTTCTATGGACAGGCTGAGGAGATGTTTTTACAGTGTGTTCTATGGACAGACAGCTAGCAGATAGTGAGGAGAGGTTTTTACAGTGTGTTCTATGGACAGGCAGCTAGCAGATAGTGAGGAGATGTTGGCTGTGTGACAAAAATGTTGTAGCCTAAAAAAACTTGTGACATCGCTTAGAGCACCTTTAAGAACAATTTTCAATGCAGGAGGTTAACAGTTTTTTACAGTGTGGTATTAGTACTTTTACTTAAGTAAAGGATGTGAATACTTCTGCTGCTGACTGTCCATACAGTATGACACTACATCACACTACACCAGTATCAGCAGTGTAGAGAGACAGGATTTCAGAGGGTAAACACATACATCCTCCACTGATTTGAGCAATCATGAGTGTGTGTTCTTCTCTCTCAGCTGTGACCGCCACGGGGAGATTTTCCCCTCTTTGGAATGTGTTTCTTAAAAGTTTAGGACAAGCTGAAGCTGAGCAAACATCTTAGTGGATGCACATACTTAAAAGATCATTCCACTTTATTACAAATAAGGCCTTGTTTTTATAATGTTGGTCCTCTTTCAAATTATTCAATACCGGTACCAAAACCGTGACTTTGATATCGGTCCTTAGAGGATGCTTTGTTCAATACTAATTTTGTATACAAACAGAACTTACAACATTAAGGCACAATTTTTTTTATTTATGTTCAGCTCCATGCTGCATACTGATTGGCTCACTGACGCTGATGAGATTTTTTCCTTAGGAATTGGAATTGGGTATTGAATATTGTGGCATTTTTTAATACTCAACACGTAATTCAGTCGGTGCCTAAAAAGTTTCAAATTTGATACCTAGCTCTAGTCCCGGGTCGGGTCTCGAGTCCTTGGACCCTTTAGGTGGACCCTTTAGGAAATGCTTTCTACACTACATTTTAAGGGTTTCAATCAAGAAGACCTGTGTATTTATTTCAGTATTGTTCTTTGGTTTTTATTGTGAAAGGCAAAGGCACACTTCCTCCTTGTAATCTGTTTTTAAAGTTAGAGAAGAGATGAAGCCCAGCAGACACCATGTCATTCCCTTAACACCCTGACAATCATAGCAATTCTCTGGTTGATTAATGTGAGCTATCTAACTAAATTGGATGCTGTCTGATCCGGTTTAATTCCTGTACAATAACCCAGCTCTTTCTCTAATGAGAACCTGTTCACTGGGTCCACCTATTATTAATCAGAGATGGGAAGTAACAAAGTACAAATACTTTGTTACTGTACTTAACTAGACTATTTATTTTTGTGGCAACATTTTACTTTTACTCTTTACATTTTAACCTTAATATCGGTACTTTCTACTCCTTACATTTAAAAAAATTGACTCGTTACTTTAGTTTTGTAGAAAGGTCGTCTGTCAGGTGTGATTCTGAGTGCATATCGGAAAATAGCCACACGGAGAAAAAAGTGAGAGAAAAGAAAAAGAGACTAGCTGCAGAGGATAATCAGCTGAGATTGTGTGTGTGTGTGAGTCCTTGAGATCGGTAAGTTGTAGAACTTCTGTTGTTAGCTCCTTTAAGCCTGTAGTTGTACTGGTCTGTAGTTCTGGAACATTTAAAGTAAGTTAGCTAGTGATTCTGTTGTTTGTTTTCTTCACATGTTTGTTAGCTAGGCTGCACATGGCTGTTCATTCGGATTCATAATGGAGATTGTTGATTGCCCTTGCTCACGTTTGTATTATTGGTGCATTATTTACATGCTACAGTTACACTGCGTTAAGGTCATGTAATTAATAGTGGCTTTATTGTTATTGTTTGGCAGCATCCTATGCATTGTGTATGGCAGTCCCTTACAATGTATTTGTTTATTGCAGAACCCACACACACACACACACACACACACACAACCACACACACACAACCACACACACACACAACCACACACACACAGCCATAGCAGAGGCACCCACTGCCCGTTTGTACTGTTACTTGATTAATAAAGAGAGAAGTTATATCTGTTCAACTTGGAAACCAAAATCAGCTTTAAATAACATCCTAATCTAGTCGTCTCTAACAAGTTTCAAATTATTTCACTGGAGTTACCGTTATAATGTGCTGCGTAATTCTAAAAGTATGGGGAACTTCTCAATTAATGTCTGTTTAGTAATTCATATTTTATCCTTTATTTTCTTTCCAGAAGCTGTATTTGAGCACACACACATACATGTAGATTCCGTTACATGTTAAGGGGAAGATTAAAAAAGAGAAACTGGATCTATAAATTCTCACAGGATCACAACTGAATTCATATCTTGCTGCTCAGTCAGAATGTTATTAACCTGGAATCCCAGTCTCTGTCACAATAATCATATATGGGATGTTTTGGGCCTATTGGCAGACATCCAGTTAAAATGTAAGCAATGGCATATAAAGAGCCTTTTTTGTCATTCACACGGCTACTTTTACTTTCATACTTTAAGTAAATTTCCAAGCCTGTACTGTGTTACTTTTACTTGAATAAAGAAGTAAAATCAGTACTTCTACTTTTACCTGAGGAAGTGAGTACTTTTGCCATCTCTGTTATTAAGTCATCATTCTCTATTTCAGAGCTTTTCATACTGTCCATATTGTAATAAAATACTGATATAATAACAGACTACTTATTTATTCCATCTTTCTTTGCACTATGCTCCGTAATTAAAATAATAACAATTTATCATAAAAATAATTTACTCCTGCACACATTGCACTAGTTCCTCAACCTGTCTATAGTGTTTCCGTTTATAGAGTGTATATATTGTTTGTTTTCGTTGTTTGTATTGTATGAGCAAGCACATTGTGAGTAATGTATAATCCAAAGCAGAATTCCTTGTATGTGTCATGTCTGGCAAATAAAGCTGATTCAGATTCAGATTGTAACAAACCAAAACATGCTCACTGTTGCCATGGCGTGGCGTCTTCTAATTAAAGCTTTGGTGTTATCCTGGTGTGGAAGTGACACTAATCATTAGAGGCATTATGTTCAGCGCTGACAGTAATGGAGCAGCCGCTGTCTTGTCTTGTTGTTGCCTAATTGATTGGCTAACAGAGAAAAGTAGGCGTGTGTGACATGTCAAAGTTCACTCGGAGGCGGTTAGAGTGTGACATGTTTGCGTGTCAGCGTGCACCAGCTCTGTGCCATGTGGAGCACCTTTTCAAACCCATTTGGGCTCAACAATGACAGTGGAAGTGGCTGGACGAAGACAGAGTTGTCTCAACAACATGTTACTGCAACCTGTGGTATGGACCCGGGGTTCTAGGATTCCCAGTTTATAGATTTATATTTTATTTATACTCCTAGTTTTGAGATATTAGTCAATATCTAATTTTATGTCCAGTGTAACACTTCACTTTGTTGTGTATTAATTAGTAATGCTTATCAAAATAAATGGATGTATTTAGACAACCAAGGAAATGTAACCATGTCGTGCTACTAGCTAGCTAGACACTAGCTAGCACGCTACAAGCTAGGTTAGCCTTATTGTTTGTTGGATTACCGCAAATAAAACTCAATATCTTGCAAAACAAAGTCAAGATCTCGCAAATGAAACTCGATATCTCGCAAAACAAAGTAAATATCTTGCAAAAGTGTTTGTCCCCCAAGTATTTTTTCTTTCGTCGTCCCCCCCCCCACATACACAAACTCACACTCTGTGACACCCCTGGGGCTACGTAATGATCTACATGGTTAAAGGCCAATAATTCCACTACAGTCAGTGGAGTAAGTACATACTGTATATAGAGAATAAGTACACAACACAGATTTACAATTTGTTTGCCTTACCATAGAAATGTGTTCAGCATTCATCCAGTGTCCTCATCTGCAGGCAGCACTTAACTCCTCTCCCAGTGTTTCCTCCCTGCAGGCTCGGATTTCACGCCACAGACAGTCACACGCTGCAGAGATGTGTACAGAAGTTGGAAATACTTCTGTACACAGTTGTATCTTGTTCCCATGCATCTCTTAGGCTGTGTCAGTAAGTAGCGAACAAGCCGGCGCCCACAGCCGGGGGTGAGGGGGGCGGGCGGGCTGTGTGCAGGCTGGTCCTGGCATCCAGGAGGCAGAGTGGGGCGGGGGGTGGGGGGCGAGACCCTGGAGGAAAAACACCACCCAGAGCTTTAATAGAGGCAGCCCAGAGGCCCTGTCAAATGGGGGTTTTGGTTGTGCAAGCAGGCAATTTGCTTCTTTTTATAGATCGGTAATATGGAAAGGCTGTCCCAGTGGAAATCTCAAGTGTTGAAAACTCAACGGGTATTGTTGTGGGGCAGCTCAAAGCCATTTGCACCTGACACGGTTTTGTTGATACAATCACATTCCTGCTGGAGTCTGTCTGCGACTCCGCCGAAGTTTTTAAAATGCAAAGCGCTAGAGAAAGACTAATCATTCCACACAAAAAAAGTGTTTAAACTCACATGTGCCTTGAGTCACAATTATGAAAATTGGTTCATCAGGAGACAAGGAAGTACATCAGAAAACCACATTTCTCTGTGATCCAATTAGGAAACTCAAAGAGAGAAGTATGCATCTGTATATATTAAGCACATTTTCTGTCTGGAATGTTGCTCTAGTTTTATACTTTTGTGGGTATAGCAAAAGTTTAGTGTGTTGTGTCTTAGTTAATGGGTCACAGAATGTGTGATATTGCAACTTCAGGGAGATCAAGAAGTTATTAGTAGTTTTTGCCGCAGTACAGAAATAAAATATATAATTTTGCTGTAATTACCGAAAGATCAGCAGCTAGAAAAATGAGGCACAAACAGAACTAATGGAGCCTCAAATGACTTAACATTCTTGTTATTCATAACACATAACTCTAATAATTGAATCCACATTAAAGACAACCACATGTAAAGACAATCCTTTTTCGTTCCAGCGTGATATTTCCATGCAAATTAAAATCAATTAAAGTGCTAATTAATTGGCCCTGCTCACATAAAACACTGCTTTTATAGTCCATTTCACATTATACAAGGATCACAGCTCTTCGTTTGCTTTAAACGAAGACAACGGCTTCACACAAAAATCACTTTCAGCTTACAAATGTCACAATGCGCCAGTGTGTTGGCAGGACAACTGCTTCACTTCCTGTCACAGCTCTTGTCAGTGTGACAGCGGGGTTGTTCAAATCATTGTTGACAAATGAGGATAGCCAGACATCTACACTTAGGGAAACATTGGGTCAGTTTCACTCCACATCATTCATGTGTGGTGACGCGACTGGCTCCTCCACCATCACTGTGTTGTTTGATTATTCAGTAAAACTTAAAATGGGCTCCCTCTTAGGCTTGATTATACACCGGAACAGGCGCGTGCACGGCCAGCTGCAGTCATCAAGTACACATGTGTTGGAAACCGTTTCCTATAACAGAAATAGTGCAGTATTTAGTTTAATTTAGTGATGGTGGAATTCCCAGACGTTAATTTAATTTACTATGTAGTCCACAATAAAATACCAACAATGTACAGCTTATTTGAGTGTACATACAATAAATGGTGGAAGAGGTATACTGATCCTTTACTTCAGAAAAAGTACTAATACCACACTGTAAAAATACTCTGTTAAGAGTGTTTGAAAATTATAATGAAGTAAAAGTATGTAAGTATCATCCAGAAAGTGTAGTTAAAGTAATAAAAGTAAAGAACAATCCAAACAGTTGTGTGTTTGACGATCTAATCATCTCAGCTGGACTTGTAGGCCATTATATTGTTGCTAGTTTGCTTTATAATAAACAGATTTATAAACTACATGTGTTTTGTGTGCAGAAATCTTAATATGTAAAGTAACTAGTAACTAAAGCTGTCAGATTAATGTAGTGGAGTAAAAATTTCAATATTTTTCTCTAAATTGTAACAGAGTAGAAGTAGAAAGTTACATTCCAACACTGCATAACACTTCATCCAGTTTTATATTCACAACAAGAGGAATGGGCTGGTCCGGATTGACTTGCCATTCGGTTCGGATGCAGACCTTTGAAAAGTCCTGTCTTGAGTGTCTTTTAGTTCAACTAAACGCTGAACAAGTTCTCTTTAGGCGACCAACATTTTACAAATAACTGTACTACTAATAAACATAATTAAAAGGCTCCAAAGCACCACATTTTAGAGCAAACTCTATTTACGTATCAATTTATGGGGTCAGCCCTATGTTCCCATATCCCAATGGTCCCACCGCCCCATGGTCCCCCAGCCCCATGTTCCCACAGCCAAATGGTCCCACAGCCCAGTGGTACACTGCCCAATGGTACCATAGCCCATTGGTCCCAAAGCCCTAGGTTCCCAGAGGCTTATGGTCCCACAGCCCTATGGTCCCACAGCCCTAGGTTCCCAGAGGCTTATGGTCCCACAGCCCATGGTCCCACAGCCCTGTTCTACAGGGCTTAATGATGAAAAAAATCTTAGAAATGTGGGAACATGGTCACACTCCCTTAAGAGAAACAACCAAATCACACATCCTATTAGTTACAAAAATTTAAAGGTTATGTCATTTCCGTAACACCAAGCAACCCTACAGCGAGCACAAACCTAGCTCTACCTCACCTTAACACTCAGGGCACATAACCTTGTGTCCAGCCTCTGCTGCCTTTGCTGCATGTGCAACATCGTGACTCAAAGAAATTCAGTTTGCATTTTGTTGGAAGAATGCCATTGTGAAATAAAAAGACTTTTGAATATAATTCAACTTTAACCTTTTTTACTTTGACAATACAAATGGTGACATTTCCAAAAATGATTTGAGCGTTTTTTGGTAATGTATGTATCTTTTTCTATTTATTTCTATGGTTACTGATACAGTCATATTTATTGATTCAGTATTGATCATTATGGTGTTCCATGACACTGGAAATGTCAAGGAGTATTATGCAGCCGCTCATTCAGCTATAAATCTCTTTTTATGAAGTGATATAGGATTAACGGGGCTCCACAGGGCTTGCATCGCCCTGCAGGTACTGTACACATCAGACTGTCAGGCATCCTATGTATCACCCCGATCCAAATGTAGCAACAGTGTCGACTTACTGAACTGTCTCCTATAAATGAACTTCCTTGGGTGAGAGCTCGGTGTTCGGGGTACAGGCTGAAGGAGTCAGTTAGAGTTTCCGTGGCTTGAAAGAGAAGATGGTAGCCCCCTTGAATCTGAAGGATGCTCAGCAGAAAGGTGTTTTATTTCACTGTTTCTCCAGCTGCCTATGCTGCAATGCTGACAGCATTCAGTTTGGGCAATGTTTGGCCTGCGTCTCCCCCGGGCAGTCTGTCCAACGGCTGTCCGCTGCCCAGACATAGACTTCAGCCATGCTGCCGGTCTGGCACTTAAAACCCCTGAGAAATAGATGTCCTCTTTTTTTTTAAAATTTTTTTTTTTACAATTGACTCTTTAATCAGCTGGCTGCACAATGGGCTGGCAGTTTTAACTGCTGAAGCAGTTGTAAGTATGGGAAAATTCATTTCTATGTCCAGCTATGCTATCCAACATCTGATTGTTACTGCATTGTGCCACTGGAGAAGAAGTTCATTTAAAATGCTTACCTTGTTTGTAACAACACCCAAAGGCCATTTTGAAATAACATTGTCGTGAAGCACACATACCGGTATTAGTATACTTAACGGCATGCAAGTATTTCAAAGGTCCCATTTTAGAAAAAGTAAAATTTCCATGTCTTTTTGGATTAAAAAGCAGGTTGAGTGAAGATAAGATAAGATAAGAAAAACTGTATTGTCTTTCACAAGTGACGGAAATTTGTTTTTGACAGGGCAGGCTTAAAGGATATAATATACATAGCAGACAGGTATTTTCAGACAGGATGAGATACTTAACGTTTTTTTTAACATTAAAACATACAAACATGTTCTAGTAAATACCCAAAATACAAATACGAACCTGCAGCCCTTTTCCTTTCTTTCTTTCTGTGCCAGAAGGCATTGTGGCAGTGTTATGGATATGGTTTACTTTAAAACGTATGTATACTATCATCTGTACATGTAATTGATTGCTATTTGCAGTTCATTTGGAAATCACTCGCTGAGGAAGGTCTTTTGGCTGTGGTGAAGACAACCTGAATAAAGTTAAAGGGATACTTTGCTTATTTGAATCCAGCTCTGTGTCATCTTCATGTGGGCAGTGTGTGTGTGTGTGTGTGTGTGTGTGTAGATAAACAGTGTTTGGCTTCCCTCGGTGGCGCCAGTGCACGGAGCTCAGAGCAGCCGAGATTGGCAGACCTCCACGCTGCACTGCTGAGCTGAGCTCCGTCTCCTGCAGCCACGGCGCAAAGCCACACAACGTTCATCTACATACACTGCCCACATAAAGAAGACACAGAGCTGGATTCAAATAAAGCAAAGTTTCTTTTTAAATCAAAGACCAATTAACCGAGATCAGTAAATAAGTGCTCTATATTTGAGTCATCAAAAAAAAAAAAAGCTGGAACCAAGATTCAATATTATTATCATTAATATATAAATGAATACAGAGAGCCAAAGTAACGCAGCTTTCCGGTGGACCTCATGGGACCTTAATGCGGACAAAATGTGAATGGTAGTGAACGGAGAGAGGCAAATTATTTTTTGATCCAGTAGTAGAAGGGTGTGACTTCAGCCTTATGTTATTATTATTTCCTATTATGTAAGATTCACCGAAGACAATCCATTATATTTAAACATATGTTACACCAGAAATCAACAGAAAAATAAACTCTGGTAACATATTGTAGCTGTAGAATATTCTGATTGTCTTCTTCCTATCCAGACACAAGAAGCATGGAAGGTGCTTTGGGACATTTGGGAATAGTAAAATTACCATTAGCAGACACTTTAGGAAGCAAAAACATGTTAACATTGTATCTTAAAACATTGTCAATGAGCATAATTCAAGTATTTGGTGTAGTTTGTTGTGTAGTTTATTCTGTATCCAGCATAAAGTCAACGGGACTATCCAGTGTGCAGTGAATGCTTGGTGTCAGGATGCCTGCTCACGGCACATTCTAGCGTTTCACCTAACCTCATTAATATATCAGTTTGCTCTATTTCACCTTTGGCAGACTGGGGCACGAGAGAACAGATGTCGGAGTAAATGAGTATGCTGCGCAAATATTGACTGTTTTCACTACATTCTGTTAAGTGAGGAAGAAGTAATGGCTAAGCAGTGCGCTACTGCCAGAAATTCTGCAGAATTAGTCTTTATATTTGTGAAAATTGTGAATTATTTTTGCTTTTGTAAATAGGACATTATGATAAAATTAAGATTAATGCGATTATATAATACACATTGTTTCTTTAATGGGAACAATCATAAGAGAGAGATTAAAGCAATAGTACGTAGTTTCTGTGGCCCACATGAGGATTTCTTAAGTAATGACAAAAAATTTGTCGGCGCCTCCACATGACACAAGACTTCCGTGGTCGCGCAACACCCCCACCCCTCCTCCACACAGTTGCTAGTAGCCAAGGAGGACCCAAGGGGGTTAAAAAAACATGATGGATTCTTCAGAGAGTCGCCGGATGACACAATCTTCTAAACATAGCCACACTGATAAAAATCCAGAGAGCGTTGTGTGGAGCTGATCGTCTTAATTAGCTTTGTAGCAACTCATTTGGCAATGGCTTGAATGTAATGGATTCATCATTAATGTCAGAGAGGATAAGAATATGTAATGTTCTTGCGTGATGCCGAATGACTTCTCTCACACCTTTAAATAATAATAATAGACATTTGGCCATCAATTGTAAAAAAAAAAGATAATTCATGTTCCATTCCACCCCTTTTGGATACCTGGGTAACTCAGAAAATGATTACTAGGTGTAGTACAAAAAACTGAGGAGAGTTTTGAGACCAGATTTTAGTACTATAGAGCTGCACTCTTTTCTCATTCTCTCATCCTTAAGGGAAAACAATCTTCATCTTCTGACGAGTCAGAGAAAATGTGTAGAATCCTCAGCTGTTTCAGTCAGGCCCACAGCGGTCCACAGCAAGGCGGCCTACGAAGAAACTCGCAATCATTATAACATCAATCGCAACTCGCCGCTCGTGAACTCCGTCCTCATCAGCACCACCCGTTTGAACTGCAGTACATCAGCTCTGACTGAGGTGGAATATGGGACCAGGTAGTCATCCTTTAACACCGGCTGCAGCCTGTGTGTATATATTAATGAGACGCCACTGGCTAGCTCCAAGCTTTCTGGCTCATCTCTGTCATTAAAACACCCCATTTGCACTTTTGACTCCAGATTTAGTTCTTGTTGCCCTTTAGGGAAACAAAAGGGATTGTGTAAGATTTATAGTGGTCGACCCACACCTAGCCCCTTCGCATCTTTTCATCTTCTCTTTCAGATGGTTATTGTTTGGAGGATATGCTGAGTGGATCATGGCTTTGAAGCCCAAAACTGACAGCACTTAGACAAAATTTGACCTCTTCCAAATTCCTTTTGTGTTGGTGTTTTGGTCCGATTTATATGCCTAAAATGCATAGCAAATGCATAGTCTTTGCATTTTTGCCCATTTTGTTTAGCCTAGTTAACATTCAAATACATTCTTCAAATCATACTTCAAGAAATACAATGTAGAAATACAGGATTGTGTGTTATTATGAAGCAATATTCTATAAGGATTTTTCACAGGTGTTTTTACCTTTTTAACAGAAATGTCTGGTAAAGGAAAAGAGGATATGCTATAAATCTACAGAATTCTTTTCATTTTTGGACTATGAGAAATTCCTGTAAATTTAACAGAAAAAGTTCTGGTAATTTTCTGCTTGGACAATATTTGTTTTTCTTTCTTACAGTGTAGTTAGCTGTGGGGAAATATACGTATTTCTTTTCTGTGAGATGAGAAGATTGATATTACTCTCATGTTTGTGTGTCATGTACAAAGCTGGAGTCAGGACCCAGTAACCGAAGCTTAGCATGAAGACAGAAACCTGAAGTAAAGAGTCAGGCTCGGTCCAAAATTGAGGAACAAACCTCTAAAGCTCATTGATTAACCTGTTAATAACCTGTCATATTTATTGGATTTGTAAGGAAAGATGAAGATGACAGTTTGTGTTTTGACGGAGAGTTACAAGGGTTAGCTGGACCTGAGCAGTGTCTCCAGCTAATGCACGTTGATCAGTGTTTTAAGCCCCCAACGTTGCCTTCCAGGGCACGAGGATTAGGCAATGGTTATGGTTAGGTTTGGGTTAAAACGCAACGCTCCAGATGGGCAATGTGAGGGAAACAAGGGGGCCACTCGTGTGAATAAAACTTAACTTTAAAAAAACGTTTGGTTATATAAAAGCTGTTTAAAAGAAGGCCATGTATTAAAAGCAGGTTAAAAGAACCACTGGACAGGTCAAACAGCGGGAGAATAAAACTTTAAATAAAAGGTCACCTCCACTCCTGCCCTGGTTTCTCTCCTGGATACATTACCAAATAAATAATTTAAATAAAATATATATAAACAATATATATAAATAGCCCGGCGTCCCAACACAAAAGAAATTCCATATTAAAGACATTATTTAACCTCAAAAAATAAAATAAAACATTTAAACTGTCTAAAATACTGTCTGAACTACCTGCCCTTACAAAGTACACATACCATTCAGAACTAGTAAGAAGTGCTGTGTTCAAAAGTGCCTCAAAGTAAAAAGTGCCACACAATAAATAAAAATAAATCATTATCATGTATTATCATGTTAAAATCTGGAGGCAAGTAATTCAATGTGTAATACTAATAATAATAATAAATGTTATCCATAAAGAAGCCCAATCAAATGATTAAAATATAGACATGTGAGAAGGTGAGTTATTAAGGACCATCAAGGCCTCTTTGTAAAAATGTTATTAAAAAAACGTTAAAACATTTAACATAATAGGTAGGACACCCTCTGCAAGTAGAAATTAATCCTCGGAAAGAAAAAAATTATAAAATCCTTGAAGCATGCTATAGAATGCATAAATATGGATATATTACAATAATACATTTGTTATCAATCATGAATAGGGTTTAAAGCAAAAAAAAAGTTATAGAAAATAGAAAAAAAAGGAAAAAAACAGGAAAAGAAAAGAAAGCAACGGGGTTAAAAGGTTGTGTATGATGCACTGCAGAGGAGGTCCAGATAAGACTAAGGAAGAGGAAACGAACGGCCCTTAAAGACGGCGGCCCCGGCGCAGCGGCGGGCATACCCCGCCCCCGGAAACCAAACCCCCGGGATTAACAAAAACAGGCAGCCAAACTTGCTGGCAAACAATTACAATCCCAGTGTCCCAAAGGGGCCCCCCCAAACCGGTGGGGCCCGGGGGCCAAGAAAGCTTCCCTGTTGGGAAATTTTTTTGGTTTTCGGTTTAATTTTATCAAGGGGTTTCTTTTTTTTTTTGGTACCTTTTTCCTTTTAAAACCACCAATTTTAAGGCTCGTTTTTTTAGTTTCCCCTGGAAAATGTCCGGGAAAAAGCCCGGAGGCCGGGGATTTCAACGGACCGCGGGGGCTCAAGCCCAAGGAGGAAAAAGGGGAAAACGGTGGGCCGGCAGAAAAAGAAAAGGGGCTGTTGCGGAGGGTTTGCAGCCCCAAGGGTAAAGGGGGTAACCCTACAGACCCCGTTCCAACCCTCCTGCCTCCCAACCCTTCGCTCATGGACAAAAAAATAGCCATTTCAACCGAGTTCAGCAAAGGAAAAGGGGGAATTTAGAGGGCTTTTTGCGCTTCCCTCCGACCCGAGAAATGGTTTCCCTCACGATCCCGGACAAAAAACCCCTTTGGTTTAAAGGGGGTAGTATTTTCCCGGGGGCCCCAAAAAAAGAACAAGAAAAAAGGGTTTTAAGAGGGGGAAGGGGGAAAGGGGGATCTTGGTTTACCCTCAACAGCAATGGTTTTTTAAAAATGCTTTTTAAAACAGTGCAAATTTTTTCCCCAAAGGAATAGAGCCCTTTTTTAACTGTGTTTGGGGCCCCCAGAACCATTTTAACCCGCCCAAAAGAGTTCATGTTGGTTTCCATCACAGCGGTTTAAAGGCCCCCGTGTTATACAAAGGGGTATGGGTTCTCTCGGAAAGTCTCTGGTTTTCAAAAAAAGGCCCCAAAAAAAAAAGGGTGTTTTATCAGGGGGTGGGGGGATTTCAAAGGAAATTGGGGAAAACCGGTTTCCCCCTCATTTTTCAAAAATGGGGATTTTGGGTATTGGGGAGAGGAAAACCCCCGGACTTAGTTTATAAAAAACTAAAAGCCGCATTCAAAAGGGAGCCCCCCCCCCCCCACCCGGGTTTCCCCAGACCCCCTTTTTGTGATGCTTTTCCCGCATACAGGCCCGTGATCGAGCAAAACCCCAGGGAAGCAGGGGGGGGGCCTGGGAAGGGGGGGCCATGGAGGCACCCCGGGGTTTTGAGGCTTGATTTGGGGAAAGTTTAAAACCGAACATTTTTCTAACCCCGATAACAATTTATGAGTCGCCCGACTGTTAAACCCACATCAACCAAATGCCCCGGGAGTCCCGCCAAAAAAAGGCCCAAACACCACCCGGGGCCCAAACCAAAAAGGGTGGATGACTGGGGGGTCGGCCAAGGGGTTTTAAAAACGGAATCCGCCTTGGTTTGGGAAAAGGAGGCACGAGGACGCGAGACCACCTTTAACCGCGGGCCTCCGGTTGCGAAACGGAAAAAATACCCCCAAAAATCCCGATTGTTTTCCCCGGGGCCCGAAAAACCGGAGCAGTGGGGGAAACGGCCGGAAATAAAAAAAAAAAATTCCCCCCCGGGGGGGGGAAGTTTAACGGCCCTTTCTAAAAAGGGCTAAAAAATTCTTTGGGGGGGTTCGAGGGAAAACGCCACTTTTTTGCAGTGAAGGCGTTCCACCCAGGAAGGGATGGGACCCGGCCTTTACACAGCCCCCCCGTGTGGGAAAACTTGAGAAAAGTCAACCCGCGGAAGGGACCAGGTCTGACAACATACCGGGCGGGTTTTTAAAAGGAAAAGGTTTAGGTTTGTGGCTGGTTTTGTCCCGACATTTTTAAAAACCCGCTGGACCAAACCCCAGTGCCCGCCGTTTCCCTCGCCCCCTAAACCCGGGGGCCAAAAAAAAACCCAAAAGTCACCGGGTTTTAATGATTACCCGGTGTTGCCTGGGTCCCTCATTGGGAAATGTTTTTTAAAGGGGGGGAAAAACCACATTGGGCTCCCAAAAACTCCCCCAAATTGCCCCTTTGGTTTGCCACCGGGCGAAACAGATAGGAGGGGACCCCCGTTTAGAAAGGGGGACAACCACAGGGGAAAAAAACCCCAAAGGGGATTTCATTTCCCTTATTTGTTCCCCAAAAAAAAGTGTTTTAATACCATCTCCAAAAGCACCCGGGGGGGGAAAACTGGGGGAAAAATTTGGGGTTTAAAAACACCATCCCGGAACGGGGTGTTGGGGGCTTCCCCCACCAACAGCTCAGTTTGGTCCGGGTCGGAAGGGAAAATCCCTGGGCGTCACACCCTTTAGCCCCGGGGTCCCCAACAAAAAGGGCTGCGGGGGCCCGACCCCCGGGGGTTTCCAAAAGATGGGCTAACGGGGGACTGCCCGGGCCCAAAAGGGTTTTCCCCTAATTTTTTTTTTTTTAAAATCGTGAAATTTGCCGGGGGCGAAAAAGGGGGGGGGCGGGTAGGGGACAACGACCCGGCCCCCCGAGAGGGGGGGAGGGAGCTGGTTTTCTGGCCGTGCCGAAGGGGAAAACGAAAGAGTCGGGCGTCGATTTAGGAAGAAAACCCCTCACCCCGCTCCATGACCTCATAAAAAGCCCCCAAACTGTGGGGGTGGGCAGAAACCCCCAAATTCCCTTGGGGGGAATTAAGACAATTCACCTTTGGGCTGAAAACACTTAGCAAAGGTTTAAAAAGGCAAAGAAGCGTCGTACTTTCTACGGAGGATGGGGGGGAGCCCAAACCCGCCAAATTCCCCTCCCCCGACCCCCTCCCGAAGCCCCCATAGAGGATTCTGACAGCGGGTTTTTCGGGGTGGGGTTTTGGGGGGCGAGCCTCTGGGGGAAAAAAAGGAGGAGGGTTGGGGAGAACCGCCCGAAGGGGTCAAATTTGGGGGGCCCCCCTCCATTTAAGGGGCACTTCATCACAGCGCTGGTTCCCCAGCCCCAAAAATAATCAAAACCCCCAAACCCCACTGGAGGTAAAACCGTGGCCCCTTGGAAGAGGTTTCCCCAGCATCCCCGCAGGGTCCAAAAAGGTTTTGAAAAAAGCTTTTTCCCCCGGCCCCCCCAGAATGTTGGGAATTTTTGACCATAAACTGAACTCTGCACTTTTTGCAAGAAAGGGGGATTTAAATGTGGGGAAAATTTTTCCCTTTAGGGGTTTCCCCTCTTTTTTTCTTTTTTACTCTTCAATTTGCACATGTTCTCCCCTGCACTGGGTTTTTTCCCTTTTATCACTGCGCCCCTTCTGTAATATTTTTAAATAATGGGGGAAAAGTATTCCAGGGGAACCCCCAATATCTTTCAATATTTTAAGCGTAGAAAGCAATTTTGGTTTTGTAGCACTCTGTACAAGAAGAACGTGGAAGGGGAAAATTTTGAAAAACTTGACTAGGGGTCCCGGGGGAAAACCCCTGGTTAGGGTTATGGGGAGGGTTTTTTGGTTGGGGGGTTAGGGGGGGGTTTCCTAAAAGTCCCTGGTCGGGGCTTGCCCCGGGGGGAGCGTTGGGGGTTAAAACACCATTTTGGGCCTAAAGCAAAGGGGGCCCCAAAATTTTTAGAGAGGAAAACAGGGTTTGTTTGGTTCCCTTTCCCAAAAAAAGGCCCCCCTGGTACCCAAAACCCGGCCCGCACTTCCCCTTTTAACCATTTTTTAATGGTATTTCCCTTCCCTGGGTTTAAATTAAGAAACAGGG
This sequence comes from Etheostoma spectabile, assembly GCF_008692095.1. Classification (NCBI taxonomy): domain Eukaryota; kingdom Metazoa; phylum Chordata; class Actinopteri; order Perciformes; family Percidae; genus Etheostoma; species Etheostoma spectabile. The sequence goes on along the minus strand of NC_045750.1, from coordinate 18,912,736 downwards.
AAATGTTCATTTATCTTTTCCCGTTGTTTAAAGGAAAAATTTTAAACCCTTTTTTCCCTACAATTATCGAACTATAATGTTTGGTTTTTCTTTTAAAGATTTTAAAAATAAACATATATCAGGTTTTAAAAGGGTTTAGGGAGGCATAATTTAAAAGTCAAACAGATGAAGTAAAAGGTTTGGGTGCGGTTAAATTTTTTTTGACGGCCCGATTAAATGGGTTTTTAGTAAAAACAAATTTTAATGTCCCTTTTGTTTTTTCAGAAATCCTGATTTACCCGGGTTTTACAGTGACCATTCCCGGCCCTTAAATCTTTTTTAAAAGGTATTTATTCTAGAAAGGGGTGACCCTTTTCCAATCACCTCCTGTCAAAAGGGAAGTGAATTGGGCTAAATTTTCAAATATAGTTTTATTTATGTGGGACGTTGGGTGTGTGGCATGCGGCCACGGCCCCCTTGGGATTTTGGGGCGCCCCGAACAAAACCGCTGGCGAACCGGTTTTAAACGTAAACCCATAGTAAAGATGGATGGAAAAGTGGAGATGGCTATCAGCTACGACCTATAACTACAATGCCGACTACGTGGACAAACAAGACTGTCTCTGTGTCCATCTCCATATGCAATGGAGGGGCACCCGCTACCACTTCTCTGCTGGTCGTCTTGTCAATCAACTTTGACTGGACTTTTACCCAGGAGACCGAGGTTCATGTCCCGTTCTTGTCACTCTTGCCACTGAAACGTGCATTTTGTGACCCAACCCACCATTTTTTCCTAACCCTAACCGGCGCCATTCAGCCGGGTCACTCTTCTTGTGTGTACCAATCTGACGGCACATTCTGCTTCGTGATGAATCATGCACAAGTTTATGGGATTGCATTTAACTGGAATCGTACCTTGTACAGTTCAATGTGACAAATAAAATTGATTGATTGATGACTTGATGTAAGATGCATTCTGAAGTTTCTTGTACATGCATCACTTGGATTGAACGCACTCACCTTTGAGACCCTCCACTGCAAACACATAGCCAGTACCAACAGTATATCATTGTCACTTAAATGTAGAGAATGCAGTTGTAGCAGTTTAATTTAGCCCTTGGACCATGTTTATATTGCCATTAATATGCCAGTGGCATGCTATGACTCAGAAAGAGGTCAGTGTTGCATGCCCGCTTCCCAGAGCGACTGAATTAGCATGTGGAAATATTCCCCTTGGTAACTTGTGTGACTTTGGGTTTTGCCTGGTTGTCAAAGCAAGACTTTTGTTTGTTGTTCTGTGATGCAGATAAAGAGGTGTGTGTGTGTGGGGGGGGGGGGGGGTGCAGAGACGCTCACAGTCTGAAAGATGCAAGACTGAGTGTATATGAGATAAATTGGTCCATGTTGTTTTCAAATTAGTGAAATATCGAGAGCATTCATGAAGACGATAGAATAGAACACAAGTGATGTCCTTGGCGGACTGGTTACTGTGTAAACAACAGAGTTCTTAAATAGGTTGAGGGGGAGGTTTTCCAGAGGTGGGTGGCTATATCTTTAGTTGTCAGGGTTAGTGTTAGTATCTTATGTGGTCACACAACTCTACAGACCTTTTGACAAGCGGCACCTGATCGACCTTGCCATCCTGCAGGCTGCTCCAAACAGTGATCTGCAGAAGATGTCAACGTAGTTGTTCCTTTGCTTGCATACAGAATATAAAAGCCTTGCAGAGTTGTATACCGTCGATATGCTTGTAAAGATTATGCGTCCATTTGTATTCTTCATTTTTGTAATTTAGGTCTTGAAAGTAAATGTACCATACTGGACTTGAAGAATCCTCATTCTCTCTTCCAATCATTCTTTTATCCCTCTAAATTATCTGACCTGACACTTGTACAGATTTTTAATCAGGTAGTAGCTTCCTCCCTCTCTCTGTTAGCCCTATATGCAGATTTTTTTTTTGTTGTTTCTGCTTTTTACAAAGTGTAAGCTTTTGATTTTATACAACTGATCTTTTACCTCAGTAACCTGTGCATTACTTGTGGCCTCCGCCCAGGGACTAGATAGATGGATGCAAACTAGCTTTAAGCCATATCTGATATGAATATACTGTATATTTTTTATCGTCCCTACTAAGCAAGCAGTAAAATAAAAACATTTAGATTTGGACATATTGTCCAAAGAACTGGTTTGATTTAACCCTGTTTTAGAGGTGATGGAAAATGATTTTTTTGTTGAATCCTGACAATTTTGTTACTTCCTTTTTTCAAGCCTTTAATGGCTATCTAGTCACATATGTTAGCCTGACGTGGTCATACTCAGATTCTAGTCAGAATCTGAATCTGATACTGCTCCTTTGGGCTGTGATTGTGGGGCATGTTTCAACCAAACCAGGAAAGGAAATGCCTCTGCATCCAACTGGATAGACCTACAACCAATATGAGCAACGGAGTATATTAAATCAATGCATAGTTTTCATTAGAACTCAACTGCTAGCTACCATGGATGTTTGGAAAAGCAGTTTGGAAAACGCTAATGACGTTACATCCACGTTATACAGGCTTTACGGCAAACACACATCCCTTGGATCTATCATGAGATAATACCATTGATGTATTAGGAGAACACATGGTGAATTTCAACTATTAGCTATATCCATTATTACAGCTACAGGACCTCGGGAGAACCGTCATATGAGCGTGAGCAGTGGGCTGATGTAACTGATAGCAACTTGTTCTCACTCCCATCTGGACAGTGGCTGTCAGCGTCTGATGCAACGAAAAAGGCGTGTGTGTAGAACGCACTGGGGAGAGCAGCATCTAGACGCGGTTAAATGAGTAGTATGTAAGGGGGAAATTCCGCATAGGGAGGTTGGCCGGGAGGGTCAAACTCAGGACTTTCACCCAGGAGAGAGGGGTTTGTGTCCCGCGTGTGTCCTCAACCGTCCTGTTCCTGAGAGTCACAGAACCGTAAGCCCACCCACAACCTTTTCCTTAACCGAACAGCGTTAAAAGGGACGCCAATAGTACCAGCCAAGCGCGTGTCAAATGACTAATAATAATAATATTAATAATAATAATAACAATAATCTTTATTTGTTGAGCACTTTTCAAAAACAAGTTACAAAGTGCTTTAACAAGTGTAAAAACAATAATACCCAGTAAAAACAATAACACCCAAATGCAAAAAGACAAAAGCATGAAAACATTGAAAAGACTAAAATACAGATAAATATAAAATTAGTAAAAGACAATAAAATAAAAGGGATAAAATAAAGTCAAATAAGATCGGGAAAGGTTCTCCTGTAATAACGACGAAGGCTCCTGACCAAGGGTCCGTATTTTACAAGATGGGAGTGAGAGTGTGTTAGTGATAGCAACAGATTGCAGAGTTGAGGAATGAACAATTGAGTGGGTGAGAGACAAAAACCTCGATGGTCTTTTAAAAAACAATTAAACTAGAAAGGCGAAAGAGCCAAAAAAGTAATGCAAAAGAGAGAACATTTTAATAAGCAATCAAGCATTAAACAGAGATTAAACAGGTACAGGTAATGAGGGAAGCAACAGATGAGGAGGAGAGCTTAGATTTTATATTCAGTCAATAAATTAATATGATTAGATGAGTTAAGATGCTGAGCTTGGTGGCAAATTAACATATATCATTATTTAAACATTGATTGTGAAATTCTTAAAGAACTACATGAAAGTAGAAAAAGGAGAGAGGAGAAACTTTTTCATTAACAAAGTTATAAAGTAGAACTGCAAAACGTTTGCAGCCCGTTTTTTTAAGTGTCTGATAGAAGGTGGGGATTGAAACGGCACATTTGTGATTATGTGCAATCTGTCGGCGTTCCTGCGAAGCCTGTTCATCTTCCAGGGTCTGCAGCTAGGTCGCCCACTCCCCTTGAAAAAGCGGACCAACATGTTTTATTACTTCCCTATAGTAAATCCATATGGATTCACACCTTTCAATCCATTACAGCTCGCTGTCACCAAACATATCCAGTGTGAAATAGTGTGAAGCCTATAACTTCCCATGTTTCATGCATAAATCTCTTCACTCTGCCAATAAGCATTTCCAGAAGGAAGCAGGATTATTAACAGGGTTATTAAAGAATGTTATGGGATGACAGGAAGGAAAGAGGGTTTACAAAATACAAGGCTTCTACCAAGGCTGTTGTTCTAAAATGAGAAATATGCTTTATGACTTGTTTTATCTCTTTGTTTAAACTTGATTTGAATGAGACCACATTGGGGCTCTCAGTGCAGAATAGTAGTTGGGATACTAAGCTATGATTGGACAATTGCTAGTCTATATCCACGACGTTCCACTTCTGAGATTGCTCCGGTGCCGCTGGAAATTCGGCCGGATGTCCTTCTTTTCGGCCGAATGTCCCGTCCCCTTCCTCTTTCTCTGTGTTGGCGTTCTAACCTCCGGTGGATTTCTGAGGTCTATGGTTACCTGCTCCTCAGATCTCTGCAGGGTAAATCCAGACAGCTAGCTAGACTATCTGTCCAATCAGAGTTTTCTGTTGCACGACTAAAACTACTTTTGAACGTACAGATGTTACACCAAGACAAGTTCCTTCCCGAGGCTGTTCAGCAGAGGCACCGTGGCTCTGTCCGGCTCTTAGCACCGCCCAAGACGATTGTGATTGGTTTAAAGGTCCACTGTGTGTTAATTTCTCCCATCTAGCGTTGAGATCATATATCGCAATCAACTCTCTTGCATCACGCAATTTTAAGTACATATTACAGATATGGTCCCCTTCATGCTTTAAAAAGCCAGTCTCCTGCTCTTTTCAATGTCCGTTTTCTTTTTCTGGGTGAAGAAGAAGACTCCTGTTCCTGAAATTTGGATTTTAAATACATGTGGTTGTCCATGTTTCCTTCTTCTAACTTGCCAGGGCCGGGAATCTACGATACCCATTAGCAGCATCAGCAAAAACGCTAAAGGCGGAGCTGTATATCCTGTATGTTCCTTACCGGCTAACGTATTTAAAGAGCATGAATATGGGGGGTCTACCCCAGTTCATGTGAATGAAAATGTACAATTTCAAGCCAATAGGAATACTTGGAATTGATGGAGGTGGTAAATATTCATGACAAAGGTTTTGAAAGTATTGAACGGGCAACACCGATTTTGATAATAAAAACTAAACATGTTACACACTGGGCCTTTAAAGAAATGCTAATAAACCAGAGCACGTTTTTCTCCCATCCCAGAGAATGTGTGAACTAACCAGACCCTCTTCCGCAGCGCTGTGGAGGAAGGTCTGGCATTGTGAGACTAGAAAATTTCTGATGGTGGTGGGTGGCTGAAGATGAGGGCCCCACAACGACATCCCTGGTTTAAGCCTTAGCAAACCTTCTTGAAAAGCTGGGCTTCAACCACAAAACAGCAGACCTCTTATTTGTTACTCTCATGGTCTGTTTGACTGAGATCAGATATATAGTTTTGTTTTATTTCAAAGAAGGACCTGAGGGGAGCAGACAATGTGGAATCAAAAGATAGAAGCAATAAAAAAGTGACAGTATGATTTGTGACTAAGAGGATAAATATGAGGACGTAGATACCAGACACAGGATGAGATATAGATACTGATCACTTTATGATCCAAAAGATGCTCAGACAGGGCAAAGAAAGCTTGACCAGAGTCAGGATGGACAAGACACGGCACCACACGAGAATTTACAACAATTGGAAAACCCATACTTCATACAATGCTATCAGATAATTAAATCTCTAAACAATTGTGCTTCACATCTTCTTACATGTCGGATTCAACATGTGAAATCGAAACTGCCACTCCGGCCCTCGGACGAGGGGCAGACGCTTTATTTCCGGCCGTATCACAACATCAGAGGGTTACAAGAGAATAAGAGAAGCACTAATTCTCTCTTCTTGAGAGCTTTGCTTAATAATAGACACCATATAACAAAGGAAGTGTGAAACGCACACTTTATGGGTTGGAGCTGTTGTAAAGTTATATATGCCGTTAAATTGAAATCCTGTTCCCTTGACATAATAGATACAGCATCTGAAATCATAATAAGTCATTTCAACAGCTCATCAACTTTACAGTAGCCGCTGGCGTTTGCGCTGCTTGACATTTCGCTGGCTTGAGGGGTAATGTTGGACCTGTCAAAGCTGCTGAAACATGAATGGCATCCGGTGACAGCTATTAAAACACATCGGCTCCCGAGCATCTCTCTCCACACAGGTTTATGAAGATGAGGCGGAGAAAACGCATAGTATTTTTTTCATTTCTTTTTTTTAATGCTCCATCTTTTCCCCATGGTGGTTTTGCAAAATAATTGTTTTTCCACACCTTTGGGCTAGTCATCAGTGTAGCAGCCACATCACCACATGATATTCATGATAATCCCATTAGTCTCTCTGCCGCAGTGTCTCAGAGTACAAAACTTGTATGCAGAATGTGAAGCAGTGGATACAGTGGTTTTAAATGTGTTGATTGCCTCTTTGGTTTCTTGTCAGGGCTTGGTGATTTTTCTAGATTTACAGCATTTTTTTGTTCTATATCTGATGACTTCAGGCAACAGTGGAGCAAGCTTGAATCTAAGTCCTGCACAGGCATGCTGATCAGAGAACTGCTCCTCCTCCCTCTGTGGTGAAGACATGTTTCCAAAGCATATGTATGCAGGTCACATCCTTCCAACATGGCTTTCCCTGCCCGCTGTGCCTCATATACACAGTAAAAAGACTGTTTCCCTGCTATACAGTTTACGGCAGAGAAAATGTGTGGCCTCCATTAATGTACAACTAATTGAGGTACTAGTGGAAGCACTGCTGTGGTTCATTAATACTGCAACACAAGTGTCAGCACTGACCACTGCTGGAGGGAACATTTTACTTTGTAATAGGGCAGGGCAAAAGTGGATATTATATCCACATCCATATCGTCTTCAATTATGGATATGGTAATATCAGGATGTGACACGTGTTGCCTTTTCCTGGTTTTTAAGGCTGCTTTACAGTAAACTGATGTATGTTCCCGCTGTGTGAAGGAGAGATCTGTTGACTTTTGACTCTGTGCAATATATCCTGCATCCCATGTGCCATTATCATTACATCCGTGCATAATTTTTCATTTGGGCAATTTTCAAAGTGCAATTTAATAATTCATGTGTAATTTATTGTAAAATACTGTTTGCTATATTTTGTACATTTATCTATCTCTGTACACTTACCTATCTTTCTCTTATCTTTGCTGTTGCAAACCGCAATTTCCCCCCTGTGGGACTAATAAAGGTTTTTCTTATCTTATCTTATTTTGAACTTACCAGGCTGTTCTAGCTGTTCTATTGTTTGCCTTTCCCCGCATAGTCATTGTATCCACACTATTGATGATTATTGATTAAAACTCTAATTTTCTTAAATATTTTGTGAAAGCACCAATAGTCCACCATACAATATCGCTGATAAATTGACATTGATGTATTTGGTCAAAAACATTGTATCGATATTTGACTTTCTCCATATTGCCTGTCCCTTCTTTGTAATACCAAATCGGGCCCCTTGCATGTTTTGATCCATCATGCACATCAATTTAGGTTTATGATACATTTTAGCCTACTTAGTTTTTGTCGATTATTCTGAAATTTTTGGTGCATTTTGTTTGCAACGTTTTTGTAACTTTTATGTCTAAAAGTAAACTGAACATGTCTGGCCCTTAATGTTATTCTAATTTTCCAGTGTGGCCCTTAGTGAATTTGAGTTTGACCCCCCCTACGACATAACATAAAGGCCCTAGATGTTATCAGTTCTTCACCAAAATCTTTTATTCCATTTCACCTTGGTGTCAAGAATGTTTTCATCAGAATTTCTTCTCCGTCATGATCGGTGTTGTCATTTGTCGTCTTTCAGATCCTGATAAATATCTCTCTCAGCATTCTTTCCTTTCATGACCGACACTCAAGCATGAAAGGGAGAGCTGTGAGAGTGGCGCTTCAACTTTTTGCGTCTTCGACTCCCAGAATTTACACACATAGATGAGTTTTCATCCTCTCTCCTGTCTTTCGTTGCAACTCATAATCCATGGTTTAGAATACCACATATCCCATGCTGACATCTGTCACATACAATCATCCATCTTTTTGATGTCTCGCAATATTAAGCAGTTCAGACATGCCATCAGATTCCTGTCAACTTTATTTTTACCTGCACTTTGTCAACGCAAGAATTAGAGCGTATGCTCAAAACACTGTAGATCCTCGAGCCTTCCCACTTTCTTTTTGGATTTCATTCAGTTTTCCTAGCAAATAGCAAAATCTAGTCTGCTGAGGTAGTGTTCAAATGTAAATAGGGACACGTATTTGCAAGCCATGGAATCTGGGAGGGGGAGGGAGAGAAATCACCATAAAGAACAGTAGTGGAATGCCCTGGTGGCTTCCTTTCTGGCCTGTTATTGTAACGTCTCTGTGTACGTTCAAGTAGTGTCAGTCAAGCGACAGAAAACTCACATTGGACATGAAGTCTAGCTAGCTGTCTGGATTTAACGTGCAGAGATCTGAGGAGCAGGTAACCCTAGTCCTTTAGAATTTAGATTTAGATAAAATAGTGTATATAATAGATATATAATGAGTTTAAAATTACATGAGCGACATCCGGTGGCACCAGAACAATCCCGGAAGTGGAACATTTTGGATATAGACTATCTCAAGAATAACTTCAGTGTCAGACCTTTGTTTAAGATTTTCCTTTATATCTCTGCACTGGAAGGTGTCTAATAAAGCTCACATCAGGAAAATAATCTTCGAAAGAGCTCTGCTCCAGCGGTTACAGAGATATAATCCTTCCCTCAGAAGCAAGTAAAATGTTTCTTTAATGAAACAAGCACGGAAATGGTGGCGGTTCAATACATCTGTCCATTCAAGTCTTTGTTTACGAGCAAAAAAATCTCAACAGCTACAGGCCAGATTGCTCTGAAATCTGAGTTGGGTTTAAATGGTCCCCAAAGGACAATTCTTAAAGAGGTTTGTAATCCCCCGAGCTTTTCTATAGCATCACCATCAGGCTCAAATGTCAAAGTCTGAAAGGTAGATCCAAATGACATTACTGGGCACATTCATACTCCCCAGAAAATGAGCCTAGAAGGATTAACCTCAGTGGGATAAACCCTTAAACTTCAATCACCTCATGGCATTTCCAGTATCAACCCAAGGAAAAATGCTGCATAAAGCTCCATGACAATAACAATCATCACCTGCCAAGTCCAACTACCTTAATAACATAATAGGTGGCTAATCTAGCGATTTCTGATCTTCCACATCTCAGCTTAATAATTGGTTAAAAAAGTTAATGCAACTAAAACTGGTTTATAGACAATCACGGCGAAAAATATAGATTATAAAGACAGTAGCATTCATGTTTGCATTTGGGCGCCATCTTGGAAAACAGTCATGACCAGTCGAACAACGTGAAACCAGTAACCAGTAACACAGCTGGGGTTTGACTGGTACTCGGTACACATGTGCTATTAACCCCTAGGTTCATTTTTAGACGGAATTGTCCTTTAAGGCTAGAAGAGTAGATTGTGGTCATGGTTAAAAGGAACAACCATTATGTTATGGTAGTAGATAGTTCAGTTCAATTCAATTTTACTTATACACATAACAACAGTTATCTCAAGACAAAGATAGAGTAGACTACACTCTATAATTTTCAAGGACAGATGATATGCCTAGCCATCTACCACTGCGCCTGCTGCAAGGCAAAATAGAAGTTCTTAATTTTGAATGGGCCGCATTCCAATGGAAGTATGATCCTGTATCATATTCCACAGGCTGCTGCCATCCACTTACTGAAATATCATCACTCAGCTAAGTACAGTGGGATGTATTTTGATGTAGAAGAAGTGGTTAGCAATAGGGCATGATTATTATGGCAAAGTGTGCTTGATATTATCAAAACATTTTATTTATTGACCCCCACTTGGAGCTGATGTTGCTCATGGACAATTTCTGTGGTCGCTATGGTCCAGATTGTCCAGACTCAGAAAACCACTGCCATAAAAAACTATAGATGAATTTTGCAAGCAACTCTAATGACCAATATTTACATTTGTTGTTAGCCAAATTATGGCCGTAGTAATCATTGCAGAAGCAAATGAGTAATTAAGGTGACATAGTAAAATAGCACTAAATTGTATGTAGGGAGCCAGGTTGGGGTGGTAGACAGCTCAACCAAACACAGGACTTGCACTCGTGAGACTGGGGTTTGTGTGTCGTAGGAAACCAAGTGTATTGTAAATAACTGACTTTTGTGGATCTTTGTCCAGTTACCTCCTCATTCTAGTAGTTTTATGTGACTCATTTAAGCCAATCCCTGATGATTTCCTAACCCTACTATAAGTATTTTTCTTGCCTAAACTTTCTTAGTTCTACGTGTTTAAAACTGTGACTGTAAAGAAATAGAACGGTCACATGATTAAAGCGGCCAGCAAGGTCACATGTTACAGTCACATGTTTTAAATATCTCTATAGATATAGCTATATATATATATATATAGATAAAAAAAACTCCACTCCAACCCCCTTCATCTCTTCCTTCTTCTCCATCTCGTTTTGGGAATCATCCATCCATCCATCTTCATCCGCTTATCCGGTATCGGGTCGCGGGGGCAGCAGCTCCAGTAGGGGACCCCAAACTTCCCTTTCCCGAGCCACATCAACCAGCTCCGACTGGGGGATCCCGAGGCGTTCCCAGGCCAGGTTGGAGATATAATCTCTCCACCTAGTCCTGGGTCTTCCCCGAGGCCTCCTCCCAGTTGGACGTGCCTGGAACACCTCCCTAGGGAGGCGCCCAGGAGGCATCCTTACCAGATGCCCGAACCACCTCAACTGGCTCCTTTCGACGCGAAGGAGCAGCGGCTCTACTCCGAGCTCCTCTCGGATGACTGAGCTTCTCACCCTATCTCTAAGGGAGACGCCAGCCACTCTCCTTAGGAAACCCATTTCGGCCGCTTGTACCCTGGATCTTGTTCTTTCGGTCATGACCCAGCCTTCATGACCATAGGTGAGGGTAGGAACGAAAATTGCCCGGTAGATCGAGAGCTTTGCCTTCTGGCTCAGCTCTCTTTTCGTCACAATGGTGCGATAAACGGAAGGTAATACCGCACCGGCTGCTCCGATTCTCCGACCAATCTCACGCTCCATGGTCCCCTCACTCGCGAACAAGACCCCAAGGTACTTAAACTCCTTCACTTGGGGTAAGGACTCACTCCCCACCCGAAGAAAGCACTCCATCGGTTTCCTGCTGAGAACCATGGCCTCAGATTTAGAGGTGCTGATCCTCATCCCAGCCGCTTCACACTCGGCTGCGAACCGATCCAGTGAGTGCTGAAGGTCACAGACCGATGATGCCATCAGGACCACATCATCCGCAAAAAGCAGCGATGAGATCCCGAGCCCACCGAACTGCAACCCCTCCCCGCCCCGACTACGCCTCGATATCCTGTCCATAAATATTACAAACAGGATTGGTGACAAAGCGTTTTGGGAATCATGGGCAGTTTATATTCTGTCATGTAGCTATGAAGACGTGTTGTATTGTCACAGAGCAAGCAGCGCCGACAAGATGAAAAACCTGAACTTTTATCAGCTCAGCCGACACCACCAAATCGCCATGCAGAGTGGTGGCCGCTCTTTGTCTCCTTGGTGGCACGGTGGCCATCTTGTTCACAATGGAAATAATGGCAGCAGCAGTGGGAGCGCTGCTCACTTTCTATGAGTATCTTAAAGTGGCTGTACTCGACAGTTCTTTGTTTCAGTAGCCACATATTAGTGCACAGGAGTGCCTTTAGCGCACAACAGTACCAGACACTGAGGGCCATGACATGAACTGCTGTGTAAGGCAATCGCAGACCAATCATTTTTCAGTATTTCAAGTACAGCACATTTAAGAGATTAACTGCCACTGTAAAAACCTCACGCTACTTTTGCCTTTGGCAGGCAGTGGTGGGATTTTTTTCTTGGATATCTACACCAAGTGTGGATGAGTAGTTGTCCAATAAACTTAAAGACTGATCAAATACCTCACCAACAGCATCCTCATGAGGAGACAAGAAAGGATGGTTACACTTTATTTGAAGGTCCTGTATCTACATGCAATGTTTAGCCCCCTAGTGGAAGAAGGAGGAATGTACTCTGGAGTTCTTCACCTGGTGCTTTGATTTATTTCCTCAGCAGTCACAAGAAAATGCAGTATTGCAAGGATGACTATTACTTTTGAAATTATCATCACAAACTAATATCAAACAAAATAATAAAAAGGCTAAATCAAGCCCTGACTATTTGGGCCCTAGCAACTGCACTCTTTCCAGCCAAAGTCGTTCTCTCTAGAGGAGCCTCGGCCTCTTTCCTTTATAGCAGAAGCCCCTCCTACAAGACAAACCAAAGTTAATTGGAAATCAATCAAACACCATTGTGTTAATTCAGCATTCCCAAACATTTATGGCTTCATGAATACACGCTATATCAACAATAACATCAAAAATTAAATATTACGTGCTGAACAAGCTTCTCAAAACAGAACTCTATGCACTCTGTAAACCCCTCTGCACTGGCTGACACTTGGGCCATTCCAGATCTTCCCCTCTATAAATTACTCCAGACTCTATCACTTCCTGTTTGCCAATTAGACCGAGATCCCTGCTTGCAATGAGAACAGGTGAATGAAACTAAAATAAATTACTTGAAATTAATTGTGTATGTGTTGCATTTATCCAAACATGATTCCTAGTCTTTTGACAAGTACTGAAATAAAATGACAAAACATGTGTTCATTGATTCAAGCCCACATGCTAATGGTAATGCTCACACTAACCGTCCCTTACTACTGCACATACTAAGGTTAGCTTAGCATGATACCACATGCTACCCCCAGTTTAAATAAAGGCATGGGCTAGCGCCATGACACTACACAAGAGTGACATGACACTGGCGTGAACGTGTCATAAATAGGATGAATGTCATACACGTTTATGACACATTGCTTCTTTTAGTAAGTGCCATTTGGTTTTGTCATGACAAGTTATGGTTAGGTTTAGGGTTCATGTGTCATGACTGTGTCAGGAAAGTGTTGTGTGTTCATGATAGTGTCATGTCACTCTTATGTAGATACCATAAAGTAAAGTGTTACTGAAAGGATTTATTGGATGTTACTCGGGATTACCACGGATTATTTTAAAACGGCCATCTGTGTTCAATAATTACCTGTAAATTCTATCACATTTAGGTTTGAGCATGTATTTATGTACAGCAAGGGTGCAGTTTGAGCTTCCGAGGATTTAAGCGTTTATTTTAGCTCATAGCTTGCAGGTGACAAATGTCATCAGTGTCCACATACACATGTTGTGCTGTTTGTGCCTGAAATAGCCACCCACAACATACAAGTGCATATACTCTGCACTCCACAGTGGATTCATGTGATGCATGAAATTTGGAATAGAACACCTCTGCCTTTGGCAACAAAATCAAGCCAGATTTTTAAATAAAGTTCTTTTTTAGCTCAGGATGAAGGATCTTCTCCAGGATAAAGGATCAGGATGTCAACATGTTTAATATTTGTGGAACTTTGAAGTATATGATAGAGCAAAGCAATCGATGATATGACAACATATGACTGGGAAGTTGATTAAAAATGAAAATGTCACTCCTCTATTGATATTTATATCACTTGTCTCTTTTTAGAAATCAAAAAAGAAAACTTTCCATGAAGTACACAATACAGTGGGGGGGGGGGGGGGGGGGGGAGGTGGACTGGTAGCTGGAGGGATGCCAGTTCACCTCCTGGGCACTGCCACGGTGCTCGAGCAAGGCAACCCCCCCCCGCTCAGGGTGCCTGTTCAGCAGTTGCAGCCCCCTGACTTTGACCTCTCTCCATTAGTGCATGCACGTGTGTGTATTTCAGGCCTGTGTATAATGTGTAATATCCACAGATTGTAAATTGTGAATTTCCCACCTGGCAAAGACGGCAGTTACCCGAACTCTCAGAGGTTCACAGTGGGGCAAGTAGTTTGTGGTCATGTAGTAATTAAAATTTTTAGTATAAAAGTAAAAGTTTTCAATAAGACACTAGTATCACTATCTAATTGTGATTACAAAAAGCCAAAATGTTAGAAAAAAGTGACAATGTGGTCTTATATAATCTCCCAAAATCGACATCTCAGGCTGACCAAAGTTGTGAGAGCACATATTAGGCTATTTGAAATGAAAAAAAACTAAAATACAATTGAGAATCAAATTCGAAGCAACAATTTCTGTTTTTGCTTACATGGTGTGTGTATAATCAAACTGATTACAAATGGCTGACTACTGAACAGTGTGCATAGTAAAAAAGGGTGGGATTGAGTGGCCATCCCCCAGGGCCCACTAATGGGTTAATATGTCATATTTCTAAATAATCAGTGTCTACTAATAGGATTCATAACCACTGCTGCATGATTATTGGTAATAAGACAATACAAAGATCATTATAAAACAGTGGCAATAACCATGTTCCTTTTATTGCTGACTGCTGGAACAAATCATAATTTTACTCACAGTTGGATCATTTTGCAGATGTGTTTGGAATTAATAAGTGCCGCAGAATAGGTAAAACTACAGGATTCACTTTGGAATTCCCCGCTCTTCACGCACTTATGAATGCATTACTTATACTTATCATTACTACCCACTTTGTGGTAAAATGATGGAATCTGCTATACTGTATAGCTGTAGTTATTAAAGCTCTCACACAGTGGTTCGTGTTGCTGCGAGGCATTTGGAGTGTGTCTGAGAACCAGCTTTCAGCCGCTTCTCCCAAAGCACTTCCTTTGTTTGTTTGTGCTGCAGCAGGTCCACCTATGGAAACCGGCAGCTGCCTGAAGGAGGGGAGCTGTTTATGGAACATTTGCTACAGGCCGGGAAGGAGGGGCTCAGTACTCACAGGACTTCCCTCCCCAGTTCTCCCAGCAGGGAGAAATGGACACAGCTCCGACGGGCTCAAATCCATGTATTTGTACTCAAGGCATGTGTGCGTGTGTGTGTGTGTGTGTGTGTGTGTGTATTTGTGTTGCTTTATTGTGAACATGACATTGTAAATATCTGTAAAAATCCCATGTGGATTACGTAAAGACTTAAAGGTTGAAATTTCCAGTGTTATACGTCCTATTTGCGTCATGTTTCTAAGAATGATATTAATATGCTAATATATTTATGAGTGTAAAAAAGTTTCATGCAAATATTGTTCAATTTTCGGCCGACCGACCCAATCAGAGGTTACTCACATTGGGACGTTCAGTCAAAATCAAGCACGGTTCAGGCTGAACCGGTCTCTCCCGGTGATCATGCTGGGAGCATGTTCCTTGAGGAAGAAAAGTTCATGCTGATTAAACAACTGGACTTTGGGGTCAAGTGTTGTCGTATCCAGCCCATGTCCCAGATGTGAAAGCCCCCTTACTGGACTACTGAAGATAATAATATCACATTACATTTTTTTTTTGAATTGTTACCTTCCACCAGAATTTTGTGATTTCCTTGTCATCAATATAGATGTTTTTTACCATAAATTGGTGCCTAAAAATGTATCAGAATGCAGGTATATAAGTCTTTTATCCTCAAAATTTCCTGGGGGAGGACCCCCAGAAACACCCTGCTTTGTGTTCCCCCAAAGGCCAATTCTGAGAGGAAAAATCCTTAAGTATAATCACAGACAGCCATAAAAACATATTTAGATTGCAGTTATAGAGTTAAAGCAGATAAAATTTACGGAGAATCAGACAAACAAATATGTGCAGTGTCAACAGAGAGAAACCGACTTACAGTGACAACAAAGAACAACATACTGTAGAGAATGACAGTACAGCATACACACAGCATAAATAGGCAGTATGTGTCAATTTGTTATAAACGTGTGCTCTTTTAAAAGTAGTAAACATTGTTTGCCAATTACTTACATTAAATGTTTAAAAATCAGTTACATAAGGTACTGCTTATATCATTTCACCATCTGTACACAAATGTAACTAGTGAATGCTACAGTGCCAGGGCTGAACTTTTGCCCCAGTCCACCCTTGCGTTGTATAGTGTGTTTTCTTTTGGTAATGTTTTTTTTTTAATATAAATATGTAGTCTTGTATAACTACACTTCTTCTTAGCACTGTGCCAGCACTGGAGTCTGACTGAACCCATTGTAACCTCGAGCCAAGGCAAAATAAATGTTTAATCCCAATCATCTTGGCCAATGCTAAGCCTAGGATACAACAACACTCCACTATTCAAAATAGGGACAGGAGGGAACTCGTTTTGGTGGAACATTTGCAGGTGGAAAGGTGAGCCCTGGCATTAAAACGGTTATATCCTCACAAAAGAAAATGCCACACAACAATAAAAGACAATGGGAAACTCCCATCAATATCAAACTTTTTCCTTAACCGGTGGGCAAACATGCAGGAAAGTCCCTGTTAGACAGCAAATGCTCTATTCTACACATATTCTTTGTAAATCTTTACAACCATTCACAGAAACAACTAAGCAGTCTTGCTCATATCTTCAGCCAAACTTTACAGTATGACCAGCTTGCAGTGTTGTTGTTTTTTTGTATACATACAGTTAAGCATTTCAATAGATTAAAGAAATCATCATAATTGAAAACTGAAGATACAAGTTTTCCATATGTTAATTACCATGCTGTAGCCACCTTGCGGCAGTGAAAAAAATGCCATGTGTTATTAATATCTCTGCAAGCATGTAAATACTTGTTTGTACAGATCTGGTGTTGTTGATCCGTAAAGCATGCCTCCACACAGCTGTTCAGGATCTACTGAATTAGCAGCACAGCAACACAGCCAGTGAGTCACGTACTAGACCACATTTAAAAAAAAAATAACACACCTTGCCTTTCCTGTTACATTATGTGTCAGAGCAAAGTCAGTAAGAAAGGGATTTCACTGTAGAGACACATCATGCATGTATCATCCACTGTGAAGTAGGAATGCTGGTCCACACTGGAGTAAAATACATAGTCAGACTTTCTGCAGCTTTACACCTTAGGAAAAGCTGACGTCATGTATTTCATGTTACTCAGATGTACTGTGGGGCATAAACAGGGCACGGCCGTCTGCTCATGATGACAGGCTGTGTGATGCACTACTGATTACAGTGCTTTAAAACACACATACACACAAATACAAACACACACACACACATCTGATGTGCAGCATTTTACCAAGCACTATCATTGTACATGGTTCTACTCTAGTCTAAATTCAAAGACTTAAATAATGAAACTAAGGTAATTCTTTAAGATTTTGGATGATATTTTATCTTCTTTGAAGTTAGAAAAAGGGTTAGGTTTGTCGAATAATCATAAGAAATTTGACCACATGGCAGCAAGCTAATAACACAGTTTATGTTTTATCAGAAAGTACATATTAATTCACAGTTGAGTTGACACATACCTCCACAAGTTGAAGCCATTTTCCAAATCTGTGGGAAATGTCAATGAACAGATTACATCCAACTGAAACAGGGCTTTTCATCTAATTATATAAAGAAGAACACTCTGGAGATACCAGGTTTTTGTCTGACTGACGCAATGATAACATACAGCTAAGACAAATGTATAAAATAACCCATAATGATCACTGAATTTGATCGCCAATGGTGCCACTCTTTCTTACACAAATAGCACTTAATCGCTGTGATTAGGCCAAGATTCTTTCATTATACACCCTGCTGTCCATTATGCGGGAATCAGCAGAAGAAGACCACTGATGTTCGTTAGCCCGCTGTCCAACATCAGAGGCTTTGTCTCGCTTCGTTCAATAATCCACCCTCGCCATGTGCACTGAGAAAATAATTGCATTTTGATGTTCCATTATTACTAAGTTTGTGCAAAAATAATAATAAAAAAAACATCAGGGCAAATCAGGTTGAAAAAAACATGATCAAATAAGTGGAAGGGCGTGCGGAGAAGACGTTGCAAAGATGAGTGTGACACTTGGGAGTATCAGTAAATCATCCTTCAGAGGCCCCAGTGAGGTCTGCTGATCCAGGAACTCCAGTCTCAAATCCCATTGGTCACGTGCCACTTATTTTACAGAGGATTATCACTAACCTCTGCGTACTGGACAAATTCCCCACCCGGCTCCCTCGTTGTCTCCACCTAATTATCCCCAAGTTTAATTGGCTAAATAAATCACTGCTTTGCTTTAACAACTTTGGTGTTGGCCACATGTCTTGAACTAAATAAGCAAATAAGGATATTGACTCCCGAGGTCTTCTGGACATATTGGAGAAACAGCAGGGTTAGCTATGTTGGGACACTGTGGTTTTGTCTAAAGTTTCAGCCAGCTATCATTCCCAAACCCCGAAGTCCCCATCCAGCTTGCAAAAAGCCAAATCAGGGCATGCTAAGATTGTGTTTGGCCAAGTGGAGAACTCATTGCATTGAGGTACAGTAATGCTATTTTGTTAAGGAATTTATAGTGTTGTAATAGTGTTTTAGAGATTAATCTGGGTTCCTCTATGCTGTGCAAAGGGCAACCATGATACATTTAGCTGTTAGCATTTCTTTTTGTTCTTTTCTACACAACAGTCTTGGGTGACGCTAAGCGCAGTGTCCTTTTTCAGAACCAAGTTGTAACAAACTGGAATGCTCCTTTAAATCGGGTCCTAAAATAAGTGCAACGCTCACAGCCTTTCAATTTTACGTGATCATTTGATTTGATAGCCTTTGCTGACAACATTCTTGGATCTTGGATGTAACAGGGGTGAGAAATGGAAGACTCTGTTCGGCACTGAGCACAAATCAAGTGGTAAATATGTTGTCAAGCATGAACCTGGTGTTCAAGGGCAAGATTGGAGGCACAAATCTTGTCTCATTTCTCTGCTGCAGTGGTGTAAACTCTGTGAATTACCCGTACCGGCAGATCTGGCGCTTGTGTTCTGAGAACATCTCTGAAATACCTTTCTAGATCTGTCACAGATGAAACCTGTGTTTAATAAAGGCAGTGTGCTGTCATCTCATAACCAAAGAGAGGTTTTTCACACCATAATGGCTTATTCAGGGGGATTTTCCTGCTTGTATGCATCTGCTTAAGAATCTTGTCCTATGCAGAGTATATGTTAGGGAGTAAATTGCTTTGACACACACTTTACCAACTGTTTCTTTTTGATAGAAACCAATGAATAAAAATCCAAAGCTGTCTGCTGTCCAGAAGAGAACGGCAAAGAACGGAAGAGGCTCTTTTAATCCTTGTAATGGGTTATTGACTTTGACCCCCGGGGGAATATATTTGCAGACACAGGATGACAATTTTTAACTTACACTAGAGTTAGAGCAACAATCCACATGGATCCACAGCTCTGTTTTCTCAACTTTACTCTCATTTGTTTAGGAGAGGACTAAAGAATGTACCCATTAAATGGTAATAATAGAGCATACTGCTGTTTCTACCGCCACTACTGCCTCTACTGCTTGCTAAGTGTTAGAAGACGCATTCAGAGTAATTGACAATAAACTGTGAGGGCCCATGCAAGCCATAATTCTCTCACATCCAGTCTGCTTTAACTCATACATACTGTATATAACATATTGCTCTGGATCTAATTTCTCTCAGAAAAAAAGTCTGAAAAAGTTTCAGCTGTTTCAGCAAGCCAATGGAGAAGTCATCTATAAACTATAGAACTAAAATGATCCATACTATTTTAAAGAAACGTTCTGTAAGCGTTGAGATCATATATCGCAATCAACTCTCTTTCTCTCTCTCGCCACGCAGTTCAAAGTACATAATATAGCTCAGCTTAAATTTTTTCCGGGAGACCTAACTATTAATAGATGCACTTCTAAATCAATTCAGCTGTTATCCTAATAAATGTATATGTCATCATGCTGTGCATAACTCGCATATCTGCAACTAGTCTCTCCTGATTGAAAGGTATCGCAGTGTAAATCCTTTCAGGAATGCTCATCAATGCTCTACCTAACTTGAATCAGCCGTTGGATGCGTTCCCCTTCCTGCTCAACCAATCAGAATCGTACACAAATCACAGAGTCACAATCCTGCTTTAAATAATTGTTTCTCTCTTTGCGATTCAGCTGTTGTTGCAGGCAAAGAGTGCTACCCTCCACCCCCCCTTCCACCTCCAGTCATCTACTCCTTTGTTGCCACTACCAGTGTCTAGATTCTATCTGATGGTTCTCTATCCCTATATATAGATATATGAAAGATTCGCATAGCGATGGAGTCTAATTGCTAACAACTTTGTACATTTTATTTGAGCTGTAAAAAATACCTTTTTTGCATATCTGCAAGCATGTCTCTCCTGATTGAATGCAGCTAAGGTAGCATGTACAAAAGGCCGTCTGCCAGCCGTGGTTGTTGGAGTGCAGGTCAGAGAGTGGCGCGGACGCACGCTTCACACCATAAGCTGGCACGCGGGCAGAAAGGAGAGAGAAAGAAAGAGAGACTGCAGCGGTCCGGTGGATAATTAACTAGTTGGGATTTGGTGTGTGCGTCCAAAGCAGCTCCAATGCTCACTCTTTTTTCTGATGACACCGGTCTCTTGCTCTTTTAAATCTCCTTTTACTTTTTCTGGGCAGAAAAGAAGTAAAAATATTATTGTGAATTAGAAGTAAAATTAGTGTGTGGTACTCCATGTTTCCTTCTTCAGACTGGCAGGGGCCAGTGAACGACGATACCCGTTAGCAGCATTAGCAGCACCTGTGAGTCGAAAACAAGAAAGGCGGAGCAGTATGAGGTGGAGAGAGATAGAGTCTGAAGAGAGGGAGCGCCCAGCAACGTTAGAACAAAGCCGGGACTGAGAGAAATTAAACGTGTTTTCGCCGATTCATCAGCAGAAGTGTAACTGTAGCAAGCATCTCACTATCACTGACGTCATCCACATTCATACACAGACCAAACAAATGATATATCCAGCTACAAAAAGATTGGAAGTCGTAAGTAGAACAGAAGTGCAATGAGGCGTCTAAACAGCCGCTTCCAAGAGATTGCCAGGAGAGTGTGTGATGTGTGACGTGATGATGGTACCATTACCAGAGCAGCCATTCAGCTGAAGGCCGTAGAAATATTAACCATTAATTTAATATAAAATGTATACATAATGGGTTGTCAGCGCAATACGGTACATCTAACTGGTGCCTGCAGCAGGAAGAGACAGCGGAACAGGAGCAGGTATTACAGTCCCCATCATACATCTATGAATGGAAGTGGATGGCTAGCATACACAATGCTCATTGAGCAGAAATAGAAATAGTTTCAAAGCCCTTCCTTAGACAAGATTCATTTATCTGTATTGCCATGCAACTAAGTTGCTATGAATTTCATGAAGTGACAGTCAATACCTGTTAAAAACACATATAGACACATATAGACAACCCCGCCCCCAGAAAGTTAGCACACTTCTATGGTGGTTGTGGAATCGTATTTATATGGATTATATATCAAGTCTTATCAGGAATTGTACAAGCAACGACATCAGCATGATGTAGCCAGTTTGGTGTCTACATCAACTCGTTCTCTCTCCCAACGCGTCCAAGATGGACGCTTGGTCCAACAGATACAACGCAAAAATCCCCCCTTCAGCGTCTAAATGGAAAATACCAGGCAGAGCAGCCGGTCGACCGCGGCGCTGTAAGATGATCTAGTAAGAGAGACAACGGTAGTGAGTATTAGGAAAGACCCAAAATGGTGAAAAGGTTGAGGTGGTGAATGGGTCAAAAAACACAGGACTTTCACCCAGGAGGCCGGGGTTCATGTGTCACTGAAACATACATGTTGCATGCCCACCCACCATCTTTTCCTAAACTTTACTTCTTGTACCGCAAGTCAGTTAAATTTACGTCCCGACCCAGAAAAGTGACGACAAGAATCCAGACCAAGAGCGTCTAAATATGACGCTAAAGGAGACTTTTTGTGGCAACAACAAACGCCAAAGGCCCCTGACCATGCGTCACTTCTTGACGCGATGAGAGTGAGAATGTGTTGTCTACCTACCTTGTTCTTTGTCATGTTGGCCATTTACCCGCTGGAGACCTAGGAGGGGTCTACGATGGGCCATAACACACCAAATTGTAGTCGTATGTTTCTGTTTTCAAGTTTTTATTCATGTATAACTCATCCATAACTGGTGAAACAGAAACAGATAATGATTGTTTGACGACATAATGACATGTCTTCATGAGTTTTGAACACTTACAGAACGTTTTAAACCTGCTAACAAAGATTTCATTAAAGGAACGTAATAGCTTCATAACACACATTTTCATTTTTGTGGAATTACACATGTTTAATCACAATGATGTAATACTGTTTCATGAAGCATTCAGATAAGGTTAATCAGTGTTGGGTAAGTTACTTTTAAAAAGTAACCAGTTACAGTTACTAGTTACTTTTTCCAAAAGTATCTAAATTTGATACTCAGTTACAAATTATAAAAGTAACTAGTTACTTCAGAAAGTAATTTTTGTGTTACTTTCAGGTAAATTTTTAAATGCTCAAATGTGACCCCACCTCCCCCCCACTTTAACGGAACATAAAATACATGTGCATGTTCAATTGTTTATGATAAATCTGAATATTATAATGAAATGGACACTTAATTCAATACATTAGTAACAGAAACAATGTACACTTGACTAAACTATTTTAATATTGCTGTGGGAGAAAGGGAGATTAGCCTCCAATCAGATGCCATGTACGTAGATATTATGTCTAGTGGATCCATACAAATAACAACGTAGATATTTTGGAACTTTTGATATTTATTTCCCCTCAACAGGCCGCAACTGGGCAACACTAAATAATGCTTGTTAAGCACTATAGCAAAAATAAATAACAAATATATACACTCTTTGTAGTGCAAATAACGTAAGTGGCCTAATGTTTATACTTTTGCGCTGGTGTGTGCGTCAAGCCGGCTTATATGTGTGTGTGTGTGTGTGTGTGTGTGTGTGGGGGTGGGTGATAGAGCGAGGGAGAGAGTGACAGTGATTATCTTTGGAGCGAGTAGCCACTCTAGAGTCATAGTGTTTGTTTTCTGACCACGGTGGGAAATCTTTAGCAAGAAAAGTCCCCCCCCCCCCCCTTTATTTCATAATGCCATAACTGTCTCTCGTTGACTGACTCACTAGTGTTGTTCATTGTGTCTTTGACTATGCGTGCTTATGAACAACCGCCCAACTCTACCTCCGATTGGCTTACCATGAAATTTGACTCAACCTCAGCCAATCGTCAGCATCAGGGTAGCAGCTGTCGCCATGGTCCCGCTACACGTTCTGTGATGCCATGTTCAACTGCTACACTGCGGTGCCCTGCTACGTCCTGCTACGTCCTGCTACGTCCTGCTACGTCCTGCTGTGCCTTGTAATGCCGCACAGCGTCCTGCTATGCCATGAACTACTACAAAGAACTGCTACAAACTACTAATTTTTCTATTTTTGTTATTGACACTCTTCATTCTAACCCCAACTGGCCCGTCAGACACCGCCTACCAAGAGCCTGGGTCTGACCGAGGTTTCTGCCTAAAAGGAAGTTTTTCCTCGCCACTGTCGCACTGTTGCTTGCTCTGGAGGAAACCACTAGAACTGTTGGGTCCTTGTAAATTCTGGAGTGTGGTCTATCTGTAAAGTGTCTTGAGATAACTCTTGTTATGAATTGATACTATAAATAAAACTGAATTGAAATTGAATTGAATTTATGCGCTTGTCTCGTGCACGGCCACCAACCAAGGAAGAAAAAAAGTCTCTCGGTTCAGAGATCTAGTTGGTCTGATGAAAAAAAAAAACTTCAATTATAGTAATGCGCCACATATTTTGGCAGTAACGGTAAAGGCGTTATTAAGATGGAAAGAGTAATCAATTATTTTCACAATTTTTGTTAGTGAAAAAAGCAACATGGTTAGTAACGCTGTTATTTGGAACACCGTTATTCCCATCACTGTTATTAATACACCAGTCATGGATGCTTCATAGGAGATTTGTTAAGTGGTTGACATGTACATTAACCCCTAAAAAAGCTATAACTGTTGGTTCAAGTCCACATACGGACCAAAGTATGGCGGTGGACTTGTAGCTGGAGAGATGCCAGTTCACCTCCTGGGCACTGCCAAGGTTCTCTTGAGCAAGGCACCGAACCCCCAACCCCAGTGCCCCATGGGCAGTTCCCTCACTCTGACAGCTCCATTAGTGCATGTGTGTGTGTAATTCAAGCATGTGTGTAATGTGTAATTTCCCCTTACAGGAATAATAAAGTATACATTATTATTATTATTATTATTGACTGCATTATAGTGTGGTACATAGCATTTTCTTAGTGTTTATATACTGCTAATGAATGCTAAATGGAGAGGTTGAAATAAAAATTTAGGACCTTTCTTAAATATTATAACACCTTGTGTGATTTTTTTGTAAATGTAACATGTTGACTCATCCTCATGTACTTAAAATCCCCAAATTCCCCAAATCAAAACTGAGTACATGACCTTGTTATGAGATCAAAACCATGCCAATGATAGATTGGAAATAGATGATATATTGATATAAAAGAATCCAGGAAAAAACCTTAGCCCAAAACATCACTTCATAATTCTGATTATTGCAGAATTATGTCTGTGTAAGGGGATAAATTAGCAGGATTGTGAGTATCTCTGAGTTTAACTTAAAATGAAGGGATATCATTCTGAATATAATAAGCAAACGATAAGTAAAACCCTCTTTTGTGAGGATTCCAAAAATACATCTCTACACTCTAAAGTCTCCAAGATGATGATTCTAGTTTGGCACGTGCTGCCCACAGCTGAAAGACAGAACGCCCATATGAAAATAAATCATCTGCGGACCGCCATCAGCTGGCTATTTTCTGTAAGTTGAATAGCATTCATGATTCTATTAATTGCGACAGTCACAATCCCATGTCAAAGTTTGTTTTAATTATAAAAAACAGGTGTTGCAGAGCAACAGACAGATAACAGAACCATCAACCGCATTTGCAAAACAATGAGCATAATGCAACAGATTTGTCCGTCTTTTAAAAAGACTGCATAATTTTGCTTCCGTTGAATAATTCTCCATAATTACTCACGCACTAATGCTCACCAAGAATAGAGCCGTGTGCACCAAACCGTCAGCGAGAAAGTATATCTGCTGTAATTGGCGTCCAGTCTTTTTAACCCCAAATCTGAAAGGCCAAATGTATTTACATCTGCACTGTTTTTCCAAATTGTGATTTGGATGCCACATTGTTGACAAAGTGCAGGAAATGATATCAAATCAAGCTAATGAAAGAGAAACCATTCACACTGAAGAGAGGTGGAAAAGGTGGCAGTTTGGTGGCTGCTTTCTCTTCTCTTTTCTTTTTATTCTTGCAGCAATTGAAGGTTTAGTTGGAGTGAAAGTGGATCGAAACGCCGTATGACCTGAAAGCCATTCATTACATACTTGAAAAATGCATTCATTCAATTGTTAGTTAAAATGTCAATGTTTTTTTCCCCTTAAAGCAGCAAAAGAGAAACTTAGAATTTATTTTTCTTGTCATGGGAAAAGATGGATTTGGGTTCTATTTGGCCTGGAGAACCTGCTTAAGCCATGGTCAAGCTCCAGTCAGTTCTAGGCAGCCCCACAGGGCCCACACGGTCTGGCTGAGGGCTTTTGAGCCTCGGCGTTGTCAATTTCTGATTCCTGTCTGGGAAAAGTAGAAGCAGACATCCCTTCCCCCCCTTCCCCTGTTCTCTCTTTGAGCAGGTGCCAACACCTGAAGGTAAACAACATCCAGGAGGGCAGCAGGGTCAGAGCAGCGTCTGGACTCAGCCTCTCCCCACAGACCCAGCCTGTCAGAGCCTGGATCTGGAGCAGAGCTGCCGCCGCACCACGGCTTGACATCACGTCAAGCGCCGGGGCAGGGACTGTCATGGAGAAAAGGGTGCTGCCTCCTATATATCCAGCTTACTTTTTTAGCATGCAGAGCCCATGCCGCAGGGCTCATGTTGTGGAGGCCCCTCCAAGTCAAAGGCCGACTGCGGCTTTGCGAGGCTAAACGGCTCGCCAAATGAACCCATAATCCCTCGTTTAAAAATGCATGGGCTAGGGAAGAGGACAGGGGGCCTGTGTATGGTTCATAGGGTGGTACCCGGGCATGTCAAGGTTGGGGACAACCGGAAAGCTCATATCAGCGGTCTCATCTGTAGCCCTGCAGGTACCCTCCCACACTAGCAGACTGCTGTGGGGGCATGCAGGGCTGTGTTCCTGCTGCAGAGTGGATAAACAAAATACACTGTCAAAATAGTCAGTATCAGTGTCAGAGTTATGGCAATCCATAAAACATATGAGAAATGAATTGAGTTGTGGGCAGCAAGAAAGTGAACAGGCACGGGCATCGTCATCGGAATAGAAATCACACAAATGTTTTACTATCAGCTATTCATCCAATCTACATCTACATCGCCTGCAAATCTTTCCTCTCTTCTTATTTCTAACCACTCCAGTCAGACACACACATTCTGACCTACTAAAAGATGTTATTTATTACATCACTTTAAGATAAGATAAGATAAGATAGACTTCATTGATCCCACAATGGGGAAACTCCCTTGTTACAGAAGCTCAAATGCACCACAAATACTGATTAAATAGAAGTTGAATAGATTGTTTTTATCTTACACTGCATTTATCTATTTTACTTAGTACATTCAAAGCTTATTTTAAACTATTTTGTCCTCAAAATATTTAATGTCATATGCTGAGTTAGGTCACTTCCCTTCCAGGGAACTAAAACATGTACCCTCAACAATTAAGCCTTCTTAATAAAAGCAATACATTATGATAACCATGGGAACAGTATTGTAAACAACAACAAATACTGATTAGCCAGCCCAGGTACCAGCCCATTATCCTTAACTATGATTGGCTGCCTGGTCAAACCTCTGTTTGATGAGTAATTCTGACAATCATTTATAGGAACATGGAGGTTTCTGGCGATTTCTGAGGACTATGGTTAACTGCTCCTCAGATCTCTGCAGGGTAAATCCAGACAGTTAGCTAGACTATCTGTCCAATCTGAGTTTTCTGTTGACGACTAAAACTACTTTTTAACGAACACACGTTCCACCAAAACAAGTTCCTTCCCAACTCTATTTTGCAGAGGTACCGTCGCTGCGTCGGGGGAGTTGCACCTCTTAAGATAATTGCAATTATTTTAAGAAAATGCCACTAAAACAGAGTATGTTTTTCTTCAAAACCGGACACAGTCACTTAGTCTGGACTAGCCAGACTAAGTGGTAGTCAAATTACAGTGTTGATTTCAGCTCACATTCAACTTACAAAATCCCCGACACCAGAGAGAGAATAGAAAGGAGTGTGAAGCCGTCTACAAACCATTTAAAGTTTTGAGAGACAGATCTACAGTAAATATTTAGAGCTCTTCAGTGTGCTTGCATAACTGCAGTGTGAAATCAAATGTATACACTGTAACAAAAACATTTTTTTTGAGAAAAAACGTATGAAGTGTAAAATGTACAGTATTTGTTGTCATACTTACCTGAAGCCAGCTGGAACGGAGCCTCCTGGCGGTGAGTTAACTTCTCTATTATGAAATGGGACATAACTGCATTATCCATTGAAAATGTTCATAAATGTCTTTACTTTGGTAAACAGCTCTCGACTTGCTCTTCTCTGTTCCGCTCAGTCAAGAATGAAATGCAAAACAAAACGGTCACAGACAGTTTCTTTTCAGAGCAGTGACTACACAACTCCAACCCACACACACAAAAACACATACAATATACACACATTTATGCAGTATGTCAGCAACTTGTGTCTCCTGGTGTTGCGCAACAAGCAACAAAAATATTTAACATCCACCTACTGAAGCATGTACATCAAATTCAAATTTATTACAATAATTTGTGAAGGTAAAGGTTATTTTATTGTAACATACACATACATTTAGCAAAATGAATTCTCTCCATTTAACTCATCCCTCAAGGGAGCAGTAGGCAGCCAATCACAGTGCCTGGGGACCAACTCCAGTTCAGAGCCTTGATCAGGGGCACTGACTGGAGAACCTAGCACGTTTTCTTGATGGTGGGGGATACTGGAGCACCCACAAAACATGGGGAAAACATACAAACGACTTGGATCCAAACCCAGAACCTTGTTGCTGTGAGGCCACGGTGCTGACCAATGGGCCACCATGTCTAGATGCTGCACACTCATTACACTTGATAGCTGTGCTAAAACAAAATAATCAATGAAGCTCCATACCTATTTTTACAGAGGTGTTATGTCTTGTTATTCCAACATTGCCTTTTCTAAGAGTGTGTAGGCATTAATCTTTTCAAAGCAGTTAGTTTTAGCTTGCACATTTCCTTTTTTTCACTTTGTTTTGCAAGTAATTGGTTTTAAACCAAAGTGATATTTTGACCTGATGGCGGAGCTAGGGGTTAAATCAGACAATCATCAACTTAGGATAGGATTCTTTTTCTTGAGAAAATGAATGTAGTTATATAGTTGATATTGTAGCCTGGCCCAAGGTGGTGGATCGCCAAACATCATGTCTAATACCTGTGTGGTTGGATGTGTGAACCAAAATGGTAGACCACATTGTTGATTTTCTGGAGACTTATACAAAATGCCTTAGACTGACACTGTGTTAGCGGTGAAACAAATCAAACTGCAGGTTTAGAGCTCCCCTTTTATTGAACCCTGCCCAGACCCGGAGGTTTCACATGTCTTCTAGAAGAAAGTGAAACAGCAGAGTTTCTAATCTCCCAGCTAGGTGGCCGGTAGCATGGTCTGATGGAGATCAGGGCTGCTTGTGTATCAGCTTTAACATAGAGGATCGGACAAGCAACTCAGCCTGACCTTTTCACATCCCTAGTGGGGCAATTGTCCTGGTAAACACTAACATGGCAAGGATTATGTTTGAACAAGAGCTTAACAGCTCAGGAGGCCTGCAGGACCGTACTTGATGACTTATTAGAACTAGAACGGGGCCTAGAGAAAAGAATAGCTTTGCCCACCATCCATACAGCTACAGATGGCTCCCAGGCTCACCCTGTTCCCATGGTACTTGATTAGTTTGTCATGTTGTAATACAGACGTGTGGGAATGCTGACAGCTAAAGTGTGTTAATGAGACAACTGGCTGTATCAAATGGGGTTTGGTTATCTTTTCAGTGAGAGTTTGCCCCTAGCTTTGGTTTGTTCAGACGCTTGAACCTTTTTCTCATCTGGCTTCATTTGGACAGACTAAAACAGTTTGAACTCAGTGAATGGGCTAATACTGAAGCTCTTTCACTCCTCTTTTGCTCTAGCCTTCAACATTTAGACAACACATCTACAGTCCCTGACAAAAGTCTTGTCGCTTATCTATTTTGTACAAACACCTGCTATTAACCTGACTTTTAATTAATCAATTGGTGTAAGAAATAGCTCATATGAAAAGCTAAAACCCTCCCAAATGATGTTCAATGCACTGAAATAAATTAGTTTCACTAAAAAAAGATTTATTATTTAAACAAGACAGAAAGGTTAAATTTTGGCAAGACAAAAGTCTTGTCGCCTATACATAAATTGAACAGATTTACTACAAATACTAAAATATGTCAGCAAATTAAATAGTGGTGCTGTAAGATTCAAATTTAGTATCTTGTATGACTTCCATGAGCTTGAAGGACTGCATCCATGCGGTTTGGCAAGGATTCATACAATGTATTGATGAAGTCATCAGGAATAGCTAGGAAAGCAGTCCTGCATGCCTCCCAGAGTTCATCAATATTCTTTGGTTTGGTCTTCCATGCTTCCTCTTTCATCCTACCCCACATATGCTCAATGATGTTCATGTCTGGTGACTGGGCCGGCCAATCCTGGAGCATCTTGATCTTCTTCGCCTTGAGGAACTTTGAAGTGGAGATGGAAGTATGCGATGGAGCACCATCCTGCTGGAGAATGTGGCCTCTTTTATGGTTGGGAATATAAGAGGTAGCTAAGATTTCTTGGTATTTGAGACTATTGATGTTGCCTTCCACCCTGCAGATCTCTCGCACACCCCCATACTGGATGTTACCCCAGACCATGATTTTTCCGCCACCAAACTTCACTGTTTTCTGGGTGAATCTTGGATCCATGTGGGCTACAGTAGGTCTCCTGCAATATTTGCGGCAACTGTGGTGTAATTCAACAGAAGATTCATCTGAAAAATCCACTTTCTTCCACTTCTCCAGCGTCCATGCTTTTAGCAGGCTGTGGGCCTTGGCAAATGCCACACGGTTTTTCAATTGTCTTTTGTTTAGTGCTGGCTTATGGGCACTGATTCAACCATGGAGGCCATTTCGAGACAGAATATGACACACGGTTCTGGTTGACACAGGGACTTCAGGGGACCAGGTCTGGTGGAGCTCTGCTGCAGTGGAAAATGGGCTGGCCTTGGATTTTCGAGCCAACAAACGGTCCTCTCGAGCAGTTGTCTTGCGGGGTCTGCCTGACCTGGGCTTGTCAAAAACATCTCCAGTGTCTTCAAATGTTTTTTTAATCCTCTGTACTTGACGCTGAGACACATTGAAGGTGTCTGCCACATCAGCAGTGGATCTGGTCTTCAGCCTCTTGATAATCCAAACTTTAGTCTCAGGGTGAATCTTAGGCATGTTTGCAGAGGTCTAGTTGCAGTTGATGTGAAGGTCTAGTGTACTGGGGTTGTTTTTATACACACCTGAGACCTAATTTATCCATTATTAGTCCCAGGTGAAGCTCATATGACAAGGCGACAACACTTATGTCTTTGCAAAAATTGACTTAATGGGCTTTACCAAGCTGTGAATATTAGAATACTTTTTGACAGTTTCTTTTTGCACTGAAACATTATTACAAAAGCTGTTTTAAAATGAGCCATTTCTTGTAAATAAATCTTGATTAGAAATATATTTTAGCGGCACTTCAGGTCAATTTGTACACAAGCGACAAGACTTTTGTCAGGGACTGTAGCTTTGCACATTGTGGCCTGAAAAGTCCACAGTGCCCTGCCATGCCATGAACTACTACAAACTGCAATTTTTTTTAGTCACTGTTCCATTTTCTTTTATTGTGAATGTTGTTGTCACTCTTCATTTCAACCCTAACCGGCAGACACCGCCTACCAAGAGCCTGGGTCTGTCCTAGGTTTCTTCCTTAAAGGAAGTTTTTCCTCGCCACTGTTGCACTGTTGCTTTCTCTGGAAGGAACTACTAGAACTGTTGGGTCCTTGTAATTATAGAGTGTGGTCTAGACCTACTCTATCTGTAAAGTGTCTCAAGATAACTCTTGTTATGAATTGATACTCTAAATAAAATTGAATGGAATTGAAAAGGTTAAGAGACGGTGAACAGTATTACCTAAACTGTCCGTTATTAACATTCATCACAATTTACATTGGTTCAATCTTGACCTAACCACTGTAGGTTTTTCTTGTACAATTATGGACTCTTATATCAACATTACACATATTGTGACCTTGAGTTTTCCCTCCAAATAGAGTGCAACATCATCATACAACAGAGCTGAGTCCCAAGTGCTCTCCTTTGAACAATGTCCAAAGGACTTTTCTTGTACCCAATTTTCCAATTTCCTCTCTAACTAATCTATTCACAAATACTGTCACTGAAACACTCTTAGGCTGTGGTTGCGTAACCATATTTCATTTTAGATTTATTGATTAGCTTGTGAGTCTTTGCATAGTTCCTTTTCAGTAATCAAATTACTTGAGTTTCCGTGGAATTGTTTCAGGATATTTGTTTCTGACTCTGTTCTGGATTAACCCGCTTTGTGAGAAGGTTACTTCCTGTTCTGCCATGAAGTAAGAAGCAGGAGAGAACGGGTAAAGAAGAAAAAAAAGAAATTGAGGCATTTTCAGAGTGTTGGGATCTTCCTCACCTAATGAAATCTTTCCCCAAAATACAAGGTTTCATGGGCATAAAAGAACACAATTTGTCATGTGATAGCAGCTGCTGCTTGAAAGGCTTAGCATAACACAGGGGGAACTTGGTGTAATTCCCAGTCTTGACTGATGCGTATAGTCAGCTATTTCTTAGAGCATGTTTAAAAGGTATGAACACCAGAGAGGGTAAATGGCCTGAAATAAGTCCATTATGCTTAACTAAGGTTACAGACTGTGATCAGATTTGTTTTGACGTCTCTTCAATGGCCAGACGGAGCTGGGGGGGTGAGGGCACAGACAGGTATTCTGCCTCATCAGCTCCATCACATATCTATGTGTTTCTCTGCCGAACAGCTGTCATGACTCTTCACGGCAGCTTCACGGCTCCAAGCACAGCCTGAAGATCATGACTTTTACCCTAATTTTAGTCTTGCACAGCCAGACCTTCATTTACGGTGCTGTGGAGGAGGGTCTGGGTAGTCCACACAGCATTCCTGGATGGGAGAAAAACATGCTCTGGTTTTGTGCTCTGGTTTCTTTAAACCATTCCAAGCCCGGGGCCCGAGCCATAGTCTCAGGAAGGACTTTTTTGGGAACATTTTAAAAGCCCAAAAAGTATTTTAAAAACTAAATTGGACGAAGCTAGCTTTTCGGTTTACCCGAGTCTGGGGAAAGCAGAACCAAGTCCCCGAATCCACCCAAGGGTTTAGAAACCCCAAAACGGACAGGGAGGGGAGGACACGGGCGAAAAAGGCCACCCGGGTAATTTTTTCCGGGCCCCCTAAAACCCCAAGTGGTACTCAAAATTAAAAGACGGGGTCTAACTGTTTCACAACAGGTGGGGTTGTTTGGTTTTTTTGCTTCACTTTTTAAATGTTTGGGGACTCGCGTAAAGCCCTTTGGGTAAAATTTATACACCTTGAGAGGGTCGGGTGTACTTTTAACGCTGCGGCTTTAAACGAAACGTAGGGCATGGGAAGGGGGTGGGGGGGGTTAAAAAAATGTAATTTCAGTGAACGCAGGACAAATGCCAACCCCCCTCCCCCCTTCCCCTACTCCTCCCTTATCTCTTACTTCTCATTTACACCCCGCGGTTGACTCTGCTTCCCCGTGCTTTCCAAAAGACCTGAAGGGGGATTTTTGTGTCAGTTTTTACGAGTGGGAGTGAAGGTGGGTTGAAATTTTATCCAAATTACAGGGCGGGCCAGACCCGTTCCGCGCTTTCGGTGGCCCTTTCCACTTGGACACAAAAAAAGTTTTTTTCTTACTTTCCCGCATTTGATTTTTTAAATTAAAATGCATGCCGTTCCCTTCATGATTTACCCAAAACCAAAAAACCAAATAAAAAAATTTATCCGCTTTGAAAAACTGATAAATTCTTTAAATTTCTGTTTGTGTCTCATATCAAAGCCCAAGGCATTCTTGTGCACTTTGGCCGAACCCTGTTTGGGCAGTATGAATGGTGTGATGGGGTTAAATTAAGTTTCGGGGGTTTTTTGGGTGGATGGGGGGAGGGGGTTTGTTTAATTTGGGAAACAAACCAAAAATTAAAGCAAAAAAACACCCTCCATATGGGGCTGTGCCGTGGAAAAAAAGAAATTTGAAAAATCGGGATTTTTTCAATCTCCTTTCATGTGTTATGACGTGTGACAAAAAAATATAGAGTAAGGAAAACCAACAATGCTTTACTTTAAAACAGTGAAATCACAATTCCCCCACGTTCCGTCATTGAGACGCAGCCACCACAGCACATAAACAGCTTAACTTTAATATGTGGATAAGCTTCTGACAATAGTCCCCTTTTTGTATAAATACAACTGTATTCCAATAGCCTTTTTCCCGGACCAAAAAAAAATCACATGGATTCCGAAGTGCCGGTGACAAGTCCCGACTTTCTATGGCAAAAAAAAAAAGGACCGGGGTTTTTTTTTGGGGTTTTTGGGTGGGGGTCTGAGGTAAAAGGGCCGATCTTTGCTGCGCCCTGAAGTCTCCATTTGGTTGGGAAACGCATAGATTTACGGGAGGCGGCCCGGCCCCAACGGGCTGGTTTGTTAGGTAAAGGGACTCTCGTGTGTAGAAGTGCCCCGGCACTGCACCCGACTTCTCTCAACACAGAAAACCACAACCGGTGCGCATGGCACAGTCACCTTGGGGGCTCAGCATCCAGCTACACACTGATTTTTACAGAGGAAAAAGGAAAAGATAGTAAAGGGAAATCCACACAATCAAAAGTCCTTTCACCCAGTACAACTGGGAAAATGCCCCTTTTTAATTTTCAAAGAAAAACTCATGCGTCCATTTTATTTTTATTTCAGGAAAAGAAATTTAACAACATTTTTGAAATGCCCAAATGGTAATTTTCAACTGAGTCCTATATACCCAAGCATGTTTTTTGGGAAAACCGAGCAAGCGGAGGAAACCCCGCAAAAAGGGGAAAAAACATTAAACCCCCCCAAAAAGCCCACGAATGGACGGGGACAGTCGCATCCCAAATTGCGGAGGCGAAGTGTAAAACTGACCACCATTTCATTTTAATTAGTCTTTACACAAACAGGAAAAAACATCCTAACCCAGACAAAAATGATTAAAAAGTCGACATTTTTGATCATGGGTCT
The DNA here is from genome assembly GCF_008692095.1 of Etheostoma spectabile. Taxonomy (NCBI): domain Eukaryota; kingdom Metazoa; phylum Chordata; class Actinopteri; order Perciformes; family Percidae; genus Etheostoma; species Etheostoma spectabile. The sequence goes on along the minus strand of NC_045750.1, from coordinate 18,878,219 downwards.
CGTCTATACCGACAAATCTCCAAAAAAGTCATGTTTGTTTGCAAAAAAAAAAAAAACACTGGTTTATTTTTCCAGTAAAAAAGTTGGGGAAATAAAAATTTTCCAATAGCCTTTACTCTAACTAATAGGACCCAAATATATTCTTAGTTGAAGCTGCACTAAGCATTATTTAATATAATAACAATAAATCAAATGACTGTCTGTAAGGAGAAAGGTTGCTTGTGGTGATGAATACACAGAGAATTATGACAAACTCCGCAGTTCCATTTCTGGTTTCCAGGTGACAGATTTGTAACTGGCTGGTGAACAAAATGGAGAGCCAGGTGCTTATCTGAGTATTTGGAGGAGACCAAAGCAAAGCTAAAATCAGAGTTAATATTGGACTTCAGAAACACATCTTCAAATGACTGCTGATGTTGCTACTTGTCTGCTGGACATGTGAATGGGTACTAACTAACTGGTCGCTAACATCTTCACTGTAATCACTTTATAAGGGCATCATTTTGATTTTAATAATTGCCAATTGTGATTCTTCTTTTATGTTCCAGTTCTTATCAATGCTTGATTCCGATTCTTTGAGGGGTGAAGTTGAAACAGGTTCCCTGCTTATTTCACAGATAAGAAGGTGACCTTTTTGATTTAATGGTGACTTCCAGTTTTACCAAGTCTTTTCAAAGTAAAGAAAAGCCACACTTCAGAGCGCTGCTTACTGTGCTCCATGGCTGCAATGCAAACAGCGCCTGGAAGTACGTCGGCCGCGACAGAAACGAAAACGTGTGCATGTTAAATTTGGAACCGACAATCAAAATTGAAACTAAATTTTCCAAACGATTCCAGTAAAAAAAAGGCCCGTTGTGTAGATAAATACATATAGATCTTCTTCTTCTTCTTCATTCCATTGGAATCGTAATATTTCAAACGGTTCCTAGTTGGAACCCGTTCTTAATGTCCAATCCTCATAATATGTCTGAGTCATTTACTTTTAGTTAATTAATATTAATACTTAAACCACAATACATTCCTCTGATTATAGAAAGAGTGTACTCACTAAAGCAAGAGCTGAGATCTCAATACACAACATCCCTGAAAAGGAGTCATAAAGTGTAAACGAACAATTAAACCGTTTATTTCAATATATTTGATAATTCATATGGAGGTAAAACTGAGCACATCCAAAACATAAATATATAATGTCATAATCCTCCAGGAACAGGAAACCTTTGCAGTTTGTGTGTGCAATAATCCTTATGCTAGATTGAGGCTCTAGTGTACAACATGAAAAAATAAAAAAATAAACTAATCTTTTCTGTATCCATTTTCTATTTCTATGTATTCTACGGCAATTGAGATATATTGTTTCTTTCTTTTAATGAAATATTGATGTTTCCATTGTCTCAGGTGTTTGTGATTTCAGTCCTTTTTGGTTGCAGCATGTGCTTCCAGTACGGAGAGCTTGTTGTTTCATATAGTTATTTTGAAGCTTGGCAATAGTCCATAACTTGAAATGTTGCAGTTTTAATAAACAATAGACAGAGTGGGAATTCAACACTTTGTTAAACAGGGAGAATATGAGCAATTTTCTTATTTCTACCTTGAGCATGTCAGTTTATACTGGTTTCTAGTATGTGTTAAGACCCAGAGTGTCTACAACTTCAAATACAAGCATTAATTTTTTGGAGGCTGCACATTGAACACACAATGCTATGTGCTGTGAGAAAGAAAAAGAGACACTGGAGGATTGTACGGATCGGGGGCTGATCTGAATTATTGGCCACGCACATCATCAATGCAAGTGATTGGGAGCCGACTGTGAGTAGTCCCGCCGATCTACGCGAGCTGTGACGCAACGTCTCACCGGATGTCTGCCAGTTGTATATTCAGAGGATGGAACTGTGAGGCTGCATGTCAGAAAGCGGACGTCCACATGGCATCCCGGGGACGCGCAGGGCATACCAAAAGCCAGAACCTGAGCCTCTCGCAGGAGGATTGAGAAAAACTTCAGCGTCTTTCACGCTCCGCCGAGTTTTTGTCTGTTTTCTCAAGAGTTGCTCTGTGATTGAGCGTGGCTGGAAGGGGGGGGAAAGTGCATGCATGTCCGGGCCACAGGAAACATGAAAAACGGAGTTTGTGCTGAGAGCCGTGTTCATGTTTCTCACCCGATACTCTTGATGTGTTGCACGGTGATTTCAGCCATTCCTTTGCCTGTCTGCCAGGCCCCTCCTCACTAACATATGTCAATCTCTGACTTAGGAAGCATATGTTTATGTTTCTCTTAAGTCCCTCCATCCCAACATCAAGAGTGGAGATCAGCTATTGGCTGCCTCTGCCTAGTTTTGTTTTACGCTAACTAAATACACATGGGAAGAGAGATACCTCATTAACGGTGATTTTTTTAGTTTTTTTAAACAAACACCCCCTGCAGTCAAAATTGCAAATCCATGGTAATTGTCGTCACAAGGTAAACACTAACTGACGCTAAAATAAGCATGGTGTGACAGCATTGGGATTTAATCTGCACTTTTGGGGGAATCTGTGTGATTTCTCAAAATAACAGCAACGCTTAAGGCAGCAGTGGAAGGATTCATTCATGTCTGACACAAATGCTGTACGCCACGTTGAAGATTCGAGATGACTTTGTTTCCTAAGCCAAGCTTACACATTAATTCCCTCAGCAGTTTACACAGGACAACCAATTAACAGGTCTGCATGGCCAGGGCCGTGATGGTGGTGTGGCACCGTGAATACAGTAACACCCGAGTGTCTCACATCTACCAATGGCGTGAAGAGAACTGATTTGCTCGGAGGAGACCCTTCCTCCCTCACCTTGTCACTGTTTCATTAATATTCATTTTACTACAACTTCAGCGTCAGTAATTGCGAAGATCTGAGGAACACAGCTTAGTGGACACAGTCAGACAAGCTTATCTAAACCACTGGAATTGAACAGAAACTGCACAATGCTATGTTAAATGGCAGATCTGTTAAACCACACCAGGAAAAATGAAAGAATAGCATAGCTTCCAAATAAGTATGTCTGGATGAATAGGTGACATATATGGGTTAGCGGGAGTCCTGCCATAGATACCTATCAGGCGTAGATTCCTATTCATAGTTAAAGGTTCTGAACCCAACATTTAGCAATGGAGAAATGTTTTCTATGCAAAGATATAGTGGGGTACTGGAGTCCTGAGCAGAGAATGAAGACACAATCCTTCTGTGTGTGTAATGTGAGCTTCTTTGTTTGTTTGTGAGTACCTCCCATTGTTGTCAGTGTCCAATGACCCGGGAATGGAAACTGGATTGTTGAAACTGTTTGGTCCTCCCTTGGTGTTCATGTCCCACTGGTTCTTCCACCATCTGTCCCTATCTTGGTGATCTACTCATCAGCAGTGACCTCCGTATGAGCACCGATCTCCCACGGAAGCCCGGCCCAGGTAGTGTGCAGTGCAGAGCAGCGATGGGCTATGCATTAGGAGCACTGCTGCTGTCCAATTAAAATAATATCACATTAGAGGCGAAACAAGATCATTTTTGACAAAATTTTATTGGCCACGGGATTAAATAGAGGCTTCAAAGGACAGTTGCCTTGATTTTTTTCTTGTTTGCTACTCTGGCAGAGGCAGGGATTGCACCTGCTGTTGTGAATGTATCTTGAAATGGTTTGCAACGGTCAAATCACAAGAGAAGTAGCTTTCCAATGATGTGTGGCATGAGAAACAACTTGAACATAGGAGTTGTGTAAATAGCAGGAGGCGTACAAGAAGAGGCTGACGTGGGCGGGCCGTCGGAACACCTAAGGGGTTTAACTGATAGAAATGATGGCAAAACTACAAAATAACACCAACTTCCAAGAAATCTGGAATCAACCTTTATTACACATGTGAGTTTCTAAAGTCAACACCTTTCCCACCAAAACATAAAATAAAATATTCAAGTTCAGAAATGAGGAAGAGACAAAAACAAGTGTGGGAAACCTAGAGATCTCGTTGTGTCATGTCAAATGTATCATACGAGGCTGGAAGCTCTTGCTAACATTTTGCATAACTGAGAATTCTCTATTGTTTGTTTGAACTGCAACTTCTGAACTCTCCCTTCGTCCATTCCCTCAGCTCTCAAAAAACCGGCATAGCTGCTCCGCCATTGTGTTAAATTACACTGAAGTAGAGAAGCCCGTCTCGGCATGCTGGGACACTCCGTCAACACTAAGACTAAAGTCAATGGATGCCAGGGTATCTGCAGGTTTCACCAAGTCAAATTTAATAATAATAATAATAATAATAAATTCCATTTATACAGCGCTTCTTCATAGACACTCAAAACGCTTCGGGGGGGGGGCTACTCTCTAACACCACCAATGTGTAGCACCCACCTGGGTGATGCACGGCAGCCTTACAATGCCAGACATTCACCGCACATCAGATCAGAGACGGAGGGGAACATATTTTCATAATTTTATTTTAACATGCAGACTCCACAAAGGCCCGGGACGACAACCTGGGTTTGAACCCGGTACCTTCTTAAAACAAGACCTTTTTAAGACCATTATAAATAAAAATGTTCGTTCAAATTCCTTTTTTTCAAGCCAAAACTTGCACTTTCCCAAAGCTGTAGAATAAAATCTGTTTTATGTACGTGGATCATATTGCAATATCAGTCTAATTAATCGCGATAAGATATTTTCCTAATGCCGTGCAGCCCTTGTTTCTGTCATTAGGAATGATGTTTAAGACCTTTATCACAACACCAACTGAGCTCTAAATTCAATTTCAATCTTCAAGCCAAGTATCATTAAACTTGTACTTCCCCACAGCTGAAGAATAAAATGTGTTTTTTGTCTGTGGTACAATCTGAAAGAGACTTGAGCCAATAACACCAAAGCTGATTGGCTGCAATATAAGTTGCATGTTGGTCTCATTTGTAGTCGTAATACTGCAAAATTATATTTGGACTAGCGACAGAAAGAACTCCTACATCAAAAAATTATAAAGAAAGAGAGCATTAGAGATAGATTTGCATGGACGTAGGAAAATTAAGACCGGTTTTAAATAAACTAAGAACTTAGAACACAATACTTCAGCAAATTCAAGACATTTTAAACCCTGCAGGGTTAGGGGTTTGGATTAAGGGTAGGGGTAACCCTAACCCATGAACACATGCTGTTCATTCCAATTTCTGCCTCCCCTCCAGCTCTGAGCCCGCTGCAGCGCAGACCCTGACCTCTTACCCCACTGTAGGAGGGTAGAGAGATTCCCCACAGGGATCAATAAATTATCACATCACTCTGAATCTAACACACTTAACGACAATTGCCTTGACTTTATCTGCCTGTACGCCTCCTGACCTTGTGCCAATTACACTTTGTTTTCCCTGCAGCTGACAGCTGCTCTTGTCTCCTTTAAGTAGCATCTGTGTCATTATCAGGGGACAGAGACATACCTTGGATAATTATCAATTAAACGAGCATTAGGGTTTATAGGAAAAATTGTTTTTATTTTTATGGATTTAGATCTGGGACCATGATGAAATAACCAAAAAGAAGACACACAGGGCCAATACCATGAACAGTCAAATGAACAGACAAGTTTAAAAGGTACACCCAAACCTATTAACACTAGTCCCACAGAGCTCTTTAAGGGAACTCTTTCCTCTGAATCTGACACCCAGGAGAGTCTATATTTTTTCTTGGCGCTGATGGGCCATTAATGCATCATCAGACTCTCTCTTTCTCTCTGTCTCACTCTCTCTCTATAGTGCTGCGTTTCCCTCTCTTAAGCGCATTGTAACACAATAGCCCTTTCACACAGAGATTCCGCAATAGCACCGCAATGAATTCACACAGTACCAAGCAAAGATTTTATATAGCATGCCGGCATTTAGTAAAACGGAAGTAGGGCGTGTAACACAACAGCATTAACGTTTAGTGTGTGTGAGCCGCGTCGTTAATCACCGGCGTGAACCCGAGCGGACTTACTTTATGCATTATTGAAGCAGAAAGTTAAGTAGAGGGGACGGTAGTCTAGATCGACAATATTTCATTTAAGGGATTGTTCCAGATGTCCCTCCTTTTCAGCAGGATGTCCTTCCCTTCCTCTGTCTCTGTGTTGGTGCTCTAACCTCTGGTGGATTTCTGAGGACCAGGTAACCATAGTCCTCAGATCTCTGCAGGGTAAATCCAGACAGCTAGCTAGACTACTTGTCCAATCTGAGTTTTCTGTTGCACGACTCTTTTTGATCTGCCTGTAGGTGGACCTGTGTATGATACTATATGTAGTCCCGCCATGCCGGTTGTCCCTTTCACAAAGATGTCAGTTCGGCTCTGTCAGGACTCTGTGCCTACTTTTACTGCCGGCTTAAAGGTGTAACAACGCTGTCCTCCCATTCCATCCTCATAACTTTCACACAGCAATGAGGCAGCTTAAAGGCACATCAGATGCACCTTGACCAGGCTGTGTGAAAGGGGCTACAGGCTGTGCCAATGTTTCCGTCTCTAAAGTGGACACACACACAAGCAGCCCCCACAAAGCTATTTTAACATAAAACAATAAAAAAAAAATACCCAACCCCAGTTTGAATTGACAAAAGAAGATTTGAGCACGGCTCAGATTACTCTGATCCAACCCTGGTTGTTGGTGTGAAGGAGCAGACTGCATCAGGCTGGCTGTGGCAGCAAACTGCGTTACTCGTGTAGAGTACCAGTGATGAGTGCTATCTTATAACATCAGTGCTGTTCACCTGATGTGACACAGCTGTAAGTGGGCCAATCTTTTAGAAGAATATTGCAAACAGCTGATGCCAATCAGCCAATAAAAGCGCAACTTCAGGGTTCTGCACTGTGCTATGCTTCATTAAGTAGACCTTGAGTCGAGATTATTTGGTAAGACTACTTTTTTTTTTTAAGGTCAAGGATAAGCTTGCATACTCAAAAAAATATGTCCCATTTAAACAAACCATATGAGCGTTCTCTGACTTCATTTGACCTTAAGTCAAGATTATATGTATGTCAGATGTAGTTTGTGGTTTAGTTCAGGGGTCTTTTGACATGTTGTCAGTCTGATTATCCGACAGCTTGTGTGTCTTTCTGATGGATTTTGCTTTTACTCGGTCCATGTTGACCATATTCCTGGATCTCAGATTACTTTAAGTACTATGTTATCATAGTTGACAGAAATGGTGACCAACAGTCCAAAAAAAGATAATATGATTCTTAAAATAAGGAAAATATAAGGTTGTCACCCATATGGCTGTGTTTTTAGGTCTATACACATGTGCACCAGTGAGAGTGCTTCTATCTTCCCCACTCCTGTGTGTGTGTGTGTGTGTGTGTGTGTGTGTGTGTGTGTGTGTGTGTGTGTGTGTGTGTGTGTGTGGTGTGTGTGTGTGTTTTACGGGCCACCCTGGGAAGAGAGGTTTCATTAGGCACATTTCATCCCAGTGATATCACAAACTCCTTGAACTCCTTGACCCAGCAATCTCCCACACAGGCTGAAAGCAAACCCAACACACACACACACACACACACACACACACACACGCAGCACACACATACACATGCACACACACACAAAAGCTCCAAGACTGAAATGAATAAAGTTCAAACCTGGTTTACTGAAGATCAAAAAAGTTTTCGATGTGGTTCTATGTCATTGTTACACTGTGTTTATTTCTTAACTTGCTATTCCAATGCAGAGAAAATCAGAAGATTCAAAGAATGCTCATCAGGTCCTCTTCCCTCTCCAATAAATGTGTTGTCTGTGGTGCAGCAGACATTTATTTCAGAATTTCATGAGGCTGAAATTCAGCCCGGGGACAAAACTTCTTCCACACACACAGGCTCGTCACACAGCGGTGTTAAAGTGATTGCAGGAAAACAAAAGGTACGAAGAAAAGGCAAAGTTTTTTCTGCTTTTACAAAAAGGACAAACTGCAGTGTTTCATTTCAGCCTGATAGGCGATCCTCCAGAGGCACACAATTAATATTTAACTTGATAGGCAGGAGAGGCAAGCTTTGAGCAAAGTGAGAACACATAACAATAGAAGCAATTTAAGCGTGCAAAACGAAACTATTGAAAACCGCGGATCATAAGTCATCTGTGGGCGATTGAAAGGGCCAATGTGCTGGGTTGCGGACTCAACATTCAATTAAAAATGTGTGTGCCATTTTATCCCCTCTCCCATATCTATTGCTCTTTGTGAAGCAGCCGTGTTTATATCCATTACTCATATGGGAAGGGAGGCTGCATGCTGCCTCAGTGTAGGGCATTACCCGGCTGTCAGATTCACTCAGGGAACTTTTTATTGTTTGCAAATAAGTGTAACGCTTGTAATTCCTCTTTAATTGATTATTCATCCTTTGCTGACCTCTGACCCCTTCTTTTCTTTCAACTTCTCCTGAGTGAAATCCAACCATATCCTCCAAATTATTCTTGGAAGCTCCCCCGGAGAGTCTGACATTCTGCCCTTTCCATACCCAGTGATATGGGGAAGTATACATTCCAGTGAATGAAGGACACTGCATTCCAGCGTTCAGGTTTCACTCAAACAGAGCTGCAGTAAAATGTGCACATATGTACACAAAACATGCACACCATCGTGTTTTTGCACAGGCCAAGTTTTGGAATTCTTTGTTATATACTGATATCTGGTTGGTTTTCCTAATCAGTCAGATGTCAATAACTAAATACTTTAGAAGATCACATATTCTGCAAACCTCTTGTGCAGGTGTTAGAATTAGACACAAGGACATGATGTTGCTACGCTCAAGTCCAAGGTATTTTTTCAGTAACGTGCATTGCAAAAATGCATTATCTCCATGAGACATGGTTTCAAAACACTGTACAACAGCGAATTCAATATAAGTTTGGATTAAAAATACATTAACATCATTGCAGATATACGGGTACATAAAAATTAAATGAAAAGTGGTAAAAGGGTGAAAACAAAAGAGAGAAAGTCATAATGATGGCCGATAATGTTTGGGAAAAAGAAATGTTTTGAGTTTTGATTTCAAAGTGGTGATAGAGCTGGCTTCTCTGACACACAACGGAAGGTTATTCCAAAGGGACGGTGCTCGAGAAGAAAAGGCATGGTGGCCTGCCAATATCTTTTTGACCGTAGGGATTTCTAAAAGATTGGTACCCGGGGAGGGGAGTGATCGTGCAGGGGTAGAGGGGTTAATGAGTTCTGCTAGGTATGAGGGTGCAAGGCCATTCAACGATTTGTAGGTCAAAAGGAGGATTTCAAAATCTGCTCTTGCCTGTATGGGTAGCCAGTGGAGCGAGGTTAAGACGGGAGTTAAATTGGTCATATCTCCTGGCCCTTGCCAGTACCCTGGCTGCTGTATTTTGGACAAACTACAGGGAGGCCGGAAAACAGGGCATTGCAGTAGTCTAGCCTAAAAGACACAAAGGGATGAATCAGAGTTTCTGCATTGCGCGTTGTTAACAATATCTAATCTTTGCAACATTTCTCAGATAGTAGAAGGCAGTTTTTTTGGCAGACTTTAAGTGGTCTCAAAAGTTTAGCTGAGAGACGAAAATAAAACCAAGATTTTTAAAGTTGCCCCTCCACACGTATTTAATGTCTTTGTGGGAATGTCTGAAGTTCTACCATGGACTCTGCAACTTGGTTACCTTAGTTACCTTGTTTCAAGCCATTCTAGCGTGGTATAGAACGCTTGCAGGAAGGCTCAGCTCTATTTGTGCCAGTTCTCATTAATATTCAACTAGCTAAGGTGCTTGACTCTGATTGGCTAACAGCTAGCCAATGAGAGCCTGGCTAGCAATATGCTCAGGCAACATGACGTCAGACTGACCAGCTATTGTAATTGGCCTGATTTCTCCTCTTTGTTGTGGTTTCGTGTTTTTTATCCTGTTTTCTTTTCATTCTCCATGTTCCCTCCCTGTTCTTGTGCTCCCCTGAGTGTCTGTAGGAACTGTTTCCTGTTTTATTTTGAAGTCTGTTTTTTGTCTCGTCTTGTCTTTAGTTTTCCTTCCTGTGTCTTCCGGCTCTTGTGATTACCTGATGTTTTCCACCTGCTTCCTTGCCCTCTTGTCACCTGCCTCTCGTTACCTCATTACCTTGTGTATTTAATGTTTGTGCTCCCCTCGTCTCTTGTCAGATTGTTTTGGTTCGTCTCGTGTTCCTTTGTGCTGTCCTGTCTCGAGTTTTCTACGTGTTGTTCCCATGCCTGTACCTCTTTTTTTTCCCCGTGAGTTTTTACCTGCCATCATTCCCTGTTTTGGCTCAGTTTTCCCCCCCTGGACATTTTTGGATTGTTTTTGGATTTTGGGACTTTGTGTGGCTTTTGTTGTATCCTGTGTTTTTGTGGACTTGTTTTTGTTAAATAAAGCCTTGTGAAGCTTCCCCCTGCCTGCTGCCTTCTCTGCTTTTGGGTCCTCCTTCCGCATCACCGTCACGCTCTCATCTCTTTTCAGTGGCTAGAGCTGACAGAGGAGGCGGCAGTTCATTTTCACATTCACCACACAACACAAACACATGTGGACCTAACATATTAAAAATAAAATAAAATAAAAAATAGATCCATATTTCAAAGTAAAAAATGGTTTTGTGTTGCAGGGCACCTTCAACAGTTTTGCACTCAATGTCCCAACCATCCATAAACACTAAATTCTTCTGAGTTCTTGCACTTGGGAGGCCTTACTACCAGGAGCTCTATATGTGTGTACATATATATTATATATATATATATATATATTAACCCTTTTTTTTTCTCCTCCGTTCAAGCCTTTGCAAATCCAAACTACTAAGACTAGTTTACAAATATGCTAGAGTTCTATACAGCATGATAAAATGTACATTTATTTATTTAGGAGAGCATAGATTAACAAATCCTTCTGAAAAAATTATGCAGAGCATACATTAGTTAACACTATGATTCTTAAACTGCAGCAATAGCATTCTCATACACAAAATACAAAAGGATTGAACACAACGGCGATGTTACATTAGCGTTAGCACCACGCTTCACCCAGCTTCACGTCTAAATTTAATCCGCTAAACTCACATGCTTGAGTTATCACAGTAGCTCACATTTCACTCCCTCCCTCCCTTCCTTCCTTACAGAAGTAAAACGCATATACATTGATCAAACACATCACAACCTTTGTTCTCACCTGTGAAAAGGGAAAATAGAATTAAACCCACGGACAGCATGTTGCTTCGCTCAAGTCCAATATTTTAATGGGTGAGCGTAAGCCAAACATTCCCCTAAACATTCCGAACTAGGCATTAATAATCAAACACAGATTAGTAACTCAACCAGTATTTAAAACAGGAAACAGATGAAAGCAAAGAAATATTGCAAAATGTAATTTCAAGGGCATTTTTCACAATCTTATAGATGTCTTGGACAGAATTTTTACTTTTACTTGAAAAGGTCAGAGCAAGGAATTACCGATCTACAGATCATAGTGCACATAGTGAACTCAAAGAACTGAACGACCATCTTTTTAACCAAGCAGTGTAATGAATTACAGAATTTTAACTTATCAGTTTTAACTTATACTTTTATGCACATGTTACGTCTCTTTTACCCTATGTATTCCCATTCAATGTATTCAGAATCTCATTGTGACACAGGGGGTCAAATTCAACTTCACTATGGGCTGCACTGGAAAATAGAAATCCCATCAAGGGGCCAGACATGTAGAGTTTATTCACATGCTTTTATTTCATCAAAAAGGTCAAACATCTTTTAGTGTATTATTGAATGTCTCATAAATACACATAGTTTTCAGATTTATCTATCATATAATATAACTAAAGGGAGACTTGGCATACAGCCCGATCCGGTTGGGGGGAGTTCTAGCCCGGCCGGGCTGGAGCTCTCTTTACCTTGTCTCTCTTGGTTTTGTTGTAATAGTTTTAGACAGCTTGGGACTTATTTTGATACACTAGTTAGGGCATAGAATCGAATTTTGTTAGGGATTAGTAGTCACATAGTTTTCAGATTTATCTATCATATAATCAAGAATATAATAGAACTAAAGGGAGACTTGGCATACAGCCCGATCCGGTTGGGGAGAGTTCTGGCCCGGCCGGGCTGGAGCTCTCTTTACCTCGTCTCTCTTGGTTTTGTTGTAATAGTTTTAGACAGCTGGGGACTTATTTTGATACACTGAGCTCCTCTCTCCTCTATCTTTCCATCTTTTCATTTATGTGCATCCATGTCCCAGAAATGCTTGTTACTAACCTATTTCTGGGGAGTCATTCCCCGGAGTCCTTATGTTCTTTTTTCCCCAGCATGCTCCCTTGGATCAGAGAGGCTCCGAAATCAGGGTAGCAGCTATTGCCATGGTTCCGCTACACGTTCTGTGATGCCATGTTCAACTGCTAGACTGCGGTGCCCTGCTACGTCCTGCTACGTCCTGCAACGTCCTGCTATGTCCTGCTACGTCCTGCTGTGCCTTGTAATGCCGCACAGTGTCCTGCTATGCCAGGAACTACCACAAAGAACTGCTACAAACTACTAATTTTTTCTATTTTTGTTATTGTCACTCTTCATTCTAACCCCAACCGGCCCGTCAGACACCGCCTACCAAGAGCCTGGGTCTGACCGAGGTTTCTGCCTAAAAGGAAGTTTTTCCTTGCCACTGTCGCACTGTTGCTTGCTCTGGAGGAAACTACTAGAACTGTTGGGTCCTTGTAAATTCTGGAGTGTGGTCTATCTGTAAAGTGTCTTGAGATAACTCTTGTTATGAATTGATACTATAAATAAAATTGAATTGAATTGAATTAAAGTCTTCTCACTTACAGCTTGATCGAAATAAAGCCACCAAAAAGTAACCTATCCATCAAAGAAAAAAAAACTACAAAAAAACTTTGTAAAACAGCAACAAAAGTGACAAAAAATTCAGAAAGAGCAACAAATGTTAAAAAATTGATCAATAACCTAAATTGATAGGCGGGGCCAGATCAAAACTGCGAGGAGCCGGACTTGGCCTGCGGGCCATGAGTTTGACACATGTGATCTAGTTGTATCTAGTCATGCAGACTGTTTGGGTATGGTTTGATTTGAGGTTTTAATGGAGGTGAATAGAATTGTGTTAAATCTATTATTATTATTATTATTATTATTATTATTATTATTATTATTATTATTATATTATTATTAATATTGCATAGTTTCTGTCGTGCCCATGAGGAATTACAATGAAAATTGATGTCCTCAAAGGTTGGATTTTCTTTTTTAATTAAGGCATTAAGATCAATTTTCAAAAGATGGCTTTTTACTCAACTTTAACTTTTGGGTGTATTACTTATGCTAAGCACTGTAGATTTTTTTATAATACATTAAAATGAAATATACCTATATGTTTCTCGAGGTATTGTTTGCCCTCTTACAGACATAATGCTCAAAAGATGTTTTAATTTATTCAAACCTATGTGTCTTTAGAAGGAATATTCAAATGTCATTTTGACAGCCCTAGGGAGCACAACGAAACAACTTCCATTTTCTATTGTACATGGATTAAAGCAAATACAGAAATATATCTCAAAACTAAATACAACCAAAACTATGAGCATAGTAGGGAGAGAGAACAAGAGATAAATAAGATTGTTTTTTTCTCATGTGAGTGAATTGGCCCTTAAGTAAAAGTAGGAATACCACAAAACATTATCATGTTGCGCAATCATGTAAACGAAAGGGACTCAAAAGTCCTCATTAGCCACATCTAAAAAATTTGAGTTGTTTAGTAGTTTTTAGTATGCAGAGAAAGATCAGCCTATTGGATAATCTGTATAGTCAAAAAGCCATTAGACACAGCAGATGTGTGTTTTGAGGAATTCTTTCTTTCCCTTTCTTTCAAGAAGAATGTAATCTGTCGAAATGAGCAGATTAGAAACTGTCACTCACTCTCAGATTTTTGCAACTAATTTGCAATTGTGGTACTGGGTCAATATTTGAATTGGCTGATATATTCTTTTATCTTCTCTTCCCCCCTTTGTTAAACTGTCAGACGCTGACGTCTTTGTCAGGGATGATCCTGAATGGCATCGGGATCTGCCTTCGCCTCTCGCTGGGGTAGGCTGCATTATAATTATCAGCTTCACTACAGATAATTGATACAGGCTGTTCCAAAAAGGCATCATCTTGTCACATGTGCCGAAGTGGTGTTACTTTTTTAGTTCTCCAAATGGCGCATGCACAGATGTATTTACACTACAAGGAAAGTCCATTTCACCACCTGTCCTTTTCCTATGAATTATTTCTTCCTCCAGGAGAGCTTTATATATTTCCGACGTTTTTTTTTTTTTTTTTAATATTCATAGGCTTTTACTGAAACACAGGAATTATGGCTTTGTGATGGATTCCTCCTTTATCTATTGTGACTTTCTCCGTGTCCAAGACCGTAAACATTTTTGCAGCCGTTCTGTGCATTGAACTGTCAGCTCCTAACCTCTCTCTCTCATGGCTCCTCTCTATATTTCTATTCCTGTTGCTCTAAAAATATCCAGGGGCCATCAGATCCTCAACCTGTGCCACCCCACTTAAAAATCCTGGAATCACCCCTGACTTGGGGGGGGGGGTAAAGGCAGGCTGGACAGCTTTGGTTTGGGTTGTTAGAGGGGAGTGGCGCTCCTTTCAAGTGGAACACCAGGGGCGATTAATAAATGAGCACAGGCATGGGGTGGGAGCTGCTTGGCAGGGGGGTTTAGAGGCCTTGCCGGGGTCATGGGGGGGGGTTAATGCTGCTTATCAGAATCACAGGGAGGCTTTGGGAGGCTGAGATGAGGCCAATAGTACACATGGGGACACCCTCAACACCGGAATCAACCAGATATAGGCTGGATTAACGACTTGTCCCGCGTTTTTGTCCCTTTGCTGAGAGCCAAAGTCCCGACACCACTTCCTGTCTAGCCACTGTTCCACTAGCTTCGCATGGGACTGGTCAACACATTCTCTCTCCCATCTCGTAAAATAAGGACACTTGGTCAGGTCCCTTTGACGTTTAGCGTCATATAACACACACTTGTTCGGTACTATTGGCGTCCCTTTTGATGGTTTTATGTTAAGGAAAAGCTTGTGGGGGGGCTTACGGTCCCTGACACGCAAGAATAACGGGACGGTTAAGGACTGACGGGACGCAACCTCCGCTCTCCTGGGTGAAAGTCCTGTGTTTGACCCATCCCCCCCCTTGACCACCTTCCCTACGAGGAATTTCCCCCTTACATACTACTCGCTAGCCCCGTCTAGATGCTGCTCTCCCCGGTTCGTTCTACACACACGCCTTAGGACGTATTTTTTGTTGCATCAGACGCAGACAGCCACTGTCCAAACGTCCATATTTTACACGTTCGGACTGAGAACGGATTGGACTCATCCTTTAATTTACCCTCCATATTCTGATGGAGATGAGTACTTACAAATGTTTTTTTTTTATAAATTCAGACACAAAACTATTTGGTCATCAGAAATGACTCACAGATCAGAAGTGATAGCCCAGTTCATAAAGTTGTACCAACCATAGAAGTCAAAACATGCAAAAAAAACATAAATGTGTTTCTAGTACTTTCCTCTCTCTGTGGTTTCTTCTTCGCTCCGCCTGCACAAACACCGGTTGGGTTTGGAGCTGAGACGACCCGCACTTGGTAGCGAAGAATTTTTTGGAACACAGCGGCCCACAGATGCTCCCTGAAGGGCCGGATAAGCTCCTCTTTCACAGAAGACATAAGCACCCACTTGAGTGTTCCTGTACTTGGAGAGGAGAATGCAAATGAGCGGACTGTTCTCTGTAAATAAACCCTCCCAAATCAGCGATTCATTCTGGAACCTCACCTCAGCTGCCTAATGAGCTGGCTAATTTGTCTCAGATTCTTTTTCACCAGACGCAGCCATGTTTGTGTTTGTCTCATAGCGCTTGTTTGGATAGGAGTTGGGGGCTGGGGTGTCTGGAGCTGGACAAACCACCCTGCTCCTCATCCTCCCTCTCAGCACCATTGGCCAACAGCAAGCCGTGTTTCCGCCAGCTCTCCGCCGATGTGGAAGGCAGTCATTACAAGAACAAGTAATTTCTCTTTCAACCTGGTTCATGGGTCAATTGCTCTCTCCTTTTTCTATTTCATGGCAGAGTTGGTGGGATTGAAGCGCTCCTCTAACCTGAGCTCCCCATTCCCACGCATTCTTTGCGGCTATTGAGTCCGCCGGAGCCTCACAGTTTGCACTTGTGCTTTAGCAGCATTGTGTTTTGCTTTATTGATCCTAACGAGGTGGCAATTTGTGTCATCTGAACAGGCCGGGGCGCCCTGCTTGTCCAGATTTATGTGCCTTGCTTCAGTGAAAATCCCTTCCCAGTAAAAATCTTTAACACCCCTTTCTGTTCTCGTATTGAATAACCGTCAGCTGTCTTTTGATGACTGAGTTTAGGGCTTTACTCATCTCTGTAGCCGCAGAGGCCTCATCACACACAGCCTCTGTAAAGGCAAATACATAACTGGCCATAAAAAAAGCATGACCCTGTCTATTTTTTGGGTTGTGTGTAGTCAATATGATGAAGTATAATACCCATTTAATGAGGGCTGGGGCCGCCCAGCACGCCAGGGTTTGTGCCGTCTCTCAGGAAGTCCAAACTAACATTTTTTTTACAGCCAGTATCCTACAAACAACAGATGTTTGCTCCATTTTTATATGGAAAAGGGTATGGTGTTTCTGCTCTATTTCATTAGAAACTACAGAAACAAACACAGGAAATAAAAAGGATCTAAGAGATACAAGAAGTGGTGGGTTTCCGAAAGCCAGCGATGTTAATATCAAGTGTTTCTGGTGGTCCCTTACTATTAGAATCAATTAAAGAGTCTAAATATTTACTGATGATGTTGACATAATTTGTGGATTATAATAAAAGAGGTACAGCAAGCACTGAGCAATGCATGCAAAAAAAGATTTTGGTTTTATTATATGTCAGTCAAGGGGTGGTCTTCTGTTTAAAAGCTTTACAATGAGATTATTCAGTTGTTGCTGTTCTTCACATGGATGGATTCAGAGTGCTCTGCCTTTTTAGAATCACACATCCTGGAACACTGTGGGATAGAGATGGACAGTTTTTACAAATAAGGAACTAACTTGCAGCAGAACCAGAAACACTAATCCCGTGTCTCAAATCGTACTGAATACAAAGTGTGTTCACATTGACAAAGTGCGGCTAAACGTAGTCCACTGCCAGTACCCGGATGCTGCCCTCAAAGCGGTCAAAATTTCAACCCTTGTGTTGTCTTCATGTCAAAATTGAAAATCAACACTTTTGTTGATGCCTTTTATCAATGTTTTTAACTTTTTCTTAAGTTTTTGTCCTTTTTTCAACACTTTTGTCACTTTTGACGTTGTCAACACTACATAACACTAACTTACTATCTTTAGTTTTACAGTTATTTTTAATTATGGTCAATAAACTTCACTTATAGGAAATCATACCTAATGTTTGAGTTAGAAAAGTAGAAATCAGAAATTATTTAGACTAAAATTAAAAGGAAAGTATGTTGATGGATAATAACAGACTGGAACATGACAACTTTCACTCAATACTATTTCAAAAGCACTTGAATAAAATTGAACAAGACACCCCAAAATTAATGAAAGTAGAGATTTGCACTTGCCAACGAGAGTTGTGTGGAATCAATCATGTTATTTTTGGTATTTAAAAAGAACATTGATATAGGAAAACGGGTCAATTTGACCCAAGGACAACATGAGGGTTTAGTGTGAAATGCTGAACACCACTCGCACTCAACAGAGCTACTTTTAAACGTGTGAAAGTGGCAGTGAGGAAGCTGCAGCAGGTATTATTGAAGCAGTGAAACAAGAATTATACAAATGTAATATGTGTGGGATTTTCAAGGGGGGATGCATGGGATTTCCTCCTTTCTGGTCTACATATACCTGCCTCGGTTGAATTATTTTAAACTAACCCTAAACCTGTAACATGGACAATCTACAGTGCCATAGGAGGATAAATCTGAGCAGCTGTTGCTGGTTGTATTTAGCTACGGACACCGGCTACCAGCGGCAGTTGTTTAGCCGCAATAGGTGATTGTGAGCTGAGTACAGGCACCGCCAAATGACAGTCCTTTCAGGGGCAGCGGTAGTGGAGTTTAGCCAGAAAAAGTGAGCGCCATGCAGCGTTGTTGTTGAAGCAACTCATTAACTTCAAGGAAAATATGATGGTTTGGATCTAAACACTCGCGAGGAACGAACAAGTGTTTGCTGGGTATTTTGTGTTGAACACGAAGTGAACTTCACTATCTGACTTGAGAGCTCTATGTTTGATGTTGACACCACGTTGTGCTGTTTCATTCTGAGATAATTCTCCATTGGACATTGATGTTCAGAAATAAGGGTTTTGGTATGTCTGGTGTCTGGCCCAGTGGCTCTATGTCCATGGAATTGGAAGGGGGATTTAATTCTTGCATGTTTTGTTGGACATTATCAAAACACACAAAGCCAAAAGTGAAAAACAAGGTGATTTGCCATTATACAGAAGAAGTAGAGGAGGAAGAAGAAGAAGACCACAAAGAAAGAAGAAGAAGAAGAAGAAGAAGAAGAAGAAGAAGAGTCCTCTCCGGTCAGTGCATAACTGCTGTGCGCGATTAGAGACAGCACTACATGTGTACGTTTAAAAGTAGTTATAGTCGTCAACAGAAAACTCAGATTGGACAGATAGTCTAGCTAGCTGTCTGCATTTACCCTGCAGAGATCTGAGGACCAGGTAACCATAGTCCTCAGAAATCCACCGGAGGTTAACACGCCAACACAGAGATAGAGGAAGGGGACGGACATTTGGGCAAAATGAGAGACATCCGGCGGAGTGTCTAGCAGCACTGGAGCAATCCTGGAAATGTATGTGGTCGATACAGACTAAGAGTTGTGTGAATCAAGCCCGGATTACCCAATTGGCATTATGGGCACGGGCCCAGGGGCCCATGCGCCTGTGCACACCTGGGGCCCAAAGGCAATCTTGATTATTATCCAATCAGAACAAAATAAAAGATGTTAACAGAAAATCTTGTGATTGTGTGTTTTATACAGTATGTCAGTTGAATGGCTGGACAGGTAATGATTAGGAAAAGGCCGCATGCACTGTGTAGATCGGCTACTGGTAAAGGTGGGCGGGCATAGAGCAGGATGTTTACATCATACTGATTCCAGACCATTTTTTCTAAGAATGAGTTCAGATTGAAAGAGTGGAATTAATTTGTAACCTCGGTCACATTGGGTTATATCAGCAACTGAAAGGAAAAGGAAGCAAAAGAAGCGGCTGCTATAAAAAAAGTCCTGTGAATAAATGGCGTATTAACCCTCTGAGCCCGAGACACTCGCCCACGAGTAAAAAAGTACCTCTGATTCATAGTTTAATAACTTTTGAACCATACGAGCGATTAACTCACTTTTGGTTTTGTTTAAATCCTGACGTTTTCGTCTTTTCCCTGTCTTTCTATCCTCTACAGGGGATTTTCTATCCAGCCAGGAACTTCAGCCTCTTTGGGCTTTAAATCCATACTGTTACATCCAAGATTGATCCACTTTATATTCATAATTCATCGCGTTTTGGCTCATTTCTGCCGCTGAATCGTTTGTCTAATCTCTGATCTCCCGCTCTGTGTCTGTCCTGTCTATTTTTCAGGAAGTGCATGCCCATATATGGGAGATAAAGGCACCCCTCTTGTATGGAAGGCCAGAGGGGACAAAAATGCCTATTTACTCTATGGAAGGCCAAATTATGCAATATTTAGACACATATTTGCTTGTATAACATTGCTGTGGGTGTAATATCAATAAATATGACATTATTATGTTATTATTGGCATAAGTAAATGTCATGAGAGCAAAACGTCTTGACTTTTTGGGAAAAAATGCATGTATTTTGTCAACTGTATAAGTTATAATGATTATTTCTTCCCAGTGTGACTCCCAAGACATATGAGAAGTGTTTTAGAATCGAAAATGGCTTAGG
The DNA here is from genome assembly GCF_008692095.1 of Etheostoma spectabile. Lineage (NCBI taxonomy): Eukaryota > Metazoa > Chordata > Actinopteri > Perciformes > Percidae > Etheostoma > Etheostoma spectabile. The sequence goes on along the minus strand of NC_045750.1, from coordinate 18,858,252 downwards.
TTTTACTTATGTCTGTGATATCAATACATATCTTTTCTCTGGGGAGTCATTCCCCGGAGTCCTTATGTTCTTTTTTCCCCAGCATGTTCCCTTGGATCAGAGAGGCTCCGAAATCAGGGTAGCAGCTATTGCCATGGTTCCGCTACACGTTCTGTGATGCCATGTTCAACTGCTACACTGTGGTGCCCTGCTACGTCCTGCTACGTCCTGCTACGTCCTGCTGTGCCTTGTAATGCTGCACAGCGTCCTGCTATGCCATGAACTACCACAAAGAACTGCTACAAACTACAAATTTTTTCCATTTTTGTTATTGCCACTCTTCATTCTAACCCCAACCGGCCCGTCAGACACCGCCTACCAAGAGCCTGGGTCTGACCGAGGTTTCTGCCTAAAAGGAAGTTTTTCCTCGCCACTGTCGCACTGTTGCTTGCTCTGGAGGAAACTAGAACTGTTGGGTCCTTGTAAATTCCGGAGTGTGGTCTATCTGTAAAGTGTCTTGAGATAATTCTTGTTATGAATTGATACTATAAATAAAATTGAATTGAAATTGAATTGAATTGAATTGAATATCTGGAAGATTCATTTATTTATTTAAACCCAGTTTGTCCTAAAAAAAAGGATGTGCATATCTTAACTCTAGACAACAGGGTTGATGTTTTACAAGCTTTTTTATAAAATAAATCCAGACGGAAATTAAACTGTAAAAATTGCCTCAGGGCCCCCAGGGTTTAAAAAGAGCTGGGAATTATGAATAGGAGGATGTCGAGGAACTAGCCACCGTTAGCTTGGGAGAATCACTGCCTTCTACCAGCTAAACTCAGCCCCAGCTAAAGGTAACTAACATTAACTTTAGCGAAGTTGTTGTGGAAAAAGACAGATGAGGTCATCAGCATTACAGAATAAGGTAATGGCACCTCAGGTACCATCATCTCTGAAGACCCTGCACTATGGAAACCGAATACAGAGAGCGTCCGGGAGGAAATTATACTCAGAGGGATATTAGCCTTTCAGAATCGGGCGGCTAAATGACCTGCATCTCGGAGGGGGAACGAGGCTGGCGGTGGAAAGACACGCTCTGTCTGTAACAAGGCACTGACCCGACACCTTCACAATGGTGAAACTATATTCACTGGCCACCAGACACATTAATTGCTTTGGCTGAAAAGTGCTACCAACACAAATCAATGCATTTGTAGTAGGGATTAGCGAGCTGGTGAGGGATCTGGACTTTGATCTGCGACTTTGCAAAGAAAAAGATAAGAAAGAAGAACTTGCATCATTTATTTTTTTATGCTGCTATAGGCCTGTGTGAAACTTAGCTAGTTGTCATGTGCAGCATATGTTGGCTTTTGCAGTTTGTGTAGTTGCCAGCTGACTTAGTGACTGTTATTTGGCAACCTGCAGTCAGCTGGGATGTGTGATGGCATTGTTGTATCTTCAGTCAATCATGTTTCTGAATTACTATTGTGCTTTCGGCTTGGATGATTTTTAGCAACTACTGTATCGCCATAGTCTTGAGCCATACAATGCTTTAGTATGATTTAATTCCTTGTAACATTGTCTTGTGATGTGTGAGTTAGATGGCAGTGCTTGGTTCATTGAACTGGAAAGGCATAACTGATGCCTGCTCAGCTGGACTAGTCATTCATCTTTTCACCAATAGTGATTTGACATGTCAAAAAACACACCTGGTGGGCCTTAGTATTGTGTGTGTGTGTGTGTGTGTGTGTGTGTGTGTGTGTGTGTGTGTGTGTGTGTGTGTGTGTGTGTGTGTGTGTGTGTGTGGTCTGTCTGTTGAGGCGAAGGTTCTATCAGCTGCCTGCAGTTTTCTTTTTGTCTGTTTTTTTTATCGCCTCCTTTGGAGGGCGTGGGTGTTGGTGGAGTGGTGCCTGTGAGCTTCAGTGCCCAGCGGCCCCTGGGGGTACTAATCCGGCCCTGGTGTGAATGTATATTTTAACAGAAATTGTCCATAAAACATTCTTCACAGTTGTTCTTCAGTTTTTTTACATTTCAAATTGCATGATGAGACCTTTGTCTGTGCTCCGACAACTTAACGAAGGGAGCTATTTACAACAACATTATCGTAAATTATCAACCACTGATTTGGATTAGCAAGTGCCAAAATAGTGTTCAAAGTGTTGAAAAAAGCCAAAAGTCATGTCAAATTTCCCACAATGCATCAAAAGCTTATTTTAAAACGCATCGAAACAAGTGTCAAAAGATCCTTTAAATTAATCAAAGAACAGATTCAACTTCAGAAGTTTACTAACCGAGCAGAAAGTGTTTTAGTGCAGCTACACACATTTCTGTTTGTCATTACGGACAAAGTCCGGGTAATGATCTGTCAGAACTTTTTCTGTTATTTTACGGATTAAAATAACAGACCGCACCGCCCCAATAAAGTAAAACTGTACACTTTAAATTGGCCTTTTATTGTGGCCAGCCTAGGGCACACCTTTGCAATTATTCTGCTCTCTAACCAGCATCTTGATATCCCACACCTGTGAGGTGGATGGATTATCTCGGCGAAGGAGAAGTGCTCACTAACACAGATTTAGACAGATCTGTGAACAATGTTTGAGAGAAATAACACTTTTGTGTTCGTAGAAAAAGTCTTAGATCTTTGAGTTCAGCTCATGCAAAATGGGGGCAAATTTGTTTAAAATAAGGGTGTTTATCAGTGTACATAGTACCATCATTTTTCTATTTCTAATACTGTTTTTATATTTTGACTATGTCTCTTTATTGTGTATTTGTGTTATTCTGATGTGTGTGCATTAATAAAGTCTATCTTATACAATATCTAACATCAGACGTTTCTTTCCAGAATGTGATGCTTTTTCTCTTTAACTTTGATTAGGAACAACGCAAAGTATAACAGAGTAGTTAAACATGTTAGCGGTTCTGATCTTTCACTATCAGACACAGAGCATAAATATTTACAGATGATTTTGGCAGACTGTATGGATTAGGATCAAGCTGTCGAGCATTATGCAGTGTATGACAACAGGTGCTGCAGCAGAGTGGAGCTGCAAGAGTTACTGCTGTCACGTTTTAGTGAGGCAAATATACATCTAATCTCCCTGTCCAAAGTAATAGTGTAGTACTGCATATGTTTCTCAGTCGTAAAGTCTTACGAAATCTTTCTTTAGGTATTTCAACTGGACGTAACAACAATCTGCCTGCAATTAGCTCTATATATTAACATGGGATTGTCTTCAAACAACAGTAACGTGCACATACAGGGTTTTAACAGGTTTCACCAAGTCAAATTTTCGACTTTTTAAGACCATTTTGATTTATGAAATATGAATGAAATTTAAGACCTATTCCCCGATTTTCCTCATTGGCATTATAGTACAGGACTGGTGTCTGGACATAAGTATACAATATAAGTTGCATGTTGGTCTCATTTGTAGTCGGAATACAGCAAATTATATTTGGACTAGCAACAGAACTACAACACCACGGAATAATAGAAAGCATTCTACAGCGCTGTGGGAACATTTCGATGAGCATAAGAGGAAGCGTTACATCGGCATGGGAAAATAAAGACCTGTTGTAAAGGATTTAAGACGTAAAATACAATACTTCAGCGAATGTACGGTTTTTGAAAGCCCTGCAATTTTGATGTGTTTGACTTTTTTTTTTTTTACTTTTCAAGGCCCCACAGAAACACTGCCATAACAGGTTTTTCTTGCCGTCTTCGTTCCTCCCGTCCCAATTGGCACTGAAAAGATCTCTCCTTACATGCTTCCCGTTGAAGAAATGGGAGACAAAATCCACAGTCCTCATTCTGAACCAAACATATCCCACAGTTTATTTGAAGCTAATTTCAGGCTTCAGCAGGCTGGCTTAGACAAATCAAGTGAGCATCCTCCAAAGTCTTTTTGTGTTTCTGTGCTGAGCTGTGGTGGAAGGATCCATTTCACAACACACTGTTGGAGCCTCTTCTGCAAAAGTTTAAAATATTTGGACTATGGATTTTGTCCCCCATCTAACCCTCCTAACCCCAAATACTCCCGGCTAGTTTAAAAAAATGTTTTGTTATTTTTAAAACGCCAAATAAAAACCACTTACCATAGAAATAAGCTGAAAAGAAATGTATTGTTTGTCAGACTCTCATAATTCCAACTGTCTGTAGAACCCCCCGACATTAGGTTAAAAGCTCCAAAGTTAAGCCAAACAAACACAACCTGGATGAAACCTTGCATGGCTCAGAGGATGATGTCACCCTAGTGAACTCTTGCTCTGCTTCCCGGGGACAACCAACCAAATAAGCCCGCAACCCCCAAATGTACATTATAAAAAATATACTATATATATATATATATATATACACATATATATATATATATATATATATATATATATATATATATCATATATCAACACATATATATATTTGTTACCATCCATTTATATATCTATGTCTATAGATGCACATACATATTCTTTATTCACTTATTCTATGTTGGCTTGTGTCGGAGCCAAAATTAGGATTTCAATATTAACTTTTGTTTTGATAAATTTTGCATAAATGCAGTGACATTTAAAGGAAACTAGACTCATTGTAAACCGACAATTTGTGTTAACTGATCTTGAAGCGTGGCATATTGTCACAGCCTTTTGACAATCAGCTGATTAAGGCAGTAATTGCATCAGTTGGTGTGTATAGCCTAGCCGTCATTCAGTTTGGGGGCCTTTGGTTTGTAGCCATACGGTTTCTTGGCAATACCGCTCAGAACAGTTACGTGATTGTGAGTTGAAGTTCTTGTTTTTTATTATTATTTCTCTGCTGTCAATGCATATACATCATCTGGTAAGGACAGTTCATTATTTTGTGGAATAGACAAACGTAAAAAGGCATTTTAAATGTAAATGGGCTGTATTTATGTAGCACTTTTCTAGTCTCAACAACTACTTAAAGCACTATTACATAGTAGTTCAATTTCAATTCAATTTTATTTATAGTATCAATTCATAGCAAGAGTTATCTCGAGACACTTTACAGATAGAGTAGGTCTAGACCACACTCCATAATTTACAAGGACCCAACAGTTCTAGTAGTTTCCTTGTACATGAACCATTCACCATTCACACACATTTATACACTGTGGCCGAGGCGACTGTTCAAGGTGCTACTTGCTCATCAGATAAACATTCACACGCCAACGGGGCAGCATTGGGAGCAATTTGGGATTCAGTGTCTTGCCCAAGGACACTTCAACATGGAACTGCAGAGCCAGGGCTCGAACTACCAACCTCCTTGGTCCTTGGTTTGACCGCTCTACCACCTGATCCACAGCCGCACAAGTAAAAGTTTATTTAGTCTAAACATATATTTGGAATCAGCCTAAAAAAAGAACTATTATGTGTACGTATGGATTGTAGAATATAAACTTTACTAAACGTTACTAAAAACCTCCAAATTCCCCCTGCGTCTGCTCTAGGAGATTAGAGTTAAGCCTGCAGCTGTGGACCTAGATCATTTTAGAATCAGAAAGGGAAGTGTTTTATAAAGAAATTAGCGCATAAAAATACTGAATACCTAGCACAAGTCCTGAGAGCTATGTCTCACAGGACGTCAGAGTGCTTCTCAGCTCAATGTTCTGCAGTTGAACGGCTGTTAACTGTTGTCAGAGGTACAGTAAAGAGGATGAAGGTTGTAGCTCATAAAGAGAAATGTTCAAATTAGTGAAGGGCTGTGTATTATTCTGTATTAACTTGCTTCAGCTTTGTTCTGTTCTTTTAAAAATTGAGTCATGATTGATAAATACACTGCATAGACAGCAGGGTGCCGTAAATTAATAATGTAATTACGATAATGGTGCAATACTAACGTGATCAGTTGATCGCCGACTGTTTATGTCAAGGTAAATGTTATTATTGTCGTATTTTAGGTTGTACCTATAGGTCAGGCCAAGAAAAAAACATTTGTAATATTATCGACTTCCAAAGGTTATTTAAAACCAGGAGGAATGCCAGAATTTATCAGAGAAAAGGAGGCGCTTGCGGTTGGCAAAGCTCAAACTCACTCAGATAGTGTACAGTGTAGATAGCAAACTGAGGGTCCTTGAAATGGAAAAAACAAACTATTGAGTCACTTGGCTACACCTTGAGTATCGTAATGATGTCATCAGAGGGAGCCAACTCGTAGACATCTGCACCGCCAATAAACCTTAATTTCTCAAAGTATTGCGCCTTGTCTTGTGGTCCAAGTCCTTCCCTACATGCCTTTTGAATCTTGAAGCTTTTCTGTTATTTAGACAAGGCTATATTCACTTAAAGTTTCCAAAATGCACAATACTCCTCATTTTACTCCATTCAGTTGTTTACGCCAAGTGCCTCCAATATGGCCGCCCATCTGGGTTACCGCCTGGAACGTCACGTCGGTGAAAACCCTCTAAAGGGTTGTATTGTTGCATGTTAAGAAACAATAGATTTCAAACACTTAGATATTTGTTATTTTTGTAATTAAAGACGTAAAGGTATTGACATTTCTAAAAGGGTACAGGACCCGAAAAGCATTTAGCTTCCTATTCACTCCCTTTCAGACAAGAGTATTTATTTAACAGCATTTATTTAGCTTATTCTTGATTTTTCTTTTTTCATAGTGAACCTCTTGTCTGTCTTGTATTTTAAGTATTTTTTCAATGTTGATTTATTCATTAACTAACACAGTGTGCTGACATTCTGTAGGTTTATTCCACCTTTCTATGGCATGCACACAGTGTCCCCACCCAGACTCCCCAGGACTCTTTGTTTCTTTACAAGGACAAAAACCAAACCGGAGCAGGTCGGACTGGATGCCCAGAACGCTGACGTGGGCGAAGGCATCCTGCTCCATGTTGTTTAGGTTTGTCTGCCATTGTTCACTCAACACAACACGGTAAGGTGAAACCTCAGAGGTCAGAGCACAGAGAAAACTTAGGACAGACTTCTGAGTCATGGTACAGTCATTCAGAGCAGATACCTTCAACAAGGGTTGAAGGGGGGAGGTCCTGAGATACTGTTTTTTTTTTTTTTAAGTTTAAAAAAAAAATAAAAAAATCCTAACATTAAACCAACATATTATCAGCAAATAAATCCCTACTGCTTACCGACCTATAGGTAAGGTAGTCACTAAGGCCAGATGAGTCATTCAAAGGACTCCCTGTGCCACATGTATCTCTAGGCATTAGGCCCGGGTTCTTCAACAAGTTTTAAGCTAAGAACCCCTTAACTGGAGTTGAGACGGAGCAGAGACACCCTACTACATATATTGTATGAAATTAAGTTGCATCTTAAACTGGGCCTACAATAATGTGTGGGCCGCCCAAAGTCTTTATACATTGTTCATTTGCATAGAATAAGCTATTAAAATATCCTAATTGTTGGTATGATTTTATAAATCCGGTTTTAATGTTAAGCATGGAGATACATGTGGCACAGTGAGTCCTCAGGATGAACTGGATCTGTGGAAGGCTACCTCAGTGACTACCTTACCTATAGGCCAGTCAGCCTATCATCAGTGGGCAATTAGTTTGCTAATTATACGTTAGATTAATACGATTTTTCTTTTTTTAATTTTGTGAAAAACTTTCCTGCATTGACTCTGAGAACCCCTTGTGGAAGATACGTGCTCTAGGCAGCCCACACATTATTGTAGGCCTGGTTTAATATGCAACTTCATTTTATACAACATATGTATTAAAGGGTCCTGCTCCATCTCTATTTCATTTAAGGGGTCCTTTGATTGAAATGTTAAAGACCCCTCATTTAGAGCATAGTTCGTCTTCTTTTTCTGCTGTGTGTGGAGGGAGGGGCGTCAAGTGCCTCTTATGACCTCATCTTGTCCTTGTCCCTGCCCCCCCGCCCTGCGGTGACCCTCACTTCTGAAGGCTTTTGGGTAAACACAGCTGCGTTGTTGACTTTAAAGCCTGTCCCTCCTATAAACCAGGGGATCCCTCCCTCTTACATCCTGCCCAGTAAGAATACACACGTAGACTCCCCCAGAACAAAAGCCGGCCATTAAAGTTGAATCTGCCCCCGTGAGGTAACAAGATCTGCTTGAAGCTCAGGTGCTACAAGTCACACTGTGATTTAGCGTCAACAAACAGTCAGCATGTGTGTATATCACTGATAGTAAACTGCAACCTGTGCACACACACAACTCCCCAACGGGGTCCATGTGTGGTGACAATGTCACTCAGAGAAGACCAAAGCTCGTTGGAACAGACACCTGTTTTATGTGTACGGCAAATGAAACTTACAGCACCAGTTAACCCAAAGAAAAATACATAAGTGATGGTATCCATTCATTCAGGTAGTTTTTCCTTCAGCCAATACAACGGCGGAGAACAGACTTTCATTCATGCTGCTACTGAAAGATTTAAGAAAATACCATTTAAAAACTAAACATCTACATAGGTCATTAAGTGATAGTTGTGCATCTCATCCCAAAACCATTGCCATGTATGGGGTGGTCAAGGCCACATTCAGCCCCAATAAAACATAGCAACATGTTTTTTTAAACTCTTCCTTTTTATTTCCACCAGACACAGATACGTCTATCTGTTGGCTATCCATGGACACAGCCAATTGAACGACCGCCCCCCCAACCAACACGTGAGAAACTCAACCTTTCACATTTTCCAAAGTTCCGGGTTTCTGGATCGACGAATATTCGGAGATATACTGTAAAAAAATATTTTGGCATAAAAAAACAGTCTGGACAATAACAGAAAAATAAAATTCTTCTAAAAAATCCAAGTCATTTTCCATGATTCAGTTTGTATAGCTTTACATGAAAGCTAATTGTATGTTTTGGATTTTTTTTCTTGATCTTTACACCTGTAAAAGCTAATTTTCTCTATTCACTCTTTATCAAATTTAAGAAATGTATTCACAGCAATACACTTGACATTTGAGTTGAATCTATCTAATTTGTTTTTTTCAAATTACAGGAAGAATCTGTAAAATAAAACATACGCAGTCTGTCATGTGGGAGCTACTGTATGGCCCCACACTTATTCATCACTTTTCATTATTATTTTTACATACACACTAACCTACCTTACCTGGACTTATCAGACAGAGAGCCAGCTTCCTCCAATGAGCGTACATTTACTGACACTACGTATGGCTCGTATGTGCACTTTGTTCAAACACTTAAAAAAATTTAAATGAATAAAGGACAGCCTGTGGACAGGGGGAGGAATCTCTTTCTGCACTGCACTGAGCCACTAAAAAGATGCTTATGATAATGGGTTGTAAGAATACTTCAAAAAAGTAATTCTGGCATTGAAGATAAGTTTCAAAAATACCCAGACTTACAGTAGTAATGCACAAACAGATTTCCATTCCCTTCCATTGTTTTGTTTCTCTGATTTTAGTGAATTGACCCTTTAATCTTATAATGATTTAGGTGACAGAAAGTGTGTGAAATGACATCACCGAAAGCATTTAAATGCACTGCTGGGAGAAACTGATGCGTAGTGGCAGAAGTGTGCAAGCCATCCACGGAAACCAGCTCTGATTCTCTTAGTGTTACTAATTAATAACATCTCAGGAAGCCAAAGGCATTAAGCAGATTACGGTGGGGGGGGGGGGGGAAGCAAGCTCCAAAGGCATACGTGTAACCCAACACACCCAACCAGATCCGAGCACTCAGCTGCAGAAACAGGGAGATGTGCTTAGTTTAGTTCAAAAACAAACCCTAATTTGCTGCTTTTCTGTATTCTCATATTTGGTTTGGCCGGAGCCCAGGTGATTGATGTGGCAACAAACCTGACTGAGAGTGGCTGCGTATTGTGTTGATGGTCTACTTCACTCCATAATCAGGTGGAGGGGTGTGTGTGTGATTGATTATCCCGGTTGGTGTGTCTTCCTCCAATGCGCGTGTGTGCGTGTGTGTGTTTTTGAAGGTCTTGCTACTGTGTCGGATTACCTGGCTGCTTTGGAAATGCCTCCCAGTTTGTGTTTTTGTTCTCTTTGGCAGATTCCATTCCTTCCCTGAAAAGACAGACTATAATCCATCTAAAATATTCAAATAAGTTCCAGCAAAAAAAAAAAAAAAAAAAAAAAAAGGGCTGCTGTGGGGAAAACCTAAAAAAAAATATATATCTTTTTGATTTGGAATTGGGTCTGCAACTCTGTATGCACACTGCAGACAACACTTCCTTTGCGGACTGATATTTTATTCAGAGCCTCCAACACATCGCAGAGACATTTGGGAGAAATGATACATGTCATTTTCACTGCAGTAGGTATGAATGTGTTGTGTGGCTGCCTTGTAAATCACGACTGCTCTCCTGAGTGAAGAAGCTTTCCCACTGCTATCAGAAAATGCCATCATCTTGTATTGGCATTGTTATTATTTTCCAGCTCAAGCACACCTTTTCTGCGTAGGTGCATGCATGCATAGAAACATGATGTGGCTTTAGCATGATTGGCCATATGATTGTTTGGAGGCCGCAGTCCATCAGGACCAAAACCTCACAGCCTAAAAAGTCTTTTGGGCGTCAGGTTAGCTCACCTGGCACGCGCCTATATACGGAAACTCAGTCCTGTCAGAAATGAAGGCCTAAAAAAACAGTTTTTTCAACTCTGCAGTCTGCCTCAACCCCGCTGACACTGACTCTTTGTGTCTTTCGGAGGTGACAATTCCAACCATTTATACAGTCTTTTACACAGAAATTCTGACATTCCATGTCAAATTAGTCCACGCCCCTCGCCTAGCGTCATGGCGGTACTGAAAGTCTGAAGAAAGCAGCAGAGTCCTATTTGATTATGACTATGTCAGATAAAAGCAAGTGCCTTACATTCAATTGCGCTCACAAGGAGGCTAACCTAGCTTACCTTAACATGGTAAAAGAGAACGCCAAGCCCCCTTTCCCTGAAACAGAAGCTAACCCTGGTAACGTTACTGGCATATACGCAGGAACACCAAAAGGAGGGGGGGGGGGAACGTTCATGTACTGGTGTTATTGTTATTGTGGAATACATTGTGAATACACATTTCTAAAATTGTGTGATGTTGAGTGATTATTACAAAGTACTTTTTCAGACCTTTTTTAATCTTGCCCATATTACAAAACAAAGAAAAACTAATAGCATTAAAAAAAAAAATTAAACTGAAGCAAACATGCTCCAAAAACCGAATTTGAAAACAAAAAGTCTAAAAACTAATGGAAAACTATACTAACTTTGGTCTCAACTTTTGGAGACACACATAACTCCACCACAAAAATGTCAGACACTTAATTTTCTTCATTCTGGTCAATGATTATGCAAAAATTTGTGTGGCACAAGTAGACAGTTATTGAAATGTATTTCAAATTGTGTTAAGATTTTGACTTTTCCAACCACAGTTGAATGCATCTTCATTTTTCACAAAGAATACACGGTTAAGATGGTATGGTCCACTATAGGGGTGTCTGAAATCTTAAGGAAGCATATTTACAGTTAACAAGGATATATAGATGTTTTGAGCCTGTCATGGTAGGGCTTGCTGCCTCTCCTGTCTGTGTCCCTCTCCCTTGGGTTTTTTGTTTTGCCTTATTTCTGTCCTCTGCTGAGTGGGTGTGTCGCTCCTGTCTCTCTCTCCCTCCTCGTCAGGACACCTGTGGCTGCCTACACACCTGAAGCAAATCCAGCTGTCACCGCCCCTATCTTGACCCATGTGTTGTCTTCACGTCGACCATGCAACTTATTGTTTTTCTGGTCAAATTTTTTTTTTCATTGCTTTGCTTGTCTTTTTCCAAACCGAAAAAAAGTTTTTTGTCATTTTTTTCAATGTTTATGCCCATTTTTTTTTACGCCTTTTGAAGTTTTTGTGGGCTTTTTCCAACACTTTTTTGAACTTTTTGTGGATATTTGTCACTGTTTTGAATGCTATGAAATTCAATAAAACATCAAAATTTAAAGAAAGTAGTGGGCTAATCATTTATTTTACTTGTGAAGAGCGTTGTGTGGAACAATCCATTTTTATTTTTTAGAAAATTTGGTTGAGAGAAACCAACTTTTCTTTTTTACAATGGGTCAAATTTGACCCGAGGACAACACAAGGGTTAAACCCTGGCTTCCCAACCACTCTCTGCCAGGTCGTCCGTTCACCCACAGTGGTAACACTCGCTACGGCCAGCCCTGGTGGTTTTTGCTTGATTATCTGCCTCTAGCATCTAAGATTTAAGCTTTTTTGACTAGTGTGTGTTTTTGCTCCTGCTTCAGATTGCTGCTTCAGTCCTGGGAGCCCAGTCTGCCTGCACGAGCCTAATCGTTAATTTTTGGACCTGCCTCCCACCTGTCTCCCGCTCCCAGAAGATTTCTTTGCACCATTTTTCCGTTGTATTCAATTAACCTCTGTTCCTGTTTCCCAACCTTTCCTCCGTGTCTGCTCCTGAATCTACTACCAGCCTAACACTGTACATTAACTTTTAAGTATATAGTGTAGATAACGCAAAAAAAGTCAGTGCACTGAAAGTACCCGGATTACCCCCTAAAAACAGTCAAAAGTTTCAGTGTAGAATTATGGGCCCTACTTGCACTAAAAAGGCACCATCTTGACAACACAGCAGAAAGGGGAGGGACCAGGGACGTTGACCGACACCTGATTGGACAAACGCGTCACTTCGGTCTGGCGTCTCCCGGATTTCACAACCAAGCTTAATGGCGGCCAGGTGGCGGCTCGTTCGGAATACGATCTCAAATTTTTACGAAAATAGTGAAAAAACGTGTTTGGTGAACTAGGAAAATTAGGCCGTGCATTTGCTGAATCTGTCTGTTGTTTTTTTTAATCAACAATGGTCAGTTAATAGATTTTCGTCAGATTTGGAGAAGGTTGGCGAGCCAACCGGTAAGTGTCTTAACATGAGTGTTCCTTTTGGAACAATACTAACCATTGACAGGGGGCAGTACGGCAGCCAGTGGTCAGTGCACATTAGCTGTCTAATAACTGAGGTATGCGGGATGGGACACAGCCATGCATGCTGGGTAACTGGGACTAGAACACTAGTGCATTTACAAAAATATTGATCAATGTAAATTGTGCAAATAAATGAATCTTAAATCTTAAACACTAGTAGACACTGTATACTATTTACAATGCACTTAACTGGGCAGTTTAAGTTCAACATCACACTTTTTTTTCAGCTATGAAAAACTCCTCAATTTCTATTATGTCATAAACTCTGTTGTCAATTCTGAAGAGTGTGTGCTTTTTGTATCCAAAATAGAATTGGTTTATGTTGAATATTAAGGACAATGTATACAATTCTGGTTTGAAAGAAGAAACACATACATTAACATGGTGTTTTTTGTGTTTCATAAAGACAGAAACACCAAAATGTATGCAGACCCTGCATGTCTTTCTCCGCTGAATGTGGAGAAACGTCAGGGGCCATAAGGAATCCACAGGTATCAGCTTCCATAGCGGGCCGCTTCCATATCAGGTGTGATATCGGAGTCAGCAGCGTTTCCACTCGGATGGAATATTTAACGAGTTTGATGTTTGGTGGCACCCATGTCCCCGCGCGTTTCCCCCGTGCATAAACGAATCCTGGGACAGGGGTCCCATGTGAGGAGGGGGAACAGATATCTGCTCCTGAGATCATCAGAGGGGTCACCCGGGTGCTGCCACGCAGCCTGGAGGAAGGAGGCCTGGAGAGGGCGGCTGTAATGACCAAACACGGCGCTGATTGGACATCTTGCATGCATTAAGGCGGGTTAGATGATGCACTGTGTCCTTCAGGCCCCGGCAGATCCGATAACAAAGCCGAGCTGTATGGGGTAAGGCGATCCCGGCGCAGGGCCACGGCTGCAGGCCGCTGCCTCTGCTCCCAAAGAAACGCCTCTCTGTTCCACTGCCGTGAAAGTGGAGACCTTGAGATGCACACAATAAAGAGTCCCATGTGGACGCAGACATGTGGAGAGCAGACTAGGGGACAGAGGAAGAGCTGTTTATAAGAGGCCTTGCATGGGATGCAAAACAAGAAGGAGAAAAGTTCAAACCAGAAAATGGCAGTTTTAACATAATTTTGTAGATTGTTCCTCTGGGGATCAATACAAATTTCATCCTATCTCATCTTATCCTATCTCTTTCCATGTTATCTAATTTTATATCATCATAGCTTATTTTGATCTTATCCCATCTTATTTATTCTCATATCTTCTTATCTTATATTACTTTGTCTTATATCATCTCATCTTCTTATCCTATCTCATCCTATTTCATCATAATGCTTCTTATCTTATTTAATCTTAGTTCATCGCATCATCTTTTTTCATCTCATCTTATTTTATCGTTAGCATTTGATCTTATTACATATAATTTCCTTGTCTTATTTCATCTTATCTTATTTTAATTCATCTCATGTCCTTATTTCATCTCATCATATCCCATCTTATCTTATCCGTAGGTAACACTTTATTTTAAAGTGCTTGTATTAAGCGGTAATTAACAGTTAATGTTAATATAGGTGTCTTATTACCTATTAATTATTGATTATTACAAGCACCTTAAAACAAAATGCTACCTACGTATGTTCTGATCTCTTAAAAAAAAAAGTATTTCCAGGACACTACAAAAAGCTAATTCTGGGAATATTTTCGAGTTCAATTGCCGAACACAGCAACAGAGTACTCATGTGGCAGGGGAGCATATGAGTACCATGGAGGAACCTGATCAAGGTAATTGTACTGTATTCAAGGGAGTACGTTTAATAGCTGTCATTTATTTCTGTTGGTGTAAAAAATGAAAATATGAATTTTCATATTGTGTGTTTGTGAATAGTTGATGCTAACCTGGGCTAAAGGAAACCGAATGGCGGACAGAGCAAAAAGGACCATAGTGTAAAATGTAAAAGTAGTTGACTAAGCCACTCTGGACAAATACGACACATAAAAAAAAATGACGTTCCATGATAATTGGGCAATGTCCAAAGGATGATTCAACGGTACAAGTTAAAAGCGTTTCATGGTGACTTTTGTTATGTGATTTTTTGTCATGTTTGGTAGTTTTGGCTAGCATTCCTATCACTTTTAATACCACTGGACTAACCAAAGGTAACTGCTGAACCGTACTGTTTATCATAGTAAGCAAATAATTTGTAACTCAGCAGCCAACCAGCCTTTTTTTTTTTTCTACCAGCGGTCCACATGGCTAATAAATATCCACATATCTTTTTTCTGTAAAAATAATTTCAAACATGAAACATGCTATTGTGTATTTTGTGAATGTTTAATGCAAACTCCAAAAGTGGGCTAATGGAAAGTAAATGACAGGCAGACTCCCACTTTTCAAAATCCACTTTGTGTCCCCGTTCTACTTGTTGTTAAATTGCAATGTGAGCAGCAGCCAAGTGCATTATGTCGGCTGGATCATTTAAAAGACGACCACGACAACATTGCGCATCTTCCCTATTTCTGATAACGTGACGGCAGGAATTTTGCCGTGGTGGACCACCACTACAAAACCAACATAGAGGAAACACTGATATGTATGTAGAAATTCAGGAAGTGGGATTCAAATCAAAAACATTTCTGTTTTCAAAGGACCCACTGTTTTGTCTTCCATAATGAATGGGAACACTCCAAAGGAAGATCCAACGATACAATGGAAAGCTCCTGAACAGCTTCTAAATAGACCTTTGATGTGATTAATAATAATAATTTATACTGTTAATCGATCCCCAGTGGAGAAATTACAATTTAAACTCTGTTTTTTTGTAAGTAATCACTACACACAGGCCTGAAATACACACACATATGCTCAGAACCTATTCATGCACAAATGGAGAGATGTCAGAGTGAGTGGGCTGCCAGCTGGATCAGCAACCTGAGAGGGGGGGGGGGGGGTACAGTGCCTTGCTCAAGAGCACCTGAAGTGGCATCTCTCCAGCTACCAGTCCACACTCCGTGCTTTGAACCTACAACCCTCTCCAATCAACTCCCGACGGACTGAGCTTCTTGTTGAGCTGGTGTTGTTCTATGCGTCTGTCGGTTTCAAATTCAAATAATGATGGACTCACGTTTTAGAATAAATGATTGTGCTTTAAGTGTCCCACAGCATAGACGCAGCATAAGTCAAAAAGTCGTGTAAGAGAACATGTTTTGGGATTCCCATCAGTTCTTACTGTGGTAACTATTCTTCCTGAGGACCACACAAAAGACATTTAACGGCGTATTGTCAATATAATAAATCAATAAATACTTATTGCATTTTAATAATTTCCCATTGTTAATAAAACATAAATCTACTGACACAAAGTGATGATATTTTGGATGGACTGATTTACTTTTCTTTTTAAAAGGTTTTTGTTATATATTTTTTTAAACGGGCTGGAATTTCCCTGATCATTTTCTGGAAAAAATGTTTTGGTAAGGGGGATGTAATTTACTGCTAATTTTGGGTTTGGGTTTCTTAACATGACCCTGTTTTCTCAGAGTTCATTTGTTCTGCGTGGGGTTTGTGGCTGTTAGTTGTGGTGGTGTTTGATCTCCAGAGGAATTTCCTTGACAGAACTGCTGCATTTAAACAAAAAAATGAGTTCAAATAACTCAAATTCATGTTAATGCTCTTGTCACCCACACAACAACCCCACAGTGACAGCCCACACCGCCATGCAGCAGTCAGGGTGGATGGCAGACTCAGTTTAAAACTCTGGAGTCAGCCGGCGTCTCAGCTAAAAGGAGGTCAAGTGTGTCCACTCACATCCATACAATATATCCATCTGTTGCATACAGCATACAGTGTCACAATGGGCTCATGCCCCCCTTCATTTCATCCCAGTCCCTCTAAAAATCAATTTGGGTCTTTCTAGTTAGAGTTTGTGAACTTGTCTGTTTATGACAGAGGACAAACAAGTACCCTGTGTACAGCAGCAGCAGTGGTAGTGTGTTCGCTGTAAAGCAGTAGTAGTAGTATGTTCGCTGTAAAGCGGTAGTAGTAGTATGTTCGCTGTAAAGCAGTAGTAGTAGTATGTTCCCCGTGTACAGCAGTAGTAGTAGCATGTTCCCTGTGTACAGCAGTAGTAGAAGTGTGTTCCCTGTGTACAGCAGTAGTATTAGCATGTTCCCTGTGTACAGCAGTAGTAGTAGTAGTGTGTTCCCTGTATACAGCAGTAGTAGAAGTACAGTATGTTCCCTGTGTACAGCAGTAGTAGTAGCATGTTCCCTGTGTACAGCAGTAGTAGAAGTACAGTATGTTTGCTGTAAAGCAGTAGTAGTAGTATGTTCGCTGTAAAGCGGTAGTAGTAGTATGTTCGCTGTAAGCAGTAGTAGTAGTATTTTCCCCGTGTACAGCAGTAGTAGTATCATGTTCCCTGTGTACAGCAGTAGTAGTAGTGTGTTCCCTGTGTACAGCAGTAGTAGAAGTGTGTTCCCTGTGTACAGCAGTAGTAGTAGCATGTTCCCTGTGTACAGCAGTAGTAGTAGTAGTGTGTTCCCTGTATACAGCAGTAGTAGAAGTACAGTATGTTCCCTGGGTACAGCAGTAGTAGTAGCATGTTCCCTGTGTACAGCAGTAGTAGAAGTACAGTATATTCCCTGTGTACAGCAGTAGTAGTAGTAGTAGTAGTATGTTCCCTGTGTACAGCAGTAGTAGTAGTATGTTCCCTGTGTACAGTAGCAGTAGTAGTATTGTGTTCCCTGTGTACAGTAGTAGTAGAAGTATGTTCCCTGTGTACAGCAGCAGTAGAAGTATGTTCCCTGTGTACAGCAGTAGTAGTAGTAGTAGTATGTTCCCTGTGTACAGCAGTAGTAGAATTACGTTCCCTGTGTACAGCGATCAGTAGTAGTATGTTCCCTGTGTACAGCAGTAGTAGAATTACGTTCCCTGTGTACAGCAAGTAGTAGTAGTAGTAGTATGTTCCCTGTGTACAGCAGTAGTAGAATTACGTTCCCTGTGTAAGCAGTAGTAGTAGTAGTAGTATGTTCCCTGTGTACAGCAGCAGTAGTAGTGTGTTCCCGGTGTACAGTAGTAGTAGTAGTAGTATAGTATATAGTAACCCTGTCAAGTAAAGGTTGACAGAAACGTAGTATTAGCCAATCGGAGGCGGTTGTTCCAGACTCCCGCCTTCGGCTGAGTCTATCTGATCTGTCAGAGGGGGTAACAGGAGTGTGGTTGTGAAGTTAAACGTTGGTAGTTCCCAGAGACTAGGTTGATAATTTCATGTCGCAGATTAGAACCTAAATTGAAATGTAAGTTAATAAGTTATTACTGTGATTTATTAAGTGTCAGGTTTAGTTCCGCCATAGTGTTAACGGTGTCAAAAAACGTTAGCTGACGTTGTTAAGTAGCTAGCTCAGAGATTATCGGCTAATTAAGTCATACATTTAGCGTGGGGGGGGGGGGGGGGGGGGGTGTTAACACTTTTTTGCAAGGCTCTGTGTCACATTCTCATTAAGGGCTGAGGTCTGCGGGTTCTCCCCGTGTTTGCGTGGGTGCTCCACTGCGTTCACCATAAAAACATGCATGCTAGGTAACCATTCCACAACTCCCTGTATTATATCTGTATTATATCTATGCAGTGGCGTGACTAGCAAGACAGTTATTTACCTTTTCAGTCAATCGCACTTTCTATGCTGCTCCTCACCTTCGATTTAAGACCCCCCTGACACCCCCTGTATTTGCAATAAAATGTAGAAAATAAGTGTGTTACTGCCAACTTCTCTGTTTCATTCTAATGAACACATTTCTTGTTGTCCTGAATGTTACGGAGAAGAATAAGAGCCTTGTGGGGAAAAAAATACAATCAATAAATTCCAATACTACATTACATTTTTCTTCACATGGGCGTAATCCTACTCCCTACAATGCTGATATTTCAGGACATGCCACTGTAATCCTTTCTGCCAACTACCCCTCTTGTGCGTGTTAAGTGTGTGTGACACAGCTAGCATCTAACAGCATTCAGATATGTGTTGTTTTTGTTTCCAGACCTATCTCTGCAGCCTGCACAGATGGATGGCGGTGTCACTGCTGAAAGAGAAAAAGAAAAGCTCCATCTTTATATGGTGGTTTCAGCTCGCAGCACTTTGCTTTAAATATGTTGACATTTTCACACTCAACCAGATCATATCTACCAGTTACAACAACAGCATGAGTTGCGAGGGTGTACTTTAAATGGAGCCTGCCGTGTGATGACATGCGTGGGAAAGACAAATGGCGGCGGTACAGGTCCCATTCAGCCTCAAGAAGAAGAAAAGAGAAAACATACGTCTGGCCATTGATTATGTGGCTGCGGCGCAGAGCAACAGATTTGGTTTGAGGGGAAACAAAAGGTTGTCTTTTGGGGAGATTTGTCTCTTGGCCCTGAGCTGACTGCCCTCCAAGGATCTATTGTTCTGCTGCAAAGACACAAGAGGACTGAGAATGACAGACCCCCCCCCCCCTCCTCAAAGAGCTGCATGATAAGTAAGTGTTCTCCTGCACGACCACCAGTTGACTCAACTCAAAGACTTGTGTTGTCATTGGGTGCCTTTTGTTAATTTCCAGGGAGAAATACAGTGGTGAAGCATAGAACTTTACTTCTACTCCACAATACTTCAAAGGGAAATACTATACTTTTAACTCCACTACATGAATGTAGGGATACACCCGCCTACCCGCCAAATACCGGTGAAAATTAACACCCGCCTACCAGCCAAATACCGGTGAAAATTAACACCCGTTTACCCACCAAATACCGGTGACAATTAACACCCATCCACCCGCCAAATACCGGTGAAAAGTAACTAGCCAATTTGGCCAGTGATGAATGAAGCAAACGTTTTGCTTCTGTTTAAATCTGCAGTTTGACTCATTGTTGCCACATTGGTCTGTTTTCCAACAAGATATTTGTGTGATTTGTGTGACTTTGGCTTGGAAACGTAGTCTTTATCTGGCATCCCTGCTTGTGATACTTATCCTACATTTCCCATAAACACTGTGTTGTACAACCATTGGCCAGGCTGAACCGGAGAAGACGAACAAAGCGGTGGAAAATGTGATTGGCTGGTAACTTTAAAAATCTACTAGCTGTGTTTGCAGGTGATAAAAAAATTATTTAAAGTACTACATATACTGCATGTCCTACTTTGTAGACTAAACGGCCACTCCAGCGGTTTAGTATCACAGGTCCATACAGTTAAAAAAGCAGTGGTGAAGGAATTATTCTGTCATGGTGGTGGTTTTCAGTAGTAGTTTTTCCTGTTTCGTTCCCTGTTTCCTTGTTTACTGTCTCATCTGTCATGCTATCTGTGGTTTTCCATGTATGTTCATGCTTCCATTTCCGGTTTCCCCTGTCATGTCTTGTTTTACTTTGTTTTGTTTTGTAACAATGAAAAGAGAAAGCATCCCAACGATTCTAGCATCCCCGCATTTTTAAATAGACCTTTGACATTTCATAGTAGGAAAAGTCAAGCTGAAATTGATAACCTTAACGATGGCTACATTCACTTAGAAGAGGCCCTGGTATAATGCATGCTGACTCACTGAAATAGCTGTATACGATGTATATTTTTCCTAGTATTTCATTTATATTTATATTTTGTGCTTTGTGACTGATTTTGCTGCTGTAACACAGGAATTTCCCATTTTTCTGGGATAATAAACATCTATCTATCTATCTATCTACAGTTTGAAAAAAAATAGTTGCCCCCTCTCATTTCCTGTTCCTTTGATGTTGAGCACCTTAAGTGTTTCGAACATCAACCAATTTAAACAAAGTCAAGGACACACATGTGAAAAGCCACAAATATGCAATTTGTAAATGAGTTTTTTATTGGTTAAAAAAACCATTCCCCTGGTAGGTACCCCCGAAACTCTACCCCTTTTCCAACCCGAGTTTTAATTTTTCCCGCCAACCCCCTTTTTTTACACCCGTTCCTCGATCAGTTAATGGGTAAGGGGAAAGGGGCCCTTATCCCTTGGGGTCCCCAAAACTGTGGAAAAATAATGCCCCTTAGAAAGTTTTAAAACACATCTCAAGACCATTTGTATTCAATGGCCTTTGGTTGCTCTTAGAGCTGTTGTTTTTTATCATTTTAATAACTGTACTTTTTTCAATTATTTTAAGATTTTTTTATTCTTAAAAGTTTACTATTTTCTTGCTATTTTATTTTTTATTTGTGTTCCTTTATGACTCCTTTTGTTTTTTCCACTTCAATTTGTAAAGCACTTTGGTCAACTCTGGTTGTTTTAAACGTGCTATATACCTTTTTCCCCCTCTGTGATTATCTGCCCCCCCCCCGATGTGTTCCACCTGCTCGTCAGCCCTCGCGTTTACCCTGGGTATTTAGTCTGTGCTGTCTTTGTCAGATCATTGGGATCATTGTGGTTGTTCTACCTCCTTTTGTCTCTGTGGTCCTTGTGATTTTGATGCCTGGTCTTTTGTTTTTTCAATGTTTTTTTGGAAATCCTTTTGCTTCCATTACTTTGATTATTTTGTCTGCATGCTTCAGGACTCCCTTTGTTTTCTCCCTTTTATTTTATTAAATCCTTGAACTCTCCAGTGCCCTTTTGTCTCTGTATTTTTTGGGTCCGCCATTTCTCACATCCTGACATGTTCAGATGACCTTTTGTTGCAGTAAATGTACTAAAATCCCACTGTAAAAAATATGTTAAAAGTGAAAGCCTGGCATTAAAAATGTTACTTAATCAAAAAGTATCATCAGGAACATGTAGTTAAAGTACAAGAAGGAAAGAAAAATCCTCCCATTGTAGAAAGAGTAAAGGATCCAACCGGTTGTGTGTTTAATGGTCTAATCATCTCAGCTGGACTTGTAGTCCGTGATGTTGTTGCTAGGTTACTTTAGAATAACATATCAGAGTTAATAAACTACATGTGTTACGTAACTAGTAACTAAAGCTGTCAGATGAATGTAGTGGAGTAAATTGTACAATATTTCTCTCAGAAATGTAGCGGTGTAGAAGTAGAAAGTGGCATCAAAAGAAAAGACTCAAGTACAAGTACCTCAACATTTGTACTTTAGTACAGTACTGAAGTAAATGTACTTAGTTACATCCCACCACTGTAAAAAAGAATGGTCAAAAAAAAAATCCTACATTTCCAGAAGTGATAAAGGGCAACACAACCCCCCCCCCCCCCCCCCCCCCTGGTGGCAGCAGATATAAAGTGTAGTTTTAGTGCTACTGATTAGGGATGGTTAACCCGTTACTCAATACATTAATTTAGATTTTTTTTTTTTTTGATTTACTATTGGTTAAACAGTTAAAAACCGTATTTTAAAAACAAAAATAAGGTATTACACAATTTGTGTATGATGAAAGAAGAATAGTCTTACAGTTTTTTTCTTAACTGCAAGTTAACTTGCTGCTGGATGGCGCTCACAGTGGAGACCTACGTGACACAAGACAACGCATTCTCACTCCCATCACGTCAAAAAGCGATGTTTCATTTTCGAGATGGCTCCGGTGCCGTAGTAAATCCTGCCGGATGTCCGTCCCCGTCCTCTGTCTCTGTGTTGGCGTTCTAACCTCCGGTAGATTTCTGAGGACTATGGTTACACAACTACAACTACTTTTGAACGTACTAATGTTCCACCAAAACAAGTTCCTTCCTGAGACTATTTGGCAGCAGCACCGTGGCTCCGTCAGGCGCTTAGCACCGCCATATACGATTGTGATTGGTTTGAAGAAATGCCAATAAACCAGAGCACGTTTCTCTCCCATCCAGGAATGCTGAGTGGACTAGCAAGACCTTCCTCCATCGGGCTGTGGAGGAAGGTCTGGGCATGCATGTTTAGTGGTTGGATAGACGATAAAAATTGGCAATGCCCAAAGCCCAACCACATGGCTAAAGCATTCGGGAAAGAAAGCAGGATGGCACAAATGTATTGACTCATGACGTTTTGATGTCCTTTTAGCTCTGGTTTTGTCTTGATTAACAACTAACTTTTTAGCTCGTTGTGATTTTTTATGCCGAGCAGTGAATGTGTAGTGGTTTTACCCAGCTTTATAAGTGAAAACAGCTGCTGGAAACAAGATGGATGAAAGCAGTGACACTGAGCCCTAACGGTAAAACTGTGGGTCATAAATAAAATGTTAAAATCTGAAAGATGCTAAAAAGCTGTGTAGAGCTGAGCAGAGGAACAGAGTTGAATTATCTGTGGTAGTGCTGCGACACAGCCCTTCTACCCCTCACACTCTCCATCCGGGACCCCTCCACTCCACAACGCCCACCCCTTCCCAGCCAGCTCTGGGCTGAATGAAAGAGAAAATAAAGAGATCTAAATGTCAGCGGGGAGCTGAGTGCATTCCTCTCGCCGTGTCCCGAGCCCGGTCACCCAGAACAACTTGTGATCCTGGGACAAAGCTGGCGACAGCAGGTGGCCATATAAAGAAATTTTCATCCAAGAATTAGATCTTATCCCGGGGAAGTGCCATTGAGTCATAGATAATACCCCCACACCCCCCATCCTGCTGGGTCCAGAAGGATTTTCATTTCAATTTCTTTACACAACGATGCTTTTCATCTTGACAGGGTGAAATGACAGTGCTGCAGCTATGAAATAAATGGGAAGCAGTTGAAAGGCAGAATTATCCCCTGGACCTGCAACTTGCTTGGAATGCCCCACTGTTTCCATTCATGTACATTTGTGATATTTTCTTTCTCTCTCTCACACACGCACAGACACACACACACACTTGCAGTCATGCAGAGATAGACTGATAGATTTAGACAGGAGTGGTACCTATCCCCACCCACACACACACACCACACACACACACACAACACACACAACACATACGCTTTAATCCAAACAGGGCTGGTATTTTATAATTTCATCTCCTCTGTCTCCTTTTTCCCATCACGTTTTCTGGGGGACATATAAATGATGCATGAGGACGAAAATGTCACCCTCAAAATAAAGAAAAAAAGCAATTTTGTCCCAAAGACCATAATCATTTTCAACTTCTCCCAGTGTTTGCAGCTTTGCTGTTACTTTACTGTGAAATGTCAGCTGAATGCCTCAAAGTGTTAGATGCAGGCGAGTTATCATTCACACAGAAGCTGCATGACGATCCGAGGGTCGTACTGTGTGATCTAACCGGGTTACTTCTAAGTGACACCAGATGTCATAGTCACACTTGGAGCTTATTCAGCATGTCAGCGTTCAACACGCTTTAGAGACATACTGTCAAAATCGTACTTCCCTTTTAAAACAGCTGAAATCTGGGAACTAGTATTTTATTGTGTTTAACTAGTTTGGTTTCCTTTTATTTAAGGTATATGTGTATGTAGCCTGTACGTGTATCTATATACAGTATGTTATATGTATGTATATGTACACTACCATCACTTAGAAATTCCCATTGCACTCCATTATAGCCAGAATACCAGCTGAGATCACTTGCATTGTTTTTTTAACCAGGGCAGCAGTTCAGATTACATTGTGTGTTTAGATAATTGCAAAAGGGTTCTCCAATGTTTTGAATTATGTTAAAAAATGAAAACCGGCACTGTGAAGAAAAAAAAAAAAACATTCCCAACTCGTTCTCGGGCTCATCAATAGAATTACTCATGCTACGCAGCACACAGGGCTTTCCTGCTCTTTTCCCCGACTGTTTTGACATCTCTTGATTCCGCTGAGTGGCCATTCTGTTTTCTGATCCATGCCCATTTTCCACCATGACTCCCCAATTTCCACAACATGTAGACAACTTGTGACTTCACCCTGCAGACCAAAGTGAATATCTGAAAGGCTCAAACCATGGTTTCATTTTTCAGAAACATAGCTTTGCTGGGAACTGTAAACTGTGGTTTTGAATCCCTTCATGCGCAGGCAAACGTTTAAACTCTAAACTGTAGATGACTCATAAACCTAAAAGGCATGTTTAGGGGAGTAAAGAAGCTTTCTGTAAAGGGCCTTCTTTACAGATAGCAGATAGTGTGTTTCAAGACTTTC
Source organism: Etheostoma spectabile (assembly GCF_008692095.1). NCBI lineage: Eukaryota > Metazoa > Chordata > Actinopteri > Perciformes > Percidae > Etheostoma > Etheostoma spectabile. The sequence continues at coordinate 18,833,361 of NC_045750.1, read as the reverse complement.
TGTCATCAGAGTTCGATGAGATCCAACAACATGCTCTCAACTTCTGCTGAAGTCTCATGGAATATATTATCATGTTTCACTCAAAATTGGGTTTACCTCAAATGCAACACCAGCCAGCCAACTTTAGATCCACATGCATGTGTTTGATATTACGTGGGACCAACACAGCTTTGACTTAAAATACATCTAACCGCAATATGGAAAAAAGCATGTCGCTACTGTAAGTGTTTTAAATCATTCTGCATCAAGGATGTTCTCTCTAAAATCCTAAACTGGGATTCCAAGTATTCTTATTGGCTTGAAATTTTACATTTGCATTTGCATTTGCATGAATCTGGGGTAGATGCTCCATATTCATGCGCCATCTTGAAATATGTTAGCCAGTAAGAGACATACTGCTCCGCCTTTTGCATTTTCACTGTCGCGTGATGAACAGGACTGCTAATGCTGCTAATGGGTATCGCCTCTCCCGGGCCACGGCAAGTTAGAAGAAGGAAACATGGGTAACATCAACAAGACAGATTGTGGCACTCAGCAAATCTTTTGATAACATTTTGGAATTAATACAAATTAAACCAACAGACCTGATGACCGGAGGCAAAGCTGGATGAAGACGTGGAGGACACCTTGGCTTTCTGAAGCGTGAGGGCTACCGTAGTTGTAATATGTGCTTTGAACTACGTGGTGCGAGAGAGTTGATTGCGATGTATGATCTCAACTCTAGATGGGAGAAAATTCCCACACATTGCTGTAATTTGTTCCAGGAGTTAGGTGCACTGAAACTAAAAGCAATGTTTCCAGGTTCAAACCGAGCTGGAAGTAAAAACCAGTCAGCAGAGTGAGTCTGAGGATGTTCCTCTGAGTAACAGAGACGTTCTTCAACCCTTGTGTTGTCTTCCCGTCAAGATAGAAAATCAACAAAAGCACGCGGATTTTAACTTTTTCAAACGTCTTTTTTCATACTATTGTAATTTTTTTTTCTCCAGTTTTTGTTACTTTTTTTTGACGTTTTCAACACTACGAAACACTAACTTATTAACTTTAGTTTTCCAGCTACTTTTGGAATTTATGGTCAATAAACCTCATTGATAGGAAATTATGCCTAATGTTTGAGTTAGAATATCTGATATCTGATTATACTGGCGCATTTACAGAAATGTTCATTAATGTGCATTGTCCTAATCAAATAAATAAGATTAAATAGCAAAAACAAGTCAATGTGACCCGAGGACAACATAAGGGTCAAGGTAAGATGCCAGTTTTCCACTAAAAGCCTTATTGGAATAAGTTAGATGTATGATTAAATTACAATATTTTCAAGTAACTTGACTGTCAGTTTGACAATAGGAATATAATAAGTGCTTGGTTAAGTTGTTAGTTAATTAGTTGGTGCAAGGTTAATTTTACTGGAGCATGGATATAGTGTGTGTCTAAAGAGCAGTGTATCATGCATGGTTACCCTTCTCTGTGTCTGAAACGCTGGTCACAAGGGGCCTGAGCCAGCCAATCTGCTACCCCGGCCTCACCTTTCCAGGATCATTTGCTGGCTAACACCTGATACTTTCATGTCGCTGACTCGCAGGCTGCCCACAATTGCCTTGCCAAATGGCCTGAGACCACCTATTCTGCAGGTCCCCATTGTGGATCAGTTGAACCCCATCCAGGAGCAAACTCTGCCTAATTGACCCCATATGTTCTCCCACAGTTCAGATCCACCCGCTGGCAATATCTATGGTTCAGAACCGAAATCGCTTAAATGCAGACTTCATGCGTGTATAAGCTTGGCGATCAAAGGCACAAAGATGGTATTGATCAGAAGGCAAGAACTCTGAGATAAAAGCAGCCTTGTTTTTGTAGCCAAAAAAGAGAAAAAATGCAGATGAACAATCTCCAAATAAAATCCCGCAGCGTTTAAAAATGCCATAAATAACATTACACGCATGAAATTAACAGACTCATTTCAAAAGATGAAAAGACACAAATTATTTTAATTGGCGACATTTCATTGTGTGGATGGTTTATCTTGTCAGTACAGTGTGTCCTGTAGCCTGTTCCCTGTCCAAAGGCTGTAGTGGCGAGGGGCCTTAAAAACGAGTGTGCCAGACAGACGGGACATGCGGCACTTGGCAGGACTGTTGGGAGTCAGAGAGTGTTGGCAGCGGCCCAGCGTGGAGAAGCTGCTGCTCTGTGTAGCCTTCACTTCCAATTGTAATTTATTTGCAGGTTGTTAAGGGGCTTCATAGAAGCAATCTTGAACATTAACTAATAAACACATTTGTGTTGCTCTTCATAGAACAAAAAACAATTGAACCAGTTCAAGAAAACTGTACATGCGCTACTCTAATTGCAGGTCAGGTCTTTCCTTGGGTGAAAACAATCACACACACGATCATGAGCCAAGTCTTTGGGATACACTCCAAAAAATCTCCATTATTACATTTTTGTTCATTGAACCATGACAATCTTGTTTTCTTAAAACAACAACAATGTGCCGTTGGGGTTAGATTGTTTCACCTGGTTCCAATATGTCTTTGAATCAAGCTGGTGCGTTTTTGTTTCAGTACAGCAATCTCCATTTTGCGTCTTCTGGGATTGCTCTGGTGCCGCATAAAGAATATACCAGCGACCTCCTCATGTATTTCCCCTGACATAGCTTCTCAAGCCTTAGTTATGTGAAACAGCAACACAAGAGATCTTTATTAGAAAGATATCTGACATGTATTGAGAATATTAACACCATCTTTACACAGAATACCCATAAACAATGCAACTTACATCAAGTCACTTAGCTGCAGGTAACACTGCACCAAAACATCATTTCACATGACACAAGGCTGATTTGAATTGCATGTCAGGACACACACACACACACACACACACGCACATACACACACAGATCATAATCTATTAACAATTTTAGATTTAAAAATTAAGTAAGTAAAAAAAAACGTTTTTACATAATGATAAATAAAATTAATGACTTTGCAAACTTTTTACAGACCCCCTGGCAGAGTGCCACAAACCCCACTTTTTTGAAATTTGCTCATAATTTCCTAAATTTCCTAAAACTATAGTTTCCTAAAAAAGGGGGAAATAGTGCACTGGCTGGGGACTATTTTTAGCAGCGGATTTATACACATTTGGGGCTCTGCTACATCCGGATCAAAGAGAACTCATGTCATCTGTATTCTTTGTGTGTGTGTGTGTGTGTGTGTAGCTTTTAAGGGTGCAATTTGCAATAACAAAAAAACTTACAACTGTTAGTTATTTTTGACGTCTAAATGTGATTACCTTGTGAAACATCATTTACTCTACATCTTTCTGTTGGTCATTAATACTTACTGAAAGTAAAAGAGAACAGTTAACTGACTAATTAAAATCGGAATGATGTTTCTCGTAGGAACTTTCTAAGGGTGTTGAGGGTGTGTTGGGGACCTCAACACCTCAGTATTTCTAAAATCCTGTATTATAGTATAATGTTGACACTACAGTGTACTCAAGAAATTTGTATTACTACAGTGCAAACAATGCATTTATTTGGAACTATTTTTAGGATTCATCCACATTTGGTGCTCTAGAGAGTGTGTAGCAGCAGGACGATGTAGCGTCCAAAAATAATACTCTGTGTGTGCGTGCGTGTGTGCGTGCGTGCGTGTGTGCGTGTTCATGGTGATGAAGAACGTCAGCCAGTGCAACAGAGTGGCTCATTGTTGCGTTTTTAATCTGCACGAGATTGTGTTTTTAGAGTAAGAAAAGGACAGAATATCACCAGGCTTATCCTTTAACAAAGATGAATTTGTCGCGTCTGTGCAGCACGTCCGTACACTGAAAAAGAACCCTGCAGCTATAACTACAAGCACTGATACCCAACATAGCAGAGTATGGAAAGAAAGAGCTCCACTAACAGAAAACCGCACTCATAAAACCATCTGACAAAAAGCCATTTATTTGTTTTAACATGACCATAAGAAAGGCTGTGTGTGTGTGTGTGTGTGTGTGTGTGTGTGTGTGTGTGTTGTGTGTGTGGTGTGTGTGTGTGTGTGTGTGTGTGTGTGGTGTGTGTGTGTGTGTGTGTGTCTGTGTGTGTGTGTGGAGCAAGAGACAGAGATCTTCAAAAGGACCCACAAGTGCATACAAACAGCTCGGCCTCTGTGGCAAACCTCCCATTGAGCCGACGGAGAGACCAAGTTAGTAAAATAACTGCCTCAAACTGCTCCTCCACCAAACTGCTGCACAGACAATCTGGAACACATTGTGATCTAAGTCTTGCTGGAATTTGCAAGACCTGAAAACGTCAGCAGTTTGGGGGGGATCTCAAACTGAACACAAGTTACAGGCAAGCGTCCGAAATCCCACATTAACATGCTATTTAGTAGCTACAGGATGCTAACATTATGTTCGAAACCAATAGTACATGAATTACATACTAATACTATTTCAGATAAAATATTACAGTAGGCAATACTGAATACTGCATACTGCGCTGACATAAGTATCCCATAATGCAGTAGTAATGACAACCTTCAAAACTGCAAACGGACAGAAACCAAGGAGACAAACATCAAAGATGCTTACATTTACATTTCTTCATATTCAAACAACTGCAGGTCTAGTTGTTTACCTCACAAATGTAAGCGTTATGTGACGATGCGGAGGTCGGCAGGGGTTACCATGGTTACTTGTCGTCAACAGCAAGGAGGCTCTCAGGAAAATGACACTTTAGCGCGTCCGACAAGATCCACACAACTGTTTATTAACACAAAAGTATATTGAACAATATATTGAGTATGTAGTGCAGAGTATGCGATTTTGGACGCAACCTAAGCCTCTTCGCCACAGTGGCCATCGAAATTGTTAGAAGTTGTCACAGAGGAAGACGTCATTATATCAGACTTGATTAGACTTGATTATTAGGATGCAGAATTTATCTTATGTTGTTGCTTCTGATTCATTGTGCTCATTGAATCACAGCAGAAGGCCTACAAATATTTATTGCAGTAGTTGTCTAGCTTTACTGTTATTTACCTCATTAACCGGTCCAGATTATCCGTCAGTCATACTTCAATAAAGTGAACGTAATGGCTTCTTTTTGGAACATAAGACTGTGTGGGAGGAAATTCCTGACACAGGCTTGACTGCCACATGACAATCATGAGAATGGGCTTGATGGCTGTATCCATCAAGTCTAATGTCATTCTAGCAGCCCCGAGCAACACAGCGTGCACAGAGATATAATTGCATTACCAAATCCCACACAAGTAATCGTCCAAAATGTCTCCCAAATGAGTTGCAACATGATGTTGCTCGAGTTTCTGACTCTCAGGGGGGAGATTAGAGGAAAGGTGTTAACCAACTGGTTTCTGGAGACTTTACAACACACAAAGTATCACTGGGACTCATAACAGACTCAGAACGCTGTTTCAACATGTAGCAAATACCATGCTGATCTGGATGTCTCATAATCCCATGTAATAACTATATATGGCGAGCAAATAATAACCTTAAATAACTTTTTGATGATATTGAAAGCCTGTTACGTTTAAGACATCCAAATGAGGTGCTACAAAGCTCCACACAACTCTCTCTGGATTTTTCAGTGTGACTATGTTCAAATGATTGTGCGGTCCGGCGACTTTCCCGTGCAGAAACTGGAGTGAAGACAATGACCTCTTCTGAAGAGTCCATCATGTTTTTTTAATACTATGTGTCCTCCTTGGCTACTAGCAACTGTGTGGAGCAGGGGGGGGGGTTGGTGCGCGATCACGGAAGGCCTGTATCATGTTGCCTTTACAGCTTCCAAGCTCCAAACCATAGTTGGGAGCGAGCTGGTCTCAAACTACTAACTTGGCTCATGGCAGGTAACCTGCGTCTAGAGGTCCAGGTTAGGACCTCCAGGTCCAGAAGCACAGAACAGGGAGGCGTTGGTTGGTTGCAGCGATGAACTCAGGCTTAATTACTCACAGTGGTACACATTCACAAGCATAAAAGGCACTTGACGTGCTAGCGTTCAGCTGGACCGTGGATTGCGTTACTATTCCATTCGCACCTTAGACTCAGACATATTCCCACGCCATACTTTGTTTACACTACCCAGAACACACCAGCCCCGCTGCGTCACACATAGGGATTTTCCCAACAAGCCGCCAGGGGGAGTGTGTTGTTGCCATTGCTTACAATTCCTCATGGGGGGAGAGAGAAACTACGCACCACAGCTTTAAATTAATGATTTTTAGTTGTTGATTTTAAGTACTTTTAGGATGTGTGATATTCACATATAGCATATAGATTGCAAGCGGTTGGAAATTGCTAGCTTGGCTCTGTTCATTGAAATAAATGTAGTTACTGTACATGTAAATATGAAATATGTATAGGGTAAGGGCTAAAGCTTACTCATTTACAAAAAATACCAGGGTCAGGGTTGGTAAGGGCACTGGTAGTTCTACAATCTACAAAGGCTCAGTCTTTACCACATTGGCCTGGGTATGATTCCACCCCCCCCCCCCCCCCCCCCCCCCTTCTCTCCCTCTTTTCCTGACTACAGCTGTCCCACCAATTAAAAGCCCAAAAAATAAATCTTAAAAAAATGCCAATGTAAAAATGTTTTATGGGGAGTTGTTGACCATGAAGAGAAAAAAGCCTTGTGTTTCCATTTTAAAATGTTACATTTTAAAACAATGTTTTTTCAATACCCGTTTATGAAAGAAAAATCAAATGACCAAAAATACATGGCCCGTGAACTCATAAATTCTTTGTTTTTGATTTGGGATTTTTTTTGTGGGAATTTTGGTGAAACAACCCTTCGAAGCACAACACTGCATCTTGAGAACACATTAAATAGAAGTCACACATGTTGATTTATCGTTTTGGTTTATTTCCCTGTTCTTGTCTTTCAATGTGTGTTGCATTATGCTGGCCCGTAGTGGCTCATAGATCTGTGGTAAAAAGAGACTGACTGATGGAGGCATCCCTCCCGTCCCAGGCCAGAGCACTCTCACAGGGAGCAGCTCTGTCCCCCTGACAGGCCGGGATGAAGTGAATGACCACAGCACGTGATGGATGGGGCAGTAGATGTATGGATGTTGTGGAAGGGCACCTGTGTCCTGTCAGTCATGTGACACTTCCCAGCTGAGGTGTTTCCTGCTCACCGAGACATCACTCTTCTTTACATTGTTAAACAATTCTAAAGGTTGGATCCATACAACTTGTCAAATGGAAGTACGTTCTGCTGCTCGTCCGACTCTCGGCTAACGTTTTGCATTACACACATTGAGAAATTGGCTTCAGATATGAAGTTCTATGAGGGCCACAGTACACATTTACAACTGGCCTATTCATGAGGAAACTGATGTTACAATTTGACTATTTGAGGTCCTTTTGGATTTTGGATTTGATTTATTGGCGTCTCAATTACAGGGGCCATACCTAACACTTTATATTAAACAGCGATCACAATAACAAAACCACATTCAATGCATTACAGAAAGGATGTCTCCTTGATGCTCCTATCAAATCATATCAGGAATATATACAAAATATAAGTTTTACACAGTATTTATTTGTATATGTAATACTACTAGTGGCTCTAGTTTTTCCTCCTTAACCCTCCAGTTGTCCTCAAAGTCAAATTTGGGTTTCTTTCAACCAAATAAAAAAAAGATAACTTGGATGGTTCCATACAAAGTTAAATAACTGTTTGGTTCACTATTTTCACTGAATTTGGTTATGTTATTTAATTTCATAGCATTTTAAGAAAAAAAAGATTTAGGAACACTGAAAAAGTGACACAAATGTAGGAAAAAAAACAAAAAAAACAAAAAACGTCCTAAAAAAACACAGAAATGATCAACAAAGACATTGTAAAAAGTGAGAAAGAACTTTGTAGAAAAGTTCATAAAAGAACAATAATGTCCAAATAAATCAACAAAGAACTTTGGGAAAAGTGACAAAAAGTGTCTTAAGGAAGTTTTTAACTTAAAATTTAACCCAGAGAAACTAAATGTTGGTCTACTGGAAGACAACACGAGGATTAAGAAATAAATATTACACGCAATATTACTTACTTAAAGTTATCTATACAACTTTACATGATTACCAACATATCTGCAGCGGAATCACCATGAATGCTAATAACGATTCCATTTGTAATAGGAATACATTAACAACAGAATAAGTAGCCTCTGTGTTAATCTATCTTGTACAATTGCCAGGGGGACTTGGACTTAGAACAGCATGAAGACAAGCAACTGTCAGCATTTGGACAACTTCCAGGAACATGCAGCTTTACAAACTGAGTTCACAACAGAACTGTCAATAGTTATTCATTTAACAAGCTCTTAACCCATGGCCCATTGGGGGGCAAGCCACTTTTAATACCTTCTTCACTCCCTACAGGTTATTATTATTTTAATCAGTATTCATATAACCAAGTAAACAAACACTTCATTTGTTCAGATGGAAACAGTGGCGGCACTGCACAGAATTCAGATCTCTGAAATGGTAATCTCTTTTCATGGGCCAAGCCTCCTTGGCTTTGTCCGCAGAGGGACTCCCACTGAGATGTGTGACTCGACTTAAACAAGAGGCACAGAGTTGGCACCTTGCTGCAGAGGGAGCAATCTGACGCTAGAGTTAGAACACACAGATAAGGAAAGCCCTTCTGCGTGTCATAGAGAGATTTCTACTTCAAAACCTGCTGCTCTCTGGAAAAACCCTCGCTTTTTTCAAGTAAAGTCTGGTGACGTTGCACAGCAGTTGCTTCAAATTAGACAGAGAGGTAATATTTGAAAGGTTTGATCTCCAAAAATCATGAAATCAGAAACTGCACAGGTTGATATGAGGAAATCAGAATCTTTACTCAGTCTGTGATTGCTTTTCCAAATGAGGGGGAAGACCAAATTTTACAAATACAGTTTTTCTAAATAGAGTGCCCACTCAATGGAGGAAAAAAACAATGGAGGTGAAACCAAAACAGAATATTTTATAAAAAACTAAAAAAAATTGCGGGTTCAAAGGGGTTTGTCCGCTTTTTTGTGTTAAAAATTGGCTAACCCAAAGGAGGTTTTTTCCGGATTTAAATTATCAAAGGTTCCCAACTTTGAAAGCAAGTTTGGCTTTAGGTCTTTGACAATACTACGTGGTTAAAGAGTAATTTTACAGAAACAATAAAAAATGACTTTTAGAAAAGAGCTACCCCCAATTGGGTTTTAGGAAAAAAAAACTACATGAGAATAGGTTTTTTTTGTTTAAAATATTCAAATTTTATTTGTAAAGGCAACATGTTTTATTTCATCTTTAAAAAAGTTCTGTTAAAGCAAACTCAATGGATTTTTTTGGGGGGAAATGTGAGAAAACAGTTGTGGTTGAGTGCGTTAAAACCAAAAAGGTACACTCCAAAGGGCGCCGAGAGGGGAAAAGATTCATTGCCATTTTTTGACTATATTGCGATTTTTACAAATTAGGGGGGGATTAAATTTTTTGAATGGGTATTGCTTTTTACTGAAAAAATTAAATTAAAAATTTTAAAAAAAAATAGAAGTCTGTACAAAAAAAAAGATTTTTTTTTCTGAAGGATACTTTGTAGGCTGGGCTCTCTGTAGCAAAAAAATCCCTTTTTTTTAAATATTTTGACACTTTTCCTTTAAAAAAAGGGTTGGAATTTGCAGACTCCAATCGATTTTGAAAAAATTGGATTTTGGCACCCCTACCCAAAAAGATCAGGTCCAATTTATTTTTTTAAAAAGTTGAACAGAAGGAGGAAGGTTTAAAATTGAGCTTTTTCGAAACCCTGCAGCCGTTCACTTTTGAAATTTTTTTCGGGGCCACCCCAAGAAGAAGGGCCGTTGCGTCCCCTGCCGCTGAGCTCCCTTTGTTCCCATCCACCACGCTACGATGAGCTGGAGAAATCCCCTGTTTGAGGGAAGCCATGGGATTTTCCAAGCCCCCCCACCCCCCAAACCCCCCCTTTTCCCCAACGCAGAACTGGGTTAGACGTGGGTGAGGTTTGGGTGTTTTAGCAAAACCCCCCGAAGCATTCCAAATTTGAGGGGGGTTTTTAAACGGCTGGGGAGCCCCCAAATGAGAAATTTTTCCCGTGGATAAAAAGGGGATGTTTCCCCCAAAAAGCCTTTTTGTGATAAAATTTAAAGCAGAAAAGGGCCTAAGGGAATGAAACAATGAGCAGTGTCTGCACATTTAAAGGCCTGTTGCTGTGTTTTAAAAATTGTACCAAAAAATCCCATTTTCAGGTCTTACTGTTAAAGGCATCAAATTCCCTTGGTCAGGGGTGATGAATAGTTAATGAGTTTTAAATTTTCCCACCAGGGGCCATTTAAACCCGTTGGAGTTTGTTTGCTTGTCAAAAACCTTTGTCTTCCCATTAGTTGCCATGCAAGGTTTTATTGCGGGAGGGGCTTCAAGACCCCCCAAAAAGGGTTTTATATTGGGGGAAAGCGGCCTAGTTTTGACAGTTTTTTGGCCTTTGGTCAGGTAGCAGGCGGGAGGGGCTCGTGTCACAAAGGGGGAAGCATAGGCCCAAAGGGAGAGGTGAACCCATTTTCTGAATAAATTTTAAAATTTAGTTAAAGGGGAAAATTTTGCAAAATTTTCAGGCTATAGGGCTTTGTGTTTCACAAGCATGATCAGGCCAAACCCAGCCATACCAAAACATTTATTCCAAAGTTTTGGTAGGAGGCGGGCCCATTGCCCCTTTATTTGGCCAGAGTCTGTCCCTTTCGCTTCTTGTGAGCATTCAAACGTTTTTGGTTAATGAGGATTTGGGTTAACAGCTCTGAGGGTTTTCCCCGAAATGCTGAATGTCCAATCGGGGGTGTCTGTGAAGGTAAAAAAATTTTTAAACTACCATTTCCCCAAAAAAACATTTCTCCTGAGATTTTAGCAGCGAAACTGTTTTTTTCACCTTTGTGCCCCCCAAGGACCGTCTTTTACGAGGGAGGGTCGACAAAGTAACCCTAGGGCGTAGGGGGGGCCTATGAGAAAATAAAGGGGGGGGAGTTGTAAACCAGTTTTGGGTTTTGTGTGAGATTTTACCCAATCAAAGAGGTTTTTCCTCATTTGGATTTGGTTTAAAACGCCCCGCCTCGCAGGGAAATAATGGGGGTCCGGTGTTTTTATTAAGTGAGAAATGAAGGAACACAGTTAGCAGACCAAAGAAATTTTTACCCTTTTTTCACAAAAAATATTTTGAACATTAAGCCTACAAATTTGGAGAAAATGATCTTTCAATATTTTTGGGTTTAGAACAAAAAATTCACAAGATTTTGGGATCAGGTGGAAAGTAATAATCGAAATATGATAATTAGTAAGTAAATGGGAACGCTTGGGGAAACTAAGTTTGCAAAACAAGTTTTTAAAAAAGGGAGATTTTTCCCTACATCCACATGGCCTGTTTACATTTAAAAAAAAGCTGTGCCCTTGGGGAACAGGAAGTGTACCGCTTTACCTTGGGCGCATGTACCAAGATTAAATATATTAAGAATCTTTAATTTAAAATGAAAGACAGTGTTGGAGGTGGGTTTCCTTTTAGTTCTTTTTTATAACATATTTGGGATGGATGTTTTGAAGGTACAGCTGCCCAACCCAGATGGAATAAAAAACTTTTTGGGTGACGTTTGAAAGGGCCCAAAAAATACAAACAATGCAGGGCCCATTCTTTTGGGGTAAGAGATTTTTTTATGACCATGGTGGAGAAGGGCCCGCTGGATTCAAGGTTCCCTTTTTAGGAGTCTTGTGGGGGTTTTAATTTGCAACCCATTGAATTGAGGTTTTTTTTTTCCCCCAGTTGGTCCGTGAAAGGTTCCCATCCTTTTTCATTTTTCCGAAGGGGTTTAGCCCTTTTCGGATCTTGTGTAAAGATGGGATGGCCGGAGGAAGAGGGCCCTTTTTTGTATGTATAGCTTTGTAATGTTACGCACTGTCAGTTTTGGGGTAAAAACCCCTTTTTTCTTCCCAAATTTTTCAACTTGAGAACTTTGGCTAGGTTTGCCCTCGTGCCCGGGCGCTAAAATCAAAACAGTCCAATAGGTTGAACGACATGTTGAAGTCTTCAATGAAGTGGCATGTTACTGCTGCAAATGAGATTGTAGCCCTTGATGTCCAACAGTCTGTGGTTAAGCAAACTGCTGACACTTTAGACAGCCTCTCCTTCAGTGATGCTGTTTCTTTCTGATACATGTTTCAAACTGTCTCAGATGCTGTCTACCTTGATGGAAGAGTGTGGGAAGGGTTGAGAGTATTGCTGTATTGCTTGAATCCTTTGTATACCACAATTTTGAATGGCTTGATGTCAGTACCCATATACTTAGCACTTTTTATTAACAGTGTCCCCGGTGATTTGGAAGGTGGACAATATTAACAGTAATGATTCAATGGTGATCATGGGATGTAGCAAGCTTTAAACAAGCAGTGGGATAACAAAGAGGCCCTTACTATGAACTTCAGGTTCAACCCAGAGTTTAGTGTATCACTATGGTGGAATAGTTTTTACCGTGTTCAATCGCCGTGGTAACTTAAGATGAACACCTAACCTGGTTGGGAGCAGGTTATGTTGGACATTCGAGATCAATCAATGTAAAAGCACTGCCTACTGACCAATCAGTACTCAATTAAAAGCGGCGTCACCGTTTTTAGAAGATCAGCTAGATAGAGAGAGAGAGAGAGAGAGAGAGACAAAAGGGGGACTCATAATAGTTAAAACGTATAGAGACCGACAACCCCGTTAACATTCCCCAATGGGTATCTTTATGAAATACATAGATTTTAAGCGCAGGGAATTACGTACAGATGTATACAGTATCTTTGATTTACAATGAAAAAAGAACTGATTATTAAATAGAGTCTGGTGGGTTTGGTCTTGGTGATTTTGCCCTAAAATTACTAAATATAAAAACATACTCAAATGTTGGCTGAGAGAGTTTAGCCTACGGGATTTCGTAACTAATACTCCTCACCCAGGTGGGTTTCATTATATACAACTAATACTCCTCACTCAGGTGGGTTTCATTATATACAACTAATACTCCTCACCCAGGTGGGTTTCATTATAGACAACTAATACTCCTCACCCAGGTGAGTAATTAATACAACCAATCCTGCATTGCTGGAGTAAATCATCCACAACTACCACATAAATCTCAACAGAGGGAGTCACAACCAATCCAGATCAGAAGTAAACACCAACCAAAACTTAAACAGTGAAAAATAATATTGGTAAACATTATAGGGGAACTATGTTTTAGCACCATTGAACCACCCTTGCAATTTTCAGCCTCTAATTGCTTTACGCCACTGCACACATACGGCCATTCAGGAACCGGCTAACAAGGTAGCGATGGAGTTTTTCACACTATCGTCATGGCTGAGCCAGCAAAGAAGAAGCAGAAAGCTAGGGAAGTATTGTCGGAGGAACAGAAAGAGAGGAAATGGTACACTGACCGAGGGAGGGGTCAGACACAAGTAACCATAGGAGCTGTAGGGGGTCTCTGTAGAGAAACCTGTAAAGGGGGGATGGAGGGGTTCTATTGAGAAACCTGTGGGGTAGCTCTATAGAGAAACCTGTGGGGGGGGGGCTCTATAGAGAAACCTGCGAGCAAAAAGCGGTTGATTTTTTTGGCCTGATTATGTAGTTTTAGTTTTTCAGATTCAGTTTCATATAACAAAATTATTTATCACTGTTTACGTTTTGGTTTATGTTTACTATAACTCTGATTGGTTGTGGCTCCCTCCGTTGGGATTGATGTGCTAGTTCTGGAGGATTTGCTTCACCTGTGCAGTATTGGTTGTATTATTAAACCCACTCCATATTTTCAAAAGTCTGAGAGAGAACTCTACTTAATAGATTAAATGATTACACAGAGGGCACTTTCACATCTCGGCCTCACCTAACTGAAACTTATTACCTGCAGAGGTAATATAGGGTGAGACTGAAAAAGCAACATTAACATTCAGAATCATCTGGATCCAGACTGCTGACATTACCAATTTTTTATATATATACACATATTGGCACCAATCCCAATGAGCACCCCATATTTTTTTTTTAAATATAATTTACTGCAGAACTATCTTACCTGTTCTCCTACACCTTAAGAGTGCCCGCCCCTCCCTGCTGAGAGGATTTAATCAGGCAAACCTGTATGCCCTCTCTTTGATTGATATGTGAGCAGCTGATCTCCCCCCACATCACAGGACTAACATGCTATGAACCCATGAAACAGCAAAACAGGCCTGTGTCATTTAGGCACATCAACTGATAATTTATCAAATAAACTAAAACAGCTGAAATGAAGGGTTTAGCAGACACAAAACACAGTTAGTGTTGGCAACAGGGCCTGTTGAAAAGAGAGAGTACCAGCGTTAATGTTTTTAGTTACATTCCACCAATGCAAGGGGTAATAGGGTCTCATCCCCATTTGGGGTAAGCAATGGTTTTGGACATAGGGGAATTTTGTCCCCAGTTATTTTTAATGATCTCTCCAAGCAATTGAAAGCTTGTAATACTAGGTTCATGATTGGTAATAATCTGGTGAACCGTATTATATTATGCTACATTATGTATGCAGTGGTCTGGATCTATGGAAGTACATTTCCGGAATAATTGTCTGACATCCTTCACCTTCCTCTCCCTCTGTGTAGCCATTCTCAAACTCTTTCGCTTCGGCAAACAACAAACTTTGAGCTAGCAAGCTACATGCTAAAAATTGTCAAGTTTTGAAGAAAATTTGGAACTTGCAAGTCAGGCCTGCTTGGTTCTTTCGGGAATGATTGTAAAGGTTTACAAAGAATACATGTTTACGGCATTTACTCATGTCATGGATAGACTATCATCAATTTAGAACAATCCCCAGTGCATGTGTACATAAAGCTTTATACATCCTGGAAACATGATTTTACCTTTCCTTACCTTCCTTCACACCTCCACACACGCGGTGAATTACTGCACTGATTGGCTGTGCTTTTGCCGTTGAAAAATAAATTTCATAAGACAATTCATCCAGCAATTCATTTGAAACATACTGAATGCCTTCAGTGCACAGTTTAAATTATTAGAATTTTATACAGCTGTAATATTCTTTGATTGGATGATGGCTGCACCAAAAAAAAATGAAGGTGATATTTTTGTCATAGGAATGAAAAGAAAAAATTAACATAAGATCAAACAGTATTTGGACACCCAAACATTACACCTACAGTACATCTGATTGACATTATATATATATATATATATATATATATATATATATACTGAATGGGTCAGTAAGAACCAGTCAACCCTCCCTCTGACCAGGGTTGGATGTGGTGGAGGGCTTTTACTGAAAGCACATTTGACGCTGACATTTAAATATCAGTTAACAAATAATAAAAAGAGAAAAACAGAAAAAATTGCACGCATGCATGGGCGTTTAAGTGTAAGGGAGAGTGATTATGGAGAGCCAGAGAAGTGAAACTGAAACTTAACTTTTTATCTGGTGATTATTGGATGGAATGCAATGTAATTATCTGGTTTATCAGTGAAGTGTATTATCTGTACTGCAGACTGGAGTCTCTGCTCACCCGGCAAACAAGGACGCCAGCTGTCTCACATGACAGCGCGGGTTGAACACGCAATGAGTAGGCCATACCGCCATACTGCATCTGTTGTCTGAAGGGGTATTAGTGAGATCCAACACTAATGTCTCCCAGGGTTCCAGTTCATTCCAAAGGTGCTGGATGGGGTTGAGGTCAGGGCTCTGTGCAGGCCAAACTGGGAAAACATGTTATGGAGCTGGCTTTGTGCACAGGGGGCATTGGCATGTTGTCACGAAATGACCAAACATACTGTTACCACACTATTGGAAAAACATGTAACATCATGATGATGCATGATACACCATTTAAGAAGTATTTTATGGCCAGAAAGTGAGTGCTTCATAAAACTGGACTGTCTATTCATTAGAATGGCGCAAACACTTTGTAAATTGGTGCTACATGGCCAAAGTAGAACAGAGAAAAAGGCGTTGTGGTATTCCCTTTCGCTTACAAGGTAGACAACATACAACTACCATTATGCGGTTCGCTGCACGGGAGCAATAAATGGTGAGCTAAAATATGTTTCTGCAAACATATTGGGCAAGATTTAGGCAATACTGTAACATAATCTTGGTTTATAGTTGATCAGCACTGCCTAGCTGACCTCAGTCTGAGGTTGAGGGAGAAGTGCAACTCTTTCTCGTTCCACTTTTAAAGTCTTTGTGTCTTTATGCAGAAGAACATGAAATGTGTCATCAGGTGGATTTGAGATGGGAGACGAGCACGAAGAGCTGGGCTTTGATTTTTACCATAGTCATTTACACATATTACCCACATATTGTATATGATACAATGCTGGCTGGAAAATGGCAAAGTAAACCTTTAAGATATCACTGTACTGTGGGCCAAGACCAAACTATTAAAACCAGAAAGAAATGCACAAAAGTGTATGTGGACATGGGTATCTTCAGGCTTTTGTATTACACATGTATGGTATTGTTCTATCAACTACATGACTGATATTGTAATGGTTTCTTAGGATAATGTCATAATAGCACCACTATCAGAGTCCTTAAGGGGGCATTCAAACCTGCACATTTAGTTCGGTTGAATTGAACTAGAGTTGGTTTACCCCGCTGGTGCGGTTCGTTTGGACAGGTGAGAATGCAGCAATCACACTTGGGTGCACACCAAAAGCGTACGAAACCAGCATACCAAGACCTCCTTGAAGAGGTGGTCTTGGTACGCTGTCCATCGAACTCTGGAGCAGTTTGTTTGTGGTGAGAACGTGATCCAACCTTGAACCACAGCAACAATGTATGCTCCACAAGTCCGAGACAATGGCTCTGAAATCAGGTGTGCATTGCAATCTGTGATGCGGCAGAGCAGCAAACTGTAGCAGCTTTAATTTTTCTGTCATGGAAACATAGTCAAACCAGCCGCCGCTAAAGTTGGAGACAGACATTGGCAGAGCAGAGCGAGGTCACGGTGACCAGAGCAGAAGTAGCAACGTCGCTCGCGAAAACTCTGATTATTTAAATGAACTGAGCTGCTTTGACCACGGAGATGTGCAGAACACTGGACCTTCATCCTGTATTTACTTTTTTGCTTCCGCCCCAAACACATTTGACCAATCAGCAGGGTGACTGTTCTTGGTACGCTTGGATTTTTCCAGGCGTGAAACAAAACCAAACCAAGGGAAAACTGCTCCAAGTTTAAAAACTGTCGGACCAAAGCAAACCAACTAAAGGTGTGAAAACGCCCTAAGAGGATCATTGTGAAAACACTGACACTTTTTGTACCACCTGGACGCTGTGTAACATCCTGTAGGCATGGATTAAATGCAAAACAGCTAAACACAGCCATGAAGAACCACTTATTAACCCAGAGAAAGCAAGACACTTGGTTTTGAATTTGTACATCACTGCTACAGGCCGTCACCAGCTGGTTGCGGGGTAATCAGACCAGAGGCAGAACTCTTTGCTTACTTTTGGGCAGATGGAGGCCTGGGGTTGGACCCATCCACACAACTACCACTTGCTTCTGGACTTGCCTGTAGACGGATCCAGTAATGTTTGAGCTATAAAATCTTAAAAAAGTGGCTGTTGGCTGTGACAGAGGACAGGGCAGCCCCCCCGCTTCAGTGCGAATGAAGGTCCTCCAATGTTTCTGTGTTGCAGCAGTTTGATTGGTTGTTTGATCTACAGTACTACTGCACTTGTAATTTCTGTCTTTCGTTTCCTGCTTTTACAAGTAAAAGTCATTTAAAAACTATTATTAGTTAAAGGGACAGTCCTATATTTGAAAACAGTTGCATAATGAATTATTTGGCTCTAGTGAAGTCAATGTGAGAAACTGGCCCAATCCTAAAGTGAGCCCTGAGGACTAAGGACTTAAGACTCACAGACTTAACTGATTGCAAGTGCTGAGTGACTGAGTGTGCGAGGCCATATGGACTCAGATAGGTATAAATAGGATTGGGACAGCACCTCATGAGATCACATTTTACCTTAGCGATGTTTAATTACAGAGATGATGCTGACAATTGTCGGTTTGGGTATTTTCATTTTAAGTTTGTTGCTTTCCACACGGCCGAGGCCCAGGAGACGGCTGCCTGTTAACACATTTATTCAAACTCTTGTTCTACAAGCTGGACAACAGGTCAACTCTTTTCCATGGTCGTGTGAAGTCTGCATTGAAGTGACTCACAGAAAGGGCTCGGTGAGTGTCTACTCAAACCCTCACGCCCTTTGAAATTCGACATTGGGACAACCTTAAGCCCTTATGAATTTTACGAGACCGCGCACCAAAGTCTGTGAGTCTGCGACTCCGGACTTTAGGATTGGGCCAATGTGACAAGTGACATCCCACAGGTACGTCGGCTTAGGCTTGAACACATTTTTGGTATAACAAACTGGTAAAAAAACATTTCGAAGTACGTGGGCGTTTTCCAGGCAGGGAGGGTCAAATGACCCAATTAGTTATCTGTTATAATGAGTTATAATGAGTTATCAATCAGGTTGCTTAAGACATTTAGTATTGCACTTATAGTAGGGTATGGGATGTGCAAGAAATACATTTAGAAAACTAGTGGCCAAAGCATTCCAGCAGGGTTAACTAACCTGACTTTTAGACCCTACTATGGGCTCAGGCTTCAAAAATGCTGAAGCCTTTATTTGTCATGATCCAACTCATTCTTTAGCCTAAATACGTCCATCCACTATATTTGTAATGCACGCTTTCAGTAACAAAGCTCAAGCCAAAATCATTTTCTAATACGTGGCAAAGCTCCTCCAGAGCAATAGAACAAATCATACAACAGTTTGAATGTCTGACCAGACCGAGTAGTACTCCCTGTGATGAGAAATAAGAAAAGTCTTGTACAAAAGTGGTGGAGCTGTATGTTGTGGGTTTTGACGTTTGGGATGTAATATTCCAAAGCCAAAGAAACGTATGGATTCATCAAATTCTGACATGCTTAACAGACAGGCATTAAGACAGGATTAAAACAATGTATCCCGGCAGTATTTAAATATATTAAAGTGCCCATATCATGCTAATTTTCAGGTTCATAATTGTATTTTGAGGTTGTACCAGAATAGGTTTACATGTTTTAATTTTTAAAAAACATCATATTTTTGTTGTACTGCACATTGCTGCAGATCCTGTTTTCACCCTGTGTGTTCAGGTCTCTGTTTTAGCTACAGAGTGAGACATCTCACTTCTAAACTATCTTTGTTGGTAGTTGCACATGCGCAGTAGCTAGGTAAGATCACATCAGTTAGATAACTGTTTCTCCAACTTTGGTCAGTAAAAGGCAGGATTAGCTGGGAGACTTCTTCTAGACGAGGGGCATTTGTGGAATATCTGCAGAACAGGGACATGGTAGTGGTTCTTTTGGAGATTATGGTGAACTATGTGTGTGTTGTAGCAGTGTTTTGCTATTGAGTCCTGTTTCGGCTAGTGACATAGAAAGCTGTGAAGATTCTCAACTGCTCACAAGGCAGAGGACATTCAGAAACCTGTATCTCACTCAAAACAGCACGGATAGTTTTTTTCCAAGTTTGTCTTTTGGAAGCAGAAGAGACACAAAATCACACCCTAAATCCCTGAAAGTGATTTTTTTCATAATATGGGCACTTTAAAGGTGTAATGGCCTATCTATGGACTTATACCCCTTATAGAGAGACACCTAAAGGATCCAAAGCTGAGCTGCATGGGTTGTGGTGCACTGAGATCGATCAAAAAAGGAAACAACTGACTGACACACCATGAATGCCAATTTCATGTCAACGAGCAGGAATTGGTATTGATGTGGAACAATAGCGCTTGTCGAAGATTACAGTCACAGAGGAAGAGAGCCACCCACAGAATCCATGAAAGATGAATCAAATTCCTAAAGGAAATTTGTTTTGGTGTCTTCTTTTATTATCCAGCTCGAGGAAAGAAAATACATCAAAGAGAGAAATGAGGGCAGGTGCAGCCATGAGCGGAGGAGATGCTTAATCAAACGGCTGATGTCAGTTGCGTGAGTGGCTGTAGCGCTGATCGTACCTACTGGCCCTGTCTTTTTTTTGCCAGGGAAAAAAAACAGAAATAGACTGTTGTGCGCTTTATTGTTTTTTTTCTCGTAATTTAATCATTAAGATGTCCATTATTTGTCATTTGTCTGACTTTATTGCATGACATTTGGTGAGAGTGAATGAATTCGATCCCATATCAACATTTCCCCTGTCTATTTCCATTTAAAGCCGATTCCAGCAGATGGTGTCATAGGGATCCACAGACTGTCCTTTGACACCAGCGCCTCATCCCATTTTTTCCAAAGCCAATTATGCCATCCTGCCGCGTGGTGAACCTGAGAGTAGAACCAAACAATACACATCACCAAGGAAGCTATGGTAATTCATCAGCGGCGGCTTCAAGAGCGTCCCCGCCAGTTTTATCAGCAAACAGCCGACGAGTATGCTGTTAAACAAACAGCCATCCAAACGGGACCACCGTGCCTAACGTCATTATGCCTGTGTCCTCGGCTCGTCGACGGGAAGAAAGCGCCAGCCTTGTCTCAGGAAACCCTTATGGGGATTTATACATACCAGAAATTCTGATCTGGCTTGGACCCCATCCCAGAAAACAGCAGTGTTAATAGCCTTTCTCTTTACTGAACAATGCGTTGAATCTGTAATGTAGGGAATACACAGGAGAGCAGTCTACTGTTCTTTTTAGGGAACTTAATTTCCTCTGCAACACAAAACTGAAAAAGTTAGCTTATTTTTTTTAAATTAAGAGGAGCTCTAGTTGAAGACACCGTCCGTTTTCTGGACAGTAACACATCCCCAATTATCATGACCGGCTCAGTGCTGCTCAGCTTTATAATCCAGAAAATGTTCCTGTATTCCAAACCACTTGCCTCACATGATAAAAGCACTCTCCCTCTAAATCTGCAGGGGTCACAGAGAGAAAGTGCAAAAATGCCTGAAGGTGTGTCCACACAAGGAAATTGTGCAATCAATAAAATATTTTCCTGTCCCTTTCCAGGGACAGAAGGAATAAATACATTAATGAGAAAAAGGTTAAAAGGATTTCCTTTCAACCAAAGCTAATTCCAGGAATTAATAGTAAGATAGACAAAAAACACACTGAACATGTAAGTACATAAACAATAATCACATGCACTAGATATACTGAAGATATAAATAGCTGTCATTGTGAAAAATCTATTGAATGGATTGGTATGAAAACTGTGACAGATTTATTAATGGTCCTCATTCAATAATTCTGACGTTGGTGATTCCTGACTTGCTGGTCAGAAATATTCATTCAACGAATACTTACAGTTCATCACAACACGCTAAGGGCGTAACTCTGGGTTCAACATTGTGGTGTGTGGGGGGGGGGGGGGTTGGGATCTCCACTTTTGAGCAAAATTGAAATTTTGACCATCAAACACTTCATTTTCTGCATTCCGACGATTTCTTTCTGCAACAACTTGTGCCTTTTCTGCATCACTTAATGGTACAAATGTGTTCATGTATGTAAAGGAAATTATAATTTTTTTTGGGGGGGGAGGTTGTACTGGCCTGTTTTGATTATTGGGGATGTTGTAACTCCCTAACAGAAATCAAAAAGGATTCATTTGTTTTTGAACAGCAGCTGTCATGAATCAACAGGCGGGATGCTATTTGATACATACATATGTTGTTCTTAAAGCTATAGTGTGTAGTTTCTGTCTGCCCCATGAGGAATTCTAAGCAATGACAACACTGTTGGTGCGTCCACATGACGCAAGCCTTCCGTAATCGTGAACCACCCCCACCTCTCCTCCACGCAGCTGGTAGCCAAGGAGGACACGGAGGATTGAAAAAACATGGACTCTTCAGAAGAGGTCATTATATTCACTTGAGTTTCTGCACGGGAAAGTCACCTTACGACACAATCTTCTGAAAAAAGCCATACGAAGAAATCCAGAGAGAGTTGTGTGGAGCTGATAGTCTTAATTAGCTTTGTAGCACCTCATTTGGCGATGGCTTGTATGTAACAGATGTTACGTCCCAATGTCTAGGGGTAACCGAGACGCAACATAATGTATGCCCATACCCCTATTCCCACTCCCAAGCAAGGCCAGAAAAAAAGAATTACAAAGTGACAGATTTTATTTTATTTAGAGATGAGGTCCCAACACATCAAACAAAACAACTCTAGATACAACCTTAAACTGTCCTAAACCAAACCAAAATGCAAAGAAAAGACAAAGCTCTGACCTAACCTATTACTATGAACACAGGAGAAAAAAGTAACAAACAAAAAAGGACTTCTCACTCCTACCAGAAAACAAGGCTGTCACATTACTTACACCATCTTAAATCGCATCACAAAGATTTAGATTGTTGGGAATGGCTAAGTGAAGAGAGAGAGGGATGAGTTCTTTTCCGATGGGGCTTTAAAATGGCTCCTGTCCTCTTGGCGACCAATCAGGAGACAGCAATCAGCCCTGCTGGACCAATCCGGTGTCTGCACCTGTTCTCCGTTATCTGTGAACTCATAGGAGATCACCCACTACTGCAGGGTGAGAGACATTATAACTTTATATATATAAATATGACCACAGGGTCATGACACAGATGTTTATTAATGTCATAAAGTTACTCACTAAAGCTTTAAGTTCTTAGAAGAAAATATGTGTGTGTGTGTTGTGGTTGTATTCTGATGATATATATATATATATATATACTAAATAAACTATTATACTATATCACACAACAAACATGGTTGCTCCAGCGCTGGATTATCTGGACAGATGATAATAATTATAATTTCTTTGCCTCCTCCCGGTGCAAGATTTCACCGCAGGACACAACCAATCACAGCTGAGGAGTCAGGTTCAGCGGAACCTGACTAACCCTAACCCTGACTAGCCGAAATATTAATCCACATTCTATAACTGTATTGCCTGTTGGCTAATATTTGGTTAGGTTAGGGATCTTTTGTTGCTGTGGTTACAAATATCTACACTTGTTTAAGGTTGGCTGATAGAAACATTGACTGTCAGTAGGAAACACGACCAAGTTACAGTCTATTTTTTTGTTAAAACCATCAACCCTGACCACCTCTCTCTGCCAACTGTAACATTACGCTACTTCCCGCATTGCTCCCTACATGAAAGAGTTGGAATCCTATGTCTGCTGGATGTAGCAGCATATTGTGTATGGGTAGGGGGCGGGCCCCAAAGCTCTGGGACCGTCTCTGCTTCCAATGAACCAATGAACATTTCCTCAGGACAACTCTACCAAACACTAAAATTAAATGTTCCAAGTCCTGGTATTAGTTTCAACCATACACAATGACATCAGTTGATGACAGAGTATGAAACAAACAATGTTATTTACGTGCACATGTCATAGACTAACCATTTTTCTAAAGTGTAAACACCTCTAAGCCTTAAATCCTGGTCTTCTTGCTGTGTTTCCACTCCCACTGGCAGTATTTAGTTGGTTCAGCTGCAGCGTCTCTGCCGGAGCCTGTCCACATGCCACGCATGACTGTCGGGGCCACCTGTTGAAATACTGGGTGGCTAATTCTAGTAGCGACTCCGGACTCCCTCTCCATTACACGCCATCTGACAGACCACCGGCTACACCAACCAACCTCTACCAGCATTCCACCCTCCATCCACCCCCCAAAACCAGCCCCACCCCACTCCTAGAAGGCACCCCGTGATGGCAGCCCCCAGTGATTGATGGAGTATCGATACCCAGGGTTAATTTACACTTTTGAATAATGCATGGACTGATGCCACCACTCCATTCTGCCGCTCACCATGGGGTGAGGCTTCTGTGTTGGAGGAATAAAGATGTTTTACCTCTTCCTCGCCACTCGTCCTCTCGCAAATAAAACTGGAGGACCGGGAGGTTTTTTTAGGAGATGGCAGTTGGATGTTCTATTGCTATTTATTATTGAGCTAGTGAGAATGGTAACCTTGATGAATTAGTAACATGCATGGCATTTTATTCCACTTCCTTTTTTAGAATCTTCTCTTTCAATCAAAATGCCACTTAAAATTGGCGGTTTTATCTGTAATATCCAAGGGGCGTAACTTTGGGTTCAACATTGTGGGGGTCGACATCTCCATTTTGAAGCAAAATTTCAATTTTAAATGTCAAACACTTAACTTTCTGCATTGTGGTAAGTTTTTCCACAATCTGTGCCTTTTGGGCATCAAGTTATGGTGCAAATGTCATAATTTATGTTGAAGAAATTGAAACAGGTTTTGAGGTGGGATGCACTGGCCAGTTTGGCCCCCATATTTCTGATTAAAAAACAGGTTGAGATGCTATACAAATACTGTGAAAGTATCAAAACGCTCAATCCCCAGAGAAATGCACACAGCCCGTATTCAGAAACTGTGCCTTTAAACGAGGCGTCAACATATCCTGTACAGTTGTGATGTCACAATAATGCTATTTATAGGTAAGACAGTGTCGTCATTCCCCGGCTGCAATAACGGTGCAGACGCCGAGAGGGCAGATGCTCAAGACCTGGAATCACTGACCAATCAGAGCAGACAGCTTTTTTTATCAATTTATTTATAATTTTGTCTTAAAGAGACAGGTACTATAACGGATCGTTTCAGATACAGAACTGTTGGGTCCTTGTAAATTCTGGAGTGTGGTCTATCTGTAAAGTGTCTTGAGATAACTCTTGTTTGAATTGATACTATAAATAAAATTGAATTGAATTGAATAGATAGAGGGTGAACAGGTATGTTCTGACAGACGGTATGAAACAAATGGTGTTTTTTAAACATTAAAGCATGTACACATATTCTAGTAGAAACCCAAAATACAAGTTTAAACCTGAAATTAGCAGAATAATATGGAACCTAGGTAGGTGATAGCTTGAAAAAATAATGTGTATATGGGTAAGCATGTGCCTGTAAGTATGTACATGTGTCTGTATGTGTAAGTATAAATAAGTGAAGAATTAAATTGTTTGTGTAAAACTAAAGTAGAAAGTAGGAAAGGAAAGATATGTTTGCTGAGTATTTAGGTTTGTTGGTTTTCTTGCTTGTACTGAAATGTACTGTACATGTTCTCATTTATTTCTATTATTTTTAACATGTTCAAAATAACTCGAGCATTATACATGAGAGTTGTAAACTGGGGCTAGCCATGCTACACAGATTTTGACCTGCTGTCACGCTAACAGTAAGCCAAAGTACTCTATATCATAACTTCAATAAGAAACATCCTGTGAAAAAAGCATCAACTCTGGAGTATTTCTCAGAAAGGGGAAGCACCCGCAGCCACCACACCCTCTGCTCCTCCTACCTGTCTTTGATGTCCTATGCTCAGGGGGGAGGGGGCGGGAGGGCTGTCGGCGTGTGAAGACAAACCTTGACAAAAAGGACACTCTGATGATTGATGGCGGCTCGCCCCGGCCAAAGACACTGGAACACTCTTGAAAGCCAACATGTGCCACTCTTTTTTACTGTGTGCGAGCCCCCCCTGCTATGTCTGTCCCCCCTCTCCTCTGTGTCTCCATTTTTCACAAATGACAATGTTGCTGCTCAGCACTTTCCCAGCCCTGACTTCAGTTGGTCCCAATGGGGAAGGGTGTATTCCAGTGTCCAGACAATGTGAAAACATTTCCAACGTAAAGGCGCTGATGCTCGACAAAAAAAAGTCACCGCACCAAATACAGTAGCTTAAAGTACGGGTCCACCCTATGTGCTCTCTATTGTAAGACGTTGTAACGTATAAATCAGCTTTGTGTTGTTATATATTTTTGCTTTCACAGACATTTCTTTTATTACAGATATTTGTCAAACCACCAGAGATGATAGGAAGGCATTGAGAGAAAAGAGAGAACGAATATTAAAGTACCAAGATCGTTTGGTCAGGCATAGATTTCGTTGCATGGTATATTTCGGTGCATGGTTTATTTAGAAGATTTAACTTTCTCTGTGAAATGAAGCAGCCTTCAAGTGCGGTCAGAAATGTCTAAATCTATATACAGAGCTGTTTCTTCCTATAGGTGAACTATAGGGCCCCCGCAGCTACTAGAGGGCCCCAAGCTGCAAGTTCAGTCCATAAAATGACCAGTCTTTATTTGTAGCCACTACAAATAGCACTACTTTTTTCTTAAATCCTGTTTGAGGACAATCCTGCATATGTAGCATTTATTGACCTGAAGCATAAAGACGCACTTTTACTCTCTTGCTTTTAATTTTCTTTGATTATACTGTTGTTTTTCCATTGTTCATTTACATTTTATTAATAGTATCAAATCATAACAATAGTTATCTCGAGACACTTTACAGATAGAGTAGGACTAGACCACACTCTATAATTTACCACAATTCTAGTAATCCCCCCAAGAGCAAGCATTTAGTGCCACAGTGGCGAGGAAAAACTCCTTTTAGGAAGAAACCTGGGACAGACACAGGTTCTTGGTAGACGGTGTCTGACGGTGTCTGGTTGGGAGTGTGATGAACAGTAGCAATGATAGTCGCAATGAAGATAATGAAACAGTGACTACAAGTGATAGTTGTAGTAGTTCATGTCATAGCAGGGCGCTGCAGGGTGTTACAGGGTGTAGCATGGCATAGTAGAGCATATTGTTGTTACAGTGGTTTGAGAAAGTTCCACCCCATGCTAAAGTTGATTGAAAAGAGAATTTAAAAAAAAAACTCTTTAGGAAATTCATCTCAATGCCTTAATTAAAAAAATTTGGAAAATCCAACCTTTTAATTTTCTTTATGAATGAATAATGTATTGTAAATAAATTCATGTTCTTCCTTTTAACACAGGGGGCATAAGTATACACCCTCCTATGTTAAATTCTGAGAGAGGCAGGCACATATTTATTAGTCATTTCATGGATCAGGATACTATGCATCCTGATAAAGTTCCCTTGGCCTTTGGAATTAAAATAGCCCCCCCGCATCAGCACATACCCGTCACCATACCTAGAGATAGGCATGGTGTTATTTCAGTTAGCTTAATAGCTGGTTTGATTTGCATTGAGAGATTATTTTATGGAAAGTACCCCATGCCCATCTCTATGTATGGTGAAGGGTAAGTGATGATGTGGGGGGGCTATTTTAATTCCAAAGGCCAAGGGAACTTTATCAGGATGCATAGTATCCTGGATCCATGAAATAAATGGCCTTTAATAATAAAAATGTGCCTGCCTCAATGGAAATTTAACATAGGTGGGTGTATACTTATGCTCCCTGTATTTTAAGGAAGAATATTTATGTATCTATAATACATTAGTTATTCAAGTTATTAAACAAAATTGGTGTTCTTAAAAGGTTGGATTTTCCTTTTTTTTTAAATTGAGACATTAAGATCAATTTTTAGAAGATGTTTTCTTATTCCTCTTTAAATCAACTTTAGCATGGGTGCGTAAACTTTCTCAAGCCACTGTATATTTTTTCTATAGTTGTTCTACGTCATGCGTTATATTTATTTTACCTTTGCCTAATTATAATCATGGAGTCTTGCACAATTGACTATGTATCTTCAAGGTATACTGTTTCTGCCTTCCGTGCTTTACAGCACTTTGGGTCCACTGTTGTTCTTTATGCCCCCGCAACACCGACCAGACGGCCGACCCTCGGCAGAAAAGGCAGTTGGACCGATCAGTCCCCCCGAGTTGGTCAAAAAAATGCTTCTGGACACACCAAAGTGACAAGACGTAATACGTCTCCATAACAGCAGGTGGCGGTAATCTGTGTTGCCGCCAAAAATGAAAACCGGCAGCTGATTGGACAAACGCGTCACAAAGAGTCTGGTTTCTCCGGAAATTCAAAGCCAGACTGTCATGTCGGCTTGTTCAGAATACGATCTCATGTTTTACTATATTTTACTCTCAGAAACGTGTTTCTGAAAACATTTTAAGGAGACAGATGCCGGGTCGTGCCGTTGCTGAATCTGACTTCATCTCAGATCCACAAAGGTCAGTTCGAAAGACTTTCATCTGATTTTTTTTTCATCAGCCTGCTCCTCGTTTCCGGGTTAGCTCTCCACCAATCAGATTGGTCATTTGAGTCCAACTGCCAACCGTGCCCGCCTTCCAACTGAGCATGTCAGGTCGGCCAAAATGACGACGGCACTGAAAACACCGACCAGACTCAAGTCACCGACCTCGCCAGACTGTTCGACGGCCGATTATCGGGTTGGTGTGTCACATCTCTTAAATGTGCTTTACAAATTAAATTACTTGACGTGAAACTGACTCCATTCAATCACTTTAATCCAACACTGGGTCTTTTAAAAGTTAGTTTAGACAAATTAATGGTTTAACATACCGACTGGTTTCTAGCTCACTTTACAGTTTCCAAGGAGTGATCAATCTGTTTTATTGTCTACACCCTGATACAGACCCTGCAAGGTCTAAAGCAGTGTTTGAAACTATTTGTTAGGCTTTAACATGACTTTTTTAATGTCTTTTTCATAGGACTTTAAAGTAAGGTTGCACGATATGATGAAAAATGTGCAACAACGTTGTTAAACATCCCGAAACGATATTACTTTCTTCCACTTAAAAAAGCTATTAAAGTGCTCTGTTGCTTTCAGTGTTCTTCTAAAATACAAAAAAATGCTTGTTGGATTTAACACAAATGACACTTTCTTTTACTGAATCAAGTTGAATGTTGAACTGAAAACAAATAGCAGCACTTAAAAACGATGGCAGTTAATATTTAAAGTGCGGTTTTCTCTGTTTTTTTTAACTAAGACAAAAAAAATCTCAGAGTGTCTTCACCGATGTTTTGCAGACTTTTGCGATGTGTTTATTACGCCTGTTGATATCGCGATGATGATCCTAATACGGCATATTATCAGCCCCACTTTAAAGCGACATTGCATAGCTATTTGAAATCACAGTTTTAAAATAATTTTGACGCTACACTGACTTGTATGTGGGAGAATGGTTCCCCTGTTATTCACACTGTGCGCAATGCCTGTTCCCACCATAGACTGTATAATGGACAACGCAAATGTGACAGTGCCTTAAACCTGCATTCTATCTTATCTCCTGCAGAGGGAGACTTCTTAAACTCCTTGAATGAATGAAGCAATGAATGAAGGAATGAGGAAATAGAGCGCTGTGTCAGAAGGAGGAGACTGAGAGAAGAAAACCTGCTCTTGACCAGGTCAAGTTCACAGGTTTAGTTACCATAGTAACTGAATCTGAGGTTAAGTTATCTCGCTTTCTGAAACGGGCTGGAGCTACCATAGTAACTGACTCTGAGGTTAAGTTAGCTCACTTTCTGAAACAAGCTGGAGTTCCCCCTCTCTCTCAGGTTAGATTAATCTCATTTTCTGAAACAGAGTTTCCCTTATCTCAGGGTTAACTAACTCAGAATTTTCACTAAACCTGCTCTCTGAAATGGAGCCCAGAGTCCTGTTCTACGAATCCAGATCAACCTGCCCTGGATTTCTTTCAGTTCCCCGGCTTCACTTAACCTAACCACCGCTGTCCTGCATAAGCTGTGTCAAGACGGGGGTTATCAACTAGTTCCACCAACCCAGGGTTTCCCAATCCAGACTCTCACACGTTCACATAAAAGGGGCGGAGATTGCAAAGCATGACCAATCACAAACATCTTCCAGAGCCGCATATTTTACATAAGAAGAGCAAACGATAATTCTACATAAACATGCAGAACACAGAAACAGTTTTATAGGCAAAACACAATACAATTGCTGCTGAAAAGAGGAAGGAATGCTGGCAAAAAGCTGTAAATGCGTAAATCACAACGCACCAGACTCCATTTAAATAATACTTTTGTCATCGTAGAACATAAATAGCCTTTACGCAACTCTATTCGCTTAAAATCTATATCTGTCATAGAGATACCCATCGGTGAATGTTAACGACACCATTATCAACTGAGTACTGATTGGCCGGTAGGCGGTGCTTTAACACTGATTGATCTCCAATCTCCAACATAACCTGCTCCTGACCAGGTTAGGTGTCCAGCATAAGTTACCACGGCGATTTACTCATCCAGTAACAGCAACAACTCATCCACTGTCGTGATACATAAAACCCTGGGTTGAACCTGAAGTTACCTCGGTAACGCCAAATCTTGATTTGTAGTAAAGGCCCCAGGACTCCTATCGTTGTATTTACTTTTGTTTATTAAATCCTCCAGCTCACCACTGCCTGCTGTCTCTGCATTTGGCTGCGCCATTCTCTGAATCCTGTTACAGCTATAATCTTTTTTTCTTTAAATACATATTTTTCTAAAGGTTTCGTGGAGAAATTGCCCTGAAATAATGTGCTGAAATCCTTCTCCCGAGAGAAAAGAGAAACAAAATCCCAAAATAGCACGTGGAAAAGAAAAGTTGAGAGTTAGTAATTGTGTCCTTTTGGAGCTGAGATGATGGGTTCATGGGGCTGGGTAAAGTGTCAATCTCACAGCAAAGCTGTGCTTATTGTCAAGCGGAGAGACCACCAATCATCTCCCGGCCGATGCATTGTTACAGTCTGGGTATTGACATGCTTCATAAATCAGAGCTATTGGATTGCCAGGCGCTATTTTTACAGCCTGTGACATGACCTGCCTGCAAGAGGCCTCGCTTCCTGGTGAGCGTGTATTGACCTGATGCTCCTCTGAGGCAGCCAACAGTCAGTAGATACCCGCCATTATTTCTCCAAGATACATGCCAGTGCATTATGCACACCCACGCTTATACCAATATTCTGGCGTGGTTCATTCCCATCTCCTGTACATTTTTTAAAGCCTGGATACTAAACAGTGACACACCACTCTCGCCTGTTTTTCCCCAACCTCTATCTGTCAACAAGCCGTGCCTTCATTACAGGGGAATATGGGCTAAAGCGAGATGTCTTCCATCTGTCCGCAACCATTATGCTTCCCATTAGACGGGACATCTTCATTTCCACTGGGAGAGATGTGCGACTGGATTGAGCTGACTCCTGTGCTCTGATGGAGAGACACAATAGACTGTCAGGTGTCCGGTCCCATTCACACTACCCAGCCATCCATTTTCATTAGGGCGTGTCAAGCAAGCGGACGGCATATTTTCTATTGAGCTTCCACACATAATTTGTTCCAAATATGAGGGCCGGCGTCAAATTGTGACAGCTCGCGTCGAGAAAAGCCGAGCAGGCGGGAGATTGAGTGGCTGCACGCTCGTCTTTTTTGGAAAAGAGTCTACAACAAACGCCGGCAAATGATTCTTTTAAACTATTTCTCATCTTTTGAGATTCACTGTTGGCCCAGAAGTGTCATTTTGCAACATTCCATGCATTTGTCATCTATTTCTGTAGTAGCAGATAGAGCAAATACGATTCATTAATCCGTGCTGATGGAAATTAAAACAAAGGGCGGTGGCACGACCTACCAGTTTCAAATTAAATGAAATGTTTCACCAACCTCATCCCTAAAGTGAAAAATGATTTCCGAGCTATTGTCCCTCCTTCACAATGATATCAGTAGTGCATACAATTAGAACATATTATGAAACACCACACCTCATAATCAATTGATTTCATTATCCATTCATGTACCAATGAAATCTCTGCAAGCCTAATGCAGTCCTGCTACCACTGTGAAGCCATTAACCCAGTGCCATATCTCCCACATGGGATACTACATGTCATATATTATTGGTATTTTCAGGACACTTACATGTCAAATTGTATTGGTATTTTCAGAAGACTTACTTTTGCTACTCAGACATGTCATCAGTCATGTCAGTGGCACTCATGTTCTAGGACAGATTTAATGAAAAGTTGGTCTTACAGTTTTTTTATGGCAGTATGTTCAGACGTTATCAACACATGGTAAATATTTGTACATGGCTGTAAAGAAAACAGTGGCAGTCTCCCAAGAGGAACAATATTGATTGGAGTGTGGAGCTTTAGTACTATAGATAAAGATACTGATGGTATGAAGCACTTTTTCATAAATGTTGTATACTATTTATTATTTTTCTTTTACCCTTGATGGGTGAAATGTAAGATGAATGTTGCGTGCGTGTCTTTTCGCTGATGTCCGTCCCCGTCTTCTGTCTTTGTGTTGGCGTTATGACCTATGAGGACTATGGTTAACTACTCCTCAGATCTCTGAAGGGTAAATCCAGACAGCTAGCTAGGCAAGAGTTTTCGGTTGACGATGTTTTTTCATTTTTCAGTTTAGAAAAAGAAAACTGTTCAAAAAATGGTTCAGATTAGAGGATGTTGAGTGGATCACAGACTGGTCAGGAGACAATAATTTGAAAAAAATTCAAATGCTATGAAATTGAATAAAACACCCCAAATTCAATGGAAGTAATCATTAATTTTACCTGCGAAGAATGGTGTATGGGTTCCATACAATGCACATGCATGGGTCCAAGTTATTTTTGGGCAATTTGGTTGTAAAAAACCCATATTTGTGATGTTAAAAACTTTGAAAAAGGGTCAAATTTGACAACACAAGGGTTAAACCAATCAAAACCATCCTGGGCGACAAAGCCCTTAGCAGAATAGATATCGGAGATAACAGAGGAGGAGGGACATCTAATGTCAGGCATCTAATGTCAAGCAATCTACATCTATTTGTACCTCTTTTGGGAAGTGGGTTGTGAGGGACAAATCTACCTCTTCTAAATATTGGAGACGACATATCCTCTTGAATTCTACCCCTATGCTTTAACCAACTAAACCAACTCGGCTGTCTTTTGTCCTTTGTGTTGCAACAAGTATATCTGAAGCTAATCCACTAAACAACCTTGTTAGTGAAAAAAAAGTCTACACTTAACAATTATGAGGAAAAATCAGAAGTTAGCATGATTTCGTAGGAACCTGGAGCAACGTTTTTTGGATGCTTATCCACATTAAATGCAAATAAAATCCATAGGAATTGGTAACACCCTATCAGAAAGTTGCACTTATTCCTGGAGAATGCGTATGACATCTGTGCAATCCCGTCTGACTGTGTCACGCCAGGATAACTGGTATAAACACTGGCTGTTTATGCCAGACGTGCATTTCTCCGCCCGTCACAAAGTGATCCTTCTCTTCTCCACGCTACAAAAGGTCTCACTCTCTCTTTGTGTGGTGTGTGTGTGTGTGTGTGTGTGTGTGTGTGTGTGTGTGTACTCCGTCTCTCCGTCTGCCCGATTGCGCATCTCACTGTAGACACAGTTGAGACGTCAAGAAAGCCAACATCACCTTAAACCCAGTTTTATTTTGAAATTTGGTTTATTTTGTAAAGACTGCCCTGTGGCCTTCCTGTATGTGATTACCTGCTTGGCTTGACACATTTACTAGCAGTTCGCAGAAGATATAGAGGAGATATGATGGCTGCAGTGCACGGGCTGCGCCTGTGGGCACACAGAATAAATAACCTGGCCACCGAAACAAAAATAGCTCTGCTTCACGGCTATTTGCGGTAATTCAGCATGCCATGTGTTTCTGGTCTTATACCTCAGAGAGGAATATGTGCAATTCCTCACGCAAATTTGGCAAATTGCATTGGCCTTCATCAATGTGGACCAGCTTTCTTTTTCTTTCTGCTGTGTCTAAAGTTGGTAAAGCTGTACAACAAGCTGAATACACAAAATCGGATTTATTATCACCTTATAATGCTGTTAACGTGAAAATGTAAGGAAATATTTGCTAACAAAGTTCACAACTGAAGAGTCCGCCATCATCAATTATACTACACGTTTTTACATGTAAGCTGGTGTGGCAATCACCATCTACTCAGTAGATTGGTCATTGAAATAGTGTTTCAGTTGCACTCGCTGCAGCTCAGATCCTGCTGTGTGCCTACAGGGCCTCTCTCACACATTATCCACACACAGCAGACAGCCCTCCATCTAATGACTCTCTGTGCACTCGCTCAAAGTCATCTTGATGGCACGTATGCACTCAACCCAATTGATATGCCACAACTTCACATGACTGCTTCTGACTGGAAATTAGATATTGGCTCTGCTAATTTGAACAATATACAGAGCAAAGCTGCACGACAGCCACTTCCAGTTGTTGTCACAGATGTATCGACGGGCATCAGAGCACGAATACAAATAGCCCCATACCAAGCGTGGTGTGTGGAGTTTCTGAAGCACTTCGCTGACTTGTCGTGGTTAATTCTTGGTTGTTTTTTCAAGATCATCTTTGGTGACATTTGTGCTCTGCTGGACAGCGACAGCAGGGAGACGGAAGCGAGGGAAGGGATGACATGCAACAAAGGTCACGAGGAGGGGACATGTCACACACCTCAACAAACTGTCAGTATGCCCCATTCAGGCTTATTTCAATGCTTAGACTTACAGACATCGCGCATCGTTATTCCTTTCAAACTCTGCATTCAATTTGGTTTCCATTTTCTTTACTGAGAGCATGTCTCTGTCTCTAACCTGTAATTTACCCACACTTTTCCTTTCAGCAATCAAAGGGCAGTGGGGACCAGAGACGGGAGCTTCACCCTTTATTGGTGTGATCATAATAGTTATAGCAAATAACATCCAATAACGCAAAGATATTTGTCAGTGGTATTTCATGCTGGAGCTTCTTAACAGAACAACCACAAAGACATACTCATAATTAAATGCTCCTGACTTTATCAAGGGTAATTAGCGAAAGAGGACAAAGAGAATTTAAAGTTCCAAACAGCAATAAGCCTTTTTTCCGTGATAACTTGCAATAAAATTATCCTGAGTTTCTATAATGGGGGATTGTAGTGAGGGGGAACACCAAATCAATAGAATGCATCCTCTGAGGATCACAAATGATCTCTAGCAAATGGCATGGCAATCCATTTGATGGACGTGTCCTTATTTTGAGCTACCGTTGCTGCGTCCCATCCCAGAATGTATCTGTGGTGTAGCCAGACCTTACTGCACAATGCTGTGGAGATAGGTCTGGCAATGCGAGATTAACGTTTATTCATTACATAGCGTGCCATTTTCAATTTGGTTTCAATTTCAGGCATCAGTGTGTCGATTCAATACTTCTGCCTAGCAACACTCCCGATTAAATCGTATTTTGCTATCTGGGCGTTTTGGTCAGGAACCTAGATATGCTCACTGGGTCCTATTAAAAGAAGTCCCACCACTGGCACATGTGAACAGCACAGGAGTGGAGTGAACTGGAGTGATGATGTGTGATGTTGTCAAAAAAAGGCAGCATCAAGGTACATTATATAAGGATTGTATATAGTTTGTACTGCTGGAAGCGAAATTCAGACATGGTGGATGTCCAACATGGGTATTCAGACTTGTTTTGTCTTGGTGGTGATAAGACCAACAAGACTCAGCAATGCAGCAGTTACAAAGGAGCCACAAACAAACACGTTGATCCACACTAAATGTGACAGAAGCTCGCAGGGATGTAGACTCAAAGACATCCCTACACACACAAACACGCACACGGTGACCAGAAACTCAATCTCTGCTACATGTTCCATGTAAACATTATGTCTCAAATATGATTAAAGAGAGGGTATGAGGCATAAGCAAGACCGTAAGTGTAAATGAACTTGGGGGTGCACACAGTTCGCGTGCAATTTAGTCATTTCCTGGTTAGGACAGGGCTTCAAAACAGCTGAGTCATAAAAAACAGATCCCCAGGTGTTTGGAGCTGCAGATATATAAACCTTGTTGTATCACTGTTCGGACACATCAATGTTAAAATGTTAAATAGTATTACTGAAAGTCAAAAACATGCATTTTCCATTGAAGAGCTTGTCATCATGTTCCTTGATCTTTCCAAAAACAGGCCAATCTTTCGCACAGTATCTGCATGGAAGACATTCCCCAGATGGCCAGCAATGGCTGAAACAAGCCTCTGTGTTAAGGCACCATGTAAGCTGGCTCCAGATGTTGAAGGAAAACAGAGCAGGCAGCGAGTTAGCCAACAGAAACAACTAACAGTCCTGTCACTGGATGGGGTGATGGCTCAGCTCTATGGGAGCAAACACAGCAGGCAGGTGCATCATATTTTTGGGACATTTTGTTTTAGGGTTCAGGCTTTGACAGAGGACGATGGTGTGTCTGTATGTTTGCACACAAGCGTGCATGAAAGGCCACTGTAACATGGACAATAAAAGTCAGTCAAAGAGACAGTAAAGTGTTGGAATGGCTGGTTAGGAGCTTTACATACAGGCCTTTACCTAAGCATGACTTCAGCCTGTGGACTTTGGAGCAGCCCAAGTTTAAATTAATTATTTCTCATCCTGAAATTCTGACTTATAAGGGGGGATTTCCTGGAAAACATCTGCAGAGTGTTAAAGTGGTATTTACACAGCTAGATCAATAGAATTCAGCGGGGAATACTTCCCTATGACCCACGCCAGTGGATGGTGGAGCTCTGCACAAGGTCAGTGCTAGTTGGTCAACACATCTCATTCTTAGCTCAGATCAATCCACTAATTAGGGTCATCGCATGTGTAACTAGCCTAGTCATGCTAACAGGATGTCCATTATGTGTTTCCGATCAAGTTTCTGATGGCCATCATGATAATAACTAAAGAGTATAGTAGCAGTTGGTTTAATGTGGTGGAACTGAGCACAGTGACCTTAGGGTGAAATATATCAATACTACAGAGTTTTTTGGAGAGTGTAATTCCAGAATTAGCAGTCCATTATATCCTTTAAAAAATGCATTACAGCCTCGGTTACACAAAGTCATTGCTGGCTTTAAAGCAGCCAAAGTGGTTCTGAAGCATTGAGTCAATTTAGGGGGCTCTCACACCTACTTCATTTGGTCCGTACTTTTGGACTTTTCAGTTTGATCCAAATCAAAAATTACAGAGGTGAAACCTCCCCTGGACCAAATGGCCAAATTTTCTCTGACCAAAAGAGATGGTCTCGGCCCGGAAAAAAGTGTGAAACATTTACAGTGTGAAAGCATCAACTGAATGGTTAGGACTTTTGGACCAAATGCAGAAAGGTATGGCAATGTAAATCTGTGTGTTACAGGACTGGGGAATAAATAAATGCTGCAACTGCTCAAAACTACGGTGGCCCTGAAGTCCAAACCACAGCAGCAAATCCCACAATGGGACAACATATTACCAAAACTCGACAGCATTAGTAAGACTGGAACAGAAAGAGTAAGTACATATTGGACACTGAACCTGGTACTGACTGGTTATGCTTTAAAAAACATGAAAATGCAGAGCTGTATTTCCGTTTTTGTTTCCTGATGTCAAAAACAAAAAACAAGGAAATGACATTACAATGCATGTTATAGAATGGCCATTCTACACACTTGGCTTTTATTTTGAAATATTTTGCTCCACATCACCTCACCCTCCTCTCGTAATGTCATTCTTTTGGAATTTGCTAAATATCCATATCAGAGCGTTTTTTTGAGTTTGGTTTTCTCCTTTTTTGTTTTTGAAATCAGAAACCGAAAACGGAAATTTGGCTCTGAATTTTTATTTACTTATTTTTTTAATTGAAACAAAAATCGAAAAAAAACAAAAAAACAAGTTATTTCTATTTGATCTTTTTTTGGTTCAAATGTACACTGACCTTATTGTAAATTACAGACATTGCAACCAATCAGAATGAGGAACGGTGTCCAATATGTTTTTAACATTTCTGTTTCAGTCTTCCTTAAGCTGTATTGTGAGAAACTGCTATCGTGTTGTGGTGAATGGGTGCAGTGGTTTGCACTTCAGGACCACTGTACAAACCCCAAGTAAAGTTCCTGTGTCTTACTTCTCAACAATGCAACTGAACAATATGGCAGCACGGGGAGAGCAGCAGTCAGCTGGAAAAGCTCCGACACAAAGATGTGACACGAGAGGACGGAGAAGCCCGTCACCAGTCAGTTCCAACTGTCGGGAGACGCGGCTCGCGTGTGTGATGACAAGAGGACGTAGTTTTGTCACGTATGGTTCTTTAGTGCGCTTGCATGACTGCATTGTCAAACCATCATCAACTATCATGGTTTGGCTTGCTGCCTCTCCTGTCTGTTTCCCTCTATCTCTCTCTCTCTCTGTTTTTTTTTTTTTTTGCCTTTCCTGTATTGGGTGGGTGTGTCACTCCTGGCTCTCTCTCCCTCCTCTAGACACGTGTGGTTTCCTACACACCTGAAGTGAAGGCTTTCCAACCAGTCTCTGCCAGGTTGTCCGTTCACCCTCTGTGGTGACATTCACTATGGCCTCCTCTAGTGGTTTTGCATTGAGTATTTTTCCGCTAATATCTCTGATTAAGCTTTTTTGACTTTGTCTGTTTTTTTTTTGTTCCTGCTTCAGATCCCTGCCTTAGCCCTAGAAGCCCAGTAAGCCTGCCTGACCCTATCATTGTTTTTTGGACCTGCCTCCCACCGGTTCGGCCTGCCCTCAGTCCCAAAGGATTTCTTCTCACCATTTTTTCATTGTATTAAACAAACCTCTGTTCCTGTTTTCCAACCTTTTTTTCCTTGTCTGCTCTTAAATTCACTGCCAGCCTAACACTTATCGAATCAAATCCAAAAACATGAACCGTGGTCCAGATCTTGGTTCTTACTATTAGGTGTGAAAGTCCCCTAAAAAATCTCTGCTTGTACTCTGCAAAATCAGTTGTGTTGTTTGAACATGATAGGTTTATAATTAAAACAAGTATGTTTCTTATGAAAAGTTGAAATAACACAATCTTCCTCATAAAATTAAAAATAATTTTGTAATTTTATGTTTAATTGGGTACACTCAGCCTTACTTGGTATGGTATGACCACAAATTTATGGCGGCTAATGTTAAAAAAAATAGTAAGAGGAACTTTAATTTTCTAATTTGTAAAACCACATTTAAAAAGGTATTTTTTAAGTAGTAGGTCCTCCATCCTTTGTCTGCTTTGTTTCAATACTTTAACATCTTCATTGAACCTCTTTTCCACACCAACTGAAGGGAAAGGAAAATTAAATTTAAAAGAAAAATGTTGATCACAAAATACAAATATTTGTGTAGGTGTTGGCTCGTCTGAATCCTGTGTCTCTTATCCCTGAACAGATGTTTTCCTACCTCCCAACAAAGGTCTTAATAAAAAACATGAATATTACCTGGATGAACGACTCCTTGCAAATATCAGTTTAATGGCAGCTCAGTGGTGGACACTCACAGAACAACTGCTGCATGTGTGTGAACCAGTAAGGCCATGTTGCTCATAGGGCATGTCATTTTAAAAAGCCATGACAACCTTGTCACAATATTCATCTCGCCTTGTGAAACGCATGGCCACTCGTATTTGAGATATAGAGACCGGCAGGCGGACAAAGACGTGAGTGTGTAGCACATGGAATCATTTCCATTGTCCAGAAACATGGAGATTTGAATTTTTTTTCCTCGCTTAACAGGAGCTCAGACAATATCGTCTAGTTACTCAGTGGCTGTCATGCTGAGAGATAGCAAGGCGAGGAATGTGAGTGGTGAACAGCTTCTCCGTGACAGTATTTTGAGATAGCACACCCACACAAGTACGCACTCCGACTGGTTAAAGGAAAGGAACATACCTTAATATGCCTTTACCTGGTAAACAACACATTTTGCAGCCAGATCAGTGCTGTAATGACAGTATAGGCATGCAATGAGGCACTGGCAAAGAGACAAAAAACATTGAAATGCATTGAGGCACACATTCCCCATACATTTCAGATAAATAGCCTTGAACAAAAGAGAATAAAGTGTGCGCCCTGGGTTGGTATTTCACAAGCTTATCGCTATCAGGCGAGCTGCTGAAATGAGCCGATGTGGATATTGATGTTAAAAAAAAAGAAAGAAAATCCCCAGGATTAGACTTTAATTCATGTTATATGAGCTACAAGGGCAACCACGTTATGTTGCTGTGTTGCAATTCAAGATTTTTATTATAGATAAACACCTCGGACTGATGCAGTTCATAAATAAAAATATTAAGAATTTATGTTTCGGTATTGAGTGTTGAGTAGGCTACACGTCAGGATTTTTAGCACCTCGTTAAAAGTCAAGCACAACATGAATTATGCATGGTCAAATATTGTGTCCCTTTCCCTTGCTGTGTTTCGGGGGATATTGTTGGGCGCAGAGACCAATCTAAGAGCCATTTGAGCTGTTCCATTTAGCAGCAGTTTACGTGTATAAAGAGGGCTATGGGCGTATTAGGATCACACACATGAATAGCACAGGAGAGGCGTAAAGAATTAGTCAACAGCGGGGATGAACAGAGGCTCCTAGGAAACGTCTGCCGTTTGTTGATAGGACACGGAGCAAAGCCTGGAGTTAAACTCTAAAAAAACTCTACGTCTGATTTGGGATCTCTTCGCACTCGGTAAATGACGTCGCTGAGAACTGCTTGGATCTGGAACTCGGTAAATCACACTCCCTTATTCCCAGAAAGGTTCAAGTTTGGGGGTTAAGCAGCAGACAGGGTCCCATGATCCTCAGGGTCACCTTTTAGCTTAAGGGAAAGACAAGCTAGCCCCCAAAAGTCTTCAGTGGGTCCCTTGGAGGACAACTGACTGAATTGCATTTACATTCCAAGAAGCCTAAGATATAACATGGATCATTTCTGATGATATTACAACTTGTTATATTTTTATTGGCCACAGACTGGTTATTTTAGTTTGCCTCAGTTTTCTTTTCCAAATACATTTGACTATTGAAGGGTTTTATTTAACACCACTTAACTGTTGCTAATTGTCCACTTGTGTTTTTCTTTTGTGTAATTGGACCAATTTTTCAATAGAAATATTTTTTGGGCAGTTGTTTTCCTTTTACTATAGCCAAAAGTAGAGAGATGAGGAATAATGTGCAACAAAGGTCCACGGGCCAAACTGGGTAGATTGTGGTTAATGATCAGCGCATGGTCTAGGCTCAACACTACTTTTCATATTTCTGTGTCCACAGCGGACTTGTGCCAGTCATGCTTACATGCAAACAGTTCCATTTATACTACAATTGAGGGTCTGCATTGGTCTTGTGTTCCAGCATGCGCATACCACACTCCATTCCAGTTGGTGACAATAAAGTTTAACGCCATTTGACTGTCTTTGCATTCCTTTAAAACAAATTATTGTTATGGGTCCGCTGTCTTCCTTGTTGTTGTTTTTCCTGTTTGTCTGTCTGTGTTTTTCGTCGGCCGCCAGAGGGCGCTCCTATCCGGTTCCATGAGAGGCGTTTCCACTCACCCCCTCCTCCGTCTGACTACACAGCTGAGCATCATCATCATCACCACTCCATCTGTACTTAAACCTGGGCCGACCACCTCTTCGGCGCCAGTTCGTTACCTACTTTCCCGTGGTAACTGGTCTTGTACTACAGCTGTTTGGTATTCCGTTGCCTTGCTCTTGTACTCACCTTGTGTTTCTGCCACAGTGTTCCTGTTCCCTCTCGGCGTTTGTCTTGGATCTCCCTCATCTCCCACATCACCCTCCGTGTCTGGATTTTGTATGTTTTGTTTTGTGTTGATTATTCTGGCATCAGAATAAATCCCGTTTTTGTGTTACATCACTCCCTCTTGTGGTCGTTCTGTGTCCGGGTCCTACTACACACTTAACAATTATAATAACGTGGGTAGTCAGCGCACTTGCTATATGTACAGTTTTTCCGCAGTCACACATTTTTGTCTGCACGTGGACATCAACATAGCACGCGGACCCTCGCAAACATGGGCGAATGACAATATTTACGTCATGCCGACCCAGTTGAAAGTATAAGATGTGCCTAATTCTTGGCTACAAATGATGATTGAAAACGTTTGACATGGTAATGTGTTTGACATTTCTCCCCAATGATATGTACATGGCTTCTGTTGTGCCTAGTGATGAGTCGAAGGAACGCGAAAAAGAGAGACTCTTCACTCACACCCA
Organism: Etheostoma spectabile; assembly: GCF_008692095.1. Classification (NCBI taxonomy): domain Eukaryota; kingdom Metazoa; phylum Chordata; class Actinopteri; order Perciformes; family Percidae; genus Etheostoma; species Etheostoma spectabile. The sequence continues at coordinate 18,791,538 of NC_045750.1, read as the reverse complement.
CAACATTTGACATCCTATCTTTGGTCTCCAAGGATCTTCCCTTGAGAGGTTATGTGAAGTGTCTTTGAAATGTGATGTCAGTTATCTGCAGGATACACTATCTGGTGTTCATGACATGGGATTACAACCTTGTAATACCATATTTAAAGATATGAGCGAAAAGAGCAGCCGGGTTTGAAGTCAATTTGCCTGTAATTCAATGAGTTCTCCACACAGTGTATTATTACATTTATATATTAATATACTTCATCTACGGCATTGAAGGCATCCACCCTGTGATCATACACAGAACTGATAACAAGAAAAAAAAACTTTTGCTCCCAGAAAACGTCCCCAGCAGAAGACATTTCATAGCAAAAATAGGTTCTATAAAATAGGTTCTATTTAAATGCTGCTGAACTTTTAGCCATTTCAGTTCCTCTCTTTTTTACTCTTCCATTTGCACACTGTTCATCCCCTGCACTGTTTTACACTTTGATCACTGCTGCACTTCTGTATAACTATTTGTAAATAATCCGGAAATGTATTCCATTGCACCTGGAATATCATTGCAATATTTATAAGCTGTATGCAACGCAATTTCGTTCTGTATGCACTCTGTACATATAAAATGACAAATAAATAAAGTTGAAGTTGAAGTTTGAAGTATAAATAGTAAATGAATGGCAGTATCAAGTTAGTGAATTGCATTGACCCTCAGTCTTAGTCGCAAGAGCATCACACTGTTATTTGTGTTTTCTTCTGTGGATTGATTGTGATGGGAAAAGACACTCCTGTTTGCCTGTGTGTGGCACATGTGGTTTGGTCATGTGCTCAAATACCAGAAAATCACAGAGCAAAAAAAAAACCTGCTTTGCATTGCAAAACAAAAACACTGCTTGTCAGTTTTTGACATGGGGTGGGAAAGTTGTGTGGGTGGGGGTTGGGGGGGGGGGGGCTTAGCCGGTTGTCAGCTGCGCAGGAGCCATCTCTACAAATCGTTTGTGTCAGCTGAGGGATGGAACGTGAGGCTCTGTTGTGGTTTTGAAGTACAGATCAATGTCAGGCGTGAAGTAGCAGTTGGCACTGCAAACTGCTACTTGGGTGGGTGGGGAGGGGGGGGGGGGGCTGGGGGATTGAAGGACTGGGGAAACTGGAAATGAAATGACGTCTTCCCCAGGTTGTCCCCGAGCGGACCCCGGTGACCAGTGAGAACAGCAGCAACATGCTAAATGGAGTTTGGTTGGGGAGGGGAGGGGAGGGGAGGGGGGGACGTGTCTGATTTCAGCCGCTTGGTCTGTTGTTTGGGAGCCTTGGAGCGCATGATTTCAGGGTCATAGGCTCACGTCTCAAGAGGGCCCCAGCTGCCTCCCTGCTGGGTATGATCACCCCCTGACACACACACACACACACACACACACACACACACACACACACACACACACACACACACACACCCTCTCCACCTTAACTAGGCAACTGACATTACTCTGTTTTAGAGTTAAGTGTTTATTAAATGCTGCAGTTTTTGCACTACTATTACAATCAAAACTATCTTATTTTCTTGCAATCAAAAGTCATATTTCAATGCACTTAACTCATTGTTGCAGAATTAATGGGTGATAATAAAAGTGTGATTACTTTAACAGTAGTGATAGTAGCAGCCTCATTTTCAAAGCAAGCAGCTGTCAAAATCATATTTTACTGTCCACAATATCCATGTTTGTTTGTTTAGTGTCGTCTGGGCTCGATTTCTACACCACAGTCTCATCACTGCAATGCTGTACAGCAGCCAACTCCCACATGACTCAGATTTCAGAACCTCTCACCAGCACAAGAACGCACCATGACTCAGCAATAGACTTCTCAAATGAGCAACAAAAACCAAAGCGATAAAATGGGTCATTAATGAAGATCATAAAATACAGCGTTGAAAAGTCCGTAAGTAGACCTTGGGTTGCGATTATATTGCCATACATACTGATGTACCAATGTCAAGAATGAACATCCATGTAAAGGTTTATGTAGCACCAATACAACTTAAAGGTCATATATTATGCTCATTGGCAGATTTATACTTGTATTTTGGGTTCATACTATAACATGTTTACCAGCTTTAATATTTAAGAAAAACTATATTTTCTGATACGGTCTGAATATACAATGACGGAATGAAATGCAAAGTTTTTGCGCTTGTCTCTTTAAGGCCTCCTTCCGAAAAAGCCCAGTCTGCTTTGATTGGTCACTCCACTGAATACAGTGCAGGCTAAATGGGACACTGGTCGGACATCGTTCATTTTTGTAATTTAAGCCATATTTTTGCAAAATGTAATTGAAAATCTTACCAATGTATATCTTTAATTAAACAGCTTTCTAATCAAGTTTCAGGCCTGTATCCCATTACCTGTTTTACTCTGCAGTCCTAGCAGGTCACATATTAGCTAACTAGTTTTGTTAGTTTGATGTGTATTAGATTAATTTGATTTTGCCTGATGGCGTTAGAGGTGCTGTAGGTAGGATTGTGAAGAGCCAGGACAAAAAAATTTGAACTTTAACAACTTCTCAGTCCCTCCCCCTTTCTGCCCAAACAGTCTCCTAAGCCCCCTACAAGGAAGAGCTGTGCACGATAAAAGGCGTGTGAAAGGAGGGAAAGGGGAGGAAACCTATCTGCAGCTCGTGCCTATGGAAGGGGGAGGGGAGGACGCTTTGAAATGTGTGTGCAAGAGCAGTGATTGACACGAAGTTAGACACCCCCCTGGCCCTGATTGGTGCATCTGAACAGGGAGCGGTGGATTTTTGCAAATCACACTACAGGCTGTAGGTGATGCCAGAGGAACCAGATTTTTTTAAATGACATGCCTCATCTAGTTCTACTCGAACATAGGGTCAGCCACAGCGCATATGGCAGAAAGTTAGTTTTAGAAGGCTTACCTACTGCATCTTTAAGTAATTTTGAGGTTTGGGAAAAGTAGGATATGTCTGAGTTAATATACAGTAAAGGACTGAAATTACCATTCCCAGCAATGCTCCACATCTGTGTCAGGTATGCAATAGGAATGAATACAGGGAGTTATTGAATGATAAGGATTAGCTAATGCTAAAAAAAAGTACGGCAAATTGCACAGTACCTACTGCCCATTTATTTATGCAACCGACATAAAGAAATGCCACTCAGAGTCACCACCTGCTCTGAGTCCAGGTAACTAGAGGTTTTCTTAATGTAGCCTTGGATGGTATCCATAGCAACAAACCCCCAGCAAATACAGGTAGGTGGCTATGAATGTCAATGTAGGACATCTGTACTGCTTATATAAATACTATATGTGTAATTAACTAACTCTGTTTCCAAGCAGTGGTGTAGTGGCACCTGAAAAAATATGTCATGAATATTTACATAAGTACATTCTACAAACAAACCAATATATTTAAATACATCAGGCAAGATGCAAGATGTTCAGGCAAGCAATGAACACATGACAGTTTCAATACATTAAAAAACAGAACTGGGCAGCGCGCCATCCGGCACTTCTGCTACATAGTCTCAGGAAGATCTGGTTTTGGTGGAACATGTGAACATTCATAAGTAGTTTTAGTTGTGCATAGAAAACTCAGATGGGACAGATAGTCTAGCTAGCTGTCTGGATTTACCCTGCAGAGATCTGAGGACCAGGTAACCATAGTCCTCAGAAATCCACCGGAGGTTAGAACACCAACACAAAGAAAGAGGACGGGGAAGGAGATCCGGTTGAAATTTAGGGATCCGACAGGATTACCGAAATGAAATGTGGTGGACATACACTACACCAGGCCTGACATTTGTTTTTGTTATGGTAATAGCAATCTTCTGCAATTTAAAAAAATAAAAGACCCCTTTTAACTCAAAATGTCTTTTTGCTTAATGTGACTTTTTTGAGCTTCACTGTGCAGAATGATGTTTGATCAGTTTTCTTATCCTCAAAGCAACTGTGACTAAGTGGGTTTGTTCACCACTTGTCCCATACAGGTCATTTGTAAAGTAAACACACAGTCATGTTAGTTTCAGTTCCATTTTATTGATAATTGATGGTTGTTTTTGGTTATCATGTAAAAAAAAAGGTATGAATAACCCTGACTTTTTTTGTAGTCTGTAGGATAGGAGGGAATTGGCAACCAAGTTCCATAGGTTAAGAGATTGCAAGGTATTAATGTTATGGAGTAGATCAACCTGCTTTAGGATGGGATGGACTGAAGCAGTGGGGTGTGAATTGACAACCCTATATAAATAGAAGGATTTGAGCTCCCAGGGGAAAGAGGGAGGTGAGGCTGTGCTGCTAGGATCACGTGCCTGTTAGCGCTGCTACTTTTTTGGAATGTGTAATTGTTGTAAGTTTTGATTATTTAATTATCCATGTACTGCAGACCACTGGAAATAAATAATCAGCCCTGGAAAAATACAATGTCTGACTCTGCCTACCTACCACTATCCTAGCCACTCTGGCCAACCTACCACAGCAACACAGCAACACTATGTAATTTTTCCCTTGGACTACAGCCGCCGAGCTGTAGTCCCAATGAGACAACCTGTGGGGGGGCAAAAGAGGGAAAAGTTACAGTGTTGCTTTAACTCTCACTTTAACCAACATATTCTCATCATCAGGTTTGTTGCTCCTCATGTAAACTCAGTCCTTGACAGCGGCCTAATCTAAATCGTGGTCCTTTGTCGCCTCACCATCTCCCTAAATTCCTATTACTCTTGCATAAAAATATGTGAAACCGCAAAGTAATTGAACTAATCTGTGGCGGGGACGGAAGATGCACTGGCGTATCCAAAAGATGTTCGACAAAAGTTGAAAGAGATATTCCAAAACTATAAAACTCTTTTAGTAAGCTAAGGTTTGTTTTCAAAAGAGATTTGAGGAGTTTCAAAAAGCCAACATCAACATTTCATCTGGCCATGACTTTACGGAAAGCTGAGTAATCAATCAATAGTAACTAAAACTTGTCAAAGTAATCAGTAAGCAATTTTCCCCAGCATGTTCCCTCGGATCAGGGATGCTCCAAATTCATGGTAGCAGCTGTCGCCATGGTCCCGCTACACGTTCTGCGGTGCCAGGTTCATCTGCTACACTCTGCGGTGCCCAGCTACGTCCTGCTGTGCCTTGTAACGCCGCACAGTGCCCTGCTATCCCATGAACTACTACAAAGAACTGCTACAAACTACTATTTTTTCTATTTTTGTTATTTCCACTAACTCCAACCGGCCCGTCAGACTCCGCCTACCAAGAGCCTGGGTCTGTCTGAGGTTTCTGCCTAAAAGGAAGTTTTTCCTCGCCACTGTCGCACTGTTGCTTGCTCTGGAGGAAACTACTAGAACTGTTGGGTCCTTGTAAATTCTGGAATGTGGTCTAGACCTATATCTGTAAAGTGTCTTGAGATAACTCTTGTTATGAATTGATACTATAAATAAAATTGAATTGAATTAATCAATACTTTGTTCCCAATATTTCAGTAAAACTGTTTACATACAATATGTTCTTTTACATCAACATAGTTATGTCACAGTATGAAAGAGTTATAGAAATATATAATATAACAAGTAGAACAGATCAGTGCAGATATACAGTACAGGAATATTTGCTGTTTGATGTTTCCTCACTCCCCTCAAAGCACAAACACATGTGGGCTGTTTATCTGCTTTACTGCATTTTCCAGTTTGTAAGATGTGAGCTCTCAGCGTGTCCCTGAGCCACTGCTGACTTGTGCTGTGTTCAATCCAGTGTGACACACTTTAAGAATCCAAACTTTTGCCGAACAGATTGAACCTTTGACCTTTGGCTTTGACACAGTGCTGCTGTGCCGCTGCCAAAAAAGACATTTGGGATTCTCACTCTCAGATGAGTCACTGTTTTGTCAAAGCCTGCAATTTCCTGATGCTTAGCAGTCTGTCACTCTCATCATACTGAATTACAGTACCAAACATTCATGAAAAGCTGCAGAGGCAATCGCTATTCGGTGCCAGAAAACAGGATTGACTGTCTTTTTATCGAGTTAACAAAAATATATAAAAGGTGAGCCAATCAAAAGGTGCACGTGTGATGTTAGAAATACTATTATTAAATGTCCAAAACAGTAGCTATGTTTCGTCCATTTTTTAGTCGGATTAACTGAAGTTCACTAAAAAACATTCATGCGAATAAAGTCGGTGTTTCCAAAGGCTTTAAAGCAAATAAAAACAGGTATGTAATAGTGTTTTGTCAATTTGGCATATTGAATAGATTTAAGATATTTTATTTGTTTCCATTCATTTTCGTAATAAATCGCATCACATTCAAGCTAAAATCTGGGAAAAGTTGTAATAGAACATATGTGCCATCTGATAGCAATATCAAGCGATAATAAGACAACAATAACGTTATCAAAATATTGCTATGATGATGCAGATAAATCACAGATTTATCTAAATAGCTGTTATAATTTGCTTGTAAATAACATTTTAAAAGTCTCTTTTTTTGTTACAATGGATGTCCAGTATTCACTCTGTTTTTACTCTGACTTTGGTCTCCACCAACTCCTAAAGGAAATATCCGTCTCGTTAACTGCTAAATTCCCCACTATGTTAAAACCACTTGGTCTCTGGCTGTACCGTCTGCTGTTTACTGCTGAACAGGTAGTTCACACTGGGTTTTTAGACCCGCTATGAGAGCGTTGAGAGTGAAGTAGAAAAGTTAAGTTGTGTGCCAGATAGCTAAACAATTAGTTAAAACTGCCTATTGAGCTCTAATGCAATAAAGTACAACGAGTAATTGATTATAACTTTCGAGAAAACACAGCACAAAATAACATTGATACATTTGCAAGTGGTTGTTGGGGTTGTGGTACAGACATAATGGCTTTCAAAAGTCACTTTCTGGCCTACAAAGTGAGTTTCCAAAGATTAGTCCCCACCCTTCCCACTCAATCAGTTTGTTGTCAACCCCGAAACCGCTAATGACAAAGCAGTACAGTTTTGTATCATGAAATACTACCTCCTCCTTCTGTTTGCATTCTACACTAATTAGCTAGCTTAGTTGCCCTATTGTGAAAATGTGAAATTAGATCCTTGTAAGCAGTGCAAGAAAGCTGTCAGTGTTCTCACAGCTCATTGGACACCAATGAAAAGAACATGAAACAATTAACATCCATTTAGGATGCACAGTTTATAGGTTCAAAGAGGAAATGGATAAAAGGCGGCATTAATGATGACAATATAACTATAAAACATGTTGTATAGTTTCCTAGGTTCCCGAATTGTGTCTAAATGTCCAATAATATTCTTAAATATGGCACAAATCAGCAAATGTTATGCAGTTTAGCAGCAAAGTGATGTCTTCATTAGACCCTGGAAAGTCATAACCCTGTAACTCATAGCTCCTCTTTTCCCCTCACAGCAACTGAGTACATAATTTCACAATCATAAATGATGCGGGGGTCCCCTCGCCTCATCTGCAGCAAATAGATGGTTGCCTGGATGAAGACGTGCAGCGATGAATACGCTAGAGCCATTATTCTGTCTCCCTGTGACCTTTACACACGGGATGCAAGCGAAACATATGTTCTCTAACAAGAATACTTTTTTCTGGAGCTTCTATTTATCTCTTGGGTCTCATAAAGTCCTTGCCTTTGTTGTTTATGGTGACCCTTAGCTTCCAAAGCCAGCTCCTATGACAGTGAAGTTCTGTTGCCTCATTATGGTGATAAAATAAAAAGTGAAGCCAGGAATTCCTGTTCTTGCTGAACTTATGTTACATTAGTATTCAGAAGCTGCCTCGACCCGTGCATATAGGAAATAAACTTTAAATTTAGGCCAGTAGTTAGCAGCACTGTACATAAATAATTCAGAGTGCTGATGGTTGTCATACTGCAAAGTCCAGGTTAAACATAAATACCAGAATAAAAAGTGCAACCCGCTGACTATTGCTGCTGTCATGTGAAAACATCTTTTGAGTGTTTCTTTCTGCTTCTTACCGGATATGAAGGTTTAAATCATCTGCGATGGGCTGAATCCAATCATCTTACACATCTTGTGGAGACTGAACTGCAACAGTAAACAATTCTCTGTTCATACTTGATCTATTACACATTGTATTACCGTAAAAAAAAGGTTTCTGTGTTTAGCAGCAGTATGACAACACCAGTGTTGGACAAGCTACTTGAACAATGTAATCAGTTACCCATTTACAGCGTACGGCAAAATCTACCAACTCTCAAGTGGTTCATTTTCAGTTTAACTGCTGCTGTATGTGAATGAGCCTCAGCAGAGAGGACGTGGTGGTCCGCAGTCGCAAGAGGGGCTCTGACGGGACCATCTCTCCACCTAGTTGGTGCCTCTGCACCTCCTCTACAACCGGACAAGGTTGCATCAACAACGCCTGTCAAACCCGTAGGCCACCCTCCGCTGGTGGAAAATGCAGACGGACCCAATGGAAGGTCAGTTCGGCGGAATCCTTCCTTGACCTCAACAGGAAAGAGGCCGTGCTTCATCACTCTGGGGCTTCCTCGACCAGACATTGCAGGTAATCCTCCACCCGGTACCGATTTAGCTGGCTCACAAAACTCTCTTGTCCTGTCATGCAGTGTAGTCCGTACACCTTCCTGCCAGGAGCCGTCCAGCTTTCCTTCTCTTCGCCCATTTTTTTTCAACTATCTTTTTATTGAGAACAAGGTACAGAAAGACAGTTGTATAGAAGGACAGTACATTTGGATTTTTCAAATAACAGATAAACAAATAAACAAATACAATCCCTTCCCCCCACCCTACAACAGCTGGTGCATCCCAACCTAAAGAGATTTAATAAGTAGATAAATAGATAAAGGTTATGTCATTGATAGGTAGCGATACCATTCAACAGGTGTGACAAATTGAACAAAAAGAAAAGAAAAGATGGTGGAAGCAGCTAATTTGAAAGTAAAGCTTGAATATAAACGAGGAGGCATGCTTTCTGTGCAACATCATGCGTCACCCCTCAAGATCTAGTACTTGTGGATTCATAAATTAGGAGGGAGGGTTTTAAGTTTGTTTATGAAAAACATTACTGGGTTCCACATAAAATAGAAGAGGTCTGTTGACCCTCTAAGTGTTTATTTAATCTTTTTAATTAAATAGAGCATGAAGTCACTCATCCATAAGTAGGTGCTAGGTGGTATGGGGGATTTCCAGTGCAACAATATCCTTTGGCGGGCAAGTAGAGTTGTAAATACTATAATGTCCTTATGCTTATTGTCAATCCTTTGGTCCGCTGGCGCTATACCGAAGATGGCAGCGTAGGCACTCGGTTGCACATTTAAGGATAGTGCTTGTGAAAGTATTATGAAGACCTCTGACCAGTAATCAGAGAGGGAAGAACATGACCAGAACGAGTGTGTTAATGTTGCCAGGGCAGCATGACATCTGCTACAATTCTCATCAGTCTCAGGATAAATTCTGGCCAGCCTAGCCTTGGAGAGGTGGGTACGGTGCAAGACTTTAAACTGAATTACACCTAGCCTAGCACATGAAGTAGTTCCATTAACTCTCTTTCAAGCTTCACTCCGGGTTTCCTCAGGTATTACATCCCCAAGCTCCTCCTCCCATTTCCCTTTAATTTTATTGAGAGAGGTGTCCCCGAGAGATATGTTGGAATAAATTCTCGCAATGAAGCTTTTTGAATTGAAGGAAATTTGGCATCCATAGCAGTAGGTCGAGGTGCATTGGGGAAGTTTAAATCTAGATTTTGCAAGTGTCAGATCTGGAAATATCGGAAACAACTTGAGCCAAGGAGGTTGAATTTTTGAGAGAGATGACTAGCGGTAGAGAATACACCTTTGCTGTAGAGATCCTTAAATTTGGAGAAGTCATTTTTTTCCACAGGGCAAAGGTGTTGATTGACAAAAGGAGGATTTTCACAGATCGCCGCCAGATGAAAAAAATATCTTAAACCAAAGTGGTTTCGAAATTGTGACCAGATTTGTAAAGTATTGATAACAACAGGGTTAGAGGTATAGGCTGAAGCAGACAAAGGGAGACTCGAAGTAACCAAGGCGGGAATGGGATGTCAAAATGACTGATTCAATTTCTATTTCACACCACAACAGTTTTGGACCATGAAGTGCATAATGAAGCAAATTTGGTAAACCTAGTCCACCCTGCGATCGATGTTGCTGAAGAAGCCTTATCTGTATTCCAGGGGCTTTACCCCCCCCCCCCCCCCCCATGAATGATGATATCATTTTAGTAATCGACTGAAAAAAGGATTTGAGGAGAAATATAGGGAGACATCAGAAAAAGATCGGGGGTAACACATTCATTTTAATACAGTTGACCTTTCCAGCCAGTGAAAGATTAATGGACCTCCAATTCTGTAGATCGTTTTTTTTTAATTTAACAACGAGGGGTATTTAGTTATCTTTCTATAGTTTAGGGAAAGTCAAGGTAATGTCAATTCCTAAATATCTACGGCCAGATTTAGTCAGGTGGAATGGCAGGTCCTTTTGTGGAACTACAAGAGCTAGGTTGTTCACTGGGAAGCACTCGCTTTTTGTAAGGTTAGTCTTATATCCCGAAAAGATACCAAATTTATGCAACATCTGGACTATGTGGGAAGTACACTGCACCGGATCAGACACATACAACAATGAGTCATTGACATAAAGAGCCACCTTGTGTTCCTTACCCCATCTAGTAATTCCAGTTATTTCCAAGGATGATTTTAGCATGATGGACAGAGGCTCAACAGCAAATGCAAACAAAAGTGAACTTAGTGGGAACCCCTGACGTGTCCCTCTTGATAATGAAAAAACTTCAGATTGCTTCCCGTTCGTGACCATTGATGCCTAGGGTGAGGCATATAAAAGTTTAATCCAAGTTGGGCCAAAACCAAAAGGCCTGCAGACATTCAAATAAGTACGCCCACTCTTTTCTGTCGAAAGCCTTCTCTGCAGCCAAGGAGATAACCACTTCTGGTACCCCCCGGATGCAGGAGTATATATGACGTTAAGAAGGCTGCGAGTGTTAGAGAAAGAGTGACGACGTCATGAAACCTGTTTGATTGGGGGAGATCACCTCATCTGTAATTGATTTTAGGCGCCGGGCAAGTGTTTTAGCTAAAATTTTAATGTGACAATTTGACAACTAAATGGGCCTACATGATCCACATTCTGTTCTTTCCTTCCCAGGTTTCGGTATAAGGGTTATGGCTGCTTCAGCTAGCGTCTGCGGCAGGGCCCCAGTACCCAGCGAATCATTAAACATTTCTAGAATAAGTGGCGCTAATTTGGTTGAAAATTCATCTGGACGTCCATGAGGACCCAGGCCCCTGCTGCTTTGCATCGCCGAAATCGAATTTGAAATTTCTGTTAGTCGAAAGTGTATTTCTTGTTATGCTTTATGTGCGGGACTGATAATAGGGACGATTAAATTCGTTAAAAAAGTTTTGCATATTGGTATCATCACTAGGTGCATCCAAGGTATAAAGTTTTGAATGAAATGCCTTGAAGGTATTGTTAATTTCCAAGGGTGTCTGTAGTAAGCTCCCTCTCTTCTTTTTGTAGTTGTGTAATCTGTTGATTGGAAGAGTTACATTTAAATTGATGCACTAGCCATCTACCAGCCTTTTTGCCGTTTTCATAGACAAAGCCTTGTGATTTCAGCAATATACAGTACGTTGTGTGTTTCCGGACGATGATAATTCATATTTGGTTTGAAGATCCAGCTCATTGTTATAGAGTTCTGGAGTGGGAGAGGCAGAATATTGACAGAATATGTCAAGTATTGAGCTGAGAAGTTGTTCTTGTTCTTGCTTCCTAGCTTTTTTCACCCAAGATGTGTGAGATATAATATCCCCCCTTATTAACACTATAAGAGTGTGCCAGAGCAAGGAGGAGAGAGATTCCCACGTTTGTCAGTAGTACAGTATCAAATCTCCATGGGGAAGTTAAGTGGAAAGGAAAGGTTGGGCTCAATTACAGTGAAATATTCTATGTTTTAACAAAGGGGAGGAATACATGATCCGCCACACCACAGCCTAGCATTCACTCCAAAGAGTAGGGTGTCCAACAAACTAAAAACTGTTGAAATGGATTTGAAGCCCAGGGATCCACACACCCAATACCTTTACAACCCAAACAGAACGCCCAATTACCCAAGATAACAACAGAACATAATAAAGCAAAACAAAATAAATGCCTATGTTTGCCTACCCAACTGAGGCAAACTGCAGGCTAACCATATCTCCCCTGTTCTTCCGGGAGTGCATTTTGATTGACTCTATCTTCAATAGAGGTCCCAATCATTTTGTGCAAAAGTAATAACACCGATATTTAAACACATGACTAACAAAGTTGTCAGGATAAAGAGAAAAAATATGTTATAATATTAAGCACATATGACATTTTGAGCAAAAACAAAAGTAGATGGCCTGTTACCTAGCATCATGTATTGAATTGCTTACTTTAGGGGGAATCCTAAAGTAATAATATTAACATGCCATACAGATTGCTTCAACACTTGTGCCTAAAATAATGAAAGACAGCAATAAAAGAAATGGGAAAGGATATCTGAACCCACCATGAGAGTGACTGTAAGTAATGTTTGAATAAAGTCCAGTCAGTTAAGTCCAGTGCCTGATGTAGAGGCCATACTTCTCAATAATGTTCTCAATAGTGTCCTGGAGGGCATCCATGGCTGTCTGCAGTGGCTTTAAATACTCTTGAATGAGCCCAGAGACATCATTTTTCAAACCAGCTCTCTGCTTCTCCAACTCGGGCCACCAGCTGCGACATTGAGATTGTGCCAGTAGCATCTCCTCGGACAGGTTGGTCGACATTAGGAGTAGTGTTAGCACCTTTGCTATTGACGTTGGCAGGAGCTGCGTCACGTGCTATGGCCGAGAGTTTGCCAGTTATGCTAGTGCTGGCTCATTTTACAGCTGGAGTTTGTGTGCCGCTTTTCTGTTGCTGTTGCATTTTGGTGTCAAAGGTATCAAAATTACTTTGTAACATGCTGGGACAGTTTGACAGAAGAAAGGTTGATGATAAAGTAGAAATTTAAGCAATTGTGATTGGGAGACCCGAAGCCGACGTCTGCTCCCTTAAATCGTCATCCGGAAGTCCGAACACAAGCTTTTTAAATGTTTTCCAGGAGCAACAGTTCCGGTCCTCCTGGACAAACTGCTCGGTCAACTGCAGTCCCTCTCCTCCTCCGTAACTTGGGTGACAATCCATGTGGGCAATAACAATATGGCACGTTGTAAATCTGAGCTGAGCATGGCAAGTTATATTTTAGGTCCGTCCTATTTACTGGTGCAGTGAGTACTCTTACATTGCATAAGAACCTTGTGGGATGGGAAGGATTGTTCCAGGTATTAGTCAAACCCTCAGGGGCAATCGGGTAAAAACTTTAGATTTTGATTGTAAAATGCATTAAAATTGTAATCAGTGGTTTTAAAAAGTTATTATCAATGGACTTTGGCGAAGGCAACCGTCCATTGTTTCCTGAAAATGGCGGCTGATCGGGCTTTAACCCTTACTTCAGTCCTTAAAGAAGACCTTGAGATTGAAGCAGTACAACGCTGTAAAAATGGTCAAACATGGCCACCCAAACCAGCAGCGCACTTCGTACAGAATGTCTAACAGCAAGTTAAGAAAAACAGGTGTGTGATCAGGCACATTATCTGTGCTAAAATGTGTGAAAAATGTAAATTAGCTCTATGCCTATTATGTTAAATTGGGGGATTTTATAGCTTTGCATCTGCGTAAAGTAGTTCTTCAACGATTTACTTCCACCAAACAACACTACAGATAACTGTAATTTAATATAGAATTTCAAATTGTAGTTCACTGCCCTGCTCACTGCTAAAAAGAATGACATTAATGTAAAACATTTCCAGCTTCTTGTCAACATATTGAGCGTGTGTACATGTATTGCAAAATTGTGTGTGTTGAGGTGCTTTCCATTATCCTCCTCTGCTTGACTGACATGATAATCAGTGTGGTATCATGCTATATTATGGTAATTTCTATCAATAAAGCCCACTCAAAAATCTTCCTTCCTTTTTTGATAGCAAGCATAATAATCAAGAGGAATCTGAATAAACTGTTGGCAGCCTCTTTGGAGTCTGTGGGATATCAGAAGGAAGAAACCACTTTTCAAAGGGCAGCTGTATCGAACAGTCGAGTGGGAGCATCAGAGACGCCAGAAACAGCTTTTTTGGAAGTGTGAATGCTGTGAGCGTCTATAGGCAAAGGTTACAAAAATAACACTGATATGAATCCTTGTTTACACATTAGTACCACTGACCAGATTGATATTGTGTCAGAATGAAAGTGGACAATCAAGTTATTAAAAAAAAGCTTTCAAGGGCATGATTTGTATTACCTGGCACACCAGATGGACTGTTACACAGAACCATCTGAGAAGCTGTCATTGGAAACCATTTGGTAAAGGGCAAGCGCTTTGCTCCTTTTCCAATGAAGAACAACTCCAGTTCTGATACTACGGATGCTTTTTAGGAGCTGCCATTATTTGTTTTGAAAAATGCCTAAACTTCACCCGTAGCTTCTCACATGATGCTGATTGGTCTGAACCACAGTGGTTCGGACACAAATGACAATTTATTAGGGGATGGCTCCCATTGCCTCTGGGAGATCAGCAAGGTTTATATGCATGTACTATTTGAGTGACTTTTGCTTTCTCTTCAAATCAACTTTTTTATTTTTTTTTTTAGAAATCCATTATTTCCTCTGCTTCCTTTATCATGTGATAGTAGGGCTGTGGTTCATTCTAATTTTATTCTCATTTGATATCTTAATGCTCAGGAAACAATGTACTGGCATAGAATAGGGCAAATAACAGTCAATTTGATGTAGACAAGAACTCTATCTCAATGAATTTGACATACAGTATAGGCTGTTTGTGGAACGTGCAAAATAAATGAACATGAAATACACAAGACATGGAACAAATCCCTTGTTAGGTCTTATTTGAAGAAAATAGTCTCAAGTCTTGTCTTTGATTTACCGTCTATACATAATTGGTGAATTAGGTCTTAATAGCCTTAAAAAGAGTTGCGTTCTCAAGCCTGATGAGACGTCACATCAGATATTCTTGAAACAGAGAAGTGAGACAGCAAGTTCAGTAACAGAACGTCTTGACAAATGAAACAAGCCAATTACACTAGATCAAAGGAGTGAAAAGTGAAATCTTCCACGAAGAGGAAACAAAGACTCCAGAGGAGGAAAACAGAGGGAATGTACCACAGTGAAAAGGCAGCCTTCAATCATTCTCAATTTTTCATCCACAAATGAGAAATACAACAATTAAAGAAATTAGTGTTTCAAAATAAGTATTACACTTATTACAGTGAAGGGCGATTTGGAGTTTTGAAACAGTCTTATTGGTTGGCCACAGTTTGGAATTAGGTTGCAGACAGGAGCAGCAAGCCAGTGCAAAAGACAACATATTTGTTTGTGAATTTGTAATGTTATCAACTTGCCCAAATTAATTTTCATCACAATTAAAAAGATTTAAGAGGACATTATGTTTAATATTGTCTCTGCTAGTGATAATTACCAGTGGACATCTAATCATGTGATCAGACATTTAATATTAAACAGCATATATGACTGAGAAAGAAAGCTAATATAAAGAAATTCCTTCAGATAACAAAACGATAGGAGTGAATGTGCAAGTCGCTTTCTTCATACTTTCTTCTCTTACTGCCATTAATGATGCCAGTGATTATAAAATGTTTTTTATAATGCAGTGGTACAATCTTAGGTTTATTCATTTGCTGAGGAAGTTATTTAGAAAATCTAAATCTCCAATGTAGCTTGCTAGCTGACTAGAGATGCTAGCTATGTTAAATTAGCCTAACAAAATTCAGGGCCGTAGCCAGGAAGCAATTTGGAAGCAAGGTTTTTTGAAGAAAGGGTTGAAGCCAAACACAATGGAGGCCTAATAAGCAAATGTGTTGTCATGAGGAATTTACCTGAACATAGTGAAGCAACATGATGAAATTCTTGCTTCCTATTAGTTTTTTACGGGTGATTTCTGTAGCAATAAACATAACTAATCACTTCCAATTTATCATTGTCCCTTGATACATGGCCTTTAAGGCTTCACTGCAAGCCCAGCAAGTGATTCTTATCCCATTGATTTGGTACACAAACATTGGATTATTTCACCCAACTATCCGCTTGCATTAATTATTCATCTTCAACTCCCACCATCCTCTGTATTTGCTGCACACTACAGTCGCAGGACTGACCTATATTGCATTTCGGAAGAGAGACAGTGGGTTTTCAACACAAGAGTGGTGCGGGATTTGAACGATTCCCCAGTGTGACCTTATCCTTACGACTGCATCCTCACCCCATTATCATGAAATGACCCAGATTTCTACCAACTCCTGAGCCGAGAAAGAATCCCTGTGAAGAACCCCTTCTGTGTTGTTGTGCGGATCATAAATGCAGCTCCCTCAGATTGACCGGAGAGCACGTTTTTCACTTTAGCTTAAAGCTGTGGATCTCATCGCTGCTTCCCATACCTACATAGCTATATAACAAAGCGGGTGACAATTGGCTGCAGCTCACACAGTGTGGTACTTTTGGGAGGTGAAGGTAGCAAGGGTGGGGGAGTTGCAGAAGAGTGTGTGAGATCAGTGGTAAATCCATTGTAATCTCCTTGTAAACTACAAACCTGCTCCTTAGAGGCCTCATAAGCAGGAGATGGTCCATCATGACTGGGCCTTTCATCCGAGCAAAGGAGATTACATCTGAGGAATTCTCCGCTTTCAGAAGTTCTGCAAGAGCTCCAACAATTCCTTAATCTTCTCACGTACTCTTCAAGGAGAAGCATCACAGACCTTCCAAAGTAACACTTATATAATCTGTTTCAGAAATATATTTTCACAGAACCGAAGTGGACGAAGTTTGCCTCCCAACCCACTCCAAATAGCTGGATCACTTTGGTATGCCAACCTTCCTGAGGTCTCCACAGCAGCTGGAACATTCAATTCATGCACATGATTGGAACATTAGCATTGTACGCTATATTTCAAGTGACTGCAAAATGTTCATAAGATAGACTACATAACTGTATTTCACTTTATTTCTGCAGAAATAGCAGCTTGAGACGTTGTAGGAAAGATGCAGAAGATGAGACATTCAGGTCATTCAGATCACTGTAATTTCTAAAATAAAATGTGCAAAAGAAGAAAAACATTCACACTGCTCAGAGGTTTGTTCCTGCCAATTTTCATGACTTCCTGCCCATTTCTGTAACAAATATTAGACGTAGACTCAGACTTAATTAGACTTAGAATTCTCTTTATTGATCCTTTGGGATGACTCCCGCAAGGAAATTGAAAATTCCAGCAGCAGTTTTAGCAAGAAAAACAAAATAGATAAAAAGACACTATAAAGACAACAAAATAACAGTAATAATAATAATAATAATAATAATAATAATAATAACAATAAGAATATTCGTCAAATAAAGACAAAAAAGACCATAAATTATTATCAAAAGTGTCAGTGTTGAGTCCAGTGTTAAAGTGATAAAGTGACCAGGTATTAATGTAAGTCCAGGTG
This sequence comes from Etheostoma spectabile, assembly GCF_008692095.1. Classification (NCBI taxonomy): domain Eukaryota; kingdom Metazoa; phylum Chordata; class Actinopteri; order Perciformes; family Percidae; genus Etheostoma; species Etheostoma spectabile. Next base: position 18,773,976 of record NC_045750.1, on the reverse strand, counting down.
TGTGTGTGTGTGTGTGTGTGTGTGTGTGTGTGTGTGTGTGTATGTGTATGTATGTATTGTCCTCTCTGCCCTATTTCCTCCTCCCCCCGAGTGAGGAGTTGTAGAGTCTGATGGCATAAGGGACAAAGGAGTCCTTCAGTCTTTTGGTCCGACACTTTGGAAGGAGCAGCCTTGCACTGAACCGGCTCCTCTGGGTGCTGATGACGGTGTGCAGGGGGGTGGCTGGCACTGTCAGGAATGTCCAGCAGTTTGTCCAATGTCCTCCTCTCTGCCACCATCACCAGTGAGTCCAGCTTCATGCCAACCACGGAGCCGGCCCGCCTGATCAGTTTATCCAGCCTGTGGGTGTCCTTCTTCGATACGCTGCCCCCCCCAGCACATCACAGTGTAGAAGAGGACATTGGTGACCACAGACTGGTAAAACATCCACAGCAGTTTGTGGCAGATGTTAAAGAAGCGCAGCCTCCTCAGGAAGTACAGCCTGCTCTGTGTCTTCCTGTACAGGTGGCTGCTGTGTGTTGTCCAGTCCAATTTGTTGTCCAGCCACTGCCCGAGGTATTTGTATGATTTAACTGCCTTCACCTCAACTCCCTCTAGCAAGAATGGTCGGGGTCTTGGTCTGGACCTCCCTAAGTCAACAACCATCTCCTTTGTCTTAGAGGTGTTGAGCTGTAGGCAGTTAGTGCGACACCAGAGCGCAACAAGCAAAAATATGTCCTTTTCACCAACGTTGTGCCAAGTTTTCATTAAAATTGCTGAAAATTTTAATCATCTTTGGGTGATTATTAATTTTAAAAAAACATGGATCCCTGAACTTTATGCTAGTGCCAACATCAGGCCTATGTATTTACTTTACAAAATATAAGAATTGGCAGCCGTTAAACATATTAAGTACATTCATTTTCCCCATTGGATGAACATTTTCTGTTATAAATAATCCACACGCTTTGTTCTGATGCCACTATCAAGCCTAAAGGTCTATTTTGCAAACATCCCTCCATCAATCCATCCATCCATCTTTGTCCGCTTATCTGGTGTCGGGTCGCGGGGGCAGCAGCTCCAGCAGAAGACCCCAAACTTCCCTTTCCCGAGCCACATTAACCAGCTCCAACTGGGGGTTCCCGAGGCGTTCCCAGGCCAGGTTAGAGATGTAATCTCTCCACCTAGTCCTGGGTCTTCCCCGAGGGCTCCTCCCAGCTATTTTGCAAACAAAAAAATTCCAAATTAAACTGTATTCAATATTTTTAGTCCCAAAATGATGAGTTGAAAATGTACCCTTGATTTCTGCATTGATCCATAACAAGCAATTTCAAAATTTGCCAAATTTTTACTGAATATCCACGGTCCCCAGGTAATGAATACAGTTTTTTCACACCCGCTTTAAGTTTACACTTCAACCTCCATTAGGTGAAATTTGGACTAAGACAAACAAATTATCAGAAAAAAATAATGCCATGAAATTAAATTAGCAAATTTTAGCTACCCAAAGGATGAGCCTTTCGGTTTTGGATGCCCTACAAGCTTTGCTCTTGCGTCACCCTCAGGCCAAACTATCAATCATGCAAACTATATAAAATTCAGCCAGCAAATTGCTATTGAATTTAGTACTTCACTGTTCACACAGGATGTCATGCCACCCAAGCACATGGCCTTTACCCTGCCAGCTCCAGAGTACAAAGTCCTTGTAATGTTGGATTGAGCCCAAAGTGTGAGAATTCATAGCAAGCACGTGGGCGTGTTGGTGACGTTTTCATCGCATTGACAGCAACGAACATGAAAGCAATGAACATTTGTCTGAAATCGTCAGACAAATTCAAGAAATGGCAAGAGACCGCATTACATGTCCTATCACTCGCCAAAACCAAAGGTGTTATTTCCAGTAAGTGAGAATGCATCTGACAAGGCCAAATCTCTTGTTGTGTGCTACATGTGTGAAAGGGAAACTAATTCCTTGGACATTATCCACTGTTCATATGTGAAAATGACTTTTAAAACTAATGGCTAGATTTTATTGTAACCTGTAAATGAGGAGGAATTATTAAATATTATTAAATATTATTTATACCGCCCTGACCATTATTCCAGTACAAGCTCACGTCAAATTTCCACTTGGACAAAATAAATATTAGATTGCAGTGACGTTTATTTATACCACATTCTTGGATGAACCCTTTTCCCTAGGTGCCTTCCTAAGGCCAACATGTGAAAGTACATGATATGTCATAATCCAACATGCAGATTGCCATGAAGTTAGCAATTAGCAATCATTTTGCTTTAAACTAGTGCTGTCAAACAATTCAAATATTTAATCATGATTAATCACATTGATGTCATAGTTAATCTCAATTAACTATTACCTATTCTATTTATTATTATCTATTCTAACTGTACCTTGATTTCTTTTCGTCCCATAATGTTTTCTAATTTTAATGCTCTTATCAACATGGAACAGTGGATCGGATCGCTTTGTGCAAAGGTTTTTTTTAAATTGAAAACAACATTAGCATAAAGCCTACTGTTGTGTTCAATTTCACACTAACATTCTCACTGGGAGCAAATAATCTCTCACACAATGTAACACTGTCCATCAATAAAATGGTGAAAATAACACTTTGATGAGGGGGCGGGGGATCAGCATCCGCTGTGTGCTTGGCCATCAGGTGGTATTTCAGACTGGACGTGCTGATGTCCAGTCAACTCAGTTCACGACAAAACACACAGATCACTTTGGTCTTGTCAATGGAACCATTTGTCAACTTTTAAAAAGTAAACTTTCAATTCAGAATCTTATTGGCGTCCATTTCAGCGTCTGGCGTTCGCCGTCCACTCAAAAAGTAACGTTACTTCTCTTTGGAAGGCTCGCAAACTCAAACGCTGTGTACGGTCTGCCTGTTCTTTTGTTTCCCATCTAGCTAGATCCGGTGGCTGTTGTAGTTTTTCTAACGTTACTAGTCGTTGCAACAGCATGTGGAAAAAAAACTACAAAGTTTGCTTGGCCAAAAAGAACGTTAATCTCGATCAATAAAAAAATTGACGCCAATAAAATGGGTTTGCGTCAACGCCGTTAATAACGCGTTAAACTGACAGCATTAGTTTAAACTATAACCTTCCACTAGTACCACTCTCAGGTCATACTGCTATTTCTAAAGCTGCTAAGATAGGGTGACTTGGGCATCTAGATAGCGCAGTGGTCTGTGCAGATGCCCATGTACAGAGGCTCGCTCCTCGACGCGGCCGGCCCGGGTTCGAATCCGGCCTGTGGCCCCCCTGCCGCATGTCACTCCCCCCTCTCTCTCTTCCCCTTTCACATGTAAAATCTGTCCTGTCTAATAAAGGGAATAAAACCCCCCCAAAAAAATTTAACTTGAAAGATAGGGTGACTTGAACCGTGCAGCCTCTATGGTTTGGTAAAGTACAATGGTTTGTACCACATTTGTTGTTTTTGTTGCTGATAAGGTCCTAGCTAACTTTGAGGACACAGCGGTTACATGCTCTGCCTTTACTGGCAATTTAGGCTTTTTTTTTACCAAAGGTAGCTGTATTTTCTTAAAGAACATTTGAAGGGTTATATGTTGATTCCAGTATTTGTAGACTCACTTGTTCAAATTTTGACTTCCAAAGACCCAAAACATACATTTTCAGAGGTCTGCTAGGAACCTTCATAGGCTGTTTTCACTATATGACCTTCAAATCTATACTCATACCCGTATCTCCTGTTCATATGGTCTGACTCATTGGCCATTGAGATAGATTTATAATATATATTTATACAAAGTCACCAAGACAGACAGCAGATCACCGGGGAATACCCTGTCACACGGTTTTATTAAAATGAGCAATGATCGAGAGCTGTCAGCGATGATGGATGGCGTCGGAGGGAAATGGTCAAGGGGTTCCTACGCCTCATCGTTCGTCTGTCTCCAGAACAGCTGTTGTGTGTTTTGCCAAAGGGGTGTTGTGGGTGTGTCAGGTTGCTGAAGGGATGTGATGTGAACGCTGCCTATACCTCCAACATTATTACAAGCTGTTTAGGGAAGGGCCAGCTCAGAAGCAAACTCATCCTATGTGTGCTCAGCGGATGTTCCTCATACCACTGTGGCTGTGGTGGTTTAACTCACAATTACATTGTTATGTCCAATTAGTCTTGTAATCACGCTGTGGTAATTGCTGCAGCCATCGCAGCTTATACTACAAAGCTACTTTCGTCACAACATATTGATTGCATCTTCGCTGGATGGTCTTAATCTTAGATCTCATTGCAACAAACTTCTTTTTTTCAACTTGCCTGAATGCAATTGTCATCAAACCGGTATGCTCATCATTAGACAATTGTTAGGGGGATGCGTTTTACATAAAATGTCTAACAAGATCCACATGGTAATAATTGGGAGCACGTTGTGATAAATGCTTGCTGTTTACCAGGCAAGCCAGACAAAGCTGAGTCAGTGGGACTGATCCCGGCTCGGGTTGGAAGAGGAAATGTAATAAGAGGTTGTAAGTTGCTCTTGAAATGAATCACATATTCACAGTCATAAACTCTGTAACCGTTTATTCAAACTGGGATGTCATTTCTATGGTATCAGATGTTTCCATATTGGGGGAAAGCTTTACTGGGCTATAGTACACTTCATTGTTTTTACCAGTTTTAGCAACTTAAACTAAAACCACTCTGGAACCATTGATATGCTAACATTTATGAATAATTAATTGTATTATTGGCTCATGTGGATTAGAATCAATACTAGGATAGAATAATTGCTATTTTTCTTAAAATAAATGACAGTGCTTGTATGAAAAGTTGTGTTGAATCATAAATCCTGCCCACAATAAATGTAATGTGAAATATGTTGCTCATTCAAGAAAGTTATTACCCAACTCTCCAGTTTGGCTCCACAAAGCTCTTAGTGTTCATTTTCCGAGCCTCAAACACTTTAACCTTGTTTCCAGCAACATTCAGGGATCTGTTTTCAGCTTAAAACACTTAGATAGACACACTCTACTAGCTATCAGGCAGTAAATGGCAGACTTATTTGACTATACAGTGGAAAATCTAGCCACTATAGAGCCAAATATTTGGTTTGGAAGTTGGTGGTGGAGACCAAAACAGACCTAAAACTAAAGTAAATATAAATATAAGTCTAAATTTAAGGTGGAGTTGCTATGTACATGCATACATTTATTGTTTTCATACTCATTAGATGTCGTGTTTTCAGTGGCCAGAATATCAGTTAAGCAGCTTTAAATGGTCACACAAATCACAAAAAAATTGTTCACTTACTAAAAGTGGTTTGATTCATGTTCTCAGGGTTTGTTATCTGCAGATTACGCTGCATAAATTAGACATGTTTCTTGTAAAGCAAGCTGCTTTTGAGTTTTTCATATGCATTTTCTGTAACTGGTTGAGCAGCATATAAGAAACTCCACAATTTTTGTAATTTTCATTAAATTACCATTTATACTAAATAAGGTTAATTGCAATGTCATGTGTGATGAAAAACCAAACATTTGTATTTGCAAAGAAAAAGGGCTGTCACCTTTTTTTAGAACAAGATAAGATATTTGTGGTTTTTGATATGTGGAGTTAAGAGTTAATACCCATGAGAGAATGTTGAAAAAAAAACACATTTAATGATCATTTAATCTTCTCCGAGAACCATCACCTTATCGTGGTGGAGAGGTTTGTGTGTCCCTATGAACCTGAGGGCTGTGTTGTCTGGAGCTTGGTGCTCCTGGTAAGGTCTCCCATGGCAAAGTGGTTACAGGTGAGGGTCCAGACCCCTATAAGTCACTGAGGAAAAGGTAAAATTACCCTGCCCTGGGTTTCCTCAGGAGGGTGGCTGGCGTCTCCCTCAGAGATAGGGTATCTGGTAAGGATGCCCCCTCGGGTAAGACCCAGGACTAGGTGGAAGGATTACATCTCCAACCTGGCCTGGGAACGCCTCGGGATCCCCCAGTCGGAGCTGGTTAATGCGGCTCGGGAAAGGGAAGATTGGGGTTCGCTGCTGGAGCTGCTGCCCTCGCAACCCGACCCCGGATACGCGGACGAAGATGGATGGGTGATAGGGCAACAACAGCAGAATTAATATACAATATTAAATGATCGGCCATTTAATATTTTATATTAAGCCTGCTGTTGTTACCCTATTACCCAAACTCTACTGTTGAGACATTAAACTCTGCCTCATGACACAACACTGTGCTTTTGTGTTAGATAAGCAACCATGGCAGCCAGGCTTTGTTTGTCATATGATAGGATTGCGACAGCCATGATGGATGACATAACAGAAGCAGTGCAGTAGTTTCTGGAGCAGGAAGCATGGTGGAGTGAGGGAGGTCAGGGGTGAGTCGCCGCTCTGCACATGCTCGACCGCTGAGGGGCAACTCTGATGGTCTCGAGCCTTGTCTGAACGCAGAGACGGCACCTGGGAGTACCAGCGATCACCCAAGAATGTGCAACACAAACTGTGAGGGACAAAATGAGGCCGAACATATATTAACCATGCTTATGTGCTGGGATTTATTTGTCATTTTCTCGCAGTCTTGTAGTTTATGTTATCATCATACACTCTCCCTCAGCGCTTCTTATCCAACATCCCACACTCACAATGCTCACTGGTGTTATTCCATTTAACAACTTGTAGGATGTTTAACTGATGTGCAATATTGTGTTAAGCTATGTTATTTTTTTATGTCTTCAAGACTTTTTCTTCCTTCTACTTTCCCTCAACCGACACATTTTTTTCAGCATGTTGCAGGGTGTCATGCAGAGGCCAGATTTTTAAAGTAAAGAGAGGGAGGTTGTGAAGTGGTGCTCAAGAGAGATGTCTGCATAATTCCACCAGGCAGATGAATAGGATCTTTCAGTCTGCAGCGCTGTCAATCTGACAACTTTGAAGTGTGCCAGCTTCACAAGAAATCTCAAACAAAAGGGATAAAAAGATATGGTGTTGGGGATTCTGGGGAAGTTGATGTCTGTATTCTACATTCGAACATGATGCGGTTTTCTCCAAAACTTTTCAGCGGGAGCCTTATTTATATGGCCTAATGAGTAGCAGGGACGGAGCTGGAGGAAGAGAAATGGTTGAAATGTTCCTGTTGTTCTGTCAGAGCAGAATTATTGCACTGCAACAAAGCTGTTATCTGAATTTGCATTTGTAGATTTTCAGATGGGCGTTTCGGCCAAACTCAAGCAAAGTGCAGAGTCGACAAGCAAGCAGGCAGGTAAGCACACAGCAGATGCAAACTGAATCACTTAACCAAAGCTGAAGAGAAGGAGGAGAGTACACTCTACTTACCTTCTCTCATCACTTCAAATAACATGCAATTTAAAGAAAAAAAACATGTTATCCTATTTCACACCATCAAATTATGTTTTGTTTTTTTATCAAAGAGGTCCAAAGAGTCAAGCTGTTCTCATGTGCTGGGACGTTTGTAGAAAATCATTCATTCAGACATTCAGTATGTGTCCAGACCGAATGGTTTTAGAACGCCCACAGACGGGTTCGGAACAATGGGGAAGCAAATAAGTAGACCTTTTACACCACGCAGAGGCTACAAGGGCAATGGAGGGGAGGGTAACAGTGAAAAAAGAGCATTGAGTTATTATTCAAATTAATGTTACAGGTGACATATGCAGATGGGAAAATAGAGAGAACAGCAACCTCCACGTACGCTCCAGGCAGGGCGAAGCTGGGAAACCTTTCCCAATTGCTTTAGCTCCACAATAATTGAACTCTAATTTTTTTTTATTTTTCTTCAGACTGCACTGAGTCCTTCAATTGACATTCATTACTTTGGACTTAAAGGAGTGCATTACAGAGGTACAGAGCTGATTTATGATGTGCATCATCTCACGCATGCCTCAGCAGTGTTTACGGCTTTGCACAGTCTCATTTGGGTCGTCTACTGGGAAGTAGAAGACATTGAATCATTGTGTTAATTACAACTGAGGAAAGTGATGTAAATGGAAAGCAAACAGTGTGTCTCAAAGCCTCAGTGAGGTACACTGTTAAAGGAACTAAAGGCAGTAACACTTTGGCTAACTCCGTAGCAGCTTTGATTTCACTCCTGAAGGTACATCTGAGTAGATTTAGATTGGACTGTCTGTTTTCTGTGCCACTGCTGTCTACGCGTGTTATCTGCTTAAACATTTATGAATGGAGTTTTTAATTTATGTAGTATCTAATGATACAGTCATTTTGATTCTTATATAATGGGTGTAGATATTTGTGAGCCACTAAGCCTATCACAGCTGTATAACTAACAGAATTAGCCCCATTGAAAAAACCTCTGCTATTGATGAATAATTTACTTTCTCTAACAAAGTCGAGTTGAGATACATTACATTGGATACAGGCTTTTTCTTTCCCATCTCATGCGTTACAGTTGAACTCAGAGTCAAAGTAGGTTGTCAACTTTTTCAAGAACTCCCTGACCGCTTTTATACATTTGCAAAGTCTAATGACTGCAGTTGTCTAATGTCTTTAAAAAAGGTTTAAAGGTAAACTTGTAAATAAACCACTTAAGTATTAGCTTAGACTATATCCCTGACGTTCCACTTTCGGGATTGTTCAGGTGCTGCCGGAAATTCCGCCAGAAAAGAGGGACGTTCTATTCAACCAGATGTCCGTTACCTTCCTCTTTCTTTGTGTTGTAATGTTTGGTTGATTTATAAGGACCATAGTTAATGACTAAAACAACCTTTCAACGTACACACATTCCCCCAAAATAAGTTCCTTCCCAAGGCTATTTTGCAGTGGTAGCGTGTCTCCGACCGGCATTTAGCCCCGTCCTAGATGTTTGTGATTGGTCTAAAGGTCCATTATGTAATATATTTACTGTTATAAATCCAAAAATGACCCCAATGTGTCATCAGATATTAAGGAAACATGCTAAGTGGAAATACTTTCTTTTCTGACAACAATGCTAATGCTAGTAATTTCTCCTTTTGAGATTTCTGTTCTGTGATGTAATGTCTGCCTGTGTTGTGGCCTGTGTGTTATCAACTGCCAACAGCCAGGCCAGGTTGCAAGATCTATCTGGAAAAACATAAAGCCAGCGCAAACAGGATCAACGGATATGAAGTCTACCCGACCTTTAGAAAACGGCATATTTTGTAACAAACTCTGGGTAAATATTGTAACAAACTCTGGGTAAATATTGGAGATGTATTTGAAAGATGGAGATAGCTTAGAACCCAAAATAACAGAGTTGGCAAATTTCCTCCTGAACAGTAAAGCATTAGCTTCAGGTTAATTTCTCACAGCTACAAAAGACAGGCATGTTATGTCATTTTGACATTGTGTATTCACATTGAATTATACAGCTAGAGTACACAGCCAGCCAGTAAAGTGAATCCGACTAGTCCTGGCTAACGCCATCATGCTAACCCTGCCAACGTTTCCAGAGGACCAGTAGCCAGTAGCCAACAACGGTGAGTTCGCTTAAGCCAAGAAGGGTGGGCTGTAAATTGGGACAATTAGCAGTGTGTTTAGTGATAGTTGCCATACTTCTAACCCAATAAAGTGTGTCTGTCCATTGGATGGAGAGGACTTACTTACTAATTTAATTTTTATCTGTTTATTGATCCCCAATGGGGAAATTACAATTTACATTCTGTTAGTTATCACACACAGTCCTGAACTAACACACACACACACAAGATCTGTACACGCACTAATGGAGAGATGTCAGAGTGAGTGGGCTGCCAGCCGAATCAGCGGAGCGGTTGTGGGGGTACGGTGCCTTGCTCAAGAGCACCTGGCAGTGCCCAGGAGGTAAAGTGGCATCTCTCCTGCCACCAATCCACACTCCGTACTTTCTGGTCCATACGGGGACTTGAACCAGTGACCCCCCGGTTCCCAACCCAACTCCCTACGGACTGAGCTACTGCCACCCCCCAGGTTGTTGTGTTTTTAGCAGTTCCTATCGTAATTCTAAGCCCAAAAAGTGTACCTTTCACTGTGTGAAGAGCTCCGCGTGAGCACGGGCTTGTATGACTGTCAACATAGCCAGCATCTAACGTTAGCTACTATCCTGTGCTGTCTGGCTTTGTGAGACAAGCATCTAGCAACATTGTTGTGGATGCTGCAGTCTCAGCCTGGCAACCTCCGTGAACTTCGAGTCTGGGGAGGTAGGGGCTGGGGAGAAAACTTTCTTCCGTATTTTGAAGTTGTACTTCAACACTAGCTGTCAGTATAACAAATTGCACCTTTGAAGAAGTGCAAAAAAAAAAACAGAGCACGTTTTTCTCCCATCCCAGAATGCTGTGTGGACTAGCCAGACCCCCCTTTGCAGCACTGGTGAGGAGGGTCTGTCAATGCAGGACTAGTCCTAGCTCAACAAGGAGAGAGAGACACACACAGAGAGAGCAGCAGTGGTCAAGCAAGCCAGAGAGTAACGAGAACAAAGCAGTGAATTAGGTAAATAAAACAATATTTTGGATAAGTTGCCACATTGCCGAATTTTGTGTGAATGCAGTTGAAGATCACACTTCATCCTGACAGCTGTGGCCTCTCTTTTCTATGTGTGTGTGTGTGTATGTGTATGTGTGTGTGGATCGCCCCCACCCTCAGGTCAGACCGACCTGCAGCTCTATACAGGAAGACAGAAGAGCAGAGAGAGACACAGACAACGATTCATAGTGCTGTTATTGGCTGGGTTCTGCACACCCACTGCCCAAAGGCAGACGCCCATAAACGTCTCACACATTAACATCACAATAAAAGAAAAAATACAGGCAGAGGGCAGATTAGAGCGAGACGGAGACAGCAATGCAATGGTCCCTACCTTTTTATAAAGTCCCACCATACCCTGCACGCTGTTATTGGCTGGACCCTACACACCCACTGCCCAAAGAATGACACCCATAAGTGCCCTGGAAACAGCAAAAAAGGAAGAAAAGAGAAGATACAGGCAGGATCTTTGCAAATGCAGACACTACCACACACTTCTAGTGGGTCATTAGTGGTAATTGAGATGGATTACTTTTGTATTAGTTTATACGTGGTTTTTGAGGAAAATCCTGCATAGCATACATTTTGCTGCAATAATGAAGAATGGGTTCATTATCATACAGTATGAATAGGGTCACTTGAAGGGACAAATCCAGAGAGAATTATCACCCAATTCTGCTGTTTTCATCTCTACGTAGCATATTTTTTAGCCTCTTTTAGCTCTTTGTTTTGGTTACACGACCCACAAATGAACTGTTTTGGCTCAGTCTCACTGCTCTCACCAGCACTTTCAGTGAGGGAAGTCTACAAGCTGAGAGTGTTAGACTAAAGATCCCTGCTCCCTGGATCGATACCTGGGTTTCAACAGGAAATGTGTCTGCTTTTGGGAGTTGCAGTAACTCAGTCCGTAGGGACTTGGCGTGGGCCGATCCTAATCCAGCCTGGACCAGTCAGTACAGAGTGGGCTGGTTCACCAGCTCACCTCCTAGGCACCGCCCTACCATCACTCTGACATCTCTGCACAAATGTATGTTTGTATGTCTTAAAAACAAAGTTCAAGCTACACACCGACAATGGCATGTCGGAAGAAGTTTTTGGAAGAAACTTTGGATTGTGCAATAAAGCAGGCTATATTTTTTCTTTTGGGAAATAATTCTAAAGATTTATGAAGAATATGTTTAACATTTTTGCATTTACTCTCTAACTGGGACGTTTTTGGACCGACCTGTTGGATTGCGGTTGACAAAATAAAGTTACACAGGGTGATACTCTAGTAAGAGCAAATTTCGTTTTAACCATGTATCCAGCTAATTTATATAGCTCTTTCATTTTACATTATATGTGGCTTTTTCTTTTACGGCAAATGTTCCACCAAAATAAATTCCTTCCTAAGGCTAAAACAGAAACATTCTGAAGAGAAAATGGAAAAAGTGGTATTGCAATATCACTTTTTATTTCGCGTTTAGACAAGCGTTTTGGGGGTGAAATTTTGTGTGCATATGTTGCCGCAAAGGTGTGTGAAATTCAATGTAGTATGCACTCCAGGCGGCTAGGTGGCAGTGTGAAGCACTGCGACACAACACCACCAAGTCTGCCCGCCTGCTTGCGTGCAACCTTCCTTCTACTTCTCTACCTAGTAGCACCAAACCAAAACATTGCGAAGAAAACAACAAAAATTGACAATTTTGTCTGGTCAGACGAGGAAGTGGAGTTGCATGTTTATCTGAAGATGACCAAGACAGCACCCACGGGAGCACTACCAATATCCTTTGCAGCAGGCAAAGGAGGTTAAAGCAGACCCTCCTCTGTCCGCTGCCTCTCTCTCTCTCTCTCTCTCTCTCATCCTTAACGTTGTAGTCTACTCTGGCTCAAATCTATAGCCAACAAATGGTCATCGAACTATAACAACCTTATCCACTTGTCGAAATCATTTCATTATTGAGCCATTACATTGAAAATCTTTTGGATAACAGGAGCCTTCTGTAGCCTACTCCGTTCCGTAACAATTACCTGAACGTTTTTCTCATCTCTCTACACACAGCTTTCTTCAGACTTTTGCATTTTTACCCTTTAGACGGAAACACGACGGTGGAGCATTTTTAAGATTTCCACTCTAGAGGATGGTTTAACGTTTTTGCGTTTTTAAGCCCCAAAAAATCAGTGGCCGTCCAAACAAAAGGCATGTCTGATATTTTTACCCGTGAGCTGTCTAAGACTCTTTTGCGCTGTTGTTGCGACCAGAGCCTGACGCCCGCCCAAGACGATGGTGATCTGTTTAAAGAAATGCAAACAACCCAGAGCATTTTTGTGAGTTCTGCATTTGGAGTCCACTCCCTCAGTGTGTGCAAACCTAACACGTGTCACCTTTAGCGAGATTAATAATAAATTGCAATTACAAATAAAAGCTGGTTTTCAATACACTGCAGCCAGGGTACAGTGAATATAGTAAAGAGTCTATTATAAAATCAACATGATCCCTGTTGAATGATAGTCCTCATGGATCCAGTCAAATGATAAGCAATCTCACTTGACTTGACAGTATTCACTGAAAAAATCCCAGTGGAATCCCTCTATACGGGCAAAAAAACAGAAGGCCTACATGTTGTGTTGATGTAATTATGGTTTGGCTTTTTTGCAAGTTTGAGAAGGCTAGACTGACAAAACAGGGCCAGTGAGTGAGAAGAACAGTAAAACATTAAACACCACACACAAGCAATCCTGTTAGTGCCTCATTTTTGAAAAGAACTCTCGATTAAAGTGGGAGCGCAAAACAGCGACGGCTCTGAAATCTATTAATATATAATATTTTCATCTTTGAAATAAGCAAGGGACAATTTAGCTTTGATTTCAGCTTTTATATGTGGTCTTTGAAATGCAAACTGTATTGTGTGCTTGAGTATGTGAAAACAGTGATGGAAAACCGTATTGGTTCTGACAAGACAGTGAGCCAGCAGGGGGGTTGAGATGTCAGTCGACTGCAGGGTAATGGCGTGCTTTTATCCGCGTCTGAATGTAAAAGGAGGTGTCTTTGGTGACATTGGTACAGGGCAGATTGACAACTCACACACAGATACACTGTTTAAGCACAGGCCTTGTTCTGTTAAAGACACAGCAAAGACAGCAGAGTGTATTATAGTAATACTCTACTTATAGAATGGTAACGTTACAATATGGATTGATCTACCTTGACTGGCCTTAGGCTACCTTTACATTGCTGAGTTGTGGTTTAAAAATGCACATATTCTGCTACTTTTTTCCCCTCTCATTCCCCCTGTTCTGCTGTTTCTTCCTTTCATTCCCCCTGCTCTGGCGTTTCCGAGCCCCTAAACCGGAGACGTTAGAAAACAGGTTTTGGTTTGGAACCCGCGGCGTTGTGTTTCAGTCTCAACGGCAGCAAACGGAAACCTTTGGCAACATCGACACTGAGGCAAACGTTTCTCCTCCTGATTGGGTCTTATCAGTCACAACGTCTTGTTCTCTGAGACTAAGCTACTAACGTTACCATGACAACAACCAGCAACGGGCAGCGTATACCTGCTGCCTCCTTTTATGTGCAGAACACGAAACTGTTGATGAGATATGAGGTTTGGGTGTGTCGTTTCAATGGAGATTAGTTCTACTGGAGACAAAAAACACTTGGTGCTCCGAGATTGCTTTTGGCTCAGAAACTCCGCTGGAAATTCATAACATAACAACGTAAATGTAGCCTTAGTTGGTCAAGTTCCCATCCCAACAATTGTCAGTCATCTTGATCTGTCCGTCCTCCAGAGGATGGTGCCATGTCGACACTATGGCAGACAAAACTGGATTTGTTTTTAATTTTGTATTCTCACCGGCCACTTTATTAGGTACACCTGTCCAACTGCTCGTTAACCATTAATTTCTAAGCAGCCAATCACATGGCGGCAACTCAGTGCATTTAGGCATGTAGACATGGTCAGAGAATCTCCTGCAGTTCAAACCGAGCATCAGTATGGGGAAGAAAGGTGATTTGAGTGACTTTGAACGTGGCATGATTGTTGGTGCCAGAAGGGTGGTCTGAGTATTTCAGAAACTGCTAATCTACTGGGATTTTCACGCACAACATCTCTAGGGTTTACAGAGAATGGTCCGAAAAAAGAAAAAAACATCCAGTGAGCGGCAGTTCTGTGGGCGGAAATGCCTTGTTGATGCCAGAGGTCAGAGGAGAATGGCCAGACTGGGTCGAGCTGATAGAAGGGCAACAGTGACTCAAATAACCACCCGTTACAACCAAGGGGGCAGAAGAGCATCTCTGAACGCACAGTACGTCGAACTTTGAGGCAGATGGGCTACAGCCAGCAGAAGACCACATCGGGTGCCACTCCTTTCAGCTAGAACAGGAATGAACTACAATTTGCACAAGCTCATCGAAATTGGACAATAGAAGATTGGAAAAACGTTGCCTGGTCTGATGAGTCTCGATTTCTGCTGCGACAGTCGGATGGTAGGGTCAGAATTTTGGCGTCTACAACATGAAAGCATGGATCCATCCTGCCTTGTATCAACGGTTCAGGCTGGTGGTGGTGGTGTCATGGTGGTGGGAAATTTTCTTGGCACTCTTTGGGCCCCTTGGTACCAATTGGCATCGTTGCAACGCCACAGCCTACCTGAGTATTGTTGCTGACCATGTCCATCCCTTTTTGACCATAATGTACCCAACTTCTGATGGCTACTTTCAGCAGGATAATGCGCCATGTCATAAAGCGGAATCATCACAGACTGGTTTCTTGAACATGACAATGAGTCGCTGTACTCAAATGGCCTCCACAGTCACCAGATCTCAATCCAATAGAGCATCTTTGGGATGTGGTGGAACGGGAGATTCGCATCATGGATGTGCAGCCGACAAATCTGCGGCAACTGTGTGATGCCATCATGTCAATATGGACCAAACTCCCTGAGGAAAGCTTCAGCACCTTTTTGAATCTATGCCACGAAGAATTAGGCAGTTCTGAAGGCAAAAGGGGGTCCAACCCCTTACTAGCATGGGGTACCTAATAAAGTGGCCGGTCTCTATGACATTAGTAATAACACAAAAGGTTGCTAAAGGTCTTGCCTCTAACATTTGCTCAACAGCATGTTTTGAGGTTCCTCCCACATGTCTAAATACAGTCTAATATCAACATGTGCATTACTCAAATTTACATTTTATCTTTAACAACCCTATCCAACAGACAGCATGTGCAAACTGGCCACTCGCAATTTATTCATCAGCTATTCTTATATTCAAGTGCTTAACAAATTGCCCTCTCAGAGGTTCAAAAACCCTCCAATAAATCTCATAACATACACCTTCCCTTCCTGCATTTCACTTCTACATGATAACAAATGATCTGGCAGAACAGTCAAATACCAGCCAGCGTACTCTGGCTTATCAAGCATCCTTCAGACATTAATCATTCTAATTCAGCCATGAAAAGAATAACCCTTATATATCGGACATCTACAAGCACAGGCCTGAAATACTGTAGGAATATCATGTGACAAGCCCAAAGTTAAGATAATAGAAGATTAATTTGATCGATCCAAGCTGAAAGTAGGCTGAGCAGTAACAAAGGGAAGTACAAAGGTCACAACCCAATGAACCAACAGGTCGAATCCCAATTGTGTTTATCAGTTTGTGACAGAAGTTCGAGTAGCAAAACCGACTATATTTATAGATGACTTATAGAATGTCCTTCTCATCCTGTAGTGCGTGCTGAAGGAGTTCCACAGTGTTAGTTTGACATCATGGTGACTGCAGGACACTGGTGTCAGCCTGCTGATGCCTGGATGCGGTGAAAACGGGGGACTCGGGGTGACTCATGGGATTGTCAGCAAGGTGCCACTGACACAGTAGTGGGCAGATTGCAGGCCTGAAGGTTGGAGGCTGATGGACAGTGTTGAGATGTTGACAGCAAACACTCACTGCAGGGCAGGCTCATGAGCCAGTGGTCGGCTAGAGACAGTGTCGAGATGTCAGAGCGACAAGTGACAAATCAGAGCTGGTCTTAAGCTAATAGATGTCCAGTGATGGGAATAACAGCGTTATAAGTAACGGCGTTACTTTTTCAGTAACGAGTTATCTAATTGATTGATCTTCCCATCTTACTGACGAAAAATGCAGCTCGTTACTATAATTGAAGGTTTTTTTTTTTCATTTGACCAACTACATCTCTGAACCGAGAGACTTTTTTTCTTCCTTGGTTGGTGGCCGTGCACGAGACAGGTGTATAAATGCTGACGATTGGCTGAGGTTGAGTCAAATTTCCTGGTAAGCCAATCAGAGGTAGAGTTGGGCGGGTGTTCATAAGCACGCATAGTCTAAGACACAATGAACAACACAAGCGAGTCAGTCAACGAGAGACAGGTATGGCATTATGAAATCGGGGGGGGGGGACTTTTCTTGCTAAAGATTTCCCACCGTGGTCAGAAAACATAAACACTATGAGTCTAGAGTGGCTACTCGCTCCGAAGCTAATTGCTGTCACTCTCTCACTTCTCCCTCGCTCTATCTCACACAAACACACACAAACGCACGTGCCGGCTTGACGCACACACCAGCGCAAAAGTGTAAACATCAGGCCACTTATATTATTTGCACTACAAAGAGTGTATGTATTTGTTATTTATTTTCTATAGTGCTTACCAAGCATTATTTAATTTTGCCCAGTTTTGGCCTGTTGAGGGGCAATAAATATCAAAAGTTCCAAAATATCTACGTTGTTATTTGTATGGATCCACTAGACATAATATCTACGTACATGGCATCTGATTGGAGGCTAGTCTCACTTTCTCCCACAGCAATATTAAAATAGTTTAGACGTATGTACATTGTTTCTGTTAACAATGTATTACGTGTTATAAGTGTCAGACTTATCATAAATAATTGAACATGCACATGTATTTTATGTTCCATTAAAGAGGGAGGGAGGTGGGGTCACATTTGAGCATTTAAAACTTTACTTAAAGTAAAGCATTAGTTACTTTCTGAAGTAATTAGTTGCTTCTATAATTTGTAACTGAGTAACTAATTTACTTTTTGAAAGAAGCAACTAGTAACTGTAACTAATTACTTATTAAAAGTAACTTGCCCAACACTGAAGACCTCACAAATCACGATATGATACAGGTATCTACAGGGCCGTTGATATGACTGTTGACCAATATAAAAAACTAAAGCAGTAGAGAGAAGTATGAAAGACCAAACATCTACATAAGGAGGCAGGTTTGGGGAGTGGATGGGTCAAACTACACAGGATTGTCACCCAGGAGCCCGGGGTTGGTGTTCCATTCTTGTCTTGTGTGTCATTGAAACATACATTTTGTACATTTCTTTTCCTAACCGTAAGAGCCGGTTTACAGTTGATGCATCCAAGCATGCGTGTGCCAATGTGACGTCAAAATGATGCAGATCTCGCTGGTTCGCCAAGATTTTGAGTGCGCGTCAAGAGGGCGTACACCACTCCATTTTTTGCCAGCGCCGCACGACAAAGCAGAAACAGGAAGTTTGAAGGAGCTCGAGGGTAACTGGATGCCAGGACTCTCAGAGTGACTGCAGGTCTCTCTTGTAAGCTCACTGAGTTAAGATGAGTTCTTTTAATGAAAGGCTTGATTCACCAATCAAATTGAAGCATTGACGTCAGTGCTGCCGTTGTTTACCTTTATCTTCTTCTTCTAGTCTGTAGAAATAGCAATGTTGGTAGCCTTTTTCTCATTAGCGCCACATCTGTTGAGACTGCAACTAGTGTTGCGGCACCCACACAGGAATATAAACAGTTATGGCGCTCTCATGATGTCACATTTGCGCACGCCAGCTTAGCTGCGTCTTCTGCATAACGCCCTTAACTCTCCCGTTCTTGTTAGTTAAACATATGTCATTGACCCAGAGCGTCAAATAGTGACGCCAAGAGTCCAAGCCAAGCAAAAATGCTAGACGTGAGTCCCGCCAAAGACACCTGACCAAGCATGTGTTGAACTGAGCGTTTTAGACAGAGGGTGAATACAGACAGACAGTATGAGGAAATAAAGGGTTTTTGAACATCAAAGCATGTAAACATATGAGTAGAAAAATCTAATCAAGTTTGATCCTAAAAATGAGCAGAATATAAGACCTTTTACTTGAGTGACTACACATTCCCTTCTCTTTATGTGGAAGAATAGCCCACTCTGTTATGCCACAAAGCAGAATGGACCCAAGCGCTTGGCTCAATCTCAGGAAAAAAAGGGAAATGAGTGAGGAGTTGGGGAAATGGGGTGGCGGACGCCAGGAGCCGAGGGAGAACTGGGGAAGGATTGCGCGGGCCACGGGGACTGGGAGTAGGACGACGGCCAGCTGACTGGAGACAGGAGGATGGCGGAAGTAAAGACTGTTGGGAAAACAGAGAGACAAGGATAAGCAACAGTGGTCAGACACAGGTAAGTATGTGATAGTCAGGAGCTTGAGTCATCTGACCCCGGGTAGGCAAAAGCAACAACCAAGCGACGATGGTGAGTGGAACCAGGGATTAAATACAGAGCTTGATTGTTGTTGATGGCAGGCAGGTGTGTACGGTAGGAAAGGTGATGGTGGAATGCAGCTGGCTGGTGTAGGAGGAAGGGAACGGGGAAACACAACAGAGACAGAAACTAACAGAAGTATACAGGGGAAAAACAAAACAGAAAACTCACAGCCAACCATTCCCAACCAACACACACACACACACACTCACACACACAACCTTCCAGGCTCTGACATGATTACCAAACAACTCTTGTAAACTTGTTGTTGGGGTAATTAATGTGAACCATGTACATGCTGTGATCTAATTATTATGATAATCAGGTTTAACAGATTTAGTGTCCTGCCTGAGGGCTCTTTAATAAGACAAATGAGTCGTAATGGACACATTGGCTGTTGCAGCAGCATTTTTCATTCTAACCCCTGATGTCCACCAACTCCAGAACGGCGGTGGAGTCATTAGGTTTCCATTAAAGTCATTGTGTGTATTTCCCCTGACTGCAGAGCGGCTGCGTCCTGACTCCGTCCCAGCTCCGGTGATCCGCATCCCTCCAAGGCAGATACGAAGAGCTCCGCAGCAATTCAGCAGGACAGGAAATCGAGCACAGAAACAACATAAAACATCCGGTTACTTTTCAAAAAAGTTATATCATCATATCTCCCTGCACTACATCTTAAAAATGTCATAATGTGCGGAGATGGGCTGGAAGTCAACAGGTCAGAGGTTTTGTGGTTCTGTGTCTAGAAACTACATCCTGTTATATCGCATGATCATACGTGAATTTGTGGGTCATTGTGACTTCAGCTGTGGGTCATGGCCGTTGCCGTTCCACAACAAATCCGGACCTGGTGGGTGTTGAAGGGAGGCGGAGGCTTATTCTAAACCACCCCATGAGATCTCACTTTGAGACTATTGGGTGGTTAAAAGTAGAATATCGAGTCTCTCAGATTCACCTGTGCATGGTACATAGGACTGTGCATGGGGCTGGCCCCAAATATTTAATTCATTATTTTAACAGAGAGAGAGATGTTCACAGCTACTCTACCAGGGGTAGCTCTGCTGATTTTGTACCTCCTAGACTTAAGAGTAATTTAAGTAAGGAGTCTGTTTTTGGAGCAACAAGTCTGTGGAACAGGTTGCCATTAAATGTAAAGATGTTGAGACGTTTAGGAGGTTTTAAGTAGGCACTGAAACTGTCAATCTTAGTATGTCTCGTCTTGATGGGTCTATTTAATATAAGTATGGATGTGATGATTGATGCTTGATCTGCTGCCACTTGCTCTTTGTGCACTTTGCACTTTAAATTTTGCAGTCAGTTTTTAAGATGTTGTATTGTCTGTGCAGTCATACGTGTCCTTCCTTCCTGTCCTAAGATGCTTCGTTGATCTTATGATTGTCACGATCCCCGCCCCATGAGTCTGTTTTCTGCCTGAGTTCCCTGGTTGCCTGGCTACAAGGCAAGGTGGGAGATTCTGCAACTACCCACACCTGTGTTTCATCAGCAGTCTGCACACCCGGTCCGGATCATCACCTCTACACCATAAAAGCTGTGACCTGACATCCATTCCCTGCCGGATCGTTAGCCAAACCAGTTGGTTGTGCCTGCGTATCAGCTCAAATCTTTTGAAAGTGGGCTCTGCTGCGTGGTTGTTTTTGACTGTTGCTAATCGGCTTCCTGTTCCTTTGTCTGCAGTTCTGTCACCCAGGAAATTCTCTCCACCTCTGCCTGGCCGTCTGCTTCCTCAACCATGCTGGACCTGCTCTTCCCCTCCAGCCAACTTGCTTTCACCCTGTGCCCCCATCACCTGGACTCACCTGCTTCCACATTCAGATTTACCAAATAAATATTCACCTTTTTTCTTTCCCGTGTCTGCTTTTGGGTTAATTGTTGTTAATTTCATGTTGATTTTAGAATGTCATTTTCTGTTACATGTTTGTGGTGTAAAGCAACAGATTGTAGCACTGTGTCCAAGACAAATTTCCCCCCCTGGGACAATAAAGTGTATTCAATTCTTTCTTTTTATACATGTCCTGTGTCCCAGCCGAACTGAGCTAACTCTGATGACAAGATGAGCCAGAGTTGCTCTTACAGAGGCCTCGGAGAGGGAACAAAGCAGCTAAATCTTCATGATGAAAGCCCTGAAGCAGGAGCCAAAAGCCAAAGATGCTCTTGTAAAGGCTCTGAAGAAGAAACAAGCTGAAAAGACTTTCCTGGTGTTGAAACAGAGACCTGCACTGCAAAGCTTAAAGGTACCCTGTGGAGGTTTTAATCAGTAGCAGCACTTTGTAGCATGTTTTCATGAGAAGGTCCAAGTTTGGTTTCTCTGTCAAGTGCATTAGGATGCACACGGACCCAACCAAGTAAGTAAAATGTATTAAAAGTGCTTTTTACAGGCATAGGTCAAAAAAAGTGCTTTACAGGGGCATAACACAAAAAAAACATACACAATGAGAACCCGATACACAAATAAAACTACACAATATGTTCAGACCAGGTGCACTCTAAGAAATAAATCAGTGAAAAAACAACAGGAAAAGGTTTTATTTATTTTATACCACCTTTATTTTTACAGGCAAGTCATTAGGAACAGGTTCTTATTTACAATGGCGGCCTGACAAGTGTTATAGGTACTTAGGGAAAGGGGAAGGTTTAGGCTGCTCATTACATAGACTTCTGCCACATAATAAAAAAAACAGAAATGATGTGTACTACAGTTAGAAAAATAGAACATTTGACAAAAACTTTAAAAAATGTTGAAAAAAAGTCTCAAAAGGTAAAACAAAATGACTAAAACGAAAAAAAAAAAAAAGTTAGAAAAAAAGTGATGTCAAAAAACAACCCCAATAGCCGACAAAAGTTGTTGGAGCACAACATATGCAATTCGAAAAAAGTAACGTTCTATATGGACAGTAAGTTTAAACCACATATTTTCTTAGTGTGGATACAGATCAACCAAACGCCTGTCTAAACAGGTGTGAGTTCATCGGATAAGTACCGTGTGCACATTCATACCATACATTCATGTGATAGTTTCACACTATTGACTACACGTGCTTCAGCAACACAAGTGCTCAGACTCCACCTTGGTGCATCTACTGCTTGTGATCCCCTTTACCTGCAAATTAGCAAATATGTAAACAGTTTTATATTTGATTACACGGTGTGAATGATTTATAGCCTGGATGCCAGCCGAACTTAGCCCCGCCCACAACATTTGAGGTCTGGAAGTCCGGTCTGGACTTGATCCTTTGTGGAACAACTATGCTCAAACCAGAACGGTTTGGACCAATCAAATTGTCAGGGTGAGGTTTATACAATAATGGACAGATGAGCAACAGAAACGTAATCAACCACGTCACAGAAGAGCGCTTAGGTTGAATTTGAGAATCGAGATGTGTAGATTCCTCCATGGTGTCTGTTATAAAAGATATCGACAGCGCATTCAATCTAAAAGAGTAACAGAGAACTGCAATCAAGGCATTTGGCGATCAGAAAGATGTTTTTGCTGTCCTTCCTGCGGGTTTCGTGAAAAGTTCAACAAATGTTGCATACTGCGCTGCTTTGATCAGTTGTACGTTGATCCTATTGAGTGCAGAGGCATTTTTGGTTGAAAAACCATAATCCCAGCCCAATGGAGCAGTATCAGACTTATATTCTGACTAGAATCTGAGTATGACCATGTCAGGCTGAAGGACTGTCGGAGCTGGGAACAAAATGTGTTAAATCTTCCAAAGCTAACGTGGATGTTAACGCTGCAGTGCCTTAAAGGCACAATCCTCAAAATGGCAGATTGAAAATGGCAAAAAAAAGTAGTGGTAGTGGTTGTACACTGACTTTGAGACATTCACTCTAAGAAATATCTGTGTATTAACAGTAATGAGACTGTATATTTTAACAGAATGGGATTCACAGTTGTATTTTAGTATCTTTCATGTGGAATTGCATAATTTGTGCTCCGGCAACTTTTGTCAACCACAGATGTTGGTTTTGGGAGATTATGGAAATCATCCTTTGTCACTTTTTTCAATGTTGGGTTTTTTACATAGTTTTTGCTGCTTTTTCCGAATTGAGCAGCTTGGTGTGAGATCATTTTATAATGGCCTAAGAGAAAATGTTTTGTATTTTAACTGTAGCACACCCACACGGTCATGCTGAAGATTAGCTTAGCTTTTGTGTGTTAAATACTAACGAAGCAGGTTTGTTCAAATTTTGAGTTTGAACTCAATTCAATTTGTAGTGACAAATCTCAAAAAAAGTAAAACTCAGAACACTTTACTGAAAGAGAAGGTCTAGACAACACTCTAATTTATAGAGACCCAACAATTCTCTTCAAAAGGAAACTTTTGGTGCGACAGCGGCAAGTAAAAACTTCCTCTAGGTGTGCAGCCATCTGCCTCAACTGGTTGGGAGAGAGAGAGAGAGAAATATGATTCATAATTATAGCAGTGGGTATAATGGAATGACGTGATGCAGTGGCAATTAAAGTAACAGTAAAGATAATAGAACTATGACTAGTAATAACAGTAGTAACTTCAGTCTCAGGATTCTGACTTTAAACTCAGAAAACTATAAATATATATATATGGCATACAAATTTATTCACATGGTTACACACTAGCAGATCAATGTGAAAAATATATATGTTTATTGTAACTTGAGTGAACTAACCCTTTCATTTTGTGACACTCCCTTTCTCTTTTATATTCCATACAACTGGAGTTCCGTATCTGGACTCAGGTGTACTCTGGAGGAGAACAATGTGGGGACTGAGTGCAGCTAATGAAACATTTTCAGTGAAGTCAATTCTACACTTAGTGCCTCACTTCATTATCCTGAGGGTGGCCCATTCTCACCATGCACCCAGGTTCACTTCAGCCGGCTGCCAACTCCTACTTACACCTATTATGTGCAAGGTCCACATTTTCTGCATATGTAACTGCCGATTTCTATTCATACAAGGTGCTTATCTCCACCATGCTGCCAGCTTTATTCCTGCCTGCAATTAGTTGCCATGTTTAAAATGGTTCACCTTCTAATTTCATGAATGCTTCTGGCAAGAGGAAAGTAGAGGAAAAAGTCACAAGGTGTTCCATTTTAACGTGACCTCTGAGTGAATAATGAGGTCCTTCAAACTGGCATTCTCACGCGCCATATGATACAGTTTTACATGGCTGCGCTCTCAGCAGGTCTTCTGGCAAAAAGGAATGTCACACTTGTGGGCACAAAGTATTGGTTTAGCTCACAGTGAATGTGGGTGGCGTGTTCTCACTAAGTATAAAAATACAAGTATCTTCAAACAAGCACAGAAGATAGTTGTGAAAGTAAAAAGGAAGAACACTCTAGATGGTAGATCAATCTGTTATTTGTTCTGACCATGGATACTTTAAAGGTACTTTTATTCCTAGTAAAATAATAAACATACCACATGGTCCACAGTATGTTACATTTCATTGAAAAATTGGGCAGTCTGGAGATTTGTTGGAGAATCTCCATCATCTCTTAAAAGCAAAAGCTGAGGTGTGTGTGACATTGTTATACGGCTGCAAGACTTCGTACGAAGGAGGAATTGAGATTGAATCCAGTCTCTTACCAACAGTCCGCACTGGTCACTTTGAAGCATGAGCACAATATAAACAAGATAGAACAAATTCTAAATGATTCAACCTCTTCATCAGATTCAACCTCTTCATCAGATTCAACCTCTTCATCAGAATTTCTCAAGAAGCAATAGATCAATTGACAGACTCCTGCAAAGGAAAATTAGGACTACAAGGTACAGCCAGTCTTTTGTGCCTACAGTAATTAGAATGCACAAATATAAACTTAAACTCTTAGGCATCTTAAAACTATGAGAATACTGTATTTATCAGCATTCAACTATTTTATTTATTCGTACATGCTTGTCATGTTTTCTCATGTCATGTTCTTATTGCTTAGTCTGTCTTGTCCTTTTTTTTCTCCTTTCTTTTAATGTTTTGTATCTGCAAACCTTAATCATGGAGGATCCAGACCAGAAAGCAGTCATATGAGTCATTTTTGTAATTATTGTATGGCTCTTACTGATGAATGACGTCGTCTTGCCTGTTGGAGCCAGCTGTACATTTTGGTTACCTTGCACGGTTTCTCACAATGTCACAAGATACAAGATACACAATATCACCCTTACTGTCGGGCTCTAACCTAATGCGTTTGTGTCTGAACTAGCAGATTGACGAACCAATCAGCGTCCAGCGAGGAGCTACTGGCAGCAATGGCAGTGGTTTAGTTGTAGGTGTGTGTGTGTGACAATCACGACTGGTGTATGTGATAGACAGATGGTTCTTCCGATCCGCTGCCAGGTATTTTTTTATTTGCTCTGTTCTTTTCCAAACAGTTTCCAATGACGGCTTCTCAGACGCCGCGCGTCATGTTAGTGATCTGGATGCTGTGGTGGGAGTCTGTGAACTGTGTTTAGAAATTACTGCTGTTGAAGCACTTCAATTCAATTCAATTTTATTTATAGTAGCAATTCATAACAAGAGTTATCTTGAGACACTTTACAGAATTTACAAGGACCCAACAGTTCTAGTAGTTTCCTCCAGAGCAAATAAAAAAAAAGCAGTGTGGCACTGTGTGAAGACACTCCCACTGGAAATGATTACCACACTTGAACTATATCTGTCACTGACCACAGTCTTTTCTCCCTCAGCCACGCAGCCACACTGCTTTAACCATGGCTCCATGGATGGCAAGTTAGGTCTGTCGGACAGAATTTACATAATCTATATATTAATGGGAATTTGGTTGAAATATGTTTTTTATTGTTGCATTTAGATGCAGTTCGATAGAAGGTGGTACTGTAAGATTTCTGGTGAGAGCTCGCAATTGGAAATCCATAAGAGTCATAAATGATTTACACACAATCTTGAAGCTAAATCCCTGTTGAAAATAGTGAACACAACCAGAAATGAGACTAAGAGTCATGCTAGCAACTTTGTGAGGCTTTACTTAGGCACAGTGGTGCTTTAAGGAGTTAAATGCTAAAATGACAATGCTAGCATGTTGAGCGTGCTAACATTTGCTAATTAGCACTAAACACAAAATACTTCTCAAGCGGATGGGAATACCATTAGTTTGTAGGTTTTTGCTGATAACCCAAAGTTTTGGACACGTTGAAAAGTTGGTCTGGAGGTGTTGCTGGATGAAATGACAAAAGATGGAAGTCAACGGTTCATTATCTGGGGGCCATGAATGTTCGTACTAAATTCCACAACAATCCATGTCATAGTTGTCGATCTAGTTTAATACCAACCAAAGAAGTCAACCTCACGGTGAGGAAAAGTCAGGGGATCCTCAAAGTCAGCCGGATTCATCCTCTGGGGACCATGAATGTCTGTACAAAATGTTATGGATATACCGCCGTTAGTGGAGTTTTTTCAGTCCGGGCCAAAGTGGTCTTGGATAATGTTGCTAGCATTGGTTAAAACTTACATTTTTGACATAAAATGATAAAAATGAACCAAAATAACATTCTGAATTTATATGGATATAAACCACTGTTTTTACCTGCTGACAAACATCCTCAGGTCTTGCCACTAATGGGACAACACTAATTAAAATACAGAAAGTATTGGAAGACCATGATTTTGTGGATATTTGGTAAGATCTGATCCTCTGGAACATAAGCCAACCATTCATCTCCCATCACATCACGGCCCTGTCACATCTGGGCGACAGGGCCGTTGGCGCTCCACTCGCCAGTCTGCTGATCCTCTTGATTGACTTTGTGTTAGGACCTTAATTCCAGCCAACGCCACAGAGCTCCATTTCATGGGGATTGATTGTTACTTGACATTCCAGGCTCACAAACCCGGAATATTCTGAGCAGGTTGCTTTAAATCCCTTTTGAGCGAAGCGCCGACTTTAATTCAATTTAAAAAACGGATAAAAAAGGCCGAGATGGATGAAGGCTGGATGGAATTCACTTCATTGCCACAAATGATAGGTATTAAGGCAGCTGAAGACTGCATTTATCAGTAATGTATTGGCTTGTAATAATGTCTTAATGGGTGGGTCTTTGGAGAAGTAGTATAAATACAGCAGTAGATATTGTTAAATTTAGTATGAGGAGGGACAAATCGCTACGGCGGCTCTTTGGATCTTATTACTGCACCAGTTATGTGAACATCAATGAGCCTCTCAGAGGAGCTTTGGATAATAGATTCAGCATTGTATAATTGATTTCTGCTACTTTGCCAGAACTGTTTCACATGCAGCCATGAAATGTTAAGACATTGTTTGACAGAAATAAACTAGCCTTTTGAAAAAAAGGTTCCAGAAAGCCATTTTCCCACATCATTCTTCTCACCTCAGTGTTGTTTTTTTAGAAGATTCACATTTCATTTGTTTGTTTCTTTCTATGGAGTTTAAAGAAAGAACAAATACTCATCTGTTACGTGTGTAAGTGTGCAGACAGCACCATGTTGGCGACCGCCTCTTGTTGGGCTGGGGTGGGTTTCTGACAGGGGACTTTGTAGCAGATATGCAACGGCAGCTGGCATCAGTGCCTGACAAGCCCCACAATTTCAAATGAAGACCCAATCAGTTCACATTGAGCCAGAGCCTACGGGACAAAGAGGTCTGATGCAATTCACTTCAGCCAAACGGCATCACTGCTACTTGGGGTTTTTACTCCAATAAAACATAACAAGCACACTTTTGCATAATTGACAGTCGTTGTCCGTCTCTATTCAAAGTTGTGCTCGCAAGATCCTTTTTACATGTGGTGTTTTTGCTTAGGGTTTTGTTTAGAGGACTTGCTTGACATTTTAAAGAAAAAAAAAAGATATATATATTTCTTGCTCAGACTTAAAATAGTTTCAGTATCCATATCACTGTTATATCTTTCCATTTAATATGTGGCTGCAGCCACTTGGCTAAGGTCAGCATTACAACTGGAAAATATATTTTAGCATTTTAATAATCTCATTTAATATGTTTTTAACTGCTCTTTAATGTTTTATGTAAAGCCCTTTGAATCTCTGTGTTACTGAAACATGCTATTCAAAGTAAGCTGCCTTGACTTGCCTAATTAAAGAGTTGTATCTTATAATCTATTATTAGAAGAAGCTTAACGTGAAAATAACAATGTGTACTTTTAGCCGTGCTGTTTCTTGGTCGTTAGGATGCAGTAGACCAAGGGTCTCCGCTGGTTGCCCAGCAACATTTAGGTAATGAAAAGACTCCTGGAACCTGTTAAGTAATCACTTTTATGCCAGCGGTCTCAAACTCAAATGAGTTGCGGGGCCACTGCTGCCAACGTCATCTGATTGGAGGGCCACATCAGTGTTTAAGAACACTTAAACACATACTTTTTAACAAAAAAAGAACAGATATTTCTTTTTTTAATTTATTTCAAATACTGTGTCACACCAAACTGTAAACATAAAGTGGAAGTCTTTTTAGACACATGTGCTAGAAACCTCAGCTTATAAATGAAATAATGACAATAAATATGAATACAAATTACAAAGAAATATGTAATATACGTGTGTTTCACACCTAATAAAAATAGTTGCCTCTCATAACTTATTTAAATCTGGCACAGAACAGATAAATGAAATACCAGAATGCATTACTGCAATATACAGTACTGCACTAAGTGCAACTTGCACAATAGGTTTACTACATTTCCAACTTGTTTATATTTTAAATAGTTGTTCTTGTATTTTATCCTATTATTTCATGTATATTGTATGTATGTATGTATATATGTATATTGTATCCTAATATTTCATTTATATTCTGTATGTGTGACTGATATTTTGCTGTTGTAACACTATAATTTCCCATTTTTTGGAGATCAATAAATTATCTATCTATCTATCTATCTATCTATCTATCTATCTATCTATCTATCTATCTATTACTTTCTACTAACAACAAATCAAACTCTCAAACACAAGTATACATTTTTATCCACATTTTAACTGTTCTTTAACTGTTAACTTTATTTATTTTAAGTTATTGTACTGCCCTCAACAAACTAATCATCTTTGCGCCCATTTGTGCTGTGTTTGTTGTCCGATACTTGGCAGCACTTGTGCTCACAAAGCTGAGTCACATTTCTTCTAATGGACGTCGCAGTTGAAACTCTAAGTATTGCTTCAAGATGGACATCTGGAAGCGTTGATCTGTACTTGCTTTAGGTAAAATTCATTGTTGAGAACAACTTCTCACACATATACACTCCCAGTTAACAGTTTGGGGTCACTTAGACATTTCCATTGCACTCCATTACCAGCTGAGATCAGTTGCATTGTTTTTTTAACCAGGGCAGCAGTTCTCAGATTACATTATGTGCTTGTCCAATGTTTTCTCAGTTAGTTTTTTTTAAATATCAGATTAGTGAACCAAACGTGCCTTTGGAACAATTGATGAATGGTTGTTGATAATGGGCAAAGAAGATAATGCATTAAAGATCAGCCCCCCACTCAGATTAGCTGGTATTCTGTCTTTAATGGAGTGGTATGGAAATTTCTAAGTGACCCCAGACTTTTGACCGGTGTATGTACTTTCAAAAAGGCACAGTGCATGACTAAAAAATCTGGACAGCTCTGTGAATGATGGAAGCAGCTCTCTCAGAAACAGTGACGTGCGGTGATGTCAGTAAGAGGGTAGGCACTGAGTTATGAAAGCCAGATTATCTAATTTATTGTTTAGGCTAATACTCAATCAAAACAGTGGGCTAAACGTTACGCACAAGCGCGCCACACACGCACGGTCGATAGCAAGCCATTTCCAATCAATCTATCAATCAAAATCAATCTAATGTATTTATATAATACTTTACAGCAACCAGCAGGGTCCAAAGTGCTTAACAGAATAAGTAAAATCACATCATCCAATAGAAAGAGTGAACATAGAGAACAGTAAAATCAGAAAAGGTCTCAAAGAAACAAAAGAATGAAACTGTCACACCACTGCTACGGATTAAAAGCCAGACTCAGATATATTTTTTCTCTCTCTCCCTCCCGCTCTCTCTTCCTCACACAAACACACACAAAGTAATGTCCAGCATCAAAATGCAAGTTATGAAACATCTTTGTTCTAATTATTGCACAGCGGCCAATTATGTTTGTCAGTCCCAGTCAGCAACAATGAAGACATACACTGCTCAACTGAATATGAAGGCAGATGGCTAGCAGCCGACATTCATTCAATCGCACTAAACCCAAAATAGTTTGACTCACCAATCGGTAGATTATTTGTACATAAAATCCATCCGACGCTCTTTCCTCGTGAAGACCTCTATCACCGCGTTGTAAAACACATCTTTACGGGCCTTCAGTTGGCATAGTCTCTTGTTCTCAATAGACAGAATGGCGAGGGCCGAAAGACGTTCTTGCCCGGTCCGGTTCCGACTGTATGTTTTGATGCGTTTCAGGGTGGAAAATGTGCGCTCCACCGAAGCTGTAGTTGCTGGTATTGTCAGGATTAGTTGCAGCAACTTTGTTGCTTCAGGAACTGTTGCTTCCAAGTCATGTTCTTTTAAAAAGTCAAGAAGCTGTGTCGGTGATTTGCCCCTCAGTTCTTGTGGAGCCATACAACCCACACAAGATCACTTTCAGCCTGATGAAGTCAAAGTACCTTGCATACTTTGACAGTTTCTCCAGTTTGCTGTCATCAAACGGCGCAACATCTCTTCAAACTTTTTGTAATCTACCAGTCCAATGAAATCAGATCGGAAAAGTTATCCACAAACCTGGTCTTCATTTGAACATTGACATTGTCCAGAATGCAGTAGTAGATGCGAGCTCGTTCTGTTTTATTTGACAACCCATCTCGTGTCTCGTGGTGAACGAGTTCCATCTCATCACATTTTCCCTCAAAGTGTGCATGAAAACGGTCAAAATCCTGTCGCTTGCTGTCCAACACTTTCATTGTGTCTTTGATGCGATTACAGCAGAATCCGATACCCATGGTTTTGGACTGAAGGATGCTAAAGAGAGCATCAGTGTTTTGAAGATCCTTCAAAGGCCATCAGAAGGAAACAGGTTGACCGTTTTTGAAAGCCACAACTCAAACCCAGCAGCCATTGCCAAGTTTCACCGTCCCAGTTGTCAGGATTGTCGCCGATAACTTAAACATGGCAGTAGATCTGGAAGGTGAAATAAAATTGTTTGGACCAGCCTTGAATTGGAGCTCCACCTGGTTGCTGCTGCTCTGGGATGCGGCGTTTGACAGTCTCATCCAGGAGATGGGTTTGTTGGATGATTTGCTAAAAAAAGCAGAAAGTCCCTCAGCTGTCTTGAAAAAGGTTCTGCACTCGGGGATGCATTCTTGGACTGGGCTAGAACCAGATTCAACTTGTGTGCATAGCAATGCGTGAAAATAGCTTCGGGCACCTTTTCTTTAACCTTTGCCTGCACCCCATTTAGCTCTGAGGCCATGACAGAAGCTCCGTCGTATGTCTGCGCAACCAGTTTATCGCAGCAGTTGAATTTCTCTAATGTGCTCAGTACATACTTCGAAATAGCTGCTGCTCTCCGGTCGTTGCTGACATCATCAAAGCCTAGAAAGGCTTCTTTTACTTTACCTCCACATACATAACGTACAACAACAGATATTTGGGCTTTATTTGTCACATCAGTCGACTCGTCCACCTCCACAGCAACAAAGGGGGCCGCATTTATGTCACTTTTAATGTCAGCGAGGAGCACGTCTGCCACTGAGTCAATCAGATCGTTTTGTATCCTGTTAGATGTTCCAGAAAATACAGTAGATGTACGTAGATGTCTGGCCAATCTCTCGTCTTTCTCAGCTAGCACATCCAACAACTCGATGTAATTGCCCCTGTAGCTAGAGCTAGCGCTTTCATCATTGCCACGAAAAGCAAGCTCTTGCTTTGCAAGGAAGCAGGTCGCATTTATCAGATCCTTTAATACCTCTCGGTTTTTCTTTACCTTTTCATTATGGTAGGTTATATTCAGCCTCTTTTGCTCGTCAAGTGCAAGGTCGATCCGAGATTACCAAAGGTTTTCAGCGTAATTTGACTCTGGATGTGAGCTGATGATTTTTCATGCTTGGTTAAGCTGCAGGCAGGTTGTTCAGATCACAGTACCTGTTGTTGTCCAAACAGTCTGACTCGTTGAAAAAAGCAGGCAGGGATAGCAGTACAGCCGCTGACTGTTAGCACAGCCACATAGCCAATCTTTTCTTCCATACCAGTCAGTTTGAAACGACCGGACGAGTTTATGTCCTTTTTGCTGCAGTAGTCCATTTAAGGCTGGCGTAGACCTCCCTCTTGCTATCAGTTCTATTTTTGAATTAAAATCTAGTTTTGAGAAATTCCTTAAAGCTGTGATATCGGCGGACTCCGCTGCTGTCATTTTGACTTGAATTTCGCGGGGATTGCGCTTACAACGTAGTGGTGTAATGACGTCAGCTACGCAAAGGGACAGGAATATCTGATTTTAATTGGTTCATGTTTTGAATATCTAACTTAGACGATTACTGGCATAACACATTTACGTACAAAGGCACGGCAGAGTTGTGCCTTTTGACGTACATGTTAAAGAATACAGGATCGAAGTGCGCATGCGCAACATTGCTAATCGCTTGAATGGGCAGTAAAGGCACTGCTTATTCTGCCTTTTTTCTATTTGATTATGCGTAACTGCTACTATTGTCATCGTACCGTCTAAATAATTGGAATAACACACATATAAATCACAAGAATAAACAGAATAAACAGTAAAAATACAAATGCAAGTTTATTAAATACATTTATTTAATAAACATTTTTATGCTTGAATTTTGGCAGGGTAGGCAGTGCCTACCTTGCCTACCCTGACTGCACGTCACTGCTCAGAAATACTTTCCATTTGTGTCTGCTTTTCCCTGTGCCTCTCATGCTGGATACACTCTCCATATCAGCTGAGAAGGGATCTGCAAATAGCAGAAAAGTGTCACGGTGTACCTTAAAGTCATCAAAAACGTTCATCAAACTTTTGCGCAGGTTATCAATAGCAGAGACCTATTCATCACCACTGAAAGCTGTGCCTTCTTCCACCAACTCTTTCACCAGCTTTCACACTCTCATCGGCTGTTGCGATGAGCTGACCAGGGCCCTGCAGCTTTAGGATGTTTAGTTCTTGTGTTATGTCCACAAGGAATGCCAGATCCATTATCCAATTTGGATCATCAAGCTCTGGAACATCCAGCCTGCCATTTTCCATGAATCTCCTCACGCCAGCTCTTAACTCAAAGAAATCTCTTCAACACGTGTCCACTGCTTAGCCAGCACACTTTCGTAAAGTACAGCACATCGCCGTACCGTGCCTCAATTTCTTCTAAAAAGGCCTGGAACTGGCGGGGTTGTATACCTCTGGACATGATATAATTAACACATTTCAGGACGACAGACATCATGTCCAAAATTCAAGCATTTGCCACATAGATGCTGTTTATGTATAATGCAGTGCAGAGCAATAGCTGGACCAGCATCTTCTTCCTCTAACTTTCTCTGTACTAGCGCTACCAGTCGGTTTTTTCTTCCCTGTCATGGACGGTGCTCCATCAGTGGTAAAGCCCACCAGTCTAACGGCACACCAAGCCGCTCAATTGCACCGCACGATTAAAATATTTTTTTTGCTGTGGTACGGCCATACATTGGACACATACTCTGCAACTCTTCTGTCATCTCAAACTTGTCATCAATATCCCTGATGAAAATTGCTAGCTGAGGAATGTCCGTTTTGGCAGTACTTTCATCAAACGCATCAGAGAACGCAATCAAACGGTGGGCTCTGTCCTGTAACTGCTCATAGATGTTACATGATAGTCCATCAATCCGCTCAGCCACAGTATTTGCTGATAGAGAAACGTTGTTGAATAAGCTCCTCTTATATAGAATATCAGAAACTTGCAACATATAGTCGGCCACAAACTGCCCTTCGGTGATGGTTTTCCCGCTTTGGCAATCAATTCACTGACCACATAGTTTGTTTCCACTGCAGCATCAGCGTCCTTACTGGCTCACCTCATCTCGGCTAGTGACATAGAAAGCCGTGAAGATTCTGAGACTGAAAGCAGAGGACAGTCAGAAACCGTATCTCATTCAAAACAGCATGGGTAGTTTTTTTTCGGAAGAACCAGAGACACAAAACAACACCCCAAATCCCAGAAAAAGTGATGTTTTCATAGTATGGGCACTTTAAAAGAAAATTTGGACCATGCAACAACGCAGGCTTGCTAGGTTCTTTCGGCAAATCATTGTTAAGATTGTAAAGAATATGTTTACGGCATCTCCTCTCTAACTGGGACGTTTTGAGACGGCTAGGTGGGGATTTGCTAAGGACAAAATACACACGGCAATACACGGGTACGAGCAAGTGACCTTCCATCCAGCTAATTTAAATAGCTGCAAGTTCCTTCCCGAGACTATTTTGAAGAGTCACATCTTTGCGTTCGGAGCTTAGTACCGCCCAAGATGATTGTGATTAGTTTAAAGAAATGCCAATAAACTAGAGCACATTTTTGTCCCATCCCAGAATGCTGTGTGGCCTTGCCAGACCCTCCTCCGCAGCGCTGTAGATATGATTCCATTGAAAGGCAATAAATTATCATATTGAATTATTGCCTATCCCTTTCTTTTAGCTTTTATGTGAGAGTAATATTTCATTTTGGGGGAAAACATTGACTTTATGTTCACTACTCAGTATCTGAAATATGCCACTCATGTACAATTTCTCTGTTTTGAAAATCTAATTGAAGCTCTTTATAAACCTCCACTTTCCAGAATCTACACAGTGAAGCATGTTCAGTCTGTATTATCACTGCACTCTAACTCCTTATTTCCACCAGTTGCAGAACGTCTGTGGATCCGCTCCGGAGCGGTGGCGGAGTAATTAGGTTTCCATTTAAGTCATTGTGTGTATTTTCCCTGACTATGGAGCGGCTGCGTACCAACTCCGTCCCAGCTCCGGTGATCCACAGCCCTCTGATGAGTCACGGGCACAGCGGTTCCACAACAAATCCGGACCTGGTGGGTGTTGACGGACAGCGGAGCACGGAGCCGACACACAGCGGGGCCGATCCGCAGACGTTCTGCAGGTGGTGGAAATCGGGGGTGTTCTGCAGCGCTCAGATATCTCCTGTAGGGTTGTTCTGTGGAGAGCAGGCTGCCCTTTCTCCATCCTAATCCACCCTATCTTTCTGTCACCCTGTTCAAAGGCCACTCTAACTCAGGGATTAAAAAGATTAGTCACTTCATACAAACGTAACATTTGAGGAAATTCTGCTTCCTAACATGGATCTCGCCTACAGGAACCAAACATCTCAAGTAGCACTTAGGAACAGCTGAAAAGACATAAAAAGACCTATTGTTGTCTGAAAGTATCTTTGAAGAGGTACTACAGTATGTGTCAGCTGTGGTGTGTACTGCCATAGGTGAAATGGTAAGGGGATGTGCTTACTTTGGATGAACACATGAGCACATGCACACATTTTAATACATGCTTGACTTCCTAAATTCAGCTGCACTTATGCTGCATGTTAATTTCTGCTACGGCATTCAGATCTTCAGTAAGAGTCCTCTGCTCTCCTGAATAGAGGATTTCATTTTAGTTTCATGACGGTGCTTCTTCTTGCAAAAGCCAGTGGTACGCTGTTGAATTAGGCAGACAAATTCTTTGAATAACAAATCAACTAATTTCAACTAATTTCAGTTGAAAGTCTATTTGGTTAGCTGACAAAACAATCTCATCCCAGCATTGATTTAGAGCAATTTAGGGCGTCCTCACACTTGGCCATGTTAAAATCGGGCCAAAGCACGTTTCACCCCAAGGTCAGGTTAGTGGGATCGCTCCATACTGGCCAGGTATGCTCAACCACATGTGTCAAACTCAAGGCCCCCCCTGGACCAAACCCTGGCCCTTCACAAATATAGATCCAGCCCGCATATCAATTTAGGTTCCACAATAAATGTTTGTCCACCTAGTTGTGTGCCACACCAAAAAGAATGTAAACTGCAATTAAGTGACACTCAAAGCCGAATTTGGCAGATTTGCCAACTTTGAGACTCAGAAATGACCCCAGAAGCAGAGCGTTTTCATATCCAGCATGTGACACAGGTTGCTATAACATGTGCTCATTGTTTTGCATGATTTGCTGAACTCTATGAGGGCTGAGAAAATTTGTTTTTTGCTGACTGTTTTTAGAGCTTTATTTCAACCAAACAGTAAGGGGGAGGCTATATGAGACATTGATTAAATAAAAGCATGTCAAACTCTACACGTCCGCCAGAGACAATACACCTGTTAGGTACGTGGCTGAGGCTCAGTGGTAGAGCGGTTGCCTGCCAATTGGAAGGTTGGTGGTTCCATCCTTAGCCCAGTTGTCCCATGTCGAAGTGTCCTTGGGCAAGACACTGAACCCCGAGTTACCCCCGATGCTGCGCCATCGGACTGTGAACGTGTGTGAGTGTTTATCTGATGAGCAGGTGGCACATTGTACGGCAGCCTCAGCCACAGTGTATGAATGTGTGTGAATGGTGAATGGTGCCTGTATGATGTAAAAGCGCTTTGAGTAGTAGTTGAAAAGCGCTATAAAAATACAGTACATTTATATTCACTCGCATGTCCTCGTGCCCCAAAAAACTCTGAATAAGCCACGTAGTTAGCATTAGTGATGGACTCCATTGCGTTGTACGAGAGCGCTTCACACATGTTTTATTGCAGTGTGAGTGCATGCCAGAAGGGGGGCAGGAAGGGCTAGGGGACAGTTGTGCTCTAGCACGGTCCAAGGCAACTGGGCCAAGTGTGAGTCCATCCCAATTAGCTGGACCTTTCTCTACAACCATGCATGATATCAACTTATGACAAAACTACACTTTGTGTAGTCTAGTTTATTCTCTCTAAACCAGTTCTTGGAAACATTTCTAAGTCACATTCTTTTGCGAGATTTTAAAAGTTTGTTTTAAATTTGCTTGACAATTAGATGGAAACATAACTACTGGCTCACTCTCAGAAAAGCATTGATGCTGGATGAGAATGTAGGGCAGGAGGACTTTCACTGATGGAGCCAAGATTATATGCAGTTACTGCTAATTAGGGCAGCGTGTGTTAGGCTGTATGTCAAATTAGACATACTGCAGATTCACAAGTGATTGCTAAAAAGCAACATTCGCAGCTACATACATCGTATCGTAAACAGATACTTGATAATCATCAGCTGTCAACGTCAGAGGTGGCCTTTTTTTGTTAAACACATGCAAACACTTATCACACTGAAAGGGATATACAAATTTCCATTTGTAAGCACTGAAGACCAAAGGGTTGGTGCTCACATTTGATAGTGTAATGCGTCGCTTTCGTTTGCAGTGTCTGCTTGCATCGGCTGCGAGAAAGACACAGCGTGAGATAGAAATATGTTTTCAAATCTTTACAAATTGAGATGTCTGGGAGAAAAAAGTCTGACAGCCCAATCAGGAGGGATGCCTGGATGCAAGAGGGAAAAAATAGAGAAGTTTGGCACGAAAGGACAGTCCTCAGAGGAACCATCGTAATCTCTTTTTCTGCCTTCCCAGCCTCTGAAAGAGATTCTATAAATATATGATGGGAGGAGGAGGGAGCAAGATATCAAACATCTCCTCGCTCTGAAAGTCACAAGCTTGAAAATGTTTGTGCCCTTGTGTTCCCGTCGACCATGCAACGTGTTGTCCTCCCGGGTCAACCCCTTTTTTTAGATGTTGTCCCTTTTTTTAGCCTTCCGTTGCTTTTTTTCTGCCCTTTTTTGTCGGATTCACCACTAACATCAACTACCACAACCACTAGTTTTACAAGTTTTTTAAATTCGTGGTCTAAAAAACCCTCATTCCTATGAAGTTATGTCTCATTTTTGAGTTAACGCCTCAGAACACCCACACAGGTGTTTTCAGATATTCTGGCTGATTAGACTCTGCTCAGATTGAAGATGAGCCTGAGCTTTGATGAGAACTTATTAGGTCACAAATTCTTTCTACCAATAACAATTATACAGGTGTCATTCGTCCCGCCCTAACAGGTGCAACACCACCAAGAGGGGACACTCAATCAGTCTATAGACACCCACACCGTCCTGGGAAGAGGCCCAATCTGCCACATTAACTGAAAACACCTGGATGGGTGTTCAGGGCCTTTAAAAACATCTGACATTATAAATGATTTCGACAAATAATATCAATTGAGTGGATGATCCCAAACTGTGAAAGTTTAGAAAACCATTTCATTGTTTTTTGTAGAAAAAAGATGTAATAAAAAAAACACCATTCAATGAAAGTAGCAATCTGATCATTAATCTTACTTGTGAAGAGCGTTGTATGGAACCGTCCATGTCATTTTTGGGGAATTTGATTGAAAAAAAAAAACAAATGTCTGTTGTAGAGTTTGACCTGGGGACAACATGAGGGTTAAAGGAGTGGAGACAGCAACAATCTGCATTTTTTATCTTGTGATTATTAATTGGGATGAGCAGCACCTGGAGATTCTGGCTGCTGCTGCAGCTGCTGGAAGCCTCATCCCACGCAGGAGTCTCAAACCTTTCATTTCCCTCGCAGGTTCATCCCCAGCCAATTCAGGAATCAATTAGAGCTGGTGCCGCCACTGTCCCATGTGTTAAGGGGATTAGTTGGTTACTCGCTCATCTGCATTAAGCTCCGCCTGTTCTCGCGGCTTAACATGCTGAAACAGGCTTATTTACACACAGGCAATATGAGACGGATAAAACAGATGGTAAGCAGAGATGGCTAAATTCAAGCCCACTCATCTTCTCTTCTCCGCCATACACTGAAATTCACAGAAATGCTGTTTTCTTTCTGTAATGTAGATGAGCTTGGCTGTCTTTGCAGCAGAAGCAGAAACAAGGCTGTACCTGTTTCTTTTTTTAACACAGGATGAGGGGATTACAGAGCAGTGACACTTGTCTCCACGGGGGTCAGAAGTTCAGCACTACCCAGGAGTGTCGGGGGCGGTGGAGCTCTTTCCAAAAAACCGGGGCTGTGATGCCTTGCCAGAGCGGCTGGGAAGCACAACAGCCTGCCAGAGTGAGGAGCGCAGAGCATGGCAGGAAATAAAGACACCCTGCTGCTGCTCGATAATAGGAGGGATTTGTAAACCAGTGCTGACTTATGGCTCCTATCACTACTGTACGCTGGTCACTAAACCACACACAACACACCCCACACCACACTGTCACAGTCGGTCTGTGCGATTTTGCAGGATGTTTCACAGAGGAAGCC
The DNA here is from genome assembly GCF_008692095.1 of Etheostoma spectabile. Taxonomy (NCBI): domain Eukaryota; kingdom Metazoa; phylum Chordata; class Actinopteri; order Perciformes; family Percidae; genus Etheostoma; species Etheostoma spectabile. The sequence goes on along the minus strand of NC_045750.1, from coordinate 18,734,763 downwards.
TGTGTGTTTTACCAGGGCTAAGGGCCAGACCCAATTTATGATTTTACATCAGCTTTAGATTCAGATATTTAGTTAAAGTCTATCTTAATGTTATACACATATGTGTGTTGAAAAGGTTCTTGGTCAGTCAAGTCTATGTCCGTCATATCTATATCCTGTCGACAGGATGTCCGTCCCCTTACTCTGTCTCTGTGTTGGCGTTCTAACCTCCGGTGGATTTCTGAGGACTATGGTTAACTGCTGCTCAGATCTCTGCAGGGTAAATCCAGACAGCTAGCTAGACTATCTGTCCAATCTGAGATTTCTGTTGACGTTTAAAACTACTTTTGAACGTACACATGTTCCACCAAAACAAGTTCCTTCCTGATACTATTTAGCAGAGGCACCGTGGCTCTGTCCGGAGCTTAGCACCACCCAAGACGATTGTGATTGGTGATTGGAAATGTCTATAAACCAGCGTATATTTTTCTCCATCCAAGAATGCTGTGTGAACTAGCCAGACCCGCCTCCGCAGCGCTGTGGAGGAAGAATATGCAAATACAAATCCGATCTTGATTTAATATTTAAATTAGTATCAAAGAAGTGAAACCTTGTAATTAGTCATGTGTGTGTGGAGCTGCAGGGAGCTTCGCAGCCAGTTGAGTTCCCTCCTGCCTCAGGCTGTCTGTCATTACTGAAGCTGATAGAAAGACCAGTGCCGGCTGCATTTTAGAATTGTGACATAGCAACAGCAGGTATTGTGGAGGGTCAGAGCTGCTGTGGATCACTCTGCTGTACTCTGCTCACAGTTGGAATTACTTCCACTCTGACATGCTGTTTCCACTGAAGGAAATTGCTCCGCTGGTGGGTATGAGGCAAAGTGTACAGAGGTACCGAAAGGTAGTCTTCAAAACTGTGTCCATGTGCGATGTGATGCTTTTTCTTGTGTATTTTTTCAATTTCCATTCATCGTGAATCTTTTCAAACCTGTGATTTTTACAGCTCCCAACTGAAAGCTTTCATTCCAAAATGCTTCTGAGCCCACATTTCCTAATATTCACTACCCGAATTGCACTTCTCATTGCATAATCATAAAAAAAAATTGTAACTAATTAGCTTTCTTGCCAAAGTAAATTAAAATGAGATCACATAATAAGTGTTTTTGGATTGCCACTCAGGAATTAGTGCCCCGCTCAGGCAAATAAAGGTCAGCTGAGCAGAATGAATTGAGATCCCAGTACAGATGTCAAAGAGACTTTTACAGTGTGTTTTAGTGAGTGTTCAACAGCTCTTTATTTTGTCAGTCTGTCAGTTTGTGCCAGATGAAAAAAAACGTTCCAGCCTGTTGGAGTTTACATCAGGGATTTATCCTAATTTTCAACCCAAATGGATGATTGCTTTTCAATGAATCAGAGGAGCACTGCAATATGCAGCAACTCAGCATTTCTATCTAGGCAATATGTTGAATTTTGATGATGGTTTTCAAAGGCTCGGACTGCTCAGCAAGTTATGCATTGCCTGCCCGGCGTAGGGCGGGATCCTTACAGCTGTGGACGCCATTAACATGATACTGATAGATTTTTCCAACTCAGCTAATACGGACTGTTTTCCATTTCTAATAGCTTTCAGGACACAGAAGCCGAGGAGATGGGTGTGTGTTTGTCTCTCTCCCCCACTGGACCCCCTGGGCAGAGATACGATATGGAACACGCAGTGCCAGCTCAGTCAAAATCTATTGTCTCACACACACAACACCACACCACACACACACACACACACACACACACACACACACAAACCTACTGCTGACCTGCTGCAATAAGTGTCATGTGTAGGCACAGTGGAAAGTAACTAAGTACTGCACTGGTACTTGTACTTCACTACCTTAAGTCACTGAGCGGTGGGCAATCTTTTTAGCACTGGTGGGATGTCACTAAGTACATTAACTCAAGGACTGCACTTCCTGTCCTCCTGTCTTTCCACATTTTTTTCTTTTCTATATATTCTCAACTAAGTTTCAGTAGCAAATACTGCCGACTCACACACGTAGCACACAACAGGAGGTTGTAAATGTCAGATGGGCTCTCACTTACTGGACATATTCCATTTGATTTAGACGAGGGGTGGCCCCTGTGTGGAGCGCGCAGGAACCAGGACAGGACGCAGATCGCGCTAGCTGCATGAAACATCACCAACACGCCCAGTAGCTTGCTGGGAATTCTCACACTTAGGGCTCAATCAGAAATTACACTGACTCCGGAGCAGGCAGGGTAACGTCCGTCTGATTCGACTGTTCGGACATTTGCGTTCTCGCGTACAGCTCTGCTGTGTAATGTCTAGATTATCTCAGGTTTGCTGTGCATGTTTGAAAGGGGCTCTAGTGAATCATTTGATGGAGTATCAAACACCTCAAACCTATTGTAAAAGAATCATCTGTTTAAAGGGATTCTTCTAAATGAGGATTATTTGTCACAAGCAAACAAAATAGTCCCCAGCATATTCTCTAAATGTGCCACAGTCTAATGAAATAGAAAATTAAAACCATCCTTCATTTTGCAGGAAAACCAATGGAAATATGTTAATAATATATGGCAATGAGTTAGATGACACTGCAGTTATACATTTATGATGTGTATGATCACATCATGTTGAAAGGCAATGATGGAAAAGATCCCGATGGATATGACTCAAAATGGGAGCTGTCAGTGTTGATGACACTGACTAGTTACCTGGCACTGAGCTGTGGTAGTTTGATGGGCAGACTGATGTAAAAATAAGAGTGTCTGGTCCATTGTTTTCTGTCACTTTTTGAGAGGAAACTTTCTAGGAAGCACATTTTCAACAGGTGCATATCAGCTTGGCATAATTTGATTTCACAGATTACATTTTGATGATTTTTTTTGTCTTTATTGCACAACTCACACCGTAGAGGCAAGGAGAATAATGGAGTTGACATATAACAGATTTTCCAGGCAGATTCGAGCCCAGTGGGCTTTATTCAGAACATAAATTGTATGGAATTAAAAAAAATAAAAATAAAAACATGCCAAGGGCTAGGTTGATGGTGGCGTGTTGGTGCAGGTAGAAGTTAGAAATGTGATTCTGGAGATCCAGTTTGAGTAAAGGTGACGTTTTTTTTTTTTTCATTTTTTTGCATTTTAAGCCTTTTTTGTCACAGGACAGCTTAGACATGAAAGGGGAGAGAGAGGGGGACTGACAGGCAGCAAAGGGCCACAGGTCGGAACCGAACCTGTGGGCACCGCGGTGAGGACTTAGCCTTTGTACATGGGGCACATGCTCTACCAGGTGAGCCAACCAGGCGCCCCGAGTGAAGGTGAAGTTCATCTGCAAATCGTCACAAAACGGGTTATTCTAGGAGCTTAGTGACACATTGATTACTCACAGGGTAACTTGAGCCAAAGAAAAAACATCTGTTTTTTTAGATTTTTTTTGGCAAAGGTTACCATCGGCATTTATTTCCAGGATAAATGACTCTGCAGTAGTCACACCTATTTACTGTCAGTGATGGAAACATGACACCCGGGGTGGACGCGGCCATTTCTATCTCTTTTCTGGCGTGATGCTATTGACGCGTGTTGAAATTACATCTGTCTCTGTGCAAGCAGTGTTTGAACATCGTTACAAATTTAGTGTGATTCATGGTCCTGCGGAGGCTCTACACAGAGCTTGTGTAGGTGATTAGCTTCGGGGCGAACAGCGACTTTAGAGTCATAGCAAGAGAAACAAAGTGTCTCACTTGTACTTTCAGACCACGGTGGGAAAACTGTAGCAGGAAAAGTTAACCCTCTCCTTGATTTCATGTTGTTTATAGAGAATGAGATCCAGGAAATGAGTCGGGGGGAAATGCAATGCTACCAACCCAAGACCGAGCAACGTGCGTGGCCGCGATGTGTAGTTACATTTTTCGAGAGTAGGATCCGGTGTAGGGTCCACATCTTCAACTACGCACGTAGCCATGTCATAGATTTGATGCAGGAGCATAAATCACCCTTCAGTCAACATTGAGTTTAAAAGAGAAACTGAATAAGTGACAGATAGAAAAAAAGAAGTACCCACTGTTACCCCCCTCTCTTCTTAGTTCCTTGCGACTCTCCTCTCCTCCTTTGTTTGTGCCGGCTGGCAGCTGACTGTGCTGGGTGGAGCGTTTGTAGTTGGTAGTTTTTACTCCTTTTTCCTTAAAGGTCCTATGGCATGAAAATTTAACTTGAGGTTTTTATTATTAATAGGCTAAATGGTCCCCCGGTGGCTAGAAATGGTGATAATTGTAAACCAAGCCCTGGGTATCCTGCTTTGTCTTTGAGGAAATGAAAGCTTAGATGGACCGATCTCGATTCTTGTTCCTTATGAGGTCATAAGGGGCAAGGTTACCTCCTCTTTCTCTGCTTTTGAAAATGTGTCCCGCTTGGCTTTCAAACAAGCAAAGTGGCAGTTGGTCATAAAAGCATCAAAAAACAGCATGTTATGGGACCTTTAAAGGAGAGTGTGTCATAGTTGATAGTTCATAGTTTTCAGTTGTGTTTATTCTTTTTTTTGTTAACGCATTCCCTCTTTGCTTGTTCCCTGTCATTTTGTTTATTGTTTCCTGTTTTATTTTGTAGTCTGTTTCTCCTGTGTCATGATTTGTCTTGTCTTGTTTTACTTCCTGCCTTTGTGATTGTCTGCCTTGCTCTGATGTGTTTCACCTGTTCATCTGCCCTCCTGTCACATGTTACCAGTTACCTTGTGTATTTAGTCTATGTGCTTCCGGCCCTGCGTCTCTCTGTTCTTATGGGGTTTTTGATTTTCCTAGTCTAACTGTTTTGGAATTGTGTTTGGATACTTTTGCCTGCCTGCCTGCCTCAGGCCACCCTTTGGTGTGAATCTATTTATTTTGATAAACCTTCAAAACCTGCCCGCTGCCTCCTACTCCCTGCTTTGGTTTACAAGTGATGTAGTTATTGTTTTGTCCTCATGTGTCAACACTGTTGTCCTTCCTCCTAATAGATTGGCGTCTGCCTGTCTATGGTAAGCTTGTTTTTGGTTTAAAAGTTCTGAGGAGCAATAATTCCTGCTTTTATATTGTATTATCTAATTAATAAATTGTATAGATACTTTTTCAACAAGCAGCTCCCATCTGCAAATTCACATCCATTGTTGCTCCCTAATCCCTATTGGGACCACTGTAACAATGTTGCTGTTTTCTACTGTTTGCTGGTACGTGATGACAAAAGTGACAACAGAAGAAGATAAAACAGAATGGCATACTCGTCTACTGGCAATGGGAGAGAAGTCTATTGTCTTTTTTAAGATGGGTTTTCCCACCATTGAAAAAACCATGCATATACAGGCCAACTTAAAACTAACACGGTAGCCTATTAGTGAACTATCACTGTTCTGCTAGCTAAATGCTAACACACTAGTAAGGAAGCCAAGGAACAAACTTCTGCTACTCAATCAACTCTCCATGTTAGCTGCCGTGCTGTGTGCTTGCTACCAACCTAGCTAGCGGACAGTAATGAACATAGGTTTCTCTACTTTCTGATCACTCAGGACTGTCAAGACCAATTGCTATTGGCCAACAAGCAACGAGCAATTTTAAGTTGAACTTGATCTGATTTGTGCAGATTATTTTAAGCCCACAAGAGATTTTGCTCATCAAATTACATAGAAATGATTTGATTTTCGTGTAAAAACTGGTTTTGAGCATTTCAAAATGTGTGAAAAAAGTCATTTGTTTTAGAGCCTTCTGCAACTATACCATGCGGTGCCAATTCAGTGGTCTCAGAAAGAAAACCAGGGGGCTGTTTTTTCATGAACTTAGTAGCTCTTGGCAACTACTGCCCTCTTAAGTCTTGACTGAATAAAATGTAACATTGCTTAATTAGAAGGTAGTATTGAAAAAGTGTGACCATGCTGTTAAGATGTGACTTGTTTTATCGTGTCTCGCCAACAACCGTCCAATAGAACAAGCATCACTCACAATCTACTCAGACAAATAGAATTATGCATTGGAACTAGTGATTATTGTCTTGGCCAATTGCTTAACCTGGCACCGTAGCCCACCTCACCCACCACTTCATCAAATGGAGCAAGCTGCTTACAATTCCTTTCGGGGACACTTAGGTTAAGTAGCTGTTTTGGCTGGATGGTAAGCCTTAAACCCTCGAAAGAAGCAGCCACCTGCTAGGCATTGTTACCCCCAGGCAAACCTTGGATGGCCATTCAAAAGCAAAGCTACCATTGAGGAGTCTACACTATACAATACAGGGATGAGGCTCGTAATGCCAAGTATAGTATCTCATTATCTACCTGCTGCTACTTTACAATAAGCAATCCACTTATATCCATCGGGAGAAGTATTAGCTGCGTAATGTGAGCAAAATAAAGTTTTTCCCATCATCCTACAGCGGTAGTGTGTGATGCTCTGTCCGAATCTGTGGAGACGTATCAAATCAGAACTGCAAAAAACAACCTACCAACCAGGGGTTGCTGCTTCACATGGCACATTGCTGACCTCAGCGAGTCAATAGACATAAGGAAGTCTGGTAAATTTCATACTTTAACTCCTGTGATTGATCACATAGGTCATGATGAGTCCACCAGACAAAGTCCATGTGAGTGTGTGAGGGGTTTTTCCCCCAAAGAGAATGTTTGGGTGCCTGATATGACTTATCTGTCAAATGTTTAAAGATATAAATGGCTAGGACAATACTTAACACTAGAACGGCCAGAGCTCACACTGGGCATTGTGATTCAAATATTGTTATACTAATGTTACACAAAGATAGGACTCCAAACTCAAAGTTTAGGACTTGGGACATTACTTGGGACTTGAGTGCAAAGACTTGACACTTAGTACTTTCTGACGTGCAAAACAAATTGACTTGGTCCCATCTCCTGGTCGTCAACAAAGTTTGGGTTTCCACAAAATGGTTAATTGATTATGTGACGAAAAGTGGAAGTGATTATTATTTTTGGCTGAAACAAATATTGAGGTGAACAGAGCGACTTGGCACCAATTGGGTTGTTTCTTTTAACAATTTGTGAGATTAGGGTTGTGGCCATTCTGGGGGTATTTCTGAACAGGAAACAAATATATGTATGCATGTGTATTGGTTTTTATCCTGTTACTTTGTTCTGTTTGTCTGTTATTCTGTTATGTTTCCTCCCTGGTCTCGTGTTGTTGGTCCTGTCTTGTGTTCCCCCTGAGTGTCTGTATGTTATGTTTCCTGTTTTATTTTGAAGTCTGAGTCTCTGTCTCGTCTTGTCTTTAGTTTTCCTTCCTGTGTTTTCCCGCTCTTGTGATTACCTGATGTTTTCAACCTGTTTCCCAGCCCTCTTGTCATCTACCTCACGTTATCTCGTTACCCTGTGTATTTAGTGTCTGTGTTCCTCTCATCTCTTCTCAGATCGTTTTGTGACTTTGTTCGTTACAGTATGTATATTCCTGTTTCTGTGGCCTGTGTTCCCAGTGAGTTCTTGCCTACCTTTGTACTCCTGTTTTTGTCTTGCTTTTTCCCCCTGGACCTTTCTGTATTTTTGGATTTTGGGACTTTGTTTTGCATTCGTTGGATCCTGTGTTTGTGTGGACTTTTTGTTTTTTTGTGAAATTAAAGCCTTGGGAAGTTCTCGCCTGCCTGCCTTTCTCTGCTTTTGGGTCTTTATTCCACTACTACATAACAACGGGTGTGACATCGGTTTTATGGTTAAAATCTACAAGAAACAGTTGGAGCTGTTCAGGATTTTGCAAAGTTTGCCGTGATTAAACTAAGCCTTATAGGAACGATTATATTGTAGTGTAAAGAGAAGTATTTCCACTCTTGGTTATGGGTAACCAGAGTACAAAGTCAAATGATCCCGCAGGGCCCGTGGTGGATGAGATGGTAAAGACATATGCTTTGGCATGTGTAGAGTGCCTACCTTATTGGTCAACAAAGTTTGGGTTCCACAAAATGTTCATTGCGCTCCGATGACTGGTGTGTGTGTGTGGTGCAGTGGCTTATAAACTGTCCCATACTAGCAGCCTTAAATCTGCTATTATATGTTTAACTGCTCTTAAATGTTTAATTTCTCATACTGCAATGTAACTTATTTTTGTATTTTATTTTGACTGTTCTTAACTGCTCTTTAATGTTTAATTTCTTGAACTGCACTGTAACTTTTATTTTAATCTTTATATAAAGCACTTTGAATTGCCCTGTTGCTTAAATGTGTTATGCAACTAAAGCCGCCTTGCCTTGGAAAACCCTTCCAGCATAAAATATTGAGGGACATACTGTACATCTCATTTCATGTGCGTTGCTACATTGTTGTTGCTGTTTTTCTGTTCTACATTGGGCTCCCCACTGTCTACATACTCTTATCACTGTTAAGAGAGACAGACGTACTACAACTGATGTTGCATGATTGATGAGGTTCTCCAATACTCTAGACATTTCTTTTAGTTGAGATGTGGCCTATCTGCATCACAAACAAGATGTGGTATTTTGCCTTTCAGTCCCATGCTTAAGATCATGTCAGACAGATCGTTTGACTCCCACAAGAAGCTTGATCCATGCATCGTCTTATGGTGTAGTAGGAAACGGCACAAACACAGCCAGAACATGCGAATCCCACTCCGAATGCCAGGGCCAAAATTCAAACAAAGGGACCTTGCTGTAAGGGAGGCAGCACTAAGCCCTTATGAGAGACGTGAGAGTGCAAAAGGAGTGTTACTTTAGTGTTACTAAAATGAGTTATGCATATTGTTTGAAATCTCTTTTTTGATTAAAAAAGAAACAAAACGAGTGAAACTAACACAAAATGTTGGTGACATGATCGCTTTCTTAAAAAAACGACATCAACACCACATGAAAGATTTGGCATCAAGAACTGGTTCCAACTTGGAATCCCCTCAAAGAATCGGAATGGAGAATTGATAAGAACCAGAATCTAATGGAAGAATCCCAATTGGAATCAGAATTGTTCAAATCAAAATGCCTAACCCTAGTTATAACCAGTTCATGAAGATAGCGTTTGGGTTGCCAGTTAGTGATATACTGTATTATCAGCCTCAAACCCCAGCCTCTGCCATGACTCAGCCTACATAGGGCACACGTTGTACCAGGTGAGCTGGAGGTTGCCCCTGATTACCAGGAAATGTATACCGTTTGTCCATTTAACCTCTTACCCTCTGGAAAAGTAAAATAGAAGCTCAATATTGACAACTTATTAACAACAACAGTAGATTGGATGGCCTGTTACAAAAAAACTTTATTGGCATATTGACATTTAAAACAGCAACACCGACTAAGCACTATCGACTCACTAACTTCTTCTGTTGGCTTTTAGTGAAAAACCTATTAGACATAATGAATTATTAACATGTATACCTGCCAACTTTATGGACTATTAAATATAAGCTACATTAACTACTTATTAACATTTATAACTGCAGATGCTATTGGTTAATTAGAAAGTAAAAACCTGTGACCCCTTTATTAAGGGCCTATTAACAGTAATAAAATGACAGACTTAATGGCTTATTAGTGAGACACTCTTTACCCAATGTTTATTGATGACTCATCAGATTTTTCACAACTTGGCAAATCCAAAACACGTTTTAATCGGCTAATACAGGATCTATAAAGCATTAGTAAAAGACATTTTAAGCCACTGCAAACGCTTAATAATAGGTGAGGTTTTAGTGCCAAAATGTTTAAAAACGTAAAAGGCATAATGACTGTGTTGTGATTTTCATTTATAATCATATAAATGTTGACATTTTTGTTTTGGCTCTCATTTAAAACAATTAAAATTGCACGCTCTTTACACTCAATATTTTAATGAGTGTGACTGCATGCTTATCTATTTGTGTATTTATGTGAATGATTGCATGTGCAAATCTGAGCATATTATCTGTGTATTAAATTAATGGCCTTGTGAGCGATTAAAAGGCTGGCTGCCCACGTCAGTCTGGGAGTGTCTGCAATCTCCTGACGCCTTGCACAGCAAACAGATGCATGCTCCGACAAATCCACTTCAGGAAATGGCTGTTGCCACAATCTGATTGCTCCAACTTCAGCAGCCAAACAGCCACTTGAGTGGCTGATATCAGCTAATGGAAGTGAGTAATCATTACTGTCAATATGCCGTGCGTCTGGGATCCTGCTCACTTGAGGCTGCGTTCAGAGAGGGAAACAGCAATCTGGCAATTTGTGTGGGAATTGTGTTATATGTGTACTGTATCTGTGGGTGGGTGTGTGTGTTGGGGGGGGTTGTATAGATCATTTTGTGCTACAGTTTTATGTATGAAAAGTGCTACATGAATAAAGTCTGATTGATTGATTGACTGTACGGGACTCCCGCACCGCCTCAAACCATAGCTCAAAACACTCTGACAAGTCGGATTTCCAGACGCACTACCACCATTCAAATTGAATGGAAAGACCAGCCGACGCAGGTAGTGTGGATGAGGCCAGTTAAGGATGTGGGTGGCTGTGTGGCTGTGTGATAGCAATTCTGAACTGACATCACACACTGGAACAGTACCAGAGATCACTCTGGATCAACTACTGACTGCAACTATCATGGCTGACAGCTATGCCGATTCAGTAGTGTCCTAATTTGCAGTATCACTTAAACATTTTATGAGCAATCGCTCTTCACTACAGTGATATTCCATATATAGTCTATATGAAGCTGTGGAAGACACTCCACTTTGCCAAACCATCCACAACGCCGCAGTGTGGCTAGTCAACACAACATTCTGTGATTGGAAAAAATATGCGCTGGTTTTTTGGCATTTCTTTAAACCGATCACAATCGTCTTGGGTGGCGCTAAGCCTTGGGGACAGAGCAATGCTGAATCTGCTAAATAGTATCAGGAAGGAACTTGTTTTGGTGGAACATATGTACATTCAAAAGTAGTTTTAGTCATCAACAGAAAACTCAGATTGGACAGATAGTCTAGCTGTCTGGATTTACCCTGCAGAGATCTGAGGATCAGTTAACCATCATCCTCAGAAATCCACTGGAGGTTAGAACGCCAACACAGAGACAGAGAAAGGGGACGTACAACCAGACAAAAATGAGGGACATCCAGTGGAATTTCTGACGGCACCTGAACAATCTGGGAAATGAAACGGTCGGGGTTGAGGTCACAAAAAAATAGATTGTGGCCACTTGTGCTGATAAGCTTCTGTGTCAAAGATTGGTTTGTTCACGTACTGAACACATTAATTATAAACATCTCTTCAGAAAGCTATGGGCAACATCGGCAATACTTTATACACATTGTTTACCAAGCAAGGCCATACAGGGCCAAAACCCCCCATTAACACCTCATTCTCTCTCCATTGCTATATATATATAGCAAAATGATTTAAACTGTAAATAAATATAGTCAATCTTACAGTGTGTTCATTATGATTTATTGACTGCATCCAGACTTTATGAATCTCTTAACAAAGTTTAAACTAAATGTCACTTGTATGTATTCACTGGCTGGTCTGCAGTTGTCAAATTAAGGAAATCTGAAAAGATTGCCTCTAAAAATATCAGTTCGTAAAAAAAAGAAAAGAAAAGAAAAAGCTGAATCATACTGCCACATTGTCGAGACTCGCTCTCCTCTTGCTGCCATTTTCAAGTACAAGTACAGGCTTTAAAAACAAAAGAATTTATTCTTTCCACCATCTTTTCTCAAAATGACCACAAGCAAGGACACTCAGAAAGGATCACTGGCACACTAAAGTGAATATTAAGTCAAATAATTGGATTTGCTTCCTAAGCCATCGCCACCAAGGAACTGACAATAAGGGAGAGTAATGGAGGATCTCTGTATCTCTGGCCCTCAGTGGGATTAAAAGAGGAGAAAGTAATTGAATTCAAATTATATGTGTGTTAATCTTACTCCGAGAAAGGCTGCAACCTTGAATGCAAAAATCATCTGTGAGTACTTCACAATGAAGTGTGAATTGCTCTCAATGATAATCTGCCAAGTCTAATATGGATCTAGTGATAGAAGTAGCGTTCCCTATTGATGGGAGGAGAGGAGCGAGTGTCTGAAATGTCAATCCGATCGTCAGTATGATTATCTCGTTAGCGCAAAGCTCCCTGGGATAGTCTTGGGTAAGTGAGCAGCAGGGCTTGCATAATGCTGAGAGAGATTAGTGCAGAAATTGAAACCAAAGATAGTCCAGTGTGGGTGGGTGTGTGTTACTTGCAGGGATGTGAAACTGACAGGGAATATTAGCTGCATGGTGTCACAGCAGGTAGAGCTTCATCAAGTTATGCCTCAAAGATTATTCTTTGGCTGGGAATACTAATGTGATAGCGATAAAACAGAGACTAAGGAGAAAAGTTCGGAGGTATACTGGTCCTTTGGGATCTCTGTTTTGGCACCGGGTGATGGTGCAAATGCAGTAGCATGACGTAACAGTCAGTACTGAGATTTAACCTGTTCCACTCTTTGTTCATTGTTGCTAAAAACACTTTGAATACATCTAAATAACATCTGAGCCCTTTCCATTTGCCATCATGGGACGAACGCTCTTCCTGGGTGAGCTAGAGGCCCCTCTGCAAGCTGTCCTTGTGGAACTCTCACACCTTAGAACACGTGTCAAACTTAAGGCCCGCAGGACAAACCTGGCCCCTTGCAGATTTTGATCCGGCCCCCATATCTGTTTAGGTTCAATACAATTTGGTCCATCAAGTTGTGCGCTATACCAAAAAGAAACGGGAAATGTTTTTCAAACTGCAATTATGCAACACACAAAGATGAATTTGGCAGATTTAGCATGTTTGAGACTGTGACTTTGCATATTCAGGCCTGTAAACTAGGTTGTTGTACATCGGGTAGCCAACTCTTAAAAATGTAATCATTGTTTTTGCTTGATTTGCTGGGATGGCTAAGGTCTTTATGCGTACCAATTTGTATGTGTGAAGACATTATGAGACATGCAATACAGTCAAAAAATTTTTACTTTTTCACTTCAATAAATGCCATGTCCAACTATACATGTGTGCCCCTTGATGTGACTCTCAATTTCCAATGTGGCCCTCATTGAAGTTGACTTTGACACCCGTGCTTTAGAATATATGTTCTACATGTGACGTAGACCTAATTCCACAGTATTGGATTTGTTGACATGCCATACCGAACTGAAGCAAGTCACCAAATGAACCAGTGGCCCGGGACAATTACAAGCACCATAGCCTCTATAAACATATCTGCATGTGAATGCAATGTCGGAACCCATCAGCAATCACCTTAGCCGACTCACAACAGCTCAGCCTTTTATAGAGATTCGCCGAAATGTCGCCTGGACCTTCTCAATCTGGTTGCTTATCGGTATGCCAAAAATGAGCGGACACGGAAGAAGGAATACAAGAAATCTATGTACTTTGGCATTTTGTACACAACAGGAGAGGAGGCAACATGTGCACTCATTGACATTCATTTCCATTTACAGAATGTAAAATGTTTTGTCTTCCAAGATGTTTGTGTAGCTTTCTGAATTTGTTCTAATGTAATGCTGCTGTGGGCAGCTCTTCAATTTCCTTTGTGCATAGCATAATGAAAACATAGTGTCCATTAACAGCCCACTCAAAAATCAAGCGTTGTTAAGTTAGAATAACTGTAATAAATCTTATTTATGCAAAGTGCCCACAACTGCTATATAATATACTTCATTTTGTCACTGCAGCGACATAACAGTGAAAAACGGAAAACCTGCTTAGATTTAGTAGTTTGGAAGTTAGACACAGCTCTCAGGTCCCAAAAACAAATTAGGATTTGCACATAGGTGTAACCACTAGTTTCATCATCTGCTGATGGGTCCTCATGGACTTTACATACCTACAAAATGTGCCGACTGCACATATGTGGAACGCATTTGTAAACACAAACACTCACTCTAGTATTATACCAGTCCGCTGTCTGTCCAACTTTCCATTTCTATTTCCATTTGTTAGAACAGGGGCGTAAAGGGCCGCTAGCTTCTCCCAGTTGCTACCATGCTCTATCGATCTATCGATCTATCTATCTATCTATCTATCTATCTATTGATCTATCCATCCATTAGCTAGACCGGCAATAAACTGACACATTTTCTTAGTTCCTTTAAAGTAATGGGGCAAACAACATGAAATTTACCTGGAGGGTGGCCCGAGAGAAAAGCTCATGAGGTCATAAAAATCACCTTGCCGGCATAAATTTGCTTGACTAATTTCATGGCAATTTGATCTCTTACATTATATGTGATTCCTTGAATGCTAAAGGTTTGGAGGGAGGGTCAAGAAAATCTGGCCGTTACTTTGCAAGATACATACAACAAAGGTCAAAATCAAAGGGAATATTTCTTTGAGGGTCCTAAACATTCACACCAAATCTCAGGGCGATCTGTCCTGGAGCTGTTGACATATCTCTGTATCAATCCATTTAACAGCAAGACTGAACAAATTGCGGCAAAAAATTACATTCTAACCACATTTCATAACCACTTTAGGTCAGCAGCATTGTGCTTGAAAAAAAAGTTGACTTTAATAAGCCAACAGTGTGGGGCTGCATCCTGGAAGGAGTCAGGGAAAGTTGAGAAGCACCATCTTCCTCCCCTGGCTCAATTCTCATTAATGTCAATTTCATAGTGCTGGTCCCGGGGCGATGCTCTCCTAAAACGTGTGTCAAGAATATAGCTGCATTTTGAATACACTTCCAGACATCAAAAGAGTTCTTAGATAAGGCTGTTTTCATAAACCTCGGCTGTGTTGATTTGGTGAACTTTTACCCTCGTGTCCTTTTGACCGTAGACGAGGCGACAGCAAGATGACAGAGCTGGGATGTTTGTTGAACAAGAGTGAGAGAGCTTAAGATTTGACAGGAGTGTACAGTAAAACAACACAGAGCACAGAAAAGGCACAAGATTATGTTTGCAGATGAGGACAAAAGTTGCTTAGTAACTTTTTAAACCGTTGATATGTGTCACATTAGGCACATATGGGTTTGTCACAGAAGGAATAATTCTGCAGTGGGGAATATTCCAATGAGGGGTAAAAATCAGGTCATCAGGATGTGTGTGTGTGTGTGTGTGTGTGTTGTGTGTGTGGTGTGTGTGTGTGTGTGTGTGTGTGTGTGTGTGTCTCAGCCCCCACACACATATTCTGACTGTGGAATGAAAGAAGCTGCATTATTCCTCCACGCACCCGCTCAGTGTTGCTATCTCTCTCTCTCTCTCTCTCTCTCTCTCTCTCTCTCTCTCTGTCCTTTTCCACTATTTGACAGCAAACCCTGCTGTGCTCTCTCTAACTTGGTTGCCATGGTCACAGTGAAGTTGTGGATTTTTGCTTGTTGCTCTCCGGAGCTGCCATCCATCCTGTCGGAGAGGGATATGACTAACTTGCGGGGTGTTTTCTTCCGCTGAAGAAGCTCGGCGGGGGTTGAGCTGTGTTGATGGGCAAGCCACCTCAAAACAGCACCCATCCGGAAGACAAAACATATTTACACCCAGCAGACTGAATCAAGCAGATTGCAGCTTTAAGGGATTTTTAGACAAGACACAACAGCTGCCTGGTAATCATTCATTTTCACTGAGCGGCGGGTGGGGAGGCGCGGCCCGCAGGAGCTGGCAATCCGGCAAAAAGAGTAGCAACAAGTTCCCACTTCGGCATAGCCCAACTACAGTATATGTGTAGTGACGCTTGTGACACTGTGAACTTAATGTGAAAATATGGAAATTAATCATAATGTCATGACTGACCAATAAAAACAGGTGTTCTGTCAATGTTTGGAAAATGGAGGAGAAGCTGATAATGGTCTGTTTTAACTGAACTCCATGACACACCAGTGAGAGCAGCACCAGATTAACCCTTTAAAAGGGACCTGCGGGCCCCTATCAACCCCCGATTTGTCACACTCAATGTCTATGTAAGATGCTGCTATGCAGCTAGCGGGCCGCACCGTCTTCACTGGTAATAGCAGAGGAGGTGGCTGACAACCTATGGTGTGAAAACGCCACAGTTAAATACACCCTACACTCTTCAGATATAGAATATCTAATGTTGCACTGCCAATATTACAACCAAAGTAAATTCCCTGGGCAAATTTACTTTGGTTGTAATATTGGCTTTTTTATGTACCACGGCACGCTAATGGTAAACTATCAGAGATGGGAAGTAACGAAGTACAAATACTTTGTTACTGTACTCAAGTAGATTTTTCTGATATTTTTACTTTACTTTACTATCTATTTTTGTGGCGACTTTTTACTTCTGCTCCTTGCGTTTTAACACAAATATCGGTACTTTCTACTCCTTACATTTTACAAAATTGGCTACTTTCGTTTCGTACAAGAGGTTATGTCGGACAATAGCGCGGACACGCGCCACACACTGCGAGCGGGTGCGCGCGCCACACGGAGAAAAAAGGGAGAGAAATGAAAAGGAGACAAGCTGTCCGGAGGATAATCAGCTGAGATTGTGTGTGTGTGCGTCTTTGAGAACTGTAAGTCGTCTAACTCATGTTGTCAGTTCACTTAAGCCTGTTGTTGGTCTATAGTTCATGCACATTTAAAGTTAGCGAGTGGTTTTGGTGTGGTCTTCACCTGTTAGCTAGGTTGCACGTTGATCTTAATGAAGCATCAACAGTTTCACCTGCTTTATTCGCATGAGTTTTTTTTTTTTTTTACCGAACTTCAGATACTGTAGTTCAATTGACAAGTGGATGGAAACTGAGCTAGAGAGAAGTCGTCTCCGTCTGTTTTAACAGACACACCTGGGGCCAAGTTGGAAACCAGAATCAGTTCTCAACTTTCACATAATTTCACTGGAGTGATCCTTATTATTGTTTACGTCATCAATACCATATTCAATCTAAATGGATGGGAATACATGTAGGCCTACTGTACGTTGCATTTGACGCACGACTAAGACAACTCAACAGATTCAGCATTCGGCATTAATTCACAGCAAATCATTGCGGGTTGATGACGCTAACGTTAGCACATAGTAGCATGGATGGCGCTAACGTTAGGACATAGTTGCATGGATGGCGCTAACGTTAGCACATAGTAGTATGGAGGGCGACATGATTGAAAATGAAGAAAACAGCAAGACATTCCCATCATCCTCAACCTTATCTGAAAGAAATGTTTGAGACAGCAGGCATCAAGAAGGACTCTTGGCCAATGTGCTGGGGAACTTCTTCATTAATGTCTGTTTAGTCATTCATATTTTAATCCTTTATTTTATTTCCAGAAGCCGTATTTGAGCACACACATAAATGTAGATTCATTTTTATGTTTGGGGGAAAGATTAAAAATAAAAACTGGATCTGTGAATTCTCACAGAATCACAACTGAATTCATATCTTGTTAATAAGTCAGCATCTTATTAACCTGGAGTCCCAGTCTCTGTCATAATAATCATACATGTTATGTTTTAGGCCTATTGGCAGACATCCATTTAAAATGTAGCCTTTGCCATATAAACACTGTGTCCTCCATGTCCACTGATGTCCCTCAGCGTGCTCTCTAGTAACATTTGTGTGCTCCAGGTAGCTTTCACAAGGCTACTTTTACTTTTATACTTTAAGTAAATTTCCAAGCCTGTACTTTGTTACTTTTACTTGAGTAAAGAAGTTTAATCAGTACTTCCACTTTTACCAGAGTATTTTTTAACACAAGTATCTGTACTTCTACTTAAGTACGGAAAGTGAGTACTTTTGCCATCTCTGTAAACTAGCAATAGAGAAGTTACAACACGCCATCAGCCAGCATTTGTCAACACAACTGGACGGTGTTGTCATAGCTGCAGGAGATTTTAACCACACCAATCTTATAAGTGTGATAACAAAACTCCCAGTCTAAATTTTACAAGTACGTAAACTTTCCAACCAGAGAAAAGCAAAACATTAAACCTAGTATACTGCAATATTTCCCAAGCATACAAAACCAGCCCTCTCCCATAACTACGTCTCTCAGATCACTTTTTTATTGCCTGACACCAGCATGTAAGCCACTCAGCTGCAGACAGAGGCCATCCATTACAACAGTGAAGGTCTGGACTGAGGGGGCTACCTCAGTTCTGTGCTGAGACAGTGACTGTAACAAAACAGGTTAAAATATTTCCAAATCAAAAACACTGGTTCAACAGCAAGCTGACTTATCTACTCTAATCCAGAGATGTGGCCTTCAGATCCGGGAAACTGCAGACCTACAAAGAGGCTCGATGTAATCTGAAACAAGGCATCAAAGAGGCCAAGTGTGAGTATAAACAGTATAGAGGAAGAGTTTTCCACTCACGATTCCAAAGAAATGTGGCAAGAAATAAAAGCTCTTTCTGGCTACAAGGACAGTTTCACAGACAACGACATCACAGATAGTCTGCTTCCAGACACACTGAACCAGTTCTTCTCCCGTTTTGACCAACGGAGCAGGACAATGTCCCCCCAGCCAGCGCTACCAGGGAAGGATGACCTTCTGCAGTTGACCCAACATCAGGTGAGGTCCGCCCTGCATGGAGTTAACCCGAGGAAGGCAGCTGGCTCAGATGGTGTCAATGGAAGAATCCTTAAGGGCTGCGCAGTCCAGCAAACAGAGGTTTTTACCACCACTGTTAACCTCTCACTACAGCAGGCTGCAGTACACACTTGCATGAAATCAGCTACTATAATCCCAGTACCAAAGAAGAACACAGTTAAGTGCCTCATTGACTACCGCCTGGTTGCGTTAACACCAGTCATCACTGAGTGCTTTAACAGACCCATTCTCTCCATATCAAATCTGGCATCCCTGCTGTTCATGACCAACACCAGTTTGCATACAAAGCAAAGAGATTAACAAAGGATGCGATCGTCAAATCCCTTCACACAGCCCTCACACACTTAGACAATGGCAACACCTATGTAAGGATACTGTCTGTGGATTTTAGCTCTGCTTTTAATACTGTCATTCCCCAGAAACTAGTACAAAAAATAAGTAACCTTGGCCTGGGCAGTTCACTGTTCATGTGGATGTTGGACTTCCTCAGTAACAGACCACAGAATGTACGGATGGGGAAGCATTCATCATCCACCCTCAAACTCAACACAGGCACACCCCAGGGCTGCGTCCTCAGCCCCCTCCTTCATTCCATTTTTATACACAACTGCTCTCTCATTCACCCCAATAACATCATTGTCAAATTTGCTGACAACACCACCATAGTAGGCCTAATGTGTAACAACAACAAGGCAGCCTACAGGGAGGAGGTTCAGCATCTGACAAACTGGTGACTTCAAATAATCTGGACTTAAACACTTCCAAAACTAAGGAAATCAGAATGGGCTTTAGGAGATGAAGGCACACTGAGCACTCTGCCCTCTCCATTCATGGGGTAGAAGTGGAGAACCCTTGGTAAATTCCTTGGTGTCCACATTTTGGCTGACCTGGACCATGCACATCTGTCACCAGGTGGGAAAGGCACAACAGAGGCTCTACTTCCTAAGGAAGCTAAAACTCACTCAACTCCCTCTCCACCTGCTGACCAACTTCTATTGGTCAGTGATAGAGAGCATCCTAACTTATTGCTGCAATGGGTGGTTCTCTAGCTTCACAGAACAGAATAGGAGGGACCCGCAGCGGGTTAGGGCTGCTGAGCACGTCACTGGAGCACCATTAACTTTACTTAGACATCTACAAACGTAGAGTGCAGAAAGACAGTTGTATTTTAAAGGACATCTCTCTCTCTTTTATCTAGTTGGAGATTCAGGTCCATCAAGCCCAAATCAAACACGTTAAAAAAACAGCATCTATCCAAAAGCTGTCAAATCCATAACCCCAAAAAGCCACTGGAAAATAACTGCTATCACACCTGGGACTGTTCTGTTTGGGCATGTTGCCTTTCTGTTAGCACTGTAAGCACTTTCATCTAGCCTAATCCCTTATGCAACCTTTTAGCTTAAATCTATTTATTTATTTTACCTTGGTATGACTGTTGGTGTTTTTAATGTTGTGTTTGCCATCAATGCAGAGCTGCTAAACTGCTTTTCATTGTCTGTAAAGCAATGACAAACAAACTATTCTATCCTACTTTATTGTTCCACAATTTGGAAAATTTCTCTTGGGCCAACCACAATGCTGCTTCCATTACCATTCCAAACATACATACATATATTATATATATATATATATATATATATACATAGATGATATTGAACAATCAACACATCAAGGTTTCTGAAGAACTGATCCCTTAGTAAATAAATTAGTATACAGTTTAATAGTAGTTTAAACCAAAGAGATTGTCCCAGGCAGTCTTGACCTAGACATTATTTTATCTGCTATTTACGGATTTACACCGTGCAAGGAAAAAAAAACCCTCAGCTATTAAGGTCTGAGAACTGTATTTCAACATGGGCCCGTTGACAACATGGGGCCTTAAGATTAGGTAGGATGGTATCCCGTTAAGGCTCCTGTCAAATTGGTTCACATTGTGTTTTAGTGGTGCACAGTATTACAAAACAAGTTATCAATTTATCAAATTACCACAAAGAAAACAGTCAACCTGGGCCCCCTGAAGGTCTGTGGCCCCTGGGCAGTTGCCCATTGTTTCACGGTTGTGGTTTTCAGTTTTTTCCTGTTTGATTATGTTAATGTATTTCCTGTTTCCTTGTTGTTTACTGTCTCATGTGTTTCTGTATTCTCTGTTTTACCATGTTCCATCTGTGTGTATGTTTTATGCTTCAGTTTCCTGTTTTATTTTGTAGTCCCTCTGTTTCTCCTGTGTCATTTCAATCAAGAGAGACACGTTTGCAGATATCCAAATAAGATTTATTGTACAGCTCAAATAAAATGTACAAAGTCTTTAGTGGTAAGACTCCATCACTATACAAATCTTTCGTATATCTATACTGTATATATTAGGGTAGAGAAACATCAGCCCCCCCGATGGACTCTAGACCTGGTGGTGGCGACGAAGGAGCCCGAAAACCGGACCGAAGGAGGCTACGGACAGCTTAGCTGGAGAAGATGACTGGAGGTTGAAGGGGAGGTGGAGGGTAGCACTATTTGCCTGCAACGACACAGAGAAAAGATTATTTAAAGCAGGGTTGTGACCCTGTGATTGGACCTTTCCATTGGTGTAACGATTCTGATTGGTTAACAGGAAGGGGAACGCATCCAACAGCTGATTCAAGTTAGGCAGAGCATTGATTATGAGTGAGGACTTCCTGAAAGGATTTACGCTGAGATACATTTCAATCAGGAGAGACTAGTTGCAGATATGCAAGTTATACACAGCATGATGAAATATACATTTATTTGATAACAGCTGAATAAATTTAGGGGTTTTCCAAGTGATTTTTGTTTTGGACTTAGTTTTGCCTGCCTGCCTCAGGACACCTTTTGTTGTAAGCCTTTTAGTTTAATAAATCTTTGGTTACACTTAACTTGAAGGTATCTACATAAGAGTGACATGACACTGTCATAAACATGTCATAAACATTAGAAACAGTTATCAACGTTGAAGACAAAAGTAAGTGTAATTCTGTTTTGTCATGACAAGTTATGGTTAGGGTTAGGGTTCATGTGTTATGACTGTGTCATGACAGTGTCATGTCACTTTTATATAGATACCTTCAAATAAAGTGGTACCAAATCTTCTTACTTTGCCTGCTGCCTCTTGGTTGCTAACTCGTGCATTTTTGGGTCCAAGCCTCACAAATCCTGACACATTGCCAGATTGGTGGTCCAGCTTTGAGTTAAAGAGTGGTTTGATGGTGAACCTATCACTACAGCAGCATGTTGCAGCTACCAGACAGATGTGTGGTGGGACTGTTCATATGGTGGATCTTGTCACTTCTTGTCTGTTAAACACGACGCAGCAAGCTGTTAAAAAAGACTGTTGTATAGTCAGCTACAGGGAATGTGATGTTAAGACTCAAAGACTCTGTATCTTGTGTGATAAAAAAACTCCCATGTATTACATTAACATATGATATGAAAAAAGAAGCAAAGATATTTAAACAACATTCTACTTGATATTTTACGATTTGGAAAATGAATCAGTCCATAAAATATTGTTTCTGTCGAGAAAAAAGATCAATGTCCAAAACTATTGTTTTTCCGGAATAAAAATGTTATCTTATTTTTATTATCTGTTATGTTTCATGTTTTGTGTGGACCCCAGGAGAAGTAGCTGATGTTCTGCATCAGCTAATGGGGATCCTAATGAAATTAAACCAACCAGTCCATCACAACAGGTGCTCGCTGCATAAAAATGTGAAGCCACGAATACTTTACAAAGTCGTGTTTCTGAATATTGTTCCCAAAGGTTAAGAATAAACTTCCATTCAAATTCATCTCTGTGTGTTCTTATGTTCAACTTCTAATGTGATAACACTAATTCATAAACTGATGCGGTGTAACTGATCCGACACAATTAACACTGCACCCAAGTGCAACTCCGTTGACTGTGTTTACTCGATGTGACAATAGAAAGCAAACACAGCTGGGCCCTCCTGTTTCTGCTTTTTCAATGTGTCACATTTGAAAGGAAAAGCAATTAACTCATGCCAACCTCTCGCCTGTAATTTCCTCCCATTAGGAGTGTTGAAGTAATGAAGTGTTATGTCAGTCTCTAACTAGTAACTATTAGACCTCAGATAATCACAGGTATGCAGGCTTTATGCAACATGTGACATGGGATTCTATTATTCTACTATCCTTCTTTCTGATATTTACCCAGGCTGTATCTTGTGACACTACAATGTGAAAAGAAGCTTATTTCTTGTAATCCTTTCCCATTTGAAAATCCTAGTTCCAGCAAAATTTCCCATTTGATATATTGCTTGTGAGGTGAGGAACTCATTCCAACAGGATGTTCTGCATATTGTAGCCCATTTCTGAGGGTTTCCAAGTGGCTCTTTTTTAATTTCATCATGACGGATTGGAAGGGGAAGCACTCTAGAACATGTTGCAAGGCATGTAATGGCAGTTACTGCAGTCTACACGTTGATTGATGTGAGGAAACTCTCTGGACATCCCAAAAGGAATGGGAGTGAGAGCAAAGGAATGGATTTTGAGACAGGGAACAGAGATGTGTGCTGATTAGGGGCCTGAACAAACCTAGAGTTGTTTCTGCAGCTCTGCTGTATGTCTGTTGAGCAACAGTTCCACTGCCACAACACAAATATACATGTACATGTCTCTGTTAGAACCAAGGAGTAAAACTATGTAAGTACAGACAAAGATACAGACAGGCTTGACAGGATTACATTAACTAATTATGTTTCTAAAACAGGGGTCTTCAATGTTTTTTGTGCCAAGGCCTCTTTAACTAAAAAAGAGACAGAGCAGAGACCCCCTATAATAGAACATAGATGCACTGGGCCGGATACATGAAAAGGAATGTATAGATCACCTGGGTAGCGCTCCTGGTAGAGCAGCCCATGTATTGAGGTTTACGCCTCGGCGCAGTGGCTGCAAGTTTAAACCCAACCTGAGGCCCTTTGTCATCTTTTCTGGGTGGGTGGTGATGATAAATGAGGGAAAATTAGTTCATGTTGTGAGTTATATGTTTTTTTTTTTATTTCTTAAAATATAAAAATAAACAAAAAATATTATTCACAAAAAGTAATGCATTGTTATTGGTATAAGGCTCAAATACAGAAGGAACATTTTCCCTTTTTTAATGGAAACGCGCTCTCATCTATGCTGCGGATTGGAAGATCAACAGAATTTAGACTTCACTGCTTTCTATCCAGGCCCCCTTCTGAATTCTTCACATTTCCTGACCCTTATTTCGGAGTTTGCAGCTATGATTAGGGTTCCCAGGGGAATAGCTTCAGATGCAGACAGACTGCAGTTAGGCCAGCAAGGCTCTCTGGTTTTTTAGTGCTCCTCGGAGCCAGCTGATCCCCTTTGGATGTAGAAATGGAAATCTCAATCTGCGTCTAATTGTAGCAGCTCAAAGGCCTGCCCATGCCACGGGTGTGCAGGCACCGAATCAGTGGAGCTATCCAAAGCTCTAAAAGCCTTACTGATTAAAAAATAATTACTACGTAACTGTTATATTTTTTTTACAGAGAAAAGTATGACTGTTAGACCATTTTACATAACTACAAACACATTTTACTTCGAACAGCCGTGTCTAAGGCTAATACACGTACTATGTATTTTCATACGTCTGCCTCATAAATTTTATCAAAGAAACTTCGACAACTATAGTTATACTTTGCAGACCAAGATTTTACATACAAAAGTTATGATTAGTTTAGAAAGTGTTATGAATTAAACTTTGAATTAGGCAGTTATAACGTCAACCAGCTACAACAAGTAAATCCTGCTTTAGTGTTGATGCATTAATTTTGAAAAACAACCTTCAAAAAGATCCATTCTACATAGTACATACTCAACCATGTCATGATTTAAATACATTCTCTCTTTTTTACCAGCTGGCTAGACTATCTGTCCAATCTGAGTTTTCTGTTGCACAACTAAAACTACTTTTGAACGTACACATGTTCCACCAAAACAAGTTCCAAAACAAGACTACTTAGCAGAGGGACCGTCATTTTTTCAGGGGCTTAGCGCTGACCAAGACGATTGTGATTGGTTTAAAGAAAGGCCAATAAACCAGAGCTGTCAACGTCCACATGGATATTAAAACCACCTCCAATAAGCAATTTATCTGATTTAAGAACTACACCTGATAAAAACCCGGAAAATTCAGATAAAAATTCAGAATATAGACCTGGAGCTTGGTAAATAACAACAAATATGTTAGCAGGTGATTGTCTTTTTAAAAAAGTACAATGATTCATTTTACGCACATATATACAGATTCGGACTGTTTTTTGATTGTCATCACATTATAAACTGGTCCAATACACATATTGAAGAAAGGCTGCAACATATCGCCGAGGACACTGATTAGTAGAAAACTTTAAAATGGAACTGCCATTCTTTTTATGTTCAATTCAATGTTCAATGTTTAATCAATATTATTATTAAATTACAATCCAACAAGCTCTTTGATGTACTTACTTAGAAGAACACTGAAAGCAGAACTGAGAACACTTTAATACCTGTTTATTAATCACAAGTAATATCGTTATCGCCATATTCAACAACATTATCGTATATTTTCCTCATGTCATGCCGCCCTATACAAAACACACAACATCTTTTAAAACTCACATTGTTAGCACAACAGTATTGGTCAATGCACATTAGATAATATTAATAACAGTAGCATGTTTTAAAAAACTTACTGATGTCAAATCTCTAGCTATTCCTCTGCCTTCTTTAGTGATGGTGCATGTAATAAATGTAGTATAATCAGTGCCCTGGAGGCGAGGCTTAGTAAGTTTGAGGAATGGCACTGCACCATGGAATCAAAATCATGTGCTTCCGTAGCTGACCAGCGGGCCAACATACTGCACCTTCTGTTAGCAGTCCCCCGGCGGACCCTGAGCAGCCAGACAAATGGGTGACTGTCCGAAATAAGCGTAGCCCTAGAGGAGCGCACGCGGTGGCGGCCGCTCCAAATCGGAGCCTATGGCTGGCCGCCAACCACTTCGCCTTTCTAACAGTTTCTCCCTACTCAGTAACACACCGGCTGGGAAGCCAACTCTGGTTATTGGGAGCTCTATACTGCGGGGCATGAAGTTGGCAACTCGTGTGTGTCCCTGGGGCCAGAGCTAGCGATATGGAATTCCATCTAAAGCAGCTGGCTAAAGATAACCGTAAATACAGTAAGATCATACTTCATGTAGGTGGTAATGATACCTGTTTATGCAAATCAGAGATCTCTAAAATCAATGTTAGACTGCAGTAATGTCACTTTGTGCATATGCAAAGACAATGTCGTACTCAGTAGTTTTCTCTGGACCCCTGCCAAACCTAATCAGCGATGACATGTACAGCCACATGTCATCCTTCCACTGCTGGTTGTCGGAGTGGTGCCCAGCTAATGATGTGGCCTTCTTAGAGAACTGGAGTGTGTTCTGGGGACAGCCTGGTCTGATTAGGAGAGATGGCATTCATCCCACTTTGGATGGAGCCACTCTCACATCAAAAAATCTGACCGAGTCTATTATCGGCCATAAACCATGACAACCAAAGTCTGATATTAGTAATCAGAAGTGCAGTGCAATGCACTCTGTGCTTCCACTGGGTCATTCACCCACTCCTAGTCTAAGGTGTCTGTCCCCCAGCTCAGATTGGTTAAATCAAAGGTAAACAAAAGAGGCGCTATACTTAAGAACCTAATTGGAATTAACACTACCACTGCAATGATAAAACAGAATAGGAAAATTAGATGGAGTATTAAATATTAAATCTCTGTCTTCTAAAGCAGTACTAGTAAATGATCTTATATCAGATAATCAAATTGATCTATTGTGTCTTACTGAAACATGGCTGGGCCATGAAGAATATGTTAATCTAAATTAATCCACTCCTCCCAGTCTTAATAATCTTAAATTCCTAGAGGCTCAGGCCGGGGGGGGTTGCAGCCATCTTTGATTCAAGCTTGTTAATTAATCCTAAACCTAAATTAAATTATAATTCGTTTGAATGTCTTGTTCTTAATCTCCAACACCCATCATGGAAAACATTACAGCCAATTATATTTGTTGTTATTTACCGAGCTCCAGGACCATATTCTGAATTTTTATCTGAATTGTCCAAGCTTTTATCAGGTGTAGTTCTTTAATCCGACAAATTACTTATTGTAGGTGGTTTTAATATCCATGTGGACTTTGACAACGATAGCCTTAGTATTGCTTTCAGCTAACTGCTAGATTCAATCGTTTTCAGTCAGAGTGTGAATAAGGCCACTCACTGTTTTAACCACACCCTCAACCTTGTGCTGACATATGGGATCGAAATTGAAGATTTAATAGTATTTCTGCAGAATCCTTTATTATCAGACCGTTCTCCAACAACTTTTGAATTCTTACTACCCGACCATACTAAAGTAAATAAAAGCTTCTACACTAGTTGCCTATGTGGCAGTGCTAAAGCTAAATTTAAGGAAGATATTCCAACAACATTTAATTTAATTCCGTTCCTTAATATAACAGAGGACCTTAACGTTAACTTTAGTCCCTCCCAAATTGATAAATTTGTAGATGGTGCTACCTACAGACAACTTTAGACTCTGTTTCTCCTCTCAAAAAGAAGATAATGAAGCAAAGGAAACTAGCACCTTGGTATAACTCCCCAACTCGTAAATTAAAACAAAATCTTGCGAAAACTTGAATCTCGTTTAAATTTGCAAGACAGTCTGAAAATGTGTAGGAAGGCCCTCAGAAATGCCAGATCAGACTATTACACATCACTAATAGAAGAAAATAAGAACAACTCAAGGTTTATTTTCAGCACTGTAGCCAGGCTGACAGATAGTCCCAGCTCTATTGAGCCATCTATTCCTATAGCTCTGAGTAGTGACGACTTCATGAGCTTCTTTAATGATGAAAGTATAACAATTAGAGATAAAATTCAACACCTTTTGCCTGCAATTTCTAATGGTTCACCTTTAAACGCAGAAGCACTAGAAAAAACAACAAGACCTGACATATGCTTAGACTGTTTCTGTCCTATAGACCTTCAACAATAAATGTCAAAGGTCTCTTTCGCTAAGCCATCTGCCTGTCTCTTAGACCTCATTCCAACGAGGCGACTTAAAGAAGCATTTCCCGTGGTCAACACTCCATTACTAGGTATGATCAATATGTGTCTAATACCAGGTTATGTACCACAGTCATTTAAAGTAGCTGTGATGAAACCTCTCCTGAAAAAAACCTCCCTTGACCCTGAGGTCTTAGCAAACTATAGACCTATATCTAACCTTCCCTTTCTCTCCAAGATCCTTGAGAAGGTAGTAACTAACCTCCTTCTCTTCACTGCTTATCTTCATAGACATCAGATTAATTTACCATATAATCAATAATATAAAAAAACTAAAGGGAGGCAGGGCAGTACAGCCTGATTTGGCAGGGGAGAGTTCTAGCCTGACCAGGCTCCTCTCTTTACCCTGTCTCTCTTAGTTATGCTGTAATAGTTTAAGACTGCCGGGGGACTTCACACTGAGCTTTTTTCTCCTTTATCTTTCCATTTGTATGCATCCATGTCCCAGAAATGCCTGTTACTAACTTAGCTCTTTATGTTCTTTCACCCCAGCATGTTTCCTTGGATCAGGGAGGTTCCAAAATCATGGTTGCAGCTGTCGCCGTGGTCCTGCTCTGCGGTGCCCTGCTACGTCCTGCTGTGGCACGTAATGCCCCACAGTACCCTGCTATGCCATGAACTACTACAAACTATTTTTTTTAGTCACTGTTCCATTATCTTTTACTGTGACTGTTATTGCCACTCTTATTCTAACCCTAACCGGCCCGTCAGACACCGCCTACCAAGAACCTGGGTCTGTCCCAGGTTTATTGCTAAAAGGGAGTTTTTCCTCTCCACTGTGGGCGGCTGTGGCTCAGTGGTAGAGCGGTTGCCTGCCAATTGGAAGGTTGGTGGTTTGATCCCCGCCCCTGCAGTCATTGTCGAAGTGTCCTTGGGCAAGACACTGAACCCCGAGATGCCCCCGGTGCTGCGCATCGGAGTGTGAATGTGTATGAATGTTTATCTGATGAGCAGGTGGCACCTTGTACGGCAGCAATGTGTGTGAATGGTGAATGTTTCCTGTAGATGTAATAGTGCTTTGAGCAGTTGTTAAGACTGGAAAGCGCTATATAAATACAGCACATTTACTGTTGCTTGCTCTGGAGGGAACTAGAACTGTTGGGTCCTTGTAAATTATGGAGTGTGCTCTAGACCTATCTGTAAAGTGTCCCAAGATAACTCTTGTTATCAATTGATACTATAATAAATTGAATTGAATTGAATTGAACAGAGGCTGTTGTGGCAGAATCATACCCAGCAGGCCCACAATAACCAAACATGGTCATGATGAAAATGTGAATAACGCATTCAAAAAGTGTTTTACCAACATTATGTGGTATAGTGTCGCACTGTATGACCCTTGGCATTATTTGACAAACGTAACATTATTAGAAATACAATAGAGGTTACTGTATGTACATCAGTATGTACAGCCATGCGTGCACCTCAAAGAAACATTAAGATTCCAGAGAAACTTGTTTGGACTTCGACACCTTGAAAAAACTGTAGTCCCATGAAATATAAATGTTGTAGAAAAGTTAAAAGTTCATTCGTCTAAAAACTCTTGCCCAGAATGTACAGAAAGATTTTGAGATGTCCTTTTTTTTAAGAAAAGTGTCCATGAAGTGTCAGTACTGTATAATTCTTGTTTTGATTTGATTTGTTTTTCCACCAATGTAAAACCTTAACTTATATTTGATCTAAACTCATTCTGTTTATTTCTACCCTACGAAACATCACAGAAAGAGGTCAATGAAACTACAGACACCCCCCCCCCCCCCCCCCCCCAGACTAAAGCGACTTAAGGGAAAATGTCCTTCACTTGGATTTGATGAATGGCTGCTCCCAGGGCTTCTCATTTCACACTGAGGGTTGATTATTTTCTAGGATATCATATGAATAAATGAATGCCTTGTTCG
Organism: Etheostoma spectabile; assembly: GCF_008692095.1. Lineage (NCBI taxonomy): Eukaryota > Metazoa > Chordata > Actinopteri > Perciformes > Percidae > Etheostoma > Etheostoma spectabile. The sequence goes on along the minus strand of NC_045750.1, from coordinate 18,705,239 downwards.
TTTTGTTCACACACACACATGAAAGAGGGAGCGTAACCATCCTCTGGATATTAAAACTTGCTTCAGAACAGGTCGGTCCAAATCCCCTAAGAAAAGACAATGTTGTTATACTCAATAAATGTGTTAAGAGAAAATCACTTCAAGGATAGCCCTTTCCTGTTTGAGCGTTTCATCCCACACCGTTCCCTCAACACCTTCAGATATCAATAGCAGGCTAAGCCAATGTCCGTTAGGCTTGTACAAGGTGAAAAATGACCAGATAATGTTTATCGTGCGGATAATTAGCTAGGTCATTAGCAATGATACACAGCTCTTGGTGCATCAAAGCCTGTGTGTTACCGGCTGGTCAGGCACTCAAATGCCTGAGGCCAAGCAGCTGTGAGGAAAGAAAGAGGAAAAGGGAAGAGAAATCAATACTTTATTACCTCAATTAAACTTGAATAATCGTTGCCCCTGCTCAAGGTGCAGCACACTGGGTCCAAGGTGAGCACAGCTTTTAATAGGACATTAAAACAATCTGCAAGTCCAGAGAGCTGAAGCCATATGTTAGATTCAGTAGGGAAAGAAGTATTCAGATGGTTTACTTAAGTTAACTACTAATACCATACTGCAAAAATACTCCAACAATCTTTGACATTGGTCCAGTATTAAGCATGGGGCAAATGTGCATCGTCAATGTCTGTCCACTAAAAGTTCTTTTTTTGCCGCTGACAGGCTCTGTTTATTATTCTAAGTGTGTGTCTGTATCCCTACAGAGATAGAACCTTTTTTTTTTTTTAATTAACTTACTTTGTAGCTTGTTTTGCTGCCGCCACCTGCAGCCATCTTGCTTAACACTGGACCAATGTCAAAGATTGTTGTGTCACTTAGCCACAAAAACACAAAAGAGAAAAAAAAGGAAGTTACCCTTTAACTGCAACGGCTGCTTAAACAACAACAATCATTATCCAGCTCACAGTCACCTTTCCTCGGCTAAATGTAACTGTAATGACTCCTAAACTTACTTGTCATGTGACACTTTGTCATGTGACCGGCTGCCGTTAGCCGTAATTTCTTAGGCTATCATACAAATTGTTGTGAATGCATTTTCAGACAATATCATTCAAAGCCAGTCATGACAATGCGTTGCATTAATACAAGTCAACAGTGTTTGAAGAATTATAGCCTACCTGAGCAAATACACTTACTCTAAGTTGCATTCCATCACTGCAAGTCAACATAACAAAAGCTTCATCAATTCTTTTGCAAAATGACAAAAGCACCTTCCTGCTGTAGCGATTATGTTCACACACCACTAACAAATCATCGTCATGGAAATAACATTATCAGTGGGTCCCTCCAATTAAATGACAAAATGCATTGACAGTTTTCCATGTGAGGCCCTATCAGCCAAGCTAAGCTCAGCATTTATTCTTTCATAAAGACTTCTGCACTTCACCCACCTCTCTCTCTTCCTAAACGGATCAGCTGTTTCCAGGCGTTCACTTTTCAGTTAAACCAACCAGAATTGTCAGTGAAATTTCACGAGCCAATCGCAGCAAGGCATCCCTGCTTTAAATCGGTGTCTCTTTCTGCTACTGTCAGTTGTCATTTCAGGCAAAGCATGCAACCCTCCTCCTCCCCTTCTCCTTCCAGTCATCGTCACCCACGGCACCCTGGGTTCTCCTCCGGCAGACCGCTCCCATCGGCTCCTTCGGTCCGGCCTTTTGGCTCCTTCACTACCGCCGCCACCACCAATTCAATTTTATTTATAGTATTAACTCATAACAAGAGTTATCTCGAGACACTTTACAGGTAGAATAGGTCTAGACCACACTCTATAATTTACAAGAACCCAACAGCTCTAGTAGTTTCCTCCAGAGCAAGCAACAGTGCAACAGTGGCGAGGAACAAAACTCCCTTTTAGGAAGAAACCTCGGACAGACCCAGGCTCTTGGGAGGCGGTGTCTGACGGGCCGGTTGGGGTTAGAATGAAGAGTGGCAATAACAGTCACAGTAAAAGATAATGGAACAGTAACTAAAAATAGTAGTTTGTAGTAGTTAACAGCATAGCAGGGCACAGCAGGACGTAGCAGGGCACCACCGAGCGTAGCAGGATGTAACAGGGCATTGCAGGCCGTTTAGCCACCAGTGTCTTGACTCCATTGGGGGGGATTTGTTTTGGTTTAGCTACCCCTTTAAAATAATTTTATAATGATAGAGTTGAATCTCCAAAGACTCTGTAAATTTCATATTATGCATACATACAAATTAACCTTTGCACATTTGCAACAAAGTCTCTCTTGATTACACTATAGTATGGTTAACGTTTGGTTAGGTTAAGGGAAACTTTGTGGTTTAGATTAAAATAGGTAAGTTTTAAAAAAGGGAAGCACCATTTTTTCCAGAGAGCTGCAGTTTCTAGATTCTCAATGACTTTCAAGGATCCCTGACCAACCAAGCTTAAACAACCACAAATGTTGTTGCAAATGGAGTACAGTGTTCCCTGTGATGTAAAGAAAGAATTCATTCAACTTCACTATGACATTTAAAATCAAACCCTGTTAGACAGAAACAAATTAGAAACAATTAGGGATATATTTTCCATTAACATTCAGAGTAATAAGGAAAATGAGTATGCTTCCCATAAAAGAATACGGCTCTCTCTTTAACGTTAATTGCCGCTGATTAATCTGTGTGATGAATGACCGAATAGCCATTCAGACTGTAGAGTCATCCAAGGCCCATCTATTTTTCAAAATATATGTTCATTAGTAAAGTCTTCAGTCTAACTTCCCTTCTTACCTGATATTTGTCGATTTGACAATAGTGTTCAACCTACAGTGTGCATGATGAATGGCCAATCTGTGCTAATGATACATGCTAGAGATTGCTTTGCATAGAAACACAGCAGAAGCATTACTTTTTAATTTGATTTATTGCGCTTTAATACGAGCATATGTGAGGGCTAAAAGAATCCACACCCACACAGAGGAGCACCTGGCACACACACTATTTATTTCATGTAATTGCCCACACACACCACAAAGATAAACTGGTAAGCAGAGCTATCATCTTGTTTTGCGCCCCATGTGGTAGTCAAACGTCAATCATTTTCCTGTATAGGTCCTAAATATTTTCGACATGCTAGCTGCTCCAGAGAAACACCATGTTTTGTATAGGATGGGACACCAGCCGGCCGGTTGGTCTGTTCCTGCAGGCAGAAGTGCCATGGCAGCACTCTTTTTTCAAGGAGGAAACATCTTCCTCAACACGTCCACTGTCATGCTCACTTCAGCCAGTGCTTGTCAGCATGATATACTCGCGGGAGATAAGGGAGGGATGCCCTATAGAATGACAGTCTGTCAGGCCTGCAGGCAGGAGAACAGTCAGGCTGACCGGTGGGGGGAACAAGGAGAGAGAAAAAGCTTTCTGGCTCTCTCCCTGCATCCATCTGCCTTTGATAGAAGCAGTGATGGGGCGTATAACAAGCTGCATCTGAATATTTTAAAGGGAGCATCCATGACTTTTGATGTACAGACCTCTATGCAAATCAGGTTGAAGATACACGTCCCACTTCCCTTTATTCTTCTCAATAGAATTCCTTTTTTGTTTTTTTTAATAAAGCAAAATGAACTCTTGTTAAATTCCTCTGCCTCCCACTTTATTTAGCATCGCAACCTGTACACACATTATTGCCTCATGAAGTTGTTATGATAACTGTGTTACCAGTATTGACACAATCAGCAGGTAAGGACTATTGATTTAGAGCAGGGATGTCAAACTCCTTTTTACTAAGAATCAGACTGGAAAAGAATCTCACATCAAGGGCCAGACTTGTACAGTTTACGGATATGGTTTTAAACACATATAGTCAGGTATCTTATCTTTGATTATTTTTTAGGCGTTTTTGTTGCTCTTTCAGATTATTTTGGCTTTCTCAGACGTTTTTGTCCGTTTTTGCAACGTTGCTTTTATGACACTCAATTTGACGTTTGTCAAACTTCGGTCGACATAAAGCCCTAAAAAAGTCAGCCATCATAGAGTTTAGCAAATCAAGCATAACAGTGATTTCACAGCCTACTTATAAAAACTCTCCGCTTCTAGGAGAATTTCTGAGTCTCAAAGTCGGCAAATCTGCCAAATTCTGCTGTGAGTGTGGCGTGATTGGAGTTTGAAAACAGTTTCTCGTATTTTTTGTGTGGTCACAACTAGGCAGGGCCAAACTTTAGGGTGAACCTAATATAAAAGGTGGGAACAATCGAAATCGTCCCGCGGGCCTTGAGTTTGACACATTAGATCTAGAGTCGCATTTCTGTCCACCTGACGAATGTGAGTCCAACTTTGACTCTGTGGCTCTGTAGCTTGATGGAAACCACTCCCTCAGTCACTCACTATTCCCTAAATAGTATTTATTAAATAGTACTATAGAGGGAATTTGAGCATTCGGACATGCACTGAAAACAATGATTATAAGATCAGTAAGTGATCCTAATTTGTCAGTGACATGCTCAGTATCTATACATGCACTAATGGAGAGATGTCAGTAGGGGGGGGCTGCCCACGGAAGGGCACCCTTAGCAGTTGGTGTTTCAGTGTCTTGTTCAAGAGAATCTTGGCAGTGCCCAAGAGGTGAACTGACATCTCTCCAGCTACCAGTCCACCACCCTACTTTGGTCCGTATGGGGACTTGAACCAGGGACCCTCCGGTTCCCAACCCCACTCCCTACGGACTGAGCTACTGCCACATGTTGCATCAGGAGATGCGCCACTTATTCATGTAAACAAACCCAAACAAAAATACTACTATAATAATATAAATGCCAATATGTCCTTCAAACAAACCTAGCACCCAGGAGAATAATAAAATGCTGTATATAAAGTATTTTGCACGTTATAGTTCCACTCTCTACAAATGAAAATCCGCTCCATTTTTCCCTTTTCAGTTTTACGGGTGCTTCTGCTTCTTCTTCTCTTCCGGGAAAATTGGACATGTTGCATTGTGGGATAAAGGGGTAAAATGCAGGGTACATCACATGTACACTCCACAAATTAGTTGTGCATTGGGGGTATTTTACAGTGGACAAGGTAGTGAATTAAATTAACCGCTGAGAATTTGAACACCACTACAAAATGGCAAACACACAATCGAGAACTATTTTTGTGATAGGGAACGGTTTGGAACACAGTTTATGTGTCTAATGGAATGCAGGTGAGTCTCTCTGATTGGCTGTGTACATAATGGTGTAGAAGAGAATGTACCTTGTTCCATGAAGCTCATTGGTTCCAAAGAAGCAGATACTGGTATGTGAGACTGGCGTCCTTATCCTCTGTGGGCTCTCCTCTCTTTGTTTCCAGACAGCCAGCATGCTGTTGTTCACATTGGTAAAACAGTGTAAATAGAATGATACAGTACGTAGTAGCCCTGGGATCCAAAAGAGTGGGTAGCATTTTTAGTTCAGTTTTTTTTTTTTTATTAGGACATTAATGTTCTGGATAGGTATACTATATCTTGAATTGATTTAGTACTATTTTGTATGTTATTTTGCTGTTAGCCTATACCCTATGTCTTAAGTGTCCCAAAAGTTGTGAATAATAAATGTTTTTTTCAGTGGAAGAGAAGAGTTTCTTTTTTCATGCAGCAGCAGGTTTCCCTGCAGGCCAGGGCATACAATTAGAACATTTGATCTGCCTTATTGGCTACTAAATGCTCCAATAAGTCTACCCTAAATTTACCCTAGATGCAAACATTATCTGAGGTTTGTTACAGGGCCGGTAGTGTACAGTTGGATTATCAGAGATGCATGTTGGGCTGAAAACTGTGTGCAAGAAAACCAGAACGAAGACTTAAAAGAAGCTAAAAAGCTCCACAGTTCTGAGGGCAACTGCTGAGTTGGGGGGTAATTCTGCATGGTTTTGAATCTAAGCATATACAATTTCACTTAACACTTAGCTAAGCTAAAGACACTAATTATGGCCGATTTAAAACATAGCACCTTTATTTATTCAGGTAGGGCCAAATGAGAGCAAGCTCTCATTTCCAAGACACACTAATTACATGCCATATAAAATTTCAATAAATACAGTATACAAATGACTGAACATAGTAATTAATAATATACAGTGTACATATAAAACACTTACAGAATGTTAAAAAACTCAAAGAGCACATGTGCATTCCGAATATATGGACTCATTAATAAGAAATTTAAAATTACATGGAATCAGGCTGTTCAATTTTGTTGGGCATTCAATCAAGTTATACATCAGCCTGTTGGCTTCCTACAAGTAGTCTTGCATGTCCAGACCTTACTCCACAGTGCTGCGGTAGAAGGTCTGGGTAGTCCATACAACATTCCTGGATGGGAGGAAAACGTGCTCTGGTTTATTGGCATTTCTTTAAACCAATCAGAATCGTCTTGGGTTTGGGTTTATCCTCCAGAGATCTGAGGAGCAGGTAACCATAGTCCTCAGAAATCCACTGGAGGTAAGAACGCCAACACAGAGATGGAGGAAGATGACGAAAATGAGAGACATCCGTTGGAATTTACGGTGGCACCAGAGTAATCCCGGAAATTCCACGTCACGGATACAAACTATATGGAGCATAATACTCAAATGCAGTTCTGCCTAATCCTTTCCTAACTAATATTTAGGAAGGGTTAAGGTTGGATTGCTCTCAGTTAGGAGGGGACCTGGCCAAATTACCACTGCAGGGGCACAACTCATTAATTCAGCAGCCAAAAAGTTCTGCTACTCTGCAAATCAATGTGTAATCATCCAGATATTATCCAATAGATTTCCATAACCATCCACCTCACATACTCCTATATTGAACACTGTGATACTCAATAAGCTCTCGTATTTCACAATAAAAGTCCAACCCCTGATGTAACAGCTATAAAAAATAGATACAGGCTGAGTGGATGACCAAAGATGATGGGTTTAATGTGATTCAGGTGTACTGGCAAGACATTTAGTTTAGCTCAACATTCTTTTTTGGTTACCCACTTCCACCAGGCCTCCCACGCAGGACAGCCAAGAGTCTATTTACGGACACTCGAACTGCAAGCTTTTCTCGCCATGCAAAAAAGATCTCAGCTAAAGTGCAGTCATGCATAAACATGAAGCCTAAAAGTATTGCCACATTTTTATGTATTGATACAAGGGTTGGGGAGAAACAAAGTGCTTCTGAGAGCTGACCCTTTCATTTTTTTCTGATAGTTAGCCTGCAGCTCCACATGTCAAACTAAATGTAAGTTAGCATGGAGAGGGCTCGATGGGAATGCGTTCTATTGTGGGTGAAAGATCTTTGAAGCATAACCCACTCTTTCTGAACATTGTAAATTTAGATTTACATGAGTGAGTAGAAGTTCAGATGTCAAAGTTCCACAGTGAAAATAATATGACAGCCTTTAAAAATAATCCCAAAATTAGGAATTTGACCCCTTATTTATTGAGGGCTCTGAAATGCTACACATTCCTGTATTTAATTACCAATTCCAACACAGTGCAAAGAAAAAGCTTGAAAGGACTCAAAAAGGGTTCCTTCTAACTGCAGGGCTAGGAGTCAAAAGCAGCAAAGTGAGAGTAATTACAGGTATTGATTCACAGCTCCAATTATACGAGGCAAATTTGACCTGTGCAGACTATGATAGTTTTTCTATTAATTCCCTCTCAGTGTTTTCTTTTCCAGAATGCAAATGATTCATGAAGGAATCATGTAGCATGAGCAACTTGTTTTCTTTTCACTGGCTGTGAGAAGACAGTCCAATCTTTCTTTTCAACACCCAGCCAAAAAGACAGCTCTCAAACATGGCAGGTTATGAAACAGTGGGCTCCATAGGGAGCATATACCGTAGGAGCAACACAGTCAGACTGAAAGAGACGCAAAAAACCATGGTAGCTTGGCATCTCTTTGTGATTATTTTTGCATCTCTGTAGTTGTGTTTTGTGGTCTTTGTCGTTCTGTCTTTCTGTGGTCGTTTTGTGTCTCTTTGACACCTATCTGTCTCTACTGTATATTCACACAGTGCTGCCATCTGGCCACAGTTACAGGACTCTGAGATGTAGAAGGACTTGCTCTGGCCCAAGTTTTGTCACTTCTGCCATGCACTGCAGAAGAACAACTATCTCGCTGACTTTGTGTAGATCCGGTGTAGTTGGAAATATGGTTTTTTCCAGGGCTTGAAATTAGCATCCCCGAACTGCCAAATACGGGTAGATTTCAGGAGTGGCGTGTTAAACTGTCCCTCTCCCTAGCCAAATTGTCGGGTGGCATGCATTTATGTTGTAACACTGGTGGCTAGAGTACTGTGCCACCGCCCAACACAGCTGTAACCCAGTGTGAAGCCCACGGCTGGAGTACGGTGGCACGTACGGGCCCGTATGGCACATCAGACCAGCAAGTGTTGGAATTTAAAATGTTATATATGCTTAAACATTGTGTGTGATTTGCATTATGCATTTAAGCTAAAAGGCAAAAGCATTATTTCAACATAAATGAAGACATGTTGGTCATGTATTAAGTTTGTTGTTCATTCATTAAGTTGTTTTACAATACTCTGTTCTATAATATAAGATGTTCTGGTACATTCTCCTAAATGTGTCAGAAGCAAAATTGATTGTTAGGGACGCTTCCTGAATCTGGTTTCAGTCCCACTTTTACAGCCCAACTGATCTTTTGCTCTGCAAGACCTGAACTGAGGGTCATAAACTTTCAGTCACATTCCAACTGAAAGATAACGAATAAGCACACAAACACATCACATCACTGTGACCTGGAGACCTCACCCTTTGTAAATAAGACTAGGGGTGCGAGAGCCAAAGAGCCAGACAAAGGAAGGGGAGAGCTGTGACAGCTTGATCCAGGTAACTTTGTCTCAGGATATCCTATTTAATAAAAAGGATTCACACATCAGCATCTGAGGTTCTGACTACTAATTGACTGAACCCTGAGACCAGAGAAGGATTTAGCTCCAACACGAGCCATGGCAACCCCATAAAATATCCCCCAGAACTGAGTTCAGTGCATGCGCGTAACATGACAAGCCAAGGCAACGGTTGCGTCTGTATTGGTTTGTGGAAGTGCAGAGAGAGAGCGCAGCAGGACAATTTACTTAACGCATGGTGGCAGCACGGTGGCCCAATGCTTAGCACTGTGGCCTCACAGCAAGAAGGTTTCAGGTTTGAATCCAGGTTGTTCGTGCCTTTCTGTGTGGAGTTTGTATGTTCTCCCCATCTGTATGGGTTTTCTCTGGATGCTGCGGTTTTCCCCATCATCAAAAAACATGTTCTAGGTTCTCCGGTCAGTCCCTTGATAGAGGCACTGGCTCAGATCTGCAGTCCCCTGCCGCTGTAAATGGCTGTCCATTGCTCCCCTGAGGGATGGGTTAAATGCAGAGAATTACTTTTGCTACATGTATGTGTGTGTAACAATAAAGTATCTTTCCCTTACCTTTAAAAAAAATTGTGGTTTATATATAAAATGTATTTTTTGTTAATGTATCGAGCAACCATGTAGCACCAGCAAAAGAAAAACTCTGGCACCACCACTGGTCTTGATTTGTTTTTCAGTGCTCACTTCTATTTAAAAGTGTTGTTAATCTGGCTCTTCAAGTTAATTGTAGCGCACTATAGTCAATTTTATTCAAATAAAACGTAATTACCCACAAAATAGCGGCTAGGGAAGATACTGAGTGGCTAGTAGCTTTGGAAAACCATTAGCCAAAGTTAATGTCAAGCCCTGGTTGTTTCTATGAGTCCTGTCTTTATGTTATCTGTTGATTTATTTGTCCGTGTATATTGCCATGTGCATGAAACACAATGTGTAAACAAATCTCTCTCATGGAACAACAAATATCTATGTGTGGCCCACATTCAGTAATCCGTCCACACTCACCAGCACCAGAGCTACACAGGGGTGTTGAACTGGGGGTGGAAAGGGGACTGAGTACCCAGGGCCCTTATATGAGGATGCCCAAAAAGATGCCAGAATGAGTAGCTGGCAATGTGGGTAGGGGCTCATAGAGCAGGGGTGTCAAACATACGGCCCGTTAGCCAGAATCGGTCCAATCAGACCCATTCGAAGACTTTGCAGAGAAGTAAATTAATTCCAGTTCCAAATTTACCACTTTCATCTCAGAGAATATCCTGAGATGAAAAAAGTTCTTTTTTGGTAAAGTTGCAACTTTAATGTTAGAAATTCTGAATTTTTATTCGCAACATAACCCCTCTCTCCTGGGTCTGTCACATTATTTTTTTTCCTACATTGGGCCTTAGAATGCTGTTGAGAAGAAGCAACTTGCAGTTACCAACATAAAGCTAACATGAAACTCTGTGGCAGATAAAGTTTCTGATCTTTCTGGAGCAGTTTACTGGTCTGGCCCACTTGAGATCAAATTAGGGGTATGTGGCCCAAATGAGTTTGACCCCCTGCCATAGAGAATGCCTTTCTACAGGGCCCATAATTTTGTGCTACGCCCCTGGAGCTATGTGACTTATACGTGAAGAAGTTGACATAATTTAAGGTAAGGGTCTGCACTTCTACCCTAATAGTTACAAAAATAGGGATGTCTGTTAGAAAGTAGATGTGGACAGAGTCTTTATAGACGTAAAGAGAATCTTTCACCAAGTAGTTTATCGAGAGCAATGACAGGCTGGGTCAGAGGCAACAGTCACTGCAGGTGATGAACATCTGAAGTATACTGCCCCAAAAAAAGTGGTAAAATCCTAGAACCTTGAGGCTCTAAAGCCAAAAGCCAATATGTTATATCTTGTAAGAAACACACTCTGGTCTGATTAGGTTGCATTTCTTCTGAATTTGATGGGACAGCATGAAAATAAAGATGAAGAATCTCTGGGGGTCCATAGTCTGTAAAGGTTAAATAAACTGGAAAATACAATCTGTGGACTTTGGATAAGGTTATAAGAAGCCCCACTGACCTCAGGAATGCTACTGATGAGCCTCTGTGCCCAGATTCATCTCATCCCTGTAGCAAAATGTGCACCAGTATAAAGTAGGTGTCACAGGGCCTATATAGCCAGCTATCAGAACAGCTGACCTCTAGAGACTTATGAGCTGGAGAGTGGCTAAACCTCAGAGCCCGGGCTGTTTTCTCTCCTGTCAGTCTATGAAAGGATAACTAGCTTCTCAGAGTCCCGTCTGTGTGGGAATACAACCTTTGTGAGTTCATGCTCGTCTTTTTTTCCCCAAGACGGAATGTCAGCTTACCCTAGAGGTGATGAACAAATTAATTAGTCAGCTGGATCGGTGTAAAACCCTGCATTTGTATTGTAAGATGAAACTTGACATGCTATTATAAGAGAGCCACAGAAATACTGGAAAGCCTGTCTGCAAACCAGTCCGCATTTTTAATAAAATGGATGGCCAGGTGGATTTGCGGTTGGAGAAACGAAGGTCAATCTACAAGACTTACCCTAAAATTCATAAATGTTACCATTGATAATAATGTATTCAAGATTACATGATTGACTTGAAAAATGAATGGATTGTAACATTTAGGTTTTTAGTTTATTGGGGACGTTGGGCATGAGAAGTTGAGCTAAAATCATGAATGCATCCCTGTGTTCTATTTGTTCTATTTAGCAAAAATTCACAGAAAACGTGCTTATTATACAGAAATGTGCTTTGTTAAAGTTTAAGGGGTTATTATGTAATTAAAACGTCCCAGTTTTGGGGTAAACTCTGAAATTGTAAGCTGTATGCCTGAATAAATAAGAATCTTAAAAAACATAATTTATTAGCTATTGTGAAAAAAATCCCTTTCTACCAACTTAAAATTCATGACGAAAACTCCAAATGAATGGGTATGTAAAGGAGAAAGTGGTGTGCCCTGTGTAATAAAGAAATAGGTGAAGGATAATATAAGGAAGTGTTATTTCATGCAATCAAAATGACTTGTTAAATGTGAAACAGTTTTTAATTTATCATAAAACACAGTTTGGACCTTCAGTCGTGATTGTGTATTTTGCTCTGTTTCCTGTTTTATTTTGAAGTTTTCTGTCTGGTTAACATCCTGTATTGTGTTTTCCCGTCCTTTGTGATTGTCTGTTCCGCCCTCTTGTCTTTCACCTGTTTCCAGCCCTTGTGTCTCCTGTTCTGTTTAACGTAGTTACCAGTTGTATTTAGTCTCTGTGTTGTCTTTATCTAGTGTCCGTATATTGTTTTGTTAAGAGGTTATGCGTGTGGAGTTCCTGTGTTTGAGTTGTCGGTATTTCTGTTTTTTTGCTTTCTGCGTTCTGGAGGGATTTTTGCCTGCTCTGTTCAGGACTCTGTTTGTTTGGAATAGACTTTCTTTTAATAAATATTCAAGCTCATCACTTTGCCTGCCACCTCCTCTCTGCAATTGAGTTCAACGTCTTCTACCTAAAAACAACTTCCCCTTATTATATTTATGTAGGTTACTGGGGTCATCTTAAGCATAGTCTATATCCTTGACGTTTCACTTCTGGGATTGCTCCAGTGCTGCAGTAAATTCCGCCGGATGTATGTCTTATCCGTCCCTTTTCTTTGTGTAGGCGTTCTAACCTCCGGTGGATTTCTGAGGACTATGGTGACCTGGTCCTCAGATCTCGGCAGGGTAAATCCAGACAGCTAGCTAGACTATCTGTCCAATCTGAGTTGTCTCACGCAACGACTATGTTAAAGCATCTCTGCGGAGTTTAGCGCTGCCCATGACGATTCTGATTGATTTAAAGAAATGCTATTAAACCAGAGCACGTTTTCCTCCCATCCCTGAATGCTATGTGGAGCAGCCAGACCCTTGGCGCGCTTTGGAGAAGGTTCTGGCAACGCAATATCTTAAGCATAAAAAGCTGCATTTCTGGCTTTTTTACTCAACAAACAGATTTTAAGCACATTTATTCCAAAAGCAGTTTTTCTGAGATTTCATGCTTAACAAAGAAGCAGACACTGAAGTGTTTTCCGCATTATGTGGACAGATGCAATGCTTTTTGAAGGAAACATATTTTAATTTTCCTTATTTTCTGTCATGTTCGTAATGTTAGAATGTTAGATGATCATAAGAACGTATTTAAAAGAAATTCCTGTAAGCAAAACCTCACATATCACACAGCTCTGAACTCTTTGATTTCAACACTTTTTCTACTTTCAGCTGGGTATAATGTCATACTGAGCTGGGTTTCCATATATTGCCATCTGCTCCACACAGCAAGGAACTGCCGTGTTGTAGCTACATGCTCAGGGAAACCTGTAATCTTGAATAGAAGAGTTTTTTTTAAATATTTTTCAGTCCTTTACAGACAATGAAAAGCAGTTTAGCAGCTCCGCATTGACGGCAAAACACATCATTAAAAACACAAACAGTCATGCCACAATAACAAAATAACCAAATTTGAGAGTTCAAAAAGTTGCATAAATTATTAGGGTAGATGAAAGTGCATCCAGTGCTAACAGACAGACAAACAGGCTACACGCCCAAAAAGAACAGTCCCAGGTGTGATAGCAGTTATTTTCCAATGGCTATCTGGGGTTATGGATTTGACAGATTTTGGATGGATGCTTCGGATAGTTTTTTAACCTGCTTGATTGATCTTGATGGACCTGAATCTCCTACTAGAGGAGAGTAGAGAAAAAGGAGAGTGGCTAAGGTGTGTAATGTCCTGGAAGAGACAACTGCCAGTAGATGTCTAAGTGAAGGCAATGGTGCTCCAATGAGGCGCTCAGCAGCAATAGGTTAGGATGCTCTCTATCACTGACCAATAGAAGTTGGTCAGCAGGTGGAGAGGGAGGTGAGTGAGTTTTAGCTTCCTTAGGAAGTAGAGCCTCTGTTGTGCCTTTCCCACCTGGTGACAGATATGCGTGGTCCAGGTGAGGTCAGACAACATAAGGAATTTAAAGCTCTCACACATCTACTTCCTCTCCATGAATGGAAAGGGCAGAGTGCTCGGTCCGGTGTTTAAGTTCAGGTTATTTTGAAGACACTAGTTTGTTGATGGTTGGATGCCGATGTTGTTAATTTCTGCCCAATTTCAGGTTACATTCCTGAGTGAGAAAGTAGCCAAGTTAGCAACACTGGACAGCAACAGCAGAGCATAGATGCGGACACTCCATAGACCCGGAAATGCTTACCAATCAGAGCATACTGGGCTTTTTAAGGAGAGGAGGGCTTAAAGAGACAGGTGCTCCATCAAAGCGTCTCAGACAGATGGTGAATACAGGTGCAGCAGCCATGGGAAGTATGAGAAGAATAAAGTGTTTTTGGAAATTTAAGCAAAATGCAAACATTTCTTCTTTTTTTTTACCAATGATTCACCCAAATATTTTCCGTTTCCACAGTTCCCCGCTACAGCAACTACATCATACCTTTTTCAGCAACACAGAGCAAAAGCAAAAAAGCCAAAAGCCATGTCATGTTCTTCTACATAAATGAAATTCACGTCAGACATGACTGACTGACTTGTGATCTGCATACTTCTAAGAAAACTACTTGTTTTTAGAAATGTCCCATGATATATTGCTTCTAGAAGTGTATTATTCAACCTTTTTATTTTGTTCAAGAAGGAAAAGAAAATTGCAATACTCAATACCATTGAATCGCCATACTTCTAGAATAACAATAAATGAAAATGGCAATACAAATCCAATCAGCACCCAAGTATCGAATCAGGACATCTTCCCAGCTCTATAAAATACAAGTATGAACCTAAAAACAGAATATAACAGTTCTCCTTTAAACAAGTCTGACAAAGCGCTGTGTGGCTCTGCAGCGAGTTCGGGAAAGTCTGCTAAAGTTCTGAGTGACACAGAGAAACACAAAACCAGAAGTCAGACGATCAATTCAATAGAACTTAAGCTATCTATTAGGAAATTTAGCACCGAGCTACAGAAATGAGCTTGTATGCTAAAGCTTGAGAGATTGGCATTGGATATTCCACTGTAAATGATTAGTGTATCTAGAGGAAAATGACATGAAAGAGCCTAAAATACAGAATATCAGCATTTAATCACTGGAACATTAATCATGGTCAACCTGTCTTGGAGGTAGTTTAGCTAAAAAACTAGCCACAACCTTTCTTTGTAGGAAGGTCCTGAATCCTGTGGGACGCTTCTAAACTTCACAGAAGGAGATCAATTGAGGTGCTAAAGTTAGTGGTTTCCCCTGAATTGCTCATTTATTAGACAACCTTTGTTAACCTGGTATTATTCAAGCAATATAAACGTAGAGTTTCTCCAAATAAAGACAGAGGTTGATCAGCTCTCCGAGACCAGAGTTAATTGATCCTGGAGGGGAAGATCAATTGTTACCGCAGCACAGGGAACAGGCAAGTAGAGCCAAGATCCAGATAGCTTTCAGCTTTAATTCCAAACTATCATTAGCAGAAGGGAACAGAGGTGTTGAGATCAACAGCGTGCTGTGCTGTACAGTACAATATGCGCTCCCGAATCACAGTTTAATTTGCTAAGATGTTAATGAGTCTGTGTGAGAGGCAACAAGTGCCAGCAAACAAGTAGTATATTAAAAAATGGCATTGTGTACCTGATGCTGCTTGAAGCATTAAAGCTTTAGAGAGTAACTTTTGTTTGGTTTGAATGTAACATCCGTTACATTCAAGCCATTGCCAAATGAGTTGATACAGAGCTAATTAAGACCATCAGCTCCACACATCTCTCTCTGTATCTCTCAGTTTACAAAATGGTGTTGCCCTGCAACTTGCAGTGTGCGGTTGCTCGAGTGAAGATAATTACCTCTTCAGAAGAGTCCATCATATTTCTCAAGTAGTCTATATTGTCAGCATTTCATTTCCGGGATTGCTCATTCTTCTGGATGTCCCTAATTTTTAGACAGATGTCCCCTCACCTTTCTCTGTCTTTTTTTTGGCATTCTAACCCCCCATGGATTTCTGAGGACTATGGTTACCTGCTCCTCAGATCTCTGTAGGGTAAATCCAGACAGCTAGCTAGATTATCTGTCCAATCTGAGTTTTCTGTTGCACGACTAAACAAGTTTATTCCCGAGGCTATTTTGCAGAGGCACCGTAGCTCCGTCCGGCACTTGGCACCGCCCAAGATGATTGTGATTGGTTCAAAGAAATGCCAATAAACCAGAGCATGTTTTCCTCCCATCAAGGAATGCTGTGTGGACTTGCCAGACCTTCATTGACAGCAATGTGGAGGAAGGTTTGACTATGTGAGACTATTTGTAGAGAGCCAACAAGCTGATGTATAAATAACTTGATTGAATATGGGTCCAACGCTTTCTAGCTAAATCCATCTGGACAGGACCAAGAGGGATGCTTTGGGAAGTTTGAGAGGGTAAAAGTTAATTATTCAACAGTAAAGACAGCCCAGTTTATTTGTTAATCAGTTCCTATTTTAGTTGTATTGATATTGATGCGATCTAATATTCCAAGCTGGTGGTCAGTAGAGGGCACTTTGCTTGATGTGTGGGTAGTTTGTCACCATTGATTTGCAGTAGACATTCAGTTTGCTGTTATTTTCTGGTTTTCTTCTAGCAAATATCTAACTGTGGTTTTGGCTCGCCTTTTCTAGTGTGTGCCATAGAATAACATGTACCCATCATTCAAGGTCCCTTACCCACAACAGTACCATGACATCTGCTGATGGAATTTGTCTCTTGCCCAGTATGACAGATCCAAGCAATCTGCAGCCCAAGGACACGGGACGCAGACCTTGCCAAAAGGAGGATGATAGACTCATCCTCTCATGAACTTGGACTGAACTGGCAAATCTTATCTCACTACCTTTCCTCCATTTGGCTTTTCCATTCTTTTCTTTTCCTATCCTTTCTTATTCCTTCAATGGCCTTCTCTTTTTCCTTTTCATAGCTTTCATTTTCCTTTCCTCCTCATTGCTTGTTCTAAGATTCTTTGTCCTTCCTTTGCTTTTGTTTCCTTTCCTTTTATAATTTAATAACGACATTTGAAACAATAAAAATGTGTGCATGTTTGTGTGTATGTGTAAGTGTGTATATAAGTGAAGGATAAAACAATATAAAAAACAGAAGTGGGTAGGACCAACAAAATAAAATGTAACACAAACCATGGAAATGCTTTTGAAAGATTTGTGCAGAGGATTTTGTTTGTGTTGGTTTTCTTTCTTGTACTCAAATTTATCTTTTTGAAAACGCCAGAGTAAAGGGAACGAGAGGGGGGAACACCAGAGCAGGGGGAATGAGAGAGGGAACGCCAGAGCAGGGGGAATGAGAGGGGGGAACACCAGAGCAGGGGGAATGAGAGGGGGAAACACCCGAGCAGGGGGAATGAGAAGAAGAACTACCAGAGCAGGGGAGAATGAGAGAGGGAAATGTCAGAGCAGGGGGAATGAGACGGGGAAAACACCAGAGCACGGAGAATGAGAGGAGGGAACACCAGAGCAGGGGGAATGAGAGGGGAAAACGTACCAAAATATATTCCTTTTTAAACCAAAACGCAGCGGTGTAAATGTAGCCTCATTTTCAGCTGGATGTCCCGCGTTCTTTGTGTTGCCATTCTAAACTCAGGTCGATTTGCCAGAACCGCCAATCAAATAATATTTATCTTTTTAATTAAATTTTCACCACACACTCAACAGCCATTTTAACTCCCTACGTGCACGTGTTCCACCAAAACAAGTTCCTTCCTGAGACTGTTTTGCAGAGCCATGTTGCTCCGTATGGGGCTTAGCGCCCCCCAAGACTGATTGGATTAAAGAAAAATATTTTCTTCCATCCCAGAAGGCTGTGTGGACTATACAGCACTGCGGAGGAAGGTCTGGCGAGACCATCCTGACCCCAAAACTTGTTCATAGGTTAGATTTTTTTGTTGTTCTTTTTGTGGCATCTTCAAACGAGGGGGTATCTTTAGTCCTTTGTATGAAATGATCTTTTAAAGAAGCACTTGTGTTTTGTGCTCTGAGGTCACAGAGAGTTCCCAAACAGGAGAAAGTTTAGTGATGTGTGTGTGTGTATGTGTGTGTGTGTGTGAGAGTGTGTGAGGATCAGTGGTCATGTGCTGCACCCTCATTACACTTGGCAGCAGCGTGTATGCCCATAACCTCTCCAGCTATAGCAGCGCTTGGACAGCAGACGCGTTCTCTCTGTTCCCCTCTCTCCGACTGCCTGCCTCTCTCCCTCTTGCTGCTTCTCTTGCCAACTTCGGCCGCCGCTCCGTCTGATTCGGCAGATACGCTACACAGAATGAAATACTGTTACATTAGCTCGGTATACAGTCAAATCTCTCCTCTGAAAGTGCTCTGTTTCTATATGCTGTGACCTCAGCACACCTTTTTAATCAGCGGAAATTAGCCCAGGGCTAAAGGCACTCTGAAGCTTTTTTTTAAAACCCTGACCTAAACTGCAGCTCTTCACCGCGGGGCTACTAACATTATGCACTGCTGTGTTTTTGAAGTGAGTATGAAAGAACCTAAATTTAACTTGAGTAGGAGCTCAGTTGTTTGTGAAAATATACTAATGTGTTTTCTCCTGGTTTGTCTCTTCACATTTTCTCGATAGAAATTAATGCAGTTTGTCTTTTTTGTTAGTTCTGCAATACAATCAGGGTGTGATTTTCCGGCGAGAGGGGTGTGTGCGGGGGATTTCCCCCTTTGTGGTCTTCATGTCCCTGCCTACGCTGGGTTATTATTATCTCCAAAGTATCCCTCCTCAAAGTACTCAATGCTACTTCAACAATAGACTATGTATTATATTCCTAAAAGTTGTGAGTTTAGCCAGAAAAAGTGAGCGTCATGCAACATTTGAGTTTAGGCACCTAAACGACTCGTTAAGTGTAGGATAAAGATGATGGTTTGTGTAATGGGTGTGACGTCATGGCCCTGTGAAGGGCGGAGGTTATTTAGGGACACAGGTAATGCGCGCTCCCTCTCTCTCTCACGGCTCGCAGTTCAGGAAGGGTAGCGAAGTGAATGCGACGTGTGCAGGCCAAACATTTCAGATATTTAGATGAGCTCAATCTTGGAGCAGAGGTAATGATTGTAAATTATGTACCGTGAAATTTATCAAACATATAACAGAATGTTCAGTGTACTGTTTTTGTTTTTCCCTTTTCTAGTAATAACAACGTTAAAATCATGCTGCGGGTCTGAATGAAATGACTTGAAGGTACGGCCAACTGTCCGATCATTCTATAAAATGTAATGTTTTAAAATATTCTGGAAAGGGGTTTAATATTGTTTTGATTTTTTTATAGGACTGTCTGCAAGTGCAATATTGTCTGTCATTGTTTTTTCCCACATTCATTTAAAGTAACGGGCATTTATTTCTATAACTTGTTTTCTTTGCTTAGTTGGGTTTGTTTTGTTCTTTTGAAATATTATCATTATTAAAGGGTAAAGTGCAATATCGCTCAATCTTAGGCCTGGTTAGAGGCTTAACGATAGCTTTAGAGACCCCTTATTGCTTACTAGTATGACATGTTAGACATGTTGCCTTTTATTATTCCCTGCATGTGATTAATGTTTGAGTTTTAAGTGTGCAGTGGTATTTTGTTATATTGCTCTTTTACTGTGTGTATTGGGTCCTAACGCATAGCCTCTAAATTATTATTGGCGCTGTTTGCTGTTTTTTACTAGTGTTTTTAATCTATGCAAACTGTGAATAAATTCCATTTATATTTGTACGTGGCCTCCCGCTCCTGTTTGTTCAGGAAACGTACCTGTTTTCAATCACTACATTTGGAATAAAATACTCGTGAGGAACGAACAAGCGTTTCCTGGGTGAAGGTATTTGGTTTTAACCACAAAGTGAACTTCAATACCTGACTTGAGAGCTCTGTGTTTGATGTTGACACCACGTTGTGCTGTTTCATTTTGAGATAATTTTCCATTGGATATTGAAGTTCAGAAATAAGGGTTTTGGCATGGCTGGCCCAGTGGCTCTATATCCATGGTGGTATTGGAAGGATGTAATTCTTGCTTTTTTATCGCACCCAGAATACAATGACTGTTTGGTAAGAATGAATGAGTTCCACCTACGTGCGGCCACCACCGCCGACCACTATAATCACTGTCAGAGAGCTACCTCCACCCACTTCCACCCCGAGGAATCAGAGAGAGACGAGAGACGAGATGTCAACACCATTTGGAAGGCAGAATCCACCTGTAGCTGCCTGTACCAGTATCAGGCCTCATGCTAGTGCTGCTCTATTTTTAGCCTAAAAAGATAAGGGAGGCAAGATTGAGTCAGATTTTGGTTGGCTGCACTTTTAGAACTCAAATAAACAACATTACACACCATGAACATCTGTGTGTTTACCAGAACTCAAACGCAAAGTGTTTATTACAACTTGGGTTTTGGTTTCCATGTTCCATTGGTTCTATCACTCTCAATCATTGTGGAGAAACCTGAGCAGTCACATGATCAGACAAGTTGTACATCAAGTATTTAGAGGAGAAAACAAAGGATGCTGATGAACATCCACCACAGCTTGCTGCCTGTTCAATTTTGGCTTAGTACCTAGAAAAGCCACTATAATCACATATGATCCCACCCACCCCCCCTTCACCAATCCTTTCACTTACTGCCATAAGGTCGATGCTACAAAGTCCTATTTGCAAGGAAAAACCTTAGAATCCTTCCTCCCATTGCCATGACTGCACTTAACAGCCAGACATAGACAGTATCCAACTGGTCCATTCAGGCTTCTTTTTGCATTGTTTTTGCATTTTGCACGTTTGAACGGTAAATGTTTCTAGACTGTTTCTACAGTATCTTTTATGTCCTTGCATGTATTTTTGAGCCTGTCCTATAAAAGACAAATTTCTGTCACAACTAAATGTTGCCGACAAGGTTTATTACTCTGGGAGTATAACTCTTTTTTATATCTCTCTTTGCACAGGGATGCATTTATTCAGTGTAACCATGTATTTATTTGTTGACAACATACACATGTCCTCTTCCAGTACAAATCGTTTTTTGTAATTTTTTTATTTTGGATTAATGAGTTGGACCCAATCTGGTGGAAATGAATGTTGCACATTGCTTCCTTTGCCCCTCTCTGTTGGGGTGAAGGAAACACAAGCGCGGGGCAAAAGTAACCATTACCTGAGTTTGAGTCTGAGTTGAGTCCAGAGTCCAGGACTCGAGTACTCCATCGCTGCCCATTACACAAGTAGTCCGAAACTCCGGAGTCCGATTTCATTAAGTCTTCAAGTCTATGTCCAAATCCAAGTCATCAGTGCGCGAGTCCATTTCGAGTCACGAGTCCACAGAATAGCGACTTGAGTTGGACTCCATGTCACTCCCTCACCTATGCATGGATTGGAGTAAGCAGGTTATAATAGTGCACATACACATTGTCAAAACAATGGCATAATCTGGATTCTTTAGTGTGTGTAAACCTCTGAATGTATGACATTTCTCATAAAGGATCATGATTAACAAGCATCTTGCTTTTTGTTCAGTGACATCTCAAAAGCAAATTTCCCACACAGTTAACAGTTCAGCTGTTGGTAGTCACTAGAGAGACGTGTTCGCTGTGCATGAGACACGCGTGTTTACTTAAGGACGGCAACTTGATTACAATTCAAAGAGGCAGTCTCACAATACTTATCCACTGTGGAAATCTGACCTACATTCAGTCAGGGAAGCTACGCTTTGAAGTTCTGAAATTAGACTAAGGAACCTTCATTCTTCCTTTTAGATAAAGCAGGCATTATCAAGCACGCGTTTTTTTTGTCATTCTTACAATTTACAATCAAATGAATAGGTAATACATAATAATAAACCAAAACCAGAACATGAATCAGAAGAGAGAAAAAAGGAAAGAAATAAAGAACAGAACCAGTAAAAAACAACACAAGACTTTCACCCAGGAGACTGGGGTTCATGTCCCGTGTGTCACGTTTCCTAAACCCAACTGTTGCTTTCTTCTTTTCCTAAACCCAACCGTCCTGTTCTTCTTTTCCTAAACCCAACCGTCCTGTTCTTCTTTACCTAAACCCAACCATTCTGTTCTTCTTTACCTATACCCAACTGTCCCGTTCTTCTTTACCTAAACCCAACCATCCCTTTCTTCTTTACCTATACCCAACCGTCCCGTTCTTCTTTACCTATACCCAACCGTCCCGTTCTTCTTTACCTATACCCAACCGTCCCGTTCTTCGTTAACTAAACCTAACCGTCCCGTTCTTCTTTAACTAAACCCAACCTTCCTGTTCTTCTTTACCTAAATCCAACCGTCCCGTTCTTCTTTAACTAAACCCAACCTTCCTGTTCTTTACCTAAACCCAACCGTCCCGTTCTTCTTTACCTATACCCAACCGTCCCGTTCTTCTTTAACTAAACCTAACCGTCCCGTTCTTCTTTAACTAAACCCAACCGTCCCGTTCTTCTTTACCTAAACCCAACTGTCCCGTTCTTCTTCAACTAAACTCAACTGTCCCGTTCTTCTTTACCTAAACCCAACTGTCCCGTTCTTCTTCAACTAAACTCAACTGTCCATTCTTCTTTTCCTAAAACCAATCATCCCGTTCTTCTTTTTCTAAACCAGACAACGTGTCAAGTTTCTTAAACCGTCGCTTTGTTCATTTCCTAAACCCAGCCGTCCCGTTCTTGTACCGGGTGTCACGTACACGTGGCATATAAAGTGCGCTTAGATCTGACACTATAGGAGACTTTTAGCGTCAATAACAACACCTAAGGCACCCGACCAAATGTCGTACCGTATTTTACACGATGGGAGTGAGGACATGTTGGGTAGGGTAGGAGAGAGTATTAGGATGTACCCTATTACAAGTTATGAACAAGATTGATATATTTTATTTTACAGATTTTATTTTTGGGGTAGATCTTATTCTTAAGCCTCCTGTTGTCCTTGGGTCAAATTTGACACATTTTCAAAAAATTCTAGATCAGAAATTTGGGTTACTTTCAACCAAATGGTCACAAAGCATAACGTGGATGGTGTCATGCAACGGTCTGCACAAGTAGAAAATAAATGATCAGTTTACTACGTTCATTGAATTTGGGTGTTTTTATTCAGTTTTATAGCATTCATAATAATTTAACAAAATTGTTAAAAGAACGTTTAAAAAACAACAAAAACACTCAAAAGAAGTGCAAAAAAAATCGACAGACATCGGAAATAGACACAAAAAACTTGGAAAAAAGAGACGAAAACATCAGAAAGAGCTTCTTCTTCGGGAAAGTTTTGAAAAAGTTTTAATTTTAAATGTTGACCCAGAAAAACAAGTTGCATGGTCGAAGTAGAATTTAGTTTTATTTAGTTTATTTCAATAAATCACATAAATTCCCAACATCACTTACATAACATAAATGGTTAAAAAAAAGTGTCACTTTAGTAACAGTGTCATCTTAACTCGTTTATAATCACTACTGATCCAAAAGGTGCAGGTTGAAGGATTTACTTATTACGCCTACTCTTCATACTTTCTATTTTATTCTTATTTTCTTCTTAGGTCCCTCAGGATATTATCAATCTTATAAAATGTATTATCATTTATTTCTGTATTTATATTTACACACATATGCACAAGAAAAAAATGAAACAAACTACATTCATGCCTCACTTTTGTTAATCATCCTACTTTTTAAAATCTCTGTAGCGTGTAACACATATATCGACATTGTTACATTCAAAACTGCCCAATTTCTGTTAACCACAATTTCCCGAGTTTGAAAGTAACGGTGGGAATATCGTCTAAGAGGACAATGTATGTTCAAACGACCTGTTGTGTAAACTGCGATTAAAAGCATGTGTGTTTCATTTTGTGGGGTGACATTATGGAATGGACTGAACAGTGACATCAAACAGAGCCGTAATATCATTCAGTTCAAAAATATATTAAAGAAATTAATACTTGACCAATACAGAAAGGAATAGACCGAAACATAGGAATGGAATTGTAATGTAAAGGTATTGTTGTATATTGTTGTGACTTATTGTAAGACCTGAAAGATTGTATGCTATCTATTTGTTTTGTAATAATATTAATGGAATTGTGATGTAGGGTCAGGACCTAATAAGCTGTATGATTTTGCTTGCTCCTTCTTGAACTTATCTTTTTTATCGTTCTTTTTGGTCTTTGGTAAGTTCTGATTGTTTTAATTGTTTTGTTCCGTTTTCTTTGATCCTTCAATATGAATGAAAGAAAGAAAGAAGAAAGAAAGAAAAAAAAAGAGACAACACAAGCGTTAATATCAAAGCCTTTGAAAACTCAATTAGCCACATCTCTGGTCTAAAAGCCACTTTAGACTTTGATTTGTTGGAGGGTCGTAGAGAACTGAATGGGACGATATAAACAGGCTGTTAGAGCTGGTTCTGGCCCCCATCCCACAGGATGCTCACGGTCTGTTTTAGGAATGGAGCATGTTCCTAAAGCATTACGGCCCTGTGAATGACATCATTCAGGATTCCCCGGCCATCACACAGCAACATAAACCACAGAGCATCTGGTTGTTGGGTGTGTGCATGGATCCAATCTGACTCCAATCTGTTGAAGAGAGCAGTCTGCTTACACTGCTGCAAACCAGCATGACGGAGAGAAATGGAAGATACACACGGCACATACTGTCTATGGGATGAAAAAAAAAAAAAATAGTTCCACATTTCATGGCTGCACGATATGAGGAAAATATGTGACACGCATTAACGTTTAATTTCACAATATTACTTGCGATAAATGAACAGATTTTAAAGGATACTCAGTTCTGGTGCTCTCAGTGTTCTGCTTAAATACAAAAACTGCTTGATGACTGTAAAACAAATTTAAAGGAAATAATTTTCAACTTTATTTTATTGAACAAATTGTTTATGCATACACCAACGACCAAGGCCAATTCCTTGTGAGTGTTACTTACTTAATAATAAATCCTTTTCTGATTCTGATTCTAGGAACCGGGTTAATTTGATTACTTACTTAGCACAAAATGGTGAGGCCTGTTAAGGTAGTTGTTTTTATTTTTACCTTTGTATTATTGTAGAACTAGCTTCACTTAGGGTTAGGGTTAGACTAGGGTTAAACTGTGCTGACATTGAAACAAACCTGTGACACTGGACTTACAAATTCATCCACATTCACACAAATACATAATAACATCCAACAAACCTAAATCTGGAACCCCAGGGACATAACTGTATTGGTTTCCCTATGCAGCAGGCCAAAAGGACGATAGCTCTTATCTGTAAGAAAATGGAGGCCCTTATAATTCTATATGTTAAAAAAATTGGGGGTGTATGACAAAAAAACCTGGAAATCATTTGACCAATATAATAAAAAGGAGATATAGGGGGAGCTTCTACAGAGGGATCATGTGGGACAGGATACCTGAAATTAAAATAAGTGGTAAATCCCAGAAGGGGACAGGACTGAGACCCGTTTTAGATCTTGATAGCAAAGGTGGTTTTATTGTAGTATGTATTCATGAGTATCATGGCTTTGCTAAGGAGCCCTTGTTCTGTACATGTGATACTCTCATATAATTAAATTTTAGTTTTTCTTGTTTTTTTGCTCCTATGGTGTAAGATGAGATAACACATACTTTATTGTCCCGAAGGGAAATTTGTTTTTACAAAGACAACACAAAATACAGGAATTAAGCATCTCTCAGCACAAACTGTGATGAAACACAAACATGCTTTCATGTACATTAGACAGGTACCTATGTAGTAAGCTCATTAACTATTCCTTTCATTGGCACTTTTTAATTGAACAACCCTGTCTGCTGCATTCTCTGCAACACGTGCAGCACAGCCCTTACACAGTAAGATATTGCAAAACTAACACATTGCCCAACCCCAATAGCCTATGTGTTGCTCAAATGATATACTGAACAAATCAAATAGCCTACATATTGCACAACTAACATATTGCACAACTCCAATAGCCTACGTATTGCACAAATGACATAATGACACAACCCCCATCACCTACGAATTGCACAAGTAACATATTGCACAACATGATGCATGACCCAAATAACCTATGTTTGCACACTAAGTTATTGCACAACCCCATTAGCCTACATATTGCACACCAACATGTTGCACAACCCCATTAGCCTACGTCTTACACAAATGACATAATGTGACAGATGTTTAAGAGAAACCTTTTGGAGGGTTGCGTTGGGGGGGAGGGGGGGAAACTTGCTAAACAAAAGTTGTACACTACCTGTGAGCGCAAAATATCAATAAAGAAATTGTAAAAAAAACAACAAAAAAAACAATCTGAAAGTCCAAAAATATAAATGTCTTGGTTTTACTATACTGCAGGCAAAACGGTCTATGGCTCTCATCTGGAAGAAAATGGAGGCCCCTACAATGGGCGCATGGAACAAGAACATGAAACAATATGTGTCTGCATAATATGAGAGAAATATGCAATAACGTCAAATATCATAACGATATTACTCGCAATAAATAAACAGATCTCAGTTCTGCATTTTTCTTTAAATGAAAATAAATTGCTTTTTGGATATAAAACAAATGAAAGGAAACAATTTCCAACATTCTTTTTTCAAACAAATTGAACATTGAATTGAATATAAAATGTAGAGCTAAAAAAAAATAAAATAATTGACAGTTACATTTTAAATGTGCCGTTTTCTACTGATATTTTCTGTCAACACAGAAATGTTTGGCAATATGTCACAGCTTTTTGCGATGTGATTATTGCGCCAGTTGATATTGTGCAGCCCTAGCATACACACCAGCATGATGATCAACTGACATACGTACAGTATACAGTACAGTACATCTCTCCGCAG
The DNA here is from genome assembly GCF_008692095.1 of Etheostoma spectabile. Taxonomy (NCBI): domain Eukaryota; kingdom Metazoa; phylum Chordata; class Actinopteri; order Perciformes; family Percidae; genus Etheostoma; species Etheostoma spectabile. Next base: position 18,678,537 of record NC_045750.1, on the reverse strand, counting down.
TTAGGTGTGTGCTGTGTTTTTGTACATTGGCAGCTCTGAGGCGCTAGAATGAGATCATTAATTATTGGGACGTATGCCCACAGTATAACATGGGGAATTGCATTAACAGTCCCAAACAGAAGGGGAATTTTGCAGTGACCCACCATTTAGCAATTTCTTTTTTTTTTAGAAATGATCTCATGTTTAAATGCTGGGACTAGGACATTCCTCTGCTCTGTTTTCTCCATTCGCAGAGAAGGTGTATTCCACCCACACACTCCTCTGGAAGCAGCCCAAACCCCTTCATAACTTACTTTAATCTCATAATTTCCCTTTACATTGACCAGTCATTTAAATCTCAGCTTGAAGGCAGACATTTATATACGGAGAGAATCATATAGCATATGCTAAAAGTTTGAACAAATCTACTTACAACTTTTCTCCTGATTCTTAAACTAAGCTTGAGGCTACTGATTAGTCCCTTCTTCACTCTTGTGGAAAGTGTGTATGTCACTATGTACTGATGTGGAGGCTGGTTCTGAAGACAGAGTATTTCAAGAAGTTATTAAAGTGTGCATGGCTGTGAGACATAGTTCACTTTTTGCCAGACACAGAGAGACAGTTTTCTCATTGAGATTGTGCTTTCTAAAAAATTAACTTGCAATTAGTTACATACAGGCCTGCAGTGAGAATGCATATGACATATAATTACAGAAGAGTTCACTTCTACCAGGTCTCTTTTGGCATGATGGAGTGCTTTATACAATACAGCACCATCTGTTAATCCCTGGAAGGAATTTATTGGCTTGTAGTCTACTGCTCCCTAGAGTTGACAGATTTGCACTGCAACCTCTGTTCCTTTTCCTCCGGCATCATGTTTCACTGTTAGTGAAAGGCAGATTGAAGAATTGGGTTTCCATAGGTTTTTACTTCAGGGGATTTCAATTACAAATGCTTTTGACATTAGCTGGTCAAAAACATAACACATTTAAAGTGCTCATATTCTGCTCATTTTCAGGTTCATAATTGTATTTAGAGGTTGTACCAGAATAGGTTTACATGGTTTAATTTTTTGAAACGCCAATTTTTTGTTGTACTGCACATTGCTGCCGCTCCTCTTTTCACGTGTGTTGAGCTCTCTGTTTTAGCTACAGAGTGAAGCATCGCACTTCTGTTTAATCTTTGTTGGGAGTTCCACATGCTCAGTACCTACGGAAGGACTACTAGCCAGTCAGAAGCAGAGTATGAGGGCGTGCCCTGACAGTACCTAGGTAAGGACTACTAGCCAGTCAGAAGCAGAGTATGAGGGCGTGCCTGACAATACCTAGGTAAGGACTACTAGCCAGACAGAAGCAGAGTATGAGGACGTGTCCTGACAGTACCTAATTAAGGACTACTAGCCAGTCAGAAGCAGAGTATGAGGGCGTGCCCTGACAGTACCTAATTAAGGACTACTAGCCAGTCAGAAGCAGAGTATGAGGGCATGCCCTGACAGTACCTAGGTAAGGACTACTAGCCAGTCAGAGCAAGTATGAGGGCATGCCCTGACGTACCTAGGTAAGGACTACTACAGTCAAAGCAGTATGAGGGAGGCCCTGACAGTACCTAGGTAAGGACTACTAGCCAGTCAGAAGCAGAGTATGAGGGCTGTCCTGACAGTACCTAGGTAAGGACTACTAGCCAGTCAGAAGCAGAGTATGAGGGCGTGCCCTGACAGTACCTAGGTAAGGACTACTAGCCAGTCAGAAGCAGAGTATGAGGGCGTGTCCTGACAGTACCTAGGTAAGGACTACTAGCCAGTCAGAAGCAGAGTATGAGGGCGTGCCCTGACAGTACCTAAGTAAGGACTACTAGCCAGTCAGAAGCAGAGTATGAGGGCGTGCCCTGACAGTACCTAAGTAAGGACTACTAGCCAGTCAGAAGCAGAGTATGAGGGCGTGCCCTGACAGTACCTGGGTAAGGACTACTAGCCAGTCAGAAGCAGAGTATGAGGGCGTGCCCTGACAGTACCTAAGTAAGGACTACTAGCCAGTCAGAAGCAGAGTATGAGGGCGTGCCCTGACAGTACCTGGGTAAGGACTACTAGTCAGTCAGAAGCAGAGTATGAGGGCGTGCCCTGACAGTACCTGGGTAAGGACTACTAGTCAGTCAGAAGCAGAGTATGAGGGCGTGCCCTGACAGTACCTGGGTAAGGACTACTAGTCAGTCAGAAGCAGAGTGTGAGGGCAAGGCATGCTAGCAGCTAGGCGAGCATTATAACATGTTACAAAGTGATGCACTTTAGTCTCTTAAGTAAAGGAAATTAGCCCTCAGGCAACAAGCTGGCATTTTAACGTGTACTATTGCACTATTGATAAACAATGTGCATTATCCTGAGATATTAAATAAATAAATAACAAAGGCTGGACTACAATAGGGCTGTTTGGAGCAGGTAGTGAACAGTGTTTTCCATTGGAGATGCTCCCTTTGGGGGGGACTTTGACCTTTTTCACTTTGTAAACCTATAACATGCACAACAAAGATACATAACTCAATAAAGGAAAGGGGAAAAAAAATCATAATATGAGCACTTAAAAACTTTTGTGTCATTAGTTTAGAGCAGGGTCTTCAACGTTTTTTAGGCCAAGGACCCATTAACTGAAAGAGAGACGGACCATTGTCCCTCTACTACATACAGTATATTATATAAAATTAAATTTCATAATAAACTGGACCTACTTTAATGTGTAGGGCGGTCTAAAGCCTTTAGACATACCTTTTTAGCGCATAAAATAACAAGCAAATAAAACAAAAAGTTTTGGCATGTTCATATATTTATACATCATGTTGTAATGTTGAAATGTGTCAGTGAATCCTAAAGTCCTAGAGTCTCTAAAAGTAGAATGGGAGCCAGAGCGTTCAGCTATCAGGCTCCTCTCCTGTGGAACCAGGTTCCAGTTTGGGTTCAGGAGGCAGACACCGTCTCCACATTTAAGAGTAGGCTTAAGACTTTCCTCTTTGATAAAGCTTATAGTTAGGGCTGGCTCAGGAGAGTCCTGAACCATGCCTTAGTTACGCTGCTATAGGTCTAGACTGCTGGGGGACTTCCCATTATGCACTGAGCACCTCTCTCTTCCTCCTTCTCTCCAACTGTATTCAACCTCATTCCATTAATGCATGTTACTAACTCAACTTCTTCCCTTTCCTGGAGTCTTGTGCTCTCTCACCCCCGTAGTCTTGTGCTCTCTCGACCCTCTCCTCTCTCCTCCTATCGCTTCCTGCAGGTGTTTCTGACTCTGGAGCTGTGGAGTCTGGATCTATGGTTGGAGTCACCTGCTTCGCCCATGTTCTGCTCAACACCTCTGCTACAATTTCGCTCTCTCCTCTCCCTTCATCCTCCCTCTTCCCTCCTCTCTCTCTCTCTCTCTCACTCTCTATTTCTCTGTCTCTCTTTCTCTCACCCCCAACCGGTCGAGGTAGATGCCCCCCACCTGAGCCATGGTTCTGCTCGAGGTTTCTGCCTCTAAAGGAAGTTTTTCCTTGCCTCTGTGGCCTAGTGCTTGCTCTTGGTTGGAATTGCTGGGTTTCTGTAAATAACATCACAGAGTACGGTCTAGACCTACTCTTTATGGAAAGCGCAATGAGATAACTGTTATTGTGATTTAGCGCTGTATAAATAAATGAAATTGAACTGGATTAAAGTTTGACTGTACCGTATGGCTACCGTAGCTGTAGGCCATTAAGCCTATCATCAGTGTTGTGTAGCCCACATCAAAACATATCTTTAATTAAAAAAATATGTTGGATTCATATAAAGGTATATTTTCAAAAACATTTCATGATGCTGGATGGATGGGTTTACATTTTTTTGTAAACATTTAACAACAATTTGGTGGCCCCTCGGCAGCAACTCTGCTCCTCCTTTTACAAAAAAGGAGGTGATGAAAAAGCAAGATAAAAAAAGACAAAATACCAAGATATAGCAAAAAATGTTTCCTGTACATACGATTTACAGAAAACTGTTTTACACAATACTACACGAGCAATCTCTGAAAGAGTCTACATTACATGTTCAATAAAGTTGAGTTATTGCACAGGGAACAAAGGAGTTTTTACTCCTATTGCTCTTGAACCGGGGTACTGTAAATCTACGGCCTGAGGGGCGTGTTTCAAACTCAAAGTGAAGGGGGGGGGGGTTGTACAGTCTAATATAGACCAAGCCTTGCAGAGTACTTGCTGGTCCAGATTCATATCTTCTATTAATGCGCTTGTTCTAGTTCTAGACAATGAAATGTACAATACTTGACTCCTGCTACAAAAGCTGTAAAATCGCTTGGGTGGCAGCTGGGCAGCCAAGTACCGCCGTTACTACTTCACACCTCCGCTGTTCTAGTTCGGCTTCAAGCGAAACATAAGGCTGAGACGCAGAAATGGCAAATTTATTTCAAACAACCTGTAAGCTATTAGCACATTAATTCTGCTCTCAAAGAGGCTTGCATTATTAATTATATTAACAGTAGCATGAAGTCATTTTAAGTTTCTTCCTTCCTCATTGCCGATTGTCAGGGGCTGAGGACAGTGCACTGCATGGATGTCACTGCACTGATCGACCTGCCTTCTCTCATAATACAGGGACATACAAGCATATTTCATTATGTACACATAGCCTAAATGTTTTTGACATTTTGGATACAAACTATTTGCGTGGCTCTAAATCTTAAGTCCTTTGTGTTTCTTATTCTTTGACCTTTTGCTTAGGGGAAGTTATATGGCTGCTGTTGTAGGACCCATTTACGTGCAGTAAAACCAGTCAAATTCTGCATCCTGGTGAATATTCCAACCTTTGTCCTTATCTGCTTTTTCTTATCTGTCTTTTTCTAATCTTTTGATAGTGTGATGTTTCACAGATTTGTTTGCTTAATGACTTTTGCAAGTGCGTGCGTGCGTGCGTGCGTGCGTGCATGCATGCGTGTGTGTCTGATTGAACAACTGACCCTGTTTAACTTCTGTGATAGTTGTCCATTTGATTGAGAGACAGTGTGATGCATGGTCCTACTTCATACCCTATTCCAGTGGTTCTCAAACTTCTTTTAATAATGCACCCCCATCGAAAATATCTTTTTATTCAAGTACCCCCCTGACCAGCACCAGGTGGTGGACTGGTAGCTGGAGAGGTGCCAGTTTACCTCCTGGGCACTGCCAAGGTGCTTTTGAGCAAGGCACCAAACCTCCAACTGCTCGGGATGTCTTTCCATGGGCAGCCCCCCCACTCTGACATCTCTCCATTAGTGCACGTTTAGGTCCTGAGCATGTGTGTGTGTAATTCAGGCCTGTGTGTAATGTGTGTAACAACAAAAGAGTGTAAATTGTAGTTTCCCCTTGTGGGATTAATAAAGTATGATAAAAAATAAAAAATATACACATATATAGAGGTACAGTACAGCACTGCAACATCAGTGTCTGATTTACAATGATATTGTAAACGTAAAACTTAAAAAAAAAAAAATACTTAAATACTTTCAATTTATTTCAAATATTTAGAATGGATCACTAAATGCATTAATTATCATAGTGTATAATTATTTTAGGAAGACTTATGCATGAATGATACATTTAAAATAAACATTTTACAACATACCACCTGCAGTCCTCCAAAGTACCCCTAGGGGGTACGCATACCCTCGTTTGAGAAACACTGCCCTATTTTCTTTACATGATCTGTGTAGCATGATCCATATTATTCCCAGTTTATATGCTTATTCAAAGCATCTGCCTGACAGACCTTTTCACAGCCCAATTAATAGTTACAGACAATAATTAGTAGAAACAAAAATAACAATGTAGCTTCTTTAATTGTCCCATAAAGTCCAAAATAGTAGTAGAGAAAGAAAGGGAAAGAAAAGAAAATTCAACACAAACTCCTCTGTTATCGACCCTTGAACAGAGATATCCAATTGGCCAAGTGTCTCAAAACAAAAAATCCAAAAGAAAAACATATTTTAACACAATACAGTCAGTGATCATGAGCCGGAAATTGAAAAACAATTGAAGCCAAGAGATTAACGTGTCTGTACACACTGCCACCAGGATATCCAAACAGAAGACTAGAAATATGAACCTCAAGAACTAAATATTTCCAAAAACTTGAAAATGCATACCAGACTTCACTACTGAGAACAAAAAGATTTTTAATCAGGGGAATATAAAAGTACGGCATTGCTAGTAGCTAAATAGGCTTTTTTTCTCGTTTTTTCTAATATTATTGTTTTAAACATACCTTTTGACAAAATGCACTTAATCAGTTTATTATCTACAATTATGTCATAATGTTCACTTGTACATTGTATTTACTCCTTGTTGTTGTTAAGCTTTGGCAACAGAGATGTATTGATTTTCTCATACCAATAAATCAAACTGAAATTGAGAGAGAGAGAGAGAGAGAGAGAGAGAGAGAGAGAGAGAGAGAGAGAGAGAGAGAGAGAGAGAATTACGTTTTATGTTACAACACTTTGTAGCTATTTTGCATTTGCTCTACTTACATTTAGAGGTATCTGTCTACCTGCCATTCTTGCATTCTCTTAGATCACCTCAAGGACCTCACAATTCCCTGGCATCATATTTGAAGCATAAACTGTATATAAAATGGTTTTGGATCATAGGGTATCATGTCACGTTCCTTACTGTAGGCTATACGTGATGAACTCAGCGCGCGAACGGTGGCAGGGGAAGATGTGGTCCTCGTGGCTCTCGGTTGTACGTCACTCTATGTTGACGTGTGCACTGTAGAGAGCTGTCTTGTTAGCAAATAATCAGCTAGCTGGACACGCTTCTTGATAGTGGATGGTTTAGCGTTAAGCACTGACAGCTGGCTGTTTTTGTAAACACATAAACTTTGAATAATGGCGGCTGACTGGGAAGAAATCCGACGGCTCGCTGCTGATTTTCAGAGAGCACAGTTTGCTGACACAGTGCAAAGGTAACGCCACGAGCCGCTGTTAGCAGCGACGCTAACGTTAGCTAGCTAGCGTAAAACTTTCATTTAGAAGTAACGCTGCTAAGCTAACGTTAACGTTATTGAGAATGTTCTCCTTTTTGTTAACATCTGTCGTTAGCAGTAACAAGAAAGAAAGCATCTAACTATTAAACTTTATTCTCGTTGGTTGTATACGTGTATATTTATGATATGAATGTTAACGATATGTGAAATTAACATGTTCATGTATTTATGTACATTATCATACACGCCCAGGGACAGCAGATGGGAATTAGCATTGTGCAATTTTGTTAGATTTTCGCCCCTTTGCCATACCTACATTGAAGAACTGCAAGGCCGAAATGCATGTATGATTTGAAACCATATTTCTTTGTTTCTGAAAATGTGCTTATATATAATTAAAGCATGTGATTAAAACACAACATACATTACAGCAGTTTTTTGGTCCTCGTCCAAAGAGCGTCATATTTGAAAATAGTAACAATTACAATACATTGTATTTAATAATAATAATACAATTTATTTATAATGCCCTTTACCTTTCAAATGAAATCTCAAAGTGCTACAGTAGCAAGGAGTTAAAAACAGTTTCCAGAATATAACAAAATCAACAATAAAGCAATTATTTATATAGCATTTCACGTGTTACTCAGCACACTTTACTTTTACAGTTAAACCAGCCCATATATCACCTTAAAAACTGATAAGCAATTAATCCAACCCATAAAACAAGCAGGGGGGGGATAATGAGCCTGGTTGTGGAGGGCTTTAAGGGTGAGAAGGAGGACTTTTTTTTTCTTCTTCTTTTTTTTTAAAGATTATTTTTTCGGGCATTTTAGGCCTTTATTTTTGACAGGACAGGTGAAGAAATGAAAGAGGAGAGAGAGGTGAAATGACATACAGCAAAGGGCCGCAGGTCAAAGTCGAACCTGGGCTTTGAGGAGTAAAACTAAATATGGACGCCCGCTCTACCAACTGAGCTATCTGGGCGCCTAGGAGGAGGACTTTAATCTGGATGTGTTGGGAAACCGGGAGCCAGTGGAGGTTCTGAAGGACAGGCTTTGCTTGTCAACAACACGTGTATAAAAGTTTCCAAACTCTAGGCCTAACTCTAATGGGAGCTAGGGAGTATTTGGTATCGCTGGTGTCACCCGGTGGATATTATCAGGTTAAAACAGACTAACGAATGAAACTAGTCACTTTTGTAACATTGAACCTTTTTTTTTCCATTAGGCTGTCGGAGAGGAATTGCATTGAAATTATTGCAAAACTGGTCCAAGACAAGAAGCTGGATGTGGTGCACACTCTTGATGGAAAGGAGTACATAACGCCGGCCCAGATCAGCAGGGAGATCCGAGATGAACTCTATGTCCATGGAGGTCAGTTCAACAACCAACATAAGACACAGGTCCGCCTGAGCAAGCTAAGAAAGACTCATGTACAGCAACGGAAGAAGTATTCAGATCCTTTACTGTAAAAACTAGTCTGTTATAGTAAACATGCTGCATTGTTGAATGTTACTTAAGTAAAAGAAAATGTACTTAAAGTATTAAAACATGTTAGAAAGTGTAAAGGATCCAAACAGTTGTGTGTTTTATGGTCTAATCATCTCAGCTGGACTAGTAGGCTAGTTTACTTTATAGTCAAACATCAGATTTAATAAATTACATGTGTTTTGTGTGCAGAAATCCTAATGTGTAAAGTAACTAAAGCTGTAACAGATGAAGGTAGTGGAATAAAAAGTACAATATTTCTTTTTGAAATTTAGCGGCGTAGAAGTAGAAAGTGGCATGAAAAGACTAAAGGAAAGTACAAGTACCTCAACGTTGGTACTTAAGTACAGTACTGGAGTAAATATACTTAGATACATTCCACCACTGCACGTGTTCATATACTTCCAATGGCTCTATGTTGTCATACTTTACAAAAGTATTTTTCAATCATGATACATGATAACCGTGAACGCATCCTGTCATTCTGTTTCACAGGGCGAATCAACATCGTTGACCTCCAGCAGGTGTGTAATAGCAAGTTGAAATTTTGCTGCCATATGCCAACAGAAAGCCGCAACACTGAATTCATGTTATGGGTAGTTTACGAAAACTGAATTATGTCTCAATCTTCTTTCTTTCAGATTCTCAACGTGGATTGGGTCCATGTTGAAAACAGAGCGAGTGAGATTGCCAAATCTGATAAAGGGGTTCAACTTGTTCTGGGACAACTTATTAATGAGTGAGTATTAGGTGACACCTTTATGACACTAGTTCTGAAACCCAAGGCAACATTAGCCCGTCTGTCCTCACTTTGCCAGACCTTCCTTCACAGCGCTGCGGAGGAAGGTCTGGCATAGGGCTGAAACAATTCCTCGAATAATTTGATTACAAAAAATCCTTGAAGCAAAATTCTTTTCCTTGAAGCTTCATTAACTCAATGTAACTAACGGTTTACGGCTCACTGTGTTTCCGCACGGTGGATTATAACTAGCGCACAGGCTAACGCTTCTGTGGACACAAGACTGACGGTGCAGATTACAAATGAAGGAAGACAGCAAAAATAGTGAGGGGTCTAAGAGAAGAGACAGGCGAGAGAAAACAACAGAAGGTTTGGGATAATTTTAAGTTGCAAACGTGCTGCTACATCATCTCAGTAGAAAACATCCAGTGTACTCCTCCATGACACATGGGAACATCATCGTCTGCTGCTCTCGTCCACCGCGCCGTCTCACACAACTGCATGCAGCTCTGAAACTTAGCTGGTGCCAGAGACAAACCAGCTCCTCCCCCAGCATGGCGACTTAATAGGCACGTGAATGACATCACCGGACCGGCATTCATATTCTTTCTCCTCACTCAGTGGTAGGCTTCTGAAAATGGTGCCCTCTGAACAGTGTAGTTGAGTGGAACTCCTGTTAGCTTTGAACTGTCACATTTACCTCAGTGAACAGCTCTTTTGCAAATTCAGTGCAAAATGCCAGAGGCAAGAAGGGGAAGGGGGTGGAAAAGATTAACATTTGGGCCACCAAAAATTTGTTTTTTTAAGGGTCTTGGCTTTAAAAATGTTGCTTTTTCTTTTTTTATTACTAGTAAATTAATTAATTAAACTAGTAAAAAGTAATTACCGTTTACTAGTTATTTTCTTAGTATTTCTTAACCGATTACTCGATTAATCCAAAGATTATTTTCTTTTGTTTTCTTTTAATATTTTCTTTCTTGGACCGCTGGTTGCAATTACATCATATCCGTTTCCAGCTAAATGTGCATTCTTCTTAGAAAACTGTTTTTTAAAATGTTTCATGATATATTGGCCCTCATTTATCAAGGTATCCTAGAAACCAGCGCAGATGTGAGTGCAGAAATCATTTTACGACAGGCCTTACGTGTGATACGCGTTTGTATTACACCAATCAGAGTGGAAGAATGACCGTACATTGATAAATGCAGTGGCTGGAAACAATCAAAATCAATTCAATTTTGGAAGGAGCCGACTGCCCTTAATCAATCCGATGGAGCGCTCCACTGTGGCCCGTGTGCGTACATGTGCACTGTTGTACCGGTGCATAGGGGTCTTCTTAAAGAGCCAGATCTGCCTGATCAACTGACGCAGTCCGACCAGACGTGAGATTTTATTGCAGCATATTGTATGCTCACGTTCAAATTGATAAATGCTGAGCTTTGCATAGGAATCGTCATACACCCGTCCTACGCCTGTTTTAGGTCGTACTTAAATTCTGTTTTGGTTAAAGACAGAGAAGAAAATCCCAATACTCCTACTATTGAATCGCTATACTTCTAGAATCACAATAAATGTCCAATTTGCACCCATGTATCATGAACGAATCCAATTGAGGGGAAAGCATTTTGTCTCGGCCTTACTACTACTATTTAAATACTATGTACTATTTCTACTATTTAGAACTGTATTTCTCTAACGTTTTCAGACCAATAACCCAGTAAAAGAAAAACTATGGACCACCTAACTGCCAAAATATCCCTCAAAACCATTGGCCTTCTTCTTCAACAGTATATTACAAAATACAGCAAAAATGACAGTTGTACAAATAGCTTACTCACTCATTGTTTATGTTTGCCAAAGTAATTGGAGGAATGGTGTTGCTTATGACTGTAAACGTTAACATTACGTTAACGTAAACATCTTTCTGAATTTCTTTTACATGTCAGGCTGATCAATTTGTGATGTAATATGGAGGCCATATTGTAAAAATGGTCAGCTTCACTGCTGAACAGCCAATTCAAATATAATAAATTGAATATAACACATTTATGCTGCTCACTATTAGGCTTTGGAGTAACTTGCAGACAGTTTGAGAAACACTGCTTTACAGCACATACTAAAATAAATCAACGACTTAACCCTTTTCAGGGAAACAATCCAGATCTAAACTGACGTTTAAAACCCTGTTCTGAAATAAAAAGGCCAGAAGCTAAATCAAAAACATATGCTTAAAACAATGTCGATTGACTCTGTCCTGTCTCTAGCACGTACCTCGACCGATTGGCTGAGGAGGTGAATGACAAGCTGCAGGAAGCTGGCCTGATCAGTATTGCAGAACTGTGTAAGAACTATGACCTCCCGGGAGATTTCTTATCTGAGGTGAGTCTTTACCTGCGTGTGTTTATCATAGAAGAACTCATGAGAAATTAGGCAGTAAATTGGTTCACATTTGTATTTAGATTTGTTGATTCCTCTGGGCAGTCTTCAATGGCCGCTGCCAACCTTACAGTGATGAATATGATTACTCAGTAGCACAAAGGAATTAAAGCTGGTGATTGCCGGGTGAAACTACTTGTTAACATATGTTTTCCCCTGTGGCTTTTTTATTTGCTCATTTTTTGGATTATAATTTGATACGCTTTGAGAGATACTGCATAAACATCTGATGCAAAGACTGAGAGTACTAACATTAGGCTGGGAAGCAGGATGTAAATCAGACATACGATGGCAACTATAATAAGTTATAGTGTATTTAGTATCTTGGGAATTCTTATACTATAGAAAGAATACTTTTTTCATCTGGTATTAACATGTGATCTGTATCTGGATAATGGCTACTGTTCAAGGGCTTTGTATTACACCTGATATTGATAAACACTCTTGTTTCCCACTGACTTGATGTAGTTATGCCAATGATGTAGGTGGAGCTAGTAGACAACAAACATGGTGCATCCCATGCCGATGCAAGCGATCAGGCCCCCAGGCTCCGTTTCATAGCGGCCAAAAAATTGCAACTATGAAAAGAATTGTTACGTGATGCCACAGAGCCCAAAAATATTTTTCTGTTGGTATTTCTGTTTACATGCCTAAAGAGACGTCTGCTGTTCAGTGAATCCATGTGTGCGTTCTAATATCTTTCAGGAGCTGTCCAAGCGTTTTGGGAAGCTAATCCAAGGAGAAATGGACCAGTACAACAGGGGGGTTATATTTACTCCAGCTTTTGTTGCCCGTCACAAAGCCAGGATACGAGGGCTTTTCAGCGCCATCACGAGGTGATCATATAATTAACACATTAGGGCTCATGCAAAAAAAGCACTTGTACAAACACACAAGTGTTTTTAGAAGGAAAAGTGCGCACAACAGCTTAATGCTCCAGAAAAATGCTTTAATGTTGCAGCCCACAAGTTGGCCTAAGTCATGTGTATTTGAATTGTATTTATGAGGGTCACACCCACTGGAGTCTGGTAGTCTGAAACAACAAACCATTAATTGTACAGTGAAACAGTGAGGTCATTATTTTGTCATCTTAATTGCCTAATCTGCATAGTATTAGTATGTACAATACATCTATGTCTAAATAGTACTTTAAAGTTTATTTTTTGCATATCACATGACCTCTGACCTTGTGATGCGATGAAAACAGATAAGGGTCATGGGTCACTGCAATGAGATACACCTGAGGAAGGCCGAAATGTGTGCCCAAAATGTGGGCCTTCTTTGCAATATTGGAAGCCTTTTTCCAGAGCATTAAGCTGTTTTGGAGACTTGACCTTCTTTGCACATTCTTGAACTTTTTTGTCCTAAACCAGCAAGTACACACAACATCGTCTTTTTTAAATTTGTTTTAAGACAACTTTCCCCTGTTACCAATTTTCTTGTAAGTACGAACACATTTTACAAGCGTTCCAGACCTGTCACACTATGTAAATAGCACCATGTATATGTACATGCTCTTATTTCACAATGAGTACAATACTGTTGGACTTGACGCCTTAATCTCATTGATATTTAAATATGATACAAAATAATAATACTAACTTTAATTGAAAGAAATCAAATTAATTTAATGCAAAATTAACATTGTTTCCCAAATTATCATCGTCATGGCTGCCAATTTACTAAGAGTCTTGCCAAATTTATTTATATCTCCTATCTATTTTTAGTGTATTGACTTATTTTGGCACAAAAGCTTTTACATTTCACAGGAAGGTACTCTCGCTCATCTTTACACTGGTGACAGTGTAACATGGACCATATCCTCTTATCTTTCTCCATGACTGCCGCGTCACTTTGAACACCTCCCGTCTAAGTCATGTGCTGCTTTGCTTAAGAAAGACATTTTTTAGCATCTGGCTTCATGTCAAAACGTTCCCTCTCTATGTCTACACTGCTGCGCTAATAATACTTACAATAATGGTAGAGTGTGCGACCCATGTACAAAAGCGCAGTCCTCACCGCAACGGCTGTAAGTTCGGTTCCGACCTGCAGCCCTTTGCCTTATTTCATTCCCCCTCTCACTTCTGTTTCACGTCTCAGGCTGCCCTGTCTAATAAAAGCCTAAAATGACCAAAAAACAAAATATTAATACTGTATGTGGTCAACACCTTTTTTTTACATTACTGTAAATTAAAATTTGTTCTGAAACGGACAGCCAGCCTTATATAGTTTTGCGAGTGTCAATTATGCCCATTTCTATTTCTTTATATTTATTTTGCACAAAAAAATAATAAAACACAATAAGTGCATAGCAACATACCAAAAGGAAAAACAATATCTATAAAGTGTTACAATGTTCAATCTGTCCAAAAAGGGAGCAGGATGAAGCCAAAGCTTATTTTCTCACCCATCATTCAACTTTTAATAGTTTTCGGTATATATTATATATTTTGTAAATGTATCATATATTTTGTATTATAAATTAATAGCAAGATAACAGATATACATAAAATATAAAGTATATAAATTTAAAAACCTTCCAAACATGTTTTACATTTTATCTCAAACATTGACAAACATCAGGCTGAAACCAGTGTTTTATGAGTGTACAGTTAGTGAGTTTAAGGAATCCCACTTTGAACCCTTGTATGAGCAAAGTTGACCCAAAAAAATGAGAGAGATTTAGGATAAGAAAGTAAAAATGAGGCCCACTGTCCTTCTTAATTAAATTGTGTTGTGTTTGACACTAAATGCCCTCCTGTTTACTTTATTCTGCAGGCCGACACCTGTCAGCAGCATGATTGGAACATTTGGATTTCAGGAGCATCTCCTGTACTGTAAGGAGAGACGTATGATAGTTGTTTATTCGATTGGTTGAGGCGTGCCTCAGTGTCTGACATCGTGATGGCTTTTGTTGTTGCCAGCCGTCCTGGAGGAGCTGGTGAATACTGGACGCCTGAAGGGAAGCGTGGTCGGAGGGCGGCAGGACAAAGCCGTGTACATCCCTGATATTTATGCCAAAACACAGAACGCCTGGGTTGACTCTTTTCTCCAGCAGAACGGATATCTAGGTAGGGGTTTCAAATGATTGATACTTTTTGCTTATTTGTGTTACATCCTGTTTTCATGTTTCAGCTTTAAACCTCTGACTGTGTAGGCACTTTTACAATCCCATCACAATACAAAACGTTGCTTTGTGAGGTGAGTGTTTTGCCTCAAATAGGCGTTTCTTCCCACAGGACTGAATAAAGTGAGCTTGGATGCCAGCCAAGCTTAGCCCCGCTCAAAACATTTGAGGTCTGGACTAGGCTTTCACAAATTGGGGAAAAAAAGATTTTTTTCGATGATTTTTTAGCTTAAAATTGATATCACGATCCTCTGCCAGCATTTGTTCTCATGAAGTGTAATGTTTATTGCACACATGAACCATGACAAAACAAAACAAATTGGCAGTACCAAACATAGATTTTTTTTTGCCACCTATATCACATTGTGCATCACAACAAGCCTGTAAACACAGAGGCTTCAATGAAGAGAAGGGAGAGCAGAGTAGCGCTTGGAGCACTGTAAAACCTATTTTAGACAGTCTATGTTTAAAACTCACTGAAGAAAGTAGTAGCGTATTTGATGCAGTCGGATCGTATTGGTTGGAGGTCTATCCTAAAATAGTGCAGAGACATTTTGCTTCCTGGTTCGGTTGAAACGCCCCATAATCCTAGCCCAATGACTGGAGAGAGCACGGGGGGCGCTGCACAGTGGCTGCTCTGCGGTGTCGTCACGTACTTGTTCCTTGTCTTGTCTGTCCTAATGTTGTTTTAAATACCATGTGATGTGATTTTACTAGAACATAATTTCCCCATGAGGACAATAAACCTGAACAAACAAACGAGCCCAATGGAGCAGAATCAGACTCCTACTCTGACTAAAATCTGAGTATGATGACGTCAGGCTAGGATAAAGGGATCTCACAAGACTGTTTTAATCTCTCAAGATGAAAGATGAACAGTAGAGGGCAGTAACGACAAAATAACAACATAACAATTTCAGTGTTGTTCAATCCCTGCCCCATTTCAGCAAATTCTTGTTAATATTTGAAAGTAAATTATAAAGTCTAACATGTATCCAACACATCAGCAAATATAAATCCCCACTGCTTACTGGCCTACAGGTAAGGTGGTCACTAAGGCCATCCATAGATAGGTCATTCTAAGGTCTCACTGTGACACATGTATGTTTAACATTAAAACAGGATTTAAAAAAAGCATACCAACTGTTATTATATATTTGAATAGTTTAGTATTCTATGCAAAAAAGGTCTTCATAAAGGCTTTAGGCGGCCCACACAACATTGTAGGCCCAGTTAATATGCAACTTGATTTTATACAATGTGTATATATATAGAAAAGAAAATAATTTCCAAAACTCATGCCTTTTTATCTAACAACGAATTCCACTTCAATCCATATTTGTTGGCGTTTAGCCTTTGAAAAATAGTGTTGACCAAGAGCACCATAAATTACATTTCTACAACCACAATACCAAAAAATCTATTTTGACTCTTAAACTTTTACAGTTTACAACTCATTTGTATCCCAAAAAAATCACTTTGTTCAATTTAAGGGTTTTGTTTAAAATATATTGTAAATATATTAAAATCTAAATATCTGTTTTTATTTTTAAATATGACAAACATTCAAAGTTATGGGTATAGGCCTTGTTCAGGGAGACCTCTGAGTCTTAAATCACAGGGAGGCGGCAGAATGTTATGTGGAGGTTCTAGTCCATGGGCTTACTGTCTGAGTCTATGTGCACACGTGGGGATTGGAGTAGCAGCGGGATGTGTGCGCATTGTAGTCTAAATGAAAATACTGACGTCTTGCTTCTGCAGAGTTTGACGCGTTGGTCAGACTGGGGATCCCGGACCCCTCCAGCTACATCAAGAAGCGCTTCAAGTCCAACAAGCTGCTGTTCCTCCGAGCCGCCTGCGTCGGCCAGGCTCTGGTGGACCAGGTGGAGGCCTCTGTTGAGGAAGCTGTCAACTCCGCCACATGGACCGACATTCAGGTGCTGGCACAGCTCTGCCTTTACCCGAGTCACTATTTATTGGGAAGATGTTACATATTTATATTTTGCTTCTGTTTTTCACTCTGGCTGTTTTTAGCCAATTTTGCCCAGCTGCTTGTCAATGGAGGACATCGGGATGCTGATCAGCCAGGCTATGAGGAACACCAACGTCCAGTCCTCCGCTCGAGTGCTGGGAGACACGGTCGTCGTCAGTGAGAAGTTCCTCAGCAACTGCCTCTCTTTATTTGATGACGCCATGCAGCAGAAAGCTCAGAAGGTACAATTCACTTCAATTTAATTTATAGTGTCAAATCATAAGAGGAGCTATCTCAGGACACTTTACAGACAGAGTAGGCGTAGACCAGCAATTCCCAACCCCCGGTCCCCGGACTGGTGCCCGTCCATGGACCCGTTAGTACCAGGCCTTGAAATATTTTTTCAACCTTTTTTAAGGTTTTAGTTTTCTTTTCTTATGAGTATTGTCTTTTTTTTAAAGTGTTAAGTGCTAAACAGTTGTTTATTAAATCCAAAACAATAAATAGCCTAGATAGATCCAAACGTCTTCTTTTTTTTGAGCGTCAGCGTTGTGATTGCTTAGCGGCTCTTTGGTTCTGGACGTATGTATCTGAACAGACCGCGGAGTGTGCTGCACGTGAAGGGGCAGGTGAAGCATAGGTGCAGAGATACTGTAGATCAAGCATGGTGTAAACAGTAACAGTCTCTATTATTTGACATTGAGGCATTAAAATTGACCACTGGGCCCTGGAAAAAAAAAAGATGATTAACCGGTCCCTGGCACAAAAAAGGTTGGGAGCTCTATAACGTACAAAGACTCAACATTTCCCCCCCATGAGCAATCATTTGGTGCAAAAGTGGCGAGGACAACTACATTTAAACATGCAGAAAGCTCACAGACAGACTCAGGCAGCACCACCTTTGTACAGCTCCTTTGTATCACATCTCCAGAGAAACCTCCTTTTTGGAGTAAGTTAGAGGTCCAAATGAAGTATTAAACACTTTGAACGTACAGTGTTTTTTTTATTTTCTATGGCTCTCAGGAAGTCAAGAACAATCCAGTGTTTCTGATAACTGAAGATGACCTGAAGCAAGCGTCAATGCTGACTGAGAGCTCCGCAACTTCTAAAAAGGAAAAGAGAGAAGCAGAGCGAAGGAAGAAGGCTACAGGTTGGCATTTCTGCAACTGGAATAAGTGGGTCGGGGCACCTCGTCTAAGATCAGTCACGTGCACGATTAACAGTAGAGGGCAGTAACGCCAAAGTAACAACTTAAACAGAGATGGAAACTAAACCTGTATTGTTTAAAATGTTTCAGTAATGTTCAATTCCTCCACCATTTTAGCAGGCAGTTCATATTCTTTTGGAAAGGAGGCATACCTTAAGCTTATCTGTGTTATGTGAAGAAGTGTATTTGTTGTTTGATGACAGCTGAAACTTGAAAAATTCGAATATCGTGCAAAAGTTCATTTATTTAAATAATTCAACTTAAAAGATGAAACTAATACATTATATAGACTGATTACATGCAAAGCGAGATATTTCAAGCCTTTAATTGTCAACATTTTGATGATTATGGCCTACAGCTTATGAAAACCCCAAATTCTAAATATTAGAAAATTAGAATATTACATGAAATCAATAAAAAAAGGATTTTAAATACAGAAATGTCAGCCCTCTGAAAAGTTTAACCATGCATATGTACTCATTACTTTTCTTTGGGCTCCAAAGATTGGTAAGATGCTTCTGACAAGAGGAATACGATATTTGTCCAGGATCCATCCGTGTGTGGTGGCTCTTGATGCAGTAACTCCAGCCTCAGTCCACTGCTTATGAAGCTCCCCCAACATTTGAATGGCCTTTTCCTGACAATCCTCTCCAGGCTGCGGTCATCCCTGCTGCTTGTGCACCTTTTTCTTCCACGCTTTGCCCTTCCACTTTCTTTTAATGTGCTTTGATACACCACTTTGAGAACATCAAACTTCTTTTGCAATTACCTTTTGAGGCTTTTCTTCCTTGTGGAGTTTGTCAATGATGGTTTTCTGCCAACTGTCAGATCAGCAGTCTTCCCCATGATTGTGAATTCTATTGAACCAGACTGAGAGACCATTTAAAGGCTCAGGAACCTTTTGTAGGTGTTTTGGATTAATTATCTGATTAAAATGTGACACTACAATACAATATTGCCTAAAATTATGAACATTTTAACAATATTCAAATTTTTTGAGATTTAGAATTTGGGATTTTCATAAGCTGTAAGCCATAATCATCAAAATTATAACTAATAAAGGCTTTAAATATTTCAATTTTCATGTAATGAGTCTATAATGTATTAAGTTGAATTACTGAAATAAATGAACTTTTGCACAATATTCAAATTTTTTGAGTTTTACCTGTATATCATCTGTTAACTATTTGTCTCCCAGAGGGCAGTGGCAGTGTGAAATCAGGTGGAGGAGGCAACGCCCGAGAGATCCGGATTCGTAAAACCAAGAAGAAAGGGAGGAAAGATGAGGACAGCGATGAGGAAACCGGACCGTCACAGCAAAGTACAGTCACAGCCACCGAGCTATTCTATCTTCACTGGGACGTCATGTGTCCATATGCACGTTAGCCCTCTTCAGTGAGGCCTTTTACTCTTAACGGGAGCTTTATGGCTGGTTGGCCAGAAATCTCTCCCCTGGGTTGTTGAGCTTTATTTTTTTTCTTATGGAAGACAACCAGAGGTAACCGTAGTATCCCTGTGAGACTAATTAGCATGTGTTTTACCTTTACCAAGATCGCAGTAAACAGACTGCAGCCCCTTTTATGGCCCAGGAAGAGATTGTGGCCGTTTTAGAGGAAAGAGTGAGCGACTGCCCCGAAGAAATCCTCTCTGAGCTGGCCGAGCATTTAGTGAGGTAACACACAGGTTTCTGTCTGAAGTCCTAGTTTTCTCTGCTCACACTTGGCAACAATAAGTCTGTTCTGTCACTGTTAATATCTCTGCAGGCCTCTTAACAAAGCCTACCAGGAAGTGCTGCGGACGGTGTTTCATGTCCTCCACCAGCTCTCCATCAGGTGCCAACAAGAAGAAGAGCATGAAGGATCTACAGGAGGAGATCTCCAGCCTGTACAACAACATCCGACTATTTGAAAAGGGCTGCAAGTTCTTCTCTGGTAAATCTTGCTGAGATCACTCCTCACAAATGATTTGTACACAATATATGTAGTAGGATTGGGCATCAAGAATCATTAAAAAAAATTATGAATTTGCAATCTTTTGGAAAACGTAGTTTTGCATCCAATCATCGGTTCCAAATTTAACATGAGCAAGTTTTGGTTTCTGAAGTTCTTACAAGCTGCTGACCTGAAAAACTGAGCTTTTACAAGACTAAGGTTGATACAGACGTGAGGAATCAGCGAGGGAATGGGAAGACTGTGGCATCCTGACACTAAGCTAACGACATGTCCGACGTTACGTGTACAGCAACAATTTTGTTACCAAGCCAAATATCCAAATATTAGCTAACTATATGTCTGTAAGTTAAGCAAATGCACATAATGTCGGACATATCGTTAACTAAGTAAGTAAAGTTTATTTGTATAGCACCTTTTCACGGATAAAAATTGCATAGTGCTTCACAATAAAATCTGATAAATACAACAAATTCTTAAAAGAATCAATAGAATTCACACAACGTAAAGAGGGAGGCAAGATGTCCACAGCCTAGGAGCCCCTGCTGGGAACAATCGGTCCCCTCTAGTGTTAAAATGAGTGTGGGGAACCACTAATTGCCTCTGACCTAATGACCTCAGACTACGGGTGGGAGTATGAAGCTTTATCAAGTCAGAAATGTAGGAGGAACTTGACCGTGCAGGGCTCTAAAAGTAAGTACCAAGATTTTAAAATGAATTCTGTACTGGACTGGTAACCAGTGAAGTGCTGCTAAAACAGGCGTGATATGTGCTCTTTTGTTAATGTGAGTTTAAGCCTTGTAACAGAGTTCTGAACAGCCTGGAGACGGTAAAGCTCCTTCTAGCTCCTTCTTGTTGGGGCTGTGGATAATTGGTAAATTGGTTGCCTGCCAATCTGAAGTTTTGTGGTTTGATCCCTGGCCCTGCAGTCCCATGTCAAAGTGTCCTTGGGTAAGACACTGAACCCCAAGTTCCCCTCAATGCTGCCCTATCGGTGTGTAAATGTGTGTGAGTGTTTATCTTATGAGCAGGTGGCACCATGTACGGCAGCCACAGTTTATGAATGTGTGTGAATTGTAAATGGTTCCTGTACTATGTAGAAGTGCTTTCAGAAGTCTTTAAGACTACTACTAAACTAGACTAGAACATGGAACACAACACCACCTCACTTCATGGCCATTCTTTTCATGCAGATGATACCCAGGTCCACATTGCCAAGCACATCCTGAAGACCCTGTGCTCAGATGTCACCAACATCCTGGTCAACTTCCTGGCTACTGACCTGATGATGTCGGTGGAGAACCCCAGCACCATCACCAACGAGGTTTTTATGCTAATTAAGTCAGATCAAATGTCTGTCATTAACGTCCATCTGCATCATCATAGCGGTGTTTCAGTACCGTTGTTGTCTTATTATAACTTGATAAGTCGCTATCAGCTGGCATATTAGCACTATAGAGAGCCAAAGTCCTGCCCCTTCCATTTGCCTCCATGGGACCTATCTTCGGAAAACAATGGTGGTCAATGGCGATAGACCAACTATTTTCTGGTCCCTGTCAACTTGTGCCTTGGATTACACATACGTTTTTCAAAATAAAAAAATATTTTACATCTCAAGAATGTCACAGTTTTTTGCAAGATAGTTAAGTAAATTGCTACGGGGAATACGGTATTAGAGTAAAAGTCCAAGTGCAAGTTACCTGACGTCACCACATTTTCCCTCCGCTCCCTTCAAGTAGCTGCAGCTCTCAGCATGACCTGAAGGGTCACCTCTTTTGACACTTCTGCCTTTGTATTGAAAGAAGACGGTAAAGCTCGACAAGGAGACAGCCATATTTCTCTGGTGACGTATATGGTTCCAGACGAGAGATGTAGTTCACTAAGCAATCTCACACAGAAAATAATGTTGAACTTCTTTACGTCAAATCGTTTCTCTCCTGATAAATGATGGCCAAGAAGTAGAAGAGCGTGACTTTGGCTCTCTATTACAACTTGTGAAATTGTAATCATTTGTGTAGGCCCCATCCATTTTGGCTAGCAAAACTTTGTTCGTAAATGTTAGCTTGAATGTTGTGCAAATCAGTACGAAAATGAATGGAAACACCTTAAAATGTCTCCAATCTATTTCAAATACCAATTTCCTCGCAAAACCGCATGTGACGTCTTTACGCACAGGTTTCTTATTCGCCTCAAAGCCGTTGGATGGAAACGTGCTTACACCGGCTTTGTTCGCATGAGTGTTTTTAGGGAACTTCAGATAATTCTGTAAGTGGATGTAAACATAGCTTCTCTCAGGAGCCTTAAATTATGGGATTCAGCTGCAGAGACAAAGAGCCGAGAGTTTGGACTTGATTGTGAGTGTCTCTGATGTGTTGGCTCAGGTCAGAGTGAAGATTTTGGGCAAACTGTCAGAGGAGACCAAAGGGCCTCTCACAAAGCTGCACAACAGCTTGAACGGCAAAGTGAGTATGTTTCCTGTCGGTTACATCACCAGCTGGTTGCTTGAACTTGAAGGATGAAACTGAAATAGAGTTGTGGCAAATGTGTTCCCAGAGTATTGAAGACTTCCTGACCAACATAGAGATCTGTGCAGAGGTGTGTGGGTTCATGCTGAAAAAGGCAGACAAGAAAAAGGAGAGGTAATGGAAGTTCATTTTCTTGTGGACGTTTTCTTTTTACTTTCAGGGCCCTGTTTTAACAATCTAGGTGTGTTTATAGCATGTCCAAATCCCCTTTTGGTAGTTTGACAGTGGGAAAAAAAGGGTCTGTGCACTGGGCGCATGGTACTAAAGGGTTGTACTTAGTGTCTTTGGGTGTAACATGCAATCAACCAATCAGAGCCTCCTAATCCCTTTAACAGCCACGTGCGTTTGGACCTTGGTGCATTGCTTAATGGGATTTGAGGAGGAGAGATGTTGGCTCGTGTGACATGAAGAAGCAGAGAAATCATAATCTACTTCATAGTATATTTTTAATGCTGCAAAGCATAGGCGCGCGTGCAGCTAGGCACATTTACTATCCCATAAAAATGAACTGTATATGCTTAACAGTTTTTTTTTAATGCTCCTAATGCAAAAGCACTAGATGGCATCACCTCCCTGTGACCACATGCCAGAAGCACTTTAACACATCCCTTAAAGACATACGCAAATGCACTGAACTCCTCCCTGTAGACCAGTGCAGATGCTTAAATGCCTCCTTAAACAGCAGCCAATGCACTGAACACACCTCCCTGTATGACCAGCATGCCCAGAATGCACCTTAACACACCTCCCTTTAAGACCAGCACGCCCAGAATGCACCTGAACACACCTCCCTGTATGACCAGCACGCCCAGAATGCACCTGAACACACCTCCCTGTATGACCAGCACGCACCGAAATGCACCTGAACACACCTCCCTGTATGAACAGCACTTCCAGAATGCACCTGAACACACCTCCCTGTATGACCAGCACGCCCAGAATGCACCTGAACACACCTCCCTGTATGACCAGCACGCACTGGAATGCACCTGAACACACCTCCCTGTAAGACCAGCACGCCCAGAATGCACCTGACCACACCTCCCTGTAAGACCAGCACGCCCACAATGCACCTGACCACACCTCCCTGTATGACCAGCACGCCCATGGGATACAGATGGATGCCGTTGCACTTGCTATTTAAACGACGTGGGTGCTGGAAGGGAAATTAAAAACTGTCGGTCTTAAACGCTGGGTGCAGGATAGAGCCTTTAGTATTAAATCAGTAGGGCTGTAAATCACATGTTTTATCACAATATGATATTATTTTAATTATATGGATACCGCTACAATATTTGCTGATATCACAAAGCCTGCCATGATACGATGTTGATTCCATTCAGTTCAGCGGCCTGCGACAGATACATAAGCCCATTAACACAATCAGTTACATTTGCATCAACTCACAAAAATCAACTGAAATATGATTTGACAGTTTCATTACTAAGCTCTTCCAGACATCCCGGACAACTTCATCATGGACTCTACATCTGCTATGATACTGTATATTTCTTTGCATTCTGCACTAAACCCATTCAGCCTCCTTTCTCTCTACAGTTATTTTGTATATATTTGTTTCTGTTTCGGTGTTCATTGTTTATTTCTTATTCATGTTTAATGCGTTTGTTTGTGTATGTATGCATCTATCACACAGGCAAATGTCACATGGTGTAACTAGTGTAGCAATAAACTCCTTTGTGATTGTGATGGATCCAGACAGGCCCTGTTCGTGCACCGTCAGGCTCTCAGTGAGCAGCTGAAGGAGACGGAGGACCCTGCTCTGGTCCTCCACCTGGCCAGCGTGCTGCTGTTTCAGGGCAGCACCCACACCATGCTGCACGCCCCGGGACGCTGCGTGCCTCAGATCATCGGCACCCTCACTGGCCGAATACCCGCGGTATGTCTGACACTCACTCAGTAATGTTAGTTGATCAATGTTAGGGGTGTAAAATATAAGTTTTAACACAATACAATATTATATAGATTCTTGGTACAACATTACGTTATTTGCTGATTTCTTAACGTCTGTCACAATACGATTTTGATTCAATTCAGGGGCCTGAGATCCATATCAGATGATACCCTCTGCCCATTTAACACGCTAACATTTATAGCAACAACAGAGTGGATAAATTGTAATTTCCCCACTGGGGATCAATAAAAAGTATAAATTATTATTTTATTAAATTACTGATCCACAACCCAGTCAGCCACTCCCACCCGTAATGTGGTCATGTTGTGTTCCTTCTTGGATCCATTTCAACGCTGGTACCGTAAGGTCAAATACACTCATCTCAGTTCAGAGTAAGTACGTGTACTACATACTTTTTTTTTTTTTTTTTTTATCTAGAGACAGGTTTCCATAAAAACCTCCAATACTGCAGCTCTAGCTAAGTTATAGTAGACATGTTTATTTGTGCTTCAGTGTGGTCTAAATGCTTCAGCAAATGTTGGCAACCCGCTGCTTCGTCTCAGGATTGTTTACGTCCAGTCTTCAGACTCAGCAGCGGTCGGTAACCTCCATCTGCTGCCGTGTCCGTTTGTTTGGGGAGTTAACGGTTAAGGTGCTGAAACGTGTGTGTGTGTGTGTGTGTGTCACTGCCTGTGTTGTTGCAGGAGCAGCAGCAGCTGCTGTCTGCGTACCAGAGCCTGGTGGTGAAGCAGCTGGTGAGCCAGAGTCAGAGCAGGAAGCAGGAGGAGGCGGAGGGCGAGGCGGAGGGCGAGGCGGAGCAGGACGACGAGGCCCGGAGCGTCCGGACACAGCTCACGGCCCTGACTCCACAAGTCAAGGATCTGATACTGTCCCAGAAGAAGACAACTGTCACAGAGGACTGAACCCTTTTCAAAGACCGGAGGAATGAATGTTGGAACTGATGGATGATAACAGGGTTTCCCCCAGAAAAGTTGCAAGTGTCTTTATTCTTGACGAGGGCCCGGCTGGGGCCAGTCCGAGACTCATGGCAGAGCCACAAAGTTTAAGATTACAGAATCATGGACGGAATCGGAAAATTAAGTATTTAAAAAAGCTATTTGACAGATTTCATAGGGCCCTACATTAAGTCAAGGCTAAAAGCTAACTGGAGATTTCAAAAAAATATGACTGAAAATGTCTAAGTTTACAATCAAGCCACCCTACTGTAACTGTAGTTTTAAAAATGTCTTAAAAAAACATGAATAATGCCCAGTGGGGGGCAACTAAGCCCAACAAGCCTGTAATCCACTGGGGGAAACCCTGATGAATGTTTTCATGGTCTTACATGTTCAGATGAATACTTCTAATCCTGCTAGATCAGCTGGCAATACTGATTTATCCAGGTGGACATCATTCTAAATTATTAAAGGATATTCCTGTGTGGGATGTCTCCCTGTAAACCTAATTAACATGAAACCCCTCAATGAGGTTCTGATTTTTATGCGTTCATTAAAGCTCTTCTCTTCCTCATGTGTTTGAGCTATTTATTTGTAAAGGTTGACGAGTTACGGAATGAGTTCAGTCTCTGTTTTCCTTAACCTCGTCTCCATCAGCAGCAGGCAGCTGTTTGTCAGGGGACACTCTGGTGCTCGACTAATAGCTTCCATTGGGTTTATCAGATGCAGACAAACCAAGTTAGCGACTTTGGGGGGGGGGGCCCCACATCAAAGGGCCAGACATGTAGAGTTTATTAACAAGCTTTTATTTAACCAAAAAAGGCAAATATCTTTGTATTATTGCTTGTATCAAATAGCCTTCTCACCTACAGTTTTGGTCGAGATAAAGTCCAAAATCAGTCAGTATCAGAGTTCCTCAGCCATCATAGACTTTAGTAAATCAAGCTGAGCTGTTTCACAGGCCTGACTTTGCAAACTGACCGGTTGTGTGGGGATTTCTGAGCGTCAAAGTTGGCAAATCTGCTAAATTCTGCTTTGAGTGTTTCGCAATTACAGTTTGAAAACCAGTTTCTTGATTTTGTTGGTCTGGCGCACAACTAGGCAGGCCCAAATGTGTTATAAACTGATATGCGGGCCTGATTAACATTTCATGAGGCAGGATTAGAGCCTTGAGTTTGACACGTGTGATCGAGCTGGTCAACGTAACGGTCCATTTGGCAGCCAAAAAGATTTTTCTTGGGAGACCACAAACCGCTAAAAGGAGAGCAAATAGTGGACTAGCACATACAGGACTCTAAATGAACAACACATTCTCACTCCCATCTCGTAAACTACGGACGCTTGGTCAGGTGCCTTTTTTCGTTGTTATATGACGCTAAAAGTCTCCTTTAGCGTGATATAACACACGCTTGGTCAGGACTATTGGCGTCCATTTTGTCTCTGTTAGGTTAAGGAAAAGCTTGTTGGGTTTACGCTTCTGTGACACGTTGGAATAACGGGACGCTTAAAGAAGAAAGAAAAGGAAAGGTGCCATGTGGGAGACCAACCCCGCGCTCCTGGGTGAAAGTATTGGTCCTGTGTTTGACCCATTGTATTTGGAGTTTGGAGTGAGAACGGGTTAAAATGAACGATAACGTTGCTCTGAGTCGGAAGTGAGGGAAACAAATGTAATATGTAATATTAATCGTGAAACGGTTAAAGTCAAGTCAACTTTATTTATGTAGGCTAGCACATGTAAGACAACATAAGGTGACCCTAAGTGCTCCACAAACAAGGCACATGGTTAGAAATCTGCCTCGAAAGACATAGATTAAAAAGTACATGGCAAATAGGGCTGCACAAAGTAACATTATATTATTGTCGTAATATCAACTGGCGTAAAATACATATCACAAAGAGAAATTTTTTTTGTGTTAGTTGAGAGAAAATAACTATCATTCTTTTTTACTGCTGCCTTTTATATTAAATCAGTGTTCTATTTGTTTAATACAAGAACAATTTTCTTTCATTAGATTTTAAATTCAACAAGCAGTATTTAAGAAGAATACTGAAAGCAGCAGGAATGCAGAAGTGAGTACATTTTAGCATCTGTAGTATATTTAGTATCTGTAGTATATTTAGTATCTGTAGTATATTTAGTATCTGTAGTATCATTTAAAGCAAGTAATGACGCTCAGGGCAAATTCTTTCAGGAAGACTTCTAATAACTTCCCCCACCTCTCTCTCTCTTCCTAAATTGATCAGCTGGGTGGAGGCGGCCACTTTTCAGTTAAACCAATAAGAAAGAGCCACTAATTTCACAAGCCAATCACAGCAAGGCATCCCTGCTTTAAATCTGTGTCTCTCTCTGCTACTGTCAGTTTTCATTTCAGGCAAAGCGTGCAACCCTCCTCCTCCCCTTCCCCCTCCAGTCATCGGCACCCACGGCACCCTGGGTCCTCCTCCAGCAGACCGCTCCCGGCTCCTTCGGTCTGGCCTTCGGGCTCCTTCACCCCCACCGCCACCACCACCAGTGTCTAGACTCCATAAGGGGGGATATGTTTTGGTTTCTCTACCTCTTTAAAACATCAGTTTATAACAATGTATAGTCTAATCTCAAAAGACTCTGTACATTTCATGTCATTCATATGTACAATAAAGAGTTGCATATCTGCAACAAAGTCTCTCCAGATTAAAATATCGTTATTGCGATATTCAATGTTATTGCATATGGAATGTTTTCCTCATATCGTGCAGCCTAAGGACATTAGGAGTGGGGATTAAATCACTGGACCTGTTGCAAAGCAGCTCAGTAATATATTGTGGAGATATTTCCTTTTAATGCTTAACAAAAAAAGACAAATTCCCTGATGAGAATTGATCAACCTCCCCCTTTGCTACATCTGGAGAAAAGCTCCTACGTTTCTATGACATCCGCTGATCAGCACTGGGAATTCAAAATATCCCTCCCCAAATAAACTTGAGCAGGGAATTCCTCCCGTTCTGAAGTTGAACCCAGAATCAGGTGGAGGCTGCCATGTGAGCGCACCATGTGTGGAAGCAGACAGCCTGTCTGCATCCTGGCAGAGGAAGAGGCTGCTCGGGAGAATATGAATATGTGTGAGGTCATCATACACTCAAGCACATGCTCCACATCGCCATGGAAACAAGCATCTCTTCACGAAGGACAGCTTCTTTTGCTTTCTTTTTCACTTACCGCCGAGGCCTCCAGCTTTGGCAAGCGAGAGAAGTCAAAAAAGAATTTCATTCTAAAATGAGAACAGAGCCTCCTACTCTCTGAATATGATTCATAGCAACGCTGATGCAAAATTGACACCACATTGATCCCTTTTGACTTCAGAAAAATAGACTCATAGATAACATACACCTTTGCAGTTACTTTTTCCAAAATAGAGTATACACATACAGTGCACGCAGTGGTGGATAAAGTAGTTTAAAAGCAGACCAGGAATGTTCTTTTAAGAGGATGGAGGAAGGATGGAGGAAGGATGGAGGAAGGAAGGAGGAAGGAAGGAGGAAGGATGGAGGAAGGAAGGCGTGCCGTCAGTCCAGGAGTTGGGTTGTGAGATGTCTTGAGCGGCGGTGTTTTAGCAATAACTCATATAAATGGTTGGCCAGATTGAATGTCTACAATAGAAAATACGGAAAGACACCATGTACTGTGGAGAGATGTACACAATGTGCTTAGTATTTTGTCACACACACACACACACACATATATATATATATATATATATATATATATATATATATATATATATACATACCGGTCAAAAGTATGGGGCCACTTACAAATTTCCATTCCACTCGATGTTAGACAGAATAGCAGCTGATCTGAGTGGGGGGGCTGATCTTTAATGCAATATCTACATTGCCCATTATCAGCAACCATTCATCCAATGTTCCAAAGGCTCATTCTGTTCACTAATCTGACATCATTTCAAAAAAACTAACTGAGAAAACATTGGAGAACCCTTTTGCAATGATGTCAGCACATAATGTAATCTGAAAACTGCTGCCCGGGTTAAAAAAACAATGCAACTGATCTCAGCTGGTATTCTGTCTACAATGGAGTGCAATGGAAATTTCTAAGTGACCCCAAACTTTTGACCGGTAGTGTATATATACAGTGTATATATTATATATATATATATATATATATATATATATTTCTGTATGTATGTTTAGTTGGTTTACAGCTGTTTATTTTGTCTTAATTCTTTTTGAGGAAGTGTTAATAACGAGGGGGGTGTTCGGAGGAAGGGGAGGTGTTCATGTTGTAAATGGTGTGTTGTGTATACCGTTGAAAAAAAAAAAATAAAGTGTTTAAGGTGTGAGCGATGCTGCACAAAGATTGTTGGTGTTTGAACTCAGCTGCCAAACAACATATACTACAGGGGGCACCAAGTTATTGTACTTTTTGTTGAAGTTTAAAAAAAACATATTAAAAGATCTTATCATGAATCAGCCTATTTCTGGAAAAAAAAAACTCCTGATGATATCCTTACTGGCCTATATGTAAGGTAGTCACCAAGGTAACCATCCACCTTCCTGAGGACTCACTTCAAGTTTAACACCAAACATGGCAATAATTATTTCAATAGCTAGTATTTTATGCACTACAAAGGTCTGTGTATAGTCTTCAGGCAGATGTTCAGACAGACAGACAGACACAGAATGTTGCTTTTGGTCTTTTAACCCTTGACCCTTCCCTTTGACCATGCAAAACGTTTTCCCCTTATCTCAATGTCTTTGTTGCTTTTTACAAAGTTTTTTTTAAGAGGTTTTTTTGTTGTGGTTTTTGGTCACTATTTTCAATAACATTTTTTCAATGTCTTTGTCCCTTTCTTGACGTTTTGTTGACGTTTAATGGTGATATTTTCGCCATTTGTCACTTTTTCCAACATTTTTGACACTTTCTGCCGGTGTTTTTATTTCATCAATTCTGTTGCTTTTTCCAACATTTTTCACTCGTGTTTCGATTTCCTTTTTTTCGGATGTAAAAAAAAAAATTTACATTTAACCAATGATTTTCATATTAATTATTCATAATAATATCTTCAATGCCTCTCAGAGTATTTGGTTCCTGTATCTGTCCTCAGTGTGATCTCTTTGTAGGAGACAACTGGATATGTTATGACTTTACATTTTCCCACCAAGGATAGATGACGTGGAGCCTGACAGAAACAGTTGCCTAGAACGGTGTTTATCACAGCAGGTCCCAGGTCGAGACCAGAGCCTATCCAAGAGACAAGATGTCCTTTTAAAGCTAAGATAGAATGACCGGTCAAGACACTTGGACACACGAGGGACAGATTCAGAAATACGTAAGAGCTCCAACTGTCTGCCTGAGGTCCACTGATTGTTATGTTTGAGATTAAACTGGTTTCCAAACAAGGGTTGGTTTTCCTCTGGGGGCACTGCATATAAAGAAGTGTATTACTGATTGTATTTACCAGAACTGTGGCCACTTTGTTACTCTGTACATTGTGAAAGCTGTTCTCGTCATTTGATTGTTCTCTGCAGAAAACAATTAAACTCTTTCACCGAATATCTAAACTTTTAAACCAGTTTGCAGCCTGTCTTTATTTTGTTTCAACAAGGTCTCTTCTTCAACACAAATTCCTCCCTCGCTGAACAGAAACTTCCACTACACGGGTCAAATTTGACCTGAAGATAACATAAGGGTTGATAAAATGTGTTGACAAAAACAAATACATAAAATAACACCAGCATATTTCCCAAATTGTAAATACACATAATGTTATGAGTACATGCATTAGTCACCTCTGTATAGAGATCCTGAATATTTTAGTGAAAACATGTTTGGATGGGTCCTTGTGAATCCCATTTGGACCCAGAGGGAATCCGCCATTAACGTTAGCAGTTAGTTCCACACCGTCCCCAGTGTGTTATACAGCACTCAGCAATCAGCTTATACAGTCAGTGGAATCGATGTTGTTTATGTAAACCCTAAAAGCCCCTTCTAAATTCACCTTTATACACCATGTACTAATTATTTGACTCTGTTTCCCAGTGCATAGCAACAACACACATTTCCATGATCCTGATTTAGTCTGAGCAATCACAGCCCTTAAATAGATTCAGGCGCTGTTCAAGCGGTGCAATCTTACATTGTCTTCCTCTTGCAGTTCTGCCCTTACAGGATAATTTAAGTAGCATTGACTTTCTCTACAAGCAACAAGACAATGACGATCTAAACTGAAAAAAAAATATTCCAAGGCCTCTACATTTCACAGAGGATTTAAGATTCCCTGTAGATATGCTTCAGGTTACCCAGACATCCCAGGGCCTGTCCCCATTAGGATTCATAGAACACCAGCTTCACAACATGGCAGGTGTGAAAGCAACAATCAGGGCACACGGCCTCAGCAGCCTGCAGTTATACCTCCTGTAAGAGTGGATGGATTGGATGAGAGCAAAAAGAAACAGGGCTGTTAGGCTCAAACTCCCAGCAGTGCAGTTACGCACTCAGTTTCATGTCCATGTCGTAAATTCACTTTGAATGCCTCGCTGTCTGACAGAATTTCTTTTTACATAATTAGCGTGCATGTTCCTGTTCTGGATGCAGTTAACACAGTTAACAGTTGAAAGCATATTGTCCCATGCACAAAGGGATCACATTTGTGGAAATGTAGTCAACTGTAAATGTATATGCTGAATGACAGCAGAAACTAAAATATGCAAAGATTCTTTGTCATTCTTGAACCTGAATAATCACTATGTAACTGGTAACACTTTATAAACAATGGTACATGAATTACAATGACTTCATGCATGAATTCATTTGTGCAGTACTTCATGAACTGTCAGTAATGTACAAGGATTAATAGTATCTCATGCATGACTTTATGCAGGAACAATGTGTTATTTAATGCATCAATGAAGGTATTTAAATCATCATGATTTCTGGTTTATTAATGATGTTCATGTCTTCTTCAAAACAACTGACCGGTCACAGCAGAGTACATACACACACACACATATATATATATATATATATATATATATATATATACATACACACACACACACACACATACATACACACACACACACATATATATACATATATATATACATATATTTATTTTCATGACTATTTACATTGTAGATTCTCACTGAAGGTATCAAAACTATGAATGAACACATATGGAACTTTGTACTTAACAAAAAAGTGTGAAATAACTGAAAGCATGTCTTTTATTCTAGTTTCTTCAAAGTATCCACCCTTTGCTCTGATTACTGCTTTACACACTCTTGGCATTTTCTTGATGAGCTTCAAGAGGTAGTCACCTGAAATGGTTTCCCAGCAGTCTTGAAGGAGTTCCCAGAATGCTCAGCACTTGTTGGCCCTTTTCCCTTCACTCTGCGGTCCAGCTCACCCCAAACCATCTCGATTGGGTTCAGGTCCGGTGACTGTGGAGGCGCCGCACTCCATCACTCTCCTTCTGGGTCAAATAGCCCTTACACAGCCTGGAGGTGTGCTGGAGGTTGGGGTCATTGTCCTGTTGAAAAATAAATGATAGTCCAACTAAACGCAAAGCGGATGAGATGGCATGCCGCTGCAGGATGCTGTGGTAGCCATGCTGGTTCAGTATGTCTTCAATTTTGAAAGAAAATCCCCAACAGTGTCACCAGCAAAGCACCCCCACACCATCACACCTCCTCCTCCATGCTTCACGGTTGGAACCAGGCATGTAGAATCCATCCATCACCTTTTCTCCATCGCACAAAGACAAGGCGGTTGGAACCAAAGATCTCAAACTTGGACTCATCAGACCAAAGCCCAGATTTCCACTGGTCTAATGTCCATTCCTTGTGTTTCTTGGCCCAAACCAATCTCTTCTGCTTGTTGCCTCTCCTTAACAGTGGTTTCCTAGCTGCTATTTGACCATGATGGCCTGATTTGTGCAGTCTCCACTTAATAGTTGTTCTAGAGATGTGTCTGCTGCTAGAACTCTGTGTGGTATTCATCAGGTCTCTAATCTGAGCTGCTGTTAACTTGCGATTTCTGAGGCTGGTGACTCAGAGGAACTTATCCCCAGCAGCAGAGGTGACTCTTGGTCTTCCTTTCCTGGGGCGGTCCTCATGTGAGCCAGTTTTGTGTAGCGCTTGATGAGTTTTTGCGACTGCACTTAGGGACACATTCAAAGTTTTTGCAATTTTCCGGACTGACTGACCGTCATTTCTTAAAGTAATGATGGCCACTTGTTTCTCTTCACTTAGCTGATTGGTTCTTGCCATAATATGAATTCTAACAGTTGTCCGATAGGGCTGTCGGCTGTGTATCAACCTGACTTCTGCACAACACAACTGATGGTCCCAACCCCATTAATAAGGCAAGAAATTCCACTAATTAATCCTGACAAGGCACACCTGTGAAGTGAAAACCATTTCAGGTGACTACCTCATGAAGCTCATTGAGCGAACACCAAGGGTTTGCAGCGCTATCTAAAAAGCAAAGGGTGGCTACTTTGAAGAAACTAGAATATAATATATATGTTTTCAGTTATTTCACACTTTTTTGTTAAGTACATAATTCCACATGTGTTCATTCATAGTTTTGATGCCTTCAGTGATAATCTACAATGTAAATAGTCATGAAAATAAAGGAAACGCATTTCATGACAAGGTGCGTCCAAACCTTTGGCCTGTACTGTATGTACTATATATATATATATATATATTATATATATATATATATATATATATATATATATATATAATATATATGTGTAAGAATTGTACTTTATGTTTGTGGCCCTTCAGATAAAGTGCTAACCTGCTCCAGCTTTAACATTGACAAAATCATATTGTATTTATTAATTAACCATGATTTTAACAATTCAGTTTCTTTAGCCTATCACTTTAACTACAGATTTGCCAATAAAGAAGACTGACCATCATCCATAAATCAGAAATCATGATGATTCAAATACCTTCACTGATGCATTAAATAAGGTATTGTTCCTGCATTAATTCATGCACGAGATACCTATCTGAACAATCTGAAGTGCCACATGAATGAATTCATCCTTTTTTTCATTCATGAAGTCATGCATGAATCATGAAAATTGTTAGTGTTAGTTAGTGTTACCATGCAACTTTTGAATGAAGAAAAAACAGTGATCTGCCTAAAAATTAAAGGTGAATTAGAAAAGGAATACAATGCACCCTTGTTAAGTTGCACACACGCGGGCGCTGAGCTGCTAGAGCCATGCTTGGCCTGGTAGCTTACATCACAAAACTTAATACTGCTGTCTGACTGATTCACTACTGAGCCTGTTCACTGACTTCATCACTTTTCTGAACTTGTATTACCCTAATCAATATTGTTGTATAGAATTGTAATAAAACAATACTATTTGTCATGCTTTTATGGTACAACTGGTATTCCTAATATTGTGGTCAGTGAGTGTATATAAAATCATATTTTCATCAATGTCAATCCTAACAAATTGGGCCTATGTCTAATACAACACCATTGTGCAAATGTACATAATATATACCTAGTCCTAGGTCAGGGGTCATCAGTTGTAGTTTGTAGAGGGCCAGGATACAACCATCATCAAGAATGAAGATGGGAACATAAAATTTCCTTCGAGTTGAATAAAGTATCTATCCATCTATCTATCTATCTATCTATCTATCTATCTATCTATCTATCTATCCATCTATCTATCTATCTATCCATCCATCCATCCATCCATCTATCTATCTATCTATCTATCTATCCTATCTATCTCTCTATCTCTCTATCTATCTCTCTATCTCTCTATCTATCTATCTAACTATCTATCTAGCTATATATCTATCTGCAAAATCACAGCTTTTGTTTTAGCTTGTTTGTCAAAATTCGCTATTTAGAGTAGAGCTGTATGTATGTGTGTGTGTGTGTGTGTGTGTGTGCGTGTGTGTGTGTGTGTGTGTGTGTGTGGTGTGTGTGTGTGGTGTGTGCAGTGCGGGACTTGAGCAGAGATGCAATAACAGGAGGGGTAGGTATAATCTGGTTCAAATGACTTCAGACGGCCATCCAATTTTAACGACCTAACGAGCCATTACATTGAAACCTGTAGCCATCCTAACAACACTGCTGAACCTTTTTCTAGTCTCCCGTTTCACTCTCCACAACGCTGTCTACAAACAAAAAGTCACGTTCCATAAGCGATTCATAACAGTCATAGATATGATAACAGTTAGCTAGCCTGTAACACCGTCCCCCCAGCGCAGCAAAGAGCAACTTGGTTTTGAATGGAGTATTATACGGTATTCTGCCGTGGCTTTTTCTACAGCTGAGGGTTAGCACAACAGACAATTCTCCCAAAAACTATACATTTGACTTAAAATATTTGTCCACATGTTAAAGCAGATCTTCAATGTTTCAAAAATGACAATAACTAATTTTGGTCGTTTCACTTTGCACGGCAGTATACTATGACTTTTTCCAACATGCTATACCCTTACTGTTTTTACTTATTTTGACATCCTATACTATGACTTTTATATACTATCATTTTTTAATAACTTTATTCAACATACTGTACTATGACTTTTTCTCACTTTTCTGACATACTGTACCATGTCTTCTTTATCACTTTTTTCGCCTTCCTATACCATAACTTTTTCAACTTACTATACTATTATACTTACTTTTTCTCACTTTTTTGACATACCATACCATGACTTTTTTGGACATACTGTACTATAATAAGACTTTTTGAATCACTTTTTTTTAACAAACTATACTTTGACTTATTTCACTTTTTTCAAAATACTATACTATCCTTTTTTTCAACATACTGTTTGACGTTTTTTCACTTTTTTTATCATACTATACTTTGACTTTTTTCACTTTCTTCAACATACTACACCATGACTTTTTTTGACTTACTATACTATCCATCCATCCATCCATCCATCTTCATCCGCTTATCCGGTATTGGGTCGTGGGGGCAGCAGCTCCAGTAGGGGACCCCAAACTTCCCTTTCCCGAGCCACATCAACCAGCTCTGACTGGGGGATCCCGAGGCGTTCCCAGGCCAGGTTGGATATATAATCTCTCCACCTAGTCCTGGGTCTTCCCCGAGGCTTCCTCCCAGCTGGACGTGCCTGGAACACCTCCCTAGGGAGGCGCCCAGGAGGCATCCTCACCAGATGCCCGAACCACCTCAACTGGCTCCTTTCGACGTGAAGGAGCAGCGGCTCTACTCCGAGCTCCTCTCGGATGACTGAGCTTCTCACCCTATCTCCAAGGGAGACCCCGCCACCCTCCTGAGGAAACCCATTTCGGCCGCTTGTACCCTGGATCTCATTCTTCCGGTCATGACCCAGCCTTCATGACCATAGGTGAGGGTAGGAACGAAAATTGCCCGGTAGATCGAGAGCTTTGCCTTCTGGCGGTGAGATAAACGGAATGTAATACCGCACCTGCTGCTCTGATTCTCCGACCAATCTCACGCTCCATGGTCCCCTCACTCGCGAACAAGACCCCAAGGTACTTAAACTCCTTCACTTGGGGTAAGGACTCACTCCCTACCCAAAGAAAGCACTCCATCGGTTTCCTGCTGAGAACCATGGCCTCAGATTTAGAGGTGCTGATCCTCATCCCAGCCACTTCACACTCGGCTGCGAACCGATCCAGTGAGTGCTGAAGGTCACAGACCGATGATGCCATCAGGACCACATCATCCGCAAAAAGCAGCGATGAGATCCTGAGCCCACCGAACTCCAACCCCTCCCCGCCCCAACTATGCCTCGATATACTGTCCATAAATCTTAGAAACAGGATTGGTGACAAAGCGCAGCCCTGGTAGAGGCCAACCCTCACCTGGAACGAGTCCGACTTACTGCCGAGAACCCGGACACAGCTCTCGCTTTGGTCATACAGAGATTGGATGGCCCTGAGAAGGGACCCCCTCACCCCATATTCCCGCAGCACCTCCCACAATTTCTCCCGGGGGACCCGGTCATACGCCTTCTCCAGATCCACAAAACACATGTAGACTGGTTGGGCATACTCCCAGGCTCCCTCCAAGATCCTTGCGAGAGTAAAGATCTGATCCGTTGTTCCACAACCAGGACGGAATCCGCATTGTTCCTCTTCAACCCGAGGTTTGACTATTGGCCGAACCCTCCTTTCCAGTACCTTGGAGTAGACTTTACCAAGGGGGCTGAGAAGTGTGATACCCCTGTAATTGGCACACACCCTCTGGTCCCCCTTTTTGAAGAGGGGAACCCCCACCCCGGTCTGCCACTCCTTAGGCACTGTCCCAGACTTCCACGCAATGTTGAAGAGGCGTGTCATCCAACTAACTTTACTGTGACTTTTTATCCCTTTTTTTGACATATACATATACTATGATTTTTATTTTACATACTGACTTTTTTTTATTCCTTTTATCAACATCCCTATCATGACTTTTGACATACTATACTGTGACTATTTATCAATTTTTTCAACATACTACACTACGACTTTTTTTGACATACTATACTACGACTTTTTTATCACTTGTTCCTACATACTTTATTATGAATTTGATATTACTTTTTTCAAAATACTGTACCATGACTTCTTTATCACTTTTTTCAACATCCTATACCATGACTTTTTATCACTTTCAACATAGTATACTATGACTTTTTTATCACTTTTTTCAACATACTATAACAGAACTTTTTACCACTGAAAATCAAAAACAACACAAGACACAGGAGTCATTTAAACACCATTTCCCTCACAAATACCTGTGGCTTTCACGTCAGACTGTGTAAGACACATTCAATTCAATTCAATTTTATTTATAGTATCAATTCATAACAAGAGTTATCTCAAGACACTATACAGATAGACCACACTCCAGAACTTACAAGGACCCAACAGTTCTAGTAGTCTCCTCCAGAGAAAGCAACAGTGCGACAGTGGCGAGGAAAAACTTCCTTTTAGGCAGAAACCTCGGTCAGACCCAGGCTCTTGGTAGGCGGTGTCTGACGGGCCGGTTGGGGTTAGAATGAAGAGTGGCAATTACAAAAATAGAAAAAATTAGTAGTTTGTAGCAGTTCTTTGTAGTAGTTCATGGCATAGCAGGACGCTGTGCGGCATTACAAGGCACAGCAGGACGTAGCAGGGCACTGCAGTGTAGCAGTTGAACATGGCATCACAGAACGTGTAGTGGGACCAAGGCAACAGCTGCTACCCTGATTTTGGAGCATCTCTGATCCAAGGGAACATGCTGGGGAAAAAAGAACATAAGGACTCCGGGGAATGACTCCCCAGAGCTAGGTTAGTAACAAGCATTTCTGGGACATGGATGCACATAAATGGAAAGATGGAAAGATAGAGGAGAGAGGAGATCAGTGTATCAAAATAAGTCCCCAGCTGTCTAAAACTATTACAACAAAACCAAGATAGACAAGGTAAAGAGAGCTCCAGCCCGGTCGGGCTAGAACTCTCCCCAACCGGATCGGGCTGTGTGCCAAGTCTCCCTTTAGTTTTATTATATTCTTGATTATATGATAGATAAATCTGAAAACTATGTGACTAACCAATACTCCCTAACAATATTCGATTCTGTGCCCTGATCTAACATCTGATCTAACAACAGTGTCAGTCAAACCAGTCGCTGTCAATGTCAATGTCAATGTCATATTTATTTATATAGCACATTTCCAAGGCCGAGGCCTACCAAAGTACTTTACAGTAAAAAGCACAAAAATTAAAATAAAATGAAACAGATACAATAGAAGACACAGTAAATAACAAATACTAAGAAAATGGAATACAACATTAATCAAGGCGGCTCCCCTGAGCCAAACGCTATTTTAAATAAATAAGTCTTCAGCAATGATTTAAAAGTGGACAAGCTTCTAGCAGTCCGCACAGCTAGAGGCAATGAGTTCCACAGAGTTGGAGCAGCCACTGAAAAGGCTCGATCACCTCTGGATCTCAGTTTTGATCTAGGAACCTCTAGGACCATCAGACTGGCTGAACGGAGGTCTCTGGGGGGCCTATGCAGCCTGACAAGGTCCGTAAGGTACTCTGGGGCAAGCCCATTGATACATTTAAAGGAAAATAGAACAACCTTAAAATCAATCTGATACTTTACCGGAAGCCAGTGAAGCAATGAGAGCACTGGAGTAATGTGCTCCCGCTTCTTCCTGCCACTTAAAAGACGAGCTGCTGCATTCTGTACGAGCTGCAGACGATAAAGCTCAGACTTCCCAATGCCTGTATACAAGGAGTTACAGTAATCCAGGCGAGAAGTAATTAAAACATGAATGACTTTTTCTAGGTCAGCCTGTGTCAGATACGGTTTGACTTTAGCTATCAGTCTAAGTTGAAAAAAGCTAGCCTTAACCACAGCACTGACCTGCTTATCTAGTTTAAAAGCACTATCAACAATCACTCCAAGATTCCTGGCATGGGATCTTAAGTGAGGTGTTAGTTGGCCAAGGGAGCTGGTAAGAACCTGAACCAACTCTGGACGCCCGAACAAGACAACCTCCGTTTTGTTCTCATTAAGTTTTAAAAGGTTTAGGTCCATCCAAATCTTAATATCGTTCATGCAGTTTATCACAGTCTGCAAAGATTCTTTAGCTGGAAACTTTAGCGGTAGATACACCTGCACATCATCAGCGAAACAGTGGAAGGAGATGCCATGTTTCCTGAAAATAGATCCCAATGGTAGCATATACAGGGAGAATAGCAGTGGACCCAAAACTGACCCCTGCGGTACCCCACAGGTCAGAGGGGCCACTGAGGATGAAAACTGTCCCATTTGTACTGAAATTGTCTGTTAAATACGACTCAAACCACTTAAGAACAGTGCCGTAGAAAGTAATATCTTGTTGATCTGGCATTCAAATCAGATGTATTGGCTAGGTGAAATGTGCATAATGAATACATTGTGACCAATATCTCTACAACTAATGACATTAATTCCGCCCTCCACATGGGGGGGCCACATTTAAACAAGATCAACCAAAGTACTTGTTGCAAAATATCCTACTGTTGGACCTGATGCTATTTTCACAGTTGTCACATTCCTTTGAAACGGTGAATGGCAGGATACTGTCCTCCGTATGTTGCACACTCAGCCACACCCGACAATGTTGTTATCTTTGATTCGCCAGTTGCATAAGGGGGGGGGGGGGGGGGGGATTTTCATTCTGCACACAAAAACAGTAAGATAAGTGTTTCATGTAGCCATACTTAAACCTGGTGCTGATTTCATTGTGGTCTGCTCCTTAAGTAGACTAATAAAGTGAACTATACTTCAATCATCATCAATGCCACATTCACTATCAAACGGCTTTGACAAGAAGTGTATTACAATTTGCTCAGTATATTTACACAAACCCCCTGGCATCTCATCCTCTTTAAGTGGTCTCCCAACAGGATGTAAACAAGTATCTACGTTATCACAGGTTAGTGCAACTATTGGCAATAACCCTCTCTGATCAGGATGTGTATGTTTTACCATGGAGGATGTCATTGCACACCATGTGTTACCCATGGCCGCTGTTGGCTGCAGATAATCGTCATTCATCTGTTATCAGTGGTTCCATCAGTCTTGTAGCACTTCCCAAAGAGTCGACCAATGTGATGTTTTTATCCTGTGTTGGCATCACCAACTCAAACGCTA
This sequence comes from Etheostoma spectabile, assembly GCF_008692095.1. Classification (NCBI taxonomy): domain Eukaryota; kingdom Metazoa; phylum Chordata; class Actinopteri; order Perciformes; family Percidae; genus Etheostoma; species Etheostoma spectabile. Next base: position 18,637,601 of record NC_045750.1, on the reverse strand, counting down.
GTGAACACATCATCGTAGTTAGCATCACAAACTTCATTATGTTCATTTTTCTCTCACAATATTGGTGGCCATTGATGCCTTTTACCGCCGTTGGGTGTAGTGAGTAGCACCTGATGGGGGCCTGTGCAGCGTGAAGAGTGCCAGTGTTGTCTCCTCAGATCCTTCACCAGGTCCCAGTCACCTGGCTGGAATGGATGTGCCGTCTCTCCCCTTTCAAAGGCGTCTGGAGGGCTGCTTTCACCCGGGCAGAGATAGAACTCACAATACATTAGGCCACCATGGCCTCATCTTCCAGGATCTGATCTGTGGGCTGATCTGTGTACACATAACTACCTGTCAAAACTATCATCCAGCAAGAGGCCTATGGTTGAGTGTTGTGTGACCCCCATATATACACAAGGGGGAGACAAAAGACCCAATCTAATTGGGTATTTCATCATTTTGGTAAGTTCGTTCTTCCAAACTCCACTAGCTCTTTCTCCCAACAGTGCCGGCTGAGGTCAATACCCGTTTTGTCTGCTAAAAGATCTGATGGTGGTGTTAACAAAATGAGGCCCGTTATCTGAGGACAGTTTTGTGGAATTCCCCATGGAAGGTACATCTGGCAGTAGATTTTCATCTGTATGTTTACATGGAAAGCCTTCAATCCATTTTGAAAATAAATCAACTACAACTAGACAATACGAATATCCTCTAGCTGGGGTTAACTCAATAAAGTCTAACATGCTGGAATGGATAGTTACAAACTGATTGGGTTACTTACCCACCATCCCAACTTACCCACGTTCAGTTGAGCACACACAAGACATCAGCCATTGTGAACAGCTATCTGAACTGTGTCCGCCTCAATACGATTGTTTTAGTCAACCAAGGGTCAGTGGTCGTGGTGGTGGGCTAGTGACCGTGTATAGGAAAAATTCAAAATGTCATCAAGTACGCTGTGATGAATTTAACTCCTTTGAAGTTCTCACTCTTAAGGTTGGAGGGCTGCAACCTATCTTATTTGTTATAATTTATCGCCCCCCAAAACCACCTGGAAGATTTCTATCTGAACTTCCTGAATTTTTATCTAATCTGGTTTTAAATTATGACAGAATTGTTCTTTGTGGTGATTTTAATATTCATGTTGATGACCCCAATAATGTTAATGCAACTAACTTCTTAAATATGGCCACTTCTTTTAACTTCAAACAACATGTCAAAGAGCAAACACATAATCGTGGTCACACACTGGACTTGATTTTTACCCTGGGTGTCAGCATTTCCTCTGTGGAATTAGTGGACATGACCATATCTGACCACAGATGTATTGTTTTTAGCTGCAATTTGCCTGTTACTCATGCCATCTCACCAAGCTCCGTGTCTTCTCACTTTTTGAATGAACAAAGTGTTTCAAAATTTTGCGCATCCTTTAAGAGTCAAAGCCAACACCTGTCTGACTCTAACACCAACAATATGGTTGATCACTTCAACCATATCTGCTTGTCTTCACTAAATATTACTGCTCCTCTAAAGGTTAGGCCTACGTCTAAGGCTAGGAAGCAACCCTGGATAAATGACAGCATTCGCAGCCTAAAAAGGGAATGCAGGAAAGCAGAGCGCAGATGGAAAAAATCCAGTCTCCAAGTCCATTACCTCAGTCTGAAGGATTTATTAACTAACTACAATAACATGGTTAAGGATGCGAGAACACACTATTTTTCTGAACTCATTACTACACATAAACACAATCCCAGGTTTCTGTTTAAGACTGTGGATCAGCTGGTAAACCCAACCCCTCCTTGTGCCTCAGCTGGAAGTAATGATGACTGTGATTTGTTTTTATCTCATTTTATCAATAAGGTGGTGTCAATCAGAGCCTCGATTACCCCCGCGGCCTATTACTCAGAGGTTCCTCACCAGCAACAAGACAGCTTTAACCAGTTTTATCCCATCGACTTGTCTGAGCTTTTAAAAACAGTATCACAAATGAGAGTGTCCTCCAGCCCACTTGATGTAATACCTTCAAAATTTTTACTGAAAGTGATAGATTCTGTTGGGCCCCATTTGATCAAAATTTTTAACAGCTCCCTATCTACTGGTTGTGTCCCTGATTATTTTAAAACGGCTTGCGTGAACCCACTTTTAAAGAAACCTGGGTTAGATCCCTCCCTCCCACATAATTTTAGACCAATTTCAAAACTGCCTTTCATTGCAAAGATTTTAGAAAGAACTGTGTCCAAACAGCTGCTCACTGTACTGGAAAATAACAAAATATTTGAAAAATTTCAGTCTGGTTTTAGGAAGTACCATAGCACCGAGACTGCCCTGCTTAAAGTCACCAATGACCTTTTAATGTCGTGATGAAGGCATGTGCTCGGTCCTTGTACTTCTGGACCTCAGTGCTGCTTTTGACACCATTGATCACAGCATCATGTTAGACAGACTGAGGCACTGGGTGGGGATCTCTGGTACTGCTCTAGAATGGTTTTCATCATACATGACAAATAGGAAGTTTGCGTGTCTGTAAATAACTATGTCTCCTCGTTCAGTCCAGTTAAATATGGTGTGCCTCAGGGGTCGGTCTTAGGACCCATTTTGTTTTCCTTGTATCTGCTTCCCCTTGGACATATTATCCATAAACATGGCATTTCTTTTCATATTTATGCTGATGACACACAAATATACTTACCTGTCAGATCCTCAGACCCTGGAATGCTGAGTTCACTTAACAACTGCCTTGGTGAAGTTAAAAAATGGATGTCAAATAATTTCCTCCAGCTGAACTCAGACAAAACAGAAATCCTCGTCATCGGGTCTCAGCAAATGGCAAAGCAAATACTGCCATCTGCCGGGTCGCTAGTAAACTACATTAAGCCCGTGGCAAAGAACCTCGGTGTTTGGTTTGATAGTCAATTAAATTTTGAGCAGCACATCACAAAACTTGTTCAATCATGTTTTTATCAACTTAGAAATATAGCTAAAATTCGATCTATGTTAACTTTTAAAGACACCGAGACCCTTTTACACGCCTTCATATCATCACGCCTGGATTATTGCAATAGCCTTTTCACCTGTTTAACTCAAAAATCTATTGATCGACTCCAGACTGTCCAGAACTCAGCTGCCAGGCTTTTAACCAGAACAAAGAAATATGATCACATTACTCCTGTTTTAGCTTCATTGCACTGGCTCCCAGTATGTTTTAGAATTGACTTTAAAATTCTATTGATCACTTTTAAAGCTCTTCATGGCCTTTCGCCTTGTTATATCTCTGACCTTTTAGTACCATATACACCAGCACGCACCTTGAGATCCTCGGGCAGAGGTCTGCTATCTGTTCCAGAGTCTCGAATGAAAACTAAAGGGGACAGAGCGTTTGCTGTCAGGGCCCCGAGGCTCTGGAACAGCCTGCCCGAGGAAATCAGGTCAGCTGAGTCAGTGAACTCTTTTAAGTCGCTTCTTAAAACATACTTTTATAGGAGAGCCTTTCCCGATCTTATTTGACTTTCATTTTACCCCTCTTATTTTCATTGTATTTTACAAATTTTATATTTAACTGTATTTCAGTCTTTTAATGTTCTTATGCTTTTGTATTTGTGTACTTGTTAAAGCACTTTGTAACTTGTTTTTGAAAAGTGCTCTACAAATAAAGATTATTATTATTATTATTATTGTGGTGATACCAATAGAGTCCCAGTTCTGAGCAACAAAATCAATCATACCCGTCTTTGAAACACGGTTTGGCCCATGTGAGGGTTTAGCCATTATAAGGAAAAAGTTGCTCAGGTAAACAAGGCTTCCCTCGTAAACCCCTCCAAACACAGTCTGGGTCGCACCATGTTTTAACCATGCAGACAATTCAGCACACAGCTTGCACAGCTTGACAGACATATGAGTGCAGAGACGAGGAAGCAGCGGAAGATTTAGAAGATTTATTTGTTAATACAGCTTACAACAAAGGAGGTCCTTTGTTGGCAGGCAGGCAAAAAGAGTTCCATTACACTCTAAAGAACAGGTGAAACGCATCAGAGCAAGGCAGACAGTAACAGAGGTAGGACAATACAAGGCAGGAAGTTAGGCAAGACATGACACAGGAGAAACAGGTAAAACAGGAAACTGAAGCATGAAACATACACGGATGGAACTAGAACCAGTGTTGGTCAAGTTACGTCAGAAAGTAACTAATGCGTTACTTTCAAGTACATTTTTAAATGCTCAAATGTGACCCCACCTCCCCCCCTCTTTAACGGAACATAAAATACATGTGCATGTTCAATTATTCATGGTAAAACACTTGATCCAAAACATTAACAGAAATAATGTACGCAATGTATGTTGCTGTGGGACAAAGTGAGACTGGCTTCCAATCAGATGCCACGTATAGCAAAATAATTACAAAATACAGTGCCTTGCGAAAGTATTCGGCCCCCTTGAACTTTTCAACCTTTTGACACATTTCAGGCTTCAAACATAAAGATATAAAAATTTTATTTTTTGTGAAGAATCACCAACAAGTGGGACACAATTGTGAAGTGGAACTAAATCTATTGGATATTTTTAACTTTTTTAGCAAATAAAAAAACTGAAAAGTGGTGCGTGCAAAGCTGCGATTACAGCTGCAAGTCGCTTGGGGTATGTCTCTATCAGTTTTGCACATTGAGAGACATTCTTGCCCATTCTTCCTCGCAAAACAGCTGGAGCTCAGTGAGGTTGGATGGAGAGCGTTTGTGAACAGCAGTTTCCAGTTCTTTCCACAGATTCTCGATTGGATTCAGGTCTGGACTTTGACTTGGCCATTCTAACACCTGGATACGTTTATTTGTGAACCATTCCTTTGTAGATTTTGCTGTATGTTTGGGATCTATGTCTTCTTGGAAGATAAATCTCCGTCCCAGTTTCAGGTCTTTTGCAGACTCCAACAGGTTTTCATCCAGAATGGTCCTGTATTTGGCTGCATCCATCTTCCCCTCAATCTGAACCATCTTCCCTGTCCCTGCTGAAGAAAAGCAGGCCCAAACCATGATGCTGCACCACCATGTTGACAGTGGGGATGGTGTGTTGAGGGTGACGAGCTGTGTTGCTTTACGCCAAACATATCGTTTGCATTGTGGCCAAAAAGTTTGATTTTTGGTTTCATCTGACCAGAGCACCTCTTCCACATGTTTGGTGTGTCTCCAGGTGGCTTGTGGCAAACTTTAGACCAAGACTTTGTATGGATATCTTTGAGAAATGGCTTCTTCTTGCCACTCTTCCATGAAGGCCAGATTTGTGCAGTGCACGACTGATTGTTGTCCTATGGACAGACTCTCCCACCTCAGCTGTAGTTCTCTGCAGTCATCCGAGATGATCATGGGCCTCTTGGCTGCATCTCTGATCAGTCTTCTCCTTGTCTGAGCTGAAAGTTTACAGGGACGGCCAGGTCTTGGTAGATTTGCAGTGGTCTGATACTCCTTCCATTTCAAAATGATCGCTTGCACAGTGCTCCTTGGGATGTTTAAAGCTTGGGAAATCTTTTTGTATCCAAATCCGGCTTTAAACTTCTCCACAACAGTATTACGGACCTGCCTGGTGTGTTCCTTGGTCTTCATGATGCTCTCTGCGCTTTCAACAGAACCCTGAGACTATCACAGAGCAGGTGCATTTATACAGAGATTTGATCACACACAGGTGGATTCTATTTATCACCATCAGTCATTTAGGACAACATTGGATCATTCAGAGATCCTCGCTGAACTTCTGGAGTGAGTTTGCTGCACTGAAAGTAAAGGGGCCCAATCATTTTGCACGCACCACTTTTCAGTTTTTTATTTGCTAAAAAAGTTTAAAATATCCAATAGATTTCGTTCCACTTCACGATTGTTTCCCACTTGTTGGTGATTCTTCACAAAAAATAAAAATGTTATATCTTTATGTTTAAAGCCTGAAATGTGTCAAAAGGTTGAAAAGTTCAAGGGGGCCGAATACTTTCGCAAGGCACTGTATATACACTCTTTGTAGTGCAAATTATGTAAGTTTATTCTTTTGCGTGTGTGTGTGATAGAGCGAGGGAGAGAGTAACAGCGATTAGCTTCGGAGCGAGTAGCCACTCTAGAGTCATAGTGTTTACATTTTCTGACCACGGTGGGAAATCTTACGGGAAAAGTCCCCCCCCCTTTATTTCACAATGCCATGCCTGTCTCTCGTTGACTGACTCACTAGTGTTGTTCATTGTGTCTTTGACTATGCGTGCTTATGAACACCCGCCCAACTCTACCTCTGATTGGCTTACCATGAAATTTTACTCAACCTCAGCCAATCGTCAGCATTTATGTGCTTGTCTCGTGCACGGCCACCAACCAAGTAAGGAAAAAAGTCTTTGCCTCTCGGCTCAGAGATCTAGATGGTGTAAATGTAAATGTGCTGTATTTATATAGCGCTTTTCTAGTCTTAACGACTACTCAAAGCGCTTTTTACATCATACATGATACATTCACCATTCACACACATTCATACACTGTGGCCGAGGCTGCCGTACAAGGTGCCAACTGCTCATCAGATAAACACTCACACACAGTCACACTCCGATGCACAGCTCCAGGGGTCAAACATAACCATGAACAACTCGTAACTCGGGGTTCAGCGTCTTGCCCAAGGACACTTTGATGTGGGACTGCAGGGCCAGGGATCGAACCACCAACCTTCCGATTGGCAGGCAACAGCTCTACCACTGAGCCACAGCCAAAAAACAGCTTCAATTTAATTAACACGCCACATTTTCGGCAGTAACGGTAACAGCATTGTTAAGATGGGAAGAGTCAATTAGATTACTGGTTACTGAAAAAAGTAACACCGTTATTTATAACGCTGTTATTCCCATCACTGGACAACATAACAGAGAAGACCGAAAGAATACAGGTCAAACATAACCATGAACAAATAACAGGGAAACAGTAAAAAACTGACAATAAAAAACAGGCATAAAACCCCAAGTGAAAACCACCACCATGACAGGACTACTTCAGAAACACATAACAGGACTGTACATGTCAGTCAAACTGTTTTTTTCTTCCAATTTGTTTGCCTGCATAAGCCCTGATTACTGGTTTGAGTTTGTTTTTTGGTTTTCTGTCTTTGGGGGGAATTTGTTCACGCTCCAAAACAAGGATTATGGACCTTGAAACCAAGTGATACCCGATGAATAGTACCAACGCCAGGCTGGCACACACAGTTGGATAACCACAAGTGGCTCTTTGACTTTATCTCATCTCCTTAAGTGAACACTACGCCCACCGTCACCACGCATCCTTCGGAGACACAGAAGTTCCTGTTGCTTAGTAATAGTCTTCAGTGCTGTGATTAAAGCGAGCTTCAAAGCTCTTGGCACGCTTATTACTCACTGCCGGCTGCATAATGAATCCCAGGAAGAATCCTGATTAAGAAGGCCACCCTTTATAATATGGAGCCGTATTTTTTTCTTTATTACATGCGAGAAAAGAAATGATCTGAGAGAAGAAAAAAAAATGTTTTAGAGAAAACGTTCTCACACTGATAGCAACAAAAAAGCATTTTATGAAAGACAAAAAAATTATTTGAGAGATAAAGTACCATTTTTTCATACCAAAATGAAAAAAAATATTGTCAAAATTTCAAAATCCTTTTTTTAATCTCTCAAATATGTATTTTTTGCTCTCAGTGTGAAAAATTATACTCTCAAAAAAAGGACCTGCAGGACCTGGAGCCAGTGTTTCAGTTTGACTGTTAACAAGTGTTGAGATGATTAAAAGGTATTTATTTAGAAGTGGGCTGGCTGCTAGTTATCTGTCTATGACTGTGACAGTGGTGTAATGATTCAGATGGACTCCCAGGACAAGACGGTGCTCACCCAACTGGCCAATAGGAACGTGGCCCCGCCCATGACACTATTTTCACATTGAGACAAAAATCCTGAGACAAAAGCAAAAAAATGTAATCTATAACCAAAGACTTAGGTTTTGAGAGCGAGAAGAAAAACATTTTGAGAGAGAGACTTTTTTTTTTGAGATATTTTCTTCACACTGATAGCAAAAAATCTATAATTGAGAGTTTAAAAAAGTTTTTTGAGAGAGATTTTTTTTTTTGCTGTTGGTATTTTCTCTCTCATAAAATGCTTTTTTGCTATCAGTGTGATAACTTTTTCTCTCAAACATATTTTCTTCTTCTCTTAGATCATTTATTTATACGCATGTCATAAAGAAACAAATCCAGCTCCTTGTTATAAGAATAAGCGTGGAGCGAATCAAACGCAGCTGGTCTCAGTACCCGGGGGAAGCTCCTGGACCTGACCCCGCTGCAGAGGCTCACCCGGATCGCTGGAGGTCTCGCCAAAACAACCTGCTGACCTCTCCTGGATGCCGGCCTTTTCCATGTGATGCTACAGGCTCCCAGCAGCCTCATTTGCTCCGCTTTCATGTCTCCCATTCCCCACAGATTAGCTCCCCTTTGATGAGTCTATTGGGCTGACGTTAAAGGTGGCTGCTTTCTAAAGCATTCTCTTCCAAAAGAAATGTGCTGCCATATTCATTACTCAAGCAACCCAACATGGGCAGGCAGCATGGCCAGCAGGAGGCATCAGACTGTGGTACATCTACTGTATAATACAGTATACACATAACCCTGACCCTCTGAGGGTCATAATTAATGAACAGATATTAAAGTGTTCTCAGTTCTGCAGTTCTGTTGCTTTCAGTACTCTGCTAAAATACAACAAATTACTTGTCAAATTTAAAACAAATGAAAGGAAATCACTTCCAACTTTCTTTTGTTGAACAAATTGAACATTGATTTGAATATAAAAGGCACCACTACAAAAATGTTTTCTGGTATTCTCTTTCAAGTAACACAAAAACCTTTTTGGCGATGTGTTTACTCTGCCGTTTGATATTGCCCTTATATACACACATATATATATGTACATATATATATATATGTACATATATATATATGTACAAATACAAATATATACATTTAAGTACTGTACTAATATACATATACATACTGTGTATATATATATATATACATGTACATATGTACGTATATATACATATATAATCATACATACGATACATACATATATATAATTTAAAGGTTATTATATTATTTATTAAAACGTATGAATATATATATATATAAATATACTCTGAGAATGTTGCTGTTTTTTAACTCCTGAACTATTCTAACAAATCCGAGGAATGTGGTATTTTTTCTGCTCATTCTTTTTAAAAGATTATTTTTGTGGCTTTTTATGGCCTTTCATTGATAGGAAAGCTTGAAGACAGGAAAGGGGGGGAGGGGGGGGGGGGAGACACACAGCAAATGGCCACGGGTCGGGGTTGGCCGCTGTCGAACACTCAGCATACACGGGGTGCACCCCCTACTGGGTGAGCTAGAGGTCGCCCCACTCCTCTCGTTACTCCAGAGGCTGAACTGTAACTGTACACGTTTAACAGGAGTGCACGTGTTCCAGAGGCTGAACTGTAACTGTACACGTTTAACAGGAGTGCACGTGTTCCAGAGGCTGAACTGTAACTGTACACGTTTAACAGGAGTGCACGTGTTCCAGAGGCTGACACTGTAACTGTACACGTTTAACAGGAGTGCACGTGTTCCAGAGGCTGACACTGTAACTGTACACGTTTAACAGGAGTACACGTGTTCCAGAGGCTGAACTGTAACTGTACACGTTTAACAGGAGTGCACGTGTTCCAGAGGCTGAACTGTAACTGTACACGTTTAACAGGAGTGCACGTGTTCCAGAGGCTGAACTGTAACTGTACACGTTTAACAGGAGTGCACGTGTTCCAGAGGCTGAACTGTAACTGTACACGTTTAACAGGAGTGCACGTGTTCCAGAGGCTGACACTGTAACTGTACACGTTTAACAGGAGTACACGTGTTCCAGAGGCTGAACTGTAACTGTACACGTTTAACAGGAGTGCACGTGTTCCAGAGGCTGAACTGTAACTGTACACGTTTAACAGGAGTGCACGTGTTCCAGAGGCTGAACTGTAACTGTACACGTTTAACAGGAGTGCACGTGTTCCAGAAGCTGACACTGACGCATGGCTCTCAACCTGGACAGGTGAAGCCACACGGGTCGAGACAGACTACTTACACACCAATGCATAGGAAAATAGGGTCCAGGTTGAAAAACAAAACAAAATTACTTTTTAATATCTTGATCTTACACGCTGCGATACAGAGGCATGTAAACACTTCCTGTTTCTGATCCATATTTCTAAAATGTGATCACGGTAGGACATAAGACTGCTGGAGTCCCATACCCTTAAATCTGTACGTAAGACGAGTAAAGTCATCTTTAGAGACTAAATGCGAAGTGTATCCAGTGTCATTCATCCAGTCCCAACCAAACGTGTGGTTGTGATAGCAGATGCATTGCTCTGTGCGTGCAAATACATCAGACGTGTGAGGAGGTGTTACTTCTGGGAGACGGGTGTGTTTATGTGATGCCTCCGTGTAAGCTCTGCATTATTTCCATTCTTCCGGTGTGTCACCTGTGTCTGTTCTTCCCACCCAGGGACTCTGCTTCCTGTCACAGTCTCAGCCGAGTGCCCTTCGAGGGCGACACACGCCCGCTGGGCATTCGTTCATTGCTCGTCCATACAGTGATTTTCCCCAGGCTTGCTTTTATTTGGAACGGGCCTGCCAGTCACACGCCTCACAGTCGGGTGGACAGGTTGTTGTGCCACGCAGCTGATAACGGAAAATGCCAGGAAACCGTATCAGCCTGACAACCCGCCTCCAGTCTGTTCCCAGTCTCACACTTGAGTTTGTTGTTGCTGAAAGCGTAAGCTCACATTTCTGTTGGCACCACAGAGTCAGAAAGCAGGGTTCAAAATTCCCTTTTTGTCCACCAGCCAAACGGCTAGTGAACGTTCCCATTTTACCAGCCACTCTAAATTAGCATTGTTGTTTTCGGCTGGTGTGTGAAGCAGATCTACCGGCCGCTTTGGACACTTAGAAGTGGATACAAATGAATGTGGATTATATATTTTTAGCCAGGCAAGGCGAGCAACTGCAGCTGGGGTAGTCTATATGCACTTCCGGTTTTTCAGTTGTTCAGTTGCAGCCAGAAATTCTTCCGGATGTCCGTCTCCTTCCTCTATCTCTGTGTTGGTGTTCTAACCCCCGGTGGATTTCTGAGGACTATGGTTAACGTCTCCTCAGATCTCTGCAGGGTAAATCCAGACAGCTAGCTAGACTATCTGTCCAATCGGAGGTTTCTGTTGCACGACTAAAACTACTTTTGAACGTACTCATGGTCCAGTATTGAGCAAGAACGCTGTGAGCAGCAGCCGTGAACTGGGCTGGAATATAATCATATAGGCCAGGCCCTTAACTAGACTAACCTTCATACGTACCTTTTATGCATAGAATACTAAGCTATTAAAATAGTTGTTTTAATGTTAAACATAAATGTGGCACAGTGAGTCCTCAGGATGAACTGGATCTGTGGATGCTACCTTACCTATAGGCCAGTTAGCTCATCATCAGTGGGCATTTATATTTGCAAGTAATATGTCAGATTCATGTTAGGAGTATTCTAATTTTTTAAATAGACTTTAAATTTGTAGAAAATTTAACCATAATTTGGAGCCCCTGCATTGACTCTGGGGACCCGCTTAGGGTCACGGACCCCCTGTTGAAGATCCCTGATAAAGGGCGAATATGCATCATGCATGCCGTTTTTACAACGGACAGACTCAGATTATTATTCAATATTATTAAGTGTCGGACAACATGGATTCCTACAGAGTAGAAGAGTAAAATCATTTGTGTTATACCAGAAACAGCTCCGAGAGCACTACAACCAGACTTACTACTATAACTGAACATCTAACACATCACTGTAGCGAGCTTCAACACAATGAGCTGTTCAATGTCACCGATGTTTAATGTCATGTCACAATGTCTGCTGTGCTTGTGTTTTCTTTTTTTTTTTTTTTTTAAATAATCAAATGATGGCTGAATTCCATTGAGCTGCTTCAGTGTCCTCACATTGTGCACCCTGGCTCACTGTCATGAGTTACTGGGACGCTTGAATTAGACATTGTTAATGTTAGTAGAAATTAGTAAAACAGATTTTTTTAAATGGCAATGTCTGTGTTTGACTAATTTAGTGAATGAAAATACCTGAAAGCCTCCGTCCTCCCTCACTGACGGCCAGTGGTATCTAACTGCAAATAGTTTGATGTGTGATTATGAGTCATGTTAAGTAAGGTTGTTTCTTCCGGCAGCTCAGAGGCTCAATCAGAAATGGAAATCCCACGCTTGCACTTGCTTTTCTTTTGTTTATTTGCCCTTCTTCAGTTTGTTACGTTTTAGTTTGGTTTTCTTTGGACTTGAAGTCTTTCTCTGTCTGAACAATCGTAAATGTTGATATCTGTATGCTAAGTAAAATCTTAATTGTTTAACTTTGTTCAAATGACGTTTTTTAAATTCCAATAGCAAGCGCTGTTGTAGACGTTAATTTACCTGAGAAAGGTCTTGTATAGTCTCCCAGTCCACATGGGACCCAACCAGCCTTACCAATGACCTCGACAATCCACAACAGAAGCACTAACACAAAAACCCACTTAAGCCTGTTTACCAAGGTACGAAATTCCCATTTCTTTATTACATTCAACAGTACAGTACACTGAAATTGCACATTTTCACCAGATATAGCAGCATTCTGACTGGCAAATGGACTAATCAATAGGCACATCCAAAACATTTAAATAGAAATACACGCGTACAGATGTGTCGGGGCCACTTTCTGACCATAATCAAATTCCATTTAAGCTATTAAATTTACATGCCTCATTAAAACAAATCCTACACAGCTAAAACACACCGTCCTGTCCCTCAAGGACAGACAAAACCCAGCAGCGTCTGTCTTCAACAAACCAGGACATTATGAAAAGGAAAAAATCTCACCCGTTTATACTCTCACACAGTATGTGCCATTCAGTGCATTCCAGGAGTTATAAAAGCCTTTGTTTGCTTTTATAGTTCCCTTCAGTTGACTTCTTCACTTAAAACATTTTTTTTTCCAATCACCCAGAATGAGAATGCATCACCCTCAGAGAAGAAGTCTGTATTTTGGGTTGACGGGTGGAGAAAGAGCCGTAGCTATAGCTACAGCGATAGCCAGCCCTGTCTAATAAAAATGATGTTCCCATACAACTAAACTGCATTCTTAATTACGTTTCAAGGAAAATGTATTTTGTCCAGGACTGCGATTGTTTTGGACACATCGCAAATTTGTTTCTTTTTAAAGTCTGAGTTCGACACAGTAAGTTCATCCACGGTTGTATCTCGAGCTAGAAACGCCGCGCTGCTGCACTGCATTCTGGTCTACCGTGTAGAGCTGGTTATCAAATTTAAATACATTTGACACCGAGAGCAATGTGTCGGTAGAACCGAAAACTAAAAAACTGTCACGTATCAAAAGGTGATATCAGGTAGTTTGGGATTCTTGAAAACTCCTGACTTGAACAATAATTCTGTCCATTTTTCACTATATTTAGGCAGAAATCTTGTGTGGTTGCTTGTGTTTAGACAACGTGCAACTTGAAAGTGTTGGTATTTAAGAAGAAAAAATAAAACATTCTGTATTGGTACCAAGTCGATTAAGTCCAGTTCAGACCAGATTCACGATGAGACGAGTTAAAACTCGCGTCGGTCTGCAGCGTTCTACAACCTGCCACACCAACGCGACGAGACGGTGCATCATCTCCAGAGAAAAAAAACTATTTGTACTCATCTAACTTTTTGTAGCTGGATATATCATTTGTTGCGTCTAAATATGAATGTGAATAACGTTAGTGATCGTGAGATGCTTGCTACAGTTACATCTCTAGTGATGAATTGGCAAAAACATGTTTTATTTCTATAATTTCCTGACTTGTCCTAAGCGCTCCTTCTCCCTCGAGCTCCACCGGCTGACCTCTCTCCTGGCTGTAGAAACAGGAGACGTCTCTTACGTTCTGAAACCAGCCTCTGGAGACTCCACCAGCTGAGTCGCAGCAACACCATCAGCTGGTTTGAGACGAGCCAGTTCAGACCGCTGAAACTTTTCTCTGCGACGTTCTAAAACAGTTTCATCTCGTCACGTACTGTATCTTTGGTCTGAACTGGGCTTAAAAGAGATATATGGTTGTTTATCTACAATTACTTAATCAAAAGGCCAATGTACCGGTGGTGTGGTCTGGTAATTGAGACAAAACGGCCCGCTGCCTCAGTTGGTACTTTGTGGGGGAAAAAAAGAACTGAGTAAAAGAATCTGCACAGACGTTAGGGCAACTGGACTTCCAGTGTACAAGACATGTTGCATCAGGATTCAAGACTCAGAAATATCAGCTGTGGAGTCCTCCTAAATGACCTGCTTCCGTTGGAACTCCGGAATATTACAGAAAAGTAAGCACGACACTGCAGCTACTTTCAGTACAGCCACCGTGTTCTCCCCTTTTCAATATTCAATTTTATTTATATAGCACTAAATTTACACAGTTATCTCATTGCGCTTTCCATAAAAAGCAGGTCTAGACCGTCCTCTGATGGGAAGCAAATGTCTTTTTAAACTTGGCCACAATGAGAGAAAAGTTGGAGCTTTCAGCAGTGATGAAGCCTCTTTGATTAGATGCAGCAACAAAAAACCTGTCTTCCCCATAGTGAGTCCAGCTGCCTTGACATCCCATGACTGATTGAGAATCTTCATACACACACACCCCGATTGTTGTTGAACCTCAGAGCCAAACAGCAAGTCAGAAAAATATCAGCACTGCGTTAAAACACAGCAGGGGTGTCGATGCACACAGCACCAGCACGGAAATGCTAAGTCTTCGGTTTAAAAAAAAAAAGATAAAGGATTTTTTTAATTTTCAAAAGACCCTGACTCAACTCTTACAATGCCATCTGGCAACGTAGTGAACTGGCCAATCAAAGTGCACACTAGGGCAGAGCAATATCAGGGTTGTTCCTGCACAGAGAAAGTTTTGCCCCCCCCCCAGCGCAAAAGGAAATTTGTAGCAAAAACATTCCTTCTCGGGAAAAAAGCCCATGCCGTTCATACTAATCAAATAAACTTCCCTTTACGCATTATAATCCATTATATTTATTTATTTTGAATTTTGTGTTTTACTTGACATAAATTTATATAATGAACCGTTTTTTAGCACACCGTACCAAAAGCTTTTCAAAGAAATAATTTGCGCATCCAACAATTCTTTTGCGCAGAATCAAAAAAAAAAAGGATTTTGTAAAAAAGAATGTTTATGTTTCTTAAGTAAAGGATCAATAATGTACTGATCGGGTAGCATGTCCAAAAACAATTTCAAACAATGCAGAGGTATAAAAATTGACTATTATTAGAAACCATGATGATGCCTGATGCCTTTAAACTCCCGGATGCATTTCATTTTCTCACTGGTACCTGTAGCAGCAGCCCCTTGCCTATCTTGTAACGCAGTGCTGTTTTTTTGCAGAGAGAAGTATATCCCCAAACAACCGAACGGGCCCTGCATGGCACATTATGTAAGGATGGGTTTTAACAGTGTTGAAGTGTCGAGGGTGGATTTTTCCTTCAGACCACAGAGCGATGCTCGCCGCACACGTACACGGCGCTCGGCTGGATGCGCCTCTTCGTGTTGCCCGGCAGCTGAGGAAGAAACTTGAAGTACTTGGGCATCAGGTCGAGGCAGGCATCGCGGAACTTCTTGATCCGCCAGTAGTAAATGAGAGGGTTGAGGGCTGACTTGAGGTAGCACAACCACAGGAACCATGTGCTGATTTGGAAAAAGCTGTCTTTGTGGTAGAAGCCATCACTGAAGGTAGCTACCAGACTGTAGGCAGTGAAAGGCGCCCAGCACACTGTAAACACAGAGAAGAGGATGAGGATGGTGGTGAAGGCACGGGTCTTGAAGCTCATGTCGATGTTCATTTGGAAGGGCCTCTGGAGGCTCAGCAGGCCCAGTTTGCTGGCCTGGCTCAGACAGATGCTGTCCGTGTGGCTGTGGATGCGGATGGCGTTGTGGCGGATGGTGTTCAGGATCCCCATAAACGTGTACAGCATGACCATGAAGGGTAGGAAGAAGAAGGCTAGCAGTAAAATCAATACGTAAGTGTGGTAACCAGGCTCAACGCTGTAGCCAAACACACACTGAGGGGCCCTGGGAGGGATCTGTAGGGGGGGGGAACCAACAGCCAGCGGGAAACAGAAAACCAAAGAGAGTCCCCATGTGACCACTATGAGCACTTTAGCTCTCTGTGGGCTCAGCTTATCTTGCTTCTGGACAATGATAAGAAAACGGTCTATGCTTATTATAAGCAGTATGGCCACGCCCTCCATCACAAAGAACCAGAAGAGCATGGCCGAAACTCGACAGAAAACGTCTCCGAAAATCCACTGGGTGGTCATGACGGTGACCAGGGCGAAGGGCATGTTCAGGATGGCCAGCATCATGTCCGCAAACGCCAGGCTCGCCAAGAGGATGTTGATGGCCGAGCGCATGGCCGATCTCTGGTACACCATCAAGCACACCACCATGTTCCCCAACAGGGCCAGAAGCAGGATGGCGACCATGGCGAAGCAGAAGAAGACCTGCAGCGGTAGGCCGACGCCTCGCAGGCTCGCCGGGGCCTCCGCCGTCGGCGTGGCCGGCTCCGGGGTCGACCGGAAGCCCACGGAGATGTTCTCCATCGGCGGCCTATCGGAGGGGTTCAGCAGTCCCGTAACGAGGCGGCAGAGACTGGCGTTGGCGTCCCCTGCCTCTGGAAGGGGAACAGCAGTGGAGTGAACCATTCTTCCCCAGGGTGAACCGGCATCGTTGCTGCTGATCTCACGCTAAACACGATGCCATGGGTGCAGGTATTCCCAGCTCAAGGCAACAGGGCGGCTTCTTCATGGCTGTGAGACCCTAAGACACAAAAATGTAGTCAATGGCAAGGAAAGGAAGAAGAGCATGTGAAAGCACATTACACGCCAGCATCATTTTAATTAAAATATCCTCAGAGTTGTAGTGACAGTGAGTCTGTAATCCATTCAGGGTTATATACCTGCATCTTCCCCAGTTAATTCACACAGCCATCACTCTCAAACCTGCAGTCTGCCAGAATAGGAATATTAGTATAGTCGTTTTTGGAACTAAATGCAGTGTTTAGATGCTAAATATAGTTACAAAGGGTTCGAATTTGCTTCACAGCCATTTCCAACAAATCTCTCTCTCATATGAACAACAGATGAGTAAATACATCTGATATAATAATACAAGTGAACAAGATACTTATAGTTATATATTATATAATTGCAGATACTAAACAAATTGTGTACATGTCCCTCAAAGGGTACTTTGAAACAATAAAAAAAAAAAAAATGATAAGAAGTAAAATTCTCTATTTAGCCTTGTATTGTGGCAGGAGAAGACATATTTAGCTGCTAGCCATGCCGTGCTTTTATCTTCCCCTAATAAAAAAGGAAGCGGTTTGTCCTTAGTGTAGGTAGTAAAGCCTGGTATATGTTTTTCAATTTTTTTGGAAATATTATTCTTAAGTCTTCATATTTGGGACATGTACATAGGAGATGCAATTCTTTTTCAATATTCTCTCTCCATTTGTAAATAAAGTCATAGTAATATTTCAAGATTTTGGGAAACGCACATTTTCCATTTGAAAGTGAGTGAGATTGATGAGAAGATCTATACCAATCCCATGCCTGGGTATTAAGTAGAGCTTTGCAACTCATTTGTTTAATCTAGCAGAACCACAAGTTGTCATTTTTTAAGAAGGAGGTGTGGACAGGAACTATTTCTTGGCGCTTCTTAGGCTGGGATTCCAGCAGGCGCAGGTGCGCCCGTGTTCAGGCTGTGCCTTGGTTTTCTTTCCGTCGTAACACACAGGGAGCGTTTCAGAAGCGCAGCGTTTTGCCTGCCCGACTTGCAGATTTGCTTCTTTCTCCTGGATATTTGTAACTAAGGTAAGTAAGTCTTTGTAGTTGAATGGTCTCTTCCAATTAGTGCAGTTATGAACGACATTGGATCAAAGATGTATGGCTGTTTCATTTGTTAAAAAAAAAAAAAAAAAAAAAATGTTTAGGGGCAACCTCTAGCTCAACCAGTGGAGCATGCGCCCCAGGTTCAAATCATCCAATAAAATAACGATAAAAATGATCATTTTGTGATTGAAGATGTCAAGGTATGGGCATTTCAAAAAGGATAGGACAAGAAAAGCATTTTGCTTCATTGCAGTGGTGTGATATAAAGTAAGATCGAGGGTCTGCACAGGGTGTTTATTTCGAAAATTGACGGGATGCTCCTGCCGTTCTACTTCCTGTCCTGCCTGTGCATACCACTGTGTGTGAAAAACCACACTGTAGTGTAGTGGACCACCAGAAGAGGAATACACTGATGATCATCCAAAAAAGTGTTACTTTGCACAACTGCCTTTGAAAATACAAATTGTCTTTTTTTACATTTCTGTTTGTATGCAAATTACACAAAGAAGATACAACCCGTTATTTAATAAGGTTTATAGGTGTTTTGAACTGTGGACAGAGCTAGGCTAGCTGTTTTTCCTTTTTTCCCCATACAGTCTTTCTGCTAAGCTAGGCTTACCCTGTCTTGACAGCAAAATTACGAATCCTACTATGGTCACGCCAAGACCCGCCTTTCAATAGCAGCTGATTGGCTGAGGTTAGGCACTGACAGCTCCATAACAGTGGTTAAGGTAAGGATAGCCGATTGGACAGGGGAGAGGACCTGTTCATGTAGGCATTGACGCCTGGCCAATTGTAGTGTGTGAATGTTATTATAGGGCGTGGCCATAGTAGGATTTATAAATTTGCTTCCTGACAACAGCTCAGTACTTAACACAAGGGCGGTGCAATGAAACATTTTAAATCTTGATTAATCCTAATGATCACAAAAAGATTTCTATTGTGAATAAAAATGAAAGTTAAAAACAGCAAAAGCATAAGGGGAAATTTCACAGTTCAAGCGGTTTTCACAGATTAGGTTAAGTAATTGAAACATCTTTTCCAAAAGTCACTGTGTAATCATGTTAAATAATCGTGATTTCAATGTTGACCAAAATAATCATAATTATAATTTATTTCCAATATCAAGCATCCCTACTTAACACACTTAATAGCACTACCAGTGCTATTACTCTTCTCATTTAATCTCAGATTAAAGTGTTTTCCCAAAATGTTGACGTATACTATAAACAAAAAGGTTACTGGAAATCATGCCTAAAAAGAAAGAAAACATCTCTTCTGTTTGCCTAAAGTGTTGAAGTGCGTGTCTTAACTGCTGCCCGTAACCAACAGCCGGTGTTCAACTGGGGACAAGTCAAATACTGCAATCCCTTATCACTTGTATAAACAGCGGACACTGTTATTTCAGGCTGCCTGGCATCATTTCCAATGGCTGAGCAGCAAACGCCAAATAATAAAACAGGCTGCAGAGAAGAGTCCATTTGTAAGTACTTCAAATAATGCATTTCATTTGCACATAAATGAAGTTCTTTTATAATTTGCAGTCCTGTGTAGGTTTAAAAATCAAGCAAATGCAATACTAGGCAATTATTATGAGAACAGTGCACGTCAGCCCTTTATGTAGTGTTGGATTCTGCTTTGATATGTAGCCATTCAACAGATAGCGTTATCTCGTGTCACAAAGACAATCGAGAGAGAAAAGGCTTTCGTACGGGGATAAAGCGGCTGGCACCTGGGAGGAGGGGAAGACGTTGCTTTATTCATACGATGATGACAAGCCTGTTATCTGCTGCAGTTACCCACGGCTCCATCACATACTGGTTTAATCTCGGCCTACTTCCTGCTCCATTCACCTCACGTCCATATACAGACATGGGTCAGGGCATCATTTTGATTCCAATTCAGATTCTTCTTTTCAATTTCGGTTCTTATCGATGCCAGGGTTGCACAATTAATCAAAATCGCAATGTGCAATAACCATATCGCAGGGGGGCGCATTATTTGTTAAAAGGAAAAAATTGTGTCAAACCATTCTAAAGTCAAGTATTGTGGTGATGCAGAGACGCCAGGCCTACAAATCATATCCTACTGTCTGAAGAAAGAAATATGTGTTTGGTACAGATCCTTGCAAGCAAAAAAAAAAAAAAAAAAAAAAAAAAGTGTATATTTTCCA
The DNA here is from genome assembly GCF_008692095.1 of Etheostoma spectabile. Taxonomy (NCBI): domain Eukaryota; kingdom Metazoa; phylum Chordata; class Actinopteri; order Perciformes; family Percidae; genus Etheostoma; species Etheostoma spectabile. The sequence continues at coordinate 18,617,439 of NC_045750.1, read as the reverse complement.
CATATATATTTTTCAATGAAACTGAGAATAATGATACAAAAATGATCATTCCCTCCAATATCATGAATTATATTGCAATATCAGTCAAATTGACCACAATTAGAGATTTTCCTAGTATTGTGCAGCCTAATCGATGAGTTGACACGTGTCACCTGCTTATTTCACAGATAAGAACATTTTGATTCAATGGTGAGTTTTACCGGGCTGTTTCAACATAAAATAAAGCCACACTTTAGAGCGCTGCTAACTGTGCTACAAGGCTGCAACACAACAAGCGCCTGGAAGTACGGCGGCCTCTACGGAAACCCAAACCTGCGTGCGTTAAATTTGGAACCGATGATCTGGAACAGGTTCTTGATGCCCAGCCCTAGTTACAGCACTGAACATAGTGGGCAGCAGTCTAACTCTTCGTGGAAGGGTAATACGACATCTCTTTCTCTTCATTTAGGTGTTGAAGTGACATAAAATGTTAAAATAGCCACTTCAGCTTCCATGCAATCAAGTAAACCTGCAAATAAAAAAATAAAAAAATGGGTGATTGGGTACTTGGCATTCTAAAAGACTGGGTGGGAATTATTCAAATACCATATGTGACAACGCAATTATGCAACAGAGTTTTCAGAGAGAATATACCGAGTGTTTTTCAGCCTTGAGTCACTAGGAAATATAATAAGGAGACAATGTGAACTGGAGACCTGCCTGTTAGTTAGTTAGTTAGTTAGTTAGTTAGTTAGTTAGTTAGTTAGTTAGTTAGTTAGTTAGTTAGTTAGTTAGTTAGTTAGTTAGTTGGATTTTAACGATTCCAATTGCGATTCTTCCTTCCTTATCTTTTTGATTCCGAATCTTTGAGGGGTAGAGTTGAAACGGGTCATATGCCTATTTTCACAAATAAGAGGAAAGTTTTTTTTTTATTCAATGATGGGTTGCAGTTTTACAGCTTTTTCAATGTAAAATAAAGCCAAATTAGAGCCCTACTTACTGCACTCCACAACAAGCACCTTGCTGCTTACATAAACCAAAACTTGTGCATATTAAATTGGGAAGCATGGATCAGATCTGAAACCAAAATCCTCCAACCAATTCCGATAAAGAAACAATTCTAATGGAATCATAATTTTTGTTCTTGATGCCCAATCCTAACCCTAACCTATGGTAAGATTTGCTAGTTTATGACAATAAGCACCTGTCAGAGTGTACCTTATTGGTTTCAGTTAGCCTTGGTCAACTCTGATGATGTTACTGTGGGGGAAATGATTTCTGCATAATGGCCGACATAAGAGCTGATGGAGATGAATAGTTACAGCAGATTCTAAAATGTAGCAGTAGTGGAAAGAAATGCATTTGTAAAATTTAAATGAATACACTGAAGATTAAATCTACCATAACACATTTTAAAAAGGTATGGATTGAGACAAGTCTGGGTCTACGGACCAGGGCTTCTGCAGGTTTCACCAGGTCAAATTTAAAGCTTTTAAAGACCATTATGAATGATATTTAAGACTTTTATCACAGCATCAAGTGAGCTCTAAATTCAGCTTTTTTCAAGCCAAGTATCGTTAAACTTGTACTTCCCCACAGCTGAAGAATAAAATGTGTTTTATGTCTGTGGTACATAGATTAGATTTTTTTCATATAAAATGGCTTAAACAGAACCAATAGTAATAGGGGATTCTTTCAATAGTTGACAACTAATTAACTCATCTTTTGCGGCTCTAATTCAAACCATATACATTTATAAAGATTTAAGCATATAAATTATCCCATAAATTCAAAGATCTTAATGAAGTCAATTTCTCTCCATTCTTAGACTGCTTAAAGATTTAGGTTGTTGGAATCTCCTTCCAGGCCTTAGGGGGGAGAATAAATTCAACCAAAATGAATATTATGCCTCGATTTGTTTATTTTCCAGTGTATGTATTTTTCCATCTCCTTAACAAATCTTTTTTCATAAATGTAGATAAACTTTCGTCCAGTTTTATCTGGAATGGTAAAACCCCGCGTATACGTAGGGAAATTCTGCAACATCACCGATTATATGGTGGGCTTTCCCTACTCAATCTGCAACACTATTATTGGTCTGCTAACAATAAAAATATAAGGCATTGGATTCATTTCTCTAGGGTCGCAGACAGTCCCAAGTGGCCACAGCTTGAGCGTGCATCGTGCACACAAGTCTCTTTACATGCACTAGCTCCTTCTAAAATACCCCTTCCAGAATCTATATCAATATACTGCATAAATCCACTTGTGAGGCACTCCCTCAAGTTATGGATACAGTTCAGACGGGCGTTCTCTAAAACTGAGATTTCCATGTATGGTATACCCCTATGTTGAGAAGTAACATGACTGATGATGCTTTTAAAATATGGACTGGAAAGGGTCTGAAAACCGTCAAAGACAAATATATGGGTGGCACCTTTGAATCTTTTGACCACTTAAACACGCATGTTGACATTGCTCACTCACATGTTTTGGGATATTGACAACTTTGCAGTTTTGTTTCTGCAAATGTTCCTTCTCTGATTCCCTTTTAAACAAAATACTTAAGATGCCCATTTGGCTTGGGGAGGTTGTTGGTAGGTTGCACCCTCTACTCAGCGTGGATAATTTGAAGCCATTGACAGTATTAAAATATCAATGGGAGGCAGAGCTGCACACAGAAATATCAGAGGATCTATGGCTGGCCGCACCGGTCATTGCCATTTTTGGAGTAGTACCACAAGAACTTGGCATAGGCAAATGGAATAGAACTGTGACAAAGTCCTTATTATTAACAAGGTAATACTTTTAAATTCAGTAAAGTCTGGCAACCTGTTCTTACATTGGTTGAACAAATGGACTCTAATGACATTGTACGATGTGGATATTGTTGCCCCCCCCCCTTTTCATAGCAGCGGTGCAATGTGGGTTTTTATGTGTCTGTTGTATGTGAAAATGCAACAAAAACACTTTGATTAAAAAACAAACATTTCAGTGGCATTTGAACTTCAACATCTATTATTCAGCAGTGATACAAGTTCACACATTAGGTACTCTGCTGCTCACAGGATCCTTACAGTTAAGTTTGGTGCGTGTTGTTATAATGTAGAATATATAGCCTAGGTCCCTGGATGAGAGATCAGAGATCAGAGATCAGAGATCAGATTATACTACATTCACAAGGCAAATCACATCCGAGCATTTCACCAACGGGTGCTAAACCCTGGAGAGACCGAGCTCAGGTGTCTGGGTGGTTGTCTCAAACGTCGGGGAAATCCAAAGCACATAGAATTATTACACCTCATCCCCCACCGCGCGTTCACTTCATCGACAACCATAAAATCAATCGAGGTCAGCCGCAGCAGTTCATTACTCTAACAGCCTGGCTGGTAGGAGCTTCTTTAGAAACCAATTACACAGCCTCGACTGCGTCGTTGTTGCCACCAAAATGGTTGAGATGACAAACATGAGACTGGCGGTAAGTCCACGGAGAGTTTCCCCTCTGTGGACGAGCCGAGAGCAGCGCCTGTTCGGAACAGAGAGCCTAACGTACATTTTGCGTCTTCGTTCATTTTTCGGGATTTATCCACCATATTTGAGAAATAATTCTTTTTGTTATCGTGTCGTCGTGGGTTCAGACGGATATTACCTGCTTCATTCTCCCATGTCGGCTGCTCAGGAGCGAGCGAAGTGCTCGAGCTCAGTCCTCTAAATGGTGCATCTCCTCGCCAAAAAAACTGCCGTCTCCTCCTCGTTGTAGTCGAGGACTTTAACGTTGGTTTTCCCCCAAACGGGAGGGGGTTTTTGGGGTGTAACGTTAGCCCGGGAGCTGGGGAGTTTAAAACCCCCGCGGGCAGCCGCCCCCCGATTTCAACTAAACGTTTACATACACAACCCGAAGTCGTAGAAAAGTCCCAAAACCGCGTATGGTTAGTCCCGCTTTTGGGTTTTAAGGGGGTTTTTGCAAAAGGGGGGAGGGGGGCGTGTTATCCACGTTTTGTTGGAAACGGGGGTGAACCTTTGGCTTCTTTCCCTCCTGTTTCCTTCAAAAGATGTGAGAGGAAACGGCCCCCTCCTCCCCCCCCCGAGGGGTATCAGCCCAAAGTGCCCCCAATTTTCAACCCAAAAGGGGTTTCCCAAACTAAATTTCTACCAATACCACGAAAGAAACGGCCTAAAAAAACAGAAATTCCCGGGTTTGGGCTTTTCCCAAAAAAGGAGGAAAATTTCCCTTTAAACTATTTAGCTGCAAAGGGAAATGCATTTAAGATTGGGCCTTTTAAAGACACCAAAAGGGGCATTGCTGGGACAGGAAAGTTTTACCGAAAATTTTAAAAAATTTGAGAATTTACTGGAAAGTTGCTTTTTTGACACAGGGGGCTTATTTAATTCTACAGTTACAAAGTTGGACATTGCCCCCAAAATTTTGGTTTTTAAGAAATTCAATTTAAATTTGACTGTTTCAGGGCAAAAAGTTTTTATTTTATTAAATTAAAGTACAAAATCCAACCCGTTTTTCACATTTGAGTGAAAGGGGGGCCCGTTTTAGCAAGAATGTAGAAACACTTCTGTTTCAAGCAAGTTAAAACCTTTTGTAAGGGCAAGAAGGGTTTTTTTCATATCTGTTAAATACATTTAAATCGGTTTTTTAAAAACGTAAAAAAAAAGAAAACTGATTTTCCAGCAAGTGCTTTAATTTTTTAAAGGAAATTTCAGCACATTGTTTTGTCCAAATGTACGACCAATCAATTTTTTAATAAGCCTAGCCGCCCCCTTCATTTTGGGAAATAAGTGCCATGATTCCGTCCAGCCCTGTTATTAATTTTTATTTTTCCCGACAAACTTTTAGTATTTTTTATTTTTTAATTTTTTTGGGTTACCCCTTTTTTTGGGAAGGGAAAAACATCGGAAACGTCGGGCACATCGCGCTCCCCCCCGGGTTTTATTTTTACGCAGCTGGTAATTCCCGAGATACCGAACCAGCAGAAGCCCCCCTTTCCGGGGCACAAGCTTTACCTTTTTAAAAAGGGGCCCCCCCCCTTTTTAGCCCCCGCCAAAAGAAACTAAAAATATTCCCAAATGGGGGGGTTGGGTTTTGGGGGGGTTTTTTGGGGAAAGTGCGGGGGGTGAGGTCGGAAAAAACGAAAAAAACCCACAGGAAACTCAGTGCTATCACTGGGTTTGGGTTTTTTGGTTTTGGTAAGCAGAAAAATTATTTTTAAAAGGATTTAACCCCCGATTGTTTTCTGGTTTCTGTTGGGAGAAAAAGGGACCCGTTGAAACCCCCCTTTAGCTGAAATAAAAATTTTTCCCAATTTTAAAAAAAGGGAAAAAGGGCCCACAACCCAAAAATAAAAACAAAGGAAAACTTTCTTTTTTTAAAAAAAGGTGCGGGGATGCCGCGCAAAAAGTGCAACCCCGGTTTTAAATTTAAGTTAAATTTTTCCCCTTTTTCAACAATCCCCTTTTTATAAACAACCCAAAAATAATTTTAAAGGAAAAAGGAAAAAATCTTTGCAAGTCCCCACAGGGGGTTCCGGGGTGGTAGAAAAAAAAAAATGCTCGGGGTTTTGGGGATTCTTTAAACCAATCCAATCGTCTTTGGGGGGTGCTAAGTCCGGGCAGAGCCCCCGGTGCTTCTGCTAAGTAGTCTCAGGAAGGAAATTTTTTTGGTTTGGGAAAATGTGTCGTTTTAAAAGTTTTTTGTCGGCAACAAAAAATCAGATTGGACCCCCTGTCTAGCTAGCTGTTTTGGATTTTCCCTGCACAAAAATCTGAGGAGCGGGGGAACCCTTTGCCCCAGAAATCCCCCGGAGGGAGCACCCAACCCCAAAAAGAAAGAGCAAGGGGAAGGTTGTGGAAAAATTAAAATTTATCCCTCCCCAAGGGGCAGTTTGGGTTTCCGCAGTGAAAACAGCCAAATTCCTAAGATCAATCCCAAAACCCAAACTCCCAAAACATAGCCCCCAAAAAAAGAAATTTTAAAAAGCCCCATTTTGCCAGAGTGGTTGGGGCAAATTTTAACCAATGGATATTACCTCTCCCAAAAGGTTTTCCCATTTCCCGCCCCCGTGTATTTTTCCCTTTTCCCATTAAATATTGGGTTTGGGAAAGGGGGGGGGGAGGGACGAGGGACTAGGCTCTGTTTTCCAAAATTTTTAAAAATTTTTTTTCCCCCCTTCCCCCGTTTTTTTAAACCCGGGAGAAAAACAGGTCTGGTTTTGTCACATTCCTTCAAATTAAAATTTCCCTGCCTGGTGCTTTTTTGGGGGCTTTTTTATAGACCTTATGGTCCCCCCAAACGTTTTTGAAATCTTTTTTTTATAAGGCCTTTGGGGTCCCCCAAAACCGTTATCGGGAAAACTTTTTTTATATAGGCCTTATTTGGTCCCCCCTTTTTTTTTCCCGTTTTTCGAAACCCCCCTTTTTTTTATAACCTTAGTGGTTTCCCCCAAAATGGGATCTAAGGGTCTTTTATATAGCCTTATTTGGCCCCAAAAAACTGTATCTGAAGTCCCCGATTTAGAACCTTTTGGTCCCCTTAAAACTGAATCTGGAAAAACCTTTTTATTTCCTTAGTGGGGCCCCAATACTGTATCTGAAGCTCCCTTTTTTAAAAACCTTATGGGTCCCTGTTTAGAAAAAAAATGACATTTTTTTTGTTTTAAGGACAAGAGAGGCGAAAAATTAAGAAAAAAAAGGGGAATGAAACAGCCCGATGAAGAGAAAGACAAAGCCAAAAACCAAAATTAAAATAACCGCAGTTGGGTGGGGGCTTTTTCCCTGCTTCCCCCTGATGGAGGCCTTTAGGGCCCGGCCTGAATTTCCTTTAAATTTCCCCCCATTTACCCCCCGAGTTTTAAAACCCGGGGTTTTTCAAAAATTAATAAACCCAAAAAATGCCCATGGTGAACAACCAGTTTTGTTACTTTTTTTATTGGGATTTGAAAATATTTGAAAAGATTGGGAAAAAAACACAATAAAGGGTTAAATATTTTTACTTCTTTTTTAATTTGGGTTTGTTTCATTTCTAGTATTAATCTTACAAAAAAAATATCTGTCTGAAAGGGAAAAGGACCAATTTTGGTATTGGAAGTGTTCTAGTTTGCGCTTGGAGCCCGAGTAGCAGTGACCGATCACGTTTGAGCGGGCTCTGGTTGCATGCAGGTAAACCGTCCACGTGGACCGCATAAGAGATGGACCGCATTCGCCGAAATGGAACCCATCAGCTAGGATTTTTCTTTTTAATACATTTATAATGTAGATATTTGTTTATAGAGACCTAGTCTCTCAATTTCAAATAGGGCTGGGCAATATATCAATATTATATCGACATTGATATATGAGGCTAGACATCGTCTTAAATTATGGTATCGTGATATAACATGTGCTGTCTTTTCCTGGTTTTAAAGGCTGCATTACAGTAAAGTGATGTATATTATGGACTTTCCAGACTTACTAGCTGTTCTATTATTTACCTTTACCCACTTATTCATTTTATCCGCAATATTGATTACTTTCTGTATCTACTGGTGCAGCCAGCGGATACCCGGGCCAGGCACCAGAAATATTGGCTGTTGCCCCTAGAGGCAACAGCCAATATTTCTAGGACCTAGAGGCTGAATCATCATTTGAGCGATAGCTGACGGGTTCCGAGATTGGCTAAATATCAATAAAACTTCCCCTGATCCCATGGATTTCATTTGCATATCTAGAAACCCCCCTTGGGTCCAGACCCCAGGCTCCAGAAACTTGAGTGACTCTCCCAATGCATTTCTGTACATAATAAGTGGAGTGAGTCATATTCTGTCGATTGTCTACCATTCTCCTACAGTGCAGTCCTAAGAAGCCTTGATCTGCTTGGCATTTTCAGACTTGGGTGGTATGATCTGAACCTGGAAGGGGATGAAGAACTCTAGAAGAGCTTTTGTGTCCTTTAAGTCCAGAGAATATTCCTGGGCGATCTTTCCCGGCGTCCATGTCTGGGGCTGACGGTGGTGGCTGCTCAGGGCCTTCAGAGCCTCAGCGATGGTCAGTTTGCCTTTAGGAACGTCTGTGAGCTCCACCAGGCCGTAAAGGTCCCCCGGTAAACTGAACCTCAGCGGCCGCCGCTCCGCTGCTTGGTCCGCCACCGCTTCCTTTGGTGCCTGTGAGACGATTAAGCAGAAGAAAATGAAAATGGCATGACGTTTCAACATTTAATCAAACAACACTGCCATTTGTAATTACATTTTAGAGATTAGAAAGCAACTGTTCGTTAGCATGCTAGCTTTTTTAAAGAATCGGACCGGGTTAGAACGTAAATTCCGGTTCCTCATTTTGGTTCCACTTAATGTGCTGACTGAAATATTTTCCCTCTGTCGCTCCGAAACGAACGTAAACACATGACACTCTCTCTGTAGTCTACCGTCAGCTAGCTACCGTAAATGTAGGCTACTTTAAAAAGGCCGTATTTTCCCTCTGGGCTCTGGTTAGCATAGCAACTCAACATTTATTCTGTTACTTGTTAATAGTGTAATTGTTATTTGTTAAATTATTGTATTTGTGTGTTTGGTGACTTAGGTTTACTTATAATATATTTAAGTACTTTAAAATGTTAATATATTGTTAAATTTAAATACTTTTCAATAAAAAAAAAAAACTATAAAAGATCCTTTCTTTTATCTTCTTCTTTTAATAAACATTTAAAAATTAAAGTAAATTTTTTAATTAATAAACATGTGGGCCCCTATATTTTCTAGTCTATGGGGGGGGTCCGGATGTTTTTACTATAAGGGCTGACTTCATGTCACTACATTTAGTTCCTACATGAAGTCACTTTCTATTCTCCAATCATTGAAAGTAACCATTGAATATGAGAAGCCGCCTTGGCCAAGTTGTATACTTCATCTGCACACGCACACACATTATTACTGGTAGGCAAGGCAAGGCAGCTTTATTTGTATAGCACATTTCAGCAACAGGGCAATTCAAAGTGCTTTACACAAAATCATTAAAACAGATAAAACACAAGTACAAACAGTTAAAGTCATAAGCATTAAAAATCATAAGACACATGAATAGACAGTTAAAAACAAATAGAAACATTAGGACACATAAAACACAAAAATAAAAGTTACAGTGCAGCATAAGAAAGAAATGACATTAATTTAAAGAAAGGCAGCATCAAAAAGAAAGGTCTTCAGCCTTGATTTAAAAGAACTGAGAGTAGCAGCGGATCTGCAGGTTTCTGGAGTTTATTCCAGATATGAGGAGCATAGAAACTGAAAGCTGCTTCACCCTGTTTAGTTCTGACTCTGGGGACAGAAAGTAGACCTGTCCCAGATGACCTGAGAGGTCTGGGGGGTCATAGTGTAGTAGCAGATCAAAATGTATTTTGGACCTAAACCGTTAAGGGATTTATAACTAGCAAGAGTACTTTGAAATCAATTCTTGAGACACAGGAAGCCAGTGTAAAGACTTCAGAACTGGAGTGATGTGATCCAGTCTCTTGGTCTTAGTGAGGACTCGAGCAGCAGCGTTCTGAATCAGCTGCAGCTGTCTGATTGATTTTTTAGGGAGACCTTAAAGACCCCCGTTACAGTAGTCAATCTACTGAAGATGAAAGCATGGACCAGTTTTTTCCAAGTCCTGTTGACACATAAGTCCTTTAACCCTTGATATGTTCTTTAGGTGATAGTAGCTGACTTTGTAATTGTCTTAATGTGGCTGTTAAAGTTCAGGTCTGAGTCCATGACTACACCAGATTTCTGGCTTTGTCTGTTGTTTTTAACATTGTTGTTTGAAGCTGAGCGCAGACTTTTAATCGTTCCTCTTTTTTTCCAAAAACAACTACCTCAGTTTTTCCTTCATTTAATTTCAGAAAGTTCTGGCACATCCAGTCGTTAATTTGTTCGATGCAGTTAGTCAGTTTTTGTATTTGACTATAGTCCCCTGGCGATAAGGTTATGTAAATTTGGTGTGTCATCCGCATAACTATGGTAACTTATTTTGTTTTCTCCATAATCTGAGCCAGTGGAAGCATGTAGATGTTAAACAGAAGAGGCCCCAGAATGGAGCCTTGCGGAACTCCGCACGTCATATTTGTACGCTCAGATGTATAATTACCTATTGACACAAAGTATCCCTATTCTTTAGGTAGGATTCAAACCAGTTTAGTACTAAGCCAGAAATCCTACCCAGTTTTCCAGTCGGTCTAGTAATATGTCATGGTCGACCGTGTCAAATGCAGCACTGAGATCAAGTAATACTAAGATTGAAATTTTGCCACTATCTGTGTTAAGGTGATGTCATTAAAGACTTTGACAAGAGCCGTTTCAGTGCTGTGGTGTGGTCGGTGTGGTACTGAACACTGGCTCATACATGCATATTTCACTTGCACAAACATATGTATTACTGGTACTAAACACTTGATTGGGCAATGACTGGGCACGTGATGATACATATATATACTTCACTTGAGCATACATACTGAACATATATACTTCACTTGTGCATCCATACAAACCACAATTACAATGAAGTTGGGACGTTGTGTAAAACGTAAATAAAAATACAATTATTTGGAAATTGGGGTTTGTATGTATGCACCAGTGAACTATCCATGTATAGCATTGGAACTGGGATTTGTGTATACTTCACATGCATACTTCACTTGCGCAATCATAACATGTGAGTATGTATGTGTGCAAAGTATGTGCAAGTGGTGGGGATGGTGCAGTGGATATGTCACTTTCCTTTGGTGTGGGAGACCTGGGTTTGAATCCAACTGTGACACATCGATCTATGTGTCCCTGAGCAGTTTCCTGCAACGTCAACCAATCCCAGCAGTCCCATGTGCCAGACTCTGTATCAGCATGTGGCTCTGAGAGCCAATGACCAAGCGGGAGTGTTAACGTCACACGTACGTCGCCAAATTCATTTGCTGCTATTGTAAGTGCAATGATTAAAGGTAAACTTAGATTTAGTTAAACTCAGTACTTAGATTAAAGTAAGTTAAAGTCCAATAAGTCCTTTATCAAACCGTATGAATGTGTGTCCCAACCCAGGATAGGAAACTAACAATGTAAAGATCAACAAGCTACTGGCACACATGTTCAAATTTGATTCCTTCTATAATTTTTTATTTTTTGTCTTAAATCCACCAGCCATTTTCATATTACAATCAACATGTGCAGCATCCTGAGCATTTCTGGTAAGGTTACTAGGAAAACTCAGCCTAGAGTAGTTTTATTCTCCCCAAAAAAAGTTTCTTTTTTTTTTGAAGAACAATACAAAAAAAAAACCTATACAAAAAAAAAAATCCCAACTTTTTTCTTTCTCCCGCAACTTCATTGCAACAAACATACAAAAGACATTGCGACTTTTATCGTAATTTTTTACAAAAGCTCCTGCAGCATCAGGCATTTTGAGCCGTAATAATCTTTAAAAAATCCTGGAAGGACTGAATTATATACTATATGTACAGTATGTGCAAGTTTTTAATTTTCTAGGCGGCTCCTCATAAGTAAACATTAGCCTGCGAACCCCCTCTTTGATCATGTGTCTTCCTTTTATTTGAAATAGTCAGCTCTATGCAAAGTAACAGCAGTGAAGTGACTGAGCGTCACACACCTAATCACTGTGGTGGGGGGGGGGGAGAGGGCTCAGCAAGGAGACTAGAGATGACTGACCAACTAAATCAAACAGCTGTACAATGCGATGCATATCTAATTAAATCAAATAAAGCATCATCCATTAGGACCAGGTCAATGTGGTTTTGTCCCGAGTTGATTCTTTCACGACAAGTGGGGGCCGACTGGATTTATTTTGCTATTTTTATTTATTGCAATTGTAGAAGAATCATTATATTTTTGAGTATTGTGATTTTTCTTTTCCTTTTTTGAAGAACACAAAAGTTGTATAAACTTATGGACATACATTGAGACATTTCTAAAAACTAATTGTTGTCTAAGAAGAATGCACATCCCATGTCATTCAGTCCGACATTTACTTTAAGAAGTGAGTGAGTGTCCCAAATTCCCCGTAACGTAACCACATTTGTATACGTCATATCCCCTGACCAATCGGCTAGCCTAACCTTAACCACTCAAGGTGAAATGCCTAACCCCAACCAATCAGGCTGCTTCGAAGGGCGGGTCTTGGCGTGGCCAACGTGGGATTTGGCACACTAAACAGCACACAAACGCAGGTATGATGTAGTCGGCAGTAGCCTACTGTATAAGAAGAAATATTTAGGTATATAATTGGTAAATATATATATATTTCTCTGTATTCTATATATTTATTTGTTTTTTATATTTTGAGAATTGCCGCAAAACAACACACATATACAACATATAGAATTGTTTCCCCACCCCTGTCATCCATCATTAGAGCCATACAAACAGACAGTGAGTCCCCAGCCTGACCTCTGCTGCTGGGTCTGTAGACTCCACATACACGGCCCTGAGCAGGGTCAGCAGAGGGTCGTTCCTCTGGTTCACGGTTTCCGCTGTCTCCACGGCTGAAACACACAACATGCTCATTTCATTTCATTTCATAACATTAAATTACTTGTCATTTAGATGACGCCGCGACTTCCAGCAGGGAAACTTGTCGCGAGCCGTTAAGTTACATCAGAGGCTGGGGCATTACCATGGCATGTCGCTAGCCTAACGTTACATAGACACCCACCGTGAGAGCTGGCGGCGGAGGGCGGGAGTGTGGTCCCGTGTCGGGGTGCTACTCGTGGCTTTTCCTTAGATATTTCTCGGTGTACCCGGTTTTCTAGGTTGAAATTTCTGAACATACGCGCTACCCGTGCCCCCATGTTTGGCATGTTACGCAAAGAACCGCTACCAATAAAGTTTATTGAAACTGTCGACGGTGAGCGAGCAGGTTCAGTTCACAGTGGAAAGGCGAACACAGAGCTTAGCAGCGACTCCGTGTGGTTGGAATATTCTATTATTTCTCCATTCCTAATGGTCAAAACAAACGATTACAAAAAAGGTTAGTCTGTCTATTACTGAAAGAAAACAAAAGGAATAGTTAGAAACATGGTATTAAAAAATACAAATATGGTAAAAGAATACTCAGAAAATCAAAACTTAAAGTTTTAAAAGTAAAAACATGCAAATCACAAGTCATCATCCATTAAAAATTTGAGGAAATTAGTCAAATATATGAGAACAGACATCATTTTGAGATAGTAGGCCTAACTAGTAAGGTATTTAGGAGTGTTTGTCCTCTGATTTGTACATCACACTATATTACACATGACTGCAGTGCAACTTAAACAGCAATAAACCAACAAACATGACATTTCTTTTAAAAGATTATTTGTATAGCTAGTGTTTGTTTGTATGCAGTAGTTATTATATGAAAACAGTATTCTGTGTCATACATTAAAATACATAAATAGTCAGGGATGACCCAATAAAGCCCAAAGACTTCTTTCTATTTTGGGCAGGGGGGGGGAGTGTAAAAAATCTGTTGAGCTACCTCTATGGGAGTACCTGTGAACTTCATTTACTCTATTAAAATATTTTCTAAAATATTTGGGAACATCTCCATAACCAATTTTGTGTAACATACCCAGCTTGTGAGGACTAGTTTCATTTTTTTTACATCACCACAGGACTTTTTCTGGGGGGGGTGCGCAGACCTCACTCCTACCAGATAGACCTTCAGCGGCATGAGGAACCCATGACAACCTTCGTCTGGTTGGAGTTGCAGGGGGCCGGTCCAATTCAATTCAATTCAATTCAATTTTATTTATAGTAGCTATCAATTCATAACAAGAGTTATCTCAAGACACTTTACAGATGGAGTAGGTCTAGACCACACTCCAGAATTTACAAGGACCCAACAGTTCTAGTAGTCTCCTCCAGAGCAAGCAACAGTGCGACAGTGGCGAGGAAAACTTCCTTTTAGGCAGAAACCTTGGTCAGACCCAGGCTCTTGGTAGGCGGCGTCTGACGGGCCGGTTGGGGTTAGAATGAAGAGTGGAAATAACTAAAATAGAAAAATTAGTAGTTTGTAGCAGTTCTTTGTAGTAGTTCATGGCATAGCAGGGCACTGTGCGGCATTACAAGCACAGCAGGATGTAGCTGGGCACCGCAGAGTGTAGCAGATAAACCTTGCACTGCAACGTGTAGCGGGACCATGGCGACAGCTGCTACCATGATTTTGGAGCCCTCCCTGATCCGAGGACATGCTGGGGAAAAAGAACATAAGAACTCGGGGGAATGACTCCCCAGAGCTAGGTTACTAACACGCATTTCCTGGGACATAGATGCACATAAATGAAAAGATAGGAAGATAGAGGAGAGAGGAGCTCGGTGTATCAAAGGAAGTCCCCAGCTGTCTAAAACTATTACAGCAAACCAAGAGAGACAGGGTAAGAAAGAGCCTGGTCGGGCTAGAACTCTCCCCCAACCGATCGGCGGTATGCCAAGTCTCCCTTTAGTTTTTATTATATGCTTGATTATATGATATAAATCTGACAACTATGACGAGAAGCAGGTGGGCCGGGTTAGGTGGACGCTGCGACTCCTCACTCCCTAACAATATTCAATTCTATGCCTAACTATAAGCTTTTATCAAAGCATAACCAAGAGAGACAGGGTAAGAGAAGAGCCTGGTCGGGCTAGAACTCTCCCCAACCGGATCATGCTGTATGCCAAGTCTCCCTTTAGTTTTATTATATTCTTGATTAATCAAAAATATAATTGGTCCAGTAGGTTTGGACCCTCCGTGCTTGTCTCCAGGTGCGTTTATCTTGGGGTTTTTCCCCCCCCGCCACTGTACCCCCTGAGTTAAACCCCGTGGCTGTGGGGTTGCCTTCTTTCCCCTTCCCACCTTGTGGGGTCCTCACCACCTCTTCCCCTGCACCATGTCGGGTCCCTTTACTATTAACCCATAGCTGGGGGTATTTACCCAAATGGGACAGTGGTTGACGGGCCCAGGGGGTTTCTACTCCTGATGGGGCCCGCTCCAGTCCTAGGCCCCCTGCTCTCCAGATCCTGACAAATTAGCCTGGAACCACAAGGGACATTTTCCCGTGTGCCACGGGGGGGCGTGTACAGGTCTGGCCCTGGAGAGGCTATGACCGGCGAGGGGAACAACACACACTCTGCCTGCAGCATGCTGCATGTAACCTTAAATAAAGCACTACTACGGCACTGATATCACACGCCCGTTGCAACGCACACACACACACACACACCCACACACAAACACACACAAACACACAAAAGCCCCCCCCACCCACACACAAAACCAAAAAACCACACCACACATACACAACACACCAAAACCCACACCGACATGACACAAAACACACATACCATACAAACAACAAAAACCGACACACAAAAACACATGCACAAACAAGACAGCCACACACAACCCCCACACACAAAGACACATACACACGACCCCCACCACACACACCATCCAACACCAAAAAAAACACATTGAAAAACCAAAACCCCACACCACACCAAAACGCAATACCACATTAACACCACACACAACACAAGACAGCCACAAAAATGCACAACACACCCCCCCTCTCCCCCCCCCACACACACAACTTTTCACCAATTAAGTCAAATCATTTTCCATTCCTCCCGCAAATCTTTCGGGCACTTCTTCTTCTTCTGCTTTTTTATTAAATCTGGCTCTAAGATCTTTCAGCCGGGACCTCAGGTGCTCTCTGTCCTCTCTCACTCCTGCTCCTTTTGTCAGCTTCAGGTTTTTTGTGGCCTAAAGGGGGATACCTGTGCCCTTCCACTCGTTGAGGTGACTCTCCAGCCAATGTTCAGACTTTTTCCCCAAGAGCAGCGAGGAGGTTTCCTGTTGTTCGGTCCTGTATCTCCACAGGGCTCTATGGGAACCTGGGATCTTTCTAGTATTGTCTTTCCCCTCCTGTTCTCAGAGAGCTTCCTCCATCTGCTCATTTATCCTTTAGCTCGTGAGCTTGAGCCCCTCCCCTCTCCAGATAGCTCTCAACTCTAAACCCCTGTTGGTCTTTAGCTACTGGGAAACAGTTTTCTCCTTACAAAACTTTCCCTCTTCTGTCTCCACTTCCTTTTTCAGGGGCCTCCTTCCTCCCTTCTCTGCTCCAATTCAGCCCCTTCAGGTCTTCAGTAATGAAATACTGAAGGTCCAGATCTTTTAGGGCTTTCCCAGCCGTTTGTTGATTTTCCAATCTGGATCTCAGATCTGTGTTTCCCCTTTGGGTTGGGATGGCCCCTTGAGCCAGAGCCCATCCAGCTGGCCTAAGGAACCTTGGATCTTCTCCATTATCCCTTTGCCTCCTCCTCCTGTTTTAGGAACTCTTCCATATTGCTCAATTTATCCTTCAGGGTCCTGACTTGGGGCCCTCTCCTCTCCAGACAGCTCTCCACCTCACGTTGGTGTCTTACTTACTTTGAGCTTCTGTCTCTCTTTTACCCAAAACTCCATCTTCTGAGTCTCCACTTCCCTTTTTCAAGGGCCTCCTTCTCTCCCTTCATCTACTCCAATTCACCTTCAGGGCTTCGGTAATGAAGTACTGCAGGTCCAGAACTTCCAGGGCTTTTCGCAGGCTGTTGCTGGTTTTGACCAGCTGGGATTTCAGATGCTCTGTTTCCCTGGGTGGGGAGGGGACATGGTCAGCCAGCTGAACTGTCAGGTCACACACCTCCCTCTGCATCAGCTCTTTCTCATGCCTCCAACTGGTGCCCTCTCTCTGTTGTTGGAGCTGATCGAGGAGATCGGCCAGCCAGTCCTCTCGGATGATCAGGTGAACTCTCCCCTCAGATTCACATTGGGTGAGCGTCGCCTCGCTGTCCTTCAGCTCACGCCATACTTGTTCTTCAAGGTAACTGAGATAGAAATTGATTGGTGGAATCTCTCTGGAGTTGAAGTCCTTGTTTTCCAGTGTTTTTTCTCCTGTTGCAATGTGCACCTTTGGATTGTCACAGTCAAATAACTCTCTGCTACAAACTGCTGTCTGAGTGAATGTGTGTCAGAACTATAGTTGGGTTCTAGTAACAGGGTAGTAGTAAGTGTCTTTATGACAACAACAACAAGCATTGTTATGTTTTCAATCCAAATGGTTAATGATTCTATTCCATTCTAGCTGTAATTCTATTGTTGCTATGGGACACCACTTTGTTTATGTTTGAATATACAGTATGAACATAATCATTTCTGTTGATTCCTAAAATATGGCAAAGAAAGAACACTTTACAAAATATGGAAGGCAAAAAGATGGATGTCTTTGCAAAAGAGCGGTACACACATGTATGCCCTTGTATGAACCCTTGTCTGGTTCTGAAACGCGCGTTATTACAGTTTTTCTCCATTGGTTTGGCTCATTTCTTGAAACAGAAATTACATTCTCAAAACTCTAAGATCATTTGGAAAAACAGTCTTCCAGTTCAGCACAACACTATAGCTCACTTGAAAAAGCTCATATCTCCCCCCCTCATGCTTCAAAACTAAATTCCTTTCCCATATAAACACACTGCACTCATGCTGCCAAGGAAACTGTAACCATTTTTAATCACACACATAAAGTAACTTCCATACATCAGAGTAAAAAGAAAATGTACACAGCATAATATGCTCTAATATAAACACACTAACAAAAAACAAGGAAAATGATGTATAGCCTATAGTGCTGTAAATAAAATGGTATAGTTGTTTTACTTACAGTAACTTTATCACAGTTCTAATAATCACTGCAAAGTGACTGGAACGCTACTGGAAACTGTATCATCAATACTGCAGAAAATAAACTATCCACTACTCCAAATCTTTTTCTTGTCATTTTTAGTATCATAACATCCTATTGAGTTAAGGTATTACTGTAGGCCTATCACACATATACACACACACACACAAAATGAATAGGTAAATGAGTAAATAATATATTTCTTGCTCTATGCACAGTGTCCTGTCCTATACAACATATAATTCCATCATTGACTGACTACAGACCTGTTTCCCTGTGAAAGGTCTGGATGATGGAGGATTAGGCTGCACTCGGCCACCTGCCTCCGCCATTGTGACGCCATGGTTGATGACACGGTCTATAATTTTGGCCCAAATTACATCCGGGACAGCATGGTGTCTTCGTGCTCCTCGGCCCCTTCCCCTTATTCCTCCACCCCACTTCTTCTCTTCTTCTTCTTCCTCTTCCTCGAGCAGGCGGTTGCCCTTGTTCATTTCCTTGGCCAGGTGCCTCCATGTTGAGAAATTGTCCTGGTCCTGCATGGTCAAGCTCTATAAATACACGTTTGTCAGCATTCCCAATCATGGACAGCACCTGTCAGCTAACTAAACTGTTTGATTGGTCTTCTGAGATGTGTGATGCTCCTCCTTCCTTAGTCAAGTTCTAGTTTCACCTGACTGTCAATAGCTGTAATCAATTTATAAAAGGTTCCAAGAGATTCATATATGGTATTCATGGTATTATGTTCTTGACTAATTTTGACAATTGAAGGGACTATTGTGCATGTGATGACAAGAAAATGACGCTGACACGTTTTGGAGAGAACAACCAATCAGAATCAGAATCAGAATCAACAATCAGTTAAGATCAACAAGATTTGGTCATTTGGAAATTGTGCTAAATGTAGGCTACCTGTACTTAATCATTTGCAAAGATGTACTGAGACATTGAGACGTGTACTAAGACATTTGCAATTTGATGAAACGAATGAGAAATTCAATTCTGTTGTGGTTTGGAGGTTTGTCCATGTTGTTTTGAGAATGTCCTTTCTGTTTCAAGAAATGAGCCAAACCAATGGAGAAGAACTGTAAGATAAATTTCCTTTTAGGATTTCAAAGTAAATGACTAAAGACATAGGCTACTAATTTAAATGTTGCTACTAATTTAAAAAGTCAAGACACTTTACAGATAGAGTAGGTCTAGACCACACTCAATAATTTACAAAGACCCAACAATTCCAGTAATTTCCCCAAATGAACACGCATTTAGTGTGACAGTGGCGAGGAAGAAACCTGGGACAGACGCAGGCTCTTGGTAGGCGGCGTCTGACGGTGCTGGTTGGGGGTGTGATGAACAGTAGCAATAACAGTCACAATAAAGAAAATGGAACCGTGATTAGAAATAGAGGTTGTAGTAGTTCATGGCGTAGCGGGTCACTGCAGGGCACGTAGCAGGGCACCGCCGAGCGTGCGTTCAGGCCTTGATCTGCGTTACAGATGATTTCAGGTGAAGCCCACTTCTCAGCGTGGGGTACTTGGATCTCTGCAGTCGAGTTTAACCTTTGTGTTGTCTTCCCATCGACCGTGAACTTGTCTTCCTTCCAGGTAAGACAATTAAAATGAACATTTTTTAGCGCCTTTTCCAAAAAAAACTGTAAACCTGTAATTTAAATTACATTATACCTAATTTTGGAGTTTAAAAAAAGCTGAAATTATTAATTATTTTGACTAATAGTTCACATCAGAGGATGTTGAGGGGATCACAGACTGGTTCATGTCAAAGTGGTCAGGACACTGTTTGAAACCATTTTCTTTTTAAATGCTGTAAAACTGAATAAAACACCCAAAATTCAATGAAAGTCATCATTAATTTTACCTGCAAAAATATAATATAATAATACATGCATGCCTCCAAGTTATTTTTGAATGAAACCCATATTTCGGATACAGTGGTGTAGTCTAATGTGTTGTAGTGGGTATACTGTACAGTGTGTATTGGCCAGAATGTTTTTGGCGGAGGGGCGTATCATAGTGGGGGGTCCGGGTGTCCTCCCCCAGGGAAATTTTGAGCACAGACGACTTCATTTCCTGTATTCGGATACACTTCTATGCACCACTTTAAGGTAGAAATCCCTTTATTTAGCCTAAAGAAAAACACAGATGACAATTCAAAATTTATCAAAATATAATGGAAAGTATGTTGTTGCGTGTCATTGGGCATTCGAAAGTGGGTATATGGAATCCTGGAGCTTTGTTAGTGGGTATACTGTATATACCTGTGTATCACATAGACCGGGTTCCCAAAACTTTCAGCCGCGACCCCAAAGTAACGGTGCAAGTGACTCGCGACCCACCCCCCCCCCCCAACACTATAAACATTGCGCGCACCGCGGCCACGCACTACAGGCTATCCAAACTGAGCTATTGACGACACAAAATAACGCAACAGCCATGACATTATTCTACAGTAATTTACTCATTACTTTAATTTGAACTTAATCCACCTAATGAGTTTGTAGTGCAGTATGTTTGGAGCACAGCAAGTTAAAAAGCTCTATATTTTAATTTAAATAGTTTTTATATACATACACCTAGCCAAAAAAAAGAAAATCCCTTTTACCTATTTCGGCCTTACAGTATTCGGCATTTTCGTGGTGTTGGTTTTAATCGTCTGGAGTAACAACTGTGGGCATCAGCGATGGGCGAAGGTAAAGCCCGGGTTGGTAACGCTGCTACCACCTGATACGGCGGGATGACTCCGTTCTGGACCAGGAGCACGCCGGGCGCTCGCTCTGTGGAAGGAGCGGACACGGAGCTAGATGGCCGGGGGCTGCCTACGTGTTTAGTACAACTTTATACATCCTCAAACTGCTGAATCACACACATCCTCTCCAAGGAGGCACCAGCAGGGACATTGTCTGGAGAATTCAGGCAGCAACTGGCAGAGGAGCTGAGACACAGTTAGAGAGGGAAAAGGAGCGGGGCGCGTCCGAACCCCGGGTGGGGGGGACCGGTCCGAGGAGCAATGCGCACCACGGCAGACACCAACACGAGGGCAGTGACAGTTAGGTTAGGTTATAATGTTCAAAGAAAATACTTTTAGGTGTTATTTGCATGTTTACATACCATATTTTTCAGATGTGAATGAAATAATTACGTTTTACTACTATGCCATGTTATGAGTTATTGAAGCACCTGGGCAACTCAAGTGTATAATTAAACACGTTAAATTTTACATTTTGGTGTTATTTAGTTTTTCTAAAGATATCCTAACACAGTACCTGCATTAAAATTGCAATTAGGTATTTATC
Source organism: Etheostoma spectabile (assembly GCF_008692095.1). Lineage (NCBI taxonomy): Eukaryota > Metazoa > Chordata > Actinopteri > Perciformes > Percidae > Etheostoma > Etheostoma spectabile. Next base: position 18,596,443 of record NC_045750.1, on the reverse strand, counting down.
ATGACAGATTATAGAGTTTAGAATCTTGCGGTTCCAGTACTTTTGGAATCCCGGCAGTTGTAGTGTTAATGTTTGAGACCGCTACTCGGAAAGAAAGAAAATCAAAACAGCTGTTCCCTTTTTATTTAGTTGCTTGGTTTTATTTTAAATTTATCCACTAGTTTTATCTTGTGTTAAAATCATGGCTAACATGCTATTTCTAATCGTTTTTAAATTTTTATTTTATTTCTGGAAATCAACTCGCGACCCCCCCTCTCTGGCTCGCGACCCCCACTTCGGGAATCACTGACATAGACCACACCACTATTCTGATATAATAAAAAAAACTTTCAAACACATGTTCCAATGAGACGAGCCGCTGCGTGGCCAGCAGAGGGCAGCATTGTACATCCTAACACATTTAAAAAGGCCTCATCGTGACCAAGTGGTGTTCTTCAATCTGTGGTCCATGTTCTATCAGGGCCGGGTTCAAATGTTTGTCACAATGAGGTTTCATTTGTCAGGGAGAAGTTATTAAATCCGTTCTCACTTCCATCCTCCCGGCGATCGGACCAGGCCAGCCACAACAGAGGTCACTTTTTATATAAGGGAAGCCATATGGCCCACATCTGGACGCCATTATCTTCTCAATCAAAACACAACAGACCCACAGCATTTCTGCGAGGAGAAGAATGCGAAGAAATTGGTTTTATTTCACTCTCTAACCGGTGAGTGAGTTAAAGGAGCTGATGAAAGTCAATGAAAGGCCTCAGGATCTCAGCTAATGAATAACTAGGGTACACCGGAGCTGAGTGAGGACCCCCTCACTCAAAACACTGACCCATAAGATAAATCAGCGGCTGACAGCAACCAATAAATCATAACAATAATGATAACTACAAAATTCCGTAAAAATTTTATCAGTGTGGCTACTACCTGGTGCACATCTGAAAGTGTTAAGATACAGAACTGACCCCTGATGGGTTCTTTGCTGGAGTTTGTCAGGGTTTCTACAGGTTTCAGCAAGTCCAATTAAAGACCTTTTTAAGACCATTTTTAACTTCTTTTTTCTTTTTTTACTCAGTAATGATGTGTTTTCAAATGTAGCCACTTTAAACAAAACATATTAAAGTAAAATGACCCATTTGAAAAACTACTTTAAAAAGTCAAAGTACACAAAAAGAATACTCAACTACAGTAACACCAGTGATTGAAATGTATTACTTTCCCCCTCTGTGCTCTCCTTGCTTTTCTCCGTCAAAATGTTGTGACGTTTTGATGTCAACGTATCTGTGTAATGTGTTGATATGACTGTCGATGGTAATTGTTGAGTTTGTTTAGATAAGCCAAATTGTAATTATATAAGTGATTTATGGTTGGACTGTGGAGCTAAAGCTACGCTAGTTATTTCGCAATTATTTCTGAGACAATCGTACAGTAACATTTGGAGTTGTTACAGCTCTGAGTCCAACGTACTGTAGAACTCATACCCATATTTTTGAGTTTAAACCTTCACTTGACAAACACTCAATCAATGCACACTTATGCATGTGGTAATTTTATTTACAAATGCTAAAAAAAAAAACACCATAAAAATATATCTTGCTTTGTCATATATATACATTTAAATGTATTTCCTATGAAGTGTGTAGACAGGACAGATGTCAGGTACAGATGTGGCTGTGACTGGATCATAGTGGCTAAAGATCTCAGGTACACGGCCGGCCCGGACCTCTGGACTCCACACAGACGCAGACTTGGAAAGCTCCACAGAAGCTTCCACATCGGAGGGGGGGGGGCCTGGTTTTGTCCTGGTAATTCATCAATTCCTATTTGGAATCACTTGTTAGGTTTTCCTGAGCACCCATTAGGTCAATCTCCAAATATTTGGCCACAGTTAAAAAAATAAATAAATAATCAGAGTTTCAAGAAGACACTCATTATATATTCTGAGGGGAAGAAACTCGGTAGAAATTTCTAGAAAAAGTCATAATATTATGAGAATAAAGTTGAAAGAATACTATCCTGAGGCATATTTATGATTTTGGGCTATATAAATTAAATAGAAGAAGTCATATTAGGAGAGTAAAGTTGTAATCTCTAAAAAGAAATATGAGAACAAAAATCATAATATTGTAAAAATGAACTCATAATTAAAAAAAAGTCATAAAAGTATCAACAATTTCAGGGAATAAAAATCCTAATACTACATTATGAGAAAAAAATTAATGTTGAGGAAATACAAATCTAATCTATGTAAGTGGCTTTTGGGGGAAAAAGTGATAATATTAGGAGAATCATCAGAGAAGTCTTCATTTCAAGATTTTACAATCAAACATGTAACATCCTGCAACATTGTTTTCATTTTATTCCATGTTCTAAAATCTATGCTTATAGATATAAACCAATAACTTCATAACATTTACAACCCTCGTCTGAAGAGTAAAAGCTGACAGACTGCAGATATAAGGATTTAAAAAAGAATCTCATAACATTATGACTTTGTTCGATCCTTGAAATACTGCAACTTTTTTCTCAAAATGTTATTTTTATTTACCAGGATATCTCAGATTTTTATTTTTTATTTTCTAAATGTGTCCCAAATACTGTGTCCTAAGATCTGGTTCTGACTGAGGTGTGGGGGGTGCAGAACAACAGCTCATTGGATCTGTAGTTAGGGCTGGGTATCATTCAAAACAATGTAATACTGGTACCAATACCAGTACTGTGACTTTGGTACCGCACACAGTAAACAGTAAACAATACTTTTTGCATTACCAAAGTTACACATTTACAAAGAAACCTTTTTATATATTTTTACGTAGAGTTTTTCCTGCGTGTCTCTATGACGTGTAACGTCAGACAGCCAATCACAGACACCATCAGATCTTGGTAGAAGCATTCTGCATGCTGATTGGCTCACTGACTCCGATGATATTTACTCCTTAGGTATTGTAATTGGGTAAAAATGGCAAGGCATTTTTTGATACTCGATACTAAGGAGGCAATTTGGTCGCTGCCTAAAAAGAACTGAATTTGGTACCCAGCCCTACCTGAAGTTAGACGACCCCTCGCCCTCCTGGCGTTAACACTGCGTGTGCGAGCAGGAGGAGTACAGGTACAGTAAGATGAAGCAGTCGATCAGGAGGATGGTGTAGAAACATCTCTGCGTGTGCAAACTGCGACCTTTCTGGAAGCGAGTCAGTAACACGGCCAGCAGCAGAAAGAAGGTGGCGGTGTTCAGGAGCAGGAAGAGTCGGATGTAGGAGGCGGTGCTGTTCAGACCCTCGCTGCCTGCCGTGGCCACCATGTGAACCTCGTTGAATTTGCGGCCCTTGACAAAGGCCCCCTTTCTGTTTTTGCGGCCGTCTGTGTAATCCATAAAGGCCCGCGAATCTCCCTCTCCCTCCTCCGGACTGTCCTCATACGTACGCTTTGACCCTCTGTCTTCTTTTTTCCATTCCCCCAAATCGTGAAAAAATGTCGGAGAGTCCCGAAAGTTCTCCCCAAGGTTCCCTCTTTCCCCTTTACCCTTGCCCTTTTTTTTTGGGACAGGGCGAACTTTCTGATACCCCTCCGTTTTCTTGTGGGGAATGGAGGGGGCGTCCGCATCTTACAAGCTAGCGGTGTTGAGAACCGCCCGGGGAGGGGTCTCTCCATCTGCGGGGAAAGGGGTTTGGGACGGTGGGGTTGCCCTCCATCATTGAGTACTCCTCGCCCCCTCGGGGAGCGTCTTCCCCGTCCCCGCCTTCTCGAACACAATCTTTTTGTTCCAGCGCCCAGGGGAAACAGAGCTTGCTGCTGACCCCTCTCCCCCAGGTAAGGTGAGGTGGATCCCTTGGTGGCCAGGTAAAACCATCTCGGGGTCGTCCCCCCCTAACTAAAGCTTGCCTCCAGCCTGGTCCAAAAAAATGTGGGCCCCCCGGGTGTTGGGTACCTAAATGGCTTTGGATTCCTATTTGGACCTTGAAAGGGTTTCCCCTCGGGGATTCCAGAAACCACCACCCTTGTTATGTAGCCGTGTCATCCATCCAAAACATCTTATACCGATCCTCACCGTGTGATACAAACGCTCCATGAACACCGTCCACCCTTTTTACCCGGAAAGGGAGTTCCGGTTTTGGAAAAAGGGGGGTTATGGCTCCGGGTGGGCTGTTGGTCCAGGGATGTGGTCCCGAGGGGCAGGGCTTTGGGGGAAAAAGGGGCAGTTTTCCCCTGGAAGTTTCGGGTCTTTGCCTGGTTATAACCGAAGTCCCCCACCACGGATGAAAACCATTCCCCGTCTCTCCGGGCGGGGTTCCCCCGCCTGGGCATCCGCCGCCAACCCCACCTTGTACTTCAGCCACTTGGAATCGCAGGCTTCCGTAACCTGTCCAGCCCACGGCTTAAAGCAACTCCCTGAGATGGCGGAGCGAAACAACACCGCATTTTTTCAACAAGGATTTGGGGCCGTACAGTGCCTCCGGATGAAAAGGGGGCCATTGGGGGCAAAGGTGAAGTGTTTTGATCCCGGGGCCGTGGCCGGGGTTTAAAGTTCCTCCACCCTTTATCCCCCCCCTTGTATTGTTTATTTTAAGTGCAAGATGGGCCCCCCCCCAGTTCCCTGACTTTAAGGGGAGGAACTGCGGTTGGTGTCAGCAGGGGAAGCGCTCGTACGTCCCACCCCCCCTAAGTTGGGATTGGGACGTTCCGAAATCTGAAGGAGGCTTTGGAAACAGTCCTGGGTCATACCTGCAGAATAATACCATGAGAAGAGGGATATCAGATGGATGACATACCAATATGGGCATCAATAATCAAAAGCAACCCCTGATGGATATTCCTATCAGTTTTCCAGAGGTTATTATGTGATTACAAATTGCAATTACACTTTTGGTGTCCCCAGTTTTTATCAACCTGCTTTATTTACATGTACCGTGCATATGTGATTCCCTTTGTTTTCCCAGAATGCCTTTTGGCAACCCTGAGGGAAAAGCTGTGACGGTGCTGCTTTCAAGGAACAGTTCAGATCATTAGTACATATCAAGACCATTATCACTGTCTGTCGGCTAAACAAATCGCTAGAATAGGCATGCACGATATTGGGAAAAAACTGACATTGCAATATTTTCCCCCCTGCATATACACTCACCGGCCACTTTATTAGGACACACTGTCCAACTGCTCGTTAACACTTAATTTCTAAGCAGCCAATCACATGGCGGCAACTCAGTGCATTAGGCATGTAGACATGGTCAAGAGAATCTCCTGCAGTTCAAACCGAGCATCAGTATGGGGAAGAAAGGTGATTTGAGTGACTTGAACGTGGCATGATTGTTGGTGCCAGAAGGGCTGGTCTGAGTATTTCAGAAACTGCTAATCTACTGGGATTTTCACGCACAACCATCTCTAGGGTTACAGAGAATGGTCCGAAAAAGAAAAAACATCAGTGAGCGGCAGTTCTGTGGGCGGAAATGCCTTGTTGATGCCAAGGTCAGAGGAGAATGGCAGACTGGTTCGAGCTGATAGAAGGGCAACAGTGACTCAAATAACCACCCGTTACAACCAAGGTGGGCAGAAGAGCATCTCTGAACGCACAGTACGTCGAACTTTGAGGCAGATGGGCTACAGCAGCAGAAGACCACATCGGGTGCCACTCCTTTCAGCTAAGAACAGGAAACTGAGACTACAATTTGCACAAGCTCATCGAATTGGACAATAGAAGATTGGAAAAACGTTGCCTGGTCTGATGAGTCTCGATTTCTGCTGCGACAGTCGGATGGTAGGGTCAGAATTTGGCGTCTACAACATGAAAGCATGGATCCATCCTGCACTTGTATCAACGGTTTAGGCTGGTGGTGGTGGTGTCATGGTGTGGGGATATTTTCTTGGCACTCTTTGGGCCCTTGGTACCATTGAACATCGTTGCAACGCCACAGCCTACCTGAGTATTGTTGCTGACCATGTCCATCCCTTTATGACCATAATGTACCCAACTTCTGATGGCTACTTTCAGCAGGATAATGCGCCATGTCATAAAGCTGGAATCATCACAGACTGGTTTTCTTGAACATGACAATGAGTTCGCTGTACTCAAATGGCCTCCACAGCCACCAGATCTCAATCCAATAGAGCATTTTTGGGGTTTGTGGTGGAACGGGAGATTCGCATCATGGATGTGCAGCCGACAAATCTGCGGCAACTGTGTGATGCCATCATGTCAATGGACCAAACTCCCTGAGGAATGCTTCCAGCCCCTTTGGTTGAATCTATGCACGAAGAATTGAGGCAGTTTGAAGGCAAAAGGGGGTCCAACCGTACTAGCATGGGTACCTAATAAAGTGACCGGTGAGGTGATATTGTGACATGAAAAAGAAAAAGTAATTTTCCTTTGTATTATAAAAATTCAGCAGCTCACCAGATGAACTCTGTGTGGAGAGTACACCACCTCTGGCCTTTCCCAGCCTGCCCTGGCCCCTCCATCACCCTGTTTTGGTGAATCAGATCTGCCAGCCAGTTTCCACTGCCATTACGTAACACATAGCGGTCCAAGAAGACCAGCTGGCTCTCCGGCCCGTAGAACCAGTTGTAGTTGGAATCTGCAATGGCTACAGTCCGCTGAAATCCTGATGAGATGGTGGAATAAAATGAGATGACATGATGCTGATGTTGAAGTTTATAGTGCCAAAAATGCATAAAAATATCACTTCAAACGATATGCTGATTCTTGGTAAATTCCAGCACACTACCGCACACAGCTCAGTACAAAATATTTGGCCTGTGACAACGGATCTGAAACAAAAGTGCCCACCCAGCGTGAACCTCAGTCCCGTCTGCTGTGACCCAGCTCAGTCCCAAACCAAGCACAAATGGTTCACACTGTCTTGTTGTCTGTAATTATGTGAGGCAAGCCTTGCACTCTGTGGTCAGCGGGTTCTTAGAAACCAGCTATCGGAACTACAGCATGTAATCACAGTCAATCATCTGTCAACCAACAACAATTGTAGACAAAAATTGCAGAAACAAAACACTTAGTCAAGTAAAGTCTTTTTTCACTATCCCTATAAGCAGGGCTAAACAAGAAACACATTCTTCAAGATATCAATTGCAGGAATTAAGCTAATGTTATTGCAGGTTAGGCAGGGATTATTTGCAATGATAAAGTCAGAATGAAGAGAAATAGTAACGTTTAATACTGTCTTGGATCTATGATGTTAACACACAGACACATACAGCGAGAGGACAGCGACCGACTGACGTTTCCCACTCGCTGCTTAGAACACTCCAGCTCCTTTCAGGGCTCTTTAACTGTGTAAGTACCACTCTTCATGCCAACACACAAGCATCCCAACACACATGGGCAGCAATAAGGCAGCAATCATCCCACAGACAACTCAGCTCCTTTCAGTGCTTAAAGTTAAAAACACACAGCTTTCACTTCAACTGCCACTTGACCTGACAGTAATTTACTTGCGCACGTCCACTTATTACTCCCTTTGTCCCTCCCAACTGGCGTTTGATCTCTTTTCTGTGCTTGAACATCATCTGATTTAGAGTTGCAACGATGAATTGATTAATCGATTAGTTGTCAACTATTAAATGAATCACCCACTATTTTGATAATCCATTAATGGGTTTGAGTCATTTTTTTTTAAAGAAAAAAGATTTCTCTGATTCCAGCATCTTAAATGTGAATATTTTCTACTTTCTTCTCTCCTCTGTGACAGTAAACTGAATATCTTTGAGTTGTGGACAAAACAAGACATTTGAGGACGTCATCTTGGGCTTTGGGAAACACTGAACCACCTTTGTAACCATGTTTTGACATTTTGATAGATTAAACAACTAATTGATTAATGGAGAAAATAATCAACAGATTAATGGACTTTGAAAATAATCGTTACTTGCAGCCCTAATCAGATGTTTCAGTTGCACTACTACAGCTGATACTTTGACGGCTTTCAGGCCTCAACATTGACTGTTATGTATTTTCTTTGGCATTTTTATGGATAATAACCTTTCGGCTACCGACGTGCTCTGTTTGACTGATATTTTAACTCTTTTCTGTTGTCAGGTTTTCATCTAAATGTATCGCAATTATAAGGAAATCTGCAAAAAAATGCAACTGAATTCTTCGAGATAAGCATTCTCCAGTCAGAAAACCATTATACCACTGCAGAAAAAGAGGGTGCAACAAGATGACATAATCTAAAGAGCGCCATAGAACCCTAGTGTAGAACATCGCCGCCGGATCTTCTGCTGGAAGTCCCTCGCAAAACTCTGTTGGTTTTGGGGAACACAAACAAACTTCGAGCTAGCAAGCTATATTTGGATGGTGCAACAATAAAGGTCTGCTCAGTACTTTTAGAAGATTGATTGCAGCAGGTTTGTGATGGCTGAATTTGAGTGGCTAGAAGGGGGCGGATGTCCACATGTGTAATTCTGTGGGAAACACTGCATATGCTTCATCATTTATTCGCTAAATCTGTTTACATTGCATTTTGCTTTTATCAAAACAAACTTTTCCACCTCAGCCAAGCGTAAAAACACTTTTTTGCGCAAATTTCAAACCTTTTTTAAAGCTGAAAACAGATGGCTGGTAACGCACCTAGTAATGCAAACACTCAAGTCTTTAGCCTCTCTCAGATCACTCATGCTGCTACTGTGGATCCAGATCCAAGACTCTCCTGGCTGATGTAATTAGGGGCTTTCTGAGTACAGCGGTGCTGCTCAGCCACAACACACCAACTGTTGGCAGGGGGCTGTGAAATGTCCGAGGCTGACCTAGAGGCCCCCTCCTCGGCTGCTGCCCTCCCCCTGACCTGCAGAACTCCCAGGACACCACATATCCTGCAGATCTCTGCTCAGCTCTGAAAGGCATCCAGGAAGGTAATAACCACACGCATGCATACCCCATATTGGCTCAGAGGAGAAGCTGCTCTCACAATGTTGTTTTCAGTCTAATCCAATACATCCAACTTCTGGAATAGAGCATTCTCAGTAGGACTAACCCGATGTGTCAGTCACTCATAGCTAAGTCAACCCTTACTCACAGATGTTGACCTGCTCTGTGATTGGGTGGCTTTCAGGGCTGCACACTATATTGATTTTTTTTTATTGCCGTAGCAATTTTAACTGGCGCAATACACATATTGTGAAAGACACTTTTTTTAGATTTTTTTTGTTATTTGAAAAACAATACAAGTATAAAACTGCATTTTAAACTGGTATAAACTGATTTAAACTCACATTCTTTTTTTAGTGGTGCCTTTCATATTCAAAGGACTGTGTGAAATGATTTCCTTTCATTTGTTTTAAAATCAACCCTTGTTGTATTTTATCAGAATACTGAAAGCAGCCAAATTGGAGAAATTAGTACATTTTAGTATTTGTTAATGTATCGGAAGTAATGTTGTTTTCGCGATATTGTTATCGTATATTTTCCTCATATCGTGCAGCCCTCCTGGCTTTATACCCTGACTCCCAACCAGGGGTCCTCGTACCCCAGGGAGTACTTCTGCGGTTGCCAGAGGGTACGTGGAAAGATTGAAGAAAAGCTCCACTCCATTTGAAAAAATTGAAATTATGATTTGATTAAAAGAATATATCCACATATAAATATTAAGTCAACTGTAACACCTGAACACTACATGTTGCAGTTATATCAGAGTGTGTGAAACCTAGTTAGCAATGTAGCACGGAAGTTTAAACGGGTAGTCAAAAGTAATGACAGGACAGTTTATTAGCTAAAAGTAATTGAGAAATAGTTACAATAGTTAGTTTTTAGTAATGTTAATGTTAGTCTTCTGCTTCACTCCACGTAGCAGTAGCCTAGTAGGCTAGTTTTAGTATGATTGCTGACCAAACTGACTAACAATGTGGCATTTGTATTTATTTTTTATACTTATTTTGTTTTTACTTAAGGCAGTATTTATGAGCCAAGTGTTTGTACGGATGAACGACAATAAAAGCATTCACAGTATAATTGTATGAAGATAATAACTTGTATATAATTTATATAACAGTTTTACATTTGAAACATACATTAGGGCTCGATGACAGGGTACGTGAGGACTGTGGGGGTACCTCGGACCACAACGGATGGGAACCACAGGCTTAGTAAATCCATTGCAGTGAAAAGGTATCACATACCTTTCCCAGCTTTTCAGAAAGTAAACTGTGCTGGCTGCAACAGGTGAAGGGCCAGTTACCTGGCAGGATGGTCCTGTACAAGAAGGCGAAGTGTTTCAGCAGCCAGGGGTGGTCGAAGTGGCTGATGGCAAAGTGGCGCTGCACCAGGAACATGTACTGGAACAGAGAGCGGGTGGTGTAAGTCCCGTAGGCCACGCCCTCATACAGGGAGCCGTCCGTCACATCCTGCAGAAGGATCATGGACTTCTCCATGATGGACAGGACCTGCTTGGTCCACAGGTAGGCCTCCTGGAGGTAACCTGGAACACAGGAAGTGGAGATGGTTTCACAGGGTAAATACTAGGGCTGGCACCACATGCTTTAGTCTGATTCGAAAACATGCTTGGATTCGTATTGCGATTTTCTTTTCCTTCTTTCACAAAAACAAAAGTTGAATAATATACTTCTAGGGATGTAACGTTATACAAATGTAACCTCACGGTTATATTGACCAAAATTATCAAGATTTTTGGTATTATTGCAGTATTTTTAAAAATGTGTTCAATATGTTCCGAAAGAAGTGATAGGCCTACACAAGCTGAAATAGTCAAGAAGTGTAACAGTGTTTATTATATTACAAAAATATAGACAAAAGGCTTGTAAAAACTATGGAAAACTGGCTGCTGAAACACCGGCCGCTCCAGTAACAACTAGAACCAGAGATATGACTTGACATAAAGTTAACTATGAAGTTATACATGTTACATGTGAAGTTGGATGTGGTTCTGAAATATAAGCAAATAATAATGCACATTAAGAAGCATCTGACTTACTATGAACATTTACAAAAACTAAAGAAACAATACTAAAAATTACATGAATTTCTCTGTAATAATTAACTTAAATGTAACATATTGCTCAGTAAAACAAACAGAGAATAAGCCACATCCATTACAGCACACATATCCATAACGGTGCAAACAGTGTAATACACCTTCATAGCTACAGTGGTGCTCAAAAGTTTACATACACATGCTTAAGTTGACTAAAAAGAGGAATAAAAAAAATCATGTTTTTGGGAAATTTATTTTAATACCTAATTAAAAAATGAGGTAAAATCCAACCTTTAAGGACACCAATTTTTTTTGTGAATGAATAACGTATTGTAAAAAAATAAATGTTCTTATTTAAAATACAGGGGTCATAGTATACATACCCCTATGTTAAATTCCCATAGAGGCAGGCAGATTTTATTATTAAAGGCCAGTTTTTTCCTGGATTCAGGATTTATGCATCCTGATAAGTTCCCTTGGCCTTTAAAAATTAAATAGCCCCACATCATCACATACTCCTTCACCATGCTTAGAGTAGGCATGGTTTTATTTCAGTTGACTAATACCTGGTTTGATTTGCTTTGAGAGATGATTTTATAGAAAGTACCCATGCCTATCTCTAAGCATGGTGAGAGTATGTGATGAGGGTGGGGCTTTTTAATTCTAAGGCCCAAAGGGGAAACTTTATCAGGATGCATAATATCCTGAACCCAGGAAATAACTGGCCTTAATAAAAAAAATCTGCCTGCCTCTAGGGGAAATTTTAACATAGGGGTATGTATACTTATGACCCCTTATTTTAAAAAAGAACATTTTTTATTTACAATACGTATTCATTCACAAAGAAAATTGGGGTCCTTAAAGGTTGGATTTTACCTCATTTTTAATTTAGGTATTAAAAAAATTTCCAAAACATATTTTTTTATTCCTCTTTTAGCAACTTAAGCATGTGTATGTAAACTTTGAGCCCACTGTAAGCACGTGGCCCAAAGGCTAGTCTGCTTTCTGGCTTGCACATATACAAAACACAAACCCGATTTTCAATGTGGACACAAGTTTATAAACAATCTGCACATCTATCAGCTATGCAATAACAAACACAGCAACGCAATATTATCCAGCCGAATATCTCTCTCTCTCTCTCTTTCTCTCTCTCTGTAATTGTTACTGTCAACATTTCTACTGTTGTTTACCGATACACCGGTAATTATTACATCCCTATATACTTCTAGAGACTGAGACATTTCTAAAAACTGACTTTTTTCTAAAAAGAATGCATCACAGACCCAATCTTGCATCGGGCGCAGCGCAAAGCCTGACGCAAGTGTCTTTGCTAGTTTAAGACCGACTCAAATCCCCGTCCAGCACCCATTAGTGCGCCCATGGGCGTGCTGGTCTTACAGGGAGGTGTGTTCAGGTGCATTCTGGGTGTCCTGGTCTTACAGGGAGGTGTGTTCAGGTGCATTCTGGGTGTGCTGGTCTTCCAGGGAGGTGTGTTAAGGTGCATTCTGGGCATGCTGGTCTCATAGGTAGGTGTGTTCAGGTGTATTCTGGGCATGCTGGTCTTACAGCGAGGTGTGTTCAGGTGCATTCTGGGTGTGCTGGTCTTCCAGGGAGGTGTGTTAAGGTGCATTCTGGGCATGCTGGTCTCATAGGTAGGTGTGTTCAGGTGTATTCTGGGCATGCTGGTCTTACAGGGAGGTGTGTACAGGTGTATTCTTGGCGTATTGCTATCTTGAGGCAGCAGGAAGGGATTGTGCCGTTGACCAACAAAAATCTGTTCTACAGTCAATAATGTTTCATGTCGTGCGCCTAGATCGGTAAAATAGGGCCCAACAAGTATTGTGGTTCAATAGTACTGAGTACTGCGATTTTCTTGTCCTTCTTAGGTTGAATAAAACACTTCTAGAGACAATATATTGTGTTTTTAGAAATGAGAGATTTCTAAAAACACATAATACAGAGAATGCACATCACATGTCAATCTGACGTTTATTTCACTTGTAAATAACAACATTTAGTGGAACATATCATGGAATTTCTGCTTTTTTTTGCTTTAGCTATGTTTCCTGGAAACGTGTATATGATGTAGTTGCTGTCGACGGTAGCGTATAAACAGGACATTTTTAGGTAAATCGTTAAAATCGGTAAAACATATTGATTCTAGTGAAAAGAATTGATTGTAAAATTGTTAAAAAAAAATCACCATGCAAACAATTTTCGTTAAGTTCAGCTATCTTTAGACAGAACACTTTCTTGCTTCTGTATTACCGGAAAGGAGAATTACATTTTTGGCACAAAGGGGAACTCCCTTGTTTCTATGTTGATACATTTAAATCAGATTAAAAGAGCTGTTTTTCATTAAAAGTGCCCCAGCCTACAATCACTGCCGACACGTATTATACATAGCAACATAACATAAATAGATTTCTACTGTGCAGTTATCGTTTTTTCCATGAAAGTGCTTCACTTATTTATACATATTTGCAACAAGACTTAAAATGAGAGATCCTGCATTACAAAGTGACTCAGGCGCCGTGTTATATAGTATATTAGAGTGTGTATGTGTGTGTGTGTGTTATGTCACTAATGGAATGAATGAAACACAGCATTCCAGCCAACAACGTCTTAGTCTGTTACCTGGAGAAACCTTCCACACACACAATTTAGCTGTGGGGATGGAAAGCATGACTCCGCCAGGGCACACCACACCGTGTATACTCTCTGACACACACCAGATCACACACACATAGCCTTTACTATGAGAACAAGCAACCACATAAACGCTCTAGCTCCATTCGTTGAGGAATCCTGGGGCCATCGTTGGTAACTGGCCAGCTCCCGCCCACAGGGGTCGTCCCCAACACTGTTTGGTTTTGGGGCTGGTCTACACAGAGCAGGTATTTACCATCAAACAGGAACTCTTGGCGCGCACAAAAAACATATTTGCACAAACAGAGTTTTACGCAGTCCAGGGCCGCACGTTCAACATATTTCATTCTCATTCAAAGCTTTCTGGGAAAAATACACACAACGTTTGAGAAACAACCGGGTTCAAGTTACTTTAACTCTGGACCATCTACACACTGGTCCAGTTTTAGGGTTGTGCGACATTTTGATTTCAATAATTCTGATTCCAATTCTTCCTTTCGATTTTGGATTTGATCAATTCTTGTTGCCGATTCTTTGAGGGGTGGAGCTGAAACAGGTCCCATGCTTATTTTACAAATAAGAGGAACATTTTATTTGGACTCTATGGTGATTTACAGTTTTACAGGGCTTTTTCAACGTGAAATAAAGCCACACAACACAACAAGCCCCTGGAAGAACGGTGGCCGCTACGGAAACCAAAACGTGCGTGTGTCAAACTTGGAACCGATGATCAGATTAAAAACCGAGTGCAACCTTCCAAATGATTCCAATGGAATCGTATTTTCATTGGAAGTGTTTGGAAAATTTGGTTTTGAAGCCGATCATTGTAATAATGTAATTTAGTTGGAACCGGTTCTCGATGCCCAATCCTATCCAGGTTGCTGTTGCACGGCTGAACCGGTCCAGCAGGATGACTCCCATCACTCCTATCCTACCCTCTATACAGGGGCTTCCTATCAAGTTGTGGATTCGTTTTAAGGTTGGTGTTCTGACATGTAGAGCCCTGCATGGTCAGGCACCATGTGACCACATCTGACCTGCTCCATCCTTACATTATCAGTTGGTCACTCTTATCTTCTGACCAGGGTTAATTCAATTTCAATTCAATTTTATTTATAGTATCAATTCATAACAAGAGTTATCTCAAAACACTTTACAGATAGAGTAGGTCTAGACCACACTCCAGAATTTACAAGGACCCAACAGTTCTAGTAGTTTCCTTTAGTAGTTACTGGTCCCTCGCACTCAAAAACTGAAAGCGCTGGGCGCCTGGATAGCTCAGTCGACTCCGACCTGCGGCTCTTTGCTGCATGTCATCCCCCCCCCTCTCCCGCTGTCATTTCTTCAGCTGTCCTGTCAATAAAGGCCTAAAAAAGTGCCCATGCCTTTGAAGTGGTTTGCTCGGACTCTGTGGAACGCCCTTGCTATTCTTTTATGTTTTGTGTTCTCTGTTGATGCTTTTAGAGCAACAACTCTTTTTCCACAAATATAAAAACCACCTCAAGAGAGCGTGAAAACGTTTTAGTGCAACTGAGAAAGTTTTATCAAAATGTTGCCGTTTCCATCCAGCTTTTGTAATGCGATGCTTCAAAATGCACCAAAAAATAAGTGCATGAAAACACAACTAAAGAGAATGCAATTTAGATGTTCAGCAGTAGCATCAGCAGCTTGTTATTTAAATAAAAATATAAAAAATAAACAGAACTGAAAATGGCCAGTAAGCAGGAGCAAGGTCAGTCACCATAACTGAACCAAGAAAAGGAAGTACCATGTACTGGAACTCCAATGTCATCAACACTAAATCTAAGGAAAATGATGACACAGTGCTGAACATACGACTAAAATTACTGAAATACCAAACACGATAACAAGAAAGGAGAAATAAAAAGAGAGAATGATCACCACATTAAAAGGAAAAACACATACCAGACAAACTCCATCATACATGCACTTGGTGTACAGTAACTCTCAGCTCTAATTTCCCCCCAGTCTACTGATGTGGCTGGCTTGCCTAATGACTAACAGAGGGGATAATGCTGCTGAGGGATGTGGCTGGACACCCACATCCCTCCCTCAGCACACATTATGTCTACAGGAATGTGAAAGGTCAAGGGGATTTGTTGTTTCCAACAACGCTCGTTGACTTATTCTCTGCTCGGCCTTCAGTTTGTCTGCACATCAGAGCGCACGGCAAGCATCTTGTGTAAAACTGACCTCGTTGCTGGCCTTTTGTTTTCTCATCTGTTTAATATCAGGGGCAGGACCGAGTCAATGATGAAATACTATGTTTAGTCTGACTGCTCAATGGTTGGGGGAGGTGCATTCATGTGACGTGGTATAGGCTTCAAATGAAAAGCAGTGATAGAGTGACAGAGGAAAGGAGAGGAGCAGGAGTTTGGGGGATATTTGTAACAATGGAACGGCACAGCGCAGAGCGGTTTTACCGCGGGTCATGTGTAGGCCGCTTAAGCAAGACTCTGTTGCTGGCCAGTGGGAAGGATGTGACGGACAGGGGAGGTGGGGTTTACTATGAACTGTGGGTAAACTGCACAGTCAAATTGAACTTTCAGCTTCATGCACCAACAAGCAAACACCCGTATCTGGAATGTGCTGCTCCTTCCTATGTGCTTATCTACACCAAAGTCTGTCACTGCTCTCACAGACAGCAGCATGCATATTTCCAATTTCAGTGAGTGAAATGAATTGCTCATTCTAATAGCATTTTGCCCTAAAGTTATTTTAGGGTCTAACAGTCAGCAATGGGGCCTTAAGTTTGTATCAGATAATTAATAAAGAAGAAGACAGAGCTAGTTATTCCTTCTGGTAGTGGTCATTGGAAACTTTCCATTTATACACAGGCAACTTGGCAGAATAATATTTGGACATAATGTCATCCCTTTGCACAGGAAATGAATGATACATATACAAAAATGGAATGCAGTCAGGCCTCTGCACAGTGTTCAGCCAGACACTTGAGTGAGACTGCTAAATGAAGCAGTTAAATGAGAGTATTGCAAATAGATTATGTGTGAGCAATCTTCTAAGAAGCTATTGTGTTTACCCCTGCTAGATCTAAACTATAATCTCCACATGAGGGCTGCTGTTTTTGCCATCGTAAAAACCGAGCAGGTAACAGACAGATTCAGTGTTTCCTAAGCGCAACATGAAATGAACTGAAGCCAAAACAAGTCCATTCCATCAGGCCACAACCTATATCCACAATGTTTTGGATTTGTTCAGGTGCCGCTGGAAATTGTGCCGGATGTCCCTCATTTTCAACCTGTTGTCCATCTCCTTCCTCTGGCTCTGTGGTGGATTTCTGAGGACTATGGTTACCTGCTCCTCAGATCTCTGCAGGGTAAATCCAGACAGCTAGCTAGACTATCTGTCCAATCGGAGTTTGCTGTTGCACGACTAAAACTACTTTTGAACGTACACATGTTCCACCAAAACAAGTTATTGAGTCCGGCCCAGGACGATTGTGATTGGTTTAAAGAGATACCAATAAACCAGAGCACGTTTTTCTCCCATCCCGGAATATTGTGTGGACTCGCCAGACCCTCCACAGCGCTGGTCTGGCATTGCGAGACTAATCAGGCCATAACTCTCCTCAGTGTCCACAGAGCGTTGCGCCTGTTGTTACCCTCTACGAAAAAAGCCTCAGATAAAAACCGCTGAGACCACAGCGGCTCTCTGTAAACCAGCCGTCACTACGTTCACATCAGGGCTGGATCTTTTCAACCAGAAATCAAGATAGCTGCATGCAAAGCAAGCTGCACTGCAGGCATTTACCTTCTGAAAACCTTTCTCTGCTGCCGCTTTCAATATGTAGTGCATGACATTGGTGCAAAAAGACACAATCATGTTGGCTCTCACAAAGGAAATGCTGCAGAGAATTAAGCCCGGACCTGAAGGCACAATGTGCAAAAGCTCATCTGCAGAACAGTTACAAAGGATTATTATGATGGATAGAAAATGAATCTATGAAAACTATTCCCATGATAAACAATGAATCATTTTACTCATGCTTGTGTATATACAGTGCATACTTTATATACTGACATTATTTGAACTAAACAAAGTTAAAGTAACCTTTAGAGCAGAAATAATGAGTTAATTCAGTAGATGATTGATGGAAAATGAATCAGCAGCTACTCATTTAATAAAAAATGAGTCACAGTCAAGTTCCAGCTTCTCAAATGTGAAGACAACATGATTGTCTGATTAAGTGAGAAACATATTGGGAGATTAATCAAGATGACAAGGATTGTTAGTTGCAGCCCTACCAACTCTATAACTATCTATTTAACCTGTTATCTATCTAAATCTGTGGGTATGTTGTGTGAACTTTGAAACCCAATGTTTAGGAAATATTTAGTTGAATCATTGATATATATCAATGATTCAACTAAATATTTCCTGTTTCTATGGTACCGCTGACGGTGACTACGTCACATTTGTTTCCAGTAAAACAGAGCGAAAGCAGAAAAAACAAAGTCCATTTGTTTAAAATGTCTCATGATATATTGTCTCTAAAAGTGTATTATTCAACTTGTATTTGTTCAAGAAGGACAAGAGAATCACAATACTTCTAGAATAACAATAAATGAAAATCCCATGATATAAATCATGGGAATCGGGAAAATATCAAATCGGGATAAAAGTATACCGTCCCAGCCCTTTAACATTTCATAATCTGGAGTGCTATGTCAAAAATGACATTTTTTACTGTAATCCCTTTACAACAGCACCTTAGCTGGGTGTAAACCTTGAATCAGCCCTGAGACCATGTGAGACTAAACCCAGACTAATGAAAGTTCTTTAGTTGAGTTGAAGCTTGTTAATGCTGAGGTAAGCAAAGCAGGTTCCTAAAGCTGCACACAGAACTGCAACGAGCTCGCTGGCTGAGAGAAGGAGGAAATCACTAGTTGTTTCATATCAGAGCCGATGAAGAGTTTTTGATTGAAGATATAAAGGAAATACAAGGGGATATTCCTATCCCCCAATCCTCCCTTGGTGGATGTGAATCTCTTTCTACCAAAGTTCATCACTATCTTAGCCGCTGGTTGTAAAGGTCTCCTGCTCTGGACCAAAGTGTTGACACACAGTACAAACTGACCAACATGCTCCTCTTTGGGCTCTGGGACAGGGCCGGAGCTCCTGGGGCCCATGTTTTCTCAAAAGCCCTTAATCTTTGAGGTTTTTAAAATAACTTCAACTTTGTGTCATTTCCCCTCAGACTGGATGCCAAATCATTACTGGGAAAATATTGCCTTTTTTTCAAATTAGTAATGCAGTGCACGCCAAATTCTGACCCTACTAATCTTATGTAACTGTAAAATAATAACATCAGACAATTATTGGCTCTATTTAGGTGGCAGGAAGGAAAAAGGTCATCCTCAACATGGTTTGTGTTCTGGTTTCAGAAGGATGTAGAGCTACATCCTAAAAAACAGGATGTATTATTCCTTAGCAACTACTGTCTATGCTTTGCCCAAATGATTTGCAGATTTTTAGGCTTTCTATAATCAAATGGTTTGAAAAATAATCCATATAGCTGCCGTAAATGGAGCATGCGCCCCCCCCCCCCCCCCAGGTTTGGGCTCAACCTTGGATGTTAACAACGTCTGGCTCTGGCCCTGCTTTAAAAACACATTACAGAGACATGCCTCCTGATCCGCTAACCTTGGGTCATGTACACCAGGCTTCCAGTGAGCAACGCCACACAGTTGGTGGGCTGGTGATTGTGCAGGTACTGGAACCCCCAGCCTCGGACGTAGGACTTCTCGTACATCAGGCGGGACGCGTTGCCGATCACCTGGAGGAATCGCTCCTGCTGGCCCTTGTTCAAGTACTCGTACAGGAAGTCGTAAGCGGTGGCGAACCCGACCAAAGAGTGCGCCAAAGGAACTTCATCCCAGGGGGCATCTTTAACCAACCTGCAACACAAACACCAACACACGGGCTAAAGGCGAGGCGTCAGGACATATGCAGAGCAGCTGGAAAATAAACACTCCGCGGTAATCAGGTGTGAAATGTTCACTCTTTAAATCAAGCACTGGAAAATGTTTATCATGAACAAGAAGCCGTGTAATTATCCCCACCACAGCTGTAAAACAATGATTCACTTTGAGAGCAAAAATAAAGATGCTGAGTAGCATTTTACACCGCAACTGCCGCACCATTGCTTACCAATAAAGAGACAGTAAAAGTATAGCCTAGTCTAGCAAATTGTCTCCTTGTTAACCGGCGCTAGGATCTGAGAAGGCTGACTTCTTAGTGTTGACGTTGTAAAAGAGAGAAAGGTGTTCTGTAATCATTCTGCTCACTGTAGTTAAAGAGAAGGGAACTTCAGATGTGGTGTTGAAACCAAGTGCTGAACTAGGTCAATAAATCATGCTGAAATATACACAAGGATTCTGTCGAAATCTAAACGAGCACCGACGTCATGATGTCTGGCCACGGTTCACTGACGCTTTCATTCAAATAAGTTTGAGGTTTTGAAACAATCAAAACAAAATTACATCAAAACTAAGCAGCTCTGTGAACAGCCGTCAGTTTACAGCCATGGTTATGCTACCTGCGACAGAGCATGTCGGATTTGATTTCTTTGTTAACTGTTAGCTCATTTGCCAATAATAATAAAGGATATGGGTACAGATACACTGAATGCTGTGTATTTAATTTGGGATTTAATGTTGATCGTTTATTTGGAACTTAGTTATACACCATGCAGGGTCCAAAATTATCACTGTCTACTAGCCCAATGCTGGTAAAATATGCAAGTGGCTGGGGCATTTTCTTCACCCACCAGCCAAAAAACAACATTTTTGAGGAGCTGCAAAAAATGTGGACCTTCACTAGCCATTTGGCTGGAGGACAAAAAAGTTTTGTGATAGCATGTATTTCCTAGTAGTGATTTTGGAACCACATCCATGTCACAATTGTTTGGTTCGGTTATCGGTACATGGGTTGCACCATTAGGCACTTGTTTCTTCAAACTCGTTTTCATAATCCATGGTCTGACAACCCGGACTCTTTGTTTTGCACTGCATTAGTCTACACAGTGGTGTCTGAATATATTACTATACGGGAATGAATTTACTATTTTTAGGCTTTTCAATAACAAAACACAGCTGTTAACCTGCCGCTGACAGAGTGTTGCTCTCTAACTGTTAACTTTAATGCAGTACAAAATGAACAGTGACACCCTTCAGACCATAGCTCTGATCTAAAGCCCCTTTCACACAGGCACTGGGACCCTGAATGCATCTAGACACAAGAGTTGACATGTGAGAACTCAAATGTCCCAATCAGTTGGACTGGACATTAAACCTTTAAAATTTACCCTTCCAGCACCCGAGTACAAAGTCTGTGTAAAGTAATATTGTGAGAACTTACAGCGAGCGGGTGGCCGTGTTGATGACGTTGGACGTACGGCTGTAAGAACGGGAAGAAAACAAACATCCGAGGGTGAAAAAGAAAATGGGACACACAAAGAAAATGTCTAACTGGAGAGACGACAAGGTTCAGGAACTTCTATCCGGCTGCGGTGTAATCCGCATCCACACGTCTTGATGTCTAATCCAAATTTCCAGGAAGTGAGAACACGTCTGACATGGACAGTCTACTGTTGCTGATTCCTTGGACATTTTATTTATATTATTTTATATTTCATTACTCATTTGAGAAACCAATGCTGTGTTTTTCGTTGACATCCATTGAAGGCAGGGTTGGTAAGGTTGGAAAGCTAGCAAGATTTGCCCCCCCCCTCGCTCAGACGCTTCAAAAAAAAGGGGCCTCAGTTTGCTTCTATGTGCACTAGATTTTAGGTTACTTTAGGTAAGAAAAGTGCATTTACTAGCATGCAAAATCTGAATTAAGGAATGAAACGTTTCAGATCCATAAGTTATTCTGAGCACACATCGTTGGTCGTCTGTGTGACAACACATGATAATCTCTCTTCCATCAGGGCCGCCCTCTCCTTCCCTCGCTGTCTGTCAGCTGCTCACATAGTTTGCCTTCTTCTAAAATACAGTCTAAGAAACACTATAGCAGAATCAGAAACCCCAATACGTTATAAATTTGAGACCAGAAGTGTTGGAGAGTTTCACTCAAATATTCCGTCCAATAAACAAGCGATCGTTCTGACCGTGTGTGATGTTTAGAGCCGTGGCTCAGGTGGCAGAGCAGTCACCTAACAAGGATCAGGTTGTTGGTTCAATCCCTGGCCCTGCAGTCCCATGTCGCAGTGAACCCAGTGAACCCAGAACTGCTCCTGATACTGCGCTGAGTGTAAATGTGCATGAATGTTTATCTGATGAGGTGGTAGCACCTTGTATGGCTGCCTCAGCCACCAGTGTACGAATGTGTTTGTGAATTGTGCCAGTACTATTTAAAAGATTTAACAAAATGCAGCGCAAACAGAACCAAACGAAAAATTCAACATCACACTATAGGTGTGAAAGCACCCTTAAAGTGTGTTGGAAATAAAGCAGGAAAGGGCAACAAAAAAATCCCTTTGGTGTTAGTAATACATGGGTTCCACATGTTAAGTGGCAGCTGAGTTTTTTTTTTTTAAATGACTTCCTGTCAGCTCATTGACTGCTCTTTATGTTGCAATTTACCCATATAGCAAAAGGGAAGACTATAATGAAATGTATGCCAGGTCACAGTTGAGCTGTATATTGAATTATGCCAAAGCACACAGAATCTCCCTTCTGTATGTTTGCACAGACTGTGTAAAAAGAAAAAAAATGAAGCAGGCACCAGTATGCCACAAAGTAGGAGTTCCCCGTCGGAACATGGTTCCTGGAGTTGACGGAGACTTAATTGAAGGATGTGAATACCACAGCTGACTGATTCCTGGAGCCACTCTGCACAAGCCTTCAGAGGTTCAGTGACCATAAGAAAAGTGCAGCCAAGGAGAAAACTCACAGTGTGTTGTTAAGATGTGAAAACACATGCTCAGTGGCTTCTTGCTTCTGCTCTGTGGCACACATACTGATATTGTGAAAAATGTCCTGCAAATTGCATTAATACCAAGCCGAGTAAACCCCCCCTCCCACCTGTCTAACGGCTGGAGGCAACACAGCAGCCAGGCAGCCGAATAAGAAGGATTGGGCTGCTTGAGCAATCACAGAAAATGATGCTGAGCTGATCGAATCTTACAAAATCCTAGAACCTTTGATGACAAAAAAAAAAAAAATCTTGTAATCAGGATTTAGGGAGTAAAAATGTTAGGTCAAGGAAAGGAATTGAATAGAATAAAGTAGTGTAAGTACGAAGAATGTATATGTAGTCAGTGGATATCGGCATTTAATCAAATGTGGATATGTTGTTGTTAAAACAGGAACAGGATAATGGGAAATGCTAAAATGTATTTCACATAAATAGCGCAAGTTTCCTTCGGGATGTCTAAAAAAACTATCTATCTATCTATCCATCTATCTATCTATTTATCTATCTATCTATCTATCGATCGATCGATCGATCGATCGATCTATCTATCTATCTATCTATCTATCTATCTATCTTCTATCTATCTATCTATCTATCTATCTATATCTATCAAGGAGAGAAGATTTGTAAAGGCAAAGGACTGACTGATATGTATCTAAAGTAGAGATTGACTGATGTGTAGTATGTACGCTTTTCATTCATGCATTCATATTTATTATACAGGAAAGTTACAAGTAACATTACATTACAATGTAAACGGGCCTGACTCAGTTTAAAAACTGCTTTTCAGCAGGTTCCGGTTCTGCAGAAACATGAAACATGGTACAGCGCGTCGGGCTTACAAATCTCAACAGCCACAGAATGGATTTTGTTTAATAGAATGGTTTAGGAATCATTCAATGGTTTACTTTGGCAGATTTCATTAGTTTTTATAATGGAGTTCTGCAAAAAGTCCCTTACATTCCACCTGGCAAAATAATGATATAAATAATATTAAAAAAAAAAAAGTCTGTTTGGGATTTGGGAACGCATATTTGAAGGTTATCAATACATTACTCAAGCTTACAATTTTTTTTTTTTTTTAAACAACCATTTCCCGGAATTCCTTGGGAAATGGGTCGTCTTTTCCCATGATCTGATTCATCTAATTTTTGGGAAAAAAAGGAAACCCCTGTGCTGACATTAGTACATTAACACCAGCCACTATGAGCTACTGGTCATACAGGAGAACACGTGGTGTTTTACTGCCTACAAATTCATCTTTGCATTTGTGAGATGAAGACTGTTCTAGGTCTTCAGTAAAGTCCTTTCTTTCTTAATCTGCACTCTTGTCTCTTCTTGTCGACATCAGTCATCAGTCACAGCGCAACTACTGTTGCAATTATGTCCACATAGTACAGTCCAAATGACTGGAGTTCTTGCTCTGCCTGTTTTATTCAGGATACTTTGGGAGCTGACTTGTGTGGACTTTGGATAGCTACGTAAGTATGCCACAATTAATTTTGCATCAATCATCTGTAATGGTGGAGAATTGCAGCCAGGCTCATACTGTTTTTCTGCCTCTATTGACGGGTTTGTAAATGGGGCGCACGTTCAACCAGGTGAGCTACCCAGGCATCCCATTGCTGTTTTAATATTTGCCCAACAACTGTTATTGTTATACAATTAAGTGTTTGGATCCATATGGGAACTAGGCATATGTGTGTCTTTTTTTTAATCATTTCTACACGTTTATTAAGTGTTGGCATATTATCAGGAGAGAAAATAAACCTTTAGAATATGTGGCCGATTCATTCAAATAACATTTGGTTCATCTCAGGGTGAAAATGTTCATCTCAGGGTGAACAGCTGTAACTAGGCAAGCCCTTGGTAATAAACCCCTAGCCCGGATGTCTCTGTAGCATTATGAACATATGATGTCTTCCCCTGTGAAAGAGAAACTATGGTCTCAGAGTTGTTGCAGCCACAATCCTCGGTGTGAAGGAAGAGTTAAGGTTTATGTTATTAACAGACAGCAGTGGCGTACACTTGCTCTGCCTCTGTGGACCTTTGGTTTCTCATGTCTACAGATCCAACCACACTGCAGTAAAAATAATACATATAGAGTATATTAATGCAGTGTCATGTTATGTAATTAAACATTAGAACAAGATAACGTGTATCCACATTTTGGGATTGGATGACTTTAGTTTATGGATAAATGTACATGTTTTTACATATACATTAGAACTAAAACAATGATGGTTAATGTTAAAAAATCCCCATATGTAGCTAGTGAGCACTGATTGTGTGAGAGGATGTGAATATGTGTGAATGAACAGGAGGTTACCATGGTCCCCAACACCTTCTCCAAGCATTATTTTCTGAGACCTTCCTTCCTTTAGTCTTTGAAATAAAAGCTGTGGAGAAGGAAGCTGTGGGGCGTAGTGAATGGCTGTACTCCACCTCTCAGCCACTTTGCACTTGGAGGCAGAACTAACTTCCGACTTAATTACATTGTTAGGGAAATAAGGACGCAGCGTTGAAGGCTGACGCCTGCGTGGCATTCGGCCATGGCTGACACTGAAAAGCCAGAGGATTGTCCAGAAATGGGCTGAATGGATGGATTCAGCTGATTCTCACGGCGGATTATTTACTGATTCCTACATAATTTAATTTCTTATGGTCGGGGACCAAAATCTAAAATTGTATTTACCCTGATTTCTTTTGCAACAATTTTTTAAAGCGATTCTTTTCAATATTTTTCATTCATGTATTTTTTACATGTTAGAAAACAGTTTTTTTTTAAATGTCTCATTATCAAACTTTAGTTTTTGTTAAAGAAGGAAAAGAAAATCGCAATACTCAATACTCTCCACTCACAATACTTCTAAAATTGCAATAAATGAAAAATGACAATACAAATCCAATTGGCACTCACGTATCTTTAAAGAATCGAATCGGGACAAAAGCATATTGTCCCAGCCCTAGTATTTTTTGTATATATGGTATGAATCTGTGATTAAAATCTATGGAACTGTGTATTATCTAGAGCATTAGAGGGAAATACAATAACTATTCTTTCCTGTTAACTACGTTATTTATGTACGTGACAGAATCTCCGATTTTAGGGTTAGCGCTAATATGATCAATAGTACATTTGATTGAGAATATTCACAACTACAACATAATATCAAAGGAGATGATAAGGACTAAACTGGGCCCTGTTTCATTACCCGATGTTGAGTATCAATATCTAGCTTTAGATTTTCATTATTTTAGCTCATGCTGTGCTTACATTGTGCACTCTTTTTAAATTAATTTGTTTTTAATCTGTGACCTCCGTAATCCTAGGGCCATTTAATAATCCATCGTAGCAATACTGTAAAGCAGTGGCTCAAAGGGCAGAAACCTTTTCTTGCTCTAGTCTTTGCTCTTTCCTTTTAAATTACTGGATCATTTCAGCTCATTTTATTTTAAACTGATTGTCTTCCTCCCAAAAAAATTGGACACTCTTTTTAAAAAAGGGATCTGTGGGAACCCTGGTTTAAATCATTTTGACAATTAATCAAATTAGTCCGAGTGGAGTGCATCCCTGTCTGGTCACCTGGGCCTTGAGCTTCGGGGCCCCTGCACTGGGCTATTCAGCTCACATCTGAACATTTCATTTCCTTTCATGTTCAGCAAACAGCTGCTAAACATATTTCCTGGACCACAGGCTTATCAGACTACAATGCATCTTTACCAGAGCTCTGCCCACAGAGGAAAGTGAGAACGCTCTGGAGAAGGGGCGGACTAGAAAGCCTCTGAGGGGAGGATTTAGCATGAATACCCGGCCGATGCACACATGGGGGTGGAAACAGATATCAAGCACCATCTCAGATAAATTTGATTAAACTCAGATTTCCTGTTTGTCTCGTTAAAAAGAAAAAGGGTGGTTTAAATTTCTTACAGAGAATATTTCACAGTGAACAGACTGTTGCACATGGCCTCAAATCATTGTGTCAAATTAAAGAGATGAAATAATAAAAAAGACAGAAAATCTACCAACTAGGCTGAGACGCCATCCTCTCCATGTAGTCTTTGACCAGGTCGAGGGCCCCGGCCCTGTGTGGGTACAGCACGCAGAACATGGACAGCACGCCCAGGTTGTTTCCGTAAACCTCGTTCCAGCGGGCGCTGAACTCTGCGGGGCTCCAGGGGGGCAGGTACATCTCGGGATGCTCCAGCATGCTTTCCCCAGCCTCGCGTATCCTCCTCGCCATGTCCCGATGAGTGCCGGTGGCTGCGTACTGCAGCGCCTCCACATCGCCCCGACTGAAGTACAGCATGGGATGGCCATTGTAGTTGCCTCCCATGAAGGGGATTCCTCCGCTGGGGTCCACTTCCGCCGCCGCCAGCCGGGCGAGCAGGGGCCACAGCAGACTTATGAAGAAGACTGTGGGGGCCCCACGGGTGTAGGTTCTCATCGTCTCATCAGAGTGGGGACTGTGGCATTGCCGAAGGAGCACAGCTGAGAGGGAACAGTGGGGGGAAGAGAAGGATTTGAGAAAGCCAGCCCATATTCTGCACAGCCTTTTCTTACAAAAAGTCCTGCATTCCTCGAATAATTAGATACAGCTGTAGTCCCGATGATGCAGGCTTTCCATAGTAACGTCGACCATTATAGAGAGGCACAGTTCAGAACCAATCATACTACCGTGCCATAATGTAGGAGTCACTGTCATTTAAACATGCTCCAAATCTAATTTATTTATAGTTCACAAGAATGCAATGATATCCTTATGCTATAAAATCTGCACTTACTATCGCCATGTGGCAGTCAAATCCACTGCGCAGTGTGTTACCTATTATGCACTTCCAAAGGTTTATTTCTGAGGTGGTATTGTCAGACAAGCAGGGTTCAAAATGAGCACCATCTATCAGCCAAATACTGGTAAAATATGCAAGTTGCTGGTAGATTTCCTTCACTCGCCAGCCAGAAATAAAGAAAACACAATGTTAATCTATGAACATTAACTAGCTAGTTGGCTGGTGGACAAAATAAAGTTAATTTTGAACCGTGCAGAGGAGTCGAGCCATGCACAAACAGACGGCCAGCCGAGCAGGCCTGGGGGTCATAAATGGCCCATTACTGCAGTAAGATCACTCTGATCTGTTAAAACCACGTCTGAAACCAAAGTGCTGTGCTTTACGGAAGGACAAGAGCTGGCCCAGCACCTCTGCTCTGAACATGAGAGTAAATTCCATAACCTTTGTGGAGCACTTGGCAAAGGCCAGCTGGAAAACCCTGTGGTAGTGATCTCAGCAGCGTCTGGACAGGGCTCCATCCCAATGCACTGAGCTGTCTTATGTGTTGTGTTTGATCAACAAGGAGCGTGAGGGGTCAACCGACACTGGTTTTTCCAGGCCAATACTAATTATTAGTAGTTGGTGAAACCGATAATTACCAATATTTAGAACTGCTATGCATTTAAAGTGAAAAACTTGCTTTTACAAAATTATTTAAAAAAACTGAAACTTTAAAAAGTCAAAAAAATGAATACATCCAAACTAATATAGCTTCCTGGAGTTTTAACGTGCTACCAGTTTGTTTTAAAGTGTTGCAGACTGTTTACAGAGCTGTGGCAAAGCCAAAGCAGGGCGCTATTTTAATGAATTAACTTTATCAGATAACCGTAGGCCTGCACGATTATTCTCTATAAAATCGCAATCTCGATTCACCCTCTTCCCGATTTAATTTTAAATAAAGTTGATTTATAAAAAAATAATAATAATTGAATTTTTTCAATGACTTTGATTCTCATTTAATTTTACGAGCCAACTGCATCATAATGCTACTATTTTCTTCTGTGAGTTTTAAACATAGACTGTATAAAATAGGTTTTAAAGTGCTGCAATGCTCTCCCTCCTCTTCATCAAAGCCTCTGTTTACAGGCTTGTGGTGATGCGCAAGGTGCTATAGGTGCCAAAAAATCTTGGTAGAGAATCGTGATATCAATTCTAGTTAAAAAAGTTAAAAATCGAGATTTTCCCTGAATCGTGCAGGCCTATTTAACGGTCCAAGTGAAACACTGATACAGATAATCTGCTAATGTCTGCCCTGATGATCAGCCGTAAAATGCCGTGGTGAACCTGAGGATGGTGGCCTTGTAGCCAAGATGAACGCATCAAGAACACTCCGGACTCATTCTCCCACTAAAGCTGTGAAAGTGAAACTGCATCAGGAGTCAAGGATCTATTCTTACTGTGGACACAGGAATAAGATCTCAAACGTACCTGCTTTGGCCTATTTCACTAAATCACTGATCATATTTTGGCAGGGATCTGCAGTAGGTCTGTGCTAGGGCTGCAGCTGACAATTATTTTCATTGTTGAATCTGTAGATTATTTTCTGGATCAGGTGTTTGTTCTCTAAAAAGATGTGGATCAGTGAAGTATTGTGTTGCTGCAGAGACGTCTCGGCCTACACATCCTACCCTACAGACCGAAGAAAACATCTCTGTTTGGTACAGATCCTCGCAAAAATCACGCTATAATCATTTTAATTTCTTTCAATGTTAATCATTTTCAATGAAAATGAGTATAATGATACAAAAATGATCATTCCCGTCAATATCGTGAATCATATGGCAATTGCAATATCAGTCAAAATAATCTCAATTAAAGATTTTCCTCGTATTGTGCAGCCCTACTTAAATGCATTTTCGGTAAATTATATAATGCATACAAAAGTCATTTAATATTCAGGTCCCAGCTTCTCAAATGTGAAGATTTATTGCTGATTTTACAGTTTTATAAAATTGTGAAATAAATATCTTTGGGTTGCAGACATTTGAAGACGTGCCTTTTGGCTCTGGGAAAATGGCTCCTGCGATGGTGCTTTTTCAAATCTCCTAACATTTTATAGACAGTGATTGCTTCATTATCAGAAAAACAATGAAGCCCAATAAATGATTAGATAAAGAAACTTATTTTTAGTTGCAGCCCATGATTTTTCTCAAAATTAACTGTTGTTTCCAAGCCATCCCCAGAATGCTGTAATAAGAATATAATATTCATTAAAGGGCTGAGTACCAAGACCCAATATTTTCATGTGTCATGTCCTGTGTCTGTAGCACAGAGGATCCAAGTCGGACAGTGTCAAGTGTAAAGGTATGAGCAGGGGGACTGGCTCGACATCATTTTTATCAGGGATCGACCGCCTGGCCGATTTTTGGGGCAGATCTTCGGCAATTAACAAATGATCTGTATCTGCATTGTATTTGCCTGCTAAGCCATAAAGTTAATGAATAATAATAAAAAAAAAACTGGTCTACTTTGGCTCCACTACAGCTAGGGCTGGGCAAAAATATATCAATATTATATCAATATCTTGATATGAGACTAGATATTGTCTTAGATTTTAGATATCATAATCGTAACAGTAAAGTCATTTTCTCTACTTACCAGACTGTTGTAACTGTTGTATTATCCTTTATCCACTTAGTCATTATATTCACACTACTGATGATTGTTTTTTTTTAAATCTCATTGTGTAAATATTTTGTGAAAGCACCAATAGTCAACACTACAATATTGTTGCGGTATTGATATTGAGGTATTTGGTAAAGTATATTGTGGTATTTGATTTTCTCCATATCGCCCAGCTCTGTGTCTGTCACTCACCACTGAGTCTGACTTAATGCCCCCCCCACCACATTATCTGAGTCTCTGTTACTGGGGATTATGTCATGATAACTTTCTAATTTATGAAATAATTGCTTAAAGCATTCAAACTAAGTTTTGTGTTGGAGTTTCTAACATTCTGAAATCCTAATTTCCATTTTTACTGTAAATGCATGTCCAAAAATCGGCTACTACTGCATCTACTAATAATCAGTATCGGCCTTGATTACTTATCCCTAGTTGTTTATTCATCTATTTTTTTGTCTAAAAGTAATAAAAAGTGGTAAGTATACCAAGTTACAAACCAGAAAGAGCCAGGAAAAGAACTGTGGTGTATGATTTAAATTGTAAAATATAAACTCCTCTACTGTTGGTAACACAGCCCAATACCCACAAAGAATACATGACATAGACCTCAGGGTCCTTAATGTTAGCTGCGGCCCTGCTAACAATGTCACAGACGTTGTTCACATTATGGTACTTGGAGTCATTCATGTAGTGATAGTAATTGTATTTAATGAATTAGGGAATAATTAGACACAAAAGTGATAACAAAATGCAGCTGTGGTTGTTGAAACCAATATGCTAAAAGCAAACTTGAACCTAGTCTTGAACCTTGCCTCAGGCCTGTAGCTTAGTCTATTATTTCCACGTTCACAGTGTCATTTTAGTGCTATTCAAATACAGTAATGACGGATTAATATCTACCACCCATTTGTTCCACGGTTGTGGAACTGCTAACCACCAGGAGTTCTTGTTATTATACCCTTAAAACGCACGCCTGCCAGTCCCTCCGCAGACACTGATGCCTCTTCTGTTTCATGGGAATAAACCTTCATTTAAACTTTTTAAACTTTATGCTAACTTTTCCTCAGTAAAATGTCTTTCAGTTTTATTTAAAAAGTCTGTTGTCCTACGACTGCGCTTTACTTTAGTTTCGTAAATGCCTGTCCACCAAACGGTGAAGGGAACAGGAGCTACAGTAATATCAGTTATCGATGCTATTGATAATCCAAATATCCTATCCGCACAAAGCAGCCTTGTTCGTGTGTCGACCACAGAAAGCGCTGGAACAGCGGAGGAAAAGCGGAGAACGTTAGCCGACCTACCTGTCAGAAGAGCTGCTCACGATAACGTATTCCCGTCGTCACAACGCTCATTTCTTTGTCTTAACAGCAGTGGTTTTAGAGAACTTATCAATATGGTTGTTGAGACGTTTGTTTAAGGGACGAAACAAAGTTAGGAAGAGGGGAGGGAGAGCGCAGGGAGCGTCATGCAGAAAATGAGGAGGGGCGGCGGGGGGAGAGAGGCTTAAAGGAGCCCTAATGAGTGAAGTGGCTCCCTCGGCCCGCTAACAGCTAACTAGCTAGCTAGCTAACAGGTAGGCTAGTGCAAAGATCTTCAATATGGGGTACTTGAAGTACCTAACCCCAAGTTAATGTATAGTCTAATTATTTTTAAAAAAAATGCCTAAAATATACATAAAAACGAGTCCAACATGTTATTAGCAAAAAATCAATTGGCCTATTTGTGATTTTAAAATTTGAACAATATTTATGACAGGCTACTAGACTGTAGGTAAGGTAGCCAAGGTTAGCCATCCACAGATACAGGTAAGCTTAAGGATTCACTGTGCTACATCTATGTTTAACATACTGTATATCTGAGAATATGTCAAAAAATATTCTAATACCTCAGTGACGTGATGCACCATAGGTGAAGGCTTTATGCTGCCCTACACACTATTGTAAGCCTAGTTTATTATACAACTCAAAATCAAATACCACAATATGTTGACCAAATACATTGATGCCAACATTGTGACAGTATTGTGGGGTTGACTTTAGGTGCTTTCACAAAAATATTTACACAATGAAAGTTTTGATAAACAATCACCAGTAATGTGGATACAATGACTAAGTGGGTAAAGGAAAATAAGAAAAGTCAGAAAATGACATCTAGCTCTTCTAGAGTTCTTCATCCCCTTCCAGGTTCAGATCATACCACCCAAGTCTGAAAATGCCAAGCAGATCAAGGCTTCTTAGGACTGCACTGTAGGAGAATGGTAGACAATCGACAAAATATGACTCACTCCACTTATTTATGTACAGAAATGCATTGGGAGAGTCACTCAAGTTTCTGGAGCCTGGGGTCTGGACCCAAGGTGGGGTTTCTAGATATGCAAATGAAATCATGGGATCAGGGGAAGTTTTATTAATATTTAGCCAATCTCGGAACCCGTCAGCTATCGCTCAAATGATGATTCAGCTCTAGGCCCTAGAAATATTGGCTGTTGCCTCTAGGGGCAACAGCCAATATTTCTGGTGCCTGGCCC
Organism: Etheostoma spectabile; assembly: GCF_008692095.1. NCBI lineage: Eukaryota > Metazoa > Chordata > Actinopteri > Perciformes > Percidae > Etheostoma > Etheostoma spectabile. The sequence continues at coordinate 18,563,926 of NC_045750.1, read as the reverse complement.
GGGTATCTGCTGGTGCGGATGGTATACTATAGGTGCTTTCACAAAAAATATTAACACAATGAGAGTTTTGATAAATAACCAGCAATAATGTGGATACAATGGGTAAAGGCAAATAACAGAACAGTTAATAAGTCCATGATATACATCACTTTACTGTAATGCAGCCTTTAAAACCAGGAAAAGACAGCACGTGTTATGTCATGATATCCAAACTTTAAGATGATATCTAGCCTCATCTATCGTTGTCGATATATTATTGAAATATTCCCCAGCACTTTTTGAAATATTTAGTGACTTGAAGTCTACATTAACTGCTTTTTTCCTCCAATACATAAATAGAAATCACAGCATGTCACTTACAGCACTTAATTTAGGCTACTTCTGTTTTGAAGACATTTCCAAAAGTCCTTAAAACTGAACTTAAAAGAGGAAACAGAATGAAAAGTGATATTTATAAGCAATAAAACACACCATTTCTCAATTCAGTAGACACTTAGGGGTTGTACTGCTTTGTCCTTTTAGCATTTAGCATTTTACCATAACTCCATGATGACCACGGTGCAAAATAAAGTCTAAGTTAATATAGGCTGCTCTTTCATGAGAAATGCCTAGTGTGCAGAAAAATATATTTTTTAAACGTATAATGTCCTGGCAGAAAATTACCAGTACCTCAGTAAAGTTTACGGACATTTCTGTAAATCCCAAAATGGAAAATTCTGGAATGGAAATACAAAATTAGATCTTGAAAATGGAACCTGACAACTATGGCCATAATACTCATGAATCCCTCATTCTGTTAAGGGGCCCCTTGAATCTAAACTTTAAAACCTTTGCAGTAACCTTCATCCTGGACTCTACATCTGCCCATTGCACATACTAAATATTTCTTTGCATTCTGCACTAAACCCATTCCGCCTCCTTTCTCTTATAAACATCTATTTCATTTTATTTGTTTCTGAGGATCCAACCAGTTGTGTGTTTAATGGTCTCATCATCTCAGCTGGACTAGTAGGCCGTTATATTGTTGCTAGGTTACTAATCAAACATCAGATATTATAAACTACATGTGTTTTATGTGCAGGAATCTTAATTTGTAAAGCAACTAGTAATTAAAGCTGTCAGATGAATGTAGTGGAGTAACTAAGGTAACTAGTAACTAAAGCTGCAACAGATGAATGTAGTGGAGTAACTAAAGTAACTAGTAACTAAAGCTGCAACAGATGAATGTAGTGGAGTAACTAAAGTAACTAGTAACTAAAGCTGTCAGATGAATGTAGTGGAGTAAGTAAAGTAACTAGTAACTAAAGCTGCAACAGATGAATGTAGTGGAGTAACTAAAGTAACTAGTAACTAAAGCTGTCAGATGAATGTAGCGGAGTAACTAAAGTAACTAGTAACTAAAGCTGTAACAGATGAATATATTGGAGTAACTAAAGTAACTAGTAACTAAAGCTGTCAGATGAATGTAGTGGATATCTAAAGTAACAGTAACTAAAGCTGTCAGATGAATGTAGTGGAGTAACTAAAGTAACTATTAACTAAAGCTGTCAGATGAATGTAGTGGAGTATCTAAAGTAACTAGTAACTAAAGCTGTAACAGATGAATGTAGTGGAGTAACTAAAGTAACTAGTAACTAAAGCTGTCAGATGAATGTAGCGGAGTAACTAAAGTAACTAGTAACTAAAGCTGTCAGATGGATGTAGTGGAGTAACTAAAGTAACTAGTAACTAAAGCTGTCAGATGAATGTAGTGGAGTAACTAAAGTAACTAGTAACTAAAGCTGTCAGATGAATGTAGCGGAGTAACTAAAGTAACTAGTAACTAAAGCTGCCAGATGAATGTAGCGGAGTAACTAAAGTAACTAGTAACTAAAGCTGTCAGATGAATGTAGTGGAGTAACTAAAGTAACTAGTAACTAAAGCTGTCAGATGAATATATTGGAGTAACTAAAGTAACTAGTAACTAAAGCTGTCAGATGAATGTAGTGGAGTAACTAAAGTAACTAGTAACTAAAGCTGTCAGATGAATGTAGCGGAGTAACTAAAGTAACTAGTAACTAAAGCTGTCAGATGAATGTAGCGGAGTAACTAAAGTAACTAGTAACTAAAGCTGTAACAGATGAATGTAGTGGAGTAACTAAAGTAACTAGTAACTAAAGCTGTAACAGATGAATGTAGCGGAGTATCTAAAGTAACTAGTAACTAAAGCTGTCAGATGAATGTAGCGGAGTAACTAAAGTAACTAGTAACTAAAGCTGCCAGATGAATGTAGCGGAGTAACTAAAGTAACTAGTAACTAAAGCTGTCAGATGGATGTAGTGGAGTAACTAAAGTAAAATAGTAACTAAAGCTGTCAGATGAAGTAGGGAGTAACTAAAGTAACTAGTAACTAAAGCTGTCAGATGAATGTAGCGGAGTAACTAAAGTAACTAGTAACTAAAGCTGAACAGATGAATGTAGAGGAGTAACTAAAGTAACTAGTAACTAAAGCTGTAACAGATGAATGTAGCGGAAATAACTAAAGTAACTAGTAACTAAAGCTGTCAGATGGATGTAGTGGGGTAAACTAAAGTAACTAGTAACTAAAGCTGTAACCCGATGAATGTAGTGGAGTATCTAAAGTAACTAGTAACTAAGCTGTCAGATGATGTAGTGGAGTAACTAAAGTAACTAGTAACTAAAGCTGTCAGATGAATTTAGCGGAGTAACTAAAGTAACTAGTAACTTAAGCTGGAACAGATGAATGTAGTGGAGTAACTAAAGTAACTAGTAACTAAGCTGTAACAGATGAAGTAGTGGGAGTACTAAAGTAACTAGTAACTAAAGCTGTAACAGATGAATGTAGTGGAGTAACTAAGTAACTAGTAAAATAAAGCTGTAACAGATGATTGTAGCGGAGGTAACTAAAGTAATAGTAACTAAAGCTGTCAGATGAATGTAGAGTACTAAAGTAACTAGTAACTAAAGCTGTAACAGATGAATGTAGCGGAGAACTAAAGTAATAGTAACTAAAGCTGTCAGATGAATGTAGAGGAGTAACTAAAGTAATAGTAACTAAAGCTGTCAGATGAATGTAGAGGACTAAAGTAACTGTAAACTAAAGCTGTAAAGATGATGTAGCGGAGATCTAAAGTAAACAGTAACTAAAGCTGTAAAGATGATGGTAGAGGAGAAAACTAAAGTAACTAGTAACTAAAGCTGTCAGATGGATGTAGAGAGGATAATAAAGTAACTAGTAACTGAAGCTGTAACAGATGAATGTAGTGGAGTAACTAAAGTAACTAGTAACTAAAGCTGTAACAGATGAATGTAGTGGAGTAAAACTATAATATTTCTCTCTGAAATGTAGTGGAGTAGAAGTAAAAAGTTGCATGAAAAGAAAAGTAAAGTACAAGTACTTCAACATTTAGATAGATAGATAGAATAGATAGATAGATAGATATTTATTGATCCCAAAAAATGGGAAATTACAGTTCCAGCAGCACACAAAATATACATACATACAATATACATGAAATAATAATAATAATAATTACAAAATATAAGAATAAAATATAAGAATATAAGAACAAATATTTAAATATTTACAAGATGGGTAAAACTAAATGTGCAACTGTTTAAGTATGCTAAATGTAAATGAACCAATCGGGCCGGTTGCCCTTATTGCAATAGTGTGGTGTCTCAGAGTCTCATCTAGCACCCAGGGATGACGAAGAGTTTTATTGCCTGTGGTTTGGACTGAAGTACAGCAGTGGAGTAAATGTACTTAGTTACGGTCCACAACTGACAATATATCTTCTTCTGTTTAAGGTTTTTAGAAATAGAAAGTGGCATGAAAAGAAAAGCTTTAAGTAAAGTACAAGTATCTGAACCTATGTATAGTACTTGAGTAGTTGTACTTCGTTACATTCCAACACTGCTTTAGAGCTGTTTCGTATGTTTTAGATCTGCTTTGGACACACGGGGGAAAAGATAAAATAAAATACATTTCTGCTTCTTTTCCCATGTAAACAAATTAGCAGTTTTCATGAATGGGAGTAAACTAGCTCATGCCACAGATTTTGAACCTGTGAAAACTGTATTTTCAGTGTGTGTGTGTGTGTGTGTGTGTGTGTGTGTGCGTGTGTGTGTCTGTGTGCAGAACAGGGTCTTTGTTTGCTTACGTTTGCAAAGAAAACTCAGAAAGAATCTTAAGTAAGAAAACTGTAGAACATTTTATTTCATTGACAGTACTTTAACACTTGAACACAGTATTGAACGTTCCCTGTGTTTTCAAGACCACAAATGATTCCAACATAAGGCAAATGTGCATATGAAATTTTCCAGGTCAGATGAGAAAAGAAAAGTACAATCACCACAGCTGTATGCAGAAAACACTTGCACACACAGCAAAAGTAATAATTCACTTTGGATGACCAATCTCACGTGCATGCCGACAGCTATTTGACTTCGACTTCTCTTTATATTTGCTGCCTATTGTCAAAATATTCTCTCTTCACTTGTCAGATGATGATAATCTAAAATTATATTTGGGAAATCTTGTTTGATGACTTACTTACACCAGTATCATCTCTGTGTGCTTATTGCTCCAGGATGCTTAGCCTAGCTTAGCACAAAGGCTCAAAGAAGGCAGCTAGCCAAGAAGCTAGTCTGGCTCCATCAAAAGTATATATGTTGGTGCTTGTTTATGTAAAACTATGTTGATTTATTTTTGCCATTGTAGTTTATTAACTTAGAATTAGCTCATTTGTAAGCAACAGCTACATTAAGTGCAGTGACCAAATGCTGTAGATTTTCCCCTTTATTCAAAATTCAATCTACAGGACAGACATGGAATGAATGGACGTGTGTGGTAACATAAACTCACAATTACTACCACTACCCCTTATAAGGAGGGCATTTGTAAGGTGTTTTATTGCCTAGTTCTTAGCAAACTAGACTGTTCAAAACGTACACGTTCCACCAAAACGAGTTCCTTCCCGAGACTATTTTGCAGAGGCACCGTCATAGTGTCTGGCAGTTGTGATTGGTTTAAAGAAACCAGAGTACGTTTTGTGGACTAGCCAGACTTTCCTCCGCAGCGCTGTGGAGGTAGGTCTGGCAATGCGAGACTCATGATTGGTTAACAAGGGTCGGTAATAGGAGAAAATGACTTGCAAGTACTATCAAGAAGTAACATTTAAGAGTTGTTGCAAGTTGTATCTTTCCATGTTGGACTGAGGCTAACAGTGCTAAGCTAGGCTAAACACTTCCCCGAACAGAGATAAATGTTAAAAGCAATATTTGGTGACGTGAGAGATACAGGCAAACTTTCACAGATTATTTTCCCCAAACTGAGTTTCTTAAATATTATGGCACAGCTTGTCTATCTATGCACACCGACAAAATGACCATTCAGAAGTCGGTAAAGAATTTCTCAATCTGGTACTGCATACAAATGAAGCACAAGTAGTCCACGTTTTTACACAATCACCCAAAGAGCACAAAAATAATACAGAGAACACCTAGCATAGTCTTCATCATCCATTATTATTAATATTAGGTGTTTTGCAAAGTTGTTTTTTGAGACAGCCAACACAAAGGATACCATAGTGCCACTTCTTTAGCAACAATGACCTGAAGATTAACACCTTCTACGAAACTGACACAGGGGAATCAGTGGACCTTAAACCTAATGTTAAGGTTACTAAAATGCAAACAGTAAAACTATATTAAAAAAACAGGACTTCACAACAACAGTGTTGTACAGAAATACTGACACAATGACTGCAAAGGGTCTTAAGGGACAAACACGCTGTGGCCATCCGGGTACTGCGTACAGTAGATAACGTTGAGGTAATAAGAGACAGTAAAATGCTCACTTTATTTTGAAAGTTTGAAGAATTCAGATTTAAATCAAATATATCATAGAAAATAATAAGGGTCGCACACATGAAAACAATAAAAACACTACATTTCGTATTATTACTGTATGCAGACACGCACGCACACACACACACACACACTTATTTTGTGCACGGTACACTAAACCACGAAACAACGTTCAAATGTAGGCGTTATTACAGAGAGATACTGTGGCTTACATTCACATGGTTTCTCTGAATGGGTGAGGAGTGTCTGCGTCCTGTGCTCCACAGATGGCGGCGGGTTGTGTTATTGTGGATCTGCGACTGCAGTTCTAGGCAAGACCCGCCCTTAAATAGCTTTTGCGCGCTACGATTGGCCAGGCATCCGTGCTGGCCCGAGGTAACTGACACCGATTTGTCGAGGTCTTATCTCCTGACTAATCGGCTATCCTAACCTTAAATACCCGAGGTCAACGCCTTAAGTCCAGTTCAGACCAAAGATTCACGACGTGACAAGTTAAAATTCGCAACGTCATGCAACGCGTCGGTCTGCAGCGTTCTACCACCTGCCACACCAAAGCGACGAGACGGTGCATCATCTCCATAGCAACTTGGTGCTTCCGTCCTAACTTCAGACTTTTTAATATATCATTTGTTGCTAAATATGAATGTGAATAACGTTAGTGATAGTGAAAACAGGTTTGATTTCTGGGATTCAAGGCTTTGTCCTAGGTGCTCGCTCTCTTCAGTCACTCTAGCTCGCTCCACCGTACGTGCTTGCCGGCGCACATTGAGTCTTCGTTAACAGTAATATGGATCATTTTATTGTAGCTGACTTCCCAAGATGACTTCTCTACTGTCTGTTGAAACAGGAGACGTCTCTTACGTTCTAAAACCAGCCTCTGGAGACTCCACCAGCTGAGTCATGGAATCACCATCAGCTGGTTTGAGTCCAGCTGAGACCGCTGAAACGTTTCTCTGTTCTAAAACTGTTTCATCTCGTCACGTATCTTTGGTCTGAACTGGGCTTAACCTCACCCAGGTGGGTCGGGCTGCTTCGTAGGGCGGGTCTTGACTAGAACTGCAGTTGGATCCATAAAAACGCTGGCGGGGTCAGGTGGGAAACTACAGGCCAAAATGGAGGCACATTCCTCTCCTGAGGCAGAGGTGTAAGGGAGGACTTTTCTTTCTTTTTTAAAAACTTTTTTCCATTCTTCTTTTTTTTTTTTTTACGACAGACTCTCGCACCTCTTCAACAAAGAATCCGGGGGCCTGGGGTAGTAGCCTGTGGTGCAGGGCTTGTCCGGAGAAAACCTGGGGAACTTGTAATCCAGAGGGAGATCTAGAAAGAAATCAAATCAAACAAGAACGTCAACTGCAGGCCATCTGGACGTTTAATGCACCACTGCTGCTGAAAACAGTCATAATGCATAATTCAGTGGAAAAGCACACTTTGTTCTAAACAGCAGGCGGTCATCACTCAGGCCAGAGAATGTTGGACTCAGTCGTGTTTTATCTTTTTCCTCCAAAGAGACAACTCTGGCATAAAATAGAAATGGTCCAATTTCATTTCTCTCTTCCTGATACCGCTACAGATACCTGGACTTGCGTGTTGGCCGATACCGAACGTGTGAAATATTTGATTACGTTTTAACAGATGTATGGGCGTGATATGATTTCTATCATTGTTCTATGGTCTGGCTCAGGTTAAACTCTTTATAAAACATGAACAAACTAAAAATGAACGCCACAGAACTTTCTTTTATAATCCAGTTTGTCATAAACTACTTTAAATTTCCTCCGGGGCTAAATTACATGGTATCTGATAGATGCATCATCTCTGGAACCTGCTGATGCTGATACCAGCATTTTAGGCAGTAACGGAGGCTTTTCAGATACTGGTCTTGGTATCGCATAAAATAATCATAAATAAATGATCCCCCCCTAGAAATAGTTCTTCTTTCAACATGTAAATGAAGCTTTCTGGTTCACTCTCTTCAATGTTGTTGAGCCTTGGCAGCTGCTGTGGGTATCTTACAAAGGTTTTAAAGAACATGGCAGTCCACCCTTGTGAGCAGTCAGATCAGAGTTTTTAATAATTGTGTAAGAGTAAGTAATTTTGGCCTTGTCCAAAATTTGAAGTTCTTATTGTTGCTTTCCAGCTGTGTGCCTTGTTCCAACCACTTGTCCCTGTTGCAGTATTTTCTGGGGCACCCTGGTAGCTCACCTGGTTGAGCTTTCGCCTCGCGTACTAAGGCTCACCCTGGATTTCCAACCAGCTGCAGAACGTCTGAGGATTGGCCCCGCTGCGTGTCGGCTCCGGAGGGCTGGGGATCGGCGGAGCTGGGACGGAGTCAAAACGTAGCCGCTCCACAGTCAGTGGAAATACACAGTTTGACTCTAATGGAAACCTAATGACTCCGCCGCCGCTCCGGAGCGGATCTGTAGACATTCTGCAGTTGGTTGAATTTGGGGGTCAGTCCATACCGCAGTGAACTGGTTTCAAATCCGACCCAGCGGCCCTTTGCTGCATGTCATCCCCCCCCTCTCTCTCACCCGTCTCCTGTCTTCAGCTGTCCTATCCATTAAAGGGCAGGGCTTTCTAACTTTGCATCTGGCCTTTTTTTGTGTCTTTCCAAATCTGGCATCTGACATTCACACCCACCCCGTGCATAGATAGGCCAGTTGTGCGTAAGCATGCTTGCACAATTTGAAGTTCTCAAGTGTGTTCCCAATATTTTAAAGACTGGTAGGGTTCTGATTCCAATTCCGATTTCAGTTCTTAACGATTCTTTGAGGGGTTGGAGTTGAAATGTGTCACATGCTTGTTTCACAGATAAAAGGAACATTTTATTTTGAGTCAACAGGTATTATAGTATTACTGTGCTTTTTCACTGTAAATCCCTACTTACTGTGCTCTATGGCTGCAACACAAGCGCCTGGAGGTACAGAGGCCGGGATGGAAACCAAAAAAAAGGTAGTTACTCGTGAAATATTTGGAACCAGTGATCGGATTCTAATCCAAAATTTCCAAATGATTCCAATAATAATAATTAAAAAAAAACTGATTCCATTAGAATCGTAATTTTTTAAACGTTTCCATTTTGGAACCAGTTCTCGATGCCCAATCCTAACGACTAGCGTGCCTTGCTCCTCTCTGTAAAGGCAGGCTATTGGTTAGGTTTGTTTCTGGAATACTCTGTTCATAACCCCATCCGATTAATGCAGCACACACTGGACACGCCATCCAGCTAGCTGTCTGGATTTACCCTGCAGAGATCTGAGGAGCAGTCCATAGTCCTCAGAAATCCCCCGGAGGTTAGAACGCCAACACAAAGAAAGAGGAAGGTGTCGGAAATCCAGACGAAAATGAGGGACATCCGGCAGAAATTCTGGCGGCAGCTGAACAATCATGGAAGTGAAACGTCGTTGATAAAGACTAAACCATATTGAACCCTAAAATCTGTCTGACATGAGTTCCAGTCAAACTGTGCCGTGGTTTGTGTGTACTCAGTGCCATCTGCACTCTGTACACACATCACGATAACATCAATAGTTCTTCTCACGGTTACCAAGAAATCCAAGATAACAAAATGGAGGTTTCCTGGCAACTGTTACAAATACCTGCCCTCTGAGGAAGGCAGGCTGACAGTAAGGTGGCTCACTCTAACTTTGGCTCCACATCTGCGTCTGCTCAGTCCTCTTTTGATTCTTGGGAATGTTTTTGTGTTGAAATGACGGGGAGAACGTTTGATGTGGGAATAGAAGCCGCAAGTTTAATACCAGAGTTTGTTTTTTTCTTCATGTTTTCACAGCATAAGTTGGATTCTCATTCATGTTCTGTGCACCATATGGGTGCTTTTCAGCCAAATACACTGGCAAACATATTCTAAAACTAGAAAATACAATATGAGTTTTTGTCACAAGTTTATAAGCTGAGCAACATCAGTGTAGTGTAAGAGCTTCTTTATTTACTGAACTGCGTTTGAAACCACAGGCATGAGAGCAACATCTTTATTTTAGAACTATATTTTGTGGTGGCCCTGAAGTGCAAACCAAGAGCAAATGCCACAACACGACAGTATTGGTGACACGGAAACGGAAACGGTAGGTACGTATGGGACACTGACCCTTGTCCTGATTGGTTGTGTGGTACTGGCAGTATATTTGGGGGTATTTTACACAGTTATTTTTAATTTGATGTATTATTGGATTTTGTATATGAATTAAATTACTAAAACACAAAGCATATTAAGGTGCTTCGGTGACATCTACCCACCTAAAACAATTAAAAAACGCTGTTGGCTGGTCTTCAGGGGCAAGTTTACACGAACATTCATTCACGTTGGACCAACCGACAAAAGGCAGCGCAAACCAACCGTTTACACCAACGCTAAGCTCACGTGAAGAATAAATGAAATGGGGGTGTCTGGCATTTTTGAAAGTATACAAAAATATACAAAAGATGATATACTATGTGCCACACAACCGATCCAGACAAGGATCAGTGCATAACCTTTACGTCTCAGTCTCACCAATGCTGTCATGTTGTAGCGATTTGCCGTGAAACCGGTCTGAGCCTTCACACAGTCTCAGATCCTGGAGCAGCGGCCTCTTGGCCACCCAAGAGTCAAGCTAAGGACCAGAGGCCAAACTTCTCTCCGGGCCCTGAAACTGTTGACGGCCCTGCCTGAGAAGATATGCCGAGCAGTGTCCACTTTTATTCCAAAGTTTACCCTGATTAAGTTGATTCTACTTTCTTTCCATTTTATAATAGTCATTTTGTAATCAATTAACATGTCACTTACCTCGATTTAAATCAGTCCCATTTTTATTCTGTACCTAGCCTCAGATCTCTGCAGGGTAAATCCAGACAGCTAGCTAGACTATCTGTCCCATCTGAGTTTTCTGTTGCACGACTAAAACTACTTTTGAACGTACACATGTTCCACCAAAACAAGTTCCTTCCTGAGACTATTTAGCAGAAGCACCGTGGCACCGTCTCCGCTCAAAAAGATTGTGATTGGTTTAAAGAAATGCCAATAAACCAGAGCACATTGTTCTCCTATCCAGGGATGCTGTGTGGACTAACCAGACCTTCCTCTGCAGGGCTGTGGAGGAAGGTCTGGCAAAGCGAGACTAGGTTGTAAAGCACTTTATATCCTTTGGGGGGCGTAAATTACGCCTATGGGACTCCTGCCACATACCTGCTATGTGCTCCACACTGGGGATGGCCATGGTGCTGTATTTGTGAATGCAGTGGCAGCACCAGGTCAGTTTCTGGCTCTCTTCCTCCCCTCCGCCTCCATGTACGTCCACAAAGTAGGAGCCCCACTGCTTGGACACGTCAGAGGGGGACTTCATGCCCTGGTCCTGTTGAGACAGTCCACACACAAACCAAACTATGTAACTCGTTCATTCTCAGACATGTGCAGACCTGATTAAAAGGAGGTGGGAGTTCCACTCCACGGGGACACAGCAAGACTTCAAACTGGCTTTAACAAAAGCCACCTTTCTGGGTTGTTTTGATCATTATTTCCATGAAATGCCCCGCTCTGTTACTCATAATCACTCGCACAACATCAAGAAATATTATAAGGGCTGATGAGCAGCAATCGTCGCAGCAACAGGATGTGGTGTTTATTAAGGATGTAGTAAAATACAAAACTCACAAATCACAATGAGAAATGTTGTGCTTTGCACAATATCAGCTAATGTCATCAGGAACTGTTTCATAAGATTCAGAGAGGCTAAAAAACATTTATCACATTGTCATGAAGCTCGGTGCCAGATATTTCTATATATAATATTTGAGAAGGAACCAAAATAAAGCAGAACAAAGTAGGATGCATGTTGAAACGGAAACTTCTGACCTAATTCAACACGGCGGAAACACTAAATAATGTCCTGCGTATGTCTGCCTGCCTCCTCTGCACTATCACAGTAAGTGCACGCATTGGAGCACTGCAGTGTTATTGCCATGTACCATCAGATTTGAGATTGTGTTAACACGTGAAAAGAGGGCCGCAGGAAGAGGAAGCGTATGATCTCATCACCATCTAGATTTAATCTGTGTCAGTAATATTCTCATCCGGCTCCATCTGCTAACAGAACATCCACATTCAGGGCGCTGATCTGCAAGATCACTTTCAGCAGCTGATGAAAGCATATTTGAACTCTTTTTTTTGTTTGGTAATAGACAAATATTGGCTTTATCAAAATCTTTCCCACCCTATTTTATAAAGCCTTTAGAGAGTGACAGTGGAAACTACTTGAACCATTATATTGAGTTATGGTCAAATTTGACTCCTTTTCAAGTTTAGATATGTAAATAGTACCATTTATTTAAATGGAAAAAAAGTATATACAAACATCATCTTGGTAAAGAGCTTTTACTTGTCTTCTCCAAGGTTTTCTCAAGCTAGCTGACTACTTTAGGTGTTTCACATGTGAATACACACGAGCAGCTGTGTAATATTAAAAGTGAAAACGTACTGTTTAAACAAATACAAACAGCAGCCAAACACGGTAATATCTGATCTGACATCTGTCCCTATAACACGTACCCTACCAGAGGCTAGAGGCCCTACTATGAATCCAGATCAACCTGCCCTGGATGTCTTCCAGTTACCCGGCTTCACCTGACCTAACACGAGCTCCTGCATGAGCTGGGTTGAACCTGAAGTTACCTCGGTAACGCCAAATCTTGCTTCGTAGTAAAGTACGTCTTTCTTCTTTCAATGAGTTGGAAAACATTCCACATTAGCTCAGAAGAAAGCATTTTCAATTAACTAATATAGCTAATGTTAGCCTAATTAGCTAGCTACAGCTCATATAGTCTGCGACGGGACTGGGAGCTCTGGATGATTTCTTGCAGATAAGACTGGCTGCAAAGAGGAATCAAGATGGAGGGTAGAAATGTCTATATCATACCAACCAATCATACAGTAAAGACTGTTCCATGCCTATCTGGCCCATAGAGTTCAAGATTCAAGATATTTTTATCTTTATCACCATGCAACTAATATGCAAGGCATTTGGTGCAGAGTGCTCATTACAAAAAATGCAATTATTACCGGACAGCCAATACCAATTAAAAACACATGTAGACTGTCTCCACACCAGTTGATTTCCAAACATGTTTTATAATCTAATTTAGTTATCATTTAACTTCAAAGTCCCCTTTTTTTCTTACATCGAAACAAGCTCAGCATCACCATTAAAAAAACATCGGCCGATAATATCGGCCCGCCGATATATCGGTCGGACTGTATTTATTATCTACAAAAACACACAGCGAACCGCTCACACCCATGTCATGTGAGTTCTTCATCGTCAGACCGGATGATGGGCATGTTTCCTCTTTCAGCCACGTTTCCTTCAAACATAAAAATGGTCTTTGTCTGAAGGTGGTATCAAGTTTAACCTCTGCTGCCAACTCATCCATTATAATATTCACAGAGTGCACATTAGATAAGTAATTGTCGGCAGATGCACCAGTTATTTTTAACTTTTGTTAACATTGCAAGATAGAGCATTGTATTAGCAGAGGTCTGCACTCTTTGAGAGCCCTTATAGTTTCCTAATTAGTTACTTTTACTAATGTTCTTAAAGTATGCACTGGGGGCGGCCTCAGTTCACCCCATGAAGGCTGAGTCCTGCAGTGACCAGGGTTCGAATCCGACCTGTGGCCCTTTGCTGTGTGTCATCTCCCCATCTCTCTCCCCCCTTCATGTCTATCCACTGTTACTACAATAAAGGGAAAAGCCCCCAAAAATAATATATAAAAAGTATGCACTCTACAGCTATTACTGAATGCAGGACAATTCAAATATTGAAATAATGATACTCTGTTTTGGTACATAGAGATTTCAGTACAGAGGGTTTATGTAACTACATCTGGGGTAATCATTCTTTGCTCTTCTTTGCAACCACCTCTGTAATCAGGTCTGATACTGGTGCTGTGTTACTTGCCAGAACATGGGCTGACTCATCACTTTTTGACTGTCAGGGTCACAACATCCGGCTGATTAAAGTCCTCCTCTGCTCTGAGAGGCCGAGGGCAGCGCTGGCTGATAGCATATCCTCACTCACAGCGAGGGCGAGAGATCAACCAACAGGATAATTGAAAAACGTTTGATAAAGTTGCTAAAAGTTTTCCTTAGTGTACATCATTTGAAGTTTAAAAAAAACGCACAATATTGCGATATGTTTAAAATCATAGTTATACCGTATTGTGACATAAGTATGATGATCATTTTGTATTGTGGGGCCTCTAGTGTTTTCCACCTAGGATTGGGCATCGAGAACCAGTTTCAACTTGGAAACGTTTCAAAAATTACGTTTTCCAAAGGAATATTTGGTTTGGAATTCAATAATCGGTTCCAGATTTAAAGGTCCATTATGTAATATATTTACTGTAATTAATCCAAAAATGACCCCAATGTTTCATCAGATATTAAGGAAACATGCTAAGTTCAAATACTAACTTTTCTGACAACAATGCTAATGCTAGTAATTTCTCCTTTTGAGATTTCCATTCTGTGATGTAATGTCTGCTTGTGTTGTGGCCTGTGTGTTGTTAACTGCCAACAGCCAGGCCGGGTCGCCAGATCTACCTGTTAAAACGTAAAGCCAGCACGCTACAGCTGTTACGTTAGTACAGCCATAATATCAACAAACAAACAAACAGGAACAACAGAGATGAATTCTACCCGACCTAAAAAAAAAACTGGCATGTTTCTAAGAGACGTTACAAACCCTGGGTAAATATTGAGATGTATTTGAAAGATGGAGACAGCTTAGAGCAGGGGTCTTCAACAGGGGGTTCGCGACCCCTAGGGGGTCCGCGGAGGTACTGCATGGGGGTCGCAAAAGTTTTGGTTGATTAGACTTTTTTTTATATCCCCCCCCCTGCAATTTTTCCACTAATTGAAGTGTCTTTAAATACACATTAACATGAATTCAACACACTGTAGTAAACAGATAAATGGAGGCAGAAGATGTCTTTCAGTCATCAATGCACACATGGCACTATAGGACCAGTTTCATATAACACAATTTTATACAATATATATAATTAGGGGGTCCCCGCTCCATCTCGCCATCAGTTTGGGGGTCCTTGGCCTGGAAAACGTTGAAGACCCCTGGCTTAGAGCCCAAAAGGACGCCAAGTTGGCTTCAGGCTAATTCATCACGGCTACAAGGGACGGGTATTTTATGTCATTTTAACATTTGTGTTCTCACATTGAATCATACAGCTAGAGTACTCGAGTTGGTTACTCGCAAAAACAATTGAGACACAGCCAGTGAAGTGATCCCAACTGGTCCTGGCTAACGCCGCCATGCTAACGTTACCAGAGGACCAGGCCAGCGGACCACAGCTCTTTACAACGTGTAGCCTGTTCAGCGGCCGTAGTCAACAACAGTGAGTTATCTTAAGCCAAGGGGGGGGGGGGGCTGTAAATCTGAAAGAGAGGACCGTGAGTTAGCAGTGTGTTGAATGATTGTTGCCGTAATTTTAAGTTTGAATGAAGTGTGTTTTGGATGAGTTAAGGTGATTAATCTAGTCTTTAATAGGTGAAGGAGAAAAACTTGAAATCAGAAGGTGTACTCTGTGTTACGGTTGTATTTCTATGTTTAAGAAGGACGATATGTGTACATTTTTTTTCTCTTCTTGAAAGTTTGTGAGTTTGTTTGTTAGTCTAAAAAAGTTAACCTGTGGCCTCCAGCAGAGACGAGGTCTGGAAAGCTAAATGGAAAAAGCTGCTTTAGTGAACTCACCTCAAACTTTCCCTTCTTCTCCAGCGGCTCCACTTGGGCCTCATTGGACATGGCTGCATCGCTCTTGGGGACGCCCTCCCCCTCCATTTCCTCCACGATCATCACTGTCTCCCACTTCCCAAAGGTGCTGGCAGGGAACATGTCCGACCTCATGCTATCTCCAAAATACACAACCTGCAGGGAGGGGGGGAAACAAGAGGGGGACGGTGAAGGGTGAGGGTAAGAGCTGCAACATTTCCAATTTTACTGTGCAATTAATTGTCTCAGAAATAATTACAGTCAAATTTTAAAATATGTATTTATTTATTACTTTTTTAAACAAAGTAAAGTTTTGAATGAAATCTTTTTTAATATTTCGGGCATTTGACCCAGAAATTGTAATAACACAAACACAGTAAACCATGCCTCTTTATTATCATACTTTTTTTTTAACTCCCCCTCCCCCCTTTTTGTTGCTATGAACGTGTCAAGTGAGAACAACTTACATTTGAAATAATAAAAATATATAGCCCGACCAATCACTCATAACCATGGCTTTAATTTGACAAAGGCCAACCCACCAATTGTGGGTAAAAATTAGAGCTGGGCAATATATCAATATTATATCAATATCGTGATATGAGACTAGATATGTTGTCTTAGATTTTGGATATTATAATATCATAATATATTAAGTGTGGAGTGAAGTTACTATTCATGAGCTCGCCCAGTTGGGCCGGGTAAAGGATTCTGATAGCCAGGCTCTCATTGGCTAATAATTGGTTAACCAATCAGAGTCAAGCAGCTTAGCTGGTTGAATAATAATGAGAGCCGATCCAAAATGGAGCTGAGTCTTCCTGCAGGTTTTTTATACCACGCTAGAATGGCTTGAAACACGGTAACCAAGGTAACCAAATTATAGAGTCCATGGTAGAACTTCAGACATTACCACAAAGTCATGAAATACGTGTGGAGGGGCACCTTTAAAGCACCAATTGTCAATCCTACAATATCGTTGCAATATCGACATCAAGGGTTTGGTCAACAATATCGTGATTTTCTCCATATGGCCCAGCCCTACTAAAAATTAACTTTGGCGGGTAACATTTTAAAGTTACCAGGCCATTTGGCGGGACGAATGAAGCGATGCGTCTGTTTGAATCGGCCGGCTGCAGAAACAATGGGACAAGACAGTGTCATTGGTCTGTTTTCTGACAAGAAATCTGTGCCGTTTTGCGCGTCGTTGGCCAGGAAACAGTATTCTTTATCTGGCAACACTGCATGTACTTATCCTACTACTTATCCTACACTTCCCATGAACACTAAGTCGTGACGTGTCGGACAACCGTTGGCTACGTGCCCAGCATGCGTGGTATTGATTACGAGCTACGCTGAAATGCAGAAGACAAACGGAACAGAGCCAAACAAACCAGAGGAGCTGAAATGAAGACATAAAGTTGGTAGGAACAAAAAAAAAAAAACTAGTTTGTGTAAAATATGATTTGTTGGTAACTTTAAAAATCTACTAGCCGTGTTGGCTGGTGATCAAAAAAGTAAATTTAAAGCCCTGCTTATCTGCAGTATATATAATTTGTCATATCTAACCAAAATGAAGTCAGCCATACGCCTTAAGACTTAAGCCAATGTCACCAAATAATTGCTCTCAAAACAATTGACTTGAATTAGACAATTATGGCATAATTGATACAGGCCTACAGAGGGGACAACTTGTTTACTGGGGTGTTTACCCCCCCCCCCAGGCTGAACCAGACCAGACACGAGCAGTCTGCCAAACTCATCACAACCTCTTTGACCGTCACATCATCTCTGGTCCTTACATCTGGAAAGAAAAGCAAGCTGAGGCGGGCTTTACTGAGACACATGCGGACCAAATCTGAAGTGCAGGCGCACACCGCCCCAGAGCTTTAAATTCCATTTCAACAGCCGGTTATTTCTATTCTCTTTTAAATGGGAGAGGAAATGGAGTCAGCTGTGGAGAGCACTGAGAGATTAAAAAGACAAGACACAGAAGCCGGCTGACATTCTGAAGACAGGGAAAAGTCTTTATAGTGAGACGTGAAAGACCAGTCGACAGGAAGACTGAAGACGCAGTTTAGATTTGTTTGTGCAGAATGAAGTCCTACTTTATTTTACAGTACATTAAAAAACGGACTTTGTTTCTTTTTTAAAAGATTGTTTTTGGGCTTTTCCGCCTTTAATGGACAGGACAGCTAGGTGGGAAAGGGGAGAGAGAGGGGAGAGACATGCAGGAAATCGTCACAGGTCGGACTCGAAGCCTGGACCTCTGCGTAAGCATCGAAGTGTATGTGCGCCTGCTCTACCCACTGAACCACCCCGGCCACAACGTTTTTTCAAATAACTACAATCTTAACTGATAGAACCGTAATGATGTGTTTAAATTCAATATTGATAATAATTACTATTCAGGAACCAGAGGAGATTCCAGGATTTTTAAGTGGTGTGGGGACCAATAATCAGTTGGGGTTGGACAACAATGACGGCGTTGACATTTAATCTGAATAAATTGGGCATCTTCACTTTGTAAACCTATAACATGCACAAAAAAAGATATTTAACACAATAAAGGAAAGGGAAAAAACCAAAAATCATAATATGAGCACTTTAACTAAATCAAACCTTTCTACAGGACTCAGAAGGCCGTAAGGAGGATTTAAGGCATTCCAGTAGCTGTGTCTCCCCCCCCCCCCACACAGTGTGCTGCTGTGTCTGACGCCGGCCTTCAACATGTAAACAAACAGACAGTGCCGGGCCTGTGGGGAGGGGTCTGCAGGAGTCACATTACTGCCAGACTTTCCCAGAACACCCACAGCTGGTCTACGTACCCCCCAAAAAGCCCTACACTTCTCATAGCTCTGCAGTGCTGCTGCCAGAGTCATGGGATCACTATGATAAACATTTACAGAGGCCAAGGATTGCAGCACAGATGCTACATAACACAGAAGAGATTCATTGTGTGCAGACTTTTTTTTGGCAGTTTGCAGATTATCTGTATAACCGTTTTATTTGCCTGCAGACCGAAGTGTTCTACTTCGGCTCGGCTTCATCTCCGTGACTGTTCCTCTGCTTCACCCCCCCCCCCACCCCACCCCACCCCCCAACACTATCTGACTCTCTATTACTGGGTATAATGTTGATAACTTTCTAATTTATAAAATAATTGCTTAAAGCATTCAAACTAAGTTTTGTGTTGCAGTTTGTAACATTCCAAAATCCTAATTTCGACTGAAATAATTGAAATATATTTATTTTTAATGCATATGCATATCCAAATGTGGGTTATGGGTTTTATTAACTACTAATAATCAGCCTTGAAAAAACAGTATTGGTCGATCCCTAGAACAAATACAGTTCTTTTTGCCTGAACAAACAGGAGCTCTGCGTGAGGCAACGCACCATGATGTGGATCCCACTGCAGGCTGTTGACACTTCTCCTCCAAACACATCCCCACAGCGTGACACTGGTCATTGGCTGTAGCCGTTAGCTGTTATCTATTATCCTTTACCCAGAGCATGAGTCACTCTGCCACACTGCAACTCCTACTGGCACAGACTAAGTTTCATGTTATCTAAACTTTCCTGAGCAGCCCCACAGTGTCATGCATAGCCATTTACTGAATGGATTCAAAGCAATTCCGATGCGACTGACTTTGATTAAATTGAGAATTGACATTGGCTTTCCCAAATGTTTTAAAAAGAGCTCTGCTCAATACTAAACTGTATTACACACCATCATGACTCTCTAATCTAAGGGCATTTTCACACCGACAGCCTTTAGTTCGGTTGAATCGAACTAGAGTTGGTTTTTAGTTGGTTGGTGCGGTTCATTTGGGCAGATGAGAACGTGGCAATCACACTCAGGTGCGCACCAAAAGCGAATGAAACAAGCGTACCGAGATCTGCTCGAAGAGGCCGTCTCAGTACGATGCCAATCCAACTCTGGAGCAGTTCATTTGTGGTAAGAACTTGATCCGTAGTCGAACCGCACCAACTATACATACTCCTCCAGTCTGAGCTAATATCTCCTGTAGGCAGGTAGCTTACAGGGCTGCCAACTTTTCCAAAAACCTTGGAGTGAGATTTGGGGGGGCCAACCCATATTTTGCCGCGTACAAAGCAATTTCTTTGGGTCTTTCAGCATCATTATACTTCAGGGTTTAAATTGGGATTTGTTATATGTGGGGGGATGGTGCTCTCCTTAGGGGGGTCTGGGGGTATGCTCCCCCAGGAAAAAAAAATTGAAAAATAAACCATTAAATGGCACTTTCTGGAGAGTTTTTTTGCAAAAAAAATGGAGAAATCAAGTCTTACATGATATGTGCAAAACTGTATGGTTAGGAGCCTTTGCATTGTTGTAGTATCAACAGGTATTAGGGCATTCAGCATTTACATTATTAACTTCTTCTTATATAAGAACTGACCCAGACAATGTGCCAAACATATTGAACCACATGAAGAGACAGTAGCATATGTCAGCAACAGCTGAGAGATTTTGGTCTGTGGTGAACAGGTCCAGGGGTCCCTGGTGTAGGGACCAGGGACCCAAAGTTAAATTAATGTTGAGGGATCAATTTAGACCACTGAAATTCTAAAGAATGAGAACCACTGAGTTACATAAATTCTAATCCTTTAACCTTTGTGCCAATGTTCAGTAATGTTTGGCCCTCATCCTCTGTACCCCACTTAATGTTTTTACTTTTTTGTGAAAATAAAGACTATTTGTTCATTTTAAAAAACATCAAATTAATTATTTACAGTTACATTTAGAGATGCACAGAGGTTAGAGATGCACAATAGTGGCCCAACGTTGCAGTATTGTATTATATATATATATATATATATATATATATAAAATATAGTATAGCTCAGATGTGTCTCACCAGATTTCTGCTCCTATTTACAACTTTGTGCCCATTCAAAATATAACTCCTCCCATCTCTGTTGTACGTGATTTGGAGAGTTGTAATATAGTAGGCTATATATAGTATAATATAGTATATGGTGTAATATAGTCAGCTGTGCATGTCATTGCTCCGCTGATATGGTGGATCTCATTCAGACCGTCTGACAGACTCAGAGGCCCATTTGGGTCTCTGGTCTCTGACAGAGTTTAGAGGTGTCCGTACGCTGCTCTTTATGGAGGTCTACGCATGGATGCAACGCGTCACCGCCCCCAGCAGAGCGGGTCCACTACAATGAACTGAAGTTGCTACGATACCAGCCGCGCTGCTCACCTCTATTGTTACAGAGAGAGTGGACACGAAGCGACGGACGGGTCTGTGATTCTCAGGGCTCATACCTGAAGCCGGGGAAATGCACCTGGGATGGCTCGTGAAAAAAAGGTTCTCATTTTGCGACAATTTGAAAATTCCACAGACAGGGAGCGCTCTTGAACCCCCCCACAGTCTCTGAAAGCACAACTAGTCGATCACAAGTGGCTCAACAGGTAAAAACATAGATAAACTCATCTTTCAGAAATTTGACCGGCCGGGCTGACACTTCAGCGTGAGAAATCGGGGGTGTGGCGTGTGCGCGTGTGAAACCAGTCAAATGCGTGTGTCTCACGGCCAATGCGTGAGAGTTGGCAGCCCTGGCTTAGCAGTCTGAGCTAATGTCTCCTGTAGTCAGGACAAATAACCTAGCAGTCTGAGCTAATGTCTCCTGTAGTCAGGTAGCTTAGCAGTCTGAGCTAATGTCTCCTGTAGTCAGGTAGCTTAGCAGTCTGAGCTAATGTCTCCTGTAGTCAGGTAGCTTAGCAGTCTGAGCTAATGTCTCCTGTAGTCAGGTAGCTTAGCAGTCTGAGCTAATGTCTCCTGTAGTCAGGTAGCTTAGCAGTCTGAGCTAATGTCTCCTGCAGTCAGGTAGCTTAGCAGTCTGAGCTAATGTCTCCTGTAGTCAGGTAGCTTAGCAGTCTGAGCTAATGTCTCCTGTAGTCAGGTTATTTCATTAAAATTATCAGACACTGTTTCGCAAGAGACGTTACTATGTCTGCTCTGGTCCCCAAGACTTTGCTTTGCTCTGGTCCCAGAGACTTTGCTCTGCTCTGCCGGCGTCTGTCTCTAATTTTAGCTACTTGTTGTTGACTACAGAGATATGAGTGATGGACGGCGATCTTGACCACCATCTTGACCATTTCAGTGATAGAAACACTGGACGCTGACACAGTTTGCTGCTCTGCTGCATCGCAGACACTACAGGAGACATTAGCTCAGACTGCTAAGCTACCTGTCCTGACTACAGGAGACATTAGTTCAGACTGCTTAGCTACCTGTCCTAACTACAGGAGACATTAGCTCAGACTGCTAAGCTACCTGACTACAGGAGACATTAGCTCAGACTGCTAAGCTACCTGTCCTGACAACAGGAGACATTAGCTCAGACTGCTAAGCTACCTGTCCTGACTACAGGAGACATTAGCTCAGACTGCTAAGCTACCTGACTACAGGAGACATTAGCTCAGACTGCTAAGCTACCTGTCCTGACAACAGGAGACATTAGCTCAGACTGCTAAGCTACCTGTCCTGACTACAGGAGACATTAGCTCAGACTGCTAAGCTACCTGTCCTGACTACAGGAG
Organism: Etheostoma spectabile; assembly: GCF_008692095.1. NCBI lineage: Eukaryota > Metazoa > Chordata > Actinopteri > Perciformes > Percidae > Etheostoma > Etheostoma spectabile. The sequence goes on along the minus strand of NC_045750.1, from coordinate 18,541,702 downwards.
ACATTAGCTCAGACTGCTAAGCTACCTGTCCTGACTACAGGAGACATTAGCTCAGACTGGAGGAGTATGTGGTGAAAACGATCACGTTCTCACCACAAACCAACCGCTCCAGAGTTGCACTGGCAGCGTACCGAGACCTGTTTGAAGAGGTGGTCCCGGTACGCTTGTTTGATCCGCTTTTGGTGCGCACCAGTGTTCGATTGCCGCGTTCTCAACGCCCAAACAAACCACACCGCGGAGCAAACCAACTCTAGTTCGATTCAACCAAACTAAAGGCTGTCGGTGAGAAAACGCTCTAAAACACTGCACAGGAGTTTTTGAAACTATGCTGATTATCATGACAAAAATAATTGTATTCCATCACAATCACCAAATAAACAGCAGAAAAACAGTTAGACATGAGTCACACTGTGGTCCTGCATCAGCTCCCGTGTTGCCAATGCCGCTGTCTCACTGAATGAAGGAGAGGGTTGCGTGTTATTCCACGGTGCTTTCGGTCTGAACACAGTCGGAAGAGTTGAGTCATGATTTAGTTTAAAGGTCAATCATTTTTTTCAAAAAGTATATGCAGAGGAAATAAATTGAATACTGGAACGTAACTGTTTAAGTTTTGTATGATTCTTACACTGTTTAAAATATTTAAAATATAAAATGTTCTGTACAAACAGGTTTTAGATTGTTGGTTTTTATAATGTCATAGCTGCAGAGTGTGACTCTTAGCTTCATAGCTTGTTTATGGGAAATGTTTGTATGTTTGCGTATACAAGTATGTATATAGTATATGTATGAGGCCATGGATAAGTGTATTGCATTTTAATTAGATTTGAAATTGATTATTGTAATGGAACGTCTTTAATGTAATGGCATGTATTGTGTGTATTGTGTTGTTTGGACCCCAGGAAGAGTGGCTGACTGCTTCAGCTCATGGGGATGTTCTTAAAAAACAAAGGGTGTCAGGTACAGTAGGTTGCGCTCTGCCTTTTTTCTTTCTGGTCGAACTACGTCAAAATAGCACATACCGATCACTAAATTGGTCAAATTTAACACCTTAATGTTTCATTCACACACTAACTGTAGGGGTTCTCTAGATCTGCTAACCGGGGTAAGGTGTTTACATGACGTTAGAGTAATCAAAGTATTGCCGTAACCAGAATATAATAGTTGTTCAAACTGCATGCAAATGTACTGAGTGTGTCTGATGGATGCCATAGTGGTGATATAGTTCAAGGCTCTCTGCCCTGAGCGTGTTTCAGAGTCAAAAGTTATCGTCTTGCGATCAGAAACAGCTTATCAGCTCATCACTCAGAGGAGCAGTTAAAGCTAAAGCCAGGCCCAAGGTAAAATGAGCTGCAGGCATGCAGAGGGGCCTTAATGAGCCCATTGTGCTGCAGACTGTGGGGGCACGGCAGGAGGAGGGGGGCCAACAAGACAGCAGGGAAAAACCTTTTTATATACTTCTTTTTCATTGTGCAATGTTTCCACTGTATGGTACATGTCACATCTAGTCCCTGTGTCAAGTTTCTGTGTTTAGTTGGTTTGATGTTTTCTGTTGGTATTCCATTTCTTGATTTATTTTGGTAGTCTGGTATCACCTGTCACTTTATCTCGTCATCTCTTGTATTTAGTCTCTGTTTCCCTTGTCTGTTGTCGGATTGTCTCGTTATGTTTGCTGTACTCTGTTTAGTTTCGGAGTTACCTGTCATGATTCCCTGTTGTGGATTTTTGTCATTTTTGGATTATTGCTCCCGGTAAGTGTTACCTGTCTTTAATAAACCTCTGTTAACTTTAAGTCCAAGCCTTGCCTTCCTTTGCAACAGTCCCTGACAGTACAAGTCTATGTCCACAATGTTTCATTTCTGGGATTGCTCCGGTGCTGCTGGACATTCGGCAGGATGTCACTCCTTTCGGCAAGATGTCTGTCCCTGTCCTCTTTCTTCGTGTTGGCGTTCTAACCTCTGGTGGATCTGGAGGACTATGGTTACCTGGTCCTCAGATCTCTGCAGGGTAAATCCAGGCAGCTAGCTAGACTATCTGTCCAATCGGAGTATTCTGTTGCACGACTTAAATAACTTGTTGTGTACACATGCTCCACAAAAAACAAATTCCTTCTCGAGGCTATTCTGAGAAAAGATTCTGCCGACAGAATGAGATCATTGGATGTTTTCAGTGCAATTGGCACCAAGCAGAATTAGGCAGATCTACCTAGTTTTAAGAAAATTACCCAATAGTTATTTAAATGTTGTCATAACTATGACTCAATGAGAACGTGCAATCTCTTACGCTTAATTATTAGGAAAATCCTCAACCTTTTCAACAAAGCCTCACCTGCTTTTTCATTGGGTTTCTAAACTGAGATAGTCCTGAATCCAAGCTCCTCTGTAACTAATAAAAACAGCACAGACACCTCAGAATGGCCCGTACCCCGGTCTCCATGTGTCCCGTCAGGTTCAGCTCAGTGCTTAGAGGGGATTGTAATCTTCCCTGAATGTCTCTATTCAGCCCACCTGCACTAAGCTCGGTCAGGTGAAAGTGGAGAGAACTTAAAACACAGAGTGCTTCAGGTCACCCCGGAGGAGTGTTTAAAGCAGCTATAAGTGCAGGTTGACACTGAATTCCACAAGAGCCTTCTCCACGTGGCTGGGGAACAGAGAGGGCATTGAGAAGAGGGCTGGGGGGGTGGGATGTGGACGATGACGAGAACTGCTGGGTGAACCTCGGGTGGGCGATGCAGCTCTGCCTGTGCCTGATCTGTAGCGTCTTCGTGTTACTGCCTTTAAGCCTGACGTGGTTCGCGCTGGACCAAAGTGAAGCAACATTCATTGACATTTGCGCAAAATGGTGGTGCTAGAAGCTTGGCAGCATTCCCTGGGGGGGTGGTTGATAAGCTACAGCGGCTGTCAGGCCAATGGTAGCATTCCAGCCTCATTCTAGAATATTTAGTGAAGGAAAAGAAGGGGGGAACTGAATGTGCATTTTTCTAATGAGTGGTAGGAAATTAATACAGGCATATATGAACTACCACTTCATCATATCATGAATTAAAATATTCATCAGGAACAACTAAATGTTGGCAGGACTGGGGAGACAGTCCCACTCATCTTAGTTATATCCTCGGGTCCTGCTTAGACTTAGAGATACACAAAGAAATGGAGATATAATTCATTATCTTTTGCATTATTAGTACCCATTATTTTGTACTTTGGGGGAAAAATGTACTAAAGGGAAGAGTTACTGTCTAGAAAACTAAGAGTGACTGTTTGATTAATTACTAAGTAGTGGCAGCAACATGTACTGTGCGCACACGAAATGTATGGTCACATTTATGTAATTTTGTCTGTTTTATCTTAGGTTATTTTAAATGAAAGAGACCATTTGATATAGCCATATGTTAATCATTATTTCTGCTAAGAGTCAAGGCTCTTATAGAACAGCTTCTGGTGCTGCCAGCAGGGGGCAGTGTGGCGCTGTGCTTTGCTCTCACGGACCTCTTTGTGAGCGGACTCTCGTTGCTGTCATTCTGCTGAGCGACGCTGTACTGAAACAAGCACTCGTCCCTGCTAATATTTTCTCCTGTTACACAGGTTGTGAGCTCAAAACTTGTAACTTCTACAGATATGGTTAAACAGTTAAAATTGTACCTAGATCGTTTGGTGGAGGAACAATTACGTTTTATATGGTCTGTGTACAAGTAGCTAAAAAGTAGTAGGGCCTACTACGCGGCTGTCACAGATGGCGCCGACAGTGAACTTTCCGTGAGATCAAAGGAGTGAAAAAGACTTAAATATTCTAGTTTTGGCTCCAGGGCATTGCAGGTGGTTTTAATACATATTTGGTGAGGAAAAACAGCTTGTGTAAATGAATGTTGTTTTAATGTGATGTATATGTTTGACAAAAGTTAAACTTCATCGTCTTCAGCTCAAGCAATGGTACAGTAATGACAGCCGTAGTGGCAAGGTAAAAAGTGTGTTTCCTAATTTAACTAACGTTTTATGTTGATGTTAAAAAGGTGACAGCCTATAACTGCTGTCTGTCTAATGTACTTTCTGTAGTGGTAAATGCTAGCTCAGTTATGGACTGAATGAAGTTAACATGTATCAGGACATATTTGAATTGTACATTGTATGGTTATTTGAAAGCTAAGGAGGAGGCTAACTAGCTAAGGTATTTGTTTTGTTCTGAACTTTATGTTGATGCTGATGTATAAAGGACATCTGGAGAATATAAGTATTTTTGCATGTCGCAAATAAAAGAATTCTGCTGAGCGACGCTGTACTGAAAACAAGCACTCGTCTCCTGCTAATATTTCTCCTGTTACACAGGACTCATATCTGCCTACAGCGTCTCAATCTAGACCTGTAACGATTTGGGGGCTCGTCCGGATCTACAGCACCCATGGTGAGAATGTTGTGGATCCAGTATCTCGAACCTGCGGACCATCGTGTGGCCCATCAGAGCGGGGGCTGCTAGAACCAGGACATCTGACTGCTGCCAGAGCGAGGATTTCAAGGGCCGAGGACATCTGATGAACGTACACAATGGCAGACGAAAGGAGAAGCTGGTTGGATGGGAAGAAGGGACTGTTCCGCCTTCTGCTGAGGAGTGTTCCAAATTACAAAGCTCATCCCCAGACACCGGACCAAGACCCAGCTGTTAAACAAACATGACGAGAAGCCTGTATGGATATGTTGTTCATACGTAGAAAGTAACGTTTTACTGGAGTAGAGGATGAGGGCATGTCCAGATACTTTCCTAAAGATATGATGGTGAAATGATTAGCACCGTAAGCAGGTGAACCTTCCACGGTGGGTGGGGGCGATGTTACTGTGCTGGGCTGATGTTTTGCAATCTTTACCATCTGATGTTGGTCATACTAACACACATCCTACAGGTACACACACTGAAACTACAACAACAGCTGTAGCTCCTCAAACGGACGCACTTGAATCACAGCTAAGTAAATTGCTCTGTAGTTATGATGAGTGTGTCAGAAGCTTAAACCGGGTAGTGCCCCCTAACTCCACACACGGCCAACACTCAACCGACTGACAATGACAGTAACCAGTCAGTCAGTACACAGTCATGCAGTCACCTTATCAAACGCTGACCAACACTCCACTAGCACCACTGAAAGCGTGATTGCTCTCAAAGACCTTCCCCTCTTGCAGAGGAAAGAATTCAAGATCCATGGTGGACAAATTGGGGATAACACTCTGAGATAAGCTACAGTAGTATCAGTAAACAGATTGATCAAGGACTAAAGGAAAAGCACCACCAAAGATGAAATCACCAGAGCAGTGTTTCGTGTCATAAAGCCTGGCAACTTCAAGGAAATGCTCGCCAGCAAAGATGAAATGACAATAACGGAGCTAAAGAGCTTCCTACAATCACATAAGGGAAAAGAGCAGCACTGAACTGTTTCAAGAACTGATGAATGCCAAGCAACATGAGCATGAAACGCCACACCAGTTTCTTTACAGAATGATGGGGCTTAAAAAAAAGTTATATTCACATCAAGGCAGACAGATTCCGACATTAAGTATGAAGCACGAACAGCACAGAATGTATTCCTTCGCACAGTCTATCAGGGCTTGGTGAGAAAACATGATGACATCAGACGTGAGTTAAGACCCCTTCTCTCAGACCCCACAGTCACTGATGAGGCTCTTCTGAGGCAAGTTACAAAGACAACAAGTGAGGAGAGTGAGAGGAAACGACGCTTGGGACGCAGCAATCGCCCAAAATTCGCTCACGCTCAGAGTAGTGAAGTGGGCATCAGTGAGGTTAACAAAGGACAGTGTACCACTGATACCAGTGGCAAAGATGAGCTACTCCACCAGCTGAGCGCTCAAGTACAGGCCCTGACACAGGCAGTAAGCTCCCTACAGTCAAATGTTACAGCAACAGCAAAGCCGTCAACATCTGAGACTCAATCCCAGTGTACTTGCCAGTGTCTCAATAAACAGAACAGACAGTTAAGAAAAGAGAGACCACATGGCTGCCCTAACTGCATTGCCAGTAATCGGACTAACTGCAATCACTGCTTTACATGTGGGGAAGAGGGGCACCGTGCTGTGGGATGTTTGAAAAAAACCAAGCCGTTGGGAAACGCCCCCCGGTCATGGCAGAGGGACAACCAGTGACCGACTGTAGTATTCAGTCCCACCCAAATCCAAACAAACCAGTACCAGCACAGGTTAACCACAATCTCATCGACTCTCCTCCATCAACAGAGGCCATGTCTACGTCACAGCGAGTAGCTAAGCTAATTGGAAAAAAATGTTTATTGAAATGTAACCTGAGTGGTTATACTGTGACCGCCCTGCTAGATTCCGGCGCCCAGGTTAGCATCATCGACCGAACATGGAAACAAAAATACCTGCCTCAACAGGAAGTGCACCCACTGTGTGAGCTTATGGGAGATCAACGGCTGGATCTCACAGCAGCTAATGGAGAACCAATCCCATACGATGGATGGATGGAAGTCACCTTTAACTTACCTGGCAACGATGATCCAATCTTGCCATCAGAGTCCCTTCCTGGTCAGTTGTGTGAGCCTTGTGAGACCACTATTGGGCTTCAACGTGATCGAAGAGCTCATCCTAGGGCAGGAGAGTGAAATTGAAGCCATTGCCATTATTGTGAAATTGCTGAGGAGGCTATGCAAATGAAAATGACAAAGCTGAGGCAATTGTGAACTTTGTACAGACCCAGGAACCAGTCCATGACAATGGGCTGTGAGAGTTGTCGGCATGAGGTCGTTATCCACCCAGGTCAAGTTGTCCACGTCAAATGTACAGGTGCTAGCGTGATTTCACTGATTCTGTGGCGTTGTTCGAGGTCAACCATCCAGACCTGAGGCTGGACCAGCTAGATATTGGTGATGGTCTGGTTGAAGTTCATCACACCCAGCAGCCTTATGTTGAAATCCCAGTGTGCAACTACACCCAACACAACATTACCTTGGGCAATTTCACAGTGTTAGGCAGTATCCAGCCAATCGACAAGATAGTGGAAACAGACAATTAGACTGCATTGAGTTCAAAATGTCAACTCACTTGTGCTATTGGGGGGCACAAAGGTCAAACAGAGCAACGGTCCCAGCTGTGGCATCCCCCGTTGATGTAAGCCAATTGAACGTGAACAGCAAGCAGTAGGGAAGGAAATGCTCTATGAGGATCAAATGCATTTGCTGGGATGAGAACGACATAGGGTGTGTTCCAAGCCTCCAAATGAGCATAGCTCTGAAAGACGACATCCCAGTGCAGCGGTCCTATGCGGCGTCCCCAAGCCTCTCTACAAAGAGTCAAGGAGTACATACAGGACTTACTAGCAAAGAATGGGATAGTAAAATCTAAGTCCCCTTTACTCTGCTCCAGTGGTTTGTGTCCGCAAAAGGACGGAAGCTTGAGGCTGTGCATTGATTATAGGCTCCTGAATCAAAGACAGTCCCAGACAGGCACCCCTGCCACGTATTCAAGATCTAATGACACGCTCGGGGGATACAGCTGGTTCTCAATTCTGGATCAAGGGAAAGCGTACCATCAAGGCTTCATTGCAGAGGGATCCCGTCATTTGACAGCATTCATCACTCCATGGGGTTTGTATGAGTGGGGTGTGCATCCCTTTGGGCTTCGACGCCCCAGCCGCATTTCAGAGGAGCATGGAGGAAATGCTCAACTCCCTGCGAGATGAATGCTGCATTCCGTATCTAGAACGACGTCCTCTGCTATGCTAAGACATTTGAAGATCATGTTGAGGTACTGAGACGCGTCCTGAGGGCCCTTCAAAAGCACGGAGTAAAGCAGGCCAACTAAGTGTGAGCTTTTCAAGAAAGAAGTGCGTTACGTGGGAAGGCTGGTCCTGCTGATGGAGTGCGGATTGACCCCAAGGATCTGGAGGCCATTCAGGCGTTGGAGGTAAAACCCCTAGCACTGTTGGAGAAGTTCGTAACTAGTGGGATTCCTCAGCTATTATCGGGCGTATGTACAGGACTTCTCTAAAATCTCCAAGCCTATGTATGAGCTCTTGCAAGCCAACACCACAGCCATGTGATGCCTCAGCTCAAGCAAAAAGAAGGGAAAAGGGTACAGCTGTCATCCAGGACCCCGATACAGTGGATGGAGGAGCACCAAAGAGCCCTAGACCATCTTGTAATATCCTGTCCAACCCACCCGTGCTAGGTTATCCTGACTTCGACCTCCCTTTTATACTACACACAGATGCATCAGAACAAGGGCTTGGTGCTGTGCTATACCAACGTCAGGGAGTGAAGCTCAGAGTAATAGCCTATGGATCCAGAAATGACACCCGCAGAGCGAAATTACAACCTTCACTCAGGCAAACTCGAATTCCTGGCGTTAAAGTGGGCGATAAGTGAGAAATTTCGAGATTACCTTTTCTACGCACCCACTTTGTTGTGTACACTGACAACAATCCGTTAACTTATGTGATGAGCACTGCCAAGCTCAATGCTGTCGGCCACCGATGGGTGGTGAGCTTGCCGATTTTCGGTTTGAGGTGAAGTACAGACCGGGGAGAAGTAAATGTGGATGCTGACACACTCTCCGATTGCCATTAGACATTGACAGCTATGTAGAGTCATGCACAGACAGCTGCCCAGAGACACCATTCTGGCAACATGGGACGGCAGTAGAGCAGCTAAACAAGGAGATGTGCTTACGTTGCCGCCCTGAACATGTCAAAAGAGAGTTTGCCCTTACAGTCACCGGAGTTACTCCAACATAAGCTCTGATGAGCTCATCAAATCCCAGCGAGAGGATCCGACCATCACTAAGTCATCAGACTAAAAGAGACTAGCAACACTCTGACCAGTGACATGAGAAGGGGAGTTAATGGTCCTACAAGGAAACTTCTGCATGAATGGGGGAAACTTCACCTCAAAGATGGGCTGCTGTACAGAAAAAACCAGCCACAGGAGTCAACTAGTCTTGCCGCCCAGTACCGACCCTTGGTCCTGAAGTACTCTCCATGATGATTGGGTCATATGGGTACCGAAAGAGTCCTCGGCCTCACTAGAGACGATTCTATTGGCCATACATGAAACAGGATGTTGAGGCTTATGTGACAAGAAAGTGTCCCTGCATCAAGCAGAAGAAACCTGTCTTACCCATCAGGGCGCCAATGGGGAGCATTACCACCAGCTCACCACTTGAGCTGGTGTCTATTGACTACCTACACTTGGAATCTAGCAAAGGGGGCTTTGAGTACATTCTGGTAGTTGTAGACCACTTTACCAGGTTTGCACAAGCTTATGCTACCAAAAACAAGTCCGGAAAGACAGCTGCAGAAAAACTCTTTGATGATTTCATTCCACGATTCGGTTACCCATGGAAACTACATCATGACCAAGGGAGAGAATTTGAGAATGAACTTTTCCAAACCCTGCAACAGCTCAGTGGAGTGGGTCACTCAAGGACCACCCCCTATCATCCTCAGGGAAATCCGGCAGAGAGATTTAACCGTACTTTGCTTCAACTGCTCAGAACCCTGGAGGAGAAGGAAAAGGAGAGATGGAGAGAACATCTGCCACAAGTCGTCCATGCCTATAACTGTACCAGGCATGAGGCGATTGGGTTTTCCCTTTCTACCTAATGTACGGCCGACACCACGTCTGCCTTGGATATGATATTTGGATTGGCTGCTGATGAGAAGCAACCTCCAAGAGGCTATGCGGAGAAATGGGCCTCTAGAATGAAGGAAGCTTACAAACTCGCCTCTGAGAATAGCCAACAGTCAGTTCTCGGGGAAAGAAATACTATGATCGACACCTGAAGGGCGTTGTCCTTGCACCAGGGGACAGGGTGTTGGTGCGTAACTTGAGTGAAAGAGGAGGTCCCGGTAAGCTAAGATCGTACTGGGAAGGCATGATTCATGTTGTGAAGGAGAGGATTGCTGAGGGCCTGTCTACAAAGTGGACACCGGAAACAGGGGGAGACAAGGTACGAACACTACATCGTAACCTGCTTCACTTGGTCAATGACTTACCTGTAGATTTACCCGCAGTCACAGAAATCTACAACTAGAGAAAAGAGAGACTCAACAAGACACTATCCACTCTGTCAGAGAACCACAATGTCGACAGAGAACCAGAAACAGGCAGTCAAATGCAAAGGAACAGAGAGAATGGATCTCAAGCAGTGGCTCTTCTGAGGATGAGGATGATGTACCACAATACTGGCTAAGAATACCTGTAAGAAAAGGAACTGAGAGTACACAAGAGCAGCCTGTATGTGAGCCTCAAAGAAACCCTAATCATGCAACAGCCACTGAGAGATCTGGAGAAACCGACCACTCAGACCTGAAGAGACACCAGAAGGGGTGGAGCGTCTTGTAGAGAGCGAAGGAACTAGACACAGTAAACCTGGAGAAGAATGGACTGAAGTGGAGCCTTCCTCTTAACCATGCAGAATGTGAGCAGGAAGATGGGATGCGCAAGAGGATAGACCAGTATCCCCCCAGATAATAAATGAGCGGCCCTATGATGAGCAAGCTATCATCCACAAACAAGGAGGTCCACTCGTGAAGAAAACCTACCCAGATGTTCACATATGAATCGTTAGGGCAACCTTCCTCCCAACCCAGATCAGTGTGCAACACAGTGGGGGCTGTTAGACCACCTTCAATGCCAATCTGGGAAATGCGACATACCCTATAAACTACCACACCCCGTTCAGCATAGTGCCATTCCCCCCACCATATCAAATCCTATCTTACACTCCAAGCCGTGCCATACACTGCACCACCACAAGTTGTATACTGATTGGCACACATAGGCATACACATACTTCACCACCCAATACTTACCTGGAACTTACCTTTGGGTATTGAAAGTTTCATTGAATGTAAAGTTTTGAGGTTAAGAGTTTAGAAATGTCTGGAGCCATTTTTTATTTTTTTTGTCCGGGAGCGTGTGACGCACACGAAATGTATGGTCACATTTTATGTATTTTGTCTGTTTTATCTTAGTTATTATTTAAATGAAAGAGAACCATTGATATAAGCCATAATGTTTAATCATTTATTCTGCTAAGAGTACAAGGCTCTTTATAGAACAGCATTCTGGTGCTGCCAGCAGGGGGCAGTGTGGCGCTGTGCTTTGCTCTCACGGACACTCTTTGTGAGCGGACTCTCGTTGCTTCGTCATTCTGCTGAGCGACGCTGTACTGAAAACAAGCACTCGTCTCCTGCTAATATTTTCTCCTGTTACACAGGTTTGTGAGCTTCAAACTGTACTTCTACAGATATGGTTAAACAGTTAAAATTGTAACCTTAGATCGGTTTGTTGGAGGGAACAAATTACGTTTTATATGGTCTGTGTTAGGGCTGCACAATTAATCGAATTTTAATCAAATTTGCGTGATCGAGCGATTATTTTTTATAAAGCATCATTTCATTTGACGCGCTCGGGTTTTTGCAAGCCGACTCCCGCTCCATAAAGCCGTCTGCTCATGAGCCAGTCAGAGTAGTTCACTGCACCCGTGCAGCTAAGTTTCAGATGTAGACAGTCACAGAGGACAGAGTAGCGTGAGGAAAACTCAACCAATAGCAGTCGGTAATACGTCGGTCTCAAGGTTTACCAGTTTACCAGTAAACGCAACACTTTGTCCCATTTGTTGTTTTTCAGACAACAGCAGTGACCAGTGCTAGTCGGTGCTAGTAGCGTCTGTTAGCTGTTAGCTCTTCTAGGACGCACCGGGGGCTAATGTCCTCGCATCCGCTGCAATGCTGTTTATGGATATGGTTTAATTTTGCGTTACATGACCCATTTTGTCTGTAAAGCCGTGCCTGTGTTGGATCTTTCTACGCTCTACTCGTGCCTACTCTCTCTCCTCTTACTCTCCGCCCCGCCACACAGCGGCCGCCGGTCCACACTTCTGATATTTGTCTACAGTTTTAATTTTTCATTATATTGTTAAGTATGAGGGGCAAACCTGTATTTGTACCAGTGTTTCCGCGGTAACTCTGTTATCGCGGCCGCTACGGCGAAGAACACAGAAGAAGTTATTGAATGCAGCTAACTTCAGTTGGTAGAGTAACGCGTGGGAGACGGAACTGCTGGACCTGGACCAGAGATGTGACCCATGGCCAGAATATCATAGTTCATAAAAATGCAGAGCAGTGAGATACAGACCGTTTAATACACACGACGTGTGTATCCGCCGTTCGACCCGTGCTGGCCCCGTTCATAATGAGTCAGCCGTCTCTCTGTGAGTAGCGTCCATCACACTCCCTCTCGCAGTTATAATAGCCTATGTGACAATACAATTGTTTTGGTTAAAATCAACAAATAATCGTGAGAATAATCGCGATCAAAATTTTGATCAAAATAATCGCGATTATCATTTTTGGGCCCTAATCGTGCAGCCCTAGTCTGTGTACAGTAGCTAAAAAGTAGTATGGGCCTTACTATCGCGGCTGTCACAAGATGGCGCCGACAGTGAACTTTCCGTTGAGATCAAAGGAGTGAAATAAGATTTAAATATTTCTTAGTTTTTGGCTCCAGGGCATTGCAGGTTGGTTTTGAATACATATTTGTGGTGAGAAAACACGCTGTGTAAATGAATGTTGTTGTAATGTGATGTATATGTTTGACAAAAGTTAAAACTTCATCAGTCTTCAGCTCAATCAATGGTACAGTAATGACAGCCGTTAGTGGCAAGGTAAAAAGTTGTGTTTCCTAATTTAAAATAACGTTTTATTAGTTGATGTTAAAAAAAGGTGAACAGCCTATAAATGCTGTCTGTCTAATGGTACTTTCTGTTAGTGGTAAATGCTAGCTCAGTTATAGACTGAATGAAGTTAAATGTATCAGGACATATTGAATGGTAAATTGTAATGGTTTAATTTGAAAGCTAAGGAGGAGGCTACTAGCTAAGGTATTTTGTTTTGTTCTGAACTTTATGTTGATGCTGATGTATAAAGGAAATCTGGAGAATTATAAGTATTTTTGCATGTCTGCAAATAAAAGAATTCTGCTGAGCGACGCTGTACTGAAAACAAGCACTCGTCTTTAGACAGCTGGGGACTTATTTTGATACACTGAGCTCCTCCTCTCTATCTTTCTATCTTTTCATTTATGTGCATCCATGTCCCGAAATGCGTGTTACTAACCTATTTCTGGGGAGTCATTCCCCGAGTCCTTATGTTCTTTTTTTCCCCAGCATGTTCCCTTGGATCAGAGGGCTCCGAAATCAGGGTAGCAGCAATCGCCATGGTCCCGCTACAAGTTCTGTGATGCCATGTTCAACTGCTACACTGCGGTGCCCTGCTACGTCCTGCAACGTCCTGCTCTCCTGCTACGTCCTGCTGTGCCTTGTAATGCCGCACAGGTCTCTATGCCATGAACTACTCAAAGAACTTTACAAAACTACTAATTTTTTCTATTTTATTGCACTCTCATTATAACCCCAACGGCCGTCAGACACCGCCTACAAGAGCCTGGGTCTGACCGAGGTTTCTGCCTAAAAGGAAGTTTTCCTCGCCACTGGCGCACTGTTGCTTGTCCGGAGGAAACTAATTAGAACTGTTGGGTCCTTGTAAATTCTGGAGTGTGGTCTATCTGTAAAGTGGCTTGAGAAACTCTTGTAGAATTGATACTATAAATAAAATTGAATTGAATTGAATTGAAGTTACTGCTAATATTTCTCTCCTGTTACACAGGACATCATATCTGCCTACAGCGTCTCAATCTGAGACCTGTAACATAACGTTAGCCTAAAGCTAATGTTATCTGTCCAAAACTCATTAAATCACCTCAGTAGTGCATTCACTTTTGTCAAACTGGTCTTCTAACCAGTGGCGGATGCAGAACGTGACAGATGGGTGGGCTTGGATTAAGTTGAGGTGGGCCTGAATCTAGGGTGTTACGAATTCAAAGCAGTTGTCCCGAATCAAGATCAAGATCAAGATCAACTTTATTGTCCCCAAATGGAAATTTGTCTTGGGCATCAGTACTACATAAGGCTGCTGGAAACATCATAAAACACATAGACTTTACACACACATACAACATACAATCCACCGTACATTGCATACATTGCACAAGTATCGATAACCCTCCCCTGTCAATTGATCACCAAGTCCATAAAACCTGAATAATAAAAAAGCTGAATCCAGGAAATATGAGGCTTTCTTTAAAAAAAAAAAGCTGTTTTAGTTGTGAGAAACTTTCAATCTGCTAGGCCCCAGTGTGCTGGGACCTGTGGTGTAGTCTAATGTATTCTACTGGGTATACTGTACTGTATATGTATGGGCCAGGATGGGGGGGCCAAACTCAAAATATGTCAAAATAATAATTAGTATGTTGTTACATATCGTTGCACATTTTTAAGTGGGTATATTGAAGGAGGACAGGGCGGGCGGCGAGCCAGCGACCTTGGGCAGGCACCTGCCAGCTGTCACATCAGACTGTGGAGCTTCTGAACTCCGACATAGTCGGAACAAATTTGGTATTAGCCATCCATTTTCGTAAAAAGGCCCATATTTGAGCTCTACGCAGTTGATTTCTTGATTAAAAAAGTCTCAGAAGTGAATTTAGCGATGAAACAGCAGCCAAACAATTTAAAAAGTTTCCAGTTGTCGGCCACAACAGCAACCCATGGTTGTTGTGATTGTTGCAGCGCTTTGCACACCAACACACTTAACTTTGAATTTCGGATTGGGCAGGCCAAATAGTTTCACTTTACTTAAGGTCAAAGAAAAAAAATCATGACACAATTACTGTATAATGGTCTCATGACAGCCAGTGTAAAAACCAACTACTTTAATGTAATGTTATCGTTTCCGTTTTAGTCTGCGTCAGCTAATAGTGGGTGTAGATAGCCTGATGGGAGGGGCGGGCTGACCAATGACGTGAGGGGGAGGCTAACGATTGATCTGAGAGGAGTTTCAGATTGAGATTGTTTCGGGAGGGAGACAATCACGGAGGCTGCAGGCAGCAAACCACGGAGAAACACTATTGAAATAAAAAATACACCTTTTTAAAAACTTGAGCTAACCCACCAAGGAGCGGGTCTGGCAGAGACGTCGGTGAGAGATGCTGGGGCTACTCGGAGCAAACGAGCAGGCTGTCCCACCCGATGTCCGATGCTAGCAGCACCGGCTCAAAGAATGCAAAATGAATCAGCTGCTGGGTGAGTCAGTTTAACACAGCACATATTAGACTTTCATCCTGGGGCCCATTTCAGGAACTCTGAGTCTAACCCTGAACTCGGACTTGATTTATCCTGAGATGGGAAACTGAGTTTCCGGGTCCAGAACAGCTGATTTCTTTTTTTTTTAACCTTTATTTAACCAGGAAAGTCCCGTTGAGGTTAAAAACCTCTTTTTCAAGGGAGTCCTGGCCAAGAGGCAGGCAAAAACACAATCAGTTACATTTATAAAAGTTATACAACACAGATAGTTAAAAACACTTACAATGTAAACAGGTCATTTCAGGTTCTCTCAATCTGGATTTAAAAGCAGTTAAATAAATTCAGATAATTTCAAGTCTTTTTGCAAAGAGTTCCATGCAGAAGGAGCGGAGTAGACAAAAGCCCTTTTCCCCAGATTTGTACGGGCAAATGGAACAAAGAGCAGCAAGTGATCATCTGATCGCAATGAATAGGAACCAACACTTCTCCGTGTGATTAAACTACTGATGTAGGATGGCAACAGACCTAGCATGGCCTTATAGATAAAAATATGCCAACGCCCTGATCTCCTGTCTGACAGCGATGCCCATCCCACTCTGGTATACAATTCACAACAATGGGTTAGATTTTTACAATTTGTAATAAATCTCAGAGACGCATGGTACACAGTGTCAATCTTATGCAGACATTGTGCTGAGGCGGTCCCAGACACCATATCAACATAATCCAAGACAGATAAAAATGTTGCAGTGACTAGATGCTTTTTTGCTTTAAAAGAAAAACAAAAATTTATTTTGAAAGAAAAAGGACAATTTTAGTAAGTTTCTTCACGAGGTTGTCTATGTGAGGCTTAAATTTGAGTTGGTTCAATCAACTCAGAGTTGGTTCACTCAGAGTTAAGCACGTGCACCACCACAATAAAAAGGCAGCATGAATGGAGCCATGATACTACTACTACGATTCACCATGGCAACAACCGCAAGCCGATGGAACTACTCTTGTGCACATAGCGAGTGAACACGTATTTTGATAAAAAAGCAACACAGCGTTCACAACGTTTGGAAACTGTTACACCACTGTGTAGTGAATTTTTCATACACATTAACATACAGTACATTACTCTGGACTACTACACCGTTTGATAGAGCTTACCTACAGATTAGGGACAGCAACCTTCCTCTCCCTGCAATAAGCCAGAAGCCAAAAAGCTTTCACTACACTGTCAAATGTGCACTTTTTGTTGCTGGCTCACATTCAGACTGCTGAGGGCCAGATGACTCAGCAATTTGTAAAGTCTACTCACTATGTGTCAGTCTGTGTCTGAATAGCTGATTTAATGTGTCCATAAGCACACTCCAACACATGCTTAGGAACGGTTGGTGTGGCAGTAAAGTGTTGAATCTTCTTTCAAGCACTTGTTCTACTGACAGGCATGCACATGAACACCTGTAAGCCTGAAAACATGTTAGTAAAGAAGCTCTTCTGGTCGCTCTTCCTGCTCTGCTCTACAAGGCTTCTTCGTGTCTTTTGATCCTGGTCAAAAACCCGGTCCGTGTGGCAGTTCACATGCATGATTCTCTTACTGTATAATCAAAACTGGATTGTTCCTGAAAGGGTTTTCTTGTTGGGAAAATGTCTGATAAATTCAGTTTTTTGCCCATTTATCATTTCTATAACATAACATGACTGTGCCTTGACTTTTGTAGTAAGGTCCTGAGGTCCATCACAACTGTGTCCACATTCCAAAGCAAACTCAAAACCTTTTTATTTTCTCAGGCATTTGTTTAATGACAGTGTGTGTGTGTGTTGAAGTAAATAGAGATTGTACACTTTTGTAGGATGCAGTTCTGAGCATCATGTCTAACCTATTAACCCCACTCAAGCCTAACTAACAAATGTATAATTTCATCCTCTACACCAGCCAGGCGTATGAGCGGCTGAGGCGTGTGTGTGCGTGTGCGTGTGTGTGTGTGTGCAGTGTGGTGTGTGTGTGTGCGTGGGGATGAATTTTGAATGGTCATACCTGTATGTCTCTTTTGTTTTTGTTGATTGTAATGTTGTGTATTGCTATTTCTGGTCATGCTTTGTTTTAATGTGTGTGCTATTTTTAATGTAAAGCACTTTGGGTCTGCATGTAATGAAAGGTGATATACAAATTAACATTGACATTTAATGTAAATTTAAAAAAGCTTTTTATAAGGCTCCATTTTCTACCGTACCTGAGGTAAAACAGAGCCATCTGATCAGTCTGAACTGTCCCTGACAATGGGCTGCATTGTACTGGATATGAGAAGTATGAGGGCAGTTGGCTGCCCTGTGTGGCCTGTTTCATCAGTGGACTCCCAACATGCTGGCACACAGCGGCCCTGTCGACAGTCATGCCCGGGGCCACGCTCCTCCTCTCCATCACACCAGTGTGAATCTCCCTGAGCTGATTTATCGTCAAGCCCTCATCTCTTTCAGCCTCTGCCAAAAACCAAAAGTTGGAGTCAACCTGAAAGCGCGCCAGCCAGAGGCCTGACTGCTGACTCCTGTTACTGTACAAACAGCAGTGGTTTGCAACCTTTTTGGTCTGAGCCCCCCCCCCCCACCCTCACCCCCGCTCTGTCAGATGTACCCCCTTATCAATTCCCAATGTACATTTTAAGTGTATAACTAGTCATTATATAAAAGTGGATTTTTGTTAATTATCCTATTTCATTCAATTTCAATTGAGCCATCAATATTAGGGTTGGTTTGGTGAGCAATCCAAACTACTTTTACTTTTAGCTAACTATTTCAACTTTATACTCTAAATACTGTTAGGTTTAAAAAAATAACCCAACCGCAACCCAAAAGCTGATCATCTATGGGACACAACACACGATGGGTCGGAGTGACCCAGTTAAAAAAGCTTTAAGCTTTTTAAACGTATATGTTTTTAACCTTTGGTTCATTACTTTAGCTAATTAAAGCTTTAAACAGCATTCAAACTGTTTAGTCGTTCCTTTAAATAGTGTATTCATTTCAATCATTTATTCATTACTGTTGGCTAAATGTCTGTGCTCGCTTGCTGACTAGCTTTATCTCACACACACTGTAACATGTAGTGTTCAGTTGTAACAGTGGACTTCGTGTTAGTATGTGGATATATTCTTCCAATCAAATCCTAATTTCTGTTTTTTCCAAATAAGTGCAACTGCAGAAGGACCCTCTGGGGTGCACAGTTGGCCTGTACGATTCGGGGAAAAATATGAATCACGTTTTTTTCAGCTTAGAATTGATATCATGATTCTCTGCCATGATTTCTTTTCTCACAAAGGTTAGTTCACACACATGAACCATGACTACACAAAAGAAATTGGCAGTACCAAACCAGATTTATTTTGACACCTATAGCGTGTAAACACAGAGGCTTCAATAAAGAGAAGGAAGAGGAACTTATTTTATACAGTCTATGTTTAAAACTCACAAAAGAAAGTATTGTTTGGGATGCAGTTGGCTCGTAAAATTAAATAATAATCAAAGTCAGTAAAAAATCGAGAACCGGGGTGAA
The DNA here is from genome assembly GCF_008692095.1 of Etheostoma spectabile. NCBI lineage: Eukaryota > Metazoa > Chordata > Actinopteri > Perciformes > Percidae > Etheostoma > Etheostoma spectabile. Next base: position 18,523,015 of record NC_045750.1, on the reverse strand, counting down.
TTGAGGTCGTGATTTTATGAGGATTTATGGTGCAGGCCTACGCGTAACCCTGGTTGGGAATCCCTGTCCTACCTTGGGCTCTGGTTTGCCCGTCATGGTCTTGACCAGCTCGTGGAGGTGTGGCCAGTTGCCCTGGGAGTACCAGCCGGGTTTGTCCAGCGCCGGCAGCCCCTCGCTCTCCTCCACGTCGTTCACTGCAAGGGAGGAAACAGAATCAGACACCAGCTGCTCTGCGGCTGCACAGTCTCAGTGAAACCTCACCACAGCAGTCACCCGCGGGCCCACAACCACACAGAACAGCTTTGGCATATTGTGAATTATATGGACTGTGAGACTGCTCCCGATACTCTCAGGAAAGCAGGGCTTACCAAAAGGGGGGAGTCAGGGCCTCGCTAGTCTCATAATGCCAGACATATTTACGTACACAGCGCTGTGGAGTGAGGTCTTGCTTCGCCACAGATATATTTTGGGATAGTAGATAAAAAAGGATCTGGGTTGTTTGCATTTCTTTAAACCAATCACAATCATCTTGGGTGGCGCAAAGTTCTGGACGCAGCGATGGTGGCTCTGCAGAGTTGTCTCGGGAAGGGACTTGATTTGGTGGAATTTATACAATACACATACAATATTAAATTAAGGTTACTGTAGTAGTTTGCCATAGTAGTGTGGATACGAGGTCAACCATTCCCTGAAAGAACCAAGCAGACACCAGAGCAAAAGTGGAGGGGCAAAGCCTGGTATCACGCACCAGATGTCTGTCTTTAAATGTACCTCTGTTGGTCTAGAGTAGGGCCTCCGTAAAAAGAAATCAGCGGTAGTGAGATTAACAACAAAGATTTAACAAGATTGTGGGGATAGCGACTACTTTTAACTTTGCTTCTTCTTGTGAATTACTGGATAATTGAAATCTACCTGGATGTATCTGTGGAGTAACACCAGGCTTATATAAGGCTGTTTTAACATTTATGCCCGGGATACTCCAATATTCTGTACATGAGATGATGATAAAGCAAGGGCTTTACCAATCTTAAACAGAGCATTACATCTAATCACATAATTATAATGGCACTATTAGTCACCCTTGGCTGCAACTGGCTGTTGAAACAGGTTGTGTTTTAACTGGATGTCAGGGAAGTGATGACAACCAGTAACATGAATGAGCTCTGAGTCATTCATGAGGCTGGCACGGACATGTCTGTTGCTTTCTAAATGACTACAGCTTGTTTCAAAAGGCCGTGTCAGAGAAAACTGAGACGAGACCAGACTCATGCACAGTGAAGTCTGTGATGCAATTACACATGTAATCACTGTAATTATCGCAACAGAAACTGTTGTTGTAACTGAAGAATCATTTTTCAAAATAGTGCTGCACGATTATGGCAAAAATGATAATCACTATTATTTGGATCAATATTGTGATCACGATTAATTATCACAATAAATTTGTTGATTTTAACAAAAACATATTTTATTGTCACATAGGCTATTTAGAACTGCTTTCACATCCATATTATAATACATTCCTCTTATGTTGAAGTTGTTTGTTGTATAGACATACAGCTGCAACACATGGAAATGAAAATTAGATATCTGAAATAAATAGTGTAGGATATATATATATTTTTTTAATGTGTCTTTGAGAAAGAGAGGGAGTGCGATGGACGTACTCACAGAGAGACGGCTGACTCATTATGAACGAGTCCAGCACGGGTCAAATGGCGGGTCAGCGGAGTTACACACGTCGTGTGTATGAAATGTCTGTATCGTCACTGTGCTGCATATTTATGAACTATGATATTCTGGCCATGGGTCACATCTGTTGCCCAGGTCCAGCAGCTCCGTCTCACACGCTGTTACTCTCCCAACTGAAGTTTGCTGCATTCAATAACTTGTTCTGTTTTTTTGTCGTGGCGGCCGCCATAGCAGAGTTACCATGGAAACACTGGTACAAATACAGGTTTGCCTCTCATTCAATTCAATTCAATTTTATTTATAGTATCAATTCATAACAAGAGTTATCTCAAGACACTTTACAGATAGTGTAGGTCTAGACCACACTCCAGAATTTACAAGGACCCAACAGTTCTAGTAGTTTCCTCCAGAGCAAGCAACAGTGCGACAGTGGCGAGGAAAAACTTCCTTTTAGGCAGAAACCTCGGTCAGACCCAGGCTCTTGGTAGGCGGTGTCTGACGGGCCGGTTGGGGTTAGAATGAAGAGTGGCAATAACAGTCACAAAAAAATAGTAGTTTGTAGTAGTTTTTTGTAGTGGTTCATGGCATAGCAGGGCACTGTGGGCATTAAAAGGCACAGCAGGACGTAGCAGGACGTAGCAGGACGTGGCAGGACGTAGCAGGACGTAGCAGGACGTGGCAGGACGTGGTAGGACGTAGCTGGGCACCGCAGAGCGTAGCAGGATGAACATGGCATCGCAGAACGTTAGCTTAGCAATATACAGCTGTGTTAATTACAAATAAAACTGTGGACAATTGTCCGAAGTGTGGAGCGGCACCGCTGTGTGGCGGCGCTGTGCGGAGAGTAAGAGGAGAGAGAGTCGAGGAGAGATCCAACACAGGCACGACTTTACAGAGGAAAAGGGTAATGTAACGCAAAATTAAACTACATCAATTTAAACAACACTGCAGCGGATGTGAGGTCCTTAGGTGCACCGGAGCGACCTAGAGAAAAAATAATCCGCGCATGCACCCTAGAGCCCTGGGAGCTAACAGATGCTAACTAGCACCGACTAGCACTGGTCACTGCTGTTGTCTGAAAAACAACAGACGGGACAAAATGTTGCGTTTACTGGTAAACTGGTAAACCTTGAGACCGACGTATAACCGACTGCTATCTGTTGAGTTTTCCTCCCGTCCCTCTGTCCTCTGTGACTGTCTCCATCTAGAAACTAAGCTGCACGGGGTGCAGGGAACTACTCTGACTGGCTCATGATCAGACAGGGGTTTACGGAACGGTAGATTGGCTGTGCAAAAAAACCAAGAGTGTTCTAAGAAATGATGCATTTAAAAAAAAATCACGCAAATGTGATTGTTGGGAAGTCAAAATCGTGATTGTGATTAAAATTTGATTAATTGTGCGGCCCTATTCAAAAATGCCTCTCAAAAGAACATGCAATAGAAAACACTTATTCTTCTCCACTCTCTACTTCTACTCCACTACATTTCAGATAGAAATATTGTACTTTTTACTCCACTACATTCATCTGGCAGCTTTAGTCACTAGTTACTTTAGTTACTAGTTACTTTAGCTACTAGTTACTTTAGTCAGTAGTTACTTTAGCTACTAGTTACTTCAGCTACTAGTTACTTTAGTTACTAGTTACTTTAGTCACTAGTTACTTTAGCTACTAGTTACTTTAGTTACTAGTTACTTTAGCTACTAGTTACTTTAGTCACTAGTTACTTTAGCTACTAGTTACTTCAACTACTAGTTACTTTAGCTACTAGTTACTTTAGTCACTAGTTACTTTAGCTACTAGTTACTTCAGCTACTAGTTACTTTAGTTACTAGTTACTCCACTACATTCATCTTTTAGTTATGTTTTAGTCAATAGTTATTTTACACAATAAGATTTTTGCACATAAAACACATTTTTTTTGTAAATGCATATAATCCGTCTGAAATGATTGGGCAATACTCAGCTGATTGACAGAACAGTTTTGATTGTATCCAGTTTCTAAAATGTGTAAAATGTGTTTCTGCATTGAGAACCTTTACATTTAATACTTTTAGTACATTTTCCTGATGACAACATTCCAATGCAGGATTTATCCTTGTCACAGAGTGTTTTTACAGTGTGGTATTAGTACTTTTACGGGTTGGTATTTAGTTGGTATCCCAACTTTATGGCAGAATGTAAATATGTTCTATTTTCTTCACTCCTCTGGGACAGTAAACTGAGTATTTTTGAGTTTTGAGACCCAAACAACTAATCCATTTATCCAGAGAATAATCATGGATGAAAATGATTGTTAGTTGCAGCCTAATACATATTTATTAAAAAAATGAGTGGCCCATAGAGCAGGCGCACTAGAGACTACTTCCGGTTTAGCGCTCTGCTTACTTGAATGGGGATTAAATTATTTAATCATGCAGCTCTTCTAGACTTTCCAAAAGTTATCGGTCCAAATCGATCGAATCCTTATAGTGAAACAAGTCATTTCACGGGGGTTGAAAAATGTATCCACTGATTTACAGGCATTTCTTTTACCATGTAAGTCTATGGGAAAAAGTATTTTTGGGCCAGAGGCCATCACATTTATCCCCATTTTCTGACCTCTTAGAGACCAAAACCACTGATTCATTCATCCAGAAATAATGGACAGATGAATTGAGGATTAAAAATGATCATTAGTTGCAGCTTAATACAATCATATTTAACTTATTCATAATGTCAGCAAGTGCTTTGAAGCCTCTTTAATTAAACTGATAGATAGCCTTTTAAACGCGGTATGCTTTCCTTGGCTGTTATCTAGGGATCAATGGACCAGCCTCTTTGAAGCAGAGAACTGCTCCTCTGGGTCGGAGTGCTGTGTGAGTTGTCACTCTCACTGACAACCATGGACGGGCCTGAACAGGTTCAGACTCAGGGGAAATGTGCTGGAAATATTGAGACAGGAGAGAGTGAAAAAACAGGAATGAGCATCTACACATGTGGGACAAACACACACACACACACACACACACACACACACACACACAGACAGGACAGACAGACCGACAGACACGACACACACAACATGCACGCACACACACACACACCCACATACGCTCACCTGCATGCACAGCACGCACGCACATGCACATACATGCACACACGCACGCACGCACGCACGCACACACACACACACACACACACACAGACAGATGCTCACCCGCACACCCATACACAAACGCACGCGCCACACACACAACACACAAACATGCCTGCACACGCACACACACACGCACGAACAAACACAAACATACGTCACTGCAACACCACACACACACACACACACACACACACACACAAACAGCTGTGAGCACACTGGACTTGGAGAGAAAGAGGAATGAGTGGTATGTGGTCTGCAGCTCAGAGGTGAGCAGCAGATTTGAAGACGTGCTGTGGTATTTTCACTGAAAAAAAAGTAAAAGTACCTCATGGAGCATGACATCAAGTAATTTATGAAACACCTTTCTCTGACGTTTTACCCCTCTGATTACAGCACATTTTATACTATATTTCTGATCCTTAGGCTAACCAAACACAGGGATAAAGTACACCCAAGGCTAGTTTAACCTTGTTTCACATTTGTACTTATTAAGCCATGACTAACTTATCTTAAACCCAGGGATACGTTTTCACACCAATCAATTTGTTCCTCAACAAACATTCAGTTTTTTCAGTTATTCCCTCAATTCATTCAACTTCATTTAACCATATGTGTTGTAGACAGTGTGTGTTGCCGGGCAACTCAAAAACCTGTTATCGGTTCAACACAGTTTAAGTTGAAGTTGCACACAGACAGTAAGAAACACAAAAGCTTCAAGGACCCTCCTGAGTTATTTCCAGCGGTTAGAGGAGAGTAATATTCGGATAAAATTCAGATCCAAATTTACATCAATGCAAATCTAGGGTATGCGAATGAAGACAACTATTCATTAGCATGCATGGTTAATGATTAATACCATGCTGGACCACAAAAAACAGTGCGACCAATTGAGTGGTAAAGTTAGTCTATCAGTCCTTTACAATTACAGTATGTGCATTTATTACATAAAGACATGCATGCTATAGGTAACTAGGACTGCAGTTGTAAATTAGCCGGCTGGCTAACACTGGCCCATTCACAGAGATGTTGATCAATGTGCATTGTCCAGATAAATAAGTAAATGATATAATGTACTGTATGTTGTTTTACAGATATTCCAACCAACTCACAAAGCTCACATTGTGTAGCCAGCGAGCTACAGCTGATCCAGTCTGCTGCCAACTTGCAGCTTAAAGTCACTGTAAACTGCTGTGCAAGAACAGAAAGCTTGGTAGGGCAGGGAGACCCACACGAGCACGGGCAGAACACGTACACTCCACACAGACAAGCCTCCTGGAAGATTCAATTAATATACTTGGAAGCAAATAAATAGTTTATGAGCTTATTATTGGCTGTATATACTGCCAATGTATTAGCTATTAGTTCCCAACTAAAGTAGGAGCAGCCAGTGTGTGTGTGGGGCTAGACGAAGAGTGGATACTCATGTCTTTTCTGCCCACGTGGCAAAACTCAGGGAGAGCGAGAGAGAAAGAAAGAGAGAGAGAAATAGTTCACTCAGTGGCTCATCCTGTTTTTACACATAATGCATCCCCAGTGTTATTACTGGCAGGAAGACAATCCAGATGAGGGGAGCATTCCAACAGGCTGCTCCTGCCAGTGCACACCTCCAAAATGAGCATCAGGATCAGATGCCTGGGCGGGGCTAATGGGAGAGGGACGACTGCCCAGGAAGCTAGGACTCATGTGACTTGGCTAGTCAATACCAATGACATTTCATTTCCTGGATTGTTCAGGTGCTGTTGGAAATTCCACTCCTCTTTTCGTCCGGCTGTCCGTACCCTTCCTCTTTCATGGGGTTGGCGTTCTAACCTCCGGTGGATTTCTGGGGACTATGGTTACTGTTGCACAACTAAAACAGCGTTTGAACGTACACAGGTTCCACCAAAACAAGTTCCTTCCTGAGGCTATTTTGCAGCGGCACCGTGGCTCCGTCCGGAGCTAAGCCCCGCCCAAGACGACTGTGATTAGTTTACAGAAATGCCAATAAACCAGAGCATGTTTTTCTCCCATTCAGGAATGCTGTGTGGACTGAGCCAATGAAATGCTGGCAACTGATAATAGTCTCACTAACTCTTCCAACAGCTGTTTAAAATCCTCACACAAACAATAAGCCTTTGACGAGATTACAGCTGGACCGACCCCCACAATATATTCCTAAAATAATGGATGTGCGCTATTGCAAATGTCTAAAAAGCACTGCATTTAAAAAGGGTCAATTCACCAGAATTACATGGAAAATACATTGTATTGCTTACCTAAAGTGGTATCTAACTATGCAGATAGTTTTGATTTCCCTAGCGATTCCAGGTTTTAAAATATCTCAATACAATGGAGGTGAATGGAATTTAGTTTTGTGCGGCTAAAAGTTTTGAATGGTCTTTAAAAAGAGAACCATTTCTCTGCAGAAATAGTTATTAAGAATAAGCTATACCGTTGGTTGGACAAAACAAGTGATCTGAAGATGTTTGCTTGGGCTCTGGGAACTTGTGATAGGTGTTTTTTTTCAGCTATTTGTTGACATTTTAGATAATACATGATTAAAGAAATGCTAGTAAGGTGGTTTGGGGCTTGAGATCAGCCGGCCAGTACTCACCAAGGGTCCTGAAGGGCCTCTGCTGGGGCACCAAGGAGAAGAAACCGGGCTTCAGGGCGTTAGTGATGATGACGTCAAATAGCTCTTCGAAATCCTTGCTGCAACAGACGGAGAAACAAAGTTAACCAGGCAGCTGTGTGAGGGACAATGCCTGGACAGCATCCAACACACACTTGAGATACGCTCAAGCTTTACGCATGCTTTCATCTTCAGTAGACTTGACTACTGTAACGGGGTCTTTACAGGGCTCCGTAAAAAATCAATCAGACAGCTGCAGTGATTCAGAACGCTGCTGCTCGAGTCCTCACTAAGACCAAGAGATGGATCACATCACTCCAGTTCTGAAGTCTTTACACTGGCTTCCTGTGTCTCAAGAATTGATTTCAAAGTACTCTGCTGTTTATAAATCCTTAACGGTTTAGGTCCAAAATACATTTCTGATTGTACTACACTATGACCCCCCAGACCTCTCAGGTCATCTGGGACAGGTCTACTTTCTGTCCCCAGAGTCAGAACTAAACAGGGTGAAGCAGCTTTCAGTTTCTATGCTCCTCATATCTGGAATAAACTCCCAGAAACCTGTAATCCGCCGCTACTCTCAGTTCTTTTAAATCAAGGCTGAAGACCTTCTTTTTGATGCTGCCTTTCTTTAAATGACTGCTCATTTCTTTAAATTCTTATGCTGCACTGTAACTTTTATTTTTGTGTTTTATGTGTCCAATGTTTCTATTTTGTTTTTAACTGTCTATTTAGTGTTTTATGGTTTTAATGCTTAGGATTTTTAACTGTTTGTACTTGTGTTTTATCTGTTTAACTGATTTTGAAAGCACTTTGAATACCTTATATAATACCTCATAGGACACTGGAATCTGTGCAATTTCATTTCATACAGTGCAATATTTAATACATTAACCTTTCATTACTGGGCAAATGTATTTACTTAATATGTACTTAATCATTCATTCCATCACTGTGCAATATTATTTATTGAGTGTTAACACTTACCTATGCTTATTCAAGCTGATTATATATGTATACTTGACAGTCACTACACTTTATATCTTTGACTTTATTTTTGATATTTTATACTGTTATATTCTTATTTTTTTTTGTGTAACACTGCAAAGGGATTGCTTTAATCTCGTTGCACAAGTACCGTGTACTTGTGTATAATGACAATAAGGCATTCTATTCTAACTGCCTGTTGCTGAAATGTGCTATACAAATAAAGCTGCCTTGCCTCACACAAACACAAATAGCTCAGCAAAGCTACACAGCCTGTAGAGATGATGGGAAACATGGGGCAATACTCTAAATAATAAAGTAAAAACGTATACTCCCACAGAGCTCCAGTCATCAGTACTGTTTGTTTATGTACAGAATATACATCTATACAATCTTCCATATAAGGTGAGAAAGCCTTCTGAAACAGGAGGGACTTCTTACGGGGAAGTTAAAGACATAAAAACAATCAGTTGGATGCATTAAAGTATGCATGTGCAGGGTTATTCATAGGTTAAACTACCGATTGGGTGAGCTTCTTCCAATCAGTCGTCCTCTGTACACTTATGACAAGGGGAAAACACTGAATCACTGGTAAAAAAACGACTGTTAAAGTGTACGAGCCTGAGTCTTATTACTGATATTTTTGTTATCTTTATACTGTTATTTTTCTTTTCTTGCTAAAACGGATGCAGGAAATTCCAATTTCCTGGTGGGAGTCATCCCATTAGGATTAATAAAGAGAAGTCTAAGTCTAAGTCTAAGTGTAGTTTGTAGGGAACCGCACATTTGGAACAAGCTCGCAATGAAATTGTTGCATTCTGTCTCCATCTTAAAGAAACTTCTCAAGGAAAAGCTGCTCTTATCATATGATTGTTGATTATTCTGTAAGTGCTATATTTGTGCTGGGATCGTTTATCTGTTGTTGTTTTTTTATTTGTTTTTTTTCTAAATTATTTGTATTTATTTTTTTCTTCTGTAAATGTCTATATTGTGTCCATGGTAAATTGAGTTTTCGGTTGGTATATTATTTGTTGTGTGTTTATTGTTACCGAGCCCCTCCAAAAAGCTTTTAGTATTTTATTTGGGGTTCCCCCTTTCACACGGCCTGTATAGGATCACTGTACTTCATGAAATTGTGTTTAAATATACAATGAGGGCGTGTGAAATACACAAAACAAAATTAATAAGGAAGGGCTGGGCGATCTGAAAGTATTGAGTATTGCAATTTTCATTTCATTCTTTAACAAACACAAAAGTTGAATAATACACTTTTAGAGACAAAACATCATGAGACATTTCTAAAAAACTGATAGTTTTCTAAGAAGAATCCACATCACAAGTCTGTCAGTCTGGCGTTTATTTACTTTGTAAAGAAGAACATTTTCTTTCTGCTTTTGCTCTGTTTTGCTGGAAACAAATATGTTGTAGTCATCATCATTTATTATACATTTGTTAGCGCTTTCAAACGATTCAAATATTTAATCGCGATTAATTGCAATAATATCATAGTTAATACCAATTAATTGCACATTTGTATCTATTCTAAATGTCCCTTTATTTCTTTTTATGTGTGTGACGCCGTTGAAATGGGTTTGTGTTAACGCCGTTAATAACATGTTTAACTGACAGCACTTATATTTTTCATATGATGAAACAGCTTACCATACTGACCAAGAATGCCTTGTATAGACTGATTTACACAGTTTATTCATAACATGACCTGCATCACAAATGTTATTTACCATGAACTTTTCTTTTCTTGTTTCTTGTACCTTGATGCATATTAAACAAAAAGTAATCAATTATTACAATTCTTAAATGTTGCCATTTAAGTAATTATTTAATGAGCAGCAACTCATGTGCCAAAATATGATATAATAGCCAGGCACCACCGTATGTACAGACACTAGCACACTGGAGACCAGCACAGGTACAGTACAATGCCACAGTAGGCATAGTCAAAATTCAGAAATATGCTTTTATGCCTACAATAGGGGCTAGATTCAAATCAGAAACATTGCTTTTCCATGGTCAGCGCCTTAAGCCGCTGCACCACCAGGGCGCTCCTTTATGACAGAACAAAACCATGACGGCCCTAAATAAATAAGAACATGCTTAGATCAGTAAACTATCTTCTGTTTTCCTCTAAAGGAACTGTACAAAACATATCAAATATGTATCATTTAAGAAAGCACAACTACTGTACCCTGCCCCCCCCCCCTTCTTTGTAGCATTCACATTGTGAAGATGACAGTTGTCAAAATGCAGTTGATCTTGAAGTTGGTTATGATGAGTCACAGCTGAAGTAAAGACCTGCTGAACTTGAGTTGTTAGAGTCTAAAGTCCATTATAATAATGCTTCTCTTGAAGGAGTTTTGACTGGCTGGATCTAGGGATATAAACATAAAACTATTTGTGACATCATTAGATTTAAGGTATTAAGGATTTAGACACGTAACAATGTGTTGAAAGTCTAGATCAATCCATCTTACCGTTTGGAATGTAACTGCGGTAAGTTGAGGCTAATTTTACACAGTGGGAGAGGATTCTTGGCTCTGTCTGGACTGGAATTACAAGGTCAACACATCAGAGGACTTAACAACAACTAACAAATAAAACAAGTCTGCAGCAGTCCAGCAATAAATGGCTTCATCCAGCCGTGCCAAACAGCAGCAGCGTCTGCGGTATTGGCCAGGAGCCCCGTGTCAGACAGCTCTGGCCTCGTTGTGCTACTTCTGACAGCTGACTGTCACAGGTGGTGGCTTTTCTAGAAAAAGAGATACAGTGTAGTGACGAAGGAGAGAGCGCCTTTCACAACAAAGGGCTTTCTTTTAAGGATTATTTGGTCCTGTGCTGGCTGAAGAAAAGGTATCTACACAAACTTAAGGTGTAGGAAAAACCGGAAGGATCTTAAAGCATGGCAACCAAATGTGTGAAACAAGCCCACTCCTTTAACAACAACAACAACAACGAGGTGTTAGGGTGGGATCGGGCAGGTGGGAGGAACCCTATGATTCCAAACAGATGTAAAGAACAGCAGGAGCAACTAGCAGGAGTTTTCATTCATACCATATATCGGACCATCGACTATAAAGAGAGTCTGACGCAGACGTGCCACATTAAACACACCGCGGCTACCTTCGCTTCTAGCTAACTTCACGGATAACTATTAAGGAAAAACAGCCACACCAACCTGTTCCTACCAAATACTCTTCGTCTAGCTCAGCTGAAAACACCAAAGTCGTTCACTTACCGAGCCTGTTTGTTACCGGTAGGCTACCGACAACGTGATCCTCACACGTTCAACTGACATTAGCGGATAGTACGTGACTGTCCTGCTATTATTATAGACATGTGAACTCACCACAGACCCTTGCCTTGTGGATGAACTCACGGTGCGCGCTGCTAACAACAAACAGGGGTAACACTGGAATGATATTTAAACAAACGGGACAAAATGATATATGAAATTGCCAATTAGGGTTACTTTTCTTATTATTCAAAGGTGCCGGAACGCCCACTTTAACCCCCTGATAACCTGTGGCCTAACTTCACTTTGTAACAATCACAACATAAATCTGCATCCCCTTGATCCTTGTAAAGCAATGACTTGAACAGGATTTTAGCACACACACTCATTCACAGCTGGGGATCTGACTGCTCGGCTCGGGAGGCGACATATGCTGCACAGTGCAGGAGGTCACAGACACAGGAGGGCAAGGGGTGGGGGTGGGGGGCAGCCAGTGAAACAGCAGGGGAGCAAGGGAAAGGGGTGATGAACAACAAGAATGACCCTGCCGCTTGCTGCTCTACAGGAAATGGTGAGAGGGGGGTGGGGGGGTGGGGGCACGTGAGATCCAGAGCAAAAGAAAACTGCTTTACCTCAACAGGCTTTTTGCCTCTGCCGGACCACAGAGAACAATCAGTTCTGAGCATGAAAAGTGACAATCAGACCACCGATGCAAGGCGAGTGCAGCGTAAGATAACATCAAGGGCTTATGATTATTGGGCTTTTGTGAATAACTGCATGCGCTTTATCCAACCAAAAGCACTTTATCGGCCAGCACTTTATCTGATCATATTGTTAACCTCTTTTAACAGCTATTTTTGTATCATGATGTGTGTTTGGCAATAGTGTTTCTTTCATGAAAGACAGGACAACAACGTTGTATGTGAACATGCAATGATAATAAAGGCATTCTGTTCTATTCTATTAAAGCACAGCAGCAACACGGACATTGGGTGTTTTTAGGGCTCTCTTGCTGCTTGATGGAGTGTATAACAGGGCTAAAGCAGCAAAAATACACCTGTAGCACAAAGCCAGTGTTAAATTTCAAACAGCTTGCTACAACAACAATCCCTTTCCATGAACTCCTACAATCGCAAAATCAAGTGCTGGGTGTTAATAGTGGGCTGGGAAGAAATGTGTGTGAAACCGTGAGCATACGGGCCTCAGTGATCATGGAACTTGACTGAAGTGTATTTCATTGGCAGAGCCACCGGTTGTCGGTTGTGCCCTGTATATTTCTTCATTTACTGTAGTAGCTTTGTTCTGAACTTTAAAGCTAGCTGATTTAAAAGTTAAAATCCACTTAGCTTGTCAGCTGGAAAGTGACAAAGAACATTTTGTCAAACTCCTATTTCCAAAGTCAAGAATTAAGTCAATCAATTTTGTGTGGAGCTACTGTTGGGTAAAAAAACAACACTGACCTTACACATCTTAGTACGCATTTTAGTAAAATAGAAAACCCAAAAATTGTGATTTTAATGATTTTTTGGCCACAGAACAAGCTGTCACCAAACATATTATCAAGTTTATCACATTTAATTTCTTCACCAATATTATTCACTAGTGTGAAATGAGTGTTGCTGCTTTTTCCTTAAAGGTCCCATGGCATGAAAATGTCACTTTATGAGGTTTTTAACATTAGTGTGCATTCCCCCAGCCTATAGTCCCCTAGTGGCTAGACATAGTGATGGGTGTAAACCTAGGCCTCGGTATCCTACTCGGCCTTTGAGAAAATTAAAGCTCAGATGGGCCAATCTCCTTATGACCTCATAAGGGGCAAGGTTACCTCCCCCTTTTCTGCTTTGCCCGCCCAGAGAATTTGGCCCACCCATGAGAGAGACATCATGGCTTTTAAACGAGCAAAGTGGCAGATGGTCAAGGCCACACCCCCACCCTCCATCTTGCCTCAAAAGCTACAGGCTCAGACATGGCACATACTTTCATCATTGTGGGACTGGCTCTAGTGGCTGTAATTCTGCACCAAGGCTGAATTTTGAGAAAGAGACTTCAGATACAGTATTAGGGACCACTAAGGTCTATATAAAAGAGACTTCAGATACAGTATTAGGGGACCACTAAGGTCTATATAAAAGAGACTTCAGATGCAGTATTAGGGGACCACTAAGTTTTATATAAAAGAGACTTCAGATGCAGTATTAGGGGACCACTAAGGCCTATATAAAAGAGACTTCAGATACAGTATTAGGGGACCACTAAGGTCTATATAAAAGAGACTTCAGATACAGTATAAGGGGACCACTAAGGCCTATATACAAGAGTCTTCAGATACAGTATTAAGGGACCACTAAGGCCTATATAAAAGCTTTCAAAGAGCACCATGTCATGGGACCTTTAACAAAAGACAGGTGTGAAAGCTTCCTTACCCCAGGATGTGTTCACAGATAAGCCTGCAGTAGTCACTGTGGGAGCTGGTGATGAGGAGGAGGACCTTCCCGGCGCTCTTCATGCTGCGCAGCCAGGTCTTGACTGAGTCGGAGCAGGGCTGCAGGTACCGGCCCGGGTCCCTTTTCACACTGGGGAAGTACGTCCCTGCATCTTCTGTTGACAGACACACAAACATAGTTAGACAACCAGCTCTGATCTTAAAGACATTACCGATGGGAGTATCATGGTCTGGAAGATTTATAGAAATGAATCATATGTTAAGGTCTTGGGAGTCACCAGATCTCAGCCAAGTGATGAACTATGGGAGATGTTGGACCACTCTCCAACACCATCATCAAAACACCAAATGAAGGAACATCTTTTGAAAGTATTCTGTACTGAAGTGATGATACAATGCTGTACTGCACATTTCTACATCTCCAAACAGAACAGAAGATACAAGTCAGTGTAGTCAACATCAGACATTTAGGGGACATAAACAGAAGAAAAACACATTATTGAGTAGAAGGGATTTCTAAATTGTAATTTGACCTAGGTTAATAGAAATTATAGATTTAAGAGTTGAGAGAAAATGTAGTCTGTACAGGATTTCGTTGCATTCAAAATAAACTTTGTCAAACAATGAAATCTAAACATAAAAATGAAGTGGTGCATGGAAAATGTTGAAAAACCACAACCATTTTTGTATTGCCATCTTAACAAATGCACATTCAAGTGCCTAAGATGAGTCTTTAGATGGGTGAACCAAACCAATAACAATGGAAGAGCCTCTTCACAGAAGCCTATAAAACATAACCTCGATGAGTGTTTTTTAGGAGACAGACATCAAAGTACACATGCTTCAATTTCTCACTATTAAAACTAAATGTTTACAGATTGAGCCAATGGTGAACCATGACTAAAGGTTTTGTACATGAGCTGCTGGGTTTATATGCCAAACAGGCCCGAGCGGATAGATTCTGCTAACAAATCACAAAATTTATTGAGGCCTACATGGGCAACATCCACAGTAAATCTAAAAGTCCCATGGCATGAAAATGTCACTTTATGAGGTTTTTTAACAGTAACATGCGTTCCCCCAGCCTGCCTATGGTCCTCCAGTGGTTAGAAATGGCGATAGATGTAAACCAAGCCCTGGGTATCCTGCTCT